>NW_026694501.1:2568837-3853256 GCF_021218885.2 Marmota monax | reverse complement strand
ACCTATGTTCATCAAACAAACTCTTCTCAAGTTCAAGAGTCTAATAGACCACCATACAATAATCATGGGAGACTTCAACACACCTCTATCACCACTGGACAGATCTTCCAAACAAAAGTTGAATAAGGAAACTATAGAACTCAATAACACAATTAATAACCTAGACTTAATTGACATATATAGAGTATACCACCCAACATCAAGCAGTTACACTTTTTTCTCAGCAGCACATGGATCCTTCTCAAAAATAGATCATATATTATGTCACAGGGAAACTCTTAGACAATATAAAGGAGTAGAGATAATACCATGCATCCTATCTGATCATAATGGAATGGAACTGAAAATCAACGATAAAAGAAGGAAGGGAAAAGAATACATCACTTGGAGAATGAACAATAGGTTACTGAATGATCAATGGGTTATAGAAGACATCAAGGAAGAAATTAAAAAATTCTTAGAGATTAATGAAAACACAGACACAACATATCGGAATCTATGGGACACATTGAAAGCAGTTCTAAGAGGAAAATTCATTGCTTGGAGTTCATTCCTTAAAAAAAGAAAAAACCAACAAATAAATGATCTCATACTTCATCTCAAAATCCTAGAAAAAGAAGAGCAAAACAACAGCAAAAGAAGTAGAAGGCAAGAAATAATTAAAATCAGAGCTGAAATTAATGAAATCGAAACAAAAGAAACAATTGAAAAAATTGACAAAACTAAAAGTTGGTTCTTTGAAAAAATAAACAAAATCGACAGACCCTTAGCCATGCTAGCGAAGAAAAGAAGAGAGAGAACTCAAATTACTAACATACCGGATGATAGAGGCAATATCACAACAGACACTTCAGAAATACAGAAGATAATCAAAAATTATTTTGAATCCTTATACTCCAATAAATTAGAAGATAGTGAAGGCATAGATAAATTTCTTAAGTCATATGATCTGCCCAGATTGAGTCAGGAGGATATAGACAACCTAAACAGACCAATATCAATTGAGGAAATAGAAGAAACCATCAAAAGACTACCAACTAAGAAAAGCCCAGGACCAGATGGGTATACAGCAGAGTTTTACAAAACCTTTAAAGAGGAACTAATACCAATACTTTTCAAGCTACTTCGGGAAATAGAAAAAGAGGGAGAACTTCCAAATTCATTCTACGAGGCCAACATCACCCTGATACCTAAACCAGACAAAGACACTTCAAAGAAAGAAAACTACAGACCAATATCTCTAATGAACCTAGATGCAAAAATCCTCAATAAAATTCTGGCCACTCGGATACAAAAACTTATCAAAACAATTGTGCACCATGATCAAGTAGGATTCATCCCTGGGATGCAAGGCTGGTTCAATATACGGAAATCAATAAATGTTATTCACCACATCAATAGACTTAAAAATAAGAATCATATGATCATCTCGATAGATGCGGAAAAAGCATTTGACAAAGTACAGCATCCCTTTATGTTCAAAACTCTAGAAAAACTAGGGATAACAGGAACATACCTCAATATTGTAAAAGCAATCTATGCTAAGCCTCAGGCTAGCATCATTCTGAATGGAGAAAAATTGAAGGCATTCCCTCTAAAATCTGGAACAAGACAGGGATGCCCTCTCTCTCCACTTCTGTTCAACATAGTTCTCGAAACACTGGCCAGAGCAATTAGACAGACGAAAGAAATTAAAGGCATCAAAATAGGAAAAGAAGAACTTAAATTATCACTATTTGCAGATGACATGATTCTATATCTAGCAGACCCAAAAGGGTCTACAAAGAAACTATTAGAGCTAATAAATGAATTCAGCAAAGTGGCAGGATATAAAATCAACATGCATAAATCAAAGGCATTCCTGTATATCAGCGACAAATCCTCTGAAATGGAAATGAGGACAACCACTCCATTCACAATATCTTCAAAAAAAATAAAATACTTGGGAATCAACCTAACAAAAGAGGTGAAAGACTTATACAATGAAAACTACAGAACCCTAAAGAGAGAAATAGAAGAAGATCTTAGAAGATGGAAAAATATACCCTGTTCATGGATAGGCAGAACTAACATCATCAAAATGGCGATATTACCAAAAGTTCTCTACAGGTTTAATGCAATGCCAATCAAAATCCCAACGGCATTTCTTGTAGAAATAGAGAAAGCAATCATGAAATTCATATGGAAAAACAAAAGACCCAGAATAGCAAAAACAATGCTAAGCAGGAAGGGTGAATCAGGCGGTATAGCGATACCAGACTTCAAACTATACTACAGAGCAATAGTAACAAAAACAGCATGGTACTGGTACCAAAACAGGCGGGTGGACCAATGGTACAGAATAGAGGACACAGAAACCAATCCACAAAACTACAACTACCTTATATTTGATAAAGGGGCTAAAAGCATGCAATGGAGGAAGGATAGCATCTTCAACAAATGGTGCTGGGAAAACTGGAAATCCATATGCAACAAAATGAAACTGAATCCCTTTCTCTCGCCATGCACAAAAGTAAATTCAAAATGGATCAAGGAGCTTGATATCAAATCAGAGACACGCCGTCTGATAGAAGAAAAAGTTGGCTACGATCTACATACTGTGGGGTCGGGCTCCAAATTCCTCAATAGGACACCCATAGCACAAAAGTTAATAACTAGAATCAACAAATGGGACTTACTCAAACTAAAAAGTTTTTTCTCAGCAAAAGAAACAATAAGAGAGGTAAATAGAGAGCCTACATCTTGGGAACAAATCTTTACTCCTCACACTTCAGATAGAGCCCTAATATCCAGAGTATACAAAGAACTCAAAAAATTAGACAATAAGAGAACAAACAACCCAATCAACAAATGGGCCAAGGACCTGAACAGACACTTCTCAGAGGAGGACATACAATCAATCAACAAGTACATGAAAAAATGCTCACCATCTCTAGCTGTCAGAGAAATGCAAATCAAAACCACCCTAAGATACCATCTCACTCCAGTTAGATTGGCAGCCATTATGAAGTCAAACAACAACAAGTGCTGGCGAGGATGTGGGGAAAAGGGTACACTTGTACATTGCTGGTGGGACTGCAAATTGGTGCAGCCAATTTGGAAAGCAGTATGGAGATTTCTTGGAAAGCTGGGAATGGAGCCACCATTTGACCCAGCTATTCCCCTTCTCGGTCTATTCCCTAAAGACCTAAAAAGAGCATGCTACAGGGACACTGCTACATCTATGTTCATAGCAGCACAATTCACAATAGCTAGACTGTGGAACCAACCTAGATGCCCTTCAATGGATGAATGGATAAAAAAAATGTGGCATTTATACACAATGGAGTATTACTCTGCATTAAAAAATGACAAAATCATAGAATTTACAGGGAAATGGATGGCATTAGAGCAGATTATGCTAAGTGAAGCTAGCCAATCCCTAAAAAACAAATGCCAAATGTCTTCTTTGATATAAGGAGAGTAACTAAGAACAGAGTAGGGTCGAAGAGCATGAGAAGAAGATTAACATTAAACAGGGATGAGAGGTGGGAGGGAAAGGGAGAGAGAAGGGAAAATGCATGGAAATGGAAGGAGACCCTCAGAGTTATACAAAAGTACATACAAGAGGAAGTGAGGGGAAGGGGAAAAATAATATAAGGGGGACAAACGAATGTCAGTAGAGGGAGCAGAGAGAGAAGAGGGGAGGGGAGGGGAGGGGAGGGGAGGGGGGATAGTAGAGGATAGGAAAGGCAGCAGAATACAACAGACACTAGTATGGCAATATGTAAATCAATGGATGTGTAACTGATGTGATTCTGCAATCTGTATATGGGGTAAAAATGGGAGCTCATAACCCACTTGAATCAAATTGTGAAATATGATATATCAAGAACTATGTAATGTTTTGAACAGCCAACAATAAAAAATTAAAAAAAAAAAAAAGAAAATACAAATAATTTTGTTTCTGCAGGTCAAGTTATTACCTTGAACATCTAAAAGTAAAGTTGAAGCTTGCTGTAACTCATCAGAGATTTAATGATATGTTTAATAGATATTGGAGTATAGATATCAAATACTTTTCAAAATGTTAAAATTAGAAAGTCTCATGGAACAAAATTGATCAGAATATTGGAGGATGTATGCTAAAAATCTACATAGACCTACAAATGGTTATCATTTCAAAAATATTAAAAAGAGTTATGAAGTAACATTTAAATTGATACTAATTATGCAGTTCCGGATAACTAAAGTATCTAGCATTGACTTGTTACTACATAACAAGTAATGGGTGGTAAAGAAAATGATGTTTTATACTAGAAAGACAATGTATCATTGCCAAATATTTGGAAGGCAGATCTTTAGATCACCTAAAAAATTTGTGCTCTGGGGAAAAGATCAGAAAACAGAATGTCAGTTGTGGGTTTTGGTTGTTAGCTGTTTCGGGCAAGTATCACAAGACGGAGACAAGTCCTGGAAAGAACTGGCCACTTTAAAAGAGAAATGAAGAAGGAAGAAAAGATGCCAGGAATTGGGGGTTTGCAATGTTGGGAAAATGAACTGCTTAAGCCCTGAAGATTAAGGAATGTCATAAAATGTGCTTTTGAAATCATGAAGACTTACTGTATTCCAGCTTTATGGCAAAGATATGTCTTTAACAATGGTTAAGAGTTTGTGTAGAGTGAACATGTTTTTCACTACATTCAGAAAGAAATGTGGGCAAGAATGCACAGGAATGACCTGGGAAAAATTCTCCTATGAGAAGTGTGGCAGATGAGACTGAGACTATGAGGTCGATAAGGGCAGCCTTAACTTTTATTATGTACGATGTTAACATTATGTGAAAAACGGTTCTGACATTCAGGTGAGTTGGAGGTTGGTGATTTAAACAATCTTTAGCATATTTCGTTATTGCAAGATTTCTCAGAATGCTCTTGCTAATGAGCCTTGCAAATTTCTAAGGCTGAAATGTGGTATTGGCCAAAACTCGAGTTCTAAAAACATTCTATGCCTTTGATCCACTAACAAAAGTGTATTTAATATTCTTAAGATAGCTTTGGAAATTCTAGAAGAAACTGAGATTTATTTGATTATATTTACAAATTAGCACTTCTGGAAATACATACACACACACACACACATACACACACACAAATATGTGTGTATGAAAATTGTAAAATATTTGAAGAAAGATTCACTTTTATATCACTGAGAAAGCTCTTACCAAATCAGCCCCTCTGTAATAATAACTATAAACTGTAGGCTAAATACAGGCACTAAAGAATGATAAAAATATATTTGAAAATATATATATTTGAAAAAAATATAAGCAGAGTTTAAAGCAGTGAGTATTATATTCTCAAGCACCTTGACCTGATGCATATTTTATAGCATCCTACTCTCAACAATTTCAAATACACACCCCTTTCACACACACACATGGTCATCCAGTATGGTAACCATAAAACATACACTGAAAAGTGTGGAATTTATTCAGAAGCTATTGTTTGATCACAGTGAAATTAAATTAGAAATCTGTAACACTAAGATATTTGGAATAACTTCAAATATATGAAAGTCAAACAAAAGAAATCTGGAAAAATGTTAAGACTGAATGATAATGAAAATACAATATACTAAATTTGCACATAGAATGTCCCTTTGCTGCAGAAACCTGGACATAGTTAAAAAGCCCCATGTCAAGGTACTGGGGACTGATTAGATGGCAACCATGGAGAACTGTGGAAGGGTCTTTCCGTCTTCCCAGTATGTACTCTGAGACAGAGGGTGGCTGGTAAGGATAAGTAGCAGCAAGAGGACACACAGGAAAAAAGCCCATTCTTTCTACCCTGGAGAACCAAAAAAGGGATCCTGTCACACAATGAATCCTGACATCACAGGGGGCCTTGCTATGGGAAAATACTTGAATAGATATTTCTCAAAAGAAGATATAGAAATGGTCTTTAAGAAGACCAAAAGATTCTCAGCATCTCTATTTACCAGAAGAATGCAAATTAAAGACAATGAAATATTTGGCACACACTAGAATAGGTAATGTTGAAAAGTCTGACTCCATTAAGTGGGGTGAGAATGCAGAACCTCAGACCTTTCGTACTCTGCTGGGGGAGAATGATCAGTGGTAAAGCAACTCAGAGTTCAAACACTTTTGCCTAACTTGGTTCCTGGGTATTTACCCAAGAAAATTTAAAATATGTCAAGTGTCCATGGACAGTATTCTATAACAGGCCAACCCAAATGATTGGCAGTGGGTAAAGAGATACATTGTGGCTCATCTATACCTTGGAATACTACTCAGAAATAAACAGGAGCAAAATAAATTTTACAGGAAACACTGCAATGAATTTTAAAGATGTTATGCTAAGTGAAAGAAGTCAATCACAATAAAACTATCTTCAGTGGGAAATTCTATTTACATGGGATTGTAGAACTCATGGAAAGCAGTTCATAGGTTGCTGTGGGTCTTGATTGAAGGGGATAGGGATTGAGTACAAAGAGTGGTGTTGGCAAAAATCCAGAATACCAGTAACAATAAATGTTGACGAGGATGTGGGGAAAAAAAGGTACACTCATACATTGCTGGTGGGATGGCCAATTGGTGCAGCCATTCTGAAAAGCAGTATGAAGATTCCTTAGAAAACTTGGAATGGAACCACCATTTGACCCAGTTATCCCACTCCTTGGTTTATACCCAAAGGCCTTAAAATCAGTATAGAATGGTGATGCAGCCACATCAGATTTTGTAGAAGCTCAATTCACAATAGCTAAGCTTTGGAACCAACCTAGGTGCTTTTCAACAAATGAATGAATAAAGAAAATGTGGTATATACACCATGGAATATTTCTCAGCCATAAGAAGAATAACTGTGATATTTGCTACTAAGTGGATGATCTGGAGACTATCATGGTAAGTGAAATAAGCCAACTCCAAACATCAAATGTTCTCTTTGATACTAACACACAATAAGAGGAGAGGGGACAAATAGAAATTCAGTGGATTAGACAAAGGGAATGGAGGGAAGGGAGGAGGATAAGGATAGGAAAGACAGTAAAATGAGTTGGACATAACTTTCCTATGTTCATATGTGTATACATCACCAGTGACTCCTTGTACAACCACAAGACTGGGATCCAATTAGAATAAGATATATTTAATGTTTGCATAAATATGTCAACATACACTCTACTGTCATATATATCTGAAAAGAACAAATAGATAAAAATAAAACTCAAAACAAAAATAAAAGAAACACAAGGAAACTTTTAGAGTGGGCTAATAATTTACAACCACTTGATTGTGGCTGTTCTCTACTTAGCCACAAAGAACTAGTTACCTCTCTCCAACACAGACTTTTGTGAAGACGTGGCTTTTGCTATGGTCACATCTATCTCATTTCTCCTTTCCATAACTCTTCTGCCAAACTCTTATCACATTCTAGGTTAAATATGTGTTGTCTTTTTCCATCTTTTAAAATAAATTGCTGCTTTTTAAAACACTGGACTTTGCTTTATTTTTGAACCTGTGCAAATATCCAGCCAAAAATCACCAACAGAGAGAGCAATAATACACATGTGTATTTAAGTTTCAATTTCCAATTTCCTTAAGAGAAATTTTTTTACTAAAGAGACATCTGGGTTTTTGCCTTTTCCTTTTCTTGCTAAGAAGATCCCATAAAATTGTCTCTTGAAGCCTGCACTCTCCCATGTTCTTTCGTAGTAGACTTTTAAAAATTTCTTTTGAAATTGTTCATTCAGAGCTAAAATGTTTATATCTTTTGCTTCAGCCATTTTAGGGATTAAACATTTTTTTCTCCAAGATCCTAAGAGAATCTTTTTGTTAAATAACCCTATGCATTTTACACAGACAGCTGAAATTGAGAAACATGAATTAGTTTCCTTCTACATTCCTCTTTGTCCAGTAGAGCCTATGCTGCTTAAAATTACCATATATAAATTTGCAGAGGATCATTACATTTCTCCATAAGCAATGTCATATGCCAATTCTTTCTAAACTTTCTCATAATATTCACATCACCTTAATTTTAATTTTTCCTGGATCTTCTCTGGTCCCTTCGTATCAGCAGGCATTCATACCTGAATGACCAACAATTTACTTTAGCTGGCATTGATACGGTGAAGTAATTACACACCACAATTTTGCTAATATATCACAATAATACTAGCTTGCTTATAACAGCATTATTTCTAGGAAATCCTCAGTAGGAGAGATTCTTGTTAATGGTGATTAGACTAGCATGGCATAGCAGAGGTATATTTCATAAAACCTTCATAGATGAAGGAAGACTACAACTCCTTTGAGTTAAAGGTAATTTAGACATAGTATGAGCTGTGAGAAATTTTCTCACCTGTCCTAGGAACCATGTTAAAAGAGGACTCTTCCCCTTTAGGGATATCAGTTTAGAAAATCTGCTTCCTATTTTATAGATGAGCCAAAGAGGCCAGCAAAAATTCTCTAATGCAAATAAATAACTTTCTCTGAGCTAAAGAGTAAATGATAGAACTAGATTTGAATTCAGGTCTGTTTGATTTTGGAGATAATGTTTTTTTTTTTTTCTGAGCCACCAGGTGGTCTCTCTATGACAATGAAAAAAAAGCCTTGTGTTTTTTTTTTTTTTTTGCAAAATGTTTCCAAATAAACACAAAAGTTAAAGAAGCAGTGTAATGAATGTTGTGTGCTCATCAATCAAATTTACCATTTGTCAAATTCCTGCCACACATACATGATCTATTTCTTCATGCATCTTTCCTTTTTGCTTTGTTACAGTAATTTGAAGCAATTCTGAGATGCTATGTCTTTTCACCTCTCTGTTTTTGTAAGTACTTAACAATACTTTTTTTTTCTCACACAAGAACACAGCCTTTACCATACCTGACAAATTAACAACAATTCTTTGGTACAAAATGTCTCAAAAATATTCAGTTGATTGTTTTTCTCTCCACTTCCATATTTTCTGTATTTTGAAGAATAAAGATCCTATAGTGTCTGGAAGCTTGATTAGATTCAAGCTTAACTTTTCCAACCCTCCAAATCCATCATAAGGGATTGATATGTATTTCTCACAGTTAGTCTGTTCCATTTTGACAGGTGGGAGATGAAAAGTTTGGGGGTGGTCCCTTCTTTGCCAAACTTTTCATCAACCTTTTTACCTGTCTGAGAATTGAGTTATAAAATTAAATTGAGTTGTAAAATTAATTTTTGGAATTTTGTCATTCCTTGAACACTCATTAGCTACATTTCTTCTGTAAGGGAGAAATTCATTCCATCAAATATCCTTATTCACTTATTGTAAATTATCGTGCATTGCTATGGTTTGGATGCGAAGTGTTCTCTGGAAGCTCATGTATGCGACAAGGCTAGAAGGTTGTAAGAGTCTTAACCCAATCAGTGATTATAATCTCCTGGTAGGGATTAACTGAGTGGTAACTGAAGTGGTTAGGGTGTGGCTGCAGGAGGTGGGAATGGGGTGTGGCTTTGGGTATACATTTGTATCTGGTGAATGGAGTCTCTTTCTGCCTTCTGATCACCAGGTAAGGTGTTTCCCTCTGCCACACTCTTCTGCCTAGTTGTTCCTCTCTTATCTGGAGCCCTGAGGAATGGAGCCTGCTGAGTATGGATTGAGACCTCTGAACCCTGCGTCCGCAAATAAACTTTTCTTCCTTTACAATTGTTCTGGTCAGATCTTTTAGTCACAGCAGCGAAAAAAGGTGTCAAAATAAATGCTTAATTTTTCCCTGTCGTTGTCAATGTTCAATTCCCATTGTAAGGACTCAGTGCTCTAGATGTTTTCCTCTCTCTCCCATGAATGCATTGGGAACATATATATTCCAGGCACGTGAATAAATTTTTTTTATGCAAAAACTTTACCATCTTTAGCTGGTGGAAGATATTTATGTGACCTTCTTTGTCAGTTGGGCTCAATGGTTATTCTAAGCTCATCATGTACATTTTCTCTTCTGGAGTTAGCCATTAGTTTAAAGATCCCTAGGTCATTTTAGTGCAGAGTGGGATTCGGAGAACAAAATACAGGCATGAGGAATGTTCAGTGTTACTACATTATCATTAATTCTGGCCATTTTTTAAGGCCAGAATGAATAAATGATTATTTAAACGAAATACAAATGAATTCCCCCCTCCCTTCCTTCCTTCCTTCCTTCTTTCTTTCTTTACCAGGAATGGAACTCAGGGGCATTCAACCACTGAGTCACATCCCCAGCCATATTTTGTATTTATTTCATTTAGAAAGAGGGTCTCAGTGAGTTGCTTAGAGCCTTGCTGTTTCTGAGGCTGGCTGTGAATTCATGATCTTCCTGCCTCAGCCTCCTGAGCCGCTGGGGTTACAGGCTTGCTCCACCGTGCCCAGCTATATAGATACTTCTAACATACAGAATTCTACCTAACTATAATGTACCATGAGGGATCTTACTAATCTTGTTGGCTTTTACACTTACATGTTTTTCTAATGTACTAAAATATCTATTCCTGACAATATTAAATATACAATTTATTTATTTGTGTCCATAGTCAAAAGGATACAAAATGAAATATTTAGAGAAATCTGACTTTTTTCACTGTGTCCTGTAATTTCAACCTTCCTTCATGAATAGAAACCATTTTTCTCTTGTAAATATTTTTATTCTTCTGCTCACCTATTGATTAACTGATACCACCTTGTTATATGTCTTTTCTTTTTCATTTTTATTAAAGACTTTATGGCTTTTTCTGCTTCTTTATTTTTCCATATGAATGTTATAATCCACCTTTCTAGCTAAAAAGCAAACACATGAACTCTAAGTATTGGGGGGGGGGATTTTATTTTAACGTAGCAAAATTGAGAATTTTAGGCTACGGTCTTCCTATCAAACCTATAGTTTCTATATTGTTCTACTTACATTTGGTTTTTACATTTTTTCAAATCTATTTTCATAAGTCTTTTAATATTTTCTTCGTATCTTCTTAAGATTAGATTTAACTATTATATCCTTTTACTAAATTACAATGATTTCCTCTTAATTATATTCTTATTGATTGTGTTGTATAGTTATGCTATTTTATAATTTTTGTATGCTGATTCTTCATATCACTTTAGTAAATTCTCTCTCTCTCTCTCTCTCTCTCTCTCTCTCTCTCTCTCTCTCTCTCTCTCTCCTTCCCTCCTCCCCTCCCTCCCTCCCTCCTTCCTTCCTTGCTGGATGGGGATTGAACCTAGGGCCTATGCAATGCATACTAAATTTGTGCTCTTCACTGAGATATATGCCCAACCACAATTTTTTTGTAGTGGATTTTCTTTGATTAACTTGATTTATTCTGATAGACAATCTTATATTCTGCAAATAGAAATAGTTGTACTTCTCTCTTTACAATTCTTAAATTGCTAGTCATTGTGTACCTCCATGATGTGTGGAGTGGAGGTAATAATTCCTACCCTTTTGTTTCCCAAAAATTTAACAACAGTGCCTTTAATTAATAATTTTTAACTAAGTAAGATGTTGAATTTGGGACAATTCAGGAAGTATTCAATTATTCCTGTTTTATTGAGTTCCTCAAAATACATCAGGATAGGGCTTTTATTTTTGTCATTTTTTAAACTATGGAAATAATCAAACAATATTTTCCTCCAATTGATTAAAATAAAAATTTATATCAGTGGATTTACAAATAATGTGCTTTTTATTCTTAAATTGAATTTCACTTGGTAATTTTTTATTCATAATAGACAATTAGATTCTATTCAATAATTATTTTATTCAGTAATTATCCATTTAAAATGCTTGCATCAATAGTTATGGTTGTTGATATTTAGTTAGGTAGATAGCTATGGTTGCTATTCCTACAGTCCTCTAATACACATTATCATTTTTTGGTTCTGATGCTAGTATTGACTTCCAAATAGGAGCATGCCAAATTTCCTTTTATTTTTCTGTGCTTCAAATCATTTTAAGACATAATGGAAATAGCTAATCTATAAAAGTTTAATAAAATATATCTGTTAGCCCATTGGGAGCAGTGTGTTTTGTTTTATATTTTATTTTCCGGAGATATTTAAATATTTTTTTTTGTTTCTCCTATTTTAAGAAGTTTAGAAATTGTTTCCCAAAAAGCCCATCTATGTAATCTTTTGTCCTCAGTTTGTACTGAACAATTTATAGTAGTCTTTGCATGCTCCTGTTTTTAAAAATTGCTTTACTTCAATTATTTTTCCCTTCTCATTTCTAAGGTTGAGATTTAGCTTTTCTCTCCCTTTTTAAAAATATCAGTTCAAACAGCAGGGACTTATTTTTAATCAGAGTTGCCTTTGAATTTATAATTTTCAATTCTAATTCTTAACCTCTGCTTTAATCTTTATTAATTATTTTGATTGGGATATGTGATTTAAAATTTTTTTTTTAATCTAAGTAGTTATTTTATGCTACAACCATTGCTCTTAAGACAATATCAGCCATAGCCCACATTCTAGAGAGCTTGGTGGGTTTTTTTTTGTTGTTGTTGTTTTTGTTTTTTGCGGGGAGTAATGGGGATTGAACTCAGGAACACTTGACTACTGAGCCACATCCCAGCCCTATATTGTATTTTATTTAGAGACAGGGTCTCTCTGAGTTGCTTAGACTTTTGCTGAGACTGGCTTTGAACTCCTTTTTAAATTGTTTATTTATTTATTCTAATTAGGCATATATGACAGCAGAATCCATTTTGATTCATTGTACAGAAATGGAGCACAACTTTTCAGTTTCTCTTGTTGTACATGATGTAGCATCGTACCATATGTACAGTCATACATGAACCTAAGATAATGATATCTATCTCATTCTACTATCTTTCCTGCCACCACACACGCTCCTTCCCTTTTGCTCAATCAGAATTCCTCCATTTTCCCATGCCTCCCTCTATTATGGATCAGAATCCACTTATCACAGAGAACACTTGGCCTTTGGTTTTTTGGGATTGGCTTATTTCACTTAGGATGATACTCTCCAGCTTCATCCATTACCTGAAAGTGCTATAATTTTATTTATTCTCTTTTAATGCTGAGTAATATTCATTATGTATATATACCCCAGTTTCTTTATCCATTCATCTATTGAAAGGCATCTAGGTTGCTTCCATAGTTGAGCTATTGTGAATTGAGTTGCTATAAACATTGATGTGGCTGCGTTACTATAGCATGCTGATTTTAAGTCCTTTGGGTATAGACCCAGAAATGGGATAGTTGGGTCAAATGGTGGTTCCATTCTGTGTTTCCTAAGGAATCTCCATACTGCTTTCCAAATTGGTTGCACCAATTTCCATTCCCACCAGCAATGTATAAGTGTGACTTTCCCCCCACATCCTTGCCAACACTTACTGTTGTCTGTATTCTTGATAACTGCCATTTTGATTGGAGTGAAGTGAAATCTTAGAATAGTTTTGATCTGCATTTCTCTAATTACTAGAGATGTTGAACATTTTTTTCATATATTTGTTGATCGATTGTGTGTCTTATTCTGAGAAGTGTCTGTTTAGCTCCTTAGCCCATTAATTGATCGGGTTGCCTGTTTTTTTGGTGTTAAGTTTTTTGAGTTCTTTATATATCCTGGAGATTAATGCTCTATTTGATGTGTGTGTGGCAGAAATTTGCTCCCAATATGTAGCTCTCTCTTCACCTCATTGATTATTTCTTTTGCTGAGAAGAAGCACAATTCTTATCAAGACAAGTGAAGCAGGAGGCATCACAATGCCAGACCTTAAACTATACTACAAATCAATAATAACAAAAATGGCATAGTATTGGCACCAAAATAGACATGTAGACAAATGGTATGGAATAGAAGACACAGAGACAAACTCACATAAATACAGTTGTCTCATCCTAGTCAAAGACACCAAAAACATACACTGGAGAAAAGATAGCCTCTTCAACAAATATTGCTGGGAGAAGTGGAAATCCACATGCAAAAAAATGAAAATAAACCTCTATCTCTCACCATGCATAAAACTCAACACAAAGTGGATTAAGGACCTAGGAATTAGAACAGACACCCTGAACCTAAGAGGAAAAAGTAGTCCCAAATTTTCATCATGTCGGATTAGGCCCTGAATTCCTTAATAAGACTCCTAAAGTGCAAGAAATAAAATCAAGAATCAGTAAATGAGAGGTCTTTGAACTCTTGATTCTCCTGCCTCAGCTTCCAGAGCTGTTGGGATTACAGGCATGCATCACTGGGCCCAGCTGGAGTGCTTAGTTTTGATTATCATTATTTCTAAGAATTTTATCTGTTCATTTTGTTTTTCCCTTTGACCCATAATTTGTTTAATGGAGAATTTTATTCATTTTTCTCATAGACTTTTAATTTTACTAATTTCTTATTTTAGTTTATAGAAGTAGGACAAAGTAATTTGTATTACTTCTTTTTACTAATTTATTGAGGTTTCTTTTAGGCATTGATGTATAAGAAATTCTCACAAATATTCCATGCGTAATTCTAGTGGAAATTTCTAGTCTATCATTAGAATATCTTACATGTAGTGTAAGTACCATATTTAGTTATCAACCTTATAATAATGTCCACTTATTCTATAATTGCTTAGGTCTGAAAGAAGTGATTTAGTTCTCTAGTTTTCCATGTGAGTTAATCTTTTTTTCACATCTTATAATTTCTGCTTCAGGAAATGAGCCATTGTGTTTTACTAGGGTGATATTCATTTTGTATTTTGAACTTTACTACACGTTCTTATTTGTCTTCTTAAAAGGCTTTATCATGAGCTCTAACTTGCCTAATTAGTATATGACCTATTTCAAAAATTACTTGATAATTATTTGCCTACGCTTTTAACTTTCTTGAATCATATCGTTAAAAGATGATTTCTTTAACACAGCATTTTTTTGGACTTCACTGGTCAGACTGAAAAGAAGTATTTTTCTTTTTACAGATGAGTTCAATGACAATTATCTTGTCTATTTTCATTGTGTGTTCAAATATCCTTAATGTTACTCTTAACTTTTTTTTTCAAAAACGTTGTATGCGGTTTTCTCTGCTTAGCTGATCCAGAGCTGCTCACTGGGCTATTACCTGAAGGACTGAGAATGGCCGCCATTGTCTTCCTGTTTCCCAGCACTGCATGTGTTCAGGAAGAATCCTTGCCATCCTCACTCACTGAAGTTGTAGAGCTTTATTGGCCTTACCTTCCAACGCACTGTTTTTAGTTCAGAGTTGCTGTTCCAGCGTTTTCTGGGATCTGCTTCCACACTCTGTCATTGTCTGAGCATGACTCTGTCTTTATGTTCCAAACCCCCCGGGGGCAGGGGGGTGGGTCTCAGCTCTGGAGTTTTGTCTTTCTAGATGGAAATATGAGGTTACCATAACACTTTTTATGCACAGGGGATGTGGGATTTTTCCACTCCTTTTGCTTGGTCATTTTCCAATCTGTGAGCCCAGCTTTCTAGCCAGGCTTGGGTTCTGTCGTTTTGTTGGTGTTTTCTTGGTATCCCAAGAAAACATTGGGTCCAGCATGGACCTCTGGACCTCTCTTTTCTGGCAGATCCTGCCGTCCAGCTCTGCTTGCATGGCACGCACTGGGGCGGCTGGTCGCCCCGACCTGTGGGTGTTCTGGGATTTGCCACAAACCTAATGTTGAAAGTGGACCTTGCCCATCACCCACACATGCTCTCTCCTGTTTGGTTTATAAGATTTACAGGAAGGCTCTTAGGGAGACTTGGAAAGGTCAGCTGCCATGAGAGCATCCCAAGAAGTTGTTTTCTATGGCACTTTTAGACAGCACTGTTCTTCATGAAAATTAGTAGGAGTAAAGATGTCATGATGGGAGAGGAGGATGCCCAAAAAGACAGCAAGTTTATCTCAATGTCTGCATTCGTGTGTGTGTGTGTGTGTGTGTGTGTGTGTAGGGCAGGGCGTCGGGGGTCTACCTAGAGCCTAGATACTAAGCCAGAAGAGTCCTGAGGGAATGGGCACACTTCACTTTTCCACTTTGAGGCAACCTTGGGAAAGAAGTTATCTTTGGATAACTTGTAGAATACGATTGCTCTTAAATTCATAATGTTCATTTTAGAGTATGTCATAAAACTCAGAAATAATCCTTCTGGGATATGGAGACATTTTAAATGAAAGTACTAAACAGCTTTGCAATGTGTGTTTGTGTATGTGTGTGTTTAAGGGTTTTTTTTTTTCTTTCTTTCTTTCTTTTTCATATAATACCTCTTCTAAACTATTGTTTTTGTTAGGGCAACCATTTCTGGGAATGTCTTCCAAAAACAGTTATTCTAAAAAATTATAGGACTATATAGGAAATTCAGAGTTAGTGGGTGGTCCCTAAACACATGTTCTTAGGCAAGTTTCACAGGGTGTCACTGATTTTATTAGCCAGCAGCTAAGTCTACTCTTACAATGTAGAATTAAGTAGCTATTCTATGGAATGGGGCGGGGGGGGGGGCAATAAAGAGGGAAAGAATCAGAATGATTAAGTAGAAAACAAAATTAAAAAGACGTGTTCAGATTGTTTAGTCTTTGAAATCCGATGAGAATTTACTAAAATTTTCATTGTCATGAGGCTTAATTTGAAAGAGGAGATGTTTTCTTTTTCTTTAAAAACATAGCCTCTGTTTTTCATGGCAGAAAATCCTGGTCTGCTGGGAAGGTTTTGAAGGAGTCTTTAGAAGAAGATGACAAAATAGAAAGCTTTTCAGGAGCCTGTGGGGAGGCAGGATTTATGTGGGGACGGAATCTGGAACACAATAGTCCCCTGAACAAACTGTCACTCAGTTTTCAAGGTGGAATTTAAATAACGCCATTATAGTCTAAGAACTCTGACTTCGACGACTACTCTGTTTTGCAGCCTTACAACTGCACAGATTCCCTACTAAGGCTTTTACTTTCATGATTCCTTCTTATTATGTTGTCCTATATGAGCCTTCTCCTCCTTATCAAAATAATAGATCCTATAAGTAAGAACTTTGGGTCAAGGAATTAATTTTGACTTTCCAGAGAGCAAACTCCAAAAATCTAAATTTTGCCATCGGTTAATGTAGCATATAATTCCAAATAAATTAATAAGACACGTGGACAAGGGAACATAGGAGTTCTCCTAAATTAAGAGTGAGCCGGAAAAAAAAATTAGTTACTGTGACCCAGGGAATAGATGGACTGTTTGCTTTTCTTTTCCCTTCTATTTCAGTTATTTACTAGTTAAAATACACACACACACACACACACATCAAGCATTAATACCGAATTCGATATTTTTAGGACAAAATGTCTGAATCGGATTAGTTGGTATTTTGAGCATTTGAGGCAAGCATCAGGAGTCAGGAGGGCAAGAGAGGAAACAAGAGTCAACTCACATTTTTCATCTGCTTATTATGTGTCCTAGAATGTGCATGTTTTTATGACATTTAATTTAATGTTCAAAACAACCCTGGGTATTATTGTTATTCCGATTTTATAGTTGGAAAAATATGTTTACAAAGGGAAAATATTTGGCCAAGTTCACACCATCAGTAAGCAGGGATGCGTAATAGCCAATATTACCAAGTCAGTAGGGGTTACGGGATAGGACTTGGACCCCACTACATATGCCCCTCTGGGAGGCCATAGCATTAAATGATAGAAGGCTCCTATAAACTCATTCTTAAGACATGTTATTTTAAACCATTTTTTGTAATAGTTATTTTACATAAAGTATTTTTCATGGTATATGTATTGTTATTCCACATAATAAACAACCCATTAAACAGGGAATATGTTTTGCAAATTTGACATTTTCTTTAGTCATATCTCTTTCTATCTCTCTCTTCCTTCCTTCCTTCTTTCCTTCTTCCTTTCTTCCTAAATGAACATACTGAAGGAGCAAAATAAATAAATAGATAAATAAATAATAAATAAAATTCTGATGTTATGTATTGAGCAAAAGCTTGGAATTAAAGTAAATTAATTACTTATTTACTTCCTTTCTTTATTTCTTTCTGTGTTTCTTTCTTCCTTTCTTTCTTTTTTAAATAAATGCTCACTCTGAGAAGGAGTTAGTTGTTTCAATGGAGGGATTTTCGAGTTGTTTTCTGAGAAGGACCAGGCAGTAAATACTGTCATCTTTGTGGTAGGCATGGTTGGTAGATCTCTGTCACATTATTTGATTCTGACATTGTAGCGTTAACTAAGCCACAGACAGTAGGTAAATGAATTCAGGTTATCAATTATTTTTTCTTGGGTCAGGTCTTTGGGATTGTATTGAAAAAGAGAACACTGAACCTCAGATTGTCAAGATTTTCTCCTACATTATCTTCTGGAAGTTTTAGAGCTTCGTGTTTTACTTTTAGGTCTATAATTCATTATAAAATTATACAATTAATTATAATTCATTATAATTAATTTTAGTGAGTGGTGTAAGATCTGTGTCTAGATTCATTTTTCTACAAATGGATGTCTGGTTATGCCAGCACAGGGTGCTAGAAAAAATGGTATTTTTCTCCATTGGATTGCCTGTATTTCTTTTGGTCAAAAATCAAGTGACTACATTTGTGTGTGTGTGTGTGTGTGTGTGTGTTTTCTGGGTTCTCCATCCAGTTCCATTGACTTATGTGTCTATTTCTACACCAATTACAATGTAATTGGTGAAGAAATTGAAGATTTGAAGTTGGATGATGTCAGTCCAAAAGATTTTATTTTTCTCCTTCAACATTCAGTTGGCTATTTCTGGGTCACTATCTCTCAAAGTAAACTTTACAAGAAGTTGGTTGATATCTACAAAATAAAATATTGCCATTTTGATTTTGACTTCACTGACTCTATATACTAAGTTGGGAAGGAAATAACATCTTGATACCATTGAATTATCCTATCAATTGTACATGGAATATCTCTTCATTTATTTAGCTCTTTGTTTTTTCTATCAGAATGTTGTAGTTTTCCTCACATAGAAGATCTTGTCCATATTTTGTTAGAATTAAACCTAGTTATTTAATTTGGGGGAATATTAATAGAAATGTTAGTTTTTTAATTTCAAATTCTACTTGTTTATAGCTGGTAAACAGGAATTTCATTAACTTTTTATATATTAATCTTGCATTGCATTTTTCTGTTGTTGATTCTTTCAGATTTCCACATAAACAATCATGTTGCCTGGCAAAGAAGGCAGTTTTATTTATTTCTTTTTAGTCTGTATACCTTTTATTCCTTTTTCTTGTCTATTTCAGTAGCTGGGACTCTCAGTAGTATGTTCAATAGAAGTGTTGAGAGGGGCATCCTAACCTTTCTCCTGACCTTCGTGGGAGAGCGTCTGGTTTCTCCTATTGGGCATATGTACACTATCTTTATGAAGCTGAGAAAACATCCCTCTGTGTTAGTCAGCTTTCTGTCACTGTGACCAAAATATCTCACACGAACAACTTGGAGGAGGAAAATTTTTATTTTGGCTCATGGTTTCAAAGGTTTCCATGCATGGTCAGCTGGCTCCATTGCTTTGAGTCTGAGGAGAGGCAGAACATCATGGTAGAAGGGTGTGGTGGAGGACAGCTGTCAGCTCACAGCAGCCAGGAGGTAGAGAGGGAGTAACCAAGAGAAGACGGGTAGGAAAAGAGCCAGGGATAGAGTCAGGTAGGTCTTACCTCAGAGTCCACCACTTCCAAGAGGACATTCAGCTATCAATGGATTAATCCATTGAAGAGGTCCAAGCCCTCTCCATCCAATCCCTTCCCAGACGCTCCATTCTGAACATTGCTACCTTGGAGACCAGACCACTCATACATCACTCATTGGGGACACTTCCTGTCTGACCCATAACATTCTGTACTTTCTTAGTCTTTTTTTTTTACATTTTTATTTGTTCTAATTAGTCATACATGACAGCAGGATGTATTTCGATTCATTGTACACAATTGGAGCACAACTTTTAAATTTTTCTTTTTATAATGATGTATAGGCATTGGATTTTTGTCAGAGGCTTTTTCTGCTTCTGTTCACATGACCATGTGATTTTTTTCCTTATTCATCATTATAGAGCTCTGGTTTCCATTAATTGACTTTCATTTGTTGAATCAGCCTTTCGGTACCTTGAATGACTCCTCATTTATTGTGGTGTGTAACTCCTTTTATACACTGTTGAATTTTATTTACTGATCTTTTGTTGAGAACTTTTGAATCTGTGTTCGTGAGAGTTATTGGTGTAGTTTTCTTATAGTATCATTTTCTGGTTTTGGTTTTCAATTTTAATGTGATTCAGGAAATGGCACTTAATGTTGTGGGTTTGAGGATCTAGATTTTGACTTATTTTTCTCTAATGAATGTTGTGTTTTCTTATGTCAAGAAATTAATTCACTGACAGATCAGCATCATTTTTTTACTCCCTCTCTGGTGAAATGTCAGTCAGTCTGCTTCAGATGTCAGTATTATCCCCTGTCTTGGTCTTGATGGACCATTGTTAGCAAAGAATCCTATCAAGTCAGTTTAGGGAGACTTTTCCTACTTTTGATGTGTAATTCAGTTCTTATTATTTTCTATGCACTCACTCTTTTCTTTAGCTACAAATGCTAGCTATCTTTGTTTAATTTGGAGTTGAGTTCAGGTTCTTCTATGACAATAATGTTCAAAAAATCTTATAATTTTAAAGAATGTTAGAAATTTTTTTTTTCACATTTGAAGTTCTCCTCCTTCTTCTCTTCCTCCTCCTCCTCCTTCTTCTCTCTCAACTTAACCTATCTACAGTAGACCGAACACTTGTCCCATAGGAGCCCTGCGTATGTGCTGCAGTCTTCCAGAATTCTCTTAGGTCTTTCCATTTAGCTCATAGATTTTCCCTTGCTATGCCCTGCTTGGCCTCCGTGTAGGTACCAACGGTTCATCTCATGCTCTTTGGTACTGGGTCCCTCCTCTTTTAGCCACCTAAGCAGCCTAACACTGATCTGTGACTACTTCTCCCAGGGTAACCATCCCACACTATTGTTTACTAAGATCCTCCAGGCAGAAAGCAGGAAATATTGTAGCAACCACCTTCTGTGTTTCTCTCTACTCTTCTGCCCATTATGTAGCATCTGAAATCGCTGTTTCATATACTTTGAAGAGCATTAGTAAATTTTATTGCCAGTGCCTACAGCAATATCCATTATTTTGTGATGAACAGAAGAACCAGAACTTCTAGATTTCATGTTCTTCCTTGGCATTGTCTTTTTGTGTCTGGACTACATTTTCTGAGACAAATGTGTAAGCATATAAAAATAAAGGCATGAAAACGGACTGAAATGTTTGGGAATGGCTGATCTCTTCAACTTCTTCCTCTAAGGTTGCACATGTTAATGTAATCAAAGCTGTTTCTTTATCTTTCTTTAAAAAAAAAAGCCTATCTAATGTCCAAAATAGTAGAACGACATGTAATTATATTTGTATTTCTGCCTAAGAAGGAATCATTACAAAATCTGTGGGAGTTTGTTTTGTTTTGTTTTTTAAATCAGGAGATCTATCATTACAGGAAAGCAAAAACAGAAGGATCTTTGGCCATTTTACCTCCTTGATGTGCTTTTATATGTTTATAGTCTAGTTTTATAATATGTTCATATACATATAATTTTAGGGACAGACATGGGATGACAGTTAAACCTTTTATCAGTGTTAGTAAAGAAGTTTCTGGAATGGAATAAAATGGGATCTAGGTGACAAGGTCGAACCTCTCTGGTGTGACATCATGATGTGGCTGTGCTCAGAATCTCTTTCACTGAGTATTGTTTTTGATATGTGACAAAAGAAGCACCTTCATTACTCAGAAAATTATAGGCTAGGATGAAAGCTGTATTTTATATCATTCTTCAAGGAGACCTGGGTGAAGAACTCGCAGTTTCAACACTAACAAAACCCAAAGGAAATTGTGTGACCCGTGTGGACTCCATCTCCAACTTGCTTGTGAAACTATATGCTGCTTCCCAATTGCTATGGAAATAATTCAAAATAACATGTTAATATACAACAAGCAAAGCTGCTGTGTGTTTACCTATCAATAAATTTATGATTTTTTTCCAGAGAAAGGTTTGCCTGAACATGATAGCCAAGAGGCCACAAGGAAGAATCTGTGAAGGAAGGGAAGCCCTGGGTTCACTGGCTTCTGTGGTTTGGAGCAACCAGGGTCACTGAACCTCACTTCATCTGCCATTCTACTCTCTCTTTTCTTTGAAGAGAGCCACGGAGATGAATCCATTTTCCTGTGCTAGTAAAACCATCCAGAAGGATCAACCACTTTCTCAGGCTATAGTTTCCCCTTAAAAAAAAAAAAAAAAAGATGCATGTAAGTAACTGTGCAGATGATGGTCAAGTATGTATTAGAATTGTTTTTGAAGTAATATGTCAACTTTTATATGTGTCACACAAACAGAAAAGGATGCAGGAGGCTTGCGAGTCCAAAGCCAGCCTCAGCAAAAGCGAGGCGCTAAGCAACTCAGTGAGATCCTGTCTCTAAATAAATTACAAAATAGGACTAGGGATGTGGCTCAGAGTTGAGTGCCTCTGGGTTCAATTCCCAGTAACCCCCTATCCCACAGTAAAAGAAACATGTCTCCTCTTTGTCATCCTCAAAAACTAAGCTCCAATGCCACTTCTGCGAGGAAGCCTCCCTGACCAGTCCCTTCTGTAGCACGTGTCTTTAATACAGTGAATTACAGTTTTTATTTATTTACAGATTCATATTTTCACACGATTAATAACTGTTTCCTCATCACACTGTGAGCCTGTGAAGACACGGACCGTGTTTTGTTCACTACTTTATCACTGGGATCCCAAGTACTGCCTACTAGACTAAGCCATCAGTAGATCAATGTATTTCCAATGTGACACACATTTTATAAGAAGTCACTCTGTCTTCCTTTAAGTGAAGTGAAACTTGTTTATGAAAAGAGAAACATTTGAGTGTGATTCCAAATTATTAATTTATTCTAAATGATTGTAGCAGAAAACTTCAAGAACTAGAATCCAAGATCTAGGATGCACATTGCATTCAAATTTCTTCATCCATATTGCAATCTCCTAGAATTCTGCCTGAAACATAGTACAAGGGATTTAATACTTGTTAAGTGAATAAGTCTACTATTTGTTAAGTGACTAAGTCTACTAAATAGGCAAACATGTGATAAAATACATTACAGGCTCTTGCTGCCTAATGAAATGTATTCTTTAATGAATATTGAAACTGCTGTGCTTTGGATAGACTGTATGTATGTCCACCCCCTAAGGTTCATGTGCTGGGAGCTTGGTCCTCAGTGTATTAATGCTGGGGAGGGTGTTTTGGAAGGTGGGAACTAGTGGGAAAACTTAGGGAATTGGGGGAAATGCTGTTGGAAGTACCTGTGGAATTCCAGTCTCCTTTGGTTTTCTGTTTCAAGATGTGATTTTTACCTTCTTCCTGTGGCTCCTGTCCTCTGCCATGAGGATCTCACCTTATACTGGCATCATGTCGTTGAGTGACCAGAACTGTGAGATAAATAAACTTATTTTTCTTTATGAAATCATCATGCCCCAGGTATTTCATTCTAGTAACAGAAAGAGACAAACACAAGGGAGTACCATTTTGTCAGAAATTTTTGAATCATAGTAGTCAATATAGAAAATTGAAGGACTTCATTTTAGTGGCTGTAATGTTCAGAATTCATGTTTCCCTTATGCTTTGACTCTCTGACAAGTTCTAAGTAGGCATATCTAAATATTTGATACTAAATGTTTCTAACACTGCTACTTTCCTTTTTTTGATGAATTCTTCATATTTCTCTTTTATTTCATCATCTATTAAATTAATATCCATAAAAAAATTAGAGAGACAGGAAAATGAAGCCAAAAAAGGAGGATTTAGGAAATCTTCATTTTATAGTAACTCTTGAAAGTATAGATAGTAGAACTTCTTTAAACCTAATATTTTTGAATTTCTAAATTTGATAATATTAAAATCTAATATTATTAAAATTAATATTAAAACCTAATATCAAATATTTGTCATGCAATACAATGATATCAACTATATTCCTCATTCTGTACATAAAACACCTGAACTTGTTCATTCAATATCACTATACCTGTCTGTGTAAGGGGAAATATTCAAACCATATCCCTGTCATAACACTGAAGATTGCCTGACTATATATATATATATATATATATATATATATATATATATATGTGCATTCTCTATTCTGTTCCACTGGTCTATGTTTGTCCTTATGTCAGTACACACTTCTAAACTTACTAATAACTTTATATTTCAGTTTAAAGTCCGGGCATGTGATAACACTAACTCTATTTTTTTTCCTTGAAATTTGTTTGGCCTCGTGGGGTCTTTTGTGTTTGCATAGCATTTTAAAATTGTGTTTTCTGTTTCTGCAAAAAAAAGACATTGGAATTTTGATACAGATTATAGTGAATCTGTATATTGCTTTGTGTCATATGGATTTTTAAATGATATTATTTCTTCCAATCCATTAATATGGAATGTGTTTCCACTTATTTGTGATTTGTGTCTTGTACAGTTTCTCTCATTAACATTTGTTTTCACTGTATGGATTTTCTACCTCCTTGGTTAGGTTTATTTCTAAGTATTTTTTTTTTCTTTAGATGCTGTCAAAAATTAGATTAATTTATCTATTGATTTTTGGATAGATCATTATAGGTGTAAAGATACACAAATAATATTTTTGGTGGTGGTGGACTGCCAAGGGGCACTAGACCATTTAGCTACATCTCTAGCCTTATTTTGTATTTTATTTATAGTCAGGGTCTCACTGAATTGCTTATCACTTCTCTTTTCCTGAGGCTGACTTTGAACTCATGACTCTCCTGCCTCAGTCTTGCTGTTGATTTTATATCTTACAAATTTATTGAATTCATTTATGAGTACTAATTTGTTTGTGTATGTGTGCAGGTGTGTAATATTTAAGATTTCCTACATACAGGATAATGCCATCTTCAAATAGCAATAATTTTGCTTCTTCGTTTCCTGTCTGGATGCCTTTTGTTTCTTTCCTGTCTTGTTATTCTGGCTAGCATTTCTAGTACTACCTAGAGTGCAGGAAGTGGGAATGGGCATCTTTGCATCGTAATGAATCATATAAAAAAGGCTGGCAGGATTTGATTGTGTTGTTAGCTGTGATGTTTTCAGAAAATGGCCTTTATTGTGTTGAGAAAATGTCCTTCTACATCTTATTGGATTATTATCAGGAACGGATGTTGAATTTTTCCACATGTATCTATCAAGATAATCATATAGTTTCTATTTCTCATTCACTTAACATAGTAAATATCATTGATTTGTTTAGGTTAAACAAACCTTGCTTCACTGAGACAAGTCTTACTTGGACATGTTTATAATCTTCTTGATGTGTTCATTTCATTTCAGCTCAATAGAATTTTATTGAGAATTTCTGTCTCTGTATTCATTATAAACATTTCCTATAGTTTTTTTTTCTTCTAGTGCATTAGTGTAGCTTTCACATTAAGAGGATGTTAGCCTCATAAAGTGAATTTAGAAGCCGTCTCTATACTTTTTTTTATTAGAGTTAATATGACTTGGTATTAATTCTTTGAAAGCTTGATAGAATTCTACCTTGATGCCATCTGGTCCTGGGTTTTTCGTTGGTTGGGGATTTTTGATGTATACTGAAATCTCTTTATTTTTTATTGGTCGACTCAGATTTCTATTTCTTCTTGATTCAAGCTTGGTAGATTGTATGTTTCTAGAAATGTATTCATTTCCTGCAGGTTATATAATTTGTTGGCACATAATTTAGTGTAAGATTCCCTTATGATCCATTTTATTTCTGATACATTGATTGCAACCTTTCCACCTTCATTTCTGACCTTATTTGAATTTTCTCTCTTTCTTTCTTAGTCTAACTAAAGAATAGTCCATTTTGTGAATTAAAAATACTTAGTTCTACAACTTTTAGAGTTTTTAAATTCTCTATTTCATTTATTTCTGCTCTGATCTTTATTATTTCCTTTTATTGACTTCATGTTTAATTTGTTCCTTTTATCTTTGAGTAGCAACCTTCGGTTTTTAATTAGAATTTTTTAATGTAGTAATTTCTCTCTACAAACTCCCCTCTTGTATCTGCTTTTCTGCATCCTTTAGTTTTTGGCATGTGGTGCATTCACTTTCAAAATATATCTCAAGGTATATTTTATTTTCCTTTTTCTTTCTTCTTTGACCTATTTATGGCTCCAGAATTTATTGTTTAATTTCCTCATCCTTGTGAATTTTACTAAGTTTTTCTTATTATTGGTTCCTAGTTTCCTTCCATCAGGATTTGAACTGATATCTGATACCTGATATGCTCACAATATTCTTAAATTTGTTAAGATTTTTTTTGACCTAACATATAATTTATTCTGCAGAATGTTATATGTGCACTTGAGAAGAATGTGTATTCTATTGCTACTGCGTGGAATGGCATTTAACTGTTAAGTGCAATTGATCTAGTGTGGTTCAAGTCCAGTGTTTCCTTATTGATTTTCTTTCTAGATGATCCATCCATTGTTGAAAGTTGGATAGTATCCTATTGCTATTGCATTGAAGTCTGTATCTCCCTTTGTATCATTTAAAAATTGCTTTATATATTTGGTGATACAATGTTGGGTGCATATATATTTATAATCATAATTTCCTCTTGAGGAGTTGAATGTTTTATCATTACATAATAACATCCTTTGCTTTTTTTATAGTTTTGACTTAACATTTATATTTAGGGGTTTTAGTGTAGGGATTTTTGCTCTCTTATCCTCTTATTGTTTCTGTTTGCATGACATCATTTTTCCATCTTTTTATATTCAGTCAAAATGTGTCCTAAAGCTGAATGAGTGTTTTGTAGACAACATATATTTTGGGCTTTGTTTTTCTTTTTAATTCATTCACATCTTGTTTTAGTCAGCTTTTTCATCACTGTGACCAAAAGACCTGATAAGAACTATTTTAAAGGAGGAAAATTTATTTGGCATTCATGGATTCAGAGGTCTCAGTCCATAGATGCAGGACATCATAGAAGAAGAATGTAGTGGAGGAAAGTAGCTCAAAACATCACACCAGGAAACAAAGAAAGACTCCACTTTACAGAGACTATATATATATATATATATATATATATATATATATATATATCCCAAAGGCACACCCCCAATGACCTACCTCCTCCAACCATACCCTACCTGCATTCAGTTACCACCCAGGTAATTCATCTCTGGGCATTAATTCACTGATTGAGTTAAGGCTTTTATAACCCAATCATTTCACCTCCAAACCTTCTTGCATTGTCTCATATTTGAGCTTTTGGGGGATACCTCACATCTAAACCATAATGTGATTTTATATCTTTTGATTTAAAAAATTAATCCATTTACACTTAAAATGATATTCAATATTTGAGAACTTACAATTGCCATTTATTAAATACTATGTATAATATACTACTAAAGTTATTAACAACATAACTTCAATCTCATGCCAAATTTCTGAACTTGTATTTCTCTGCTCCACATTTTATGTTTTTAATGTCACAATAGAGAAGGAGTATGAGTTTTATGTTGTGTATCTTTAATGAATTATTGTAGCTATAGTTACACTTTTCACTTTTGTCTTTTAATCTTTATATTAGTCATAATTGATTTATAAACTGCCATTGTAGTATTAGAATTTTCTGAATATGTTGATTTTTTAAATTCAACATTGATTTTCCTTTTTTTTTTTAATGTTTTCACCTTCCCAATTAGTTGCCTTTCGTATCTGTTTTAAGATCTCTCTTTACCATCTCTTGTAAAGTAGATCTTGTGATTATGAACACCATCAGCTTTTGTTTGCCCAGAAAAAAAATTTAATTTTCCCCCTTGTCTGAAGTTTAGGTTTACCTGAAAGTAAAGTATTTTTGATTATCAATTCTTTACTTTCAGCACTTTGAACACATCATTTCATTCTCTTCTGTCCTACAAGTTTTCTGCTGAGAAATCTACCAATAGCCTGATGGTTCCTCCCGTTTGTGTGACATACTCTTTTTTTCCTTGTGTTTTCAAAATTCTGTATTTGCCTTTGATATTGGACAATTCAATTTTATGCTTCTTGGTGAAATCTTTGGCAGAATTTTATTAGAGGCCTTTCAACTTCATGTATCTGGATGTTTCCATTTTTCTCCAAATTTGACCATATTTCCAAAATTGTTTTTTCAGTAATGGGGTATTTTTAATGTTTCGCATCTCCTTGTTCAGTTTGTCATTTTGTTTTTTTACAAAAACACCAGATTGTTTGTGCTGCCTTTTCATTTTCTGAGGTTCTTTATAATTAATATTTTGAAGTCTTGGTAATTTATGGATCTCCAATTCTTTGGCGTTAGTTACAAGAACTTTATTATGTTCCTTTGATGGCATTAGGCTTCCTTGATTTTTTTTTTTTAATTTGAGAATCTCACAGCCTCATGAAGATGTCTTTGCATTTAAAAAAAAAAATAGTCATCTCTTCCAGATCTTATAGACTAGCTTTGGTAAGGAAAGACCTTAACCTACAGCACAAGGTCCAGAGGGACAGCGTCTCACTGACTGGGACAGCTAGAGTTCATGACATAGCAACTACGTGGTCTGTGGTGACAAGAGCTATCGGAGGTCTATGGATGTGAGAACTATGGTGCCCTCAGTAGGGTCTCTTGGTCCAGTGGGAAGGGGCCAGGGCGGAAAGCAGAGAAGTCAGGAGCTGATGGATGTGCACAAGCTCAGCTGTAGGGTGGCTTCAGGCTTGTGTGTGATAGAATGGGCCAGTTGTAGGCTTGTGTATTATGGCAGAGCCATGGCCAGAGGCAATGTCTGGATGGGCAGGATGCAGCCCCTGTGGTGCTAGAAGATGGCAGAAAGTAAAAGCTGGTTCAGGGACTGACAGCTGGTAGACAAAGTCTGTGGTCAGCTGTGTGTCAGGGGAGCTGAGGGGTGAATCTGAGAGTATGCATGCTCTCACAGCTGCAGGGGTGAGCTGGGGGTGTAGGCATCATGATAGAAATGAGGATGCCTGGAAGAGTAGAGCTGGGGTATCTTTAATGTTCTGTTCTAGAGGTGGGAGAGGGTGATTAGTGGAACTTAAGTAACTGGAGACTTCAAATGTAAAAATCTG
Organism: Marmota monax; assembly: GCF_021218885.2. NCBI lineage: Eukaryota > Metazoa > Chordata > Mammalia > Rodentia > Sciuridae > Marmota > Marmota monax. Next base: position 3,824,152 of record NW_026694501.1, on the reverse strand, counting down.
CCAGGACCCTGGGTGTGAAAAGTACAAAGGAGAACTTTTTGTTGTATAGACTGTTCTTTTCAACAGAAGAACTTCTGTGGTCTTCCCTGTAGCCAGTCACAGGGATCCACAACAGGAAGCACTGCGTGCTTCACAGTTTTGAAAGCTGTGGGGAGTTCATGGGAGTCACAAAGTTGTTGAGGTTCTTGGAAGAAAAGTATGCTGTGGTCCTTTAGAGAGCAGGTCTTTGGGTGCTGCAGATTCCTGTCCCTTGGCTGATACTGAGGGCCTCCATTCCTCTTCTTTGTCCCCAAGTAATCTCCACATGTTTCAGCTGTTCCCATCTCCTCAGTGACTTGGATTGGGTGAAACTGATTCTTGTTATTTGGAGAGTGATTGAAAGGCCCAGTAAGCTGGTTACTTGTTATGCTCAAATTCGGGACCCCCAAAGACCACCAGAGACCCAAGATTGATGTAAGCAGCAAAGAGGTGTTTATTGCGAGCTAGCTCTGTCCTCTGCGTGCACACTCAGCAACTGGTGATGCTGAGAGGCCCCGAGCCCAGGGTTTGCAGCAGTTTTATACATTCTTTGGAGAAGGCAGGGACCCCCACATACATCATAGCATCTCTTAGCAAATCATCACACACCGCGGGAAAATCAAATAACAACTCTAAAACATGATTAGCACATTCACTGGTGGGAACAAGTTGGGTAGGGGTGATTGGTTACTACAAGAGGGGGATTCATTTGAACTGATTGGTTTAAGCCAAGAGGGGTGTACGTGCTGAACTACACAGTTTCCCAACATGTTATCAACCACCATAAACTACTGGGGGTCATCTGGCATCCCAGGTATTTCCCTGTCTCATGCTGATTGGTGGCTGCTAGGGGGCTGCTATGGGTCCCCACCTAGGCTGACTGAGTCAGGGACACCTGGCCAGCAGATCTCTCCTGTTATTTGTAGATAAACAACTTAGCAGGGTGGGAATGTGCTTAGGAGTGTACTATGGGTTTTTCCAAGGACAAAGGCCATGTCCCTTCCTTGGACAGGCTTTGCTCTGAGATAGAGGCTGGTTTTTCATACTCAAGCTATTTTTCCATGTTCCTGCAAGGGGTACTGGTGAGACAGAGTGAGATCCCTCCCTATTGAGCATTGCTGACCCAGGGGATGGGGTAATGCATGCAAAAGGAAGCTATTATTTCTTCCTGTTTTCCATGATTATTCTTGAGTTTCTCATTCTACTTTATTGCTGTAACTTCCTAAGCAGACTCCTGAGCTTTTCCAGAGTTATTTTCCTTCATAGACAACTGCCAAATTGTTTCTCTTTGAAGCAGAAAGGAAGGAAGGATAGAATCTTCTGCTTTGCCGTCATGCTAACATAACTCTGCCACATTTAAGTTTCTAATGGTTTCTTCTTGAATCTTACTGGTAGAAAAGGCATAAAAGTCATCTTCGTAAATCACCTTCCTATCAAGAACCCAAATCCACTTTTGCTTTTGGATGTTATTTGCAATTCTTACAATGGGAGAAACCTAACTTGTCTAGTGTGATGTAAATTTCCATCTTCATTTGTATAACCAACTTAATTCAAAAGGTAGGATTTATGTTGTAAATATGAGTGAACATATGCATCTTTTGTGTTGTTACTTACTTAGTAATTTGTTCTTCACCTTGTACTGCAACAATAACTCCTGAAATGTAAATCTTTAGTAGCAGTGGAATTATTTTTGTTAGCCCAGGACTGCACAGTTCATGATGAATACTGAGCCACTTGAAAATATGAAGTTGTGTTGGTTAGTTTTTCCAGAAATATGCTCTAAGAAGATGCATTCTTTGCATTTGACAATTTTTTTTGTCTTATTTATTCATTTAACTTATACATAACACTAAACATTTTACATATCAATGGGGCAACCTGTAATATTTTGATGCCTTTATACTTTGCATAATCTGACTTTTTATTGAGAATGTTGTAACATGCAATAAAGACTTGAATGAGGATCCTATTCTCACCAAAAGGAATGCAGAGAGTAGATAGTAATAAGACATTCTTACCTTATAAATAAATGATTCAGACAAGTGACCTTAAATTTAGAAAAAGTTTTTTTTTCTTTTCCTTCAATATTCATTTCATTTATTGAGAAAGTAAATTATACTTTATTTTTTTCAGAGCATTTTTTGAGCTATACAGAAAAGTTTATCAGTAGGAGTTCTGATATTGCCCACCACTCCCAACTTCAATTTTTCTTCATGTTAACATCTTGCATTGGCATAGAACTTTTGTTATAATTAATGAACCAATGTTGACACATTGTTAATGATAAAAGCCAAAGACTCACTCTTTGTATTGTAGAGTTCTTTGGATTTTAATCATAGTATAGTACCATGTTATCTATCACCATAAGATCATACAAAATAGTTTTACAGCCCGTAAAATCCCATGTGTTCCACATATTGATCCTGCCATTCCACGAAACCCCTGCTACCTCCAATGGGATCACTGACTGCAGTTTTGCCTTTCCCAGTGTGTCACAGAGTTGGACCAGGCAGCAGAATGCATTCTTTTCAGATTGACTTCTTGGCTGAGTAACATGCATGTAAATCTCCTCTGGTATCTTTTCACAAAGTGATTGTGTCACTTGTTTTTGTTTGTTTGTTTGTTTGTTTTTTCTTTGCTTTGTTTTTAGCACTGAATAATAACTTTTTATATGGATATTCTACAGTTAATTTATTCCTTCAATTTCTGAAAGGCCACTAGTTTGTTTCCAACTTTTAACAAAACTTCTATAAACATCTGTGTGCAGGTTTTGGTGTGAACTTGCATTTTCACCTCATGTGGGTAAATACCAAGGAAGGTGATTATAAGATGAGAATATTTTTAGTTTCGGAAGAAATTGCCAAACAGTCTTCCAAAGTGGTTGTCTCATTTTGCATTCCCAGCAGTAATGAGTGAAATTGCTCCTTACTGCTCATCTTCACTAGCATTTGGTGTTTTGATGCTGTGTTTGTTTGTTTGTTGGTACCAGGGTTTGAAACTAGGGCCATTTAACCCCTGAGCCACATCCCCAGCTTTTTCATTCTTTTTTTAAAATTTGAGACAGGTTCTCACTAAATTGCTCAGGGCCTCACTAAGTTGCTGAGGCTGGCTTTGAACTTGTGATCCTCCCGCCTCAGGCTTCTGTCTGGCTGGGGGTGTGTCACTGTGCCTGGCATTGCTTGTGTTTTGAGTTGTAATGATTCTAATAGGCATTTTTTTTGTAATTCTCTAATGACATGATATTGAACATCATTTTATACCTTCTTTGCCACATAGTTTTAATGGTTACTAAGAGTATTAATCCTGTTTGAGAGGGACCATTGCAAAATCAAATGGTTCTGAAGAATCAGTATGACTTCCTGAATAGAGCTTCTTAGTCACTTCCTGGGCAAAAAAAAAAAGTTGTATTGAGCAACTCTGGCCACCCAGTGTGACAGGCATGGTATAGGTCTTCAAGACGTCACACTCCATTTTCTATCCCCTGATGTAGCTTTCAGTCTCTGGTACTTCTATGAAAAATTCAAGAGCTTTGAACAGCCAGCCTTGATATGATGACTGTCTCTCACAGTAATAAAGGGACTTTAATATGAATGGAACCTTTGTGAGTTGGTAATTTACTTGGACAGCTTGTGAATGACCTTTCTTCCCGTGTCTCTGGGAAGGTTTGGTTCACATAAGTGTCTCAGAACTGGAAATGTGTTACGTTGACCTCAGTGAGGAATGACTCACGCTCAGACCAGGGCTGCTTGGTGGCCTCAGTTTCCTAGCTCGGTACATGGATGTCACATTATAATAAATGAGATTTTCACTAAAAAAAAATAAACACTCAATTTTTGTGTTAAAGTTTAATTTGGACATCTTGCCTCCCTGAGGGAAGGTGTGACATATTTGAGTAGGTTTCTCTGGGAAACCAAATCATTTCATTTCCTAGAGATCTTCAGAATGAGGTTAAACCTACTCTGGCAGAGTTTAAATGCTCTCCGACTTGGATTCAAAGGAAACCAAGGTCACTTTCTGCCTTGTGATTCTTTTAAAGTAGGTTTTATATTTGAATGTCACTCTTGTGCACTGTGTTTAAATAGCTGAGTTAATAACTTCGTGATTATCTTAAGGATTATTCAAAAACATTAAGATAAACAAGAATAAAAAGGGATTGGAGATCATCTCTCAATCCCATGAAACACCTGACATGGTTTATCCTTCCAGCCCAGCAAAAGCCTTCTTAAACAATTTCTAGCCAACTATTATTCTTAAAAACAAAACAAAACAAAGAAACACTTTACTAGATGTTGTCAAAAACAAATCAAAGCACATTAATTTCCACCTGTACTTAAAAAACAGAGCAAAATCATGAGAGATAATTTTATATTCTGTGATACTCCAAATACTGCATTTTTTATTTGAATGAGAGGAAAAAATGAATCAAATATCAGGAAAGGGAATTGTTCCCTTTTATTGCAATCAGTTTCTCTTCTATGGAGATGATTAAATATAGCTTCAAAGACAGGAGTGTGAGACAGAGACAGCAATTTCCCAGGCCGGAAGTTGGTGTTTGTTTGCAAGATGCCTCTGTTAAAGGCACACTGTCAATACGGTGCTAATGTGTACTTTGTATTATTATGACTGGTGAAATGACCTAAAAAAGATACAAAATATGAAAACGGACTATTCTCTATGAGAATTGAGACATAACCTGATATCATTTAGCAAGTGAAACTTGATTGGAGCAATTGAGTAATTGTATCTAGGTTCTTCCTCCCACACCTTCTATTTTTGTCTTAAAAAAAAAAAAAGATGATCAAATTTTATTTTTTTTAAAACCTGTGATGGTGGAGGTTAAAATAGCAATAGTAATACAAATTTCATGCAATAAGAATCATTAGCCAAATAGTTTAAATTATGTGTGGTGACTTTACAAAAAAAAAAAACACTTTATTTAATAAAAACAACTGTAGCAAAATCATAAATATAAACCATGTACAGGTTTTCATGTTTCTCAAAAATAAATAAGTGGGCTGGTGCTTGCATGCAAGATCTTGAATAAAAGCACACATGTACAAGTGCGTGTGCGCGCGCGCACACACACACACACACACACACACAGAGGAAAAATATAAGCAAAGAAATTCTTTCCAAGAGTTGGCTTGGTGAAGACAACTGCTCTCCTGTTCCAGTAGCTGTTGCTTGCCAAATAAAACCTCACTGTTCCACTAGGAGATGGCTAGCTAAACAGAGTGCTATGAATCTGCCTCTGATGAATATACGAAGCCCTCCATGAGGTCCCCTGTGTCAAAAATTGTTATAGAGGCGTTTTTGTTGTTTAGGACATTCCCAGGACTGGCTGCTTTGCTCAGTGTTATGTAAATGACAAATGACCAGAAAAAAAAAAATTATTGGCATAGGTAAGTAAGGAAATCAGTTTCTCAGTGAAAGGATCCAAGCAGGTTCGACAACATCTGAATGCAGCTTCTGAATGTCCAAGAGAACTTGGGTATTCTTTAGAGGATTTGGACATGACGTTTTTAAGCAAATGGATTTGTGGAGATTGATCCTTAAAGGAGAGTGGAGGAGAGTGGAATAAATAAGAAAATTAAGTTAAAGTATCTTTTCTTTATTATTGGGACAACCAGATCCAATTTTATTTTCACCTGCAAGAAAATGGTTCAGAATTTTGTGACCAGGTGAATCAACATAACAGATTATTTGATTTTTTTTTTTGGCAATTCTACAAAGTATTAGTTGTAGTGTTAAAAACTCATTAATTTATTTTCCTTCTTTTACCAAAGTTATTGTCCATGTTCCTTTTCCAATGGATTTCAAATGTATCCTTAATATACTATATCCAGTAATTTTATTCATAATTAAACATTCCTAATGTATACAAAACATAGGCCAGAGTTGTATGTTGCTGTCTTCTATGTCAAACAAAAGTTAGCATGAAATGTATACTATATTTCTTAAATAATGGAGATCTAAATTAAAAAAAAAAATTCCAACAAAGTTTTCATTGTTTTTTTTTCTTTAATCCTCTACTCCCAAGTCCAGGAAAGAAGGTAAAATTAAAAACATAGACACCTTCCAATAAGAATGACATTTAACCACACAAGAGTGAATTCACACAAGCCTTAAAATAGTATGAACTGTAGGTAGAAGATGGAAAGTTTCTATTCGGAATTTCTTTTGGCTGAAAAAAAAAAAAAGCTAATATGTAGGTGAGGAACAGAACTCCTTGCTGATCTGTTTTGCAAATCGAAATAGAGGAGCTTACATAAGTTTCCCCATATCATATGTTCTAACAAGAACTCAGGAGCTTAATTTTTTTCTCTCTCCAGATTTTGTATTTCTTTTTCCAATGAAGTGAATTCAAATACAAAGCCATCTCAAAAAAGGTAGTCTCCAAATTTAGAGGAGGTCAGTAGGAAAAAGCCACTAGTGTGGTCAGGATTTGTTAACAGGGAACGTCCTCCCGATGTGCCTGTTTTCTTCCCCAGGAGTACCTCTCTGGCCACACATGGCTGAGTCTCTTCCCAGCTACATGGGGAGACTTATTTTGTTGCTGTTGCTTTTTGAAGATTTAAAATACGTATTCTCCAGCTCAGGTGTTCTTTGTGATGTTTGACTGTGAGTGACGTTCCCTGCTGACCGTTGTCAAGTCTATTCTCAAATGCTGAAAGTTGTGACTTCATTGTGGACAATATGTAAAAAAAAAAAAATAGGGTCATCTCAAAAGGGTTTTAGTATGTATTTTAGTCAGCTTTCTCACTACTGTGACTAAAAGACCTGACCAGAACAACTGCAGAGGAGGAAAAGTTTATTCAAGGGCTCAGGGTTACAGAGGTCTCAGCCCAGAGATAGCAGACTCCATTCCTTGGGGCTGGAGGTGAGGCAGGACATTATGGTGGAAGAGTGGGGCAGAGGGAAGCAGCCTCATATGGTGATCAGGAAGCAGAGAGGGAGTCTGCACTCGCCAGGTGCAAAATATATACCCCAAAGCCACAGGCCCAATGCCCACATCCTCCAGCCATACCCCCAATGCCTCCAGTTCCCACTCAGTTAATTCCTGATGGGATTAATTCGCTGATTTGAGTTAAGGCTCTCAGAACCCAATCATTTCTTCTCTGAACCTTCTTGCATTAGTAAATTTTATTGCCAGTGCCTACTGCAATATCCATTATTTTGTGATGAACAGAAGAACCAGAACTTCTAGATTTCAAGTTCTTCCTTGGCATTGTCTTTTTGTGTCTGGACTACGTGAGCTTTTAGGGAATACCTCATATCCAAACCCTAATAGTTTTGGACAATAGTAATATATTTGTGTGTGTGTGTGTGTGCACATGTGCATGCACCCACCTAAATCAAAATGAGTAAATGCCTGTTGTCCTCAAGTTAGTCTTTGAAAGAAGCTAAATATTCAATACCCAACTTGAAAGAGACAACAGTTGGGTGTTTATTCTGTCATTTATTTGATGGCATGTAGAGAATTAAAGACAAAGGTGCACTTCCTAGTAGCGTCCTGCCTTCATTTGGCTGGACAAATTAAGTGGCATGAGTTCACTAGGAAATCATTAGAGGCACCCTGAGATCCCGCCTCCCTGTCCTTCACAGGGTGTTCTGGTCCCAGCCCCTCTGCCTTTGCGGGTGTTTTCCCGTGCGGCTGAAAGTCTTCCAGCTTCCTTTCTAATTATCCAAATCCTTCATAATCCCCCTACCAAAATTAGGTCACACTTTCTCCACAAAACCATCCCCAGTTTCTCCGACTGCTATTTACTTCTTTGTTATCTAAATTCCTTTAGGATAGAGAGCTCGCCTCATCCCGCTTAGCAGTTGTGGGCTCAGTGTCTGCAATCCTCTCCAAGTACCCAGTGACATAGCCTTCCCCCCTCCAGGGACTCTAAAGCCCCAAGACAGAGTCTCTTCCTCCTTTTCATGTTCTCAGCTTCCCTTTCCTTCCATGTCCCCTCGGGCCCCCTCCATGCCCTTCTTGCCCTCTGCTCCCAGTGCAGATCTAGAATGTGGCTTGGCAATACCTGTGGACTGACGGGCCTTGAAAGCAAGAGCCAGGACCCCAAAGGTCTGGAGCGAAAGTCTGCATCCACTAAAACAAAGCAAAACAAAATAAAACAACAAACCTCCCCTAAATGAACCGTTTAACCAATTAGAATGTCAAGTTTAATGTAAACATCTGTTTTAAAATGTCTAACTTAATCAAATCATTCCTGCTTTTACAAAAAAAGTTTTCTATTTTCAGCTCTTGCACTAGTGAATATGTTGCCTCTAGGTAATTAATTTGGTAATGAAACAGTATATGACTTTAGAGGTGTCATAGTGAGGGATTCACATAATGGATCTTTATTGGAAAGTGACTGGATGTCAGGCACGATGCTAGGTTCGGGAATAGATGAGATGAGATGAGAAGGTGACCTGTGTGAGTGGGGCATGGTGGCACATATCTGTAATCTCAGTGGCTCAGGAGGCTGAGGCAGGAGGATTGCAAGTTCAAAGGCAGCCTCAGCAACTCACTGAGGCCCTCAGCAACTTAGACCCTGTCTCAAAACAAAAAAACAAAATAGGGCTGAGGATGTGGCTCAGTGGCCGAATGCCCCTGAGTTCAATCCTGAATCCCCCAAACAACAAAACAAAACAGAAAACAACAAAAAAAGAGAGGACCCTTGTGGAGATCATGAAAGCATGGGACTTCATGTTTCTGACTCACTTAGTAATCCTACGGTTGTGATGGTATCTAGAACCCACAGACATGCATTCTGTCGCTCACACATACATTGATTCAGTAGGTGTGTATCTATGTCTACACCTAGGTGTGTGTGTGAGGAAGAGCTGCTGCCACTTCTTTATCACATAGTCAGGTCTCACTTTCCTTCCCTATGGAGACAAACCAGTATCATGATCCTATGGACCGTCTCCTTTGACCTTCTTTTGCCCTTTAAACTCGTACCTCTTTATCCTTCAGTGCTTGAATATCAGCCCTCTTTGTGTGTTTTCCTTTGTGTGGGTGTGCAAGGTTGGCATTGTTGGAGCAAAAGCTTTCAATTCTCTGTATCATTCCTCAGTGGACATCAAGGTCTGAAGGTGTAAATGGTTCTGCTACTTAATGCATTCATGGAAAGGTAAAAGAATCAAGCAGTGAGTGGTATATCTGGCAACTTGAGGCAGAAAGAGAATCCCTACGGGAAGTACAAAAATATGAGTGCTTCTTGGCAGTTGAACCCCTTTGAAGGATGTGGAAAGTTGGCAAGCTCATTATGTACTATTAGTGAGTGCCCGAACTGCACAACCGTACTAAAAACGCTGATGGTGGAGGAGTTTACCAGGAGCACTTGATCTTGAGTCCTATATGTAGGCTAAAGGTGATAACAGAGGATCTGGCATTTAGATGCATTGCAGAGGTGACAGGTAAAGGAGGCTCAGCAAAAGAGACTCTGCGAAGGTGTCTCTAGTCCAACAGGAGAAATACCAGAATGTTTGGTGTTTCTGATGTCATGGAACCAAGGATAGACCAGACACCAAGAGGGAGTGATCTAACACTGCTGCAAGATCAGGGAAGGGAAGCCCAGCGAGAGTTAAGAGAGAGAGAGAGACAATTAACAAATTGTACTTTCTAAATTGTCCATCACATTTCATAATGACACATGCCAATTTCAGAAATTAATTATGCAGTTTAGGGATGCCATCAACATTTTTCAGGTCTGTGTGTAGCATTAAAAAAAAAAAAAAATACTCCTGATCAGAGAGTTGATTCTAAGTCATCATTATCAAGAGTTAAGTTTCAAATCAATTTTTCCCCCAAAGCACAAGAGCAATAGATTTGTATCTTTTTACTCGTAGTCTCTCTGTTTGACATTCTGTAAGGAAATAGTGCCCACCTTGACCTTGCTGCTGAAAGCCATGAAGAGCCACCTGACTAAGTGCTCCGGGCCGATAGACACCTTAAGGTGCTGTCCTCCTCGTTGACTAACTGTCAGGAATCAAAGATGCTATAGTGCATCTACAGAGCTCTGGAGGACAAAGAGTGATGGTGGCATCCTCAAATACCTACTTCTTCTAAGGAGCTAGGCTGGCTCTATGAATGATATGACCGAGTTCGGGAGAAATAACTTTGGTCCTCGACATGTTTGCAAAATGTGCCCTTGGTGCCCCATGCTTGCCTGTCTCTGGTCAGCTGCTCTTGGCCTCCACTACTGTACTCTTCACTCTGGAGACCGGGCACTTGTAGTCTTTGACGGTGGCTCCCAGCCCTTGGCTTGGCTTCTTTTGTCCACTGTGAAAGATACACAGGAAATCAAAAGGAAGAAAGACCCGGGCTTCATGTCCTGCTCTCTGCTCTCCTTTCCTGCTGCAGGGCTGAATTGGATAGTCGCTCTTTTCCTTTAAGAAGGTTTCCGGGTGGGTGCAGAGATGCACGCCTGTAATCCCCAGGGCTCAAGAAGCTGAGGCAGAAGATCAGGAGTTCAAAGCCAGCCTCAGCAAAAGCGAGGCGCTAAGCAACTCAGTGAGACCCTGTCTCGAAGTAAAAGACAAAATAGGGCTGGGGATGTGACTCAGTGATCCAGTGTCCCTTAGTTCAAGACCCAGCAACCCTCCCCCCCTCCAAAAAAAAAAAAAAAAACAATTATGGCTCTGGTTGTGTATTTATATACGAACATAGGGAAGTTATATTTGATTCATTCCACTGTCTTTCCTATTCCCACCCCCCACTCCATTCCCTTCATTCCCCTTTGTCTAACCCAATGAACTTTCATTCTCTGCCCCCTGCCCATCCTATGTCAGCATCCATATATCAAAGAGAACATTCTGCCTTTGGTTTTGTGGATTGGCTAATTTCACTCAGCATAATAGTCTCCAGTTCTGTTCATTTACAAGCCAACATTCTCTACTGTCATGTATATCTAAAAAGAATAAATTTTAAATAAATAAATAAATAAAAATCATTTAAAAAAAAAAAAAAAGGTGTGGCTCCTCTTACCAAATTCAGGTACCTACACTCTGACCTTGCCCCAGTGCCCAATGGGGTTGTTTCCTTGCTAGGGCCAGCCCCAGAGGGCCTCACTCTCCTTCCTGCCCTTACTTTAACCTGTCCACAGCTTTGTAAAGAGTTTTCATTCCTCTTTCTTCCATCCTCCCTGTTTGTGAGCTCCATCTGCTTCCTGCTGGAATCCTAACTATCAGCCCCGTAAAACACAACCTCTGGTTCATGGAAAAATAAAGGAGAACTCCAGCCATCTACCATTTTACTCCTTGCAATTCATTTCAAGTCATCTGAGCTTTGCGATCTCAAGTGCTACATAAAATAATGTGCTTCTTACAAGTAACTCCCTCAATCTGATTTCATTAATAAAAAAAGCAGATAGGAGGGTGATTCTTTTTTGAATAAAAAAAAAATCTGATGGTTCTACAAAGCTTCAACTCTTCTTGGAATCTCCTGAATCTCCCCATCTTAGTTGGGACGTAATGATTCATGAAATTTCATGAGATTCAACTTTTCATTTAAATGCACATGTGCTTAGGCTATATATCTCTTATAATATCTGTTTGAATTGCAAATCTTAATACTAAGATGCTGTACTTTCTACCCTGCATCCTGCAACAGTTCCCTGACACCTCCTTGTCTTCTGTTCCACGATCATGGCTTTTCTTAGCTCTGATTTGCTTTTTCTGCATTGTAGGTTCTCTTGCGAGTGTATCTTTTGCAACCTCTCTCTTCTTGCTTCTGTCAGAGATATTCTGAGTCAAACTTAGCTTATCTCTTTGCTTCAGTTTGGACTTTTTCCAAAAAGGCCCATAAAGAAATCTCTCCAAACTGCCCTACTTTAGCAAGAGATCTGACTGGGTGTGTCCTGGACTGAGGCAGGGTTAATAAGACACATGTCATTTGAAACTGAATTCAATTTTCCTGATTTGCTTCGACCAGGGATTGCTGAAGTTAGATGCCTCCCCTCTATTTCCACACATGTAAGTATTATAATTTTGAATTTCTCTCAATCGTCAGCAGTTCGTTCTACACACAGTTACATGCCTTTACGATGTGAGAGAATATGACCTGCTGTGCCTTTGATGACACGGCGAGAGAGCTTGAGGTGCATGATCAGCCTTCTCTGCAGCCCAGACTTGAGCTCTGAGATCTTAGGAAAAGTGTTTTCATGATTATATGAATTATTAGGGCCTGATATAAAATTTCACTCGTAGGCGCCTGTGGATTGCTCTGTATGTCAGAAATCATCTCACACAATATTATCTTGGTATCTGTGGCTGCCATCATAACTGCACATGATGTATGAGCTGCTCAAGTGATAGAGATAAATCACTTTGGGGGACCCCATTCATTCTTATTTTTAACAGACAGTTTGGTTTTTATTAATATACTTTGTGTTTCAGAAAGAGTAAAGGAAATAGAGGATGAAATATTTTATCAAATGCAAATCTATGTTTTCCTTCCTAAGAAACCAGAGGAAATTGAGGGTTATAAAAATACATACCTAATATCAAGTTAATACTATTTAAACACAACGGTTACATTAAAAGTATTTACATTAGCTGCCTATGAAAAGGGTACCGAGGGTAAGCTGTTGTTGTGGGGTATTATTGTAAGTGAGACTCTAAGATTTCTGAAACTTGAATTGCTCTTTCAGTAAATTAAAATGCCATTTATCATTATCATCAACATCAAATAACACTCCTCAAGCAGCACACATGCCCAGATCTCGGCCGGGAGTCTTATCAAATAAGGTCAAGGGAAATGACACTTCCTTTCAGGAGCACACAGTAGATGCTAATGATGTGGACAAATGTCCACCGACCTGATGTAGCCTGCTAGTGGATTCAAGACATTTTCCCTAAATGTAGTGCAGTAAGTAGCACCATTGGGAATTTGTCATCCCCACAGGAACATAACACGGTTTAGTGCTAGACTGGTGGGAAAATAATTGCTTAGGGAAAAAAAAATTACATGGCATCACATGGATATAAATTGGCAATACCACTATGGAAAGCAATTGGGTGCCATTATCTAAATTAAAAATTTACATTTTGAGTATTCAGTCATTTCACTTTTAGAAATTTTTATCCAACAGATAAACTCACACAGGAGGATTTATTCAATAAAACATCATTTATTTAAAAAAAAATTAATGTTCATCACCAGGGAAGATTAGTGTAACTTAATGTTCATCACCAGGGTCTTGTGGAATAAGTTATGCTGTGTCTATACCATGGGATACCATAGAGTTTTAAAAAATAATGAAGACATTCTTTATGTACAAATGCAGAAAGACCTTCAAGTGGAAATAATCAGGGTACAGTGTGGTATGCAGAACATCATGCTTTTTTTTATGAAGAAGAAAAAAAAATATGAGCACATACATATTGTGGCTGGGGAAGAGATGGAAGAGAGACTTCCACTGTGTAGCTTTTATATTTAAAAAAAAATCAACTTACGTGAAAACATTTGATATTAAGAGAATTTTTAAAGTTTAAAAAGCAGTTTTAAGGAAAGAACAAGAGATTCTGCATGAGTCAAACCGCAGAACTTTGTAGATGAGTGTTTGTTAAAAGTTGTTTTGAGTGAAAGCCTCCAGTATCAGCATCAAATTTCTCCATCTCTCATCCCCTTTAAAGTTCTTCCCCCCACTTCTTCCTGAAATAACCTACACAGCTGACTTCAACGGAATCCCCTCTTGAGTCTGTTTCTGTGGTCAATCCGAATGATGTCTATGATTAACAAGTTTTTCAAATTTACTATCAGCTTGATGAAGCAGCTCTTCTTTTGCTTGCTCTGTGGTATTTTTTCAATTAATAATCAACCAATAGACATACATGAAACATCTGCTATTTATATCCATGAATACAGCACACCACATAGAATGAACTTCAAAGGCAGCCTTTAAATTCTATCTAGAATTTCATAGAATAATCAGTGATGATCACCCCTGTCCTTTCAGTGGATCCAAGTTTCTCCACCGAGGCCGGGTGTTTTACGTTTCTGCACACAGTACTGTCTGTTCGTCCTGTCTTGTCGAATCTCTATGCCTCTGGATCCCTTCTCAGTGAGCATTGTCTGGACCACAGAGAGGCAAATCAAAGCCCAGTTACGGCAACACATATACCCCAGAGTTGTTCTAAGGTTTATTTATGTTTCTATTTCTTGCTTCCAATTATCTCATTAATTATGTCCTAAATTTTAGAAGCAATTTGGAGTTCTCCAAGGATGGGTTGCATTGGAGTGACCTCTGGATCACAAAGCTATGCAGGCTTTTCTTGTCCTTTCTGATGGATACTCACGTTCCTTGGTAATTTTTCCTGGGGTCTCCTCCATCGCACTAGCTGGAGGAGATTAGCAGCAATGTATAGATGTACTCATCATTCCAAATAGTTTCTAAATAAAAATTTGAGTCATAGAATCATCCTTTGATAATTTTCATGTTACACCTTCCCTCAGTGAAGAGTAGTTGTTTGTTTCTATTTCTTTAATTCCTGCTTTTTGATTCCTTTTTCTGAGCTGGTTATTTATCCACACACCAAGCGTTATCTACCTCCACTTTGAATAGTTTTCTTGCATAGAAGTTTTGCAGGCACCGAAAAATCTAACCGCAGTAGATGCCTCTCATTCGATTGTTATTTACAAGCACTTTCTGACCCCAGGAAATAATTCTGGTAGGATTAGAATATAAGATCCCCGAGGGAAAGGATTCATCTCCAGCATTTATTACAGGGACTGGGAGAGAGCATGCATCAATAAATGTTTATTGAATGGGTAAATATTTGTTGAATGAATTAGTGAGACATGATCCCTCTTTCGAGAAAACATATTTCCTATCACTTTATAAATTGCACTAGATTTCCTCTTATCTAGTATAGAGTCAGTGGTAAAGCTTCATTTCCAAAAAGTATTTAAAGAGCAGGTACGTTAGTTTCTTCCCTTGTCTGTAACAAATTCCCACAAAGTAGATGACTGAAAGCAATGGGTATTCCTTGGGCTAGAGTTCTGGAGGTCAGAAGTCTGAACCCAATTTTCAGCAGGGCCAAGCTCCCTCCGGAGGCTCTGGGAGTGAAGGGTCTCTTGCCCTTCCATCTCTTGGTGTCTTCCAGCAGTCCTTGACTTCCTTGGCTCATAGCCACATCCCGCCAGTCTCTGCCTCTCTGGTTATATCACCTTCTCCTCTGTCTCTGCATCTCTTCTGTTTCTTAGAAGGACACATCACTGGATCCAGGGTCCCCCTGGATAATCCAAGATGATCTGATCTCAAGATCCTTAAGTACACCTTCAGAGACACTTTTTCCAATGTTGGTAACATTCATAGATTTCAGGGAATTGAACATGGATGTATAACACTACACAGGGATTTAGGTGAGTCAGCCTTCATAGTTGAAAGAGCTATGTTGGAAATATGGGAATTATTAATAGACCCATTATCATTAATTTTTTTTGATAAATCCATGAGAGTTCCCCTAGCAAGGTGAAGATTTGGAAATTACTCCATAAATGGCAAGAACATGGAAATCCCCCCTCCCCCACAAAAGAATTGGTATATCAGATGGACAAGAATACTGTCTCTAAAGGTTTTGATTGGAGAGTAAGTGATAGCATATGGTTTGCCTTTCTCTTCTTCTCACCACTTTAATGAAATGAAGAAAAGTATAGAACTTGAAAACTGATGTGGTGTGTACTTGGAGATGCTGGGAGTTTTGTGGGTCTTATTCATTTTTGTGAGAAAAAAAGGAGGAATTTTTGTGGAAAAGTGAGTCAGGGTTTGGAGACATGGAGGTCAACTGACATTGGTGGGCAGAGTAATTTTGAGTCATGCCATCACCAAAC
This sequence comes from Marmota monax, assembly GCF_021218885.2. Lineage (NCBI taxonomy): Eukaryota > Metazoa > Chordata > Mammalia > Rodentia > Sciuridae > Marmota > Marmota monax. Next base: position 3,808,308 of record NW_026694501.1, on the reverse strand, counting down.
CATAGGGAGGGTGGAATATAATAAAATCAACACCTCTCATGCCTCCACTGTGACATATATTGAATGGCAGCTTCAGGTTTTAAGACAGAGGAAATCAGCTGTGGAAGTCTAACAGGAGGAGAGAGGTAGAGAAGAGTGCTACTCATATTTCCTAGTGACATTGGGACGTTCCTTGGCCTAATTCCACATGTCTGAGACTGGTCATTTTTAATGCATTAATTAAAAATCCATCAAAACAAACACAGATGATGCTGACTCTTATTCAACATGGGCTACATCAAGTGCCTGGTTTGTGCAAACGAGTTGGCCTGGGGCTTCCTGAGTTGCAATACCTGAATCATTGGCCATGCCATTGAGATTTCCACCTTCCATGGAACTGACCATAAGAAAAATCCGATGGAGAAAAGGCTTATTGATTATAAATCGTGCTTTGGGGTGATATCAAACCTTACGTTTCCCTTTGGGAGGCTAAGATGAAAGTATGCCATAGAGAATTTCCTTGGAAGTCATACTGCTTCAGAGCCACAGACAGGCAGCTGGAATCTCCGGAAATTTTGTGAAATGCTCAACTCTGTCATGGGTATTTTGATCAGCAGGTGTTTCCAATACCCTTTTCAAAGACCTGGTATTCTCCTTTTATGTGCTAGCATACAACAGGGTACATCTGCTAAAATACCCAGGGATCTTTGCCTGTTTTAAACTCCTCCCAGACTGAGTCCCTTCTCATCCTGGCCCCAGGAAGCACAACTGTGAGAAGGTGCATTTATTGATGATGGATTCCAGAGTATCTCCAAATGGGACCACACTCACTAGTTAATCCTGGGTCTTTAGTTTTCAGACAGATCATGCAACCTTTTCTCTGCTAGTTCTCACTGTGAATCCTGGTTATGAGAATCTCTGGCTAATAGTTTTTTCCATTGGTTAGTTGTTTCTGGACCCCTTAACATTTGGTGAATGGGGACATGACTGTCTACAAATTTTTTGGTGATTGACATCTAGTGATTTCAGACTGGAGAGCATTAAATTTGGCATTAATCATACCTCTCAGTCCTGATGCCAAGAACCCAATTATTATTCAGAGACCAGTGGATTCCCTTGCAGTGAGAAGCAGCCCTTTCCATTCAGAGCTCAAACTCCCTGGAGAGGCAGAATCAAGGAGGACACAAGAGCCCTGCTCGTCCCCAAACGCTGCCAGGTGAATGGATGAAGTGTTTCAGTCTCTGGGGCTGTTAAATTTGGCATTTTTCACAAGGTCTAAATTTCCTAAAATAATAAACAAATATTTTTCAGCCTATTTATATTTTGCACCCAAACATGAAGCACATTGCTTGCAAAGAATGTGCAAACACTTCTGAAGACCCTCCTTTACTCCAACCCAATAAATGGAAATCTTTGTAGCTTGTTCAGCTCCACGGGCCTCTCCAGGCTGTGGCGGGCCTTGACATTTACCTTGGAAGAATTTTCCAGTAGGTGGGCCCACCTGAGTGGCATCCCAGGCCAGAATCAAAATGTACCACAAGGCTGGGTGGAAAATGAAGTTGAATCACTGAAATCACCCACATTTGAACATTTTTGACTTATAATAAAGTTGATTTCATATGGTTCAATCTACTGTTTTTTCCAAAGTTTCCGTAATGTGTTGGTAGCTACATACGGTGCTGGTCTAATTTCCATCCTACATATTATTTGTAAAAGAGTGTAATTACTTAAGCCCCATTTTCTTACTGTAAAAATTATATACTATCAAGGAATTGAGACCAGTGGTGGATGGCTTTAATTTCTGGACTTAGAACGGGTCTGGAAGATTCAGATGGTTTATAATTTACTTAACTTAGTCTAATTTCCCATTTGTGAATACTGGGAAAGCATGTCTAACTTTGGTGTGAAAAGTTCACAAGTTTGTGGGGCTGGGGATGTGGCTCAAGCGGTAGCGCGATCGCCTGTCATGAGTGCAGTCATGCTTGCGGCCCGGGTTCGATCCTCAGCGCCACATACAAACAAAGATGTTGTGTCCGCCGAGAACTAAATAAATAAACATAAATATTAAAAATTAAAAAAAAAAGTTCACAAGTTTGACTATGCAGCTCTCAGAAGAATGCCTGACCAATTAAAAGTGCATTGCAATGTTCGCTCTCACTCCAAGCATTTTCTTCCTTTTTTCCCTCCTCTTTCTTGCATCTCTCCATCTTTTGCCTATTACCAGCTGAACAGTATTAATAAGAAAAGAAACACCATTCATCCAGGTGCCTATGTGCATAGAGTTAATAGCTATAATAAGGGTATATACCACATTGTGCTTTTAAAATAAATATACAATTCACACATAAGCTGTGTGCACCATGATTCTGGGTCAGGGTCCAGCAAACAATGGCCCACCAACTGAATACAACTCTCTGCCTGCTTTTGTAAATTCAGTTGTTATGGACTGAATGTCCCCTAAAATTCTTATGTTGAAGTATTACCCCCCAGTGTGGCTGTGTTTGAGATAATTATCTCCTTAAGTAGGAGATAATTAAAGTTGCATAAGGTCATAAGGGTGGGGCCCCAATCCAATAAGACTAGTGCTTTTTTTTTTTTTTAAGAAGAGGAAAAGATACTAGGGAGTGTGCACAGAAAGAAAAGGCTAACCTAAAACAGGACTAGAAGGCGACCATAGAGAGAAAATAGAGAGCCCTCAGAAGAAAACACTCCTACCCAGACCTTGAGGTAGACTTGCCACCTCTAGACCTGTGAGAAATTTAGCCTCTGTTGTTTAAGTCAGTTGACCTATGGTATTTTTTTTTATAGTGGCCCAAGAAGAATTATACAACAAATATGCCCATTTATTTATATGCCATTTATGGCTCCTAAAGTCTAAAATATTTCCTAACTGATCCTTTACAGAAAAAGTTTTCCATTTTTAGGTCATTTTTACAGTGTAGCATTAAAGCAGCCTAGCTCTGTTGATGAACTTCTAGATGTATGCTTTTTTTTGACAGACAGCTGCAACAACATCTATGAATAGGGAATATAGTTATTTTCTTTTGTTTAATTATTTTTCCTTAGAAAAAAGTCCAGGTTATGGATTTTTTTTTTTTATGGACCTGTACAAAAGGCAGGAACTCTTTTATGACTTTTTATATTAACATTTTTCTTTTGAAAACTACTCTTCCCACGGGTCCACCAGCAGCCTAGTAGATCACCAGTGTCACTTCCCCAACAATGGACATTGATTTTGCTCTGATTTGCATATGACTTTCTCATTGTCTGAATGAATCAGCATTCTAAAAGCTCCTTGTGTCTTCCTAGGAGACACCTCAGATGCCCTAGAAAGTGTTCCCTTAAACTGCTGTCAATGTGGCCATGCTGGCTCAGTGCTTGTCCCCATCCCGATCCAATAACTCTGAGGACATGGTTTGGAGAAAAAGGAAAAAAAGAAGGTTTATTGCTTTGCTAGCAAAGGAGAAACACAGGGGACTCCTGTCCCAAACGCTGTGATTCTGCCCATCGCAGGAAAGGGAGGCTTTTAAAGAAGTGACTCAAAGGCTGCATTCCACATGTTCTTTGTTGGAGTTGGAATTCACTTGTTAATTTGGGAGAGAGTCCCTTCTGAGATTTTCTGGTACCATCCCCAAAGTCTGGATTACTTCCTCTGGTGGGTTTGTACTCAGAGACAGATAACCTCTGCCTAGGTTGGAGAAGAAAGGTAATTCTTTTCCCCCTGAGATTAAGGAGGGGAAGAGATTAGGGAGGAGCACGGAGAGAGGAAGAGAAAGAATAAGTTACAGTGGAAGAACCCCAAGGGCTGTATTCAAAGCAAAAAGTGGACCACTGTTACAACAACATTGCTTTAAAGGATCAGTTTGCAACTCACATTTCGTTACTGCTCTCTATGGATTCTCTCTCTTGCCACCTTGCCTGACTCTGATTTTGGTTGCTTTTCTCAACAGCTGGATTGGACAGTCTATCTTTGCCTTCCTGAGTGAGGTACAATAAGCTATCTGGTTTTCGCGTATCCTATTTTCCTTGATCCAACCTCAAAACCCAGCTTGATCAATTCTCACACCAAATCCATGATCCAGGGATCCCCCGAACGCTCTCCCTTACTGCTTTGTGGGGGTCCCGGAGTTGAATCTATTGCGGAGTTACCACTTTTAGGGATATAGATCCTATTCTTTGTTTCCCATCTACATTATACTATCAATATCCATGGCACTTTGAAATTTTCCTTACTGACAAGAACCATTCATGCTTTCAGTAACTTTACACTTGTCTTCAAATGCTTTCATTTAGGGATAGGCTGTTATTCATTTCTTTTTCAAGATGGTCATGAGACCAGCAGGGGAAATTCTATTCATTCATTCTTTCTACAAATATCTGTTGGATGATTATTCCATGCCAAACATTCTTACAGACATTACAGATTCACAAGAGACAAAACATCATGTTTAAAAAATAGACACTGAGCGAGATAAACCAATAAAATATAGGAACTACTTGATGAGGAGGAGGCTAAGGGGATACTGTGAGAGAGAGAGACAGAAAGTGGTAAGGTGTAGGTGGTAGAACTTTTTCATATGACCTACAGTTGTGAAAAGGTCTCCCACTGAGATCTCTGGAAGTTAAAGAATGAGCTGTAAGACACTTGGGCAAAGATGACTTTAGACAGAGGAGTGCTAAGGAGGAGACATCTTTGAAATGTTTGAAGGAGACTTTAAAAGTCCACATAGTTGTAGCAAAAGGACCAAGAAGGAGAGTAGATGAAGATAATTGGGATCCAGATGATATAGGATTTTTCAGTGGTGGCAAAGACTTTGGCCTCTGGTCAGAAGAAGATGGGGAGTAATTTAAAGTGCTCAGTAAATGAGAGAGCTATTTGTCTTAAGTTTTCACAGAGGTATTCTTGGCCACAGTGAGGAAACATGAGAGCTGAAGGAACAGCTGGGGTTCCTGCAGTTATTTTGGAGATAGTGGGGATAGCTTAGATGGGTGAGGGTAGAAGGTCAAGTTCTGGAAATGTTCTCATAGCAGAACCTGAAAAATAGGTTAAAGAAACAAATGTGGAATCAAAAGAAGGAAGAGTCATTTTTTTTGTTGTTGTTTTTTGGAATATGCAGGTGGAATGATGTTGTTGCTACTGATAAAAGGATAAAGAGGTTGGTAGGAATAAAATGGGATTTGGTTTAGAACATGTTAAATTTAACAAGTTGTGCTGGGATCATAGCCCAGCATTACTGCACTTGCCTAGCATGTGAGGTGCTAGGTTCGATTCTCAGCAAAGGTTCATTGACAACTAAAAAAAAAAAAAAAAAAAAATTAACAAGCCTATTAGAAATGCCAGAGGGGAAGCTTAGTAGATGATTGAATATGCATCCGGATGTTTTATTCACCTTTTTTGCTGCAGTGACTAAAACATCGAACAAGAAAATTTTAGAGGAGGAGAAGTTTATTTGGGGTTTCATGGTTTCAGATGTCTCAGTCCATAGAGAGCTGGCTCCATTCCTTGGGGCTCAAGGTGAGGCAGAACATCATGGCAAATGAGTGTGGCAGAGGGAAGCAGCTCACATGATGATCAAGAAGCAGAGAGAGACTCCACTTTCTGGGTACCAATTATAGATCAATAAAACACACCCCCAATGGCTCACCTCCTCCAGCCACACTCTACTGGCTTTCAGTTACACCCAATTCTGTCTGGGATTCATTCACTGACTAGGTTAAGATTCTCATAATCCAATCATTCTTCCTTTAAACCTTCTTGCATTGTTTCTCATGTGAGATTTTGAGGAACATCACATTGAAACTGTAACACTGGCATTCAGGGAAGAGAGCTGAGCTAGATATGCAAGGTGACAAGGAATGTAGTTGGAACAAAGAAGACTTTTTAAATTTTAGACTTTGGGGGAAAAATGAGGAACCATCAAAGGTTGAAAAGAAGCAGCCAATGAGATGGAAGCAAAACAAGGCAGAGACTTCTATTTGGAAAGCCAGTTGAGTATTTTAATTCACAACCATCAACAACTGCATCAGATCCTGGTGGTAGGTCCAATCCTGTGAGAAGGGAGGAATGACAATTAGATTTTATTTAATGTGGAGGTTGCTGATGACCTTGATAAAGACAGCTTTGTTGATATGTGTTAAATGCCTAATTGGAGCGCATTCAAGAGAAAACGGGGTGAGAGAAGCCAAAAACATCAATATAGATGTCTTTTGACAACATTGCTTCAAGGAGAGCAGTCAGTTGACAGAATGATCCGGCTGTGGTCAGCTGTGAGCAATATCCAGATGCTTAGGCAGCAGACACAAAGCTGAATGCACACCAAACTCCGTATCTTATTACTTCTTGGCACAGAGAGAAGTCATTTTCAAGCTTACTGGGAGTGACTAGATTTCAGTCCCTGTAAAGCAGAAGAATTTGCTGTACCCATTTCTGGGCTGAAACTGTAAAAATACTGCCCCCCCCCCACCCTCCAGTTCTCTTTCTTTCCTTGCCTTCTGACTGGTGTTTTAAACCTGGTGGAGGACTCAGAGACCTCCAAGGTTAAGGCGATGGCACCTGAGTTCATGTCTACCCAACAAACCCTGCTGCCAATCCACTTTGGACTTATAATGTTAAGCATATGATACTGAGTATGGGTTTGTCTTTTATAACTACTGGTTAACAGTGACTAACCAATTTTGAATTCAGCTCTCTCAAGAAGAGGACCCCCAAAAGACCATCAGAGACCCAAGATCGATGTAAGCAGCAAAGAGGTGTTTATTGTGAGCTAGCTCGGTCCTCCGCGAGCACACACAGCAACTGGTGACGCTGAGAGACCCCGAGCCCAGGGTTTGCAGCAGTTTTATACATTCTTTGGAGAAGGCAGGGACCCCCACATACATCATAGCATCTCTTAGCAAATCATCACACACCGCAGGAAAATCAAATAACAACTCTAAAACATGATTAGCACATTCACTGGTGGGAACAAGTTGGGTAGGGGTGATTGGTTACTACAAGAGGGGGATTCATTTGAACTGATTGGTTTAAGCCAAGAGGGGTGTACGTGCTGAACTACATGGTTTCCCAACACATTATCAACCTCCATAAACTACTGGGGGGTCATCTGGCATCCCAGGTATTTCCCTGTCTCATGCTGATTGGTGGCTGCTAGGGGGTTGCTATGGGTCCCCACCTAGCCTGACTGAGTCAGGGACACCTGGTGCAGCAGATCTCTCCTGTTATTTGTAGATAAACAACTTAGCAGGGTGGGAATGTGCCTAGGAGTGCTCTGTGGGTCTTCCCAAGGACAAAGGTCATGTCCCTTCCTTGGACAGGCTTTGCTCTGAGGTAGAGGCTGGTTTTTGAGGAGTTTCCAAAACTTTAGCAAAGGCTGAGATTTGTTAATCTGTTTGTTTAGTATTTTGGTAAAATTTCAACATTGCAATAAAAAATGCCTAAAATTTGCCTAGATTGACTCATGAGTAATGATGGGAGATGCAAAGATTTAAAACTGAATATTACCTTTTTTTTTTTTTTTAGTTGTTTCTAAAATTTGAAGGCTCTTGGCCTACGTGGTCTTCAGGGTGGCTATCCTAAAGGAAAACACCTGCAGTTGCTTTCTGTCCACTGTCTGAACTTGATACTTTCTTGCAGCAAGGTCCAAGGCTTTCTACTGTCTGTTTTCAGAAATTTAGTTGATTATTTTGAGTCTGAAATGTGATTGCCTTCTCCCACTCCCAGTGCCCACCAAATACTATTAAAATCCTTAGTAGAATCACAAAGAAATAAGAACCTATCTTCTTAAATCGAGTTATAAACTATGAATCCAGCAGTCAAAAGAAATAACTTTTATTCCTCTTATAACTGTGCATAAACCTTTGTTAAGATTTTCATTGATTTAAATTACTATAATAACCCAATACTTCAGGTAGTCTGCTTTTGAAAGGAAGCATTTTACATAATATACATCAATTACTTGCAAAGACATTTCTGTGTGAAGATCAGAGACAATCTGTAACTTTCAAATGCAGATTTTATAATGTCCATCTCAACCTGGAGAAGTATTGGTGCTGGATTTCAGCAGGAAAAGACCACATAATAATAGGTATCATTTTTTAAGAAGTGGCTTTATATCTGGCATTGTGATTGTCACTTTATAAATACCCTACTTCTTTAATTTTAAGATAATATGAATTGAAATATAGGACATTTTTTTTTGAGGAAAAAAAGAAACATTATTACCTTAAATGAAAACTTCAATTGCAAGAAACATCCAGATTTCAAAAATTATTATAGGAGGGAGGAAGAAAAAGAAGTGCTTCTCAGACTTGAGGAAATAAACTGTCATGTCATGTCGATGCAACACAGTGTGTACAAGTCCTGAGGTTGAGGCATGACCTTCCAAGGTCACATGGCTTAGAGGGCAAGCTGCGGACTCACATACAGGATTGGTAGGCATGTGACACTGCTCTTTTCCTGTCCCCATATTATCTTTTCTCTACAGCTTTTATCCTTCAAATCCTAGATCATGACTGGTTGATTTGAATTCAACAATATTCCAAAATATAGTTAAGTCCAATGAGTGAATGTTTTTAAAAAGTGAAAAAAAAAAAGTAATTTAGTCCATTGATAATTTTCTAAATCTTCTTTACTCAATTCATACATTTAGTGTCTTTGAGCCAAGCATTTAAGGCTTGGTTGAATCTGAAGATAATGTTAACACTTTGTCAAGCATTTGAATTGCTTCCAGCATATTGTAGTATAATCCTCTGTCCACAAACATCCCTTCATTATTGCCTAATTACATGCAAATTTCATAAAATGAATGAGTTTTAAGGACTTGTCAATCTGTCATCCTAGGAACCACTGAAACATTTTGACTGCTAGATAAATAATCAGCAATAATCACACTATGCAAATTTGATATTTTCTGTACAATTATCTGAAACCATAAATAACTGGACACAAAGACATTTGGCATTCTCTCCATGAGACTTGACCTACAGGGCTTTTTTTTTTTTTTCCTCTTTTTCCTCTTCTAACAAATGTGCTAGTAGGAAATTTGCTTTTAAATTTTTTTTTCCTAATTCCAACTGTGCAAATATACCCAGTGAAAAAATTATGAGTGCATAAATGCAAAGAGAATTTTATTTTTTATCAGAAGTGCATTTCCCCTTGACGAACATTTTTCATTTTCATTTAATTTTTGCTTTTTCTAATTTTCACCTTCTCTGTCTTGGAGTGATTTTTTTTGTTGTTGTTGTTAGTGTTTTTTTTTTCTCACTAGTGAAGAGAATATAGGTGAGGAACATTCAGTGTAAGTTTATTTATTTTGTTTAAATTTATTTTCTCTATCTTGTGCATTTTATTGAATTTTTCCTGTATAAAGCATTTCTGAAATGTCTAGTACACATCAAGAACTTGAAAGCATCCAGTATTGAAAGGCTAATTATCAGGCTACACCTAAGCTCGGAAATACATAAATAATCTATTCCAGTGAATTCACCAAACTTATGATGTAAACCTTTCCCTCCCCTCTGTGGTCAGCATCTCTGTAAGGCTTTGAGGACCATCCAGTTGTCTGTCTGCACTTTTTTGTAAAAGCAAGCTGATGAGTTGGAAGTAACAATAATAGTGTTCCTTAATAATGCATTTATGCCAAAGGACCGGCAGATTGAAACAGCACTGGAATATTCAAGAGCCATGGATATTTTTTTCCTTGTATCTTCAGTCAGTATAGCTCAGACATTCCACAAGTTTTGTTTGGAGTTTAAAGTCCAATTAAAGCCAAAGCAATGATTTAATAAACGTTTTGACCGATTGATTGTAGAAAGAGTGACTTGTTAGTTATCATCTGGCGTAGTCACTGGCAATGTGCAAAAATGAGAAAAGACCTTTCTTCTGTGGTTTGTGAATGGTTGGCCTCATTAATGGAAGTAAATCCAGCATGCCACTTTTAAAAAAAAATTAGGAAGGAATCATCTGATATGAATGTAGGATATTAATTTTTTTTAATTTCAAGATATGTAGGCAAATAGAGTACTTTGGTTGATTTTACTTAGAAGGATAATGAAAGAGTGCCATTCAGGAACTTGAAATTTAAAAATGATTAATAAAGTGCTTTGCACCACATCCACTCATTTTCTTCTGTAAGTGAGGCCATCAATCAACAGAAAGCCAGCCTGACTCATTGATACTATTATTATTTCTAAGCCTCTGCTAAATGTGAAAGCATGTATTGTGTTTTGCTGCTCCTAAAATGCAGGCAGTTAACCAAGTAATTTTTTAATGCTAAAGGCAAATGACTAAAAAGGCATAGGTAGGAACATTCTTGATTACACTGTGCCCTAAATCAAATGCATGCAGGGAACTTGAGCAGAAAAATCTTGAAAGTTTCCTTGAAATGTAGCTGACAAGTTCCAGACTAGCTCATGGAAGCCCTCTTCCTTGAGGGCTCTTACTGAAGTATTATCTTTCCTTCTGGGTTTCAGTGTTTCTGTAGCTGTCCCCAATGCAGGCATGTTATGATGATGTGCATTTTCAAATTGCTTCAAGACCTGAAATGGAAATATTCTCAGCTGATAAAGGGAGATGAAATATATTTCATGGAAACCATCTTTACAATATATAAAACTCTCCATGTGGGTGAGGTAGAGAAATGAATGTTCAGAGGTTATAGTCAAAGATGGTATTTGATGCTAGGAGAATGGCTTTGGGGGTGGCTATAGATAGACCTACTTATTATACTGCATGTTCTTAATGAGGTATAATGATAATTTTGCAGTGTGTAATAATTTTACCATGTAGTTACATGCTTAAAATATTAAGATGCTAACAAAATACTTTTATTGTTTCTTTACGTAACGCTTATGTTGCACAAACTACAATGTTCCTTCCATGTGCACTGTTAAGTAACAGTGTTAAAGAGCATGAAACTATGACATTTTGGTTTAACTTTGAAATTTAGAACATGTATTTGTTTAAGCTCATCTAGGCATATGGGGAAGTATAAATTGCCCATAGATGTCTTATCATACAGACTTCTTTATGTAGATTTGGTATTACTAGGACCTATATTCTATAACTGGAGTGTGTAGATCTCTGGCTCAGGCTATATATTTGTAACATGGGTGTGTCTCGTGTGTGTCTCGTGTGTGTCTGTGTACAACTGTTTCCTTGGATTCTGGGTATGGATTATAACTTACAGGATGTGGAATCAGACAATTTCAACAGGTAAATCATCTATAAAAACTAGCACATATATCTAGATGGTTTTTATCTTTAAAAAACAGTCCTCTACTTTGGTTTTCTGTAACTACAAGTTGTGGTATTGATGTATGTGGCCATAACTGCAGGCAAGGATCTAGAAAGTGTCAAAATGTGGAGAAAATGCAGTAGACATGCAGTTGGGATGGTTTAAGAAAAACAGTCTACAACTGATTTGGAAAAGCTATGGACTATTTTTGTTAACACTATTTCATGCATGCTCTTTTTCCTTGAGAGATAATAAGATAATATTAATGACATTATTTTTTAAATAAGTCTTTCTCTTTTATTTTCTGAGCCAATTCTTGAATATGTTATTGATTTCCCCACATGACAACTGCCATGTTAGCCACTGCAAAATAACTGTTTATTCAGACCATTCTTTCTGAATGTCTGAATTAATTTTGATGGCCTGAGTTGAAGGCCGACTTATACAGCGGGTTTAGGAAATGACAGAGGCTGAGCTTTGTGTGTACTGTCCTTTTCAGAATTGTGCTGGGACTTTGCTAAGCTACTCATTGAAAGACCTCTTCTGAGAGTTATTATGCTCAAATAAGATTCATGTGAGAACTGTGGCTTATTGGTTTCTGAGTTTTGGAAGCCATCATTTGCACCATCATCATTAATGATGTGATTTAGAATAAAAAAATATTTTTCCATGGCACAAATAAGATGGAAGAAAGTATTTTTTCTCCATTTGCTTATTTGCATCACCATTCTATCTTGAATAAGCTATAGCTTGCTTCAATCGTTTATATTAACTTTTACTTAACTTACTTTCAGTCATTTAAAGTCCTGGACATGAACGATCTTCCTTTATTTTTTTTTCTGAAGTAATAGGAATGATTCTAAAATGGGCCACTAATAGTAGTTACAATTTTTCTATACAAACCATCAGAGCAAGTTCTTTATTTCTGTAGAATAGAACATGAACTAGAAAAGAGCAGACAACAATATGTGAGAATGGTCACAAAGCAAACGCCACATGGCCACCACCACAATGAGTGTCATCTGCCGCTCAGACATCCCTTCATGTCCCTCTCATTCTCCTTTCCAAAGGTACATGACTATATTGATTTTATGATGATAATTATCCTCTTGCTTTTCTGGATAATTTTTGTTTCTCTATTGATGCAGTAAAAGATGCGACACAGGTTGGTGGTTTGTTAAACAATCAATCCACAGTCCTTTAACTCTGTGAAATCCTGTGGTTACACCTGGACATCTCCATCACAGTGGACCGAACTGTGCAGATTTCCCTGACTGATGGGTTACATGGGATTTCATTTCTGAAAGATGCTACTTTCTGTGAAGGCAATGATATCTTACAGGATATCACAAGGATTTAGTGACTATTATAGAGATAGAATTTAAAAGGAGTATCAGCCATTAAGTGAACATAGATGGTATTTTCCAATGTCTGAAATTTATCATGACAGAAGGTGTCACTGAAGTTGCTGATGGCAGTCCAAATTCCTGGGCAGCTGATTGCAACTCTTACAACTATCCAATAGGAAACCAGGGTGAGGACAGCATGAATTTTGAAGGTAGCAGGGGACTGGATTTAAATCTTGTTTCTAGTTCTTGCTGGCTGCTTACATTTGGGTAGGTCTTTGAATTTATCTAACATGTGTCCCTAACCTGCTAATAGGGGATAGATACCTACGTGGTGGTGTTCTTTGTTAATTAAATTAGATGCAATATGGAAAGCACTTAGGGCAATATCTGACATGAGTTTATATTAAGATTGAATGAGTTAGTTGTGAGGTGAGGGTTGGGTTGCAAAGGTCTGAAGATAAACTTGAGATGACCAGTAACAGAAAGCATTGACGGGAGAAGCTGCACCTGTCATGTACGATGCTGTCTTAGCACTTCGCTGGTTCACATTACTGTCATAACACATGAAGAATGGCAGGGGTGTCTACTTTGAGTTAAGCTGAAAATTCACTATCTTCATGCAGTTCTTTCTTTCCTTAAAACCTTTAGAACTGAATTAGCTGGACCTAATCAGAAAGCTGAAAAATCCAAAGGTGACGCTTCGTCAATTGTATAAGCCACTGTTGGCTAACATCTAACTAAAACATCCACTGCCCTTCTGACTGAGGCTCAGTAGTCACTACCAAGGTGTGCTTCAGGAGCATAGGTTTCCAAATTCACTATAACTTGGAAGCATCAAAGGGACTTTTAAAATACTCTGTGCTGGGCCTCACCCCAGAACAATCAGAATTGCTGAGGGAGGAACCCAAGCAACCATGTTTTAACAAATTCCTTAATTTATTTCAATATGCATCCATAGTAGTAAACCAAGGCTGTGGTATTTCCTATGGTTAATCTCTGTTCCTGGTGCTGGGCAGGAAGACACAAAGCTCCTGCTCAAAGTGCTGCCAATCACTCCCAACATCTCAAGCCTGGCATATGGTATTGCCCATTAACCCCCACCTGTGGTCAACCCTCAGGGTTCCTTTCACAATCTAGAAACTGAGAGATCCAACGTGCACATTACATGGCAGAAGGCATGTGACTCAAATCCAAGTTTGAACATATTTTCCAGATAGTTCAACATAACATTAGTGAATTTTAATAAATTTTAAGATGACTACAAAAGCATCCAGCTGCTGATGAGCCACATCCAGGGGCCCCCTAGGCAGCCACATTTGGAGGCACATGAGGGGGGGGTTCTGGAAATCTCTTCTCCAAAATTGTGTTGCAGTCAACAAGGTCAACATTGAGTGCTATTTATCAGTCATTTCATGGTTTCACTAGCCATTTCTAATTGTGTGACTTTTCATTCAAAAATTTTAATTGGAGGATATCTCAAGTGAACCAAGAAATGAGAGCCAACTTTACCCATTATAAGGAGTTGTAGAAGTGGAAGTCATTGCTGTTGCCCATCACCAGTTGGTCATCGTCACAATGACCAGGACCGGACAATGGAGTATTAGTTGGGGGGATTTCAGGGACCAGGGTGGAAAGATTGAAGCGTGGAGTCCTAAAGACTGTGGAGGAGTTGCCAGGTCAGAGGAGGGAGGGAGAGTGGACGTCCTCAAGAGGCAAGAAGGTGAAGAAGCTAAAGGTGGGATGTGCTCTTTCTGGCTAACACTGGCCTTGAGGATATCTGCAAATGAAAGAGACTCCTTTCTTGGGATTGAGCACATGCTTCTCTTTCTCAGACAAACCATACATTCTCATGGTCCCTAAGTGTTGGCAAGATACTTCTTGGATTGCACCACCTAAGAATCCCCGTCTCCCATTTTTATGCCACTGGTTCTCAACCTGGACTGAGAAGCGTGGGTGTGGGTTTCATCAGGAAATAAGGAATCCTGGTTCCATCCCAGGGTTACTGCATTAAGTCTCACCTGTTTGTGGAACTTGACAATCTGCATTTGAGTAAACTCTCCAGCTCTATCTGATGCAAGAACACGGCTGCATACCACTGGCTCATGATACTTTTGAAAGACAAGATTATTTTTAATAAGTAATAAATGCATATAAGATATTTAAATGTCCTAAATGAAATGTGGTGCCTTTTAGCACTGGTCTGACAACTGTCCTCCCCTGGGGCTAGCCACTCTTCTCAGTTTCTGATAACACTTTATTAGATTTTAAGATTACATCTCTACCTTCATTATCTTTATACTTGCCAGTTCTTTTTTTGCACATTCTTCATATTTTTGAGCATTCGAAGTCATTTGTCAGTGGAGAGAGGTGTAGAAATCATGTATGCCCTCCACAATTGGGTTTTGATTTAAAACCTGATAGGAGTCATTTTAAATTTCACAGACTAGCTTAGCCCACTTACATTTACTTATGATAGATCTGCCTTAATTCCACCCCTCTATTTTATTCAATGATTTCTGCTTTTTCCTTTTTTAAAACATTTCTTTGTATAGTCCATTGTGTTTGCACAGGGTTTCTTTTCAAGAATATGAAACTTTTACATCTTTAGTACTTTGTAGCCATGGTATGGTGGTAAATGTTTCATGACTAGATCTCTAGATCTCTAGAAAAATGTCTGGTTTATATCATTTGCCACTTTGTGTGGCATAAATACTACCATAGCTGCTTCATAGTTATTGTGTGTGTTGACTTCATAGTTGTTTATTCTCCAGAGGATATCTAATGAGTAAGGATGAAATTAGTTTATTTCTACTTTATCACCCTCTTAAAAATACTTTCTGTTGGTTTTGTATGATATAGGAGAATTCATTATTAAAAATGATCTAATTTGGGTGAGAGTAAAGTAAGCATATTCTTGGACAAAGAGATGATCTTAAAGGCTGCTAAGTGGATACCCTAGTGACTAGTGATTAGGTCTTTTGGTATAATTAATGAAATTCCAAAGGGAAGTCATCTGTTGAGTGGCAAACATGATCTAATGGGGACAGAGTTGGCTTTGAACAGTTATAAAACAGCCTTGTTTGGGGAGAATTAAGTCATCTCTCGAACCCTTAGATTCCTGCTCTGTAAAATGGGAATTAACTAGCCACTGCATAAAATATTAATGACACAACATGCATAAGATACTGAGCACAGGTCTGGCAGAGTGTCGCTGTAATGTGGAGGTGAGGGCCCTAGGGCAGAAGGAAGACACCCAATGCATTTTCTCAGTTATCACTGCTACAAGCCAAGTCAGATCCTCCCAAATTCATATGCTGAATTCTGAATCCTCAGTATCTTAGAATGTTTCTGCATTTGGAGATGGGGTCTGTAGAGAGGAATCTAAAATTAATGAGGTCATTGAGTGAATTCTAATCACTGCTGTGATAAGTAGAGGAATTTACTTAGATATTCAGGGGGAACACCCTGTGAGGACCCACAGGCAGAGTGGCCACCTGCAAGCCAGGGAGGAGCCTCAGAAGGAATTAGCCTAGCCAACACCTTGATTTTGTGCATCTAGCCTTCAGGGATGTGAGAAAATTAATTTCTCACAAATTAAATTTCATGGTACTTTGTTATTGTAGTCCAAGCAAATATATACAGTAATTTGGTGACTCTGGAATTAGCATTATTTTGTTCTATGAGAGTGAACCTATTAAATGTATAACTGATTATGGCTTCATGTACATATCATGAGGGTCCTATCTTCATCAGACCATGCATGTTCATCTTTAGTTTAGCCAATGTGGCCACTTATCTAATGTGAATACCGCTCAGCTGGGAACTCACTGGGACCTTGCTGAGAGGAGTGTAGTGATCACAGGTCTCTCAAACCTTTGTGAATGCGTGCACCACATACTCATCAAGTAGAGCAGCAGGTTAGAAGGGTTGTGCTTGCTCCTGAAGGAAGCCCTTGGCTATACGAAATGGAATGGACAATAACAGAGGGACCCATCCAATGATTCTTTCCATTGAGATTTTATTATGTGAGGATTATCCAGAATGGGAATCCCTAGGGGCTTTGTTACTTATGGAAAGCACATCATTAGAGTCAAACAAGAGATGATTCTTATGGACAAAATATTTCTTCTCTGTGTTATAAATTAGCACTACTTCATGTTCCCCTTATCTATTTCTAACTAACAAATCTTTCCAACCATTGGTGACTTAAACAGTCCCAACACCACTTTTTGTTCTCAATCAGATGTGAAGTTCTGGCCAGGCTCCGAGCAACAGCTATTCTCCACTTCCACTGGCTGCAGTAAGCTCCTGGGCAGTGAGGGGGAGTCATCTGTGGCCGTGCATGCACCTGGCTGGTTGTGGATGCTGGCTGTCAGCTGGCACCTGGATCTGGCTGTGACCGAACTACCTAACTGTGGCTTTCCAAATTGGCAACTGGATTCCCTCACAACATGGTGGCTGAGTTCCAAGGGACACAGATTCCAAGAGGGATTCATGGTTGGAAGCAATGTTGCCTTTTCTATGCGAACTCTGGAAGTTATGCCACATCACTTCTGTCGTATTCTAGTAATTAAAAATGACTCAATAAAGTTGGTCACATTCAAAAGCAGGGCACTTAGAATTCACCGACTGATGGAAAAAAAATGTCAAGAAATTTAAGGAAACGCTTTCATTCTACGTGGTACCGACTGGTTTTGGGCTGCCTCTGTTCTTTGAAGTGTTTTTTCCCTCAAGTCTCTGGGGTGGCACATTCAGCAAACCTTCCTGATCTTATGGTGATCAAATGACTCTATGTATAAAAGACCAGAACTTAGACATATGTAGATTGTGAGAACAATATTCAGGGTGTCTTTTTTTCTCAGAGACGGAAACAGACTCAGGTGGAAAGGTAATTTTCCCATTAGCTTGGTGTCATTAGCTTTATGTTCTAACCACATGGCTCCTGTGCTTCTGGGGTAAACATTGTGTTCTCCAAGGCCAACAGAATTTTTTTTTTATCCTAGATCTTATAATAGAAAAGTGATAACCTTAACAAAAGAAAATTATTATATTAAAAAATATTTTTTGAGTAGTGTGGATTGGAACTAAAGGCTTTATTTGAGCTACATCCCAGCCTGTTTTATTTTTTATTTTGAGACAGGTTCTCACTAACTTGCTTAGGTTGGCCTCGGATTTGTGATCATCCTGCTTTAGTTTACTGAGTAGCTGGGATTATAGGTGTGCTCCTGCACCTGGCTGAAAATTATCATCTTGTAACTTGGACTGATTTTCCCAGAAGTCAGTAGCAGACATATCATAATAATGACCTGGATTATACAAAAATCTAAGGGGTATTCAAATCACGGTGATACTTTCATTCTGTTTTTATGATCTCGGAAGCTCAATGCATTGTGTGTAGTTTCTATGGAGTCAACTACATTTTTGACATTTACTGAATATTAAAATGTCAAATAAATGCACATGCATACAATTTTACATCTTAATAGACACATGAACATTGAAATTGTCATGTTGAGAATCTCCTTCGTAATATAAAAGTGAATTAACTTAATAAGTAAGTAGATAAATAAATAAATATATAAGAAAACAGAGCAAGTCTTCAGAAGGAGGAAAAAATACTTTTCACATGTGAAGGTAGAGTCTAGAGAAATGAGTGGTACTTAAACTGGTATTTAAAATTCACCAGCGACTGTGTGACTTTCCTCCCCAAGAATAACAGTGCTTATAAGTTTCGATACTGTTATGTCTACCTCTCTGGGTTTTGAATCCCTCTCTCATTTTTGGATGGAGGTGGGTCATTGATAGACAAAATATTGATTTTCTGTGTTAGAAATTAGCAGTAGTTAGTGTTGCCTTTATCTACAGGATTCAGTGTGCTGCTAAGATGTCAGAATGACTTGCTTGGACCCCTTCCCAGCCCTCTACACTTCTATAGGTTATCCTGGACCTCTGTTCACTTTTCTATAGAACAGGGATAACATGGCCTTAGTGAAACATGACAATCAAGTGAAATCATGCCTGCACCATCTGGCCAGGAGAACTCTGCCACACTGCCCCTTTCCAGGTTTATGGTCTCAACACCTCAAATTGAAGTTAGCCCTAAAAACAATCTATTGAGTGAATGGCTGATTGAATCAATTGCATAGCATTTAAATCTTACGAGTATCTGTAGAAAGTGAATGTTTCTGATATTATACTTGATTGAAAACTGGCTTGCTTTCCTTTTACTACGGTTTGAATTGGAATCAGACTAGATTCTTCGAGTTCCCATTGTTTTAAGTTACATTCCAAAGGGTAAAGGGCTTTCTCACCCAATGCAGGCAGCAAAGCAACTTCTGTTTTCACATAATTCTTCTAAATTAGATTTATAATTTAATAAGACAATAAGGATCAATAAATCAATATATGCAAAATGGCTTGCTGTCTCCCAGAATTCCTTTGGTCATTTCACCTTCCTCCGGATCAGTCTGCTTGTGCATATTTTTATCTGTGAAAGACAGAAGGAGACAGGATGAAGTGCAAGGGATTTCCTGTTCTGAAGAGAAAGCCTGCTGTCTGCACACTGTGCTCCAGGGGAATGCTGCTCTGCCCACCCCGATTTCAGGCACTACCTTTGTTGCAATTCAGTGACACTTGACCGCCCATGATGATCCTGTGGCTGCCAGTTTAATTGGCAGCACACTCTTGCACATTGCCTTCCTGAATGCTTTCTTTAAATAGTTATGCATTTTTACTTTTCAAAAGATTGTCACAAATTTCGGAAACTCATTAAAGCCCCTTAGGACAGCTTTCATACAGGTTTCCTTAAAAGGATTTCTGTATTTCCCACCCCACAGTCCCCTGCCCTGGAACTACAGCATCCTTGTGCTGAAATTCCAGAGATGCAAACTCTCAGTCACAGGAGATGTTCTTAATTTCATCACACCTGTGATGGCTACTGAGACTAACTGACACAAATTAGTGATCCCTTGGTAATGCATCTTCATCTTTTCAAATGCTAATTTTATAATTTTATTTTTGATCAAACAAACAAACAAACAAAAGGTGAAAACCCCATCTCTCCCCCACCTTTCCTTTTCCTTCACTCTCATCAGATGCATGTTAACCACCCCCTTTCTTCCACTTGGGCTCTCAAGTTTCCTGGTGTTGACTCTTAGGCATCTACCCTGGGACATTACTCTGCTCTGTGATTTTTTGCTTGGATTATTTGTGCCTATGTGTGGAACATCAACCTTTTCTATTTGCATGAACCATTCTTAATAAAAAGATGATCCAGACTTGTGCTGACATTAGCTCTCATGGAGATAAAGAAAATCAGCTGGATAATGATGAAGACATTTCAAGGACATCCCTAGAAGGCGGTAGCTTTCTATCCAGGTCAGTCAGTGTTTTGAATTGCTTAATTATGTACATTTACACAGGTAGCTGCAAAGAGCACATGAAAAGACATTGGGCGGTCGGGTTGCTCCTATTGTTTACCTTCAGAGTGGAAATGTTATTTGTAACAGAGGAGTTTGACTACAGCTTTTCTCAGAATGATGAGCTTTTAAAAAATGCATTGTGAATCATTTAAAATGTGTATCTGGTGGTTGATTAATGAATTTCATTATTATTACTTTTTTGTGTGAAATTTGGCTGAGTTTCCAGGATGGAATTTAGATTTTTACTGAAATGAGCAGAGTTTAGCACTTAGGTCCCTTGGAATATTTCCCCATTGGTGAGTTTGATACTATTATTGTTTCAATTCTGTATCACACTCAGAAGCTATAAGGGGATGTTTTATTAGCGGAGATCAGAATAATTATTGTACAAACCCAGTTCTTAACAGAAAATAATTATAAAGATAATGGAGATTCTGAATAAGATGAGGCATTTAAGAAAAGATTTTATAAATATGGAGTCTATTTGTCTTAAGAAGAGGAAGCTTTTTAGCAGCATCTTATCAATGTTTGATTTTCCCCAGATGAATGAACCAAAGGAATTAGAGTAGAGGAATTGTCCAGTTATCCAAAGGCACTGGGTTCTGAAATAAATTAAGTTCCACATCTAGTTTAAATTTCTCTTCCTTAGCGCTCTGGGAAGATTTATATAGAGACTTCCTATTATAGACTCTGCTTTTCTTTGAGGACAGTTACTTAACCATCCCCCTTCCCCCAACAACCATCTGTTCTCCAGGACACATTGTCCCAACACATTTTATCTTTTATATTTTCCATATTTGTGCTCACATTTTTTTTCTTTTTTTCATAGGCTTAAATAAATTATGTTTTCCTCCCTAAATCTGTAGGCCTCACTATGAAAAATAATGCAGGTTGAGTAATATCTGTGCACTGTCATAGGCTACCAAGCTTTCTACTATCAAATTAAACATGAAGTAAACAACATGTCTATTAAGGAGAAGTCAGAGTTGACCTCTTCTGAAACAGATCCGTCTTCTAAGGCACCCTGCACGGCTGTGATGGCAAAGGTATTTTACGCACCTCCAAAACACACTTATCTGGACCATTAAAATACTCTGTATAAGAGCTACTGCTCACCACCTACATTTAATTTTGACAGTTTGAGTTTAAATTGAATCCGAGGCATCAGAAAGAGGGACAATCTGAGAAACAATACCATGTTCCTCACTTGGGAGACTTGGGAACATGATGCTGTCATCCCCTGAGAGAACAGCCATGGGAGGTGAGCATGCCTGGCAGTGGATGGCAGAGGAGGTGAATTTGTCGTGAAGCTGAGGTCCCTGTGGAATATCCAGGGGTGACCATGATTGTTGGACAGGACTATGATTTAGCAGTTAACCTGCAGATGGGAATTGGAACCATGAAGACTGAGGAGATAACTCATGATAAGGAAGGGACAAAGACGGGTAGGAAAACTAGGAGGGTTTGGTGATACAGATCTCAAGATGGTAGAGAAGCCAGGAACAGCTGACCGTGAGAAAGGCAGAGTTCCTCCTAGGATTAGGATTGAAATACAGGCTTTGTCAATTAGGAACTTCTTTGGATCTCTGGAGATATTGAAGGGTTGGAGTGAGAAGTGGGCCTGGTAATTGAGTTCAAAATGAGTAGACTCAGGGAGATTAGAGAGTGCCTATTTCCAGTCTATTCTTCCTGGAATTCAAAGTTACAGGAAGGAGTCCGTAGGGCGGTTTAGGGAGATTATTCAGGTCTGCATTCCCAATGACAGCCAAAGTGACATTTCTCAAACTCTTTGCTGTGCCTAAATACGGAACTACAAAATGGAAGCTCTTCCAAATCAATTAAACAAATCAGTGGCTGTGGGAACACAAAAGGATAAGTTGTGTGGCCTTTTAGTTATTCAGATTTTACCTTCAATGTCGTCTCTTAGAGCATTACTTACCGCCCAATTTAAGCAGAATTCTGGACACCTCTTCCATATTATTCCACTTACATATGCTACGTTGCAACTGCTATTATCTGGTTTTTCAAAATCTACCACCTTTAGTAAATAAGACCTAAGAAATCTTGACTATCTTGCTGAATCCCCAGTACATTGAATTGTTTCATGCTTGTACTGGAGCATGGGATTTTGGAATAGCCACAAAGATGTGTTAAATGAATAATAGGTAATGAGTCTCTAATCTGAAGTCTTCAGAATTGCAGTTAAATTTCAGATCCATAACACAGTAATCAAAGCAAATTGAGTGCTTACAATGTATCACAGCACTGTACCAAATAAATATCATGTCCCCTCAGTCAAAATCCACTGAGATAAACACAGTTTGATCTCCCTAATAGAAAAAGTACTGAGGCTTAGACTACATATATATTTTAGCTAATAATAATGGGCCCCTAAAAAAATCAAACTCGGATTTAACTTGCATTTATTTGACACCATGGAACACAACCACTGTGAATCCCAGGTGCCTTTCCTAACACCTTGGCACTGGGGTTGGGTTATAGCTGCAAGGACATTGAGCCCAGGATGAACACTGGACTTCCACACTGAGTAGGCCGGTGTCCATGTGTGCATTGTAGTGATGTTAACTTCTAATCCTTAGTTAATATTTGTTTTAAATATAGTATGGGCAGATAATTAGGCCTGGAATTAGATCATAAAGCCATTCAGTAGAAATAACACTGAAAACAATACTATGATACTACTTTAGCCCTTGCTTAAAACAGCTTTATGTATATTAAGCAGTTTAATCCTTACAAACAACCCGAAGAGGAATATATCTGATTATCCCCATTTCACAGACAGTAAATGAAGTTAAAGGAAGGAAATTACTGCTAGGCACAGTGAAGTCAGGGCTAGAAACCAAGGGGGCAGGTGCCTGAGCTCTCCATGTCACTTAGGCCAACAGAATCAAACTGCTTTTGGGGAATTTGATGTCCTCCTAAAGCTGTGTGAGACCAGACCATGTATAAAATATCTTATTAACTGAAAATATATACCAATTTTTAATTATGACTTGAAAGTAAATTAATGATTAAGTAATAGTTATTTTTCTTTTGAAAGGTCTTATATAACTAACAAAAAGGATTTCTTATCTCAAAATGTGTTACTTCCAAATACCCAGAAATTTATGGAGATCAATAGGTTGGATCTCTGCCATTGATCACTGTCTAGACCAGTCACCCTACCTTAGATGGGACACTTTTCTCAGATGTGATTGAAGTGGTTGTCTTAAGAAGGCAATAAGAATTATATTACCTAAACCAGAATTATTCAAGAGAGTTTATTATGATGATAGAAATCTCCCATACAAAGACGGACATTGGACACTTGAAATATGGCTTGTTCAAAGGAGGAGTTAATTCTTCATTAAATTAAATTTTAATTAATTTAAGTTTACATTTAAGCAATTATGTATAGGGCTACCTACCATATTAACAGTATAGATTTGAACTATTTATGGGCATGAAAAATTGCAAAAATTATCTTGCAGGACTATAAAATATGAAAGCTATTAAGAAAATGGACAATAAACATGCTATTCCATAAAAGAACGATGGAATAGATAAGTTGGGTAATCCTATCAGCGGGTGTTGGAGAGTTTGTTGCATGGAGCACACGGACTAGAAGTAATTTTAGATGAAACAGCCAGGTCAGTTCCATTTACCTGACCTTAGGGAAACAAAAGCTGTTCTCCCTGCAAGCAATAGTTCCTGAGAAAATTGGATCTAATCAACCAAATCCACAAATAACTGACCAGTATGTGAACAGAAAGAGGAGTCTGGTATATCGTAAGTGTGATGACTAAAATCATGCATTCACAATAGGAAAAACAAATTTGTAGTACCAAGTATGGAGGCACAGCCCTTCTTGGCTGATTATCAAGTGGCAGACGTTCTCAGTAATGCTTTGTGTGGAAGAAAGGTGAAGGATAAGAAACTCCCGAACATTACAGAGATGGGCTGGGAGTTGAAATCTACCCTTTACAACCAAGAAAAAGCTCCACACGTATAATGACATTTCTTCCAAGGACCAATGGAGGAGGATGGGTTCGCCAGTGGGAGTAGGAAGTGCCATACACAACAGTCCTTGGAATCTGCCACCAACTACCGTGTACATCTGTAGTTTGGCATTGCTTGAAGTTTATTTTTTTGTGTGTGCATGATATATTGCGGCACCCTTTTTGGAATGTAAATATTATTTTGGCACGTTCCATTACACATGCACCATGTCTAAGTTTAGTTGTTTCAAAAATCCATTAAAATATGGCAAATTCAGACTACTTATTTCTGCTCTGCAAGAACTGCTTATCAAAGCCATTTAGTTTATTAATCAGTCCCTTATTTTTCCATTTGCTTCTTCAGCTTTAATAATCTTACAAAAAGCAAGGTCGGTCCCCAACACTCATAAATTGCTCTTTTGATTGCGATTATAAAACATTTTTTATACCTTTTTTCTTTGGTTCTATACCTTGGATTTTAAAATATTTGAAAATATACCATGAAAAGAGTAGATTTTTTTTTTCCTTATTTGATTTTGGGTCTAGCCTTCTTATAGAAGTGGAAAACAAAAACAATTGGAATATCTTAAACTTTTGTGATGTTACTGGGAATAAGTATAAATAATATATTTTTTATTCCTCAGACATACCAACCATTGAAAGTTTACACTAATTACCTGTAGTTTCGTTAATGTTATGAGCTGCCCTTCATCTCTCCTACCCAGACACACCACTTGGTTTCCTCAGCAGATATATTCAACAGCTTCTGTTCACACCTGACATCAATTTCCTTTGATGTTCACAGCCTAAATGAGAATGCTATAGCAAGCTGTATTTGCAAAGCATACAGGATGCCTTTAAAATGATGGCAGGTATTTTCCTCATTAAAGCAGCCATAACAGATAGTTAGATATGATGCTGTCCCTCACCTTCCTACTAATTAATGACTATGATTGCAACCCAAATAAGATCAGGCAATTAAATGTGATAACATTTCAGAAGCAAAGAAAATATACAACAGTCTTGGAATAGCTTCTTACCGATAAATAAAGTTGATCTTTGGAAAATTACCATATAAATGTACTATTCTATCAAAAAAATCACACAAACTCAGGAACGAAATAATTTTACTTTTAATTGAAACATGAGTTACATATCCCATTAAATTAAAATGTTATGAGTTGGCTTATAGGAAGGTATTGTAAACAAGCTCTATCTATTCTGCAGAAAGATACAGTAGTTAGAGCAAGAGCTCATTCGAGCATGTCCTGAAAGGCACTTTGGGTATCATGTTAGACTCATCTTAGCAAGATGTCTAACTGATGTTTTTTGATAACAGATTTGTGATCAGATCTAGATAAAAATTAAAGGCTGGCAAAGAGAAGCATGCAAAAGAAGTTGTTGATCTCATCGTGGTTTCACAAACATGCAAGTACCATACGACAGATATTTAAGATGACCTTCCAGAAAGGTAGTACTTTCTAAAAACAAAATTGAACACACCATTAGATAACCAACTTCTTTTTTGTTTGTTTGTTTTATCAATCCTGATTTTTGCATTTCTGATCATTTTAGTCTAGATGCTATTTCTATTAAAATATGCAGAAGCCACGTGGACCAAGTGATTACAATAGTTCTGCTAGACGGTGAGTCTCCTCCTCTGATCCGGAGAAGGCTCATGGCTGGCAGTTCAAATATTCAAGTTTCACTCTTCAACTCATTTTGAGATCCAAGAGAGGAAGCAGAGATGCTTGGATATCTCATTTCTCAGTGCATTTTCCTTACCTCTTACTTGAAACCTGGTAAGGATAGATCCTAATCCTAGCATTGAGGGAAAGGCATTGTTTTTTATTATATGATGGACATTAACTCCAATGTAGATGTTTTAGAAGGTTATACTGGCCTTCACATTAAAATATCAATCAAAAAGTATGCCTGCCTAAAGAGCTCATGGTAACCCCGAAAGAAAACCTCATGAAAAAACACTCTTGTACCAGCTCCTTCCAAGAGTATGTACGAGATTTGAAGCATTTCTGGGACATAGCAAATCATGGTCACCATCATGATTGGTGCTCTGCAGATCAGTTGCTACAGGGTGGCTGGAGCTGTTTCTCAGAACATGAGAGAAAACGAATGTAGCAGGAACAACCTGGCTCCAATATAAATAATTCAATAGATATGAAAATATTTTTATGCATATATATTCTTATGTACACACACATAATTATATATGTGAATCTAATAAAGATGTGAATTCTCTAAGGAGAGAGGAATTTGACAAGCTGGGTCTCTCTCTCTCTCAGCATGGGGCAGAGCCTGGAGATGCATATACTGATCTAGGTCTTGTAGAACCCCCCTCCCCACACACACACACAAGTACAGGCCACGTGCGCGCGCGCACACACACACACACACAAGCACAGCCTTCTCAAGTACGATCGGGATCAAGTTCCCTTGGAATGGTGCCCCCTCTCTCTCCTGTATGAATCTCTCAAGCCGTATGATCCCTCTGTTATCTCCTTTTCTTGTTTTATCCCAAGGCTGTTTCTCTGTAGCTCCTTCTATTCCTTTCTCCTCAGGGAGAAAATTTAAGCATTTGTTCCCATTTGTGTACTAAGCTTGCCATGAAATGGCATATTCTTGCAGTCTTTTGAATTTAAGAGATTAGACAGCTAGGATAGCATTCTCAAAAGAAGATTAGAATGCTAAGTTACGAACAAAACTATCGTTAAGTTGCATATTTCTGAAGAAGGTCAATGCTCACTTTATTGTAAATCATTTTAATTTTGTTAAATGTTCAAATTTTGATCAATAGACAAGACCATTTAGATAGGTAAAGAATGTTTATTTTAACTATGGATATGGCAGACTCCAGAAGAACTGGTTCACCATCCTTCTCTCCCCCTTACTTGCTGTGTCTTCTGTTTCAAATGTTTTAATTTTCCAAAACCATGGCTTTTTTTCTTTTCTTTAAAAGAGTGAGAGTCATCTCCAGAGTTTTGTGGACATAAAATAAGATGGCCAATTGCTAAGAAGTACGCAAGTATGCTTAGTTCTTGGAGACCCATTTTAAGAAGAAATATGAATAAAAGTGTAAAGTCACAGAAGATTGCTTAGAATCCTAAGAGGTCTGCTGCTTCTGGCTTGTGGAGAAATTAAGTTTGAAGGAGGAAAAAAATAGAATGAACTTGAAAACTGTTGTCATCGATTAAGGAATTTCTATATGAAACAGAAATTAATTTTTTTTCCTAACTGCATATGATAGAACCATAATCTATGGATTGAATTTTCCAAGAAAGTGATTTCAAATTAATGGAAGGTACAATCTCAACCATCATTAGGATCCAAAGAGAATGAGGGGGGTTGCAATGGATTAGACCTGAAATCTGTCCCCAGTTCATTCTTTTGTTGCTTGTATTATATCCAGAATGGCCATTAATCTCTCTAAAATTCAGTTTTTCATTTTTAAAATGAGAATAAGCATCGGTCTAGGATATCAATGCATAATAAGTTAGGTAATATAGGCAAATCACTTCACACCATGCCTGAAATAATAAACTTATTGGGAAATAAGTTGAATTTCAGTTTATTCAGTATGAATGGAGGCACTCTAGCCCAGTAACATGACTGCTAATCCAGGAAGTTTCAGAAGACCAAGCACCACTTCTGCTTTCTTCATGGTGGCAGAGTTTGGGTATTCACTGTTTAAGTGAATGAATAATAGAAAAATAGCTCCACTGAGTTGGAGGTTAAAATGGCAACCCTTAGTCTCTTCTACTTTAAGGAAGTTGCACAGGATTTGGCAATCCTGATTAGGAAAGCAGAAAAACTAGTCCTAGAGTCGGAGCTTGATCAACTCGATAATTTCCTCCTCTACCTTGAGTGAGATCAAGCTGCAAGGAAACAGTTACTCCTGTGCTGGGAGATGCTTTCCTGGGTGTCCCAAATAGTCAAGAGACCGATTTATGCTTTGGAAACCGGACATGCTCTCTTTTTTTTTTAAGAGGGAAATAATATAATGACAAGTAATTTTGCTGAAAACATCTTTGATCAGTGAAGGTCAAGAGTATATGTGTTTTCCAGCTAAAATATTCCTATGAATTTGGAAAGCATTAGATCCTGAAATGCTCAGATACAGGTTTTGGTAGAAGACACAATTTCCAATGAATTCCCCTTATTCTTCTAGTGGCAATTATTCAGAAGCACATGTGGATTAACACTGCACAAAAAAATAAATAAAAGGCAGTAAAAAGGTTTCCAGAACTTGGTTTTCTTCCTCCCATTTCTTTTTGCTTTTGTTTAAGTGTCTATGTGTTTCATTGCTGAATCATCACGCTTAACACATTTGTATGCATGCACAATACTAATAGCAAGCCCATACAGAGGCAAGGCTGGTAAAAAGTCATAACTGTTAAAAAGTTCTTCTCCAAAATGCCGTGAGATTATTTAGGTTAGTAAAAAAACTAGCAAGGATTGTTAAAAACTCCAGAAGGATCTAATCAAAGTGTGAGACTGTGCAACATAATGACAGATGGAATTTAATGTAGATAAGAAAAAGGTAATGCATTTTGGGAGAAATCATTTAAACTTTTCATATACATTGGTAGGATCTGAATTAGCTGAACTTCTCGGGGAAAAAAAACTAAGGGGTAATTATGGATGGAAGTATTCATTGAAGACATCTGCTCAGTCTTCAGCAGCAGTTAAAGCTAATAGACTGATGGTTATATTAATAAGGCAAGGGAAAATAGTATGGAAAATATTATGACATTGTGCTATATAAACCACTGATTTAATTTCACTTTGAACGCTGTGCTGGTTTTCGGATTCTTAGCATTTTAAAAGATGTAATGTTTACAAAGTAAAAGTTAAAACAAAAAGAGAAAAGGAATGGAGCAGAGACGAGGGAAGCATTAGCATCCGAGCAGGTAAGGTGCAGCCTATACACCAGGAGGGCAGAATCCAGGAGGATGCATCAACCACCTTCACCCTCTGGTGGTGGTCATGTTGAATTCATAATTGCAGCTTCTGTGAATTTCAGCTCTCTCCCAGAAATCATTCCCAGAAGATTATTTACCGAGGGGTTTGAAGCAAAGCACTTAATGCCTATTAGCCCAACAGAAGGACATTATCCTCTGCGAGCCTGATTTGTGGCTGGATAGCTGTTTGCTATGTCGGAAAATATCCATGAAAGTAAGAGAATGCAAAGAATAAAGCACAGGCATATTTTTCCCTCTTTGTTTATCACAAAATGGTTCCTGTTTGTGTACTATTCCCATTGATTTCTTTTTCTTTTTGGTCATTTTTTTTCTATTTCAAACTTCTGGAGAGTCTTACAATGATACCCTCCAGAGAAAAGATATTGAGGAATGAACTGTCTAAATGAGTGGCGAGATGCATGCAGTAGTTAAATATTTTTTCCATTTTTTTCTATCTTCCTCTTTGAGCTCATTTAAGTCAGCTGTTTAGAAAGGTGCCACACACCCCCATTGAATGTGCTCTGAACCCTGCTGCCATTCCCCTAACTTATGATTCATAGTGGATCCAGCATCAGTGTTGAAAAGCCCACACCCAACACTGACTTCACCATTTTAGAGATGTGTGATCCTAGGGAAGTGTGTTTTACCCATCGGGCCTTAATTTATCCTCTTTAAAATGGTAAGGATGACTTCTTGAAGAACCTCCAAGCTGTTTCCCATAGTAGCTGTACTAATTGATAATCTCACCACTGTGTGTAAAAGTTCCTCTTTCTCCACATCCCCATGATTGTCATTCTTTGTCTTTTTGACTACAGCCATCTCAAGTCCCATGTTTATTGTAAAGGGCAAAGAACAAGAACCAAGATGTGGAGTCAACTGGGGTGTCCATTGATGGGTGAATTCATAGAGAAAATGTGGAACATGCACAACGCAGTACTATTCAGCCATAAAAAGGACATTCTCCTGACATTCGCAGCATCATGGATGAAAGAGTGAAATATGCCAGGAGCAGAAAGACAAATGCCACATGATTTCACTCACACATGAAATCTAAAAACGCTGAGGTCATAGTGAGCAAAAGTAATGGCTACCAGAGGGCTAGGAGAAAAGAAGAGAGGGGAATGGAAAGACAGTGTTCTACAGATGCAGTCACAGCCCAAAGGAGAACAAAGTGATGTTGCAAAGGGTGTCATATCATCTAACATAGCCACAAGAAAGGATTTTGAATGTTCTCATCACAAAGAAATGATACATTTTTGCAATGATGGAAAATAACCTAAATATCTTAACTGAGTCAACACACAAGGTATAAATGTGCCAAAACATCACACTGTCACTGTAAAGATGTGCAAATATTATATGTCAAGTATTTTTAAAAAAAATGACAATGCAAATATTTAGCTTACAGTGCTATTATAATAATGAAAGGGAGCAACACCTATGGAATTTCTCATACACAATAAGTGCTTTGTGTTAGATAACAAAGACACTTTGTACCCCATGGACAATGGGTTTAAACCAAAAGGAAAATAATCATGTTATTATTTAATCTCAAGAGAAGGTTTGCTTGCCATTTAATTTAAAATTTTACATGCTTAGTGTCTAGAAGCTATTGTAAATTACAGTTTTCTACTATCCATCTTCAAATTCATGTTTTAAATTCTTCCACTGATCGTTGGCAATTA
Organism: Marmota monax; assembly: GCF_021218885.2. Lineage (NCBI taxonomy): Eukaryota > Metazoa > Chordata > Mammalia > Rodentia > Sciuridae > Marmota > Marmota monax. Next base: position 3,777,663 of record NW_026694501.1, on the reverse strand, counting down.
GTCTGCTCTATAGCTGCAGGGAGTACTAATGCACCCTCCTTCCTGAATGTCCTTGCTCCTCCAACTCAGCTGTGTTCCTGGCATAGCTTTTTCCAAGGCCTCACCCTCTCCAATGTTTTCTTCAAGCCTGAACACCATGCATAGCCAACACTTTCATCTCTCTGGAAATCTATTCAGTTTCTCCAAGAGGATGTGATCCATCCATTCTTGTTAATTCACAGCATTTAATGTGTATTTCCACTCCATCCAAATACCATGGTGCCTTGTTATTTATGATATGTGTCTAAGCATTCCTTACTATTATTGTTACTTGGCTTTATGCATCCAGTATTATCAAGCATGGAGAAAAAAAAAAGACACTGATTGGATTTATATATGTCTAAAATTATAGACCACTACTTATAATGAACTTACAGACACAGAAGATTCAAAGGATAATAAGGAAACCTCAAAAAGAAAATTGAATCTTCATGCAGTACACATCTCGTATAAATAGAGCTAACTTTTATCTTCCTGATCTTAGCTTTCTAGAGACAATTATTCAAGAGACGGGATGTATGACCTTCTGAGGACCCAGAATCAGTTCCTACTAGAAGGACTAGCTCCATTTCCAAGCTTGAACCAGATCATGTTAAAATATTTGAGGCTGATTTTAGGGGAGAAAGGGAGCACTTAACTGCAATATTCGCAGAATTCTCCATTTCGCTACAAACTCACACTGTGAAGAATAAATGGGAGGTTTCATTAATAGTTAGTTTCTATGACTTTTAATTCTGTGTAACAATCTCCTCTTTTCAATTTTGAGAGTTGTTTTACGTCATTTCCTAGAACTTCCTTTAAAATAACTAGCCATGAAGTTTCAATGTTTCATATATGAACGAAGGGAAAGGGGCATTTTAAAGGATCGTTTCTTTCATTGAATACTTCTGTTCTTTAGCTAAAATGAACTACAAATTTTCATGGATGAGGACCATTATGTTAGTCTTTGGTGAGTGTTCTATGAGATAAAAGAGAAAGGATGAGATCAGCTCCTCTACAGCTGCTAGACATACCCTCTTTATTGAAAAAAAAGTCCCATCTTCAATACAGAGGCCATGATTTAAAAGACACAGCTGCTAGTTAAGCAACAGAAATGGCACCTGGATTCCAACTGGGCTTAGGTGTGAGCAATTTTTGAGAATAAGATCAGAATAGAAAGCAATGAGTCCGGGGCAAAAACCTTTTTGCCATTGAAGTCAATGTCATCATCAAAGTCCATAGAGAGGCCAATTTGCAAGGTATCACACTTCGAAATTCAAAGCAACTTTGGGAAAAGACATGCACTATTATACTGAACAATCTTTTGAGTTAAAAAATATTTAACCGAATTAATGCTAGATGATTGAGAGGGATTTTTAAATCATGCAAATGAAAGAGGTATTTTTCTCAGGGCAATGAAATTCACATACAGAGGAGCATTACTGATCATTAGCATGAGGAAGGCATACTTCTGCCTAATCAAATGTCCATTAATACTGAGAATGTCTGTCCTCTTCATTGATTGCAGTTTAAAAAGGAACACATGAAAAGGTGGTCACATAAGATAGAGATGCCTTCATTAGTCAACATGAATGGCATACTCTCCTTTTTAATGTTCTTTTCCTTCTCGTTTTCCTCGGAGCTTCGTGAAAAGTGGTGTGTGTAAACTCTCTCTATAAAATGCAATTAGGAAGTCAGGGATAAATCAATCACATCTTCTGTGGAAAAGTCCTTCTCCTGCATCCTCTTTTGCAGCATCCGAGAGAGCATTTCTGGCCATGAAGATGGATGAGAACTTTTTGTTGTTGTTGTTGTTGTTGTTTTGTTTTTTTCCTGCTGTTTTGTTACACATGGCCTGGGGATGCCATTTGAAGTCAAGGTTGGTAACAGGAAATGGGACTTTGGAAATGTATTTTACTACAATGTGGGGGACTCCTTTGCTTTTTCTTCCTGTTGATTGGGTAACTTCGAGTGAGATAAGGGATTTGCTCCTCCTGCAGCTCAGACTTTTTATTTTTATCATTACACAAATATCGATGGAGCCTCTCTCTTCCATGCTGGGCACTCTTCTGTGGTCTAGCCTTCCAGTGGTCAGTCCTCATGGAGCTTGAGTATTAAAGGGGCTCGGGGTGAGAAACAAACATGGACACACATATCACAGTACTAAGTGATACCCTGGCATGAAGAAAGATGAAGAGGAAAACTGGAACCAGGGACAGCAGATGCTATTCGAGAAGGCCAGGATACCCATGCTGCCCTTGTCTTTATGAACAAGATCCATTTGAATGAAATGAGTCTCTCAGTCCATTTTAGTTACAAACTCACCATAGAGTCACTTTTGGTCCCCAACTCACAATGATTCAAATCAACAATTTCTTTTTTTGTCTTCCAGTGGTGCAAAACTCATTAACATTCAGTTAGAAATCATTCTTTAGATTTCAAATTTGGATTTTTTTTCCCCCTTGGCTAGTAAACACAGGGCCAAAATCTCTGGTGACAGTGGGCAGAGGCAGTGAGCCACAGCTCCCAGTTAGCACTGCAGTGATCCACGGGCCAACGGACACTCTCCAGGGTGCGAGGCTGGTAACCAAGGATGTGCAGTGGGTCAGTGTAGTAAATCCAGTTTTGACCTATGATGTTTTCAACTTATGGGAGGTCAATCGAGATGCAACCCTTTCCTAAGTTGAGGAGCATATGTACTTCCTGTAAAGGAAAAAAACAGTGGCTGTGTTGGTGGAGTATAGGGAATGTGTAGGGAGCAGAACATGGTATAGATGCTTCAATAAGCATCAGCAGCCTTTAGGGGTGCAATTCTAAAATGCATGCCTTCCAACATCCGTGACACTCACTCAGAGTTTGTGTTCAAATATTATTTGCCTATCTCCACGTACAAATTTTATATGGTAGAAATGAAGTAATGGTTCAAGTCTTTTAGTTCAGTTTTATTCTCATGTCCATGATACACATTGTTTAGTGCTAGTGATTGAAATAGTTGTTTGGTGTGATTGGAATATTAGCAACATTTGTGTTGCTTTTAGCTCTTAAGTATTTTCCAAATAGTACTTATATTCCTATGGAATATGGAATTGTCCTCCATATGTTTCCTTGCTCAAAGGACATGAAATCCTGGTGGCTGGGTCCGTAGGGCAACAAAACAAAACAGCCAGTCCTCCAGATCTATGGGTTCTGCATCCATGGGTTCTACCAAGCAGAAATACATTTTTTAAAATTGTGTCTATTCTGAACATATAGCAACATTTTCCCTTGTCATTAGGTAAATGTGATAAGTATCTGTATAATACTTACATTGCATTAGATATCTAGCAGTCATTTAAAGTATACAGAAGGATATGTGTATAGTATATGTAAATAATGTATCATTTTTCATAAGGGACTTTGAGTATACATGGATTTTAGTATCAACAGGGTGTCCTGGGACCCACCCCGCAGTGGATACCAGGGAGAGATTGCAGACAAATAAGACATGGAAAATCTGGTAGAGTTTGGAAAATGAGCTGAAGTTGACTATTGGCTTCAAGAAAAGTTTAAAGACCAGAAAGTGGAGGTACATGATGGGAGAGGGTGGTGGGATTATCTGGAATGGACAGTGTCAAGCCGAAGCCACTTAGATGTACAGTGAATGGCAGAGGAACCCGGGTGGTCAGGAGAGAGATGGCTGTGACCAGGGAGGATGAAGATAATTTTTAATGTAAAATAAACAATTACAGAAGTAGTGATTAGTTTTGAGTGTAGCTTCCTCAGAGAAGAACAGCTCACAGCTTGAAGAAGTAGGAAAGGAGTGTTTAAATGATCACTGTTAGACTCAGAATTTTTTTTTTTTAAAAGAAGCCAATATTTCACCATATGGATTAAACAGAAAAGAGCAGATATGTTACAGAGGATAGAGGTAAGTTAAAGAGGATTTCCGGCTTTCTTGGCTTATTTTTTTCTACAATACTGGAATGAATGAAGGGGAGGAACTCTCACCTTCTCTGCCCATCTGACATAGCTAAAGTGAAGTGAATTACTTTTTGAGCACCTAATGAATACACCTGACACTTACAGGTGTATTAGGGGTTCCAAGCCCCCTAATGAAGCATTTAGTGTTTAGTCCTTGGAAACATGGTATCACAGGTTGCATGATCCTCATTGTAAGCATGAAGAAATTCAGACAAAGAAAGGAAAAATAACTTTCCCAAGGTCACACAGGGATGCGCAGATCTTTGATCTTGTTCTAGGGAGTCTGGCTCCAGAGGACTTGCTTCTCTTAAACACTCTGACAGCCTCATGCTCACGAATCAATTGTCCCTTAAAATATTTGTTCAGTTGATATTAATATTCTTAATTTTACACATATATGAAATGAGGCAAAGCGAGATTAAGCATTTTTTCCATAGTAACAGAGACCGGACGTAGCGTATCAAAAAGTACATCCTTTGCACTACCGCCCTTATGATTTTCCTGACACCATTCTAACAGAGGAGTAGAAATCCTACGTATTAATTCCTAGAGATGGATGACTCTCCTGGCTCACTCTAGTACAGATGACACTCCCCAGGGACAAACCAGGTGCTCTCTCCCTTCCTACTTCTCCACTCCCCACAGAGGCAGACGACACAGTGTTGGAGATGGAGTGCAGACAAACACTACCTGTTCACTCTATATGAGGCTGAATTCTGATTTAATAGAAATATTAAACAGTCTGGCCCATTTACCCCGATGAGGACTGGTCATGTTTCTTGCCACTGTATCACATTCGTGTTGGTTCATCCATTCCTTCATCCATCACACATTCGGAGGCAATTATCATCGCCCAAGACTGTCGGTAATGGTCCCAGGTCACAAAATCATGGACAAGAACCGCACCTTCTAGGAAAGGGTCAGATATAAACCAAGCACACAAACAACACTTCAGAAAAGAAAGACATGTGAGGCATACTGTCAGAGTCAAAGAAGTATCCTGGGGTGGAGATGGGGACATGGATTCGCATGCAACTAAGGAAGTATGGAAGAGACAGGGGCTCATGTGAGGTATCAGTCTGGATTTGAAAAGGTTCTCTGAGATGCATGAGGCCAGGAGGGATCTGATCACTCAAGGCCACAGAGGCACAGAGGTGCAGAAACTGTGCTGCTCCGATCAGCACCAGGAGTAGCCTCTCCTGGCAGGAGAACTGACTACAAGAAAGGAAACTACCAGTGCCTCAAGTTGGAGAGTCAGGCGTGTCTCATTTTGTATCAAAGATGATCTTGAGCTATAAAATACGGACTGTTCAGAATAAAGAGCTTCTAAGGTTAAGACCTATTTATCAAAAATAGAGTGAAAAGAATACCTGTACAGACGGAAATCAAAACCTGGGGTATTGAACTAACACGCTAATTTGAAAGACTCATTGAGGCCATAACCATAACCAACAATATGAATGATAATTGGCCAAATCAAAATCTCTCAAGCATTAAATTAGAACATTTGTACTGCAGTGCTTAAAGCAGAAAAAGCTTTTTTTATGTTCTCTATCTGAAAGGTACAATTCATGATAGAGCCATTACCTGGACTCAGTGTCCTGGGGCAGACCCAGTCTGCGCCAGTCCAGACACTAGAGCTGACAACATTTGGAGAGAACGGGGTGGATTTCTTGCACATACTTAAAGATCACAGGTGACCCCCAGATTCCTCTGTCTCACTTTTGATAATCTCTTTCTATCTTGAGTTTGTTACTGTTGACACCAAGTTCAGCAATTGGGTTCTTTGTTTAGCAAATATGAGGAATGAAATCCCTGAACACAAGAGTGGGAGCAGTGTGAATTCATTAGAGTAATAGAAAGAAGGCTGAGCTCCCCAGAAGCGGGGCCCCAAGAGAGGGATGCCAATGGGTGTCTGTTGTATAGGGGTGTTGAAGACATCCCTGATGGACCAGCACAGGTGATTGGTGGGTGAGGGATGCCAGCATGAACCAATCAAGTTCTTCAAGAGCCAAGTTTAATAAGCCATTCAAAAGTGCATGATTTCAGTCCTTTCCTTACATGATTAAGAGCACGGGTCCAAGCGGGGCAGGTGGCACAGGCCCGTAATCCCAGGAGTTCTTGAGGCTGAGACAGGAGGATCGCGAGTTCAAAGCCAGCCTCAGCAAAAAGGGAGGCACTAAGTAACTCAGTGAGACCCTGTCTCTAAATGAAATACAAAATAGGGCTGGGGATATGGCTCAGTGGTCGAGTGCCCCAGAGTTCAGTCCCTGGTAACCCTCCCCCCCTGCAAAAAAAAAGAAGACCAGTTCAATCTTGTGGCTTGACACATCTGTGGAGTGGGGTGGTTTGGGGTAGGGGTCTGCTTGTGCTCAGTCATTGCTAGGGGTAAGGGTAACTGAGGAAGGGCTTGTGTGGTGAAACTGTGAGGAACAGAAACAGGTATTCTAACTCAGAAAAAGGAATTGTGGTTAATTCTGGCAGGGAGTAGTGAGTCACAGTAGTGAGTCACAGGATGTTTCCTGTCAGGTTGGTACGAGGTCCCCCTCCCCTCCAGTCCTTCTCCAAAGCCCTTATCCTGGCTACATAAGGGAGATCTAACTTCCTGCATCATTGTGAGTGATCCTGTATCATCGTCGGCAGCTCTTGGAACACTGTCTGAAAATGTTAAGTCCATAGCAAGGAACCCAAAGGAGGGACACCCAGTCACTGGCAGGAGGTAGGCCAGCGGGAACACCCTGTGATACCCACGTGAGTATCTTGAGGTGCTAACAGAGAAAATGGAACCCAGGTTTGCTAGTGGGAGTCTGTACAGGTTGAAGAACTCCTAGCCCTGGCCACACATCCTCTCTTGAGCATGAATTTAATCTGTGGTTTTCTCACTTAGCAGTTACCATAACTTATACTTTTCTGTAGATGGCACAGATTTCCTTGAGAAAGGATTAATAACCACCCCAATAGTCAAACATTCTTGAAAATGCCAATAAGAACCAGTCATGAAGAGTTTGTTCAGAACATTAAGAAAATAGATGACTGACATCCTGGGCTATCCTAAGTAATATGCATAAGTTATTTAGATAGAAAACAAAAACTGAATAAATACAGAAAGACAATGTCCATTCTAAGGTCCCTAAAATACCTGGTGGCTATGTGTGTGTTTTTGTTGTCTCTCACAGAAATGAGACTATTTTTTTTGGCAGTGGGGTGGGGTGCAGAAAACATTGGAATTTTATTTTAGGGAACACATGGGATAAGCATAACAAATACGGATTATCTGAGACATGGCATTGTAGGTGGTGATAAAGTTACAGTTGGATAAGACCGGGCCTTCGAGGATTTATTATCTTATGGTTAATTTATGCTCTGAACTATACAGAAGATAATTCTAGATAAGTTTTTCAGATTTATTAGAACCTACTTGACAAAAAAAAATAGAAACTTCAAGTGTGAGGCGAGACTGTATATGAGATGTGAATTGTAAATCTCAAATTACTAAAACAAGATTAGATAGTTCCAGAGCTCAAAAAACTTTGGTTCCTTTTCTGGAGTCTTCAAATGATAATCATAGTATCTTGCCTAGAAAAACGTTGACTGGGACATCTCCTTGTCTATTTATCAATGGCTTATCTAATAGTGGTGTATTTATTGCTTATGGTGGTGCAGAACTGTTACAGGTGATGATTCTATATGATTTAAAATATTAAATAGAGCAGTTTTACTCTAATTCAGATTTATAATTTAAAACATAACATTTTTACATGTCAAGTAAATATATAGGAATAGTAGCAACAACGCAGAAATGGAGAATTAGCTGGGAATTCTATTACGTAGAAGACATAGTCACATCTTTAGAAACCACATAGTGTCGTGGATAAAATTGAAACTAAAAGATATTTATGCAACCTGAGCAGTTGTTTTTTTAATTAATTAATACATTTATTTGTGTGGTGCTGGGGATTGAACCCAGGACCTTGTACATGAGAGGCAAGAACTCTACCAACCGAGCTATACCCCCAGCCTGGCTGTTTTATAATTGTGAACAACCTTAAGGAGATCTAATTTATGTGTCATAAAATTTACCTATCTTAAGCACAATTTAATGTTTTTGAGTATATTCACAGAATTGTTCACATTATGCCATATTCTAATTGTAGAAAGTACTCACCACCCCAGGAAGAAACTCTATAACCCATTGACAGTTATACTCCATTCCTGCCCCAAACACCCATCTTTCTTTCTGTTGATTTGATGATTCTGGACTTCCATATAAATTGAATCATACTATGCATTTTTGCTATGAATTTCTTTCACTTAGCATAATGTTTTGAGCCCCATTCACATTTTAACAAGCACTCAGAACTTACTACTCCATTCCTTTTTATCAAAGAATAATATTCCATTGTAAGCATCTACTATTTTTCCACTCCAATAATCAGTTAAAGACACTTTGAGCTACTATTAAAAATATTACTATTGAAATTGACATACAAACATTTGTGTGGACATAGGTGTTTGCTTTTTTAAAGGACTTGGATTGGTGGGTCGTCGCTTAACTGCACTTAATAACATAACAATTTTCAATTTTCCGTCAGCAATTCCAAAATCTCAAAAGTTTCAACATATGTTATCATCAGTTTTGAGATTGTAATCATTTTAATAATTATGAAATGGTATTTTATTGTAGCTTTGATGTGCATCTTTATAATGACTAACAATATTGTACATCTTTTCTTGTGTGGAGCGTTTTTTTCTTCTTGGAGAAATATCTATGTAAACCCTTTGTACTATTTAAAATTGAGTAATCTTTTATTATTAAGTTGCAAGAGTTTTATTGCAAATGTATTTACGATCAAGTCCCTAAACAGATGTATGATTTGCAATTATTTTCTCCTGTTCTGTGAGCTCTTTTCTTTCTTGATGGCATTATTTGTTCTTAATTCATTATTATTGTTATCGTTCTTAATTTTGATGAAGTTCAGCATATATACTTTATCTTTTGTTTCTTATGCTTTTTGGTGTCCTAAGAAATCATTGCCTAACAAAGGTCATAAACGTTTTCTCCTGTATTTTCTTTAAATAAATATATATATTTACCTTATGTTTATGTCTATGACCTCTTTGGGGTTTGTTTTTTATGATACATTATAGGGTATCATATTCATTCTTTGGTATATGAATAACCTGTTGTGCCAGAACCATTTATTAAAATGAGAATCCCCCCCCCCCCAGCTGGGTTGTCTTGTCATCTATGTGTAAAATTAATCAACCATAAATGGAAGCATTAATTTTCAGACTATCAATTCTGTTCTATTGACTTAGATGTCAATAGAATATCCTCATGCCAGCATCATGCTGTCTCGATGATCATAGTTTTGTAGTAGTTTTTTAACTAGAAAGCAAGAACCCTTCAGCTTTGTTCCTTTTTAAGATTGATTGGGATATCTGGGTCCCTTGTATTTTCATACAAGTTTATTATTGAGTTGTCCATTTCTATAGAGAAGCCAGATGGGATATTGATAGAAATCACATTGAATCTGTAGACCAATTTTGGAAGTATGGTCATCTAATAATATTTATTCTTCCAATACATAAAAACGAAAGTCATTTCCATCCAGTTAGATCTTCTTTAATTTCTTTCAACAATTTCTTTAATTTTCAGTGTACAATTCTTGAACTTTTTTATTAAATTTATTATTAAGTATTTTGTTAGTTTGAATTGTATTGTAAATCAAATTGTTGTCTTTTGAATTCAGATTATTCATGATAAATATGCAGAAGTACATCTGACTTTTGTATACTGAGCTTGTATTTTACAAAATTTTATGGTCTACTTTCTGGACAATTTTAAATGATTACTCTTAATCCTTCTTCAATATCGGGCAAAATGCATCAGTGATGTCATCTTGGCCTCAGCTTATCTTTGTGGGGAATTTTAAGATTCCTAATGGAGTCTTTTTATTTGCATGCATCTGTTCATATTCCTTTTAAGTCATTTCTATTTGTTTGTGTTTTTCCAAGAATTTCCTCATTTAATCTATTTAATTTCATAGAGATTTTAAGTAAAACATAAGTCTGTTGTTTTTCTATCCTGTATTTCTGCTTTAGTCATTTATTATACTTATTCTATCTATCTATCTATCTATCTATCTATCTATCTATCTATTTTGATGCCAGGAATTGAACCCAGGGCACTTGCATTTAACCACTGTACAACATCCCCAGGTCTTTTTATTTTTTATTTTGGGGCAGGGTCTCCTAAGTTGCTTAGAGCCTCAGTTGCTGAGACTGACTTTGAACCTGCGATCCTCCTGCTTCAGCCTCCTGAGCTGCTGGGATTACAGGTATGCACCATAGCTGCCAGCTTCATTATTATACCTTTTTAAAAGTCCGTATCATCTAATATCAGTATAGATAGTCCAGTTCCATTTGAAAACTATATGCATGATATAATTTTATAATCTTAATGTTTTCATTTATTTGTATCTTTGCCTATAAAGTGTGACAACACTTTTATAGAATACATACTATATCTTATTTTTATCCTTTCTTCCCATCATTGCCTTTGACTTGCATGTTTTATCCATTTACGTTTAATATAATTAATGATAAAGTAGAATTTAACCCCTGCTGTTTTGGTCTTTATTTCCATTTATCTTGGATCTTTATCACTTTTTCTTCCACTACTCTTTTATGCTAAATAGATATATTTCAGTATACCAATTTAATTTATTTTGTCATTTTCTTTGTTAGGATATATATGCACTATCTATCTATCTATATGTATATATACACACATACAGATACATATACAAATATATATATTTTTCTTAACAGTTGCCCTAGGGATTACATTTAACATTTTAACTTAAAGCTTAGATTTTTACTCACATAATTTTCACAGTATACAGAAGCTTTGTCCAACTTGGCTTTATTTCCCACTCTTGGGCTCTCATTTTCATATTAACAAGGCCTTTAAACCCGATAGGCCCATCAACACTGCTGGGAGCCATTAGCCAAGTAGGTATGACAATTTCCTTGCCAGCGTACCCCATGTTGCTTAGTGGAAGGACTCGTGGAAATAGGACATTTTTCAGTGACATTGCATGTAGGTGACCTTGCTCAAGGACCAAGGCGGATCCGGGTTTAGGGTGTTCCTGGTTTAGGACTATCCGGGTTTAGGGTGGTTCCAGGTTTAAGATTATTCCTGCTGGGAATAGGGTGTATCCTGCTGCCTGAGTTCCCCTTGAGTTCTCACGGGATTCAGACAGTATTTTTTGGGAGACAGAAGCCCAGTGGGGGTGGATTTGGGCAGAGAACTTGGATTTCCCCAGAACGTGATTGTAGACGGCTGGTGTGAGTTCGGGAATAAAGAGTTGCTGTTTGAATCTACAAGCTGTGTGGTGGCTCGTGATTGTGTGCCCAGCCAGACTGTGGCATTTGTGCCCAGCCAGACTGCGGCACAACACATTTTTATTTATCGCTATGGAGTTATATTTAAAATTATATAGGAGAATAAAATTTTACCAAAAAATGCATTGATATTTACTATCAAAATACATTTACTATCTTATACTCTTCTACCTTTATTGGTGCTGTTTAGTTCTTCCTGTGTATGACTCTCTTGACCACCTTCGTCTTCTTTCAGCCTAAACAATTTCATTCAGTATTTCTTATGGGGTGTTCTATTAGCAAGACATTATCTCCGATTTTGAGAGTCTTAACTTGGAGTAATGTGAGACTCTTGATTAACAGCAGTCTTTTAATGCTTTGATGCAATCTGGTTACCTTCTTTCTCATGGTTTCTGGTGATAAGTCAGCCACTACTCATATGAAGGATCCCTTGTAGGTACTGAGCCTTCTTTTCCCTTAGAAGTTTCTTACTTTGCTTTTGGCTCTTTACTCTGATGTGACTAGGTATGTATCCTACTTGAAATTTGTTGAGGTTCTTGGACTTTTAGATTCATATTTTCCATTAAAATTCGGTAATTTTCAGCCATTTTAAAAATCCTTTCACCTTGCTTTCCTCGGACGTAATAGTCTTTATTCCTGATATTTTGAGTTTGATGTTTTTTTTTCCTTCTGCCAGTTCTAATCGGTTATTCTTTTTCACTAGAGGATTTTTCATTTTAGTTATTATACTTTTAAACTAAGGATTCCTGTTTCTCACTTGTAAAATGTTCATGTGTTTATTGGTGTTTTCAATTTTTAAAACTTCCTTATTTTGTTTTTAATTAATTCTATAGGCATATTTTCCTTTAACAAGTTTACATTGGTTGATTTAAAGTCTCTTATCTGTTAGCCCAGCATGTGTTGCCCTCGAGAAGTGTTGTATTTACTGCTTCTTTAGCAGTTCTAATGACTACTTACCCACTTGTATAGAGGTTTTATTTTCTTCTTTGTTTATCACCTATATTTTTATTGAAAACTGTACATTTGAAATAATGAAATGTGCAAAATTCCACAAAACAGTTTTGTACTTATCCTTCTCTGTGCAACCCCAGGTTGGTTTGTCGGTTTGTTTGTTTATTGAATTATCATTAGACAATCAACTGTTCACCTTGTCCCAAGTGGTGTGTATCAAAGCATTTAATACTCGAGCAGTTTCCAACTCTTCCTGACTTCACTTATTGCTTGTTCAGTGTTGCAACTTCAACAAAATGAGAGATCCTGCTGTGTCAGGTCTCTCTTGGGCATAAGCAGACTTGACCCTTCCTGTGTGCAAGACTTTTTAGACCCTTAAGACTGTATCCCCACTTACTGATATCCCACTCCCTGTATCATGTTCTCCATATTCTGTTGTGTTTAAGTTTTTGACCACTTTCCTATTTTCCCCACTGATACTGCAGCCTCATGAAGCCATGTTATTGAACAATTGTGGCTGATCCTTTATAACAATGACATTAGAAACAAAAGATTTTCCATGGAGCAATCGTGGAGGCATGTCAAACAATGGTGTCTCCCACAAAAGGAGTTTTTCCATGAATCTGGGAGAAGGGTCCATATTGACAAGACTTTAGAACAGGACTTTTTGTGGAACTCTAAACTCATTCTACTTCATCCCCACCTTTAGAACTGGTAGTAGAGCTTCCATATGTCTGAGGTTGCTGGCTTTCAAGACCACCATGAAGTTGAAAAGAGGGGAATGGGAGTAGGTCAAGTTTCAGAAGAACCTATTGTTCTTCTGAATATTCAACAGTTTTTCTTGAGTAAATACTCCTCAGACTGTTAGAAGGCATTGGTCAATTTTCAGAGCTGTGAGAAAACAATGTTAACAATCTTTGGTGTTGTTTTTATTACTTTTATTGGTGAAGAGATTTAAATATGCCCTCCTTCCACCAATCTAGAAGTCCTGCCTCAGAGCTTTTGTTATACATGCACGTCTGTGATATCCTCCCTCTCCTATAAATAAGGTACTAAGAGGACCCTAATTTTTAAAAGTGAAAATAACAAACTATAGTAAAAGAGGTACAATGCATATGGGAAAATGTAAACTGCAATCCACAGATTTTAGTACTTGATATAAATAAATCATAAAAAAGCTACAATTTTTTGAATATTTTAATTTGAAATTTGAATCCTTCAATATTGCCCATTTTTATGAAAGTAACTCTTTATTTGTTTGTATTTATCAGATATATGTGGTATGTGTGGTAATGGGAATATTCCTAAGTATAAGAGCACTTTATTTAATTATTTTCTATTTATGTGCAAGTCTATTTCATTTCCTCTTTATATAACAAAGAAAATTGTTTTAAGAAATGTTTTAATGTCTGTTTTATAGTAGTTAAATAATTTTTATTTTTCTCTCAAGAGGAAAATTTATTTGCATTTAAAATTTTACTAGCAGTTATTGGCAAATGTAGTCCAGGGATTTTTCAATTGCATAATACGTGATAAATAAAACTAAGGAGACTGTAAATTTTCCTAGTTCCATGCTTATTATCTTTCAGGAGAAGAGATAGAGGAATTAAACCATTAATTGTTCTTTCCATGTATGTGTATGTATATATATATATATATATATATATATATATATATATATACTTATATTTATTTGTATATGTTTATTTAATGCATTATATGTTTATTTATCTTTAAAATATTGGTTATTATAATTTATATCAATCATATTTATAATATATTATATATTATTTTATTTGTAGCATATGTTCATATAATATATATTATACACACATAATATATATTATAGATATATATATTTTCTCTTTACTGGTAGAAAATCACTAACTCTATAAAGAACTGATAAATGTGTTTGAGTTCATGCAGCCTGTTTTTGGCAACAGGAGGAGTCTGTAATTAAAGCCCTGTGGCTTCTGGAGGTACAGTGTATACTAATGGGAGCAGGGAGGGAGGTACTGGCCAAAGCTTCCCATTCTGAAGCTACTGTATCTTGCGGTCTCATTGCCAGGGAGACAAATCTATCCCCGAAAGTAATGCTCCAGAAAAGAGAAAGCAAATTACATGATTTAGGATTACATTTTGGTAGTTAAAATAAGTTAAAATTTAAAAATGTATTCTTTCAAAGACAATTTACATTTTGGAAACAAATTCATGTGATCATGTTTATCTCTTTTCCTCCAAATTTGCTTCCGGACAGTTTTGCACTAATTTTGTTCTATTTCATTATTACTTTTTTTCCCCTACTACTCACACTACTATTATTAACATGAAAACATTCCTTGGCAGGCTGAGAGGTAATTTAGACCCACTGTTGGAATTTCTTTTTTCACTCCCCTAATTGCTAGGGGTGATAGTACAAGTGTGTACAAGAAATGAAATTTATTAGATTTTTTTAAAAAGTAGAGTATAAGAGAAGTTGAATAGACCCTCATGGGAAATTTGACTGCCTACTTTTAAGTGATATCAGCCTCATGGATCACAAGTGCGTCCCCCATGTTAAAAGGCTACAAAAGGACAGGCACTTGTCCATTTGGTTTTGTGTTCATTCATTTCCACTGAACGTAATAGGTGTTTCTCGAGGCTCATGAGTTACTTTCAGAGTATATTCTGATACGTTAACATCAAATTTTATTATGATTTACTTTCTATGTTGGAGGAGTTCATAACATGGTAAATAAAATAGTGAATACCTAGATAAAGTTCTTTCAAAATGTGACTATTGGATGGATGAAACATACCCATAGGTGACTGTTTGTTTTTATATTTGAGATGCTTTACATTTGCATAGGTGTTCAAATTTCTAAAATGTATACAATTGGAATAAAAATGCAAAGAAAAGACTATATTCAAAACTGCAGAACTCTAGTAAGGAGTGAAACTGAAAATTTATCATAGAGACTGGAGTCATCCTTATCACACCCAACTAAATACAACCCTGACACCAAGAGCAAAACACAAATGCCTGTTCCAGAAACTGTCTCCCAAATCCCAGTCCTATGGCCTGCTCTGACTTTAAGACAAGTTTTGCCTGCAATTGTTTCCATTCACCAACCCAAACTTGTCAGTTCCCCAAAGACACAGTTTCCATGACTCCCTTCCCAAGTAACTTGCAGCACCTCTTCTTTCCCTAGTAAAATCCTGATCTCTTTCTTTGTTCTCCAGACTCACCAGAGACTACCTGTGTCCAGTGCATGTATGTCCGAGTTGCAATCCTGTCTTCCTATTTATTCCCAAAGAAAGCCCCTTTTCTTAGAGATCCATCTCTGTTTTATTTGACTTTGAGGAAGCAAATCCTTTGCATTTTGGAACAGAAGATTTCTTTGGGAGAATTATTTGGTGGAATGCTTGATGCAGGAGAAATGGTGGCAGGAAAGAAGAGATAATAAGAAACTGGAGAACATTTTGTCATTTGTTGTAACATCTTCCCTCCAAACTTATCTCCTTTCCTTTCTCTCTTTCTTGCTGACTTACTTCAATCCATCCTTCACTCTTCCATTTTTTCCCCTATCTTTTGTGCAAGGGATAGGTTAAGAACTAATTAATGGAAATTTTAACATTTTGGGAACACACATTCTGCAGAAAATGTTACAAAAATTATTTGTTTGTTTTTGCCAAGAAATATACATAAATATATACACTATTTTAGAAACAATTTCAGGGACTTCAGAGTGTCTTTAGAATCCACTCATTAAGTCTGAAGCTTTCAGTGGATAATCAGTTAAAAATCTATGCTAACAAATCTTAGAGTCTGTGTAGAGTATTCCGGATATGTGGAGCTATGTAGTTACAGGGGGTGGCAGGGTGAAAGGACCCAAATTGGTGTATGTTAAAGGGAAACATTCATTTGAAAATGAAAACAATATTCTCCTTCATATATCATTTTATATACTACTTTCCTACGAATAAAATAAGTTTTCTTTCATTCTCTATTTTTCTATGTAATGAAGTAGAAATGGCTTTAGCTTAGTAGATTGGAAACATTCATTCATTCAATAAGCATTAATTGGACTTTTCCTTAGAGCCAGGTGTTAGGCTAGGTGCACGGAATACAGATGAGAATGAAATATAGCTGTCGCCCTCAAGGAGCTGACAGCCCTCAAGACGACAGGGAAGGTAAACCAAGGATACTGAATATGAGTTGCTCTGTGCAGGGTCCATGCACCTGATGGATTCCTGAACACACGCGGAGCCACTCCCAGATGGCAAAGCCAGCTCCTTAATGTTTTTGTGGTTATAATACAATTTTAATAGTAAAAGGATAATAAATGATTTGTAATAGACAATATTTATAATAAAATTATAAAACTTGACAAAGTTCCACTGTCTTCACCTACACCCAAGAAGGGAAAAAAATAGTGAGGAAAGAAAAATCTAGAAAGAATCAGACCCTGAACTCACATCTGGACAATTGTCGTGCCACAGTGTGACTTTAAAGGTGGTAATTAACCTATAAAAACTCAAGTATATATAAGACATAAGTAATAAATATATGTACAACCTGGTTATGTGTAGAAACATCAGTCTGAAAAGCATGTTCAATAAGGCAAATGCATTAAAAGTGCCCCGCTCAGGATCTGACACAAAATAAACAAAATAAATTTATAAGTCACTATGGTCATTGTTATTTTCCCATGTGTAGCTATGTTCAATTTTAAGTTTGAAATGTTTAATTTGATTCAGAACCACAGAAAATACTGTTCGGATACCTACATTGTTCAAGAAAGTCAGGAAGCAAAGTGAGAATGAACCCTTAATCAATAAGCTAGTTGTCAGATAATTAAGATCAGGATTTTCTAAGAAGCTATCATGTGAAATATAGGTTAAACTCAGGGAAAAAATGTACTAAAAATATCAGTGGGAAGAGGAGACACGTCTAAAGCACAAAAAAAAAAAAAATACTAGGGGGTTTTCTTTGAAAGACCGTCACTTGATCTGGGCACCATGGCACAAGCTGGTAATCCCAGGTATTCAGGAGGATGAGGCAGGAGGATTACAAGTTCAAGACCTACTTGGGCAAATTAGTGAGACTCTGTCTCAAAATGAATCAATAATGAAAGGAAATGGCTTGGGATATATCTCAGAGGTAGAACTCTCCTAGGTCCCATCTTAAGAAAGAAAGAAAGGAAGGAAGGAAGGAAGGAAGGAAGGAAGGAAGGAAGGAAGGAAGGAAGGAGGGAAGGAATGAAGGAAGGAAGGAGGGAAGGAAGGAAGGAAGGAGGGAAGGGAGACCATGACTTGGGCATTGTAGTGTAGTCAGATGGAGTAACAGGTATTTACTCTTCCCTTGAACCAACTGAAAAACAAGACTAAATATCTGTAACCATGATCATCAGAAATTTGACATCAGGCAGCTCAGAATAT
Source organism: Marmota monax (assembly GCF_021218885.2). NCBI lineage: Eukaryota > Metazoa > Chordata > Mammalia > Rodentia > Sciuridae > Marmota > Marmota monax. The sequence goes on along the minus strand of NW_026694501.1, from coordinate 3,759,903 downwards.
TGATTTCTGACAGAGAGGCAGAGATGGGGTGAGCTGAGCGTGTGACTGATGCAACGGGTGCCTGCTTCCTGGAGCAGTGTGAGGAGAGGAACCCTCACAGTCCAGTAGCCTCTCTGCATTGACGAGGTGAAGCTGGGAGGGCACCAAGGCAAAGACTTCCAGAGTTCACGGGGCAGAGTTCAGAAAGGAAGGATCCTAGAAAAAGTTGAGAGAAAGAGAAGACAGAGACAGAAGAACTTCAGAAACCTTCAGAAGGTTCATGCCAAGTCTCCAGTTGGTTATCAATTAGCCCATGCCTGTGAGGAAACTATCTGAGAACTGGGAAAGAAGCATGGGAAAGGATCAGAAGAAATAGCCTCTGGAATTCACACTGCTGGGGTCTTGCCTAGAGTACTCAAAGAACTCAACGGTTTTCAAGTAACTTATAGAAACCCAAGACAAAGATCAAGGGCCACCACAGAATACAAAAACTTCCAGCACCAACCAAGTAAACTTCTCAATGTTATGCATTCAGTATAAAATAATGAGGAAACCAAAGAATTGAGTGACTATGACCCATAATGAGGAGCAAAACATCAACAGAATTATCCTTAGCCATTATACAGGTGACTGCATTAGTAGACAAAGAGATGAAAATGTATTATAATTGCATTCCGCATTTTCAAGAAGTTAGAGCAAATATTGAGTATCTTAAAGAAGGAAAGTGATAGATTTTAAAAAGATTGAAAACAAATTTCTGGCAATAAAAAATATTGCCTGTGAATAGGACATTAGTTGAAAGATTTATTTTATGAGAAAGATTTAGTCAGGACAATTGACCCTGTCTCACCCATTGAATACAGATAAGAAACAGGGACTGAATGTGTGAAAGAACTGTTTTAAGACAACAGAAAGACAAACGTTCATAAAGAGGATAAACTAATATGGTTAGTTTTATCAGCTCTTGGCCTACCCTAGCACCTTTCCCCTCTCTGACCTTCATTCCCTGGTATTACACCAGTGAAACTTAAGACTAAGTCCAAGATGCATGAAAAAATGCATTTGGAGTTGCTTTTTTTAAACTTACTTCTGAGTTATGCACACATGGATCTTATCCTAAACAGCCCACCAAAAATTCAATAACTAAACCCAGACTACTATATAGGGTCCAGAATGGCCATGTATGACATATTGTTGAGATTCTTGAATCTGTTGTTAGTTAATGTCTTTCACCAAATATAGGCACTTTGAAACACCTCTCTCTCTCTCTCTCTCTCTCTCTCTCTCTCCCCCCCCTTCCACCCCCCCTGTCATATCTCATTCATTCTCTTCTCTGAAAACTCAGAACACTGGGGGTTTCGACTAGGATCTTGAATTCCCTTGAAAAGCTCATGTGTTGAAAGCATGATTCCCAATGCAGGACGGTGCAAAGGTAGGGATTTTAGGCAATGACTTGGGACTCTGACTTCATCAGTGGGTTAACCTATCCTCATCAATGGGTTAATCTAACAAATGGATTAACTCACAGAGAGCTGAATGTACTATGGGGTGGTCACCACAGGCAGGTGGGCTGAGGCAAAGGAAATATGTCGCTGGGGGTGTGGCCTTGGAGTACATCTGTCCCTGACCAATTCCCCTGGCCTCTGCTTCCTGGCTGCCATGAACTAAGAAGCCTTCCTCTGTCACACCCTTCTGCCATAACGCTCTGTCTCATCGCAGGCACTGAGCAATGGAGTTGGCTGATCATGGACTGAATCTTTGAAATCTAGAGCCCCCAAATTAACTTTTCCTTCTCTAAGTTTTTCTTGTCAGGTATTTTGATCACAAGAATAAAAATCTGACTAACGTGCTGGACTTCTACTTATTTCCCTTTCTCAGTCATTTTTCTGTCAGTTGTTCAGATTGGATGATTTTAATTTCCTGTCTACATGTAAACAGATTCTCTGCCATCTTCATTATTGTATTGATCCAATCTAATGAATTTTTTTTTACATTTTTAAAAGTGTTTAAAACTTTTTAAATGAAAACTTTGAAAATCAATGTTTTGAAAATTAAAAATTTATTTCTAAAATATCCTTTCTGGTTTCTATTTTCATACCAAGGATTTTCATTTTTACATGTGTTTCATGAATGCACAGACTTGCTTGCTACCCATTTTTTTTTTTTTTGCATTGGCTGTTTTAAAGTTTTACCATATAACTCTAACTTCTGCCATTTCAGTACTGGCCTTTCTTATATAAATCAAGGTTTCCTTTTTTCTTCACTTGCTGTATAAATATGGATAGTATCTGGACATTTTAAAATATTATGAGACAGACTTGTTTAAACCCTATGGTAAATAATGAGTTTTTTTTTTTTTTTTTAATCAAGGTATCAGCACTGATGAAGTGCAGCATATGCATTTCAACCCATTTTTTTTGGTCTTGTCCCATCAGTATTTCTGTTTGCAAAGCCTTTTGCAGTGTTTTATGGATCTATCCTTGCCTTTATCACATGTGGCCATTCTGGAACCTGTACGGTGATCTAGTTTTTGTTAAATTTTTGGTGTGCTGTTTGGGATAAGATCCACATGTGTATAACTCAGAGATACATTTGGAAAGGCAACTCCAACCACTTTTTTTTTTTAATACACCATGGACTCAGTCATGAATTTCCCTGGTGTAATACCAGGGAATGAAGTTTGGAGAAGGCAAAAGGAATCAATGCCCACACACATGAATATTAAAATCACTGCTGAAATTCAAAGGTTAGAAAAAAATGCAAGAAACAAAAGAAAACTATATTAGTTTCACAGTATTATTTCAATGTTTGTAGATATCTCATCTGAAAAAAACAGAAAAGCTACTCTCAACCCCCAAATTGTACATTCAATGAAATATCTTTTAGAATAAATGTAAAATAAAGACATTCTCAATAATGATGAAAGTGAACCTGGAATAAAATTTAGTATACCAGAAATGAAGGAAGAGTAGGAGAAATAGCAAATATTTGACTAAATATAGAGGGATATTCTCCTCTTAAGTTTTAAAAAATATGTTTGATTTCTGAAAAAAAAATATGACTTTTCTTGTTAAAGACTTTATTGTAGAATATACAATATAAAATAAAATTCACTTTATTAGCAGGACACAAAATCAACATATAAAATAATTAACATACTGGGGATTGAAATTGATTAAAATATGTGCATGTCACAATGAAACCCACTATTCTCTATGATTATCATTCACAATACAATATCAGAATCATTTCTCTATGCCAAAAATGAACCGTCCAAAAAATGAAAGCAGAAAGCAACCTCATTTACAATATCATTGAAAAATACTCAGGTAAAAAATTAACCAAGTCATGGAAAGACCTGTATACGGAAAGCTATACAACATTGATGAAAGAAATGGAAGAAGACATAAAAGAATAGAAAGCTATCCCACATGGCTGGAGCAGAAGAATCAGTATCGTAATGTTCAGTGTCCTACAAAACCATTTCAATTCCTTTCAAAATCCCAATGACATTTTTCACAAAAATAGAAATAACTTATCACAAAATTCATATAAAGCCACAAAAGAACCTAAATAGTCAAAGCAAAGTTGAGGCATAACCCTACCTGATTGCAAAACCTACTACAAACCTGTGGTGAACCACTGATCATGGTGCGGACACAGACACTGACACATAGACCAGTGGAACAGAATAGAAAGCCCCAAATCGATCTTCACATCTACAGTCAGGTGACCTTTAAAAAGATCAAGAATACACCATGCGGAAGGGACAGTCTCATACATAGATGGTATCAGGGAAATTGTATACCTCCCTGCAGATGAATGAAATTAGACCATTATCTCACACCATATACAAAAATTAACTCAAAGTGGATTAAGGACAAATGAAAGAACGGAACTATAAAGACACTAAAATAAAACATAGGAGAAAAACTCTGCATTGTTCTTGGAAAAGAATTATTAAATAAGACACCAAAAACACAGGTAACAAAAACAGAAATAGGGATATAGGATTGTATCAAAATGTAAAGCAAAAGTAGAAATCCAGTACACTGAAGAGTTACCTACGGAATGGGAGAAAATATTGGCAAGCCATATTTCTGATAAAGGGTTTGTATTCCCTATGTATAAGGCATTCAAACATAGCAGCAGAAAATAACCCAGATAAAAAATAGACAAGGGGTCTTGATAGACATTGCTCCTTGGTGTATACCAAAATGCAATGGAAACCTATATTTACACAAAATATGGCAGGTGAGTATTTATACCGCTTTATTCATGATAGCCAGAACCTGGAAACAACACAGATGTTCTTCAACTGCTGAAAGAATAACACACAGATCCACCGTACTCAATAAAAATGAATGAATGGGTCCATACACAATATGGATGCATCTCCTATGCCTTATGATAAATGAAAGAAGCTGGACGAAAAAGTCCATTTACTGTATGAAACTTTGGAAAATGATAGGAAAGAAAACAGGTCACTCTATTTTCATTCCTATTATCATTTCACTATTCCTGCTTTCCAATTTAACAATTGCATCAAATTCAAATTGCATCATCTTAGATTTTAATGTGTGTTTCTCTGTTATGGACCATACTGGGGCCTTGTTTCTCCATTTTCCTCCCCCAATTTTATATTAAATGATCAATAGTTGTGTATGTAATTTTACTTTGGCCATACTCTTGGGGGACACTCTAAGGAGGATGAGTAACTTGTATGAAAATTTTCCTTTAGAAGGATGCAGTGGTATTGGATAGGCTGTAGTCCACTGATCTTCCAGCTGGGCTGAGCCATAAAATGCTATGCACAGCTTTTTAACACAGGATCTGATATCTTCCTTAGACATTGGGAGGGTTATGTGCTGCAGGGAAAACTTCTTTCTCCCATTCTCTTAACTGTGAACCAAGAAGAATCTGAATGAGTTATTTAGCCAATTTATGCATTGAAAGCATGACCTGTCTTTACCAATAAAAAAAAATCACGACTATCCTCCATCATTCTCATTAAGATCCTTTTGTGCTGACTAGAGAACTCACAGGTTAGTAGAGGTTTACGCAGCAAACTCTGGAGTTGACCTATAAATAGATGTTTTCAACAGTAACCACATCTGGATTGGGTAGGTTCTATTATCATTCTTTGAAAGGTCACTAATCATCTCCAGGAGATAGCTCAGTTTTCCTCAAACTTGCCCCTTTGAATCAGTTGGAAATTTTATTAAATTCTAAAGCCCAGACCATATCCATGACCAATTAAATTAGAATCTCGAGATTTGGGACGCAGGTAAGAGACTTTTCTTGAAAGCTTCTTGGTTGAATTGAATAAGTTGGGGAAAACCATTGTATAGATTATAAATAAATAAGTAAATGGCAACATACTAATATTAAATATGAATTATTTCAGAAAATTATAGTACTCTCTGGCCCACATCCTGTGCAGGCACTGGGAATGAGTTCTCCTAGGTGGAATGGGCTGGCTGAGAAATAAAAGCTAGGAAAAAATAGAACTGCAAAAGAACCACAGGGTACGGAAAATAATTTCAAAAAGTGGGGGTCCAAAGAGCAAGTCGATCATACGGATTGAGCCTCTATACTGTGAGAAAATGGAGCCTGCACCTGCTTTATTCATATTGGGGGACATCAAAGGCCCTCCAAAGAATGTTCTTCTCCAAAAAAGGTTGTTCAGTTCCCAATGGGTTATGCCCATCTCTAGAGGGACCATGAGAGATCTTCTTGGCAGAATGAAGATAAAGGTCATGTGCTTTGCCAGGGATAGTTCCAAAGGTTAAATCTAAAATCACCCTGGCTATATGCCCAGAGAAGATCCTCATGCTTTTTTCATGAATGGCACCCCACAGTACTCTCATGGAATGAAAGAGGTAGAAAATAAACCCAATTAGAACTCTTGAGGGAAATATAGAAGGATGCATAGTTGTTGGGATATGATGAAGATTTTCAGCTCTTAAAAGATGACCATTTAATTCTTGGTAAATAATAACTTAATATCTATTGCCCTATCATGGTCATTATTTGTAGTGAATACTCATCAATTATCATATTTTTTATTTGATTATTTGAAGACTTCTTTGATTCTTTTATGGCATCCTCCAAAATTAGCACAGAATTCAAAAGAGGAATATTTTAAGAAATCCTTAAATTTGGGTTATACCCTCCTTACTACTGTCAAGTGTCATACACATGCATACTCTTCCACCTAGACACACCTGGGATTTTTTTTTTAACCTATCAAACACACATTTCTTAATTTTAATTCATCTGGCAATTACTGTCATTGTTTTACATAATTCTGGAAATGATCAGTATTCCTTAGTAAGTGTTGCCCCTAAGCCGTCTTGGAATCCTCCTGTAAATCAACATGCAGCTGGATGTAAATGCCTCCTTGATCCCACTTTATTTTTGAAATAGACTGGTCAAAGTGATAACAGTGGAAGTTATTTCCATGAATTTAAGGCTGAGGTCATTCACAAATTAATTCTGCAATTTCCCTCTGGCCTTTCTGAAAAATACAATAAAGACCCCACTAATACATTTCAGTTTTATTTTCTACCATGAGATTCTATTAAATAGCTTTTCTACTTCATTTCACTCAAGGCAAGTTGAGCTGCTTCATCCTTACACTTCTCCTCTCCTGTCCAAGATCTTAGAAACACACATACACATACACACACACCACAACACACATTTTCTCTCTCTCCCCCTTTCTCTTTCTCTCCAACACCCTTCTGATGGCTCTACTAAAAATACCAACTCTATAGCATCTGTCTGTTTGTAACTCTACCTCTGTGCTGATTTACAAAACTTTTTTAGCTTGTCTCCTGGCTGCAATTGTGATGATTTGCCTTATGTTTCTCAATTCAAATTAATTTCTATGTTATGTATTTATCATGGCAATCACATACACAGTCTAAGTCCTGAATGCAAAATGTCATGGTTTATAAGACACGTGATGTGAGAAATCATTAATCCATATTTAAAGTGTAAATCACTTGGCAATTTTAATATGTAAGAACTTTGTTGAAGATATTTTATGTATCATACGTATCAAAAATTGTTTAAACATACTGCAATGTCTATTCAGCTTCAACTAACATTCTCTAAGTTACTTTTTACTATACTGTATATCTGTAAGTACATTTCTAAAATATTTTGAAAATAAACCCAAAGATGCATTTAGCATTTAATTGTATATTTCAAAATATGGGATGATTTTGAATATTTTCAACACAAAGGTAATGGATGTACTAATTGCCCTGAAGACATCTGAATTGAGATATCACAATATTTTCCATAAATATGTACAGTTTTGTGTGTCAATTAAACTTCTTTAAATGAAATATGTGGAGAATAATTTGGTCAATTATTTTTGTTTGTTGAAGTAGTTGGCTGAAACTTTATTTTAAGAATTATATTTTATTGAATAGGCAAATTGGGTGCTAACTCTGAAACTAAACACATGGAAAAAGTTTGGAGTAAATTTAAGAGAAGGAAAATCTTATTTTATGCAATGAAGATTTCACATATCCAAGTTGCTCCTTTCTAGAATTTTCCAAGAAAATTAGAACTGAAACAGCACCATGCTTGACAAAGAATGTTTCTTTCACTTAAGGCCTTATCCAGCTCACGTTCCAGCTCTGCAAATACTTCTTGTCTTTAGTGTAGGGTCTCTTCCCTCTGATTATGAATGTGGGATGATCAGCCACTCCCAGCAAGTGACTTCAGGGACGTCAGTGAGGTGTCAGTAAACATGATGACTATTGGAATGTGTCAAGAACTAAATAAAGACCAGGAACTGAATGAAGCACCTGGACACAGAGAACTCTACATCATCTCCTTTGCTTCCTTTTTGGAAGTTGGCACATACAGTGTATTTTTAGCAGGGATGGGATGATTTTGCTTAATGTTCGGCAGCTGCTCATTAGGCAGACCAGAAAGAGATAAGCAAGATGGGATGGATGTTGGTTAAAACTGCAGAGTAGGTGCCAGGAGTCCTCAATTTCAAATCTTGCTCACCAACCTTGAGTGACCTTGAGGGCTAATTTTCCTCTTGCTGTTCCCACCTTTCCCAGCCTTTAAGTTGTCAAGAAAATACTTCCCCAATACCTGGACAGCTATGGCTAGAAACTGTCACCCTTTAGGATTCTCGAGGATACAATTTCCCTCTAAGATCATTGATCGCAGTAGATGTCTGTGTCGCCATATCATTCAAATACCATTCTCAATGGGATATAAAGGCAGACAGTTAATGGATGCATAGAACTGTTGAGAAAGTAAAATTTGATGAAATTTGGTTTGGTGAGGCTGAAATTATTTTTCGTGAAACAAAACAGGCCTGTGTGCTTACCAGGTCATTAGGTGATTCTATTTTACTTTAACCACATTAAATGAATCCAAATGAGAGATGCACAGTCAAATTCAGGCACATATTTTGGTCACATCAGGTAATGTTAACCAGTTGCAAAGTGCAATAACTTATAATTATCTACAAGTCACTGCTATTTCCAGCTAGTCACTTGTTGTTAGTTGGAATAATGATTTCTTTATTTGCAGTTGAGAGTTCCAAAAATAATTAGGCTTTCAATGGATGGTACATGTTTCACTTATTTAATGACAAAGGTTAGCCAAAAGTGAGTGGTTTCAGTATCAGTGTTTTAAAATATTTTTTGGTTTTCAATCTGGGTGAACCTCTTTACCAGGTCCTTGAATTGGAAAATGATAAGATAATAATGATATGAAAACTGCTTCTTTTGAAGAAATTACTTTATGTTCCAGAATGACAGGCATTCATAAGAGTATTATATTTCTTCAACTGTGAGGATTGTGGTATTTTACCTAGCTGTTTTATTTTTATTTATTATTATTTTTTAATTTTGGTACAGTGTAACATTGATAACAAAGGTTTACTATATGGAAGAGATGTGCAATTTGATTTTAGTTTAATTAGCATAATTTTAAAATAACTTTACCCTTCTTTGTGTTTTGCTGCTGATAGTAAATATAAATGAGTGATATGTTTAGTAAAACCCTGGTCTGGAAGCAGGACATAGCCACAGCCTGATCCACCTGAGTGCTCTTTGTGAAGGGCTCTGTTACAGTTGGTCACCTGGGGAGCCAGGCCATACTGATAATGCCGCCCGCTGAGATGAGGGGGAGGCACATGCAGAGCCAACATCAGCTGTTCCTTTTCACAAATAAGTTGCCTGTGGTCAGCATTTATGATTCCAAAGGGCCTCTGCTGCCAGCATTTGAGATGCTGTGGGCCCCTGCCAACTTTCAGCCTTGGTCCGCGCCAGAGCTTCTCAGCCTTGGCCCTGGACTAGCTATGTTCCCATGGAAAGGTTCAGCTCGCTGTCTACATATCCATTAGTCTGGATGGTCAAGTGAAAAGTCCACTTCTCCCTGAAACAGCTATTTTTACAAAGTCTCTTCAATAAAAAAATGAGAGGATAAAAATGCCCACCCATAACCAGGTGTCAACTCTGTTAAGTTTTCCCCAGCAATGAAGAACAAGCTCGTGTGATAAGAAGTCCAGACATAACCCAAAGGATGATAACGATGCAGAATAAATGGTCAGGGTCTATGAACCAGGCACAGTTCGAATTAACTTTATCTTTACATTTAATTCAAGCTCATTTCTGGTACTCAAACCCAGTCAGAAGAAAAGCTTTCAAATTCCTAGCCTGAGACCCGTGTGAATAGTAGAGTACAATATCATTCACTAACTAAGAACATTTGAGGAAAACAAAATGTATATTTTGGGCAGTTAATTTTTCTCCAAGTTTTCACCAACCGTTAATATTCTAGAAAATGGTCAAGATTTTACTAATATGCTTAGCTTTATCAGACCTTGCCAAGCCAATGATTGTTGTAAAAATGAAGCATTGTCATTTTTTTCCCTGAAGAAAAAAATCGTAGAGGTTATAAGGTAACTTCTTAATAAAAATATGGTTCTAGCTAACCACAGAAGGCCGTAGGTGAAATGAGTTAACTCCTCTTTGCTAGATCTGACTGATTTTTTTCCTTGGACATACCATCCCTACTCTCTAGGCTGCACTTTTCTTTAACAACTGTTTTTCTTGGAGATAGTGAGAAGTGCTTTTTCTCCATCACGAGTCCCACAATAGGTCTGATCTAAGGGACTTTGCTTTTCAGAACTGCTGAGTCAACTCCTGGCCAGCCAGATGTCAGCCAGAGACTCATGAGCAAGGCTGCCTCAGGAGGGACACTCTTTCTACTCCTTTACAGTGTGGGCTGGACTTAGCATCTCTCATGTAATAAATGATACAATTAATATGACACTGATGTGATTGGGTTTTAAAAAAACTGTGGCTTCTGTCTGATTTTTTTTTTCTGCTTGACTTTGAATCTAAAATATTCCTCAAAGGCCTATATGATAGTGTTGGGAGGTTGTGGAGACTTTAAGTGGGGCCTGGAGGGAGATCTTCAAGTTACTGGGGCATACCCTTGGAGGAAGTGACCCACCAGTGCCCCCTCTCTCTCTTTTTTATGCCTCACTATGAGATGAGCAATTTTGCTCTGCATGTGCTTCTAGTCATGATGATCCAACCAATTATGGATTGGAACCTCCAAAACTATGTGCCAAAGTAAAGATTTTCTCTCTGTAAGTGGATCCATTATCTCGAGTATTAGTTACAGTAACGGAGAGTTGACTAACATACTTTCTCCCTTTCCCTTTATTTTCCTTTTTCTCTGGGGTTTCTCCTTCTGGGGGGAAACGCAGTTATCATGGTTTAAGCAGCCCTACTGTGAGACCTGGATGGTGAAGGGCTGAAAGTTCTGGTCGACAGTCAGTGAGAAGCCAAGGCCTGGGAGTAACCATGGTCGTGAAATTCGAAGCAGATTTCTCAGCACTTTTTGAAACTCAAATGATTGTAGTCTTAGCAGAGAAACAACTGAAACCTTGCAGGGGACCATGAGGCAAGGTCATCCAAGTGAGAAGTTCCTAGACCCTTGACCTTCAGAACAGTGAGACAATCTGGATTTATATTCATCACACAACAAATTTGGGGGTAATTCATTATTCCTCAGTAGATAACTAATACAATTTTATTCCAATGACAAAACCTAGTAGAAATACAGCTTTTCCTGCCACATCTCCTTTTCATTCTTTATTAGATTCTTTTGAAGATATCCCCTGTTTTCCACCTGCTGTTTAATAATCAGAGATTCTTATAGCTCTATCCTTGGTCCTCTTCACCCTTTGATCTTAGGTGATCTTTTTTGCCCGAATGATCTCCAATACTAAGTAAGGACTCACAAATTTAGGTCAGGGCATATCCCCCTTAGTATCATTCAGATACTAGAATGCATAATTCTTTGCCGTGAGGGGCTGTTAGGTGCATCAGAGAGGTAGACTGATTGATTGATTGATTGATTGACTGGTTTAGTAGAATCCAGAATCTAAACATTCTAAATGCTAGAATTTAAATAAATGTTTAAATCCCCCCAGTTAAAACAAATGTTTTCAGACATTCTCAAGTACCCTTTTGGGTCCTGGAGAAATGCACTTGGGTGAGAATAACCCTTCTAGACCTTTCCTTGGAGATTTAGATCCACCTATTTAATCTGAGATTCATTTCAGGTCTCCTCTTGTATAGTATAATCTTGTAGGATCTCAAAATTCACACGCCAAAATTGGAATTCATGTGTTTCCCCCCCAACTCATGACAGAGCCCAGTTACCCGGAGAGTTCCCCATGTCCTTAGCTGTGGATACCATCTGCCAGGGCTCCATGCTTAAATGCCAAGTCTTCCCACTGCCAGCCAGCCAAGCCCGACGCATTCCATCACTCCCTGTCTTTCTACCTTCACTGAACACAATTGTCCTTTAATCATTGCTCTCAGTTTACTTTGTTTCTGTTATTGCTGTTTTGGGAGTGATTTTTATGCCCATCTTCAGTTGAGGTCTTTGACTTTGCACACATCTTTCACGCTGGAAGATGCTCTGCTTTTTCTTTACACTTTCAGTTTCTGAATCAGGTCTTAGATCTCAGCTCAAATCTCACTTCTTCAAGGAAGCCCTCCATGATTGCCTCCATGACTAACTAGAGTTAGTCTCCCAATTCTAATTTCAGGCAATCCCTGCCTCTCCTTTTTAACAATTATGATTGTTTTTTTTTTTTTTTAACTCTGCACTTTGCATTCTTCCTATCACCAATAATTTTATCATACCTATGTTCCTTTACCTCTATGTAGCTTATTCTTAGGTCAGTGCGGGCAAGCCACTCAGAAAATATTTGTGAGTTTTAAAAATAAATGGGTTTAATAAATAAACCAAGAGGTACCAGGAGTATTTCTCTTTCTGCTAATGGAGACTGGAGATCTCTACAGGGTTTTATGAGATCCTAGGTATCCCTTTTAATAATTATTTTGTGTACACATATTCCATTTATATAGTTTGGGAAAAGTGTTGAGTTTCATTCTTCTGGTAAGGGACAAAGAAGCTGGTTAAGTCATAAATCTAAAACTGTTATCAGAGATAATGAGACAGCCAGTGAAACAGTACTTAACAGGAATAGTAGTTTGCAAAGGGAGAGAACTTCTATTCTGATAAGTGTCAAAATACTTCAATTTTACAAGTATAAACGAAAATGCTTCCCCCCCAGTAATTATCATTAAAAACAACAGATATATTTGAGTACATTGAAAAGTTTCCTTGTAATTCAATGTGACACCACAATTAAAATGTAAGAACTGACAGGTATATATGGTAAAGAGTTACTATCATTATAGTCAAAGAACTCCTACAAACTAATAAGAAAAGGGAAAAGGCAAATCACTTACTGGAGATAACAAAGAAAGAAGGAAAGAATATGCAAAATACGCAAATCAGTCATAAATTCTCTCTGAATAAAATAATACCAGAATCCTATATCTGGGTTTATGAGAGAAAAACATTGAAGGAAAAGTTTTGCTCCAACAAACATAGGACTATTTAAATGGAACCTCACAAAATAAATTTTTCTTAGAAAATATTATTGAGGATGAATGGATAAAGAAATTGTGGTACATATATACAATGGAATATTACTCAGCATTAAAAGAGAATAAGATATGGCATTTGTCAGTAAATGAATAGATCTGGAGAATATCATGCGAAGAGAAATAAGCCATCCTCCCCGACAGAAAAAAAGGTCAAATGTTCTCTCTGGTATGTGGAAGCTGACCCACAACGGATGGGGAGGAGTGGAGAATAGAAGTTCATTGGATTAGACAAAGGAAATGAAGGGAAGGGAGTGGGGAGAGGAAAAGAAAAGACAGTGGAATGAATCTGACAAACTTTCCTATGTTCATATATGAATACACCACAGTGAATTTTATCATTGTATATATCCAGAAGACTGGGGTCCTAATTAGAATAAGGTATACTCCATGCTTGTATAATTATATTAAAATGGATTCTATCTTCATGTATAATTATAAAGAATGAGAAAATAAAAAGAGAATATCATTGAGATAGAAAACAAATCTAGAGTTGTTGACATGGAGGTATATGAATTGTTTATAAATACACATTCATGTAAATAATATTTTCACATAGAAAAGATAAGAAAATATGAATTTTATGATACCATATTCATTAAAAAATATGTGGGGTGTATACATATGCCTATGGAAATAGGGTTGACAAAATGTGTTAGCATGGTGATCAGGTTTGGGTGATGGAATTCTATCATTATTTCATTTTGTATTCATTAAGTTTGTATTGGTCTATATAGTTTACCATGCATACCTAGTTCTTTTATAACAATAAAGCTCAATTTAATCTGGAAAGTGAAGTCAAATTTATCTTTAAGGATTTTAGATGTTTTTCCAGGAAAAAAAATATATTTTAAGTATGTTAGCCCTAATTTTGTGTCTGATAGAAATAGAATTCTTAAATTTTTTGAGGTGCTGCGAATAGAAATATAATGTTTTAAAAATTCAACCTTTGCTAACATATACTCTCTGGATCTTTTTTCCAAAAGCTTCCCCAAATCCTGATACTGGCTTTTAATAATATAATTTTGTGTTCTTTCCGTAACTATCAAAGTTAAATTTAGAATTTTAAACTTCCCTAAAACTCATCCATCACATTTCAAGGAAAATTGGAATATGCCTTACTATCCCAAAGGAAAATTAAAGCCATCTGCTAATTCTGTAACATACCTCACCTAAATGTTTTGCAAAATCTTGTTGTAACTTGAGTAAACACAAGAAAAGAGGCACACACAGCCTCAGACCTCCTTTAATCTTTGGCTGAAGACCATGTGGTGGAGACCACACCATCAACTGAGGAATGTCTTTTGCGTAGGGGACTTCTTCAAAAAAATAAATTGTCTTGTTTGTCCCTGAATTTCCTTTCAGTTTCATAATGGTTAGCAAATGAGCTGGGCTGCTTTGGTGGGTCAGAGGAAGACTGTTAAATCACCGTTTTATCTTTCTTTTGCCACAAATTTTCAGCCGAACCCTAAGGGCCAAATTTAGAAATGCAGATAAACCAGATGTGCTTATAAAATTGAATGCATACCTGTGCTGCCTACCAAAAAAAAAAAAACAAAAAAACAAACAAAAAAACAAAAAACCTTAAAGTCTTCTATTGCACAACATTCTGATTTCCTCCTGTTGCCTGCAGTGGATCCCAGTAGGCAAAGTTCCTTCCCCAACGTCTGAACAGGCTGGCAGCATTAGCTTTGAGAATGTGGGTGATGAGGCCTTTGCAGATAAGCACAAGTCGCTTTATGTCAACTTCAAATGAAATCATAACACAAAAACAAAACATTCATAAATTGATAGAAATTATAGAGCATCAAATGAGATACAAGAATTTTATCTCCTCATTTGTATATTCTTGTCTCCCTGTCTATAAACATATGTTTGCACATTCTGTGTATTGATAGATTAACATATAAAATTACAACATTACATTTGCAACACTGTAGTTAAGGTTGTCTTCACATTTATATTTCTGAGGTTTTATATCTGAACCATAAGCACTCTCTCTGGGCTGAAACTTGGCATCTAGTGCAAAACTGGAAGTGTGTTCATCTTTCTCCTGAGTACGAGAAATTTCACAGAAGTGCTTAGTTTTTTTTAATAGCAGTTTTTAGTTAACATAATAAAACATCATTTTTTTTAAGTTTTAAGGCAGAAATTGGTCAATAGAGCAGGAAGTTCTTTTCCTGTCTTTAGTTTCTAAAATATAACTTTCTAGTTATAAAAGTAATATTTTAATATATTAGGGACAATAGAGTAGGTGCTTTTTAATGTAATGATGATTTTTTTAAAAAAATTATGAATATTTAACTCAAGAAAAGTCCATCATTGACATTTCAAATTAAACAATTTATAAGACATGTAGAAATAACAGGAGAAATCTAATTAGCTTCAGTATAATGATTCTTCCAACTAATTCAAAGCTGCCTCCTAAATAATGCTAGTGAAATAATTCTGAAGACTATAAAAAGTAAAAATTTTTAAAATATCCACGTTGTCTGTTTGCAGAGACCCTATTGCTTTCATTTATTAGCAAAACATGTTTTGAAAATCAAATCTCCCTACAACAATAAGGGGTTAAATGGAAGGCACACATTTTTCAAATCACACGGTTTGTTTAATAACTAAAGACTATCTTTAAGTCACTTTGCAACACTTTTCAACCATCCTCAAAGGGCCATCCCTTTATTTATTTATTTTTTTATATTTTGGAAGTGAGAGAATGTATTTTCTGTGGAATGTGGAAGGCATGTTTATTCTCAATTAACTGTGAAGCATATGGAATAGATTTCTCTTATAGTGTACAACTTTAAAAATTCAGATTAAGAAATATATGGCCAAAATACTTTGGAGGTTTGCACACTGAATTTGAAGAAATTAGTCATGATATTTACAGATCCTAATTCGTTCAGTTTCAACTATATAAATATTCTTGCAGTTTTATCACAGCACGGAGGATGAAATAAACAAGAAATTTTCCATAGCGAGAAACACTAACTTTTCACTTATTTTCCCACATGGCTGTTATGTCCTCATCCCCAAACGTTCTGTTTTATTTTCTGCTAACTTTTGTAACTGCAGGCTCCTGGGAGTCATGAAGGTATGTGGGCCTGGAGTCTATGGTGTTCGTGATTGAGGTGACTCCACAGACTTCATCATTCTCCACGTTAAACATTTGCACTTGCTGTACACTTCATTGCCAAGGGACCAATGCTTCATGTCTTCGTTCTCTGTGGCTGAATCAGAGTGAGCCACTCGCCCATCAAAAGGGAAGTCTATGCTAGTGTGTACCAAGGAGAACCAACAAGAACAATCCAGGCACAAAGTTGATCTCATTCAAAATTACAAAACAAGACCTTATTTGCTGTTCCACAAACTGTCCAAGTAACAATCCTACTGTTTTTCATTAGTCATACACATTTCTTTTTTCATTCCTCCAGGTAGCACTTTGCAGATGCAAATGGCTTCAAAATTGGCATTTTCATATCCTGAAATCATCTGCAGGAAAACGAGGTGGTTTCTGGTTTATCTGTGCCTCTATTTACATTAAGTAGGCATCTTGAACAAGCAGGGATTTCCTTAACAAATGCAATATACTCTGAATTATAGAAAAATAATAATTTTTATTCCTTTTTTCCTACCGGTCCTTCATATCTTGTGAGATAGACAGATTTCTGAAAGATAATGATTGAATCCACTTCTCAAGAAGCAGCAATGTATGGTGATGTCCCTTTGTGGACACAGGAGGAAGAGTAATAAGATACCAGCCTAGCTAGAAGCCCAGCTTAGAATGTGCATAATGTTTAACATGGTCCTTAGCACAGGAACCAACAACAAGAGTCTAAAATACCAATGCAGAAATGAATGGACATACGTGAAAATGAAATATTCTGTTCTTGTGGATAGGTGGCCTTATCCTTATTAACCTCCCGCAAATATTTTCAGGGCACCGTGCTTCTGCAAGCATGGAGAAGCCACCAGTGTCTGTGTGTTCTGTCCCATCATTGCTGGTTTGTGTGTGTATCCTTCTCACGTGAATAGGTTGCTTGGTTAGTGTGATGGGTACTTTAATGTGTCAGTTTTAATGGTTGAAGGGATGCCCAGGTAGTTGTTAAAGCAGTGTTTATAGATGTGTCTATGCGAGTGTTTCCAGAAGAGACTTATTTAAGTTAGTAGAATGATTGAGGAAGATCCACCCTTATTAGTGTTAGTGTGCATGGTCCAATCTACTGAGGGCTAAAGGAACAAAAAGGTGAAGGAAGGGAGAACCTTCTCTGTTCTTGACCCGAGACATCCTTTTTCTCCTGTTCTCAGCTCTTGGAACTCCTAGGTCTTAGACTTGGAAATCACACCTTGGAAATTCTCTGGTTCTCAGGTTTTGGACTCATATTGAATTATACTGCTGGTTCTCCTTCTTTGTAGATGGCAGGTCATGGGTCTCCTCAGGCTCTATAACCTCCATCTGTTTCTTTCTTTCTTTCTTTCTTTCTTTCTTTCTTTCTTTCTTTCTTTCTTTCTCTCTCTCTCTTTCTTTCTTTCTTTCTTTCCTGTTTCTCTAGAGAATCCTGATATGATCAGTAACTGTAGGAACCCACAGTACAGACAAAATCATACTGGTATCATGGTTTTGTCTTTTCCCTATTCAGATTTTGGATACAGTCAGGACTTCTATCCATGGAATTCATGGTGGTGAATATTTCATTTATTCACAAAAAAGATGGAAACCTACTCTGTGTGGAGATGTTATAAGATTACGACTGTGAAATATTTGCTTTGAACTCGATGCACGTGATGCAGCATTCTGCCTACTGTAGAGGACACCACTGGCAAATATTCCATTATTGTAAAGTCTTCAGGCCTCAGACCATCATCTCCATCCTGAGTTGGAAACTGAGGTTAGATGGTAGGTAACATAGGACATAGCTCTTGCTTCACATCTTAATGTGTTGGCAAATCCACTACCTGGTTTCCAAATTGTTCATTTTTCTTTACTTCACCCCACTGCTAAATTTGTAGAGACCTCATCACTGGATACTCTTCTTTTCAACTTGCTCTGACTCATGGTTATCTTATGAGCGGCAACAGACCCAGATTCTTAAAGTGTTGTTCATACTTTACATGTGACTTAATGTATTACATGCCTTTTCACACATGCTGTATATATATATCTATATAACATGTACATACTAAATGTATTAAATATATAATTGATATTACATGTATATTGAAAGCATTATTCATGCTTGTATTATCATGTCACTATCAATGCTCCGTGCCAAAGACATAATTCACATTGTTAGCTTGACTCTGAACTTGCTATTCCAGTCTCATCTTTTGCATCTGTCTTCTATTGCAAGCAAACGATTCTACTTGCAAACTCCCACTTCTTGAATTTATAAGTGGCATTCGCTAAGACTAATGAGAGAGTTATATTTTTCCTGGTCCATCTGTACTCACACATACATGTGGCACACGGTGGTTATTAAGAAGTGGTTCCTTACTCGTCCATCAAGGGGTATTCAGACTTAATAACATTCTCCAGGAAAAAAAAAAGTGGGGAGGAGTGTCAAAGAAAATTCAATATTGTTCATAACTCAGTTGAATAGTTTGCTTGTTTTAATTGAATACCTACAAAACGTAATCTAGGTACTTTGAATCACTTTAGGTTAGATTCAGCCCCTAATCAAGTTTTCGATTTAAAGCAAACTCCAGAAGACACTGAAGAAGCAAACCACCCATGAAAGGCCCCAACTTGATCTGTTCTGAGGGCTCCTCCTTCCCAGACCTATGAAAGAGCAGCTCTGCTGTCCAATATAGACTCCAGAACCTCCTAGAGGAAAGAAGAATGTAATTTTAAAGGAACTTTAGATGACTCCTAATAAATCTGGATGTGCTTAAAAATCCCTGAGGAGTTTAAAAAAGTCTGGATGTGTTTTCTCAAATAACTATTTAAAGCATATTAGAGTTTTTTAATTGCACTTGGGACTTTTCAAAGCATATCAGGACAAAACAGTAGAGTATAGGCCCCAATATGCTAATTAATAGATAGCTAGACCCCTGAAATAAACCTGCAACACTCCATTAATCAGGCAGTAATTGAATTGGCACAGTGCTTTTGTGCAAACTACATGATAATTGAAAAACCAAACCTGGGAGCATCGAGGGTAAGGTTCTCCACAACAGCATAGAGCTGGGCCTCCTATTTGCACTTGTTAGTGGGCAGTTGGCCCCACTGTCTGGAGGTTTTTGCAGGGAGAAAGCCACCTACTCTCGGAGTCCAGTGTAGCTTTATCTCCTGCTGGGATGGTCTTTTGGGTGTGTGATATCCAGTAGCCACAAGCATAACCCCATGTAAACACAAACAATGGCTGATACGCTTTTCTCTGTTACCTAAAGACATCTGCCAATTAATGTGATTATAAAATAATAGCGAGGAACAGATGTTTCATTTGCTAATTTTATATCTGACTGTTTGAAAGCTAAGTACCTGGGGATTTCACTGGCAAATACTACTTTGCTTACGAAAATGGAAAAAAAAAAATCAGGCACAATGCATGCATTTTCCAAAGCACAGCTGATGTGGTATAATTCTGGATATTGGTTGCCTATAGTAAGAACTCAGTAAGAGGGAGACTGATTGCTTCTAAATGAAGAAAAGTAGCATTTTAAGCTTTTTTCTTCTTTTTTGATACAAATAAAACATAAAGCATATTGCTTCACACACACAAAAAAACACCAACAACAAAAAGGCTAATGCAATAAGACTTTTGTCTGTTAAAACTCTGATGATACCTGTAAATAAAATAGTTATGAATGTTAGTTATCCATCAAGGCTCAGGGGTGCATTCCTCTAATCCCAGTGATTAGGGAGGCTGAGGCAGGAAGATAGCAAGTTCAAAGCCAGCCTCAACAATTTAGTGAGGCCCTAAGAAATTAAGTGAGACCAAATCACAAAAATAAAAATATAAAGGGCTGTGGGTGGTTAAGCACCCCTGGATTTAATTCCCAGAAAAAAAAAAGATTTAAAAATTTAAAAACACTAATCTTCAAAAACTTGTAGATCTTTTCCTACATTTGCTGGCCGTGTGTGTGTGTGTGTGTGTGTGTACTGGGGATTGAACACTCTGGGGCACTTGACCCCTGAGCCACATCCCCAGCCCTATTTTGTATTTTATTTAGATACAGAGTCTCACTGAGTTGCTTAGCGCCTTGCTGTTACTGAGGATGGCTTTGAGCTCATGATCCTCCTGTCTCAGCCTCCTGAGCTGCTGGGATTATATGTGTGCACAACCACACCTGGACATTTGCTGATCTTTTAATTATAACAGTGAAGAGTAAGAAATATGGAATCAGAGTGAAGTAATTACCTTTTATAGGTCTAGGGATACATAGAAAATTATTTTTAGAAATTAAAAAAATTAAGAAACAGTTGAATTAAATGTTTTAATTCTAATTTATTAATTTTCTTCCCCCCAAAGGTGATTAAAGTGTTTAATGTATCTGAAATGTTTGTTAGTTCCTGGTGTTCACAGCCTTCTTCATATAGTGTACATGCTGCATTCTTTCTTGGACTGTGTTGAAAGAGTTCAGCTCTGGATGGAGATTATTTTTTTATTAAAAATGCAATTTAACATTACCTTTGTTAAGAAAAATAAACTTGGATTTGGGTACTAGGTGTACCACTAACTGTGATGCATCTCTGGTAAAAACTGAACTTCTCTGCTTCACTCCTGGATCCAAACAGGAATATGTATCAGGCTACATTCTTAGAATTCTTTTGAGCTCATGATCCTTATAGAAAAGAAAAATGGGGTTTCCTTTTAAATTCTTTCAAGCTTACAAAACACCATATGTAACACAATTTAAAAAAATTCTAAATCAAAGGCATATAGAAAATTGCTTCAGAAAAAGGTGTGAAGCTTATGTAAAGTCCAAATTAGAGTGTAGGCATTCTGGGAGCCACCTCTAGGACATTTCGACCCTTTGAAAGGGGTCTACATTAGGCCAGATGGCCTGATTGTCCTTAAGCCTCTCGCTTGGAAACTGAACTTTGTCATTAGTGAGTGTATTTGATTTTGTGCATGTTCATAACTGCTTTATTCAAAATAGCCGGAAATTAACACTGGAAAATTGACCCTTTTGAATCTGAATTTACTATTTTCATTGACAAAGGAATGCAATGCACATATTTTCCTAGAAGTTTTCAATTTCTTCAAAGTAGCCTTTAGTTTAGTGCCTGGCACGCAGTCAACCCGTACAAATATCTGCTGGTCATGAAATAACTGAACGCAATTTTATGTCCTTCAGATGGATATAAAATATTACTCTAAGTCTCAATGTTAGCACAATTGATTGTGGAGATGCCGAGTCAGGGGTGCTATCATAGGAAATTCTCAGCAGCCATGTGTCCCAGAGCTGGTGAACATGGCCACTGTGTATTAGCTTTAGGAAGAGGCCTAGGGTGTGAGCAAGGTATCACTGGTCTTTCCTCTTCTTATTGCCCTAGCTAGGACTGTGGCATCATGACAGATAAAAACATAAAGCACTATAATTCTTAAATTATGAAGGTTCTAGATCAAGTTTCAAAAGGAACCAATGAGTCACTTTTTTTCCTCTGATTTAAAGACAGCTTTATTGCCAGATATGGGGAGCCTTATGAATAAAGAAAAAGACAAAGAATTTGGTTCCTACGTTTTCCCAGTCACATCATTGTCAAGTCTAGTCTGATTCAATAACTGTTTAACTTGGGTATGATTCTAGAATGAATTTCTAATATTATTAGACAGGTAAACATTATGAAATTAAAATGGCAACAGAGATTATTGTTTACTTTAAGTTCACATTATAATTTTCTTTTTTTAAAAATATTTTTTAGGGTTGACGGATCTTCATTTTATCCATTTATTTATATGCGGTGCTGAGAATTGAACCCAGTGCTTCACACATGTGAGGCAAGCACTCTACCACTGAGCCACAACCCCAGCCCACATTATAATTTTCAACCAAACTTCAGCTACACTGAAAAATTCAAAGATGCAACACTCCAAAGAACGTCCAAAATTAATATTGAAAAAACAAAAAAGTCTGTATACATAAACACCGGAGCCGGTCATCCACATTTCCAATAAAGAAGTGATTTTGAATGTCTGCAGGTGAATCCATTTAATCGTTCCACTTGTTGCAGATCAGAGTCTTCCCTTTAACTTCTGTCTTTGTCGAGACAATAAAGATGCCAGAGTTCAAAGCCGGTCTTAAGGGAGTATGTATGCTCCAAATGCATTTACATCTTATCTAACTTTCCATAGACTGTGACTTGAACTTCAGCCAGTGTCCCCCAATGATCATCTACTGAAAGACTATACCCAAGCCATCAATTTTAAGTCTCCTTTATATTAAAAAAAAAATGAAAACCCAATAGATAGCTGCTTTTTAACTTGAGGCTCTTGTTAGGCACATATAAAAGTGCTTGGTGTGACCCTGTGAAGACAGAACATTCCATCGTGAGATTTTGTGCTCCTGGGCTGGCTGGCGACTGATCTGTTTTGATTTTCACCTCTTGCTGAGGCTCTTTTCCACAGCACTGCACCCAGGTTCCTTGTCTTTCCCTTAGATGCTGAAGTAATTCCCAGTCACCCTGCGGATCCTTCACACCCATTCATCCTCCACCCTCCTGATTCTACACACCACCAGGGCTAAACTTCCAGGCTCTCAGCTTGACTTTTGTCTTAATTATATGGACTTGGAATAGGCTCAGGATCATTTTCAAAACATTGATTTTTTTTTCTAACTGCACTTATTTTTATTTTTATATCTTACATTCAAGACTTCCAGCTTTATCTCCAAAACAGAACTCATATTTTCCTGCTTCCCACCATCTGCCTGGGCCCGGCATCCGCCATTTCACGCCTGCTTCTTCAGTAGCCCCGATAGTCTGTGCTTCCACTCCTGCAACCACAGAATCCATGCACAAACATGGCAACCAGATGGCTCTTTTGAACATGTACTCATCCGTCACTCCCCCTACCCATTTAAAAAGATACCAGTTGCTTCCTATTGTGTTCAGAATAAAATTCAGACCCCTGATGGTGGCCTAAAAGACATCAATTCCTGTCTCTATTCGTCTGCCATTTGCCCTCTGCCCCTCTTGCTTTCTTCCCACCTTTCCCACCTCTTCACTAAATCTCAGCCTCCCGTTTGCTCTTTCTCAGACTTCAAATCTGTCCTGGCCTGCTGATCCTGTATGTGGGGCTGGTTTCCTCTTTGCCTTCAGCATTTAGTTCAAGGATAATTTCCTCCAAGAGTCCTTCCCTATCTAGATAAGTCCCCCTGTCCAACTACGTCATTCCCCACCTTTGTTCATTTTATATTTATCAATTTGTCACAACCTTGATTTATTTGGTTCACCATCCACTGGCTTTTTATTGCTTGCGTCTCGCTACCAGAACGCACCCTCCACCATGAGGGGGACTTTGGCAGTCCTTTTCCCTGCCACACTCCCAATGCCTAGGACAATGCTCAATAAATACTTGTGAATGGATTTTTAAAATGTTTCCATAAGAGCATATGCTTGCAGTCTGTGCAACTGTTGAGGAGATACCAGCCCAGTGGTAGACACAAACTAAAAGCCTGGGTCTTTTCCAAGTGTTTTCAGAAACAGAGAAATCAATAACCATCAAAAAATTACCATTTCCTTTTCTTAAAAAAAAAAAACACAATTTTCAACACAAGTTGATGTAATCTAACAACTCCATGGGAACTGATATATAAGGAAGTAATTCTATTTTAAAGCAAAAAAAAAAAAAATAGAAGAAAAATAAAGAAATATCTAGCTCAGGGGCTGCCAATTTTTTTCCATAAAGGGCCAGAAAGTAGTAAATATTTTAGGTTTGCAAGTTACATGGCCTCTGTTGCAACTACTCTGCTATGATACCCCAGCATAAGAGTATATATAGATAAGGCCACACCACAAGTGTACTGTGCACCACTAAAACTTTATTGATTAACACTGAAATGTGGGTTTCATATAATTTTCACCTGGCACATAATGCTAATCTTGTTTTTTTTTTGTGTGTGTGTGTGTCTTTTTTCAATAATTTAAAGTGTAAAAACATCCTTAACTAATGGATCATATAAAAACGGACAATGGGCTAGATCTGATCTGGGGGGTATAGTTTGCTAAGCCCTGTTCTGGTGCTATTGAACTGTCTCCTTCCTCCTTTTTCTTTGATTTGTTGAGATCTGATAGTCGTCTGAACTTAGGGTTTCTAAGAAGTCTAATCTCAATACATAGAGTTAGGATCTTCTGAAGACATTTGCGTCTTTGCATTTGGTGTTAAAATTCTCTTTGGGTATCAAAATCATCAATCTTTCTAAAGGCTATAATGACTGTTTCTCAAAAACCCAGAAAATCTCATTTTTAGAGTATTGAAAGAAATGTCTCTTTATGTCCTAAGTTTCCCAATGGGTAGCATCTGTTTTCTCAAAATCACTTTGCACATTGATAGTAAACTGCATACATTCTACACCACCTCCCTCTGTTATTCTACTCTGATAAAGACTGCATATCCATTCTTCCTACCTTTCTAGATAGGGTCTGTGAGTTAGGAAGTAGAGAGAAAGCTAAATAGAATAATCTAAAAGCCCCCATGCCCTTATGATCCTGCAGGGATGCTACTCTTTCTTTCAAATTATGATTGACTACAAAATCTGACTAAGGAGCACTTGCATTAGTTGTTTCCACCCTGGAACAACTTCTTAAGAAATCTGACAGTGACTTATGCTTCTCTCTTGTTCTAAGAGGAAGTTTATCCTTTGTCCTTCTGAATGTATCACCTTGCTATTGTTTGTATCTTGGAGTGTCTCCTCAAAGATGTTTGCATTAAACACTTGGTCACCAGTCTGTGACACTATTGGAACCTTTAGGAGGTAGGGCCTAGTGGAAGGGAGTTAGGTCCTTGGGCGTGCCTTTGAAAGGGATATTGAGTTCCTGACCCCATCCTGTCATGATATTGATGAGTTTCCTTCCCCATGTATCCTTGCCATGATCTACTGTGCTGCCACAGGTCCAAAGCAATATTGACAAGCAACCGTGGACTGAGACCTCTGAAACTGTGAGTTCAAATACACATTTTTTCACTTATTAAGTTGATTATCTCAGGTTCTTTCTCACAGTGATGGAAAACTAGCCCACCTGTGTTCAGATTCTTTCCATCTGCCCAATGTTGCCTCTCTTTCATTTATTGAAAAGCAGCAACGCTTTCCTGTCTATTAGGTCTTTCTCTACAGCCTAGCTCAAGACTCCTACATCCTTACAAACCTTCACGTCTATCCTGCCTTCCTTCAAACACTGTGCTAGTTAATTCCTTCTCCTTATTTCCAAGCTACTCAAGAACACATCCACATGTAATTTTGTTAACACTTCCTTCTACTATTATTGCCACATAATAAAATTCCTAATAACCTACTGTCTTAAAACACCATCAACCATTTCTGCAAGGGTCTTCAGGGGTGTCTCCTTTCTGTTACATGCAGTGTCATTCAGGGATGGCCAGAATGTTAGCTGAAAGATCTTTTATCAAGGACTTGACACATCTGGAAAGATGAAGTTTGGCATTCTGTGGTTTTCTTGGGTTAACTTAGGGAATGATAGCTGGGTTTCAAGAGCAGGCATTTGATAGACCAGAAGTGGGAGCTGTCAGTTTCTAAAGCCCCAAAGAGCTTTAATGCCAACATATTGGACGAAAAGCAGGTCAGAGAATTTGGGGTCCAGGTCTTCAAACCTCTCCTTCAAATTCTTTTGGTAATAACAACATTAGCCTTCAAGGTATCAGATTCGATGGCCTCTTTTCAGTATTTCTTCTATGTGACTTCTCCCCTCTACCATCAGTCTTGGACCTCTTTTATCTCTATCCGGATACCTCCTGCAATATATGGGATGCTATTTTCTATTTACCTTATTTCACTCCTTGGCTTCAACTTTTGCCAATTTCATTTTCTTGTGTGCAAACATTAAATATTAACATTCTCTTGCATTTTATCTTCCTTTTCCTTTTTTTCTTTAGAAGGGTTCTTATTGAGTCTCAAGACATCAATTACTATCTATACACTGATGACATTTAATTTATGTTTTAAGTCTCATTCATTTTACTGAGCTCCAGAACTCTTTTTCTAATTGTCAATGTACTGCAAAGATTCATATTAAATATGGAAATTCCTGAGAGCTACACTCTGGCTGTGTTCAACTCTGCTTCTCAAATATGCTGCATCCTTGGAAGAGCCTGAGCTTTTGCATGTGGTGTTCTCCACAACAGGATTGCTTCTTGCTCCCTTGGATGAACTCCTACTCATTTGTCAGAACCTGGCTGAAATACACACTCTGTGACACCAAGTCAGTGTGAATTGCTCTGAGAGGGTGCTCATAACACTTTGTTCTTTGAACATGTGAGAGATAATCTTAGTTGCAATTTTATTTTATTACAACCTTCAGTTCTAATCACAGATGCTTGGCTTATGCACAGATATTGCTCTTGCAGTATAATTAAAGGAATAAAATAAACCTTTACCTTAAAAAATAGTAGAGCATTCATTTGTGGGAAAGTCCAGATATAAATTTAAGAGAGTCAATTGCTTTGGCATTTCCTTGCTTGTAGAAAATTTAAAAGTAGAATTTTGCCTTTGTTTTATTTGGGTAGGGTGTGGGCTGTGTGAACCATCAGGATGAAGAGCAAATTCTGTTCTTTAGACTAGAATAATGCATCCTTGCATTTAGCAACAAAGATGGCCAAAACAACTCTATTATTACAAACCACGTGTTTTCTTATTTGCCTTTAACTAATTTTTGAAAAAATCTGCAAGTCGTCAAGTGGTCACTTTGCCAATGCACATCATTTATAATTCAAATAAAAGGGATAAATATCCAAAGTCTCCAGTTCTGTGCTCGCAGATGAACTAACCTATCCAGTTGTCACATGTGAAAGAGTCTTACCCCAACACATTTGGTGAATATTTTGAAATGTGTCACTATATAGCTTTGCTCTTTTAATGCCACAACTTGAATATCATCAGGCCACAGAAGGGATACTAGCACAGGGAGTAGCTATTATGGCCATATAATGTATCAAAAGAAGGCACAGTTCTTTGATTCAAAAAAACAAAGAAATCCACCTAGTACTTTTTCAACAAACAGCTCAATCCTACTAGGCATGTTCAGGCTTTATATAGTACAAAGAAACTCTATACTCACTTACAGTTGGCCTGTTTAAAAAAAAAATGTAGTAACACATTGGGGAGTATTTTCTGGAGCTATCTTGTTTCTTCTAATCATTGTCCCCCCTTCACTGGAGAATTTCCCATTATTTAGCAACATATGGATGAAACATTTTTTTCAGTAATCATGTCTGAACAAAGCAATCATTCTCTCATTAACCAATTATTCTTCAGAATCAAATGGAACAGACAGATTTGCTAAAACAATTTACTTTAATAAACCCTATGGAATCAGATCTCACATATTTCATGTTCAAATGGTTTAATTCAAAGATCACAGTGTAGATTAAAAAAAGTGGTTTCTTGCTTTTTTTTAATATAATGTACTGACAACATGTAATCTCAGGAAACCTAGTTAGAGATGGAATGAGCTCTAGCATTTTGGAAAGGAGCAAGGAAAAAGAATGGGGATGTCTGACTATGTGCATGGGGTCTGTTTTAGTTAGATTTTTCAATGCTGTGACCAAAAGACCTGACAAAAGTAATTTTAAAGGAGGAAAAGTTTATTTGGGGGCTCAACGTTTCAGAGGTTTCAGCCCATAGATGGCCAGTTCCCTTCCTTGGGGCTTGAGCGGAGGCAGGAGGGTGTGGCAGAGGGAAACAGCTGGGGACATGGCATCAGGAACAGGGGGTGGGGGGAGTAGGGGGCTGAGGGGAAAGTGGGGGGGGGGTGAGGGGATGGGGAGAGAGAAAGAGAGAGAGAGAGACATCAAGCTCTCCTCACCACAGCAAAATAGAAACCCCAAAGGCACACCCACAATGGCTTACCTCCTGCACCCACAACCTACCTGCCTTCAGTTACCACTCAGTTGATTCCCACCAGGGGATTAATTCACCGATTGGGTTAAAGCTCTCATCCCCCAATCATTTCAGCTCTAAACCTTCTTGCATTTTCTCACACATGAGCTTTGGGGGGACACCACACGTCTAAACTATATCAGAATCCTTAATCTATCTAGCTCTGAGGAGCTGCTTTCTTCTCTTCTGTATCTCTGAGAGTCTGTGACTTAATGCAGCCCTCTGACGTTCTAGAATCTGTTGGATAAACAGTGCAACCAAAGAGATGAGGTTGAGTGTTCTTTCCCTATGTGCTTTCTACACATGTCCAACACAAGGGATGGGAAAGCCAAATTACCTCCCAAGGTTAATGTCTTTGTGCATTCTGTCAAAGTGCCTTAATTGGATAGCTTATAAACAAAACCTGTCTCTTCTCACAGTTTTAAAGCCTGGACAATCCAGGAGGAAGTCAGACTTGATATTTCATGGGGGGGGGGTTCTCTTCTGAATTCATAACGGCCATTTTCCCACCGTGTACTCCCATGGCAGAAGGGGTGTGCTGTAATTTGAATGTTGAACATCAGCTGGAAAGTCGGGCTTTCCAAGTCTTGAGGATGGCAGTATTGGGAGGTGCTATGGACGTTTAGGAGGTGGGACCTAGTAGGAGGTTCTTAGGTCTCTGGGGAGCATGCCCTTGAAGGGATTGTGGGGGATCATCTTCTTTCTTTCTGCTTCCTGGCTCTAGGTATAACTGCGTGTTCAAACTTGGGCTCCCAATCATTACCATCTATCACACTCTTCCGAGGCCAAATTAATGGGCCACTTAGTCTTGTATTTGAAGCTCCATATTATGAGCTAAATAAATCCTTTCTTTTTGTAAACAAATTTCTTTTTAAAAATGCAAAGCTAACTCAAGGTGAAGGAGCACACTGGGGCCTCTTATAAAAGCATGGATACCATTTATGAGGGATTTAGCCCCACCACTTAATTTCCTCTCCACAGTCTCACCCTCTAGTGCTGTTGTCTTAGAGGTTAGGATTTCAACAAGAATTTGGGGGAGACATAAACATTCAGCTCACAGCAGTCATTGGCCTCTCAGGTTCTAAGTGATAGCTCCAAGCACTGGGAACATGGGACACATTCTCATGTGCCATTGACGCAGGAGGGTCAGGAAGGTCATGATGTTTTGGTTTGTTTTTGCCTTCATCACATTTTGCTGTCATTTCCCTTCATTGTAGTCTACATGATTTTGTTTTATTTTGTTTTAATTCATGGTTTTCTGATGTGATTCATTTAGATAAAAGACTCCTGTTTCATTTCTCTCTGTGATTGATTTTATGTATATCTATTTGGAGACTCAGTTTTGCAGTTTCTGACCTTCTTCACTCCAAAAATCAGAAGGAATACCATCAGAATTCTGTTTTTTTTTTCCTGCCATACTTAAAGATCACCAAACATCTTCAGCTTAGATCCTAGCATAGTAGAAATCATTAGAGTGAAGCCTGAAAACAAAAAAATTAAGACCTTTTCCCAGTTTTCCAACTAATATTTGATTCACTACCAAACAAAACATTGAAAGTTTGAGTGATAGTCTTTTCCACAATTAATTGGTTATAGAAACACAAGCTCAGAATCTACTCTCTCTCTGAACCTCAGTTTCCCTTCCTATAAAATAGGTTCTTTTGCATCAAAATGCTATGATTTTTTTTGTGAGTTTGCATAATGCTACTTTGCACATTTTCTAAAAGAGCAAATAAAAATGTGTCAGCCAACATCAAAGAAAAAAAATAGCAAAATGAGTAGTCCTTTTAATTTAAATTTTACCTACCCTCTACTAGGAAAGACACATAAGAACCCCACAATAATATCAATATGCAATATTCTACATAATTATTTAAATGATCTCATATCCCTAGGCTGTTATTTTCATTATCAACAGGGTGATGCATTACTTCTAATAACTGTTTTAAAAAGTTTCTTGTCCAGGCCGTTAAACACCACAACCTAATCTCACATTTAAGTCATTAATGACTGTCACCACAGCTCTGCACTAGGTAGATTTGGGATGACAGCTGTCACTGCAGCAGGATGCATTTTTTATAATAGTTTTATGATTCACCCTTTGAGATGAAGATTTGGACACCTGATACCAGCCTGTGATTTTTCTCCCTGTAATTTTCAGAATGGGTAGAACCCAGTAACAGCCTCCTGGTCTCGTAGGTCTTATGCCAAGTGTTTCATAAATGACATCGGTGGGAATTGAAAACCAGACTCATTTTTTCCCTGCATATGCTGATCATTTTCATTTGCTAGAGCTAGTTGATGGGGGGGCGGGGCCGGTGGAGGCTGGCTTTCCTTCAAAGTCATTGCAGAGCTATAGTTTTTCCTCCACATTTCACCTTTGCATTATCTTGGAGGTGTTTACCAATGCTATGCAAGTTCAGTCTGCAATTTTCATGACAAATATATGGTCTGAAAAGCAAAACAGAACAAAAATACAGTATACAGAGGATGAGATGCTCTCTTTAAAAATCCAGAAAATCTTTGAAAATATTCAGCCTATGCATATAGACAGTTTAAATGCAGATAAGAAGGGTGTTTGAGTCAACTTTTTCGCTGCTGCAACTCAAAGACCTGACCAGCACAATTGCAGAAGAGGAAAAGTTTATTTGAGGGCTCACGGTTTCAGAGGTTTCAATCCATGGACAGCAGGCTCCAGTCCTCCTGGCTGAAGGTGAGACAAAACATCATGGTGGAAGATTGTGGCAGAGGTGATCACATAGTAATGAGAAAGGAGAGAGACTCCATGCTCTAGATACAAAATATACACCCGATAGCCACACCCCCAACGAACCACTTCCTCCAGCCCATACCTCACCTGCCTCCAGTTACCACCCAGTTAATCCCACCAGGGACTAAGTCACTGATTAGGTTAAGGCTTTAACCCAATCATTTCTCCTCCGAATCTTCTTATATTTTCTCACATGTGAGCTTTTGGGGGATACCACATCTAAACCATAACAAAGGGATATGAACAAGGTTGAGAATTTTTTTAAATATTTCTTAATATGGACAAGGTACAAATTGATCTCCTTCATTTGGGACAGCAAAGAGGAAGAGCTAGTTCCTCCCTCGAATTTTGGTGCCAATGTAGGCTTGACATTGATAAATGAAAAGGGTTCTGAGAAACCTGTCTGTCCTCAACCCAAGCATGAGTACCTCCTCTCCCCCTGCCTGGAACCCTCACTATTACTTCTCCTTTAACACCCTGGACATATCAAACTAATGCCTGACCCATCCCGGATGGCCAGAACTCATGAGAGCACATGCAAAAGAAGTTGCCATCCCTGTCCTGACAATAAGGCCCAAAGAGGAACATTTAGTATTTTGTTGTTGAGGAAGATGATGACCTTCATATATTCAAAATAACAGAGAAGAAGATAGTCTTCTGCTTGGTAAAGCAAGGGCCGTGTGAACTGCAGGTTTAAAATCACAGTTGATGTCATGTTTGTCCAGAAGTCAAGCAAAGAATGTATGCAATGATCAGAAGCTAGATATTTCCATAGAATTACTGGAAGTTTAAAAAACTTCAGCTGTGGATGGAAGAGGCATACTAAAGTCCTTTGAGCAAAAAAAAAAGTAAAATAATTAAACTATGCTCATGTGTTCTTTGGAAGTTCACTGGGACCCTCAAAGGCGAAATCCTCATATTCTTTCCAATCAGCGGGTGCATTCTGAGAGCAGATTCTGTAGACACAGGAGTGTGTGAAATCTTCGCAGTGAAAGCAAGGCATGTGGTAAGAAAGCAAGGCCTGAGGGAGCCCGTGGAAAAAGCTGAGTGACTTAATGTGAGAGGCGAGTTTAGAAGCTCAACAGTAAATAGAAACAGTATAAAATCAAGGAAGGAGAGAGAGGAAAATCACCAATTTTCTGTCGTTCAAGTTGAATATTCCTAATCCCAAATTCTTGGAACTCTAAGCATTTCAGATTTCAGAATTTTTGAATTTTGGAATATTTTTACATACATATATCTTGGGGGTGGAACTTAAGTTTTCAGATAGTTTGTTTATGTTTCACTCACACCTTGTCCCCATAACTTGAAGAGGATTTCATACATTACTTTTAGTGTGCTGCATCTTGGGTGTGACCTGTCACAGGAGGTCAGACGGGGAATTTTTCACTTGTATCATCCTTTTCATGCTCAGAAAAGTTCTGGATTTTAGAGCACATGGAACGTCAAGTTTTCCCATTAGGGAAACTACAATAGTTTATTCATAATATTATGCAAAATAAAGGAAACGAGACCCATATTGGCAGTATCCACAAGCAACTTTTGTTCTTCAGAGCTAAAGGTAAGAAATACTGTCAGGAGCTGAAATGCCCCCAAATCTTAATGGCCCCTTTAATAAAACTAAGGTCTTAAGACACAGGCTATTAGAGGACAATTGACAACACTATTTTAAAAATATAATTAGAGACATGATAATCTAAAATTAATTTCTTCTTAAAATTCTAAGGCATTTTGATCCTTAGAAATAATAACATTATTAATCTGTCACATAAATTCATAAAGTTCAAGATATTTAAGATATTTAAGATATTCATGGTAGGATACTGAATGTCAACTACAGTGGTACTAATTTAGAAGTTTGCCACATTCTTTTCCCTACAAATGCAACGGAATACAATAGAGAGAATGTAGCCTTGACATGGCAGTATCATAGCACTGGCTGTTGGGCCTTGGGTGTGGTACTTAACCCACCTGAATTTTAGTTCCATATTCTTCAAATAGTAGAGATAAGAATACAAACATCACAAAATTGATAGGAGGATTAAATTCCGTGACATTTACCACTGATTTATGGTCTCTTCTCTGCTGGGAGCAGTATGCATACAGGAGAGTTGACCTTTCTCCAGACAGGTATTATGGGTAGATCTTAGATCTCTGCTCCTAGTCCCTTAATGATATATCCTGAGCAAGTTTCTTACCTTTCAGATTACATTGGGTGTTAAATCACTGTTTGATTTAAACCTTCAGTCTGAAAGGGGATACCAAGTTTTAATTTCCTCTTTGGAGTTCCAGAAGGTCCACTGAGTCTGTTAAAGTGCCCCTTGTCCTACCTAAAAAGGGGAGATAGAACTGGAGGGCTGGATTGCTGGAAAAGCCTGTGCTCTACAGATTGACAAAGCAAGACATTTTGATGGACACCCCCACCCACCCACCCAGGGCAAGGGGTTTAATTCTGTTCCTTAATGAAAATGGCAAAATCCAGCTGAGCTAAAGAAAGCCTGACTCCTGGAGGTGGTGTGACCTCTCTGGGAGACCTCTCCTTACTAACTCTGCTCTCTCCAAGGACTGGCAATTTCTGAGTTTAGAAGGATAGAAAGAGAGGGGAAGAACTGTTGTATATAAATAGTTAATTTTGGTATATAAATAGTTAATTTCTGTTAGTTAAACTGCTGCTCTGACTTGGACTATGGATTATTGGTATCCTCTGCAGCAGATAGCTGAGAAGGATTCCTGTGTCCGTTCTTCAGGGCACCTGTTGTACTGAATAGTATGCATGTGGGAGATGCAGCCCTGTTAGATATGTCTCATGCCTTCTGGGTCCTGCTACTGGCCCCATTTCCCTCAGCCACTTGGGCAGAGTACTAGAGAGATGGCTCAAGCCTGTCTGCCTTATGATTGGCCCACCCTTGAGCTACAGGTTCCATAAAATTGTCTTGCCTTATCAATCTGTGGGGCATAGGTTTTCCCAGCAACACAGTGCTCCAGTTCACATCTCCCCGTCCAGATAGGCATCCGTACATCTAACCATCTCACTGAACCTTCTGCAGGGACTCCCAATAGGCAGGGAGAACTGAGTCTCCCCTTCTTGCCTGTATCTTGATTGTTGAAGGGCAGATAACTTGGAGCATCCCCTCATCTGTCTTGAACAAGGGCTCTTCTCACCACAGAAACTGTGCTGCTACGGGTTAATGACTCTATGACAGCAACAAAGGCTGCTACTGGTTGCCCAGTGGTGATAGCTGGGTGACATTGTGCATTTTTTTTTTTTTGTTGTTGTTTGTTTGTTTCCTCCTAAGAAAACTCAGGATTTTTTTTTTTTTTAATATCCTAAAAGGCCTCAGGAAAATATATGGTGGGGGATGACTTGCTTTCTTAGAGTTTCCTTTTCTTGGCTTACATTACCCACCTATTTTTTGCATAAGCATATTAATCATTGGAGAAAATAAGGCTAAGTGAAGTTAGCCAATCCCCCCACCCCCCAAAAAAAAAAAAGCCAAAATGTTTTCTCTGATATAAGGAAGGGAGAGCATGGGAGGGTTAGATTAATTCTAGATAGGGAAGAGGGGTGGGAGGGAAAGGGAGGGGGAAGGGGATTAGCAAGGATGGTGGACTATGATGGTCATCATTATACAAAGCATATGTATGAAGACTTCAATTGTGTTAGGGTCTGTAAACAAGTCAAGATGGCGCCTGGCATTTTGCCAGAGGGAGTGGTTTGTGAAGTAACACCAGGGAGCCATTAAGTGTGGAGATTCCTTATTGGTTGACTGCTGTATCTAGTTTATGTTAATTAAGATAAGCTGTGTGGAATGTATATATACCCCTCCTGTCCTACAATAAACGGCTCCCACTCCTGCTGTATCAATGTACACAAGTTGTTCGTCACCCCCCGGTTACTTTGCTGCAGCCAGACTGTGGCAGAATTGGGTGTCAATATATATATATATATATATATATATATATATATATACACAAACAGAGATATGAAAAATTGTGGTATATATGTATATTAAGAAATGTAATGCAAAAAAAAGTACATGTATAATGGCATAAATTGGTGTGAACATACTTTATATTCAGAGATACGAAAAATTGTGCTCTATATGTGTAATAAGAAGTGTAATGCATTTGTAATTGTAATTTGTAATTATTCTTTGTAATTGTAATTCCACTGTTGTGTATTTAAAAAAATGATAGAATCAATAAAAAATAAAATAAAATAAAAATGTAACAAATCTCTCATTTTCCCCCTTCCATCATGATTTATAACATCTTTGTTGAGAGGCAGACAGGATGTATTGGGTATGAGGAAATAGGGTAAACAGGTCTTCAGTGTCAGGTTTTGTGCTTATTTGGCGAGGGTTCAGGCTGTTTTCTGTTTGCTGTACATGTGAGGTCAGAGACAAAAGTTCCTTCTGGTGTCCTTAATTTTGTCTCATCTGTTGTCTTTGGTGTTTGCTAGAGTCTCCTTCTCATATAGGGTCCTAACATTGCTGTTCTCTCATTTAAATCCTCTGGTTTTACAAGGAAACCTATAGATGTGTGGTAAGGTATAGGGGAAGCCAAAGTGTTGTGTAATCCTACATCTGGTCTTCTAGTGACTCTGAGTTGTGTTTGTTTCTTCCTCATGATGAGGACTAGAGGGAATTCCAGTTGGACATTTCCCTTCCTGGCATCAAAGGTTAGAAGCAATACAGATGGATCCATGATAATGGGTAGCAACGTTAGATAAGCCCATGCTGATTTGGGTCTACTAAGAAAATTTTCTCAAGGGAAGGCCTTTGTTAAGGAGAAGAGAAAGTTCTAGGTTCCTATCACATGGTTCCTTGTTTCCTCCACCTACCAGAAGGGATTTTCCTCCAATCTTCACGGTGAGAATGTGAGGGGATTTCTGGAGGCAAAATGCAAAATGTTGGACATGTAACTCTCAGCACTTTTATCTCTTCAGCTTGTCCAAGCTCAGTTTCCAACAATTAGTCAATTTCTCTGTAAGTGTTCCAGCCCGTTTCTGGCTTCAGCATTGGGTTCTGCTGCCAGTAAGCCGTGATTCTCTGCATCCACCTGTCTCTCCAACTTTCAAAGTGGTGATTTGTCCTGTGACCTCAATTCTCTGATGGATGTAAGAAGAGTTGATTTCCAGTGGTTGGGCTTTTTTTTTTTTAATTTCTTGTAAGAACAGGAATGACAATTTCCAAACTCCTTAATTGTTGGGCCAGAGACCAGAAATCAATAGCTTACTCCGAGCTCTGTGACCCAGTGCCAGCAAACTTAGATACATTCATATAAACCACCTGATATTTGGCATGGTCCACAGTAAAATTGGTTTGGTCAAAGTTAGCTCCTTTTTATTAATCCTTTAATCCCGGAGTTGAAAAGGTAGGAGAGATCACAGGAACTTTTTTTTTTTAATGCAAAGTACTATAAGAAAAACAGA
Organism: Marmota monax; assembly: GCF_021218885.2. Classification (NCBI taxonomy): domain Eukaryota; kingdom Metazoa; phylum Chordata; class Mammalia; order Rodentia; family Sciuridae; genus Marmota; species Marmota monax. Next base: position 3,723,641 of record NW_026694501.1, on the reverse strand, counting down.
CATACCCTATCTCAATGCATGTAGCCAAAACCACATTGAAAACAAACAAATGATTGCTTCTATTACCATATTGTGTTTTTTTTTAATTACCATTTTGAAGACTCATGACTTGAGAATTTTGTTGAACGATAGCTAAATGTTAATGTTCCTGGAACAAAAGAGAAGTGCTGGAATGGTCAAAAATCCATAGAGGCCACTGAAATGAATTACAGTAGATGGGGGTAGAGAGAGAAGATGAGAGGGGAGGGGAGGGGAGGAGGGATAGCAGAGGATAGGAAGGGCAGCAGAATACAACAGACACTAGTATGGCAGTATGTAAAAACGTGGATGTGTAACCGGTGTGATTCTGCAATCTGTATACGGGGTAAAAATGGGAGTTCATAATCCACTTGAATCAAATGTATGAAATATGATATGTCAAGAGCTTTGTAATGTTTTAAACAACTAATAATAATAATTAAAAAAAGAAAAAAAAATGAAATAGCTATATTTTGTGGTCCTCCTTGTGGACAGTACCCAATACTTTGCTCTAATCCATATGTGTAACTTATTGAGTATGTCCAAAGGAAAGTGTGGCTGCTACAGTTCAGATATTAAATGTCCCTCAATGTCCCCTGTGTTGAAGACCTAGTCACCAGCATGACACTATTGGGAGGAGGTAGAACCTTGAGAAGATGTAGCCCAGTGGGAGATCTTCTGGTCATTGGAGGCATTCCTTGGAGGACAATGTGAGAGCATGCTCCTTTCTTTTTCCTTTTTCACTTCTCTTCTGTGAGATAGATGGCTTTGTTTCACTGTGCACCCTCCACCATAATGTGCTGACTGTGAGAGGCTCAAAAGCCATGGGGTCAACTGACCGTGAACTGGAAACTCCAAAGCTATGAGCCAAATAAACCTTTCTTCTTTTTAAGGTGATTATCTCAGTATTTGTTATAGCAAGGGAGAGTAGGCTTCCATGTGAGCTTAAGAAAGGAGGTGGTAAGATTCAAATTCATTGTCTATTTCCATGGCTAAAAAACAAACAAACAAAAAATATCTATCTATCCATCCATGTATCTATCTATGTATATCTATTTATCTCTTTCTGAGAAACTCTAACATTATCTATGTTATATTCCCCGGCATGAAAAGACCCATGTAACTACTTGTATTATGAAGGGAAAGTTAATTTGAAGGGTAATATTGCTGGTTCTCACTGAAAGTGACTCAATGTTTAAACTTCTAGTGAGTTTTATAAAAATGCACTTTCAGACCAACTTATGGGAGAAAAGAGGAAGAATTTATCCATCAACTCTTATCTGCTATTAATCTAGGGTTGCCCAGAGAGCACAAACCTCCCTTCCACTCTCTGCAATTTGTATGACAGAGCATTTGCTGCATTCCTTTTCCATACAGAGGCATAAAGGAGCCAAGGTGAGGATCAGCGTGATTTCAAGATTAGGTTCAGTCATGCTAGGCTTGTGTGAATCTGATCCCAGCAATATTTGGTGTAAGTAGGACTGAGAGAATTTGATGGGAAGACAAGGTGGTGTGACTCTCAAGGTGATACACAAAGCCAACACTGGAAAGTCGATCCATTTCCTACTGGCCTAAATGGTTAAAGACATCATCTTGAAAATACAATGGCATTAGAAGCAATGATTTGTATTTCTTCCATTTTCTTCTGAATATAAAGTTGTTGTTGTTCAATAAACAAAATGATCTTCCTTAGTGCCTCAATCACCCGGATGGGCCTTCCCCAATGTTGTTTTATTGACCCACAAAGCTTAGCCTGTGAGATTGTATTTAAACATACAACACTCTGAAGTATTCCGTGTTTTCTTTTTCTTTATTTCTTTTGAGTTTTTTTTTAAATTATTCTTTTTACATTTTTCTGGATTGTGCTTTATAGTATGATTTTTGACTTTGTGGATTATTCCTTGTTTGTATAGCACCATACCCCAAAAGGCTTTCATCATCCAAGATCTGTCCATTAAGACTCTTGTTGCTTTGCTCCATGATTTCCTGTACGTGTTCAGTCAGTCTCTCATTCGTATATGTCCTCACAGTGACTCACTTGCAAGTTTCTGGATGTTTCCTCATTTTGCTCCTGATTAATCAAATCCCTCTCCTACCCTAGAGGTTTGTGGTCTTTCTTATGCCCCAAATAGAGTCTTCACATTTATATTTGCTGTGATAAGTTTCCTTCCTTGAATTTTACTATCATTGGCTAATGAACGTTTAACTTTTAAAAATTTCAAGCTCCTGGTTAAAATGTAAAAATCTAGCAATATGTATTGTATGTTTGTATGTAGACTGTGGGGCTACAGAAGAATTCTAAGGAACTTTCTCTAACTGAGTGTCTTGTTATCTCAAGAAATGCTCTTGTCCTCTGGAAAAAACCTGGTGGAAGGGACCCATATTTGAGCCTTGGGTTCTTTCACTCTCAAGTGCTTGCCAACACTCTTTCAAGAGGACAGCAAGGAGATGAAAGCTATCCTTAGGAGCTGGATCCCACAAACCTGAGAATCTCTAACATTTCATCAGGAGCTCAGTTAATTCACTTCCCAGTCCTTAAGGCAATAGCATGTTGTCCTTGAGTCTCTATGCACCTGCCACCTTGGTGTGGATTAGGGGATGAAACAGAAGAGTAAGGAAGAATTTTTATGAGCCATAAAAAAATCATCATTAGACATAGAACATAATAAAGGCCTAAAGTTCAGTTTGTGTATATATATACACACACATACACACACATATACACACATATATATATACGCACACACATATCACATATAGTATATATATATATACACTATATATACACATATATCACATTTTATATATATACATAGGCACTATAATTGATGGCTTTTATTTCATTGCTGGAAACAATTCAGAGCTTCTATGTATCTTCCTATAGGTTCTGACTTTGTGGAGTTTGTTTTCTTTCTGCAATTTCAAAACTGTTAGTTAGGAATTATGGTAGGAACAGAGATAAAATAGGTACACAATTAATTCCCAAACAGCCTCTAGTCTAATTGAACAGAGTAAAATATACTCAAAATGTAAGAAAATTAGGAGGAAATAAGTGTAGTACGAAAAGACCAGAGGGAATGGGGACTAACCGATGGGTAGACAAGTCAGTCACTGGGAGAGAATCACCGTGGTAAGGATGCACTTGAGTTTGGGCAGGAGGGAGCCAGGAAAACAGGTATTGTTTGGGGGATAAAATGTATTCCCCAAATAAGATAGCCAAAATATTTCAGTAAGAAAAGAACATAAGGCACAAGTATAATTATCTAAACTATAAATTTTCAGAGTATCAGAGATCAAGATCAGGGGTATCCTAGTCAACTGAACTCATACACACACACACACACACACACACACACACATATATATATATATATATATATATATATATATATATATTTAAATTTTCAAATGAACATTCTCTTCCTCTGTCTCTTTGTGTATATATATATATATATATATATATACATGTATGTGTGTATATGTCTATGTATATGCATATGTATTTTGTATCTGTGTGTACATATATGTACACAGAGAACAATACATATGTATATAGGAGGGATACATGTGTATTATATATGTATATATTCACATATATATGACATACACATACATATATGTGAGAGTTCTTATTTTCTCCAAAAAAAAATGCCTCAACTCCAGAATATAAAGCTTAAACGGAATATAAATTTAACACATAATTTAAAGGTTAAAATATTAAGAGTTAAGGATTTTTTTTAAAAAAAATAGATTTCTCCTGTAATGTTTTCTCTAATACCTACAATTTAACATTCTTTACATTAAAACGCATACAGAGAGAAACTTCTTCCTTTCCTATGTCCCAATTCCCTGACCACCCTTTCAGCTTCCATATTATTTCATCAAGGACTGAGTCTTCCTTCTGCCTCCACTGACTCTCTTATTCTTTGTGTGAAATACAAATGAAAGAATACATTGGATTCTTAACAATTTCACCATTTGGCCAATAAATTACCGTTCCCATCTTTCAACACTCTACTGTCTCTTGCGCTGACCCTTTGTCCCTGAGTTCTTTGAAAAATGTTCTGATATTTATCTAAACTTTTCTGCAATCTTCTTTTCATTTTTCACCTTTGCTTTTGGTATATATATTTTTTACACTTGAATTCATTCTATAATCTGCTCGGTTACTTCTGTAGTGGGGGTTTATATCTCACATATTCCTCTCTCTTACCCTGATTACTTCCTGTACCTTCTTTATTTGGCCATGTTGACCTTTAGCCACTCGGAGTGTATTTATTGGGATATGACATTCCTAACCCTCAGGCATACATTAATTTGTCATTGAATGTTTTCCATCTCCCCTTTCTGGCCTGTGTAGGATTCCATTACTTGACGCCCCCCCCACCCGGATTTCTCCCATCTCTTATCACCCTTTTCTAAAGAATGCACCCTCCTGAAATCTAGCATATTTTATTATTCAGCATTTGGATCCAAACCAGGATTGTTTATATGGTCAGACTGACAATTTTGTGTGCTGTCTCTGTGGAGTGCATTAAACTTGGCAGGAAATGCTATTTTTTTTTTCCCAGTGAATTCTCCTCAGACAGAAATTTAGATTACACCATTTAAACAAGCTTTGTTTTACCTGCCAGTCGGGGAAATGTGTTGAGCAGGTTCATCACCCTTGTGTGATAGAACATGCTTCTGCTTGACCCATGCGCATGAACAGCCGGCCCATGACCAGATTCGCAGAGAACCTGCTTCTCCCCCTCCCCCTCAGCAGGCTTCCTGGTCATGATCAGCTGTTGCTTTATTTGACGATTTTCCCTGAACTCATCTTGAGTCTCTGAATATTTGGGGGCTGTACGTCATTTTAAAAGCTTTTGACATAGAAGAATTTGATAGTAATCGAAAACACTTGCATCCCTATTTTTAAAGATTCATCACTTTATGTAAAAGTGGAAATTTGCTTATCATATAAGGATATTTCTAAGAAAGTCAGCCTAACTACTACTGGCATGCATGTATATATTTTACCCCTGATCCATGAGCATGCTTTGCTTCCTTCATTTTGTTACAAAGAAAACTCATAAACTTTAGCTTTTGTCAAGCAGCCTTCTATGAAAAGTGAGTTTCTAAGAGTTCTTGTTCATTTCAACTCTGGCTACAAATTCTTTTCTTTTTTTGTGTGTTCTGAATGTAGAAACCCAGGACATGATGCATGGTACTCAAGCACTCTACCAACTAAGCTACATCCCCAACCCTATAGATCTACTTTCTATACTTTCTAATATATAATCTACTTTCTAATAAAATTGTGCAATCACACACACACACACGCAATTATTACACTTTTTACTACATGTTCATTGCCAACTGACCATCAATGCCAAATGGCCAATTGATGCTTTAGACTACAAACTGAGAAAAATCTTTTTTTTTTTTTCTGTTATGGTATCTAGTAAGTGACCTATGACTGGAAAGGTTCAGAGATGCAGAATGAAGGAAGAGTGTTATGTTTATAATATGCAAGCCTGATTCAGATCAGAGCTTGATCTCTCTCTATGGATCCACAGGCAACTTATTATACCTCTCAGAATCAAAGTGTCTGTATGTGGAGGTAACTTTGTACTGTACTGCCCCTATGAAGGTTCTATACCAATATGGACACCACTGGATAATTGGCCAACAATTGACAAGTACAATATTAAAACTATTGAGTAAATATTAATTTACCTATTATAGAAATAAGTATGATATAATAATTGATTGTAATAGTAGAAATTAGGATCTGATTTTATATCATTGAAAGACACTTTGTTTCTTGATGTAACCTGAAACTTGTCCATTTCGAGTTTTAAATAAACCTGAGTTTAGAATGAAATAAGAGTATGAAAGAGGAGTTAAGGAACCTTTGTAGTATCTTGTGTTTAACACACAGGTAAACTCTCACACAATACAGACAATGGGGACAAACATGCATGGGGCGGAAGGTGGCTTTTCCTTACACCATGCTCATGATTTTCTCTCAAGACCAGGACTCACTGGCCTGTGGCCAGTTGTTCTCAAACCTTCACTTGTATAAGAATCAGCTGAAGAGTTTATGAAAACACAAAGCGCCTGGACTACCCTGGGGTTTCTGACTCATCAGGTGTAAAGAAGGGCTGAGAATGTGTATTTATAGTGAGTTCCAGAGGGTGTTGATGTGCTATGTTGATGCTGGTTCTAGGGTCAGCTTTATGATCTTTGCTTTAGAACGTTCCCATCACGCTTACTGATTTCTTTCCAATAGAAAGGAAGCTCCATTAGAATGATATTGAAGGTTTATGAGTGGTTATCATTTTTGAATGACATTATACATTTAAATCTAATATCTATTTTGAGTTAATTTTGGATAAGGTAAGAGGTTTAGATCAACAAAACCTTTTCTTTCACAAATGCTCCAGTAAACACTTGTTGAAAAAAAGTTTCTCCTTTGACTTTGCCAATGCATCTTAGTCCAAAATGGTGGCCATGTTCTGGTGGACTATTTCTGGTTTCTCCACCCTGTTCTATTGATTGATCTATGTGTAGATGCCCAATATGACACAGTGTTAATTACTATGGCTGCGTAATGAATTTTGAAAATGAATAGAATCATTTCTTTTACTTTACTTTTATTTTTTTTTCAGAATTGCTTTAGCTATTCTAATTCCTCTTAGTTTCCATGAAAGTTTAGAATAATCTTTTCTTTATTTACAAGAATACCTTACTGAAATATTGGTCCAATAGATTACTATACACAATTTACATTATGATTTTCTATTTATGTATTCATCTTTGGTTTCTTTCATCAGTGGTTTGTGTTTTTATCATTTAACTCCTATACATTAGATTTATTTCTACATATTTCAAGTTTCTTGGACAACTGTAAATGGAATTTCAACTTCATCTTGCTTCTATGTTCTCATGACTAACAAAAGGAATACAACCAATTTTTACACTTTGACCTTTTATCCTGTTTCTTTGCTGAATTCAGTTATTAATTCCAGCAAAACTTTCTTTGAATTTTACCATGGAAATACTTTTATTTCTTCTTCTTCTCCTCCTCCTCCTCCTCCTTCTTCTTCTTCTTTCTCTCTCTCTCTCTCTCTCTCTCTCTCTCTCTCTCTCTCTCTCTCTCTGTACCAGGGATTGAACTCAGGGGCACTTGACCACTAAGCCACACCCAGAGCCCTACTTTGTATTTTATTTAGATACAGGATCTCACTGAGTTGCTTAGGGCCTTACTAAGTTGCTGACACTGGCTTTGAACTCGTGATCTTCCTGCCTCAGCCTCCCAGGCTGCTGGGATTACAGCTGTGTACCACTGAGCCCACCATTTTTTCATTTTTATATCTGAATACCAGCTTTTAGATGCAGAGAAATGCAAATCAAAACCACCCTAAGATACCATCTCACTCCAGTAAGATTGGCAGCCATTATGAAGTCAAACAACAACAAGTGCTGGCGAGGATGTGGGGAAAAGGGTACTCTTGTACACTGCTGGTGGGACTGCAAATTGGTGCAGCCAAGCAGTATGGCGATTTCTTGGAAAGCTGGGAATGGAGCCACCATTTGACCCAGCTATTCCCCTTCTTGGTCTATTCCCTAAAGACCTAAAAAGAGCATGCTACAGGGACACGGCTACATCGATGTTCATAGCAGCACAATTCACAATAGCAAGACTGTGGAACCAACCTAGATGCCCTTCAATAGACGAATGGATAAAAAAAAATGTGGCATTTATACACAATGGAGTATTACTCTGCATTAAAAAATGACAAAATCATAGAATTTGCAGGGAAATGGATGGCATTAGAGCAGATTATGCTAAGTGAAGCTAGCCAATCCCTAAAAAACAAATGCCAAATGTCTTCTTTGATATAAGGAGAGTAACTAAGAACAGAGTAGGGACGAAGAGCATGAGAAGAAGATTAACATTAAACAGGGATGAGAGGTGGGAGGGAAAGGGAGAGAGAAGGGAAATTGCATGGAAATGGAAGGAGACCCTCAGGGTTATACAAAATAACATACAAGAGGAAGTGAGGGGAAAGGGAAAAATAATACAAGGGGGAGAAATGAATGACAGTAGAGGGGGTAGAGAGAGAAGAGAAGAGGGGAGGGGAGGGGAGGGGAGGGGGGATAGTAGAGGATAGGAAAGGCAGCAGAACACAACAGACACTAGTATGGCAATATGTAAATCAATGGATGTATAACTGATGTGATTCTGCAATCTGAATATGGGGTAAAAATGGGAGTTCATAACCCAAAGTGTGAAATATGATATATCAAGAACTATGTAATGTTTTGAACAACCAACAATAAAAAATTAAAAAAAATACCAGCTTTTTTCCCTCTTGCTTTTGTTGTATTGACTAGAACCACAAACACTGTATTGAATAAGATGGCAAAAGGGAACATCTTTGCCCTGTTTCCAATCTTAGAGAGAAGCCTTTAGCCTTTAGCAGTTAGGTATGAGTTTAGCCATAGTATTTAAATATTTTTTAAATGGAAATGAAAAAAAACTTCCCTCTACCAGTTTTCTGAGAGATTATATTATGAATTAGTGCTGAATATTGTCAAATGCTTTTTCTCCATCAAATGATATTTTTAATCCTGTAAATTTATTATTGATTATAATGACTTTTTCATATCACATCACCCTTGCATCCTTAGAATGCAAGGTGTGTAAATATCAAGGTGTATAAATGTTTGTGTATTGCTGAATTTTATATGCTAATATTGTGCTAATGTCTGCTTCTATATCATTTTTCTTTCTGATTCTTATATCAGGATAATACTGGCTGCATATAATGAATTGTGAAGTATTTCCTCTTAATCCATTTTCTGGAAGAGATTGCACATAATTTGTACTGATTTTTCATAAGTTTGGCAGAATTCTCTCATGAAATTGTCTGAAACTGAAGATTTGGGGAAGGGCATACAAAATTATGAATTAAATTTACCAAATAGTTATAGAGATATTAAATATGCATATTTCTTTCTTTTGTTTTTTTTATTACTTAGGGCTAAGCATAAGTATTTCACGAGACAACATTTAATTCAGAAAATTTTTTTCCATACCCATAATATTTTGTATAAACTTCTTCATAGTTCTTGTTACTTTATATATTTATTTAAATGTGTGGGGTATTTTTACTTATAAAGTATATTTATGTAAGAAAATTTGAAAAACATATGAAAATCATTATCTGAAGAAATCTAGTATTCTGAGATTGTTTTCTAATTTTTGATTCTATGCACATATTTATACTATTTTCTTTTACTACTTTTACCATACCACACAAATATAAACTCAAATATATGCATACCCTATATGTTGTATGTTGTGACTACTAATTACTACTAATTTCTCATTCTTCTGATTATAAATAATGTAGAGTTACACAGGTCATGTAATCATGTATGCACATAGTGTAATAATGCCCAATTCACTCTACTATCATTCTTACTCCCAAACCCATATATCTCCCTTCACTCCCCTCTGTCTAGTCCAGAGTACCTCTATCACACCCCCGACTTACTGTGAATTAGCATCTGTTTATCAGCAAAAACATTTGGCCTTTGTTCTTTGGGATTGGCTTATTTCTCTTAGCATAATAATCTCCAGTTCCATCCATTTACCAGTAACTGCCATAATTTCATTCTTCTTTAAGGCTGAGTAATATTGCATTGTGTGTGTATACACAGCTGTGAGCTGTGTCTCTCTGTCTCACAAATTTTGATTCATTATACTTCGATTTTCATTTTATTCAATGTACTTTTTAACTCAAGATTCTTCTTTGACCATGATTATTTTGAAGTGTGCTGTTTGACTTTTAAATATTTGGTAATTATCTGATTAGTGTGTTATTGATTTCTAGTTAAATTTCATTATATTATCAAAAACCACACTCCGTATGATTTCTTCTTTTAATAAACTAAGGTGTATTATTACCCCAAATACAGTCTTTCTTTGTACATATTCTGAGGGCACTTCATATTAATTAGATCTTGCTGATAGGACATTTAAATTCTTACATATCTTTGCTGATTATTTGTGTAATTATTCTACCACGTATTCAGTGACTTACTAAAAATTACCAACTAAAATCATGGATTTGTCAATTTCTTCTTTCAATTGTATTTTTATGTACTTCAAATATTTTGAAGCTTTGTTATTTTGTTTATACAAGTTTAATATTGCTATGGCATCTGATAACCTTTTCATAATTAGTTAATCTTATTGTCCTTGGTTATTTACCACAAAGCCTACCTTATTTCATATTAATAGCAACTCTACTGCTTTCTTTTGATTAATGTTTGCCTGGTAGATCTTTGGCATCCTTTAACCATCAACCTATTTTCTTGTGGACTTTATGTGGACAATATGCAATTCTTTTAAATTCATGCTATCAATCTCCAACTTCTATTTGGTGTATTTAGATAATTTGCTTTTAATATAATATGAATATATCAAGACATAACTATATATAGATGACTATATATACACATACATATATATATATAAATTCTTTTTAAAACTTTAGTTTTACTTTTAAATTTCTTCTCATAAGCTTTTTAAGCATTTTCTGAGTTTCATTTTGCTATATATGTATTATGAATTGTATCTTTTTTATAACTTCTTCTGATTGTTCTAAAATATTATGCTTTATTCCAAACTATTGATATCAACTTTTTACCATTTCAAGTGAAGTATAGAAAAAAATCACCTCCATTTATGACTCTTAATTTTTCTTCATATAATCTTAAAAGTTTGGACATTGTGTATGTATTTCATTTGGTTTAAAATCCTTTGGGATTTTCTCAGCTGGTTTAATCTTCAGGCTTCTGTCTTTTGCCAAATTTGGGAAATATCAATCATTGTTCAAAAACCTTTTAGTCTTGGGCTGGGGATGTGGCTCAAGCTGTAGTGTGCTCACCTGGCATGCGTGCGGCCCGGGTTCGATCCTCAGCACCACATACAAAAAAAAAAAAACAAAGATGTTATGTCCACCGAAAAACTAAAAAAAATAAATATTAAAAAAATTCTCTCTCTCTCTCTCTCTCTCTCTCTCTCTCTCTCTCTCTCTCTCTCTCTCTTTACTTTTAGTCTTGCACTCTTTTCTTCATTCCTGGACACCAATGATGTGGATGTGAGTCTTTTGTTATAGTCTCCACTTCCCAAGTCCTCGATCCTCTCTGTTCTGTATTGAGCCTATCCATACAGTGTGTGTTGTTGTTACTTATAATTTTCAGTTCTAACATTTCTATTTTTTTCTTTATAACTTTTACTTATTTGGGGGGTATTCTGTTTCATTGCTGAGACTTTAAATTTTTTCCTTTTTAATGTGTTTGTAATTACTCATTTACTCATTGATTTATGATAGCTTCTTCAAGTCCTTGTGAGACAACTCTAATATCTGCATCTCTTCATGATTGAGATCTTCCCATTTTTAATGTAAGCATTGAATTTTTTATGAAACCTCAACATTTCAGGTTTGCCATTATAAACTTAGACTCTTACTGATATCTTGTGATTCAGCTAGATTTTGGGATTCTGCTTGGTAGCTTTGCAGAGGCTCGGGAGAGGGCCACTTACTTCTGTTAGTGGGGTGGGGCTGGTTGTGCAGTGAAGTTCAGTTTGTCGTGTTACATTTTTTTTTTTTTGCTTTGTCATGGGGGATTCCTCATGATTGCTGTTGGTGGTAGAAGTTCAGTCTCTCCACTTGGCCTGACTGACACCTTGACAATGTGTGTGTATGGGAGGTGTTAACTCAGCATTACTCAACTGTGTTGGAAATCCTGACTCTCCATGGTCTCCTAGTTGGGTGTGGATGAAAGTTCAGACACCGCCCTGTGCTTTCCACTGACAAAGGTATGGAATATGAGAGATGTGCAAGAGGATTCCTTATTACTTGACATGAATGAACACCTCAGTTTTGTCTTCCTTCCTTCCTTCCTTCCTTCCTTCCTTCCTTCCTTCCTTATGTAGGGGTGGGTGCATACTGGAGATTGAACTCAGGGGCACTCAACCACTGAGCCACATTCCCAGCCCTATTTTGTATTTTATTTAGAGACAGGGTCTCACTGAGGTGTTTAGCACCTCACTTTTGCTGAGGCTGGCTTTAAACTCGTGATCCTCCTGCCTTGGCCTCCTGAGCCACTGGGATTACAGGAGTGTGACACTGTGCCCAGTTGAACACCTCAGCTTTCTAAGCCGCCTTCTCAGGTGCCACTGGAGTGTGATTAGGTCTCCTCCTTATTCACTCTGCAGCAGAACTGTATACATCCACTAGGGCTTGTAGGGGTGGTGGCTGGGCCATAGTTTTCCCTCTATGTTTAGAAAACTAGACCAGGTATTGTGTGCTAGAAGTCTCTGTCGTGGGAGGCTGTCCCTTTATCTGTTCTTTAATTAGGGAAATCAAGCTCTTCTTGGTGCTCTTTTTCCTCTGTATTGTTTGGCATCCCCTGGCTTTTGATTCTCCAGTTTGTATTCACAGATATAAAGGCACAAAGGAAACTCAAGGGAACCCCAGTCGTGTCAGCTCTCAGATATTCTTAGCCAGACTTCCTTTTTCTCTGTGCCTTTGGGACTTTTCTTAGGTTCATTTTATAATGAATGTCCAGGATTTTTAGTTTGGTGAGGGGAACATGGAAATCTTCATTTACTCCAATTTATGCCAACTTTCCATAAAATAATTATTTAATAAATATCTCTGTTGGACCTTGTTTAAGTTACCTCTTTTTTTATCATTGGGACCAAAAGACCTGTCAAGAACATCTTTAGAGAAGGAAGATTTTATTTGCAGCTCCTGGTTTCAGAGGTCTCAGTCTATAGATTGCGACTTCTATTCTTTAGGTCCAAGGTGAGATAGGACATCAGGCAAGAAGGGTGTGATGGAGGAATGCAGCTCAAAACCTTACAACTAGGGAGCAGATAGAGAGCTCCTCTCACCACAGACAGAATATAAACCCCAGAGTCACACCCCAAATAACCCGCCACCCCCAGCCACACCCTACCTGCCTACAGGTAGTACTTAGTTAATTCATATCATTATTGCATGGATTAGGTTAAGACTCTTGTAACACAATCATTTCACTTATAAACTTTGTTGCATTGTCTCATACAGGAGTGTTTGGGGGGACATCTAATATCCAAACCATAACAGGCCTATTAATGATTTCTGCAGCAATTATTTTTTAATTGACATGGATTTATGAAGTACAATATGATATTTCCATATATGTATGCATTGTGCAATGTTTGAATGGGGGTAAGCCTATCTATCCATTCTAACAATTATCATTTCTTTGTGGTGAAAACATTTACAAAAGTTACAAGAAAGCTTTTTTAATGTGATTTTGTATTTTTTTTCGGGGGAGGGGAGGACTTGCCATCTTTTGTTGTTTTAAATAACCTCAAATGTTGATTTGCTCTTTCCATTTAATAGGGCAACAGGGATGGGCAAATTCAGTAGCCCCCCTTATTGGCAGTTTCACTTTCTATAGTTCAGTTGCCTGCTACCCACCATGGACTAAAAATATAAAATGGAGTATTCCAAAAATAAACAGTTCATAAGACGTAAATAACTCATTTTTTTGTGGCATAACGTTACAATTTCCAATTCTTTATTAGATATTGCCATTCATTTCTTGTTATGTCTAATTCAAAGATTAAACTTTATCATAGCTATGCAGAGATAGGTAAAGCATAAAACATAGAGGGCTTTGTATGCTCTATATATCTGTTTTGCACATTCATTGAGGGTCTTGAAACATATCTTCTCAGGTAAGGGAGGATCAGTAATAGAAATTCTCACCTTAGCCCCTTTAAAAATATTCAGGCAAATATATCCAGAAAAAAATTTCTTTTATTTTCAGTCATTTTGAATATTATAACACACACCCCTTAGTTAATCTTAGAATTGATTTAGTTTTGTTTCCCCTGTTTTAGCAACATTTTTTTTTCCCTTATGCCAAATAGTTCCTACATCAATGTTCTATTTCTGTATTTGCTCAACCTGCTCAAAGCTTTCCTTCCTATCTTCTATCCTCTGGATGTATTTTCTTCAATCAGATGTTATTTCTGACCTTAGTCCTTCCAGTCTAAAAAGATGTGAAATAGGTGATATTCTATTTCCCTAGCTCACACTATTTCCTGCATGTCCACCAATCTATTTATTCAGCACAGGGCTTTGTATAGACTTGTGACATATGCCTTCCATAGATGGGCTTGAATTACAAGTATCCAATGGGAATAAGATTTGAGGGAGAAGTTGCTCTTAGGGATTGATCAGAGGTTCACCCACTTTCCCACCTGAGCCTTCTCTCAATAACAAGAGATGTCTCAAATTCTTCTCTTGTCTCCCTTTTGCCAGTCTCCAGAATTTAGAAAGCTCCTAAAATTTGGGTCTGTTACTTGAAAATACCTCATAATAAAAACACGGTGGTATTATTTATAGAAAGCATTTAAATAGTTTTACAGACATATTTTAATCTTTTAATTTAATATTTATATTTTTTAAAGTTTTTTTTTCACATCACATGCAAATGGTTAAAATTCTTTTATCTTTCTCTGTCTTTCTCTGTATCTGTATATATACAGTTTTCACAGTAAGCTTCGTCTTCCCTGAAAATAGAACTTTTCTCCTCCATCTCTCTCAGCAAAGTACTCTATATATAACAAATGTTTTTAATGACAGTTTCTGTTTGTGCTTGGAGGGAGGATAAAGTCAGCCTCTGGAGACGGTTGTTTGGGTGACAAGCATGTAGCAACAACTTTGAATTGTCTTTTGGTAATTTCACCAAAACAGAAAATATCTGCAATAGAAGTGATATTTAGCATTCATCAGAAGGAAACTATGAAATTTGGAAGTACTCGTAGAATGGCAAACTTTCTTGAAAATGTTGGTGGGTTTCCTCCCCATTTATGAAAATTTGTAGTGTAAAGTAGTATACCCAGAAAAACTAATCTATTCCTAGAGGAATAATGTTAACACAAGAAGCAAAAAAAAAAAAAAAAAATCAACCAACCAACCAAACAAACAAAAAAACACCAAATTTGCATTTCAGTTTAATTTAGTAGTACTTGCTATTATTCATTAGATAATTTCTTCCTATTTTCAATGTAATTAGAAATTCAATTTTTGTGGGGGGGGGTGGGGGGTTGTTGTTGCTGCTGACCTTCAAATGTAGGAGAGATCAGAAATCAAGTTTGTTCCAGAACCATCTTGGTAAATTTTGCCAGCCATGATTTTGAAGCCTGTGTGTGCCTACTCCAAGTTCATATCAGACAGTGGGAGGCCATGGGAAAGACAGATGACAGAATACGATGAGAAAACAGAGTGGCAGAGAGTGTTTCAGCAAAGAGAGGAGAATAAACAAATGTGGTCAATGTTGGTGGCTACTGTGACAGAGTTGTATGCGATCATTTAAAAAATGGCAAGGAGAAAATGATGGCAGTTTTGTGGGATTATCTCTGTTAATAGTGTCTGAATAAACATAAGATTTATAACAACAAATTTGGGCTTGTGAAAAGAAGGGGTAAGTAAGTTATTTTTGTCATGGTTTCTATTGGGTGTCCAGCTGGTCATGTCCTTATCTCTTCATGAACTGAAACAAACAGCATGGTATCTTACCTGAGAAAACTCAACCTAATATTCCTTCCATTCATTCAATAATTTGGGTGCTTCTGTTTTATACTAGGTACCCTCCACATACCTATACATTGTGATTCATCCTGAACCAACAAAGATGTATTTCCTTATCAATTTCTTTGCTATGTTTCATACCAGATTAAAAACTCTTTGTAAAGTATTTATTAGAAAACATAAAGCTATTAAAATCTTCCCAAGTTCTTCTACTGTTTGATGTATCACCCATTTTGATGACATTTTGATTTTTGGTTCTGAACCATTTTTTTCATGTTTCCATATCAATATGTAAACATTTGTTTTTCTCTTTCTCCCCGGAAAGATGGCATTTGATGCCACTCAATGTGTTATTTAGAAAACAATCAAAGAAGATAAGCATTTAAGATCAAGGGTGGAAACCGTGTCCTATAAACACTTGTGTATGTATTCAACTGTACTTTGTTCCAAAGTAGGAAATTTGGGGTGTGTTCTTTGTTTATTAAGAATTTTATGGAGCATACCTTCAAGGAATAGATTATCACTTAGATTTTTTTGTCAACAAATGATATTTTTAGAAGGATCATGTTAGTGACTTGTCTCTAAAGTGTTAGAGGATTGAAAACATCCATGTATCACCAGCCTTTTGGAGGTTTAATGCAGCTGTGGAAATGATGTTGACCAAAACATCCTTTGAAAGCCTGAAGCAGACCCTCATTGTCCAGTTCAACTCCCTGAGGTCAGAGAGCTTTCCGTGCTTGCTCTATGTGATGATGTAGCCACTGTCCTCATGTATTTGCTGTGTACCTGAAATGTTTGTTTGTGACTGAAAAAATTAAAATTTTAAATATTTTAATATAATAAATTTAAATGCCATTACCCATTTGTGACAAGTGACTACTATTTTGGACAGATAGATTCAGACATATGCTGAAATTTAATCAGACATTTCAGTTTTTTAAAAAAGAGTACTTTGGAGAAACATAGGAAATTCAGAAGAAGAGTTAATGTTTTGTTTTGTTTAAATTAATTAATTTAAACAAAATTAATTAGTTAATTCTAAACTGAGTCCTAAGCAACTTAGCAAGGCCCTTTCTATAAATAATAATAATAATAATAATAATAATAATAATAATAATAATAATTTTAAAAATGGGATGTGGCTCAGTAGTTAAGTGCCCTTTGGTTCAATCCCCAGTACAAAATAAAAAAGAAGGGGAAAAAAATAAAAAAATGAAGCTAGGGTCTGGAACATAGGTGTTATTTAGGTAGGCACTAACCCCCTTTGCTTCTTTTTATTATGTTATAGTGTTACAGCCCAAAGAAAAAGCACATAAGACATTAAAGCCACATCTATACTTGCAACATGTTTTCAGCATAAGAAAGTGGGCAGCAGAAAAAAAAAAATCTTGTGAATCATTGGAAAAAAAAAAAAAAGCTTTTTACAGCTCTAAGTATGACGAACGAGGTATTAGATAGAAAGTATTGCTTTCCTTCTTTCCTTCTCCAAAGTGGGAAATGTCACAACTTTCTCCAGTCTTATACTGTGACTTTATTGAATTGAACCATATGAAATTGCAATTTTATAGTTCAAACATAATCAATTATTGACCATTTCATTTAGTACAACAAATTAATTAGGAGAAATATATGCTGTACTGAAGGGGGAAGATAAGTTCCATTTTAAAGAGTAGTCATCCTCCAAATTATTAAGCATGGTGTTCCCAGAAAGTATACTTTTGGGTAATAGAAACCAAACATGTCCATAACAGCATATTTTTCTCTATGTGTGTGTGTGTGTGTGCTCGAGTGCATGTGTGGTTGTGTGAGACATTGTGGGTGCCATAATTTGCCTCCATACTGAAATGTAGGGAAATCTGTAAACTTGAAGAACTTGACCAAAAAAAAACTTGGTCTCTCTTTCTCCCAATTTTCAGATTCGAGATAGATTCAAATTCGAAATCTTACTTTAACTGGGAAAAATTTAGGGTCCAAATGTAGTCATACCACTTACCTACCCACCACTGCAGATCTTGGAAAAGAAATGACACAGTATATAACAGGGAAATGAGACCGATTGCTCTTTACCAGGGACAGCTTCTCTGTGGTCCCAGGGATCCAAAGTCCAAACCTGATAATGCTTGTTGACACATAAAGTAATTTATATATGTAAAAGACAGAAGATAGGGAGATTGCATGGTTTTGGGCTACTGATTTCAAGGAAGAACATATGAATTGGTGTGAAGGCAAGAGTCTTAAGATTGTTGCCAGATCCTTTGGATTTTCTTTCCCAGTCTGGGTGGATGGGAAGCCCAGCACATGCCACCTGGGAAGGGTATATGAGAGAGACAAAAAAAAAAAAGTTAATATGACTGACCTTCTGAAGCCATTTGCCTGGGATGTGTCTTTGGACTGCTGCTGAGAATGAGGAAGGATATTTCACTGGAGAAAGAAAATACTAATAAAAAGATGATGGGGCCCCAGGGTGTGCGGGGAGGAGGGGAAGGCAGATTTGAAGCACTGTGGGGGCTCCTCAGGCAGGCTGTGCCCATGAGCTGCAGCCCCACTGATTGCACATATCTGCGGGCTAAATCCTGGGCTCAGCCTTCATGTGGCCAATGAAAATTGACATTTCCCATATCCCAAGGTTAGCTTAACAGTAATTAAAGCATCACATTGCGCACGATTCTTTCCATTATAATTTAAGTGGATTTTATGCTATTTTAAAAACCATTCTAGTTCCCACTGTGAATAATGAATACAAATAAAGTTGAATGTCAGACCTGGAATACAAATCAAATAAGAAAACCTATAAGTATCCCAAACATCTGCCCCCACAATCCCCAAGTCTCAGGTGCTTTGCTGTTGGCCCAACATTCTCATCAACGAATGCTCTAGTTTGCTTTTTGATGTAAGGCTACCTCAATGGGCCACTTCTGCAGCATTCAGAGTGACGAGGTACCTCACACTCCGAGACAGCCTTCTGGTTTCCACGTATTTCGAGAAATTCATTCATCTTTCTAAGCAGCTCTATTAGACAGTGCCAAGAGGATTTCTGCAAAGGAGATATACAGATACACCTACTCAGAAATCACAAGGTCTTTCAGGCACGATGATTTTTTTTTTTAAAGCCACTGAAAGCGTGGGGGATTTTGCTCAATTCATTTTCTACACCTTCAGTCAACATGCTTAAAGATGCCCCTGCCTCTCTGGATCCCTGGGAGGGGCTATTTACATGATGCTCTCCTCCAATTGTGGATGTGATGTTGTCGCATTCTGACTCCAAGTAACACAACAGACGGTTTACATCAGCACGTGGCACTCATTTCATTGTTGTTCCATGAACAAGGAAGAAAAGTGGAAACAGAGCTTTGCACAGTCTAGCTTGAAGGATGATACCAAAAAAAAAGTGTTGTGATTCCATAACTCCATTTATAAATGCATGAGGGGGCACAGATTTGGGTGTCTGCTGCCTTTCCCCAGGGATCTCCAAAAGGGAGAGAAGCCCTTAGCAAGGCATTGTAATGCAGAACAGCCTTGTGACTGGGGGTTGTTTTTAGTTTTTTATTATTACTAGACTGAAAAGCATTAATATTGTCATACAGATGGTCACCTATGTTGGAAGCTTACGAAAGAACTCTAAATTGTAGAAAGATTATTCTAAATTTAGGAAAGCATCAACTCCCTAATGCTAAAGGTGGAGCCGTGCTGCTAAACATATTAGTATTTCTTAATTCAAACACCTGTTCTGCCCGTACAATACAGAAGAAAGCTCTTATTTATTGCTTGCATCTCCATTTCAGATTTAATCTCACTATAAATTCATCTCATGTTAATTTATGTGCAAACAAAGACACACACATTTTAAATATCCGAAATGCTGGAAATAAACTTATTTTTAATTTTGTGCTTGTTTTCCATTTGTCAACCAGCAAATGAAAGGACTGAATAAATCATGCACTAATTGCCAGCGGTGCTAAATTTAGTGTGAGATCTGGAATCCTTTTGATCAAAACCGCTGAATATGAAATCATCCTCAGCTCTCTAGGCAACTTTATCCGCCTTTCTATTCTCCATCTGTCAGTCACCTGGGAATTTGTGAACTATTCCATATGTCAGGCTTGTCAATCACAATGGGATGTGGGAACTATCTGCCTACTGCATAGGAATTCTTGTTAAAAAATTAATCTGCATTTAACTAGTATTTCTGTATTTTGAATACCACATTGTTTGGTGTTTTGAATTTTTTTCTCTCTGTAAGGTTAATGGAAATGAATTTGATTTAAATAGTATAGCTCCAAAGTCTTCTTTTAAATAACACAAGTGTGTAACTGTTGCACATGATATATGGAGACAGTAATATTGTGAATGTACAAATGCAATATTTAAAATAGAATACTTTATTATGGGAACACTAAATCTGACAGCGACCTATCTTACCTACTGACATTCTAATACCTACAAATTAAAAAGTAATAAATATATGGACATGTCACCTTTAAGATTCCAAACTTATTAAGATTGTTTTGAGAGAAAACTGTTTCACCAAAGGTATTTTACTTAAGCTGAAATGTGTCTGCAATATTCTACCATCTCACTAAAATAAAGATATAACTGTATTCATCCCAATATTCTTACCCCTATATAATATTTTTGTTCTAAACCAATTAGGAAAACTCAAAACTCTGTAAATCATATGTAATATAAGGTATTTTAAATAGTAACCTCCCTTAATTTTAAAGGTTAATATATTTTCTATTTTAACTTCATTGATAAAATTTGAGATGACATACAAAAGGACTGATTAAATTATGGGGAAAAGTTTAAATCACTATCAAGGAAAAAGTGATGGTGGTACCCGTCATTCAAGTCAATGTAGAGATCTTCTGATTTTGTGAGCTTAAAACATTTATTTGCATCCCTGTTACCTATGGTTGCAGATCTTTGATATTAGGACATGAATAGAAACTAACTTAAAAGATTCTTGGGAAAATGGCAAAGAATATGAAAAACACTTAAAGAAAATGCCTGTCAGAGAACATACTAAATACATGCTACTTACTGTCTCAGCAGAGTCATTATCCATTGCATAAAGGTGGAAAGAGGGGATTTAATAGGAAAAATAGCTATAGAGACATTGGAAGAGCTGAAAACATTGAATCCTTTGGCCACATTGCAGCCACCTGGAAATCAATTATTTTCTCCCATATTTAAAGCCTGTCAGAGTTTCCATTGTTCTGAGAACAGAAATCCTTAAAAGGGCCTGCCAGACCCAGAGAGCTATGGCCACCATTAGTTCTCAGGTGCTACTATCCAGCACCCTCCCTCACACCATTTTTTTTTCCCTCAGGGGCGCCATGCTTCCTCCATAGGGCCTTACCACTGTTGAACCCTCTGCCTTGACCCACTCTCCTTGACCTTCATGGTCTTCAGGCCTCAGCTCAAGCATTTCAACAGCTGCTTCACTGAAGCCATCATGCCCCTCTGCTTATTCCCAAGGCTACACAATCAGTCCTTAAAAGTTGAGGCTGCATATGAATCTGCCCTTCTGTAATTAAACGTTTATTTGAGAAGGTTTGGTTCATGTTAATCTGTCCAATGAAAGAGTAAATTTCACCCAGTAAGATTGGCTTCTTTTTTTAAAATTAATATTGAAAAAATATTATTTATTTCACAGATAACTTCTGAATTAATATAAAGAAATAACAATTTGTATATACACTAATTTGAAATAGTTTCACTAAGCATCAAGTAGAACTGTTTCCAGTCTTTCCACCAAAACACTTTTATCATTGAAAGCTTGTGGAAGAAATCTTGCTATTTTAAAATGTACTTTTGGTAATATTTTTCCTGTTTCTGAAATAAGTAAACTTTAGATTTTAAGCATTTTGCTGTCATATATAAATTTAAAAAAAAAAGAAAAAGAAAAAAAGACTGAATGACAAGAGGGGACAGAAGAAAATTTTAATGCTAATTTGCCTTGTATTATTTTTATTATTTAAAAAAGTGACTAATGATAAAAAAGATATAATATTTGATAACTCATAAGAAACTTGTCTTTCCAGATACCAGGATATCCTGGTATCTGGAAAGATTGGCTTCTTGTTGAATCCAATAGTGATACATAATTATTTTGACCATATAATTTGACTGAATGAATTATCTGCATTAATGAATAAATGAGTACATGGATGTATAAAGAATTACCTGTGCAGATAAGTGCAGAAGTCCTTACTGAAATAACTGAGCAACTCTACCATGTATTTAATTACTAGTTTGTTTTTTTAATTTGTTTTCATAAAGTTAGTAAAACAGAAGTACATTGGTGTAAAGTAAATCTCTGGCACACCCTTTCCTAAGGTCCAGAGGTAGAGTTTCTGTTATCTTTCAGTTCTACCAAAGTCTTTTTGTACATGCATCCAGTGCTTTCCACATTGTAGTAGATCTATGATTATAAGTGTGTCTTTGCTGGAAAGCTACTAGTTCTTTGAGCACCTATATTTAATTTTCTTCTCTTCTGTTTTCCTAATGCCTCATATAGGGCCTAACACTTGGTAGCTTATCATTACATTTTGCTTATTAAAGTTACTTATTGTGTTCAGAACAGTGCTGGTCTCTTGTGGCTGCTTAGCTCAGATGCTCAGAGACTGCTGCTGTTCATTGATGTTTGTGAGCTCATTGACCATGCCTTCCACCACTGTGAGAGACTGCAGATACACGATGACATTTCCTGTCCATCCATCATGAACATGCATTCCTCTAACTGCAAGAGGGACCGGAGGACAGAGTGTGACTAGTTCAAGGCAAATCCATCATTACACTGGGAGAAGAGCTGCAGGAGAAAGAGGCTAAGAAGGGAGAGAAGAGGGAAATAGATAATGTAAGCAAGCTAGGCAAATTCACAGGTATATGTAACATAGGCTTTTGTGAGCTGTATTCAGACATTATTAGAAAATTTTCTGCCTCGCTGGTACATATACCTGTGAATTTGCCTAGCTTGCATTTTTATGTAAAAGTCAAATAAGAAATAAATAACAGAAGGTAAATAAAAGTTTGAATAGTTTTTTTATAAATTGGATTATTACTATTGTGCTTTTTTTCCTTACATATGGCTTCTGAGCTCTGTAATCAGGATTGAAACCTAATATAAATGAAATGTAAATATTTATAAAAATTAAGTATGTAGTTTTATTAAAAATATGTAATCTTTAACTAGAAATGCGAAAGAAATACAAGTCAGACAATATTTCACATGACAAGTTTAAAGGTGAAAGAATAATGATATTAGTAGATATATAAAGACTATTTGATAAGCCTAATTCCCCTCTAAGTACTCTTCACATGGTGAAAATAGAAGAAAACATCTCTAATTGGAATAAAATAGTCATTAACAGTATGCGTTAAAATCATATCAAAAATACATTTAAATTTTTCTTTATAGGATTTAAGGAAAAAATAAAGATGTAACTGATACTATGTAATATTTTAATGGATGTTCCAACCAATGCAGTATGTTGAGAGAAAAGGAAAAAGATAATAAAAAATTGGAAAGAAAGAGACACACTGTCATTATTTTGGAACATGTGAAAGGCTACCTAGGAACTCTAAAAGGCACAACAAAAAAACAGGATGAGAGAGAACAGTCCCTGAAGAATGTAGCATTAAAAATCAATTGCTCCAGGGAGAATTAAGCAGGGAATTTGTACACAAAGATCCAATTTGTTAAAGCAAAACAAGTTACAAAGTACCTTCTTACACTTGATAAGAAATACTCAAAAGATGGCCATGTAATCTAAGTACTATTTTGAAGGATATCATGAGTAAATTAATTGAGGCACTGACTAGCTATAAGAAACATTAATATTGTAAAAGTTTCAGTTCTTGGGGCTGGGATTGTGGCTCAGTGGTAGAACGCTCGCCTAGCACAGGTGGGACCTGGGTTCGATTCTCAGAACCACATTAAAAAACAATAAAGGCATTGTGTTGTGTCCATCTACAAAAAAGATTCTCTCTCTCTCTAAAAAAAAGTTTCAGGTCTTTATTGTTACATATTTGAATTGTTTTTACATAATGATTACTGCCACTGTAAACACTGGTATACAAATATCTGTTAAGGTCCCTGCTTTCAATGCTTTGAAGTATACACAAAGAAACAGAATTACTGGATAATAGAGTCATTCTATGTTGACTTTTTGAGAAACTACTAAACTGTCTTCCATTGAGCCTCAATTCCTTTACATCCCATCAAACTCATTCTGACCAAAATTCACTACTTTCTGCTTTTCAGATCACAGCTATTCTAATGGGTATAAAGTGGTATCTCATTATGGTTTTGATTTGCATTTGCTTCATGATACTGTTATCTTTTCATCTGCTTTTGTGATGTTTGAATATATTTTGGGAAGGGAATATCTATTTGAGTCCTTTAGCCATTTTTGAATTCTGTTGTTTGTATTATCATTGTGTAGTTTTAGGTGTTCTTTATATATTCTGGATACTAATCCCTTCTCGTTTATATGATTAACAAATATTTTCTCCTATTATATAGCTTGCCTTTACATTCTCTTTTTAGTTTCCTTAGATATATAAGTTTTTAACTTTCATGTGGTCTAATTTATCTTTTTGATCTTTTAGGCATTTGCTTTAGTGTTAGGTCCAAGAAATTACGGCCAAATCCAATGCTTTGAAGACTTCCTTTTTTTTTCTAAGAGTTTAATTGTTTTAACTCTTATATTTAGAATTAATTTTTGTGTATGGCATAAAGTATATATAGATCCAACTACATTAATTTGCATGTGAACATCCATTCTCTAAACATTATTTGTTGAAAATATTGTTGTTTCTCTATAGAATAGACTTTGCACCCTTGTTGGAAATCATTTCTGTATATGTGTAAGCATTTGTTTCTAAACTTTTCATTCTGTTCCATTCATCTATATGTTTATCTTTATGATATTTCATATTTTTTACATTACTATAGATTCCCACAAATATTTCGTTTTCATTGTAGACTTTTTAAGGTATACAGTATTCTTGTTTTTCATGCTTTCTTTTAATAAACATGGTACATCATCAGGAAACAGTCAATTGGAGATGAGCATTTAATTGCATAATATAGTCCTTCAATTTGGTGCCATGAATTCTGCATCTGGTTTGTTCCATAATCAAGATAATGTTAGGACTATAAGACAGGTTTGTCTAGGATTTATGACCAAATCACTTCTTAACATTAGATGTGATAATTCTATCCACAGTAGTCTGTTTGAGTGTTGAGTTGCCTTTGTTGAGCTATTTTAACCAACATGACACAAAGTCTTTCCCAATCCTCCTAATGTGGATGGGTCTGGGAAGGATTATACTTCTACTTTTTCTGTGAGTAAGGTTTAACTTTTGAAACATGAAACAGCAATCTGATTTTGGTCATGTATTTTAATAAATCTCATTGGTGCAGAGTAGCTCATAATTTTAGGAACATGCTCAAATGGTGCCATTTGTTCTGTTTCCAGTCATGGATTTTCACCTGTCCAGGTTTTGTGTGTGTGTGTGCCTTTGAAACATTAAAGGACAGAACCCTCAGATAACATGCACTCTGCTATTCCTCTAGAAGACTAATCATGGATTCTGACTAAGACCACATTTCGTCACCAATTCAGAGTTATATGTCATAGTAATGGAGACTAAAATACAAAAGAAAAGCTGTGCCATTTCTCATTTCTCACAACTCTCGTGCTTTGTGCTTTCAGTTGTAGTGGGAACATTTGGAATGAGACATATTTTAAAGAAACTGTGCTTCTCTGGCTATCTTTGCTAATTATTATTTGATTTGGGTATTTTCTATTTTTATTTACACTTTCAGAGGACAACTCACTCTAATACAAAGTTGGGTTAGTGCCTCTTGTGTGCTATTGTAATGCTCCCCAAATAAATTGATGCATTGAAATGTAGACCATGAGTTTCTTGATATCATTATTTTGGTCATTTTTGTAAATCAACAATACTTAATATGAAGAAGAAAGTGAGAAGTAAATATGTTTTAAATTCATTTATTTATTGTAATTTTGCATAACCATCCATGGTTATAGGCATTAAAACCATAATGATAAGAACACAGATATGATATTGATACTCATGGAACTTGTATTTTAAATGGGGTATATGTGTGTATAAATAATCACCAGATAAGCATGACATTTCAAGCTGATGTGTTATGAAGAGAAAGAACATGATATTTAAGGGCAGATTATAGGGACTTAATTTTGTGTAAATGAAATACAAGGCAATATTTGTAATACAATTTTAAAAATTCATATTAATAATTGGAAATAACTATTTAAAGAACAAAACAAAAATAGACAAAGATTAGTTCAAATGCTAAATGAGATTGCAGTAAATGACAAGGGAGATTTGTGAATGTTATTAATTACCAAAGGATGTACAATTGGTGAATGTCATTTAAGCAAGTTGGACAATCTTGAGTCCTGTTCTAATTCTTGCTCGCTGTGTGGGGTGAGAGGGTTCCAGCTGTTCTCCAGTTGGGGCAAAGACCTCAGAGGAGCATGTGCTGAAGCTGGCCCTCCTGGCTGGTCTCAGTCATGTGGTGTGATCCTGAAATAACACTGGTTTTCCTGGTAGACAAAAGTACTGTAGATGTCCACATAGAATTTTTTTTTGATAGATTATGAGAAGCTCTAGAACCACAGCTTTTCCATCTTAGCTTATACACTGTCTAGTCAATGCTTAATGTTAATTTGGTTGCCAACAAATGTTAGTTATGTTAGTTGGATAAATGTGTGTTTATTTTTATGACATTTGCAAAACGCATAAGTTAATAAATGTATTACATACAGAATTTTTAGTTTAATTTGTATTTTAGTTTCTGTTCATTTTCATATTACCTCATGTAACAACATAGCAAGTAACTATAGAAAACATATTTGTATGCAAAAGTTTATATACAAAAGCACAAATATGCCTATAATATGTGGAAACTTTTTTACACTTTTACCACACGTGCATATGCACCTAAACATGCACAAATGTAAACATATGTAGCACCATTTTAAAATAAGTAAATTATTTTACTTATTTTATAAGAAACCTTATAGTGATTCCATGTACGTATGGAAGCCCAGCACAGTGGTCCATGCATGTAATCCCAGCGGCTCTGGAGGCTGACACAGGAAGATCGAGTTCAAAGCAGTCTCAGCAAAAGCGAGATGTTAAGCAACTCAGTGAGAACCTGTCTCTAAATAAAATACAAAATAGGGCTGGGGATGAGGCTCAGTGGTCAAGTGCTCCTGAGTTCAATCCCTGGGAAATGTTCCTCCCAAATATATATATATATGATTGTATGTGTACACATACATACACACACACACATATAAATCATGTATAATCACTTTCATTTCTTAAAAAAAAAAGTTGTCCAAAGATCTTGAAGACTATTGAAGTCCATGAGATTTTTACCAAAAAAATTATACTTTAGATGTTAAAGTGGAACATTTAAATACTGAACATGATTAATTTCAGTTTCTTGTCTTCATATGGATAATTTATAGCCAATCAATTATTTTTCTTCAGAAAATATGCCATGTCATTATGAAGAAATAAAAAAAAAACTCTTTACATAATGCAGACAGTATTTATATTATAAAATCTAACTTTGTAATACATAATGGAATATAGAATACAAAATTCAAATACACACGCATAAATATTCACACACTTTACAAAATCCCAAATAATCATTTTTTTTTTTTTAATCTTACCATCAAGCCTGTCTCCTGATAATTCTGGGCTGCTGCTAGGAACCTACACTACTTCATCCACTCAACTTTGGTGCTGATGGCTTGGAAAGTGACCTCCTGAGAGAGGACAATAATTTCCCCCATTGC
The DNA here is from genome assembly GCF_021218885.2 of Marmota monax. Taxonomy (NCBI): domain Eukaryota; kingdom Metazoa; phylum Chordata; class Mammalia; order Rodentia; family Sciuridae; genus Marmota; species Marmota monax. Next base: position 3,696,094 of record NW_026694501.1, on the reverse strand, counting down.
TCCAATCTTTTTACCCTTCTTTGTGCATATTCTTCATTTCCCCCCTATTTTCACAAATTTTATTTTCAAATTCCAACACTTCCTTTTATACATGAAAATATGTAAAATGTAAAGATGATCATGAGATTTCATAGCAAATCCAAGTAAACAGTGAAACATTTGTATACAAATATATACATATATCAACATACAGAATATAGCTTAAAATTATTTATTTTCAAAACAATGTTTATCTTTATGCTTTGAATTATCGCCAAGAGGAAAATTCAGAAGAGTGATCTCATTTAATATACTCTAGCACTTAACATTTATAGCAGTATCCTCTTAAATGCATGAGGCATTTCCCAAGAATCTCATAAGATGCCTGAAACCGTGGATAGTACCAACTCTATATATGGTAGGCTTTTTCCTATACATACCTACCTATGATAAAGTTTAATATATAAATTAGGAAAGATTAACCACAGTAAATAATAACTTGTTATAATGAGTAATAATAATTGGTTAATTATTATTAAATAAAATTGATTATTCTTAACCCGTAATAATTATTCAATAATTGAAGACTTGCTTTGGGTGGCACCTTTTCTGCTTAATTTCTTAACCTTTAGCAGGAATGTGGCAGCACCTTCTTCATTTCCAGACGCAGCCTCTGCAATAGTTTTTATATCATTCATCCAAACTTATTCCTGAATCTGCGTAACCATCCCTTGCTGGCAGGAAGTGGTTTTGCATTGCTAGTTTCAGAGCATCTCTTGCTGCAGCCTTTGCATTGGCTCTTTGCCTGCTGCCCTCAGTTAGAACGCGTCTCCTGCTCTGTGCAATACTTTCTCTATCTTAGGCAAGCACTTGCCAAGCACTGTGGACACAACTTTTGCAACTTGGAGTGTGTCAGCCACACGAGCACATATTTTCTTTTCCTTCTCCACAATTTCATGGGGGACAGAGTTATTCTTACTGTAGCTCTTAGGAACCTCAGCACTCATCTTTTTCCTTTCCTTATTAAGTCAAGAACTTTCACGTTTTCATTTAAAGGAACACACTTGGTGGCCTCCCTCTGTATTGGCAGCCTCCCTTCTGGGTGAAGGGACCGTCTACAGAGTATGGGACCTAGCAGGGTTGAATTATACTACTCATATGGCACTTTAAAACCCCAACCTTTACTTCTTAGTAGAATTTTTCATTTAACTTTTAGACCACAGATGACTGAGGAGTACTGGAAACTTGGAAAGTCAAGTATGGGGCAGATTGTAAAGCAAAATCATAGCTTAGGTGATATGTACTATAAAGTGAAATTGCATTTGGAACTCAAGCCTGGTTTCATGTTCTACTATAGAGTTTTGTCCAATGGACACGGAAACAGGGTTTTAAGTTAATTGTGTTTTATCACCATAAGAAGTTATCATCGTTTTCTAGTGTTAGGAGTTATGCACATGTGACATAGAGGGACTTAACATAATGTCTCTACCCTCTAAGGCAATGAACTTAGCAGATAGATAAATGTGATTTTCTGCCATTTTGTAGTACCCACTTTATTACAGTTCTTGTTTTTCAGATACTTTAAACTCCAGATGAGGATGAGATCTAATCTGTGTGTATTATTCTGTATTTTTAGCTATTGTTTGGTCTGTATTCTGGGTAGCACCTAGGGAGACTGAAATCCTAGGCACTAGTCATTTACATGCAGTCGTTTGTTATAATCATGTAAGTGCTAGAAAAAGGAATGAAGCTCTCATAGTAGATGGAAAGAAGAAAATAAAGATGAATCTGTAAAAGTTAAGATATTCCTTCATTTCCTCCCATGTTCTCTGTTTTTACATTTTAACATTCCTTGTTGAGGTCCCTTTCATCACCATTCGAGGTCTAGAAAGAGCAACCCTATGCGACTGCCCTAGAAAACAAGAGGAAAAATAAAAGAACATTCAAAGAGATTGCACAGCAGAGGACAATAAAACTTTATCATGTTCTCCCAAGACCCCCTCCTCCTGTCCCTTTCAACTCAAATTTGTACAAGTTCACATAAATTTTATAGGCTCCCAAATCCCCTGCTTTTATTCCACCTGGGTTGCCCAAAGGTTAAGTACTTCCTAGCGGAGAGTCTCAGAACAAGTCCCTGAACATCAATACACACCTATTTCTTTCATGTATTTCAAAATACGTGTTGGGATGGACATATTCCTGCCCACAAATGTATTTGGACCACACTTGTAAAAATGTAGGTGCAAAGGAATTAATTCTTGTATTTTAAAAGACAGGTGTGAAAGCCATGTTCAGCAGCAGTTAACATTTAGGGAAAATCATAAAAAAAAATCTATGAGTGATGCAAAAGGAGAAAAAAGAGACTTTAGGAAAAGAGGAAGCACATAACAAGCGATTTTACCCGGAAAATGAAACTTTTAATTATGTGGAGAGACCCAGATGAAACTGAAGGTAGTTGGGTGAACTGAGCGAGACTGGGAATTTGGGTCAGCCTGACAGGTGGCAAGAGAAGTAGGTCTAACTCCCTCCTTCTGTTTCTATCATCTTTAAAAATGATATTTTCTTCCCATGCTAGATTTTCAAAGGTACGCTGTTCTGCGTTTTCCAATGGATCTTGTTTGCAGTCGGGTTTTATTAAGCTATTCGTAAGCTATCAATAACCAGAGCATAGGTTAGGAAGCAAACTCAAGGTCAAAGGGACATGCCACTTACCTATAGAACCTCAGAATGGCTAAACAGATTTCTCTTCCTCTCCTTGCATTCCACAAATAACTTAAAAATGCTTTAGGTATGATTGCATATTTTAAAAATACTTTTTAATGTAAGTTACACTCATATCAGTGGACATATGAAGAAAGATTGAAACCCATAAGATCTCTTCCTGACAAAACTTGTACTCAGGGCTGGGAGAGAGTCATTAGGAAGATGGGCAAGTTCCTAGTTTTATCAATTGTAAAATGCATAGACTTCAGGTTTTAAAACCTTAGATGTTGAGATGTGTCTTACACCTTTTATTGACTGTTGGCTAAGTGGTATGTGTGATATCCAAATTTAAATATGATTTTTCACATTTTCAACAGTTACATGGAGTTATATGAGTTTCGTCTATTGTACCACACATGTTGAGTTTAATTGCCATGTAAAAATATCTTCTGAGAGATTACTTTATGATGTGACATTAAGATCAAAGTCATTTTTATGCAGAAAGACATGTATAGAAAGCAGCAAGAAATGCATTTAATGTTTGTTCGACAAATATTCATCATTAGAAGAACACCTTGAGCTCCACACTCTCTGGCTGAGCAATAAGCTATAAATGCTTTATATGACTGAAAAAGAAGGAAACACAAATGAACATGTGCTTTTTTTAAAAATTTTGCAACTGAGATGTGTGCAAAAATCAGTTGGCTGATACAGATCTATCAATTCCTCAGAAGCCAGTGTTAAGCCCCACAATACAAGGCAAAGCCAAGGTTGAGGTTAGATTTGACCAATTAAGATTTGAGCCCTTTTTTAGAGTCATTTTATTACTCATACTGACAGGAAAAGATGCTAGCTCCCTATGGTCCTTGTCCTACATGCCAAAAGTGACAGCATCAAAATCAAAGGGACTAGAAGACAATGCAACATGATTAGGGGGACATGCTGTGCTCTAGAGCACATCATAGACTTTAGACCTGCAGTTAAACCCTGAGGGGAAACTGAAAGGCAAGGGGAATTACCTCCACAGCCTTTAGGGGGAGTCAGGGAGATCAATGCAAGGAGTCTGTGAGGCTGCTCATCACTAGCCTCCCATCCTCTAAGACTAATGCAGTTTGAGCCTTTTCATATGGCCTGTGAGTATTTCTGCAAGGTCCCCATGGCACCCTAGTGGAACAGTACCTGCCATGCAGAAGATATGGCTACGTCTCTTAGAGTAGAGGAAAAGTTCTTCAAAGTATTAAGAGATTGGTAGGACAGATTTGTTGACTTTAATCAAATAAGAAAAGCATCCAACAAAACTTATACAACAGATATCAGTAGCGCAGGAGAAAATCTAAAAGTTAATAGTAAAACATTATTTTAAGAAATAACGAATTGTTGAATCTCTTGACTGTATAGGAGACACTGTTTATAGAAAAACAGGTATAAAGACATATCATCGTTCATGTGAAAAAGTTGTGGGAAAATTTCGATTTATTTATTTATTCTGTGTATAAAGGTGAAAGGTAATAGATCTATGCTTCAATGAGTCTAAAAGGGCTCTTCTGCTATGATGAAGATAAAAATTCTAAGCAAAGAAAGTCTTGTTTCATGGTGTAATTAGCAGTGCACCTCTTTCTTAGTGATGTGTAAAATAGCCGTGTATCTTATAATCATTGCAACTTATATTCAATTAACTGGTTTATGCAAGGGGAGAAGAAATGTGATAGTGAAAAATGAAGGGAGGTAAGGTGAAGAGAAAATCAGGGAAGAAGAGGAGACGAATGAGAAGCAGGCTCTATGATGAGGTGACATTGGGACAGAGACCTGAGATCACTTTCAGGGTGGGTCATGGTTACTACTTTGGCTCTTACTTTGAGTTGAGAGGGGAAGTCTTTGGAGAGTTTTGAGGAAAAGAATAATATGCTCTGACTCATGTTATAAAAATATCATCCTGGATCACTCAGATGTGGGATATAAAAATGTGGTTTCATAGAAACTGCCAATAGAGTGGGGGTTCCCAGAGGCTGGGGAGCATAGGAGGAGGGGTGCAGTCGATGGGGTACTAAGTCACAATTAGGTATGAACCAGAAATTCTAGTGTGCTCGTGCAAATAGGGTGTCTATAGATCACAAGAATGTACTGTACACTTAAAAAAAAACACAAAAGAAAAAATTTTGCAAGTTTTCCCCATAAAGAAATAGCAAACTTTGGAGGAGATACGTTTGATATAAACATTACACAATGTATACATGTGTCAAAATATCATGCTTCCTCATTAGAATATGCAATTTCAAGATTTATACACCAGTGAGATAGGAATTTAATTTGAAAATTTTAAAATATTTCATCAATAATAGAGGGGAAGAGTAGAAAGTAAAAAGGGAATAAACAAACTTGAAGGATAAAGAACTTGTACAGAGTTTGAATGGTATCTAATTAGCTGTCCAAGGGCCAAAATCTAACTGAAAATCGAATCTAAACATTGATGGTCAAGAAAGGGAGCCTGGGAACAAGATATGAATTTGGAAGTTATTGTACTCTTGTATCCCTTGTATTCTGAATTTTATTTTTTAGGAAAGTTTTCTGTATCTATTTCTAGCCCTAGAAATCTATGCCTATCCTCAGAGAGAAGAGGATTCATACAACCACTCAGGTGAGTACCCACTGATCCTGGTTGGCTGGACATTCTGTGCTTATTAGGCCAACTGTTTTCTGGACCTGTTTCTCCTTCTTTCCCTGATTCTAAGGTTACTCTGTGATCAGTTTATTCCCCTCAGGGTCCAGTGTGAATCTAGCATTTGAGTTTATAAACTAACCCATTTTGTTTGGTAAAAGAGGATCACACTGGCCCTACCATCATGAAAGGTATTTTAAAAAAATCTTTCCCCATCCCATTTACATCTCCAACAAAACCACGGACAGAAAGCATTGTCAAAGTGGAGTGATCCGCCCCAAATGGCCCAACACTCTCAGCATTGAGCTGTCTGCAGAAATACATGACACTCGGCACACCTTCTGGTCTCCCATGAAGAAAAGGAAGGAAATATGATAAAAAAGGTGAATCTACATATCGTTTTCATTATTATCAATAATATCCATGATATAAATGTGACTAGCAGAAATGTTTCTTGTTAAAATGATAGGATTTTTTTTTACAGATTATATATAAAAGAACACCACAGCAAAAAATACAGTTATGTTTTTGGTTTTCATTTGCTTGGAATGAGTGAGTGCTTGTGTTTCTAGTTAAAACCATCCCTTGAATCAGCAATTCTTAAAATTCCCTGGAGAAAGAATGAAAATATGAAAAGTCATTTTCATTATGCAGTGTCCTGTTCTTATATCATCAGGTAACTTTGATACAAATGTTAGTTTTGGGGATTACAGAACAAAAGCATCATATTCAAATGAATTCCTGTAATATTAAAAACAGATAGAGACTAATGTACCAGGAATTTTTGCTCTTGCTATTCATTTGAAGTTCCAGTCTGCCCTCATAAATCAAAAACTCACCCAAATGATATTTTCAGTATGTGCAAATGTGGATGTGAACACTCTTGCTCATCAATTGAGCAGATTTTCTAAAAATTGACCATCACAATTGGTGCATTATTTTACATTGGAAATACAGTGGATGATTGGAAGTCATGCCTAAAGATTTTCTAGCCACTGATTACATCAATTTTTTAAAAATTAGCCACAGCTTTCTTCCTGTTTAGTTTTATTTAGCAATAAAAAAAAAAAAAACATGATCTCTTATTTTCTAAAAATTTTCAAGAAAAGAGCCTATATATAGGGGTTTGGTTTAAAGAGGATTATTAAGTTTCAGAAACAAAAGGACTTGCCATGTTTAATTTCTTAAGTTTGGGGATGGTATGTTGATATCTACCATATTGCTCCCTCTATTTTGGAGGCTGGAATCTTTTATAATTATGAAAACATATGCTAACAGTTGAGTCATTCAAAGAAAATTAAGCATATTTATAAATATGGTGTTCCACTTATGATAGTGTCCACAAATGTGTCCATATATGACATGGCTCTCTCTCTCTCTTTTTTTTTTATTCAGGGTGAAATATAGGGATCTATTGTAATTTTTCTACATGTAGATTTCTAGTTTTCTCAGCACCATTTGTTAAAAAGGCTATCTTTTCTCTAACATATATTTTTGACAATTTGTCAAGAATCAGATGACTGTATGTCTGGGAGTTTGTTTTGCATTTTCTGTTTTATTCCATTGGTTTTCATGCCTATTTTGATGCCAATATCATGCTGTTTTTATTACTATAGCTCTGTAGCATAATTAAGGTAAGGTTTTGTGATATCTCCTGCATTGCTGTTCTTGCAGAAAAGAATGTTCATTGCAGAAAAGAATGTGTAGACATAAACTTGCATGCCCTTATGTTTGGTAATTATTTTCTAGACATTATTTCAAAATTTAACAAATAAAAATAATTAAAAATAAAATAAACAAGTCTCAAAAAATAAAATACCTGGAAATAAATATAACCAAGAGATCTTTCAGAAAGATCTCTGAAATGAAAATTATAAAACACCGAAGAAAGAAATGAAGAAGATAAAACACCTTCTATGTTTTGGGGTAGGCAGAATTAATATGGTCAAAATGGCTATACTGACATGGTTCTCTTTTAATCCCCAGTTAACTTTTGAATTCAGAGTATTTTATGTGATTATTGGCAAAGCTAAGGAAAACCAACATTTCTAACATGGAAAGGTGCTTGATTTTTCAAAGTTGGTTAAGTCGCTCTTTTCTTGTCACTTAATTGCTTCACCTTACTTACACACAGTCAATAAGAGAAAAAAAAATCATTTGTGGGAAATCGTGGCACGGTGTAGTGAGAACCTCTATAAATTCACACTTTCTAAAAAGTGCTGAAAATGCTGGCACACATCATCAAAATCAACCTTTTTCTCTCTCTGGGAATTAACCACAAGGTTTGCATCACTCTAAAGAGCTTTATTTATTTATTTAATTTTTTAAAAAGATGCCGAATGTTGTGAAGAATAGCAGGGTCAGTGGCCTTTAATTTGGGCTACTCCCTTTCTCCTCTTTCAAGTGCCCATCAACTTAAGAACCCTCAGCCTCACACCCAGCGTAGCTACAGAAGCCAGCAGCCTTGTAGTCACCAGAGTGGAACTGTCTTTCCTTAATGCATGTACCCCACAATGTTTTTACTATTCAGTCTCTAGTTCAAACACCTGGAAAAGTCCCATTTGGGGACATTGTCATTATTTGACCACATTGCTCCACAAGAAAAGTTTCATTTCCAGGATATTTCATTTTAAAAATCAGGTATTTCTGGGCATGATAGTACATACTTATAATCCCAGTGGCTAAGGCTGAGGCAGAAGGATTGCAAATTCAAGGCCAGCTTCAGTAACTTAGTGAGGCCCTAAGCAATTCAGTGAGATCCTGTCTCTAAATAAAAATATCAAAAAGGGCTGGGGATGTGGCTCAGTGGTTAAGCTCCCCTGGAATCAATCCCTAGTACCCTCTGCCAAAAAAAAAAAAAAAAAATCAGCAATTGTTATTTAACGTTGCAGCACCCAGAGCTGCAATACCAGTGGGGAAAGAAATGAGAAACTGACACAAGAAGAAAATAAATATAGAATGGAATAAGTAAGGAGAATAAGTTAGAAATTTAAAAATTCTCAGGATAACATGTAATTTAAAGCATGAATTGTTTATTTCCATTTAACATTTTCAGACCGCTGATAAGAGAAACCACAAAAAGCAAAACTGCTGATGGGAGCCAAATAATGGGATGTCAATTCCAAGAGAAGATTCACCAAGACTGGTTTCTCCCTGACTTGCTTTGGGGAAGGCCAGTTGCCATATTGCTCACTGTCTATGGAGAGATGCATGTGCCTAAGAGCTCAGGGAAGCCTCTGTTCAACATCCAGTGGGGACAGTGGTCCATGGTCCAGTCTCCATAGTCAGCTGAATCCTTTGAACAGCTTCCTGAGAGCTTGAAAGCAGATCCTCCCAAATCCAGCTATTAGATGGAACTGCAGTCCTGACTGACAGGTTGGTAGAAGCTCTGTAGGAGACCTTGAGCCATATTCACCAAGCTAAATCATCTTTAGACTGCTTGCCCCAAAAAACAGTAAAAATAAATATTAGTTTTAACCCACTAAATTCTTTTTCAAAAACTTCTCACAAAGAATTGACCAAACAAGAAGATGTCACTGCTAAACATTAAAAAAAATGCAAGCCTTCTCAAAACTCTAGCAAAAATTAACATAGGAAGAAACACTACTTACCTTATTCTATAAAGGTACCTTTTTCTTGATACCCAAACCAGATATACATAAACATCACAGGATAAAAAAAGACAAACCTAAGAATCTATTTTCTTTATGAATGTAAATTCAGAATCTTCAAAAAATGCTACCAAACTGAATTCATTGGCATCAAAAAAGAGTTGTAGAGAACAAAAGGAAAATTGATAAATTGGATTTTATTAAAATTACAAAATTTTCTTCACAATACACCCTAAAAATAATATGTAAAGGCAAACTACAAAAAGGGAGAAAATATACACAAGTCATGTATCTAAAAGAGGATTCATATCTGGAATATGTAAAGAACTCTATAGTTTCAACAGCAAAAATCCCAGATATTCCAATTAGAAAATGGGCAACAGACATGAAGAGATGGTTCTTCAAAGAAGATACACAGATAGAAAATTCATAGATTAAAAGATTCTCAACATAATTAGCCACCATAGAAATACAACATAAAACCATAGTGAGTTATCACTCTGTATCTACATAAGACTAAACAAATAAGTGACCTTCAAATGATAAGAAAGAATCAAGAGATATTGGGTGGTTTTTATATTGCTTATAAGAACTTATCATGGTATAGTCAGTCTGAAAAACATTTAGAAATTACAAAAAAAAAAAAAAAAAGAAAAGAAAAAAAAAACAGCCTAAAATTTCAACTATCTTTCAATCCTTCAATTTCACTCCTGAGAATTTCCCCCAAAGAAATAAGATTTGTTTTCACATAACAACCTGCACATGAATGTATATAGAAGTTTTATTCATAATATCCTCAAACTGGAAACACTCAGATGTCCTTTGAAAAACAAATGGGTAAACAACTGTGGGAAAACCACATTACGGATAACTTCTTAGTAGGAAAAATTATTGTGCCATGCAATAACCTGAATGAATCTACAGAGAATTACCGTGAGTGAGAAAGGTCAATCCCCAAATGTTATACACTATATGACTTCACTTATAGAACATTCTTGAAATAACAAGAATACAGAAATGGAGAACAGATTAGAGGTTGCCAGGCAGAGGGGATAGGAATGGGTTGAGGGGGGAAGGGGAGGGCTGTTTTTATAAAAGAGTAAGGCTAATGATCTTTGCATGATAGATCTATTCAGAATATTATCTGTGTCAATATCAATATTTTCATATTGATATTGTACTACATATTTGCAAGATGTTAGCATTGAGGGGAACTGGGTATGGGAGATATCTCTATATTATTTCTTAATCAGCATGTGAAATTTCTAATTAAAGATAATTCACCATAATCAATTGGAATTTTTCCTAAGAATACAAAGTTTAACATTTGAAAAGCATTTAGTTTGTAGTTGGTCATCAGAATAATACCTCCCAAATGTATTTATATTCTGATCCACAGAAGCTGTGAGTGTAGGTTACATAGCAAATAGGAATCCAGATTATAGATAGAATTAAATTTGCTACCAGCTGACCTTGAGGTGAAGAGCCTAGTCTATATTATTTGGATAGGTCTGATGTAATTATGAAGCTCCTTACAAGTAAGAGAGGGAGAAATGTATGTATTAACAGGGTAGATTTGAGGATCACAACAACTCTTGGTTATGGTCAATTTATTTTCTTTTTATCCTTTTATAGTGCATTAAGCTTATGCATAATTGTTCAATTGATTTTTTGTTGTTGTTGTTTTTAGTTGTTGATGGACCTTTATTTATTTTTTATGTGGTGCTGAGGATAGAACTCAGTGGCTCACACATGCTAGGCAGACACTCTTACCACTGTGCTACAATCCCAGCCCTGTTCAATTGATTTTTGAAGAAGTTTCCATGAAAATTTATTGAGGGAAGAAGAGAAAAGTATTGCTTCAAGTAAGTGATTTGGAAACAACTGTATATCCATATGCAAAAAATAAAAACCAAACAATAGAAAAATTTCCCAGCATTTAAATTTCTCACTTGTAGCATTAAAAAGTTACTCAAAAGAATCATCAATCTAAATGTAGGACCTAAAATTACAAATTTCTCAGAAGAAAACAGAGGAAACAGTCATGATTTTGGTTAAGTAATGCTTCACTAGATATGACAGCAGAACTAGAAGAATTGAGAAAGTCAATGTTAATTGAATTTCATTACAATTGGTAATTTTAATTTTTTAAAAGAGACCATAAATAAAGTGAAAAAAATAAGCAATAGTGTAGGAAAAAAACATTTGCAAATCTGAGAAAGAACTTCAACCCTATTCTCCTATTGCACTCCAAGAAAGGGAAGACAAATAAAAACATCACCACAGAAAAATATAGCAATGTTATTGGTAACGAGTTTAAGAATGAAATCAACTCAAATGTTATTAAAATAAAATACAGATAATACAAGTGCGGTTTATCCATACACTGGAATGTTATTCAACATAAAAATGAATGAAATATATGTAAAGTGACAGATCAAAGTCACAAAATATTACATGATATATAATTTCATTTGTTTAAAAAGCCCAGAAATTGCCTGTGTGATAATAGTGAGGGCACACAAGAACCCCCTATATAAAATTAAAAATGAAGATCTGAAAGAAACATAGCTATAGGGTACTCTATGTTAGCCTAGCATAATTGTGCTTTATGCAGAAAATCATTTGCATATGTAGAGTTGTATGCACACTCAGAAATAACCTTCTTTGGCATGAATCATTTACTCTTTCCAACCTGGGTCCTTGCACAAGGAGGAAATGAAGACTGAAGCAGACATTTAAACTGTTAGACTGATTGGAGCTGTGAGTAAGAGTAGGGAACTTATAAGATCCAGTTACTTAAGGAATTCTTTGACCCATCACCAGACCCCTAAGACAACCAAGCTGAGACTTCACAGGCTTCATACCATAGGGACAATGATTTTATAGAAGGGTCTAGAAAAATGAATTAACAAAAAACCCCATAATTAATAAAAACAATATGGAAAAGGATGATCACTGTTTTCTACAGTTGCTACAGGGTATTGCCTAAAATATCCAGTTTCCAACAAGAATTGGGAGATATGCAAAGGAACAGGAAAGACTGACCCAGAGAAAAACAAATCCAATGAATATGGCCCTCAAGGAGCCCCAGAAGGTGGAAGTACATGGCAAAGATTTTAAATAGTTATTATAAATATGTTGAAAGTAATAAAAGTCAATGTCTAAAAGTCTTGAAGAATTCTAGGACAGTGATGAGTCATATTTTAGCCAGCTTTTTCATGCTGTGACTCAAAGACCTGAATAGAACAATGCGGAGGAGGAAAAGCTTATTTGGAGGCTCCTGGTTTCAGAGGTCTTGGTTCATAGACAGTAGGCCCCATCCCTTAGGGTTGGAGGTGAGGCTGGACATCGTGGCAGAAGAGTATGGCAGAGGAAAGCAGCTCACCTGATGATCAGGGAGCAGAGAGAGATTCTGCTAGCTATATACAAATACATACCCGAATGGCTCACCCCCAATGACCCACCTCTTCCAGTTACCACCCAGTTAATCCCATCAAGGGGTTAATTCACAGATTGGGTTAAGGCCTTCGTAACCCTTCTCCTCTGGATTTTCTTGCATTGTGTCATTGGGGGGGGGGGGGGCACCTCACCAGAACAAGTTACAAAACACACTAGAAGTAAAGAGGTAGAAAATATTCTTTAAAAAATAGCCAAGGGCTGGGGATGTGGCTTAAGCGGTAGTGGGCTCACCTGGCATGTGTGGGGCACTGGGTTCGATCCTCAGCACCACATAAAAATAAAATAAAGATGTTGTGTCCACCGAAAACTAAAAAATAAATATTAGAAAATATTAGAAAAATTCTCTCTCTCTCTCTCTCTCTCTCTCTCTCTCTCTCTCTCTCTCTCTGTCTCTCTGTCTCTCTCTCTCTTTAAAAAAATAGCCAAATAGAAATTTTGAAGATGAGATGTACAATGATATAAATTTGAAAATTCACTTGAGGCTTTTAATACCAAATTTGAATTGACAGAGAAAAGAATCAGCAAACTAGAAAAATCTACATTGATTCACTTTTTATTCGAAGTTACTAAAAGAAAAAGAAAATTTAAAGTAAACCGTGGTTTGGAGAACTGCAGGTCTCCATCAAATACAACATATGCAGTGTATGCATAATAATAATCACAGAAAACAGGGACAGAGAAGAAAGAGCAGAATTTTTGGAAGTAATATATCAGTAACAAGTAAAAAAAAATTAACAAATTGAGAATTTCATACAAAGAAAAGCCCAGGCTCAGATGGGTCTGCTGGTGAACTTCAGTAAACATTTAAAGAAAAATCAATGCCAACACTCCATGGACACTCCCAAAAAATTGAGAAGAAAACTTCCAACCCTGTGTGGTCAGTGGCATCCTGATGCTAATTAAAATTTATCTTAAGAAAGCCAATATCTCTAGTGAACATGGACAAAAAAAAAAAAACTTTAAGGAGACTAATAGGGCAGAGATAGCCCCTCTTCCACTTATATTTAATAGATATTTGGAGATTGCCCCTAAGAAGGTGTATTGATCACCCCTGATCCCCATGTTGACTGGCGATGCCCCATACATTGGCTAATTCCATGTGGCTGCCGGAACCAGTTACCACACGTGGTGGCCTATTATGAAATGAATGTGTTTCTCACATTTAGGAGACCATGAATCTGAAATCACTATCACCTGATCAAAATAAAGGGGTCTGCAGGGTGGTGCCCTTTCTTGGAATTTGTTTTTTTCCTCTTCCCAGTTTCTGGGGGCTGGAAGCCCTTGGCTTTCAGTCATATAAATCCATTTCCTTCCTCTGGATTTACAATGACTTTTTTCTGTATCTTTCTTTCTCTTTCTAGTTGAATCAAATCTCTCTCTGCCTCTCTCTCATAAGGACACTTAAAATTTATGAAGGACCCACGTGGGTCATCCAGAATAATTGAGCTGTTCCAGGATTGTGTCCTGAATGACATCCACAAAGCATTTTTTATTTTAAGGGCCACACAGATTCCAAAGTCTGGAAATAGATATCTATGGGAAGCAATTATTCAGTCTAATGTACACACTGGAGGGTTTGGAAGGAACAGGGTACGCCCCAAGCCCATTCTGAAAGTGGTGTGAGAGGAGGAAAAGGTGTTTCTGGTTTTATCAGGGATGGGACTGGTATGAGGTTTCTTGACAAGCCAGGATTTGGGGCTAAAAACAAACCAACAAAACACATCTGGACTTTCTTTATGGGCTTGAGTAAGTGTTGGACAAAATGAAAATGACAATGGTGGACTTGTGAACTGTCAGCTGTCAAACATGAACAACAGAGTTCAACTCAATTAAAATAAAGTTTGGAAGGTCTGGACAGCCAAACCAAGAAGAACAAAACAACGGAAAAAAGGAAAGACATTCAGAACAGAAGGAAAGAAGTAAAATTTTATTTATTGATAGATGACTTAATTCTGTATATAGAAAATCCTTAGGAATTCAACTACCACTAAAACAAACAAACAAAATTAGAATAAAATTTGTAACAAAGGTTATAAGAAATAAGGTCTATATACAAAAATCAATTGTAATTCTATACGTAAGGAGTGTCTATTCCCAAAATGAAATTAAATATTTAATTCTACTTATGACATCATAAAAATATTGAAATACTTAGTAATACATATAATAATATATATAAAACTTATAAACTATATAATAACACATATAAAACTTATAAACTGACAATCACACAACTTTGGAGAGACATTCCATGATGATGTGTTGGTAGTCTCAGTTTATGATAAGAAGACAATTATTCTTAAGATGAGGCTTGGGTTTAGTGTCATCCCTTTCTGTGTAGCAGCATATTTTGTTTTTCCTTTAGACATTGTTAAACAGGTGTTGGCATAGTAGCTCACGCCTGTAATCCCACCTACTCAGGAGGCTGAAGCAGGAACATTATAAATTCCAGGCCAGCCTGCTCAATTTAGCAAGATCCAGTCTCAAAATTAAAAAAATGAAAAAGAGGTATGTAGATGTCGCCTAGTGGCAGAGCATCTTTGGGCTCAACCCCTAGTATCAAAATAAATAAATAAGTAAAATAAAATGGGGGGAGGGAAATTGACAACAAATCCTAAAACTTACATGGAAACACAAAACATTTAGAATGTAATTAAATCAGTTTTAAAAATAAGAAAACAAGAACTAAGATGATTTACATTCTGATTTCAAAATTTGTTGAAATTTTTAAGTTACTAAAAAGATGTGGTACTGGCATAGATTGATTGATTAGGCAGTTAGTTTGGTAGGTAGATACATATAAAGGGAACATATTATTAGCATAGGCCATACAATTAAAGATGAAAAAATGGACCTAGGAAAATTTTAAATTTCTGCATTTTAAAAGATACCATAAAGAAAATGAAAAGTGCTAAAAAAAAATCTGAACAACACATTTTCAATATAAGATTTGTATCCTCAATTTACAAAGAACTTTTACAATGTAATAATGAAAAACCAGTCAGAAAAGTGATTAAGAAAAAATGAATTTGACGTTTCATCAAAGACATGCAAACAGCTAATAAGCACATGAAAAAATGCTCAATATCATCAGTTGCCAGGGAAATACAGAGGAGAACCACAGTGTGATCTCACTGTGCTCACACTAGAATGGCTAAAACCCAAAACACTGACAACACCAAATGCTGAGAGTGATATGGAGCAACAACAGGAGCTCTCGCTCACTGTTTGTAAGGATAAATATGCTTCAGTAATTTTGGAGGACAGTTTAACAATTTTTTTTTAACAAAACTAAATTTATTCTTACCATGTGGTCTAGTTAATCATATGCCTTGGCATTTACCTAAATGAGTTGAAAACTTATGTCCATGTAAAAACCTGGGTAAAATGTTTATAGTGGGGGCTGGGGTTGTGGCTCAGTGGTTGAGTGCTTGCCTAGCACGCCTGAGGCACTGGGTTCCATCCCCAGCACCACATAAGAAGACTAAATAAATAAAATAAAGGTATTGTGTCCATCTACAAATAAAAATATTTAAAAATGTTTATGATGGTCATAGTCATGATTATAGAATTTGGAATTATTAATAATGTTTTTTAATAAGGACATGAACATAGAAATCAAGGTACATCTATATACTGTCCTCAAGATTGGAGAAATAGGCAAGTCAACTGAAATTCACAGCTTCCTGAAGCTGAAACTCACAATTAGAGATCAGAATGAGGATCAGTTCCAGGGTAGGAAAAACGACAGTGCAATTGAGCAAGTGCTGAGTGGTCCGTGTGAACACATCTGACAGTTAAGACTCCAGAGATGCTGCCCCAATGTGAATCTTAAATGTCTCCCGCAGGCCTATATGTTAAATATGTGGCCTCCAGGTTGGTGCTATTGGGAGTGGTGGAACCTCTGGAAGGTGGGGTTATTAAGAGGTACTTAGGAAATTAAGGGGTGTGTCCTCCAAGGGGTTGTGAGAACCTGATGCTTCTTCTTTTTCTTTTGCTTCTTGGCCATGAAGTAATTGTTTTTGCTCCACTGCATTCCTGCCATGATGTGCTGTCTTGCCACAGGCCTCAAATAATGGGGCCAATTGATGATGGCCCCAAACCTCCAAAACCCTCAGCCAAGATAGTCTTTTCTCTTTATAAGTTGATTACCTTAGATATTTTATTTTAGTAACAGAAAGGTGACTAACACAGTCACCAAAGGATCCCTCTCATATTTGAGAATTCTACAATGAACTCTGATTCTCATAGTGACAATCAGAAAATTAGCTTCTAAAGGAATAAGAAGAAAATGAACATTTGGAAATACACCACAAGATTCTATTCTCAAGAATGAGGTCTGCCCTTGGAAGAAACTACTTTACCAGGCATGAAGCTACTGGGGTTTATCAGAGATTAATCGATCTGGAGGAATGGAAATACGCAACTCCTCCTAGCTCTAAGCTTGCACACGGGGAAAGAGAAATGGCAAACCCTAGCCCTCTGAAGCCACCCTTTCCATTCTGGAGGATGTTGGGCACCGGAACCACTGGTGAAGTTCATAGTCCAGGGGCACAGGCTCACTGAAAGGCTGAGTGTTTTTTACAAGTTTTTGAAATGCTGCCCCTTCCCTCAAGCTTTGCTGCACACCCACTAACAGCTATTTACCAGAGTTCACCTAAAACATCATGTTCGGGTTTTTTAAAAAATTAAGACATGCTAAAAGACTAAAAGCACAATTTGAAGATATAGAGCAAACATCAGAACCAGAGTCAGACAGCACAGGAATATTGATCAGACAAGGAATTTTTATTTATATTTAGTTATAATTAATATGCTATGGGGAACTAAATAAAAATGACATAATATAACCATTTAAATTCTAATAAAAACATTGAAAAGAATTATGAGAGATAAGAAAGAGGATAAATGAAGAATCCCTTTGTTGGGCCATTTAGAAGACTGGATATGGCTGAGGACAGAATCTCTGATCTAAAGGAAAATCAATAGAAATTTCCAAAACTGAAGAAAACAGAAGAAATAATCTGAATAAAAAAGAACAGTACTAAATATCAAAGATTACAGCATGATTACAAAACATAACATATGCATCATGGAAATATCTGGAGAAGAAGAGAGGAAGGACGATAAGCAATATTTAAAGCAACAATGACTGAGAATTTACCCTCAATTAATAACAAACTATTAACCACAAACTCAGGAAGCTCAGAGTAGACCATGAAGCATAAATGCCAAAATACCTAGGCATATTATATTCAACCTATAAAAAATCAAAAAGAAAAGAAAACATATTTAAAAGAATCAGAAGAAAAAAAAATACCTTGCCCGTAGAGAAGCAAAGAATTAACATCCTACATCTCCGAAATCATTCAAATAAGGAGAGAGTGGAGTAACATAGTTGAAGCACTTAGAGTGAACAATATAAGCATGATCCAAGAATTCTGCTCTCTGTGATATTACCTTTCAAAATTGGGAAAGAAATTTAGACTCATAGACAAACAAAAATTTAAATAATTTGTTGCCAGTAGATTGTTATATTGTCAATTTCTTAAAAGTTTGTTATATAGAAGGAAAATTGCATAGGTCAGAAATTCAGATTTAAATACAGAAAGAAAGGATGAATATTGGAAGAGGAATAAGTGAAACTGAAATAAAAAATTAGTCTGAAACAATCAAATGAATAACAATTAAATCAAAAATATACTATACTTGATCACATACATATATTCTATATATAAGTGAAATAATGACAATAATTATTCAAAGTGTTAGAATTAGAAATATTTTATTACTAAAAGACATTTGTACTACCCATGAAATGTTATAGTGTTATTTGCAAGTTGACTTGAATTAGCTATAAATGTATATTAAAACTCTATGGAAACCAATAAAATGTTTCAAAAATTGTAATTGAAATGCTAAGGAAAGAGAGAAAATGAAGTAATATTGAATTCCCAACTAAAACCACAAAGGCATGGCAAGGGTGGAAAATAAAAATACAGTGAAGAACAGGGCAACAAATACAAAATAGTTACAAATATGATAGATGTTACTCCAAATCTAGCAATAATCACTTTAAACATCTATGCTGTGAATGAAAGACACAAGTAGAATAAAAATAAATATGATGAATCATGTAACACTAACTTATCAAAATAAAGCAAATGTAGTTATAATAATTTCACAATGAGTAGACTTCCAAAAGAGGTATCAAAAAGATAAAAGAGGAGTCTTTAATAATAATAAAGGGATTGAAAATCCAAGAGACAATATTCCAAGTACATCAAAATATATGACCCCAAACTACCAGGAGAAATAGATGAGTCCATTATTTTAGTTAGAGACTCTTTAACTCCCATGTATCAGAAATGGATAGTTACAGTATGCAGAAAATCAGTAAGAATATAGTTAATTACAATAAAACCTTCAATATTCTTAAAATTGAACTCTGTGGAGTATTTCATCCAACAATAGTCAATTATACATTCTTCTTAAGTTCATGTGGAACATTCACCAAGATAGACCTCATTCTGAACTTTAAACGCACCTTTAAAATTTTAAAAGAATAGAAATTATACAATGTCTGCTCTCAGGAAACATTAATTTTAATGTTGCCTGGATTAACAGAAACTAAGATCAGTAACAAAAAGATAGCTGGAAAGTCCCAAAGTAATTGAAGATTACACAACATACTTCTAAATAACACATGGATTGGAAAAAATATTAAGGAACTTAAAAATATTTCAATTAATGAAAATAGATATACAATTTACCAAAATTTGTAGGATGCAGCAAAAACAGTGCCAAGAGGAAAATTTATAGCATTGAAATCATATGTTAGCAAAGAAGAATGATTTAAAATGAATACTCCAAGCTCTCATCTTTGGTAACTAGATAAAGTAAAGCAAATTAAATCCAAAGTAAGCAGGAGAAAATAAATAATAATAATCGGAGCAAAAGAGCAATTAAATTAAAGAATAAGAAATCAATAGAGAAATTAGCAAAACAAAAAGCTGGTTCTTTGAAAAGATCAATGAAATTGATCAGACTCTATCCAGGCTGCCTAAGGAAAAAAAGAGAAAGGATATAAATTATTAATAACCATAAAAAAGAGTGGGGATGATTTCAAGTTCCATGAACATTAATGGGATAATAAAGCCATAGTAGGAACAATTCCATACCCACTAATTTTATAATTTAGATGAAATGGACTGATCCCTGGAGAGAAGTTCTCTGATAAAACTTTACATAAGAAGCAATAGACAATCTGTGTAGGTCTTTATCTTTTATAGTAATTTAAACACTAATTAATAACCTTCTCAAAAAGATATCATTGGCATCAGATGTGTTGACTGGAAAATTGTAGGAAATACTTAAGAAAGAAATCATACAAATTCTTTACAATCTCTTTCAGAAGACAGAAACAGAATATTTCCTGACTCATTGTATAAAGCCAGAATTATCCCTATACCTAAGCTAGACAAAGACAATTTGGGAACATAAAACTTTATTCATGAAAGTAGTTGTAAAAAACCCCAAGAAAATATCAGCAAACTTAATCAAGAGCATGAAAAATAATATCACACCATAACCAAGTAGGATTTGTGTAAAGAATGTATAAATGGTTCCCCAATTTCATAATTTGGGAAGGGATAATTAAACAGTCTTTTGTCATGGATTATGTATTTTAATGAAAAATATCTGAAAGAATCAGCAAAAACTCATGTAACTTATAAGCAATTATAGAAATATCACATGATACACAGTTAATAGAGAAAATTCAAATGCTTTCCTGTATACCAACAATGAACAAAAGGAATTTGAAGTTAAAAACACAACAATTTATATTGGCATCCTTAAAATGAAATACTTGCATATAGATCTGACAAAATATGTACAAGATCCTTATGAGTAAACCTAAAAGATTCTGATCTATGATATTAAAAAGAGCTATACAATTGGAGAGATATTCCATTTTTATATATAAAAACATGCAATCCTGTCAAGATTGCCTGTTACTGTCAGCTTGATCTGTGGATTCAGTATAATCATAATCAAAGTTCCAGAAAGTTATTATATCAATATCAGCAAACTGATTCTAAAGTTTATTTGGAGAGGCAGAAGTCACAGACAACCAACTCAATATTGAAGAAGAGATAATTTGAAGATGTGATCCTACCAGATTATAAGACTCACTATAATACCCTGATATTCAAGAAAGCAGGATATTTGCAAAAGAATAAAGGAAGAGATTAATGAAGCGGAATAAAAGGTCCAGAAATACACAGACACAAATTTAGTCAACTGTTTTTTGAAAGATAGGCAAAAGCAATAGAATGAAGCAAGTCTGTCTCTTCTACAAATGGTGTTGGAACAACTGAACATTCTAATGCAAAAAAAAAAAAAAAAGTGAATCTATACAAAGACCTTACATTCTTCAGAAAATGATCTTAAAATGCATCAAAGATTTAAACATAAAATGCCAAATTAAATGCCTATTCAAATATTAAAAAGAAGCCTCAAAACTGAAAAATTAGCAATGGGACAACTTCATTTAAAAATGGGCAAGAAAAAAGAACAGACACCTCATCAAAGAAGACAGACAGACGGATGGCAAATAAGCATAGGAAAGCTATTACACATCACGTAGCATTAGGGAATTGAGGCACCTCCATATACACCCCTTAGAATGGCTGAAATCCCCAAAACTGAAAGTACCAAATGATGAGAACATTGTTGTTATTTATTGGTAAGAATACAAATGTCACAGCTACTTTGGAAGATAGTTTGTATGTTTCTTAGAAAACTAAACATCCTCTTATGTGGCAATCACAGTCTTTGATATTTACCCAAAGGAATAAAAAAAGATTTTTTTTTTCACAAAGCACATGGATGTTTGTAGAAGTTGCATTAATAATTGACAAAACTTGAAGGGTTGGGGGTATAGCTCAGTGCTAGAGTTCTTGCCTAGCATGCATGAGGCCCTGGGTTCGATCCTCAGCACCACATAAAAACAAATAAGTAAAATAAAGGTATTGTGTCCATCTATAACTTAAAAAAAAATGGGGGCTGGCGATATGGCTCAAGTGGTAGTACACTTGCCTGGCATACATGAGGCCCTGGGTTCAATCCTCAGCACCACATAAAAATAAAATAAAGATATTGTGTCCACCTAAAGCTAAAAAAAATAAATATTACAAAAAAAACCTGGAAGCCAACAAGATGTTCTTCAGTGAGTGGATGGATACTATGTGGTATATCGTGGCAACTGAATATTATTCAGCATTAAAAGGAACTTAGCAGTCAGGTCATGAAAAGATATGGAAGGCATACTATTAAGTTAAAGAGGACAATCTGAAAAGGTTATATACTATATGATTATACTATATGACATTCTAGAAAAAGCAACAATATGTAGATAGTAAAAAGATCCGTGGTTGCCCCAGGATTCTGTGCAAAGGAGAGATGGATAGGCAGATCACAGAGCATTTCTATAGCAGGGAAACTTCTGAATACTACTATCACAGAACACATGTTGCTATTTATTTATAAAATCTCATTGAATGTGCAACACAAAGAATGAACCTTGACTTTGGACTTTGGCTCCTAATGATATGTCAATGTTGGTTAATTTTATTAGAACAAAGCTGTGAGTGTTGTGCAGGACATTAATGTGGAATGTCATGTGTGAGAACTGAGATGTGCTGAAATTCTCCTTATTCTCCCCACACAGTTTGGCTGTGAATCTAAAACTGTTCTTACAAAGGAAAATGTATTAACTGAAAATAAGTAAAATAAGTCAAAAAATGTTAAAAAAAGTAAAACCCAATTCTTTTTTAAAAATATTCTTTGAAATTTGACCAATTCTTATTATTTCTTTAGAATATTTACATTTGAAACAGTATCTTCTTCTTTGGGAGTTGTCACATAGATTTCATACATTGTGGTATCATTTTTGTTATTTCTTTTAAAAATCTATGGTTGTCACTGTTAAAAAAACAATATTTCCACAAATTCAGTTTCAAAGATCTAATTGGCTTATTAGTTATTCCAGAACTGAGTAGCATTCAGTCTACAAACTAGAAAGGCGCTCTAATGAGCTCAACAGAGTGAGTGAATTTTATAGGTACTTAAAAAAACAGAGGAGCACAGGAAAAAAAGGAACAAATATTGGATTGATCATTTCAAGTTTAATTTCTCTGTAGTGTTGTAGGCTAAATCCTGATGGCTTAATGGGATTTGGCTATCATCTGTCTCATGATTTCTGGGAAGAAATGATCTTACAGTCCGATCTTACACATCAGGGACCAAGTTTCAGTTTGGCCACATGTCACTTTAGCATGAGTTCATTTTTCACTTGTTCAAAAATAACACCATCAGTTAACATCACATTTCATCCTTGTCTCAGTAGATACTGAATTGTCTTATTTTAAAATGCTTGTTTTTTTAAAAAATACTATTTTTTATATAATAGTATTACTTCAAATTCTACTGGAATCCTGTATAGATGACGTTTTATGTGATATGGGAGTGGAGATGAGCTTTGAGAGGCCAAATTTTCAAACTCAGGAAAGCAAACATTTGCTGTTGTTAAGATGTCTACCTAAGAAAAATATAATCTGGATAAAAATATAATCTGGATCAAGTATCTTGCATTTATCTGTTGCCTTATCAAAAAAAAAAAAGATAAAGGTGGAGGCAGAATTCCCTAGAGATATTGTGTTTCTCAATTTACATTTATGTTTCTTATAGTTTTCTACTCATTGGCACACAAACATTACGGACTACAATCTTCATCAAATGTCTGTGAACATCAGTATATAAAAATCACTTATTTTTGGACATAAAATTTGCTTTGTATGAAATAATATTGCCATTTGCTTTTTCAAGTTGTACCACTCAGTGTTTTAGTTACAATTTTGTGATTTTTTTTTTGGTCATACATATGACAAAACTATTTATACATTTCTGAGATTGTCCTGTTATTCACATATATCCAATATCAGAACAGCAGTTTGGGTAAAACATAGTTTCAAAATCATGACAATTACTTCACTTTTATGTTTTGAAATTAATTTCCTTCATAACATTGCAGAAATAAAGTTAAGAACCATGTATTCTAGTACCTGAGTAGCTAAAATATTATTTTCTTTGTTCTTATATTTTAAAGTATGGACTCCATATGTTCACAAGGTTGTTTACCATTCAATGACTTCTTTGAATTATTTCAGTTTTGAATTCCTTTCCATTTCTTTGAATTCTTTTATCAGCTAAAAAAATTTCTTAATTATACTATAGATTGTAAATTTTTGTTATGAATATGAAATATTCTCAGATTGAATCTGTTTTTGTCCCTTCAATTTCTGATTCTTTTATGGTTTTCATTTCAATGTCAATTTCCCCAGCATTGAGAAAGTGATTGATTCTTGTCTTTCACTTAACTAGTTAAAAAGTCTCATGAAATTCTATGATTTCCATGTGGATTCAATTTTGCCTTTCTGTGTACACACACACATACACACACACACGCACACACATTATCTTTTACAGCTTGCTTCTGTTTCAGTAAATGATACACCTTAGACATGATTCCTCATTTTAATGTGACTGTGTCCCTCAATTTTTTTAATAGTTGTATAATGTTGCATTAAATGGATTTGCATAATTAAACAACTGGTTCCTTTGTGATAGGCATCTAGTTTGAGTCCAATCTTTAATGTATAACAATTCTACCCAATAATCTTATATACATTTCTTTTACAGAAGTGAATAAGTTTGCCAGATAAATTTCTAAAAGTAATAATTTCTAGGTTTCAGAACCTTTCTGTTTTCCTGATGATTTGTTTTTGCATTTTTGAGAAACATTGCCAAATTGCCCTTCCTTTTTATACATCTTCTCACCCAATTCCATTTTAATACAAATCTGTTGTTTCATCTTGAAGTTATTCTCATTCCTAGATTTAATGTGTTATTTTGCTACTTTATTTAGTGATTTATTCTAGAAATTATTTCTTCAAACATTTTCTCTTTCTGTGATATTTATATGAAATGAGAGGTTTAGCCTTCATTTGAGTCTTCAAGTTAACTACCCACTTTTGTCACACTGCTGGTTTATTTCTTTTTTTCTTTCTTCTTCTTTTTTTTTTTAACCCAGAGGGGCTTAACCACTAAGCCACATCTCCAGCCCTTTTTATTTTTGATTTTGAGATAGGGTCTTGCTAAGTTGCTTAGGACCTCGCTAAATCACTGAGGCTGGTTTGAGCTTGTGATCCTCCTGCCTCAGCCTCCTGAGTAGCTGAGATTACAGGTGTGTGCCACAGAGCCTGGCCACATTGATAGTTTTTGTTTTCTTATAAATATCTGTTTCCCTACCTCATTGCTTTCTGTGGTTTTTCAACCCCTTCCTGGTATGAGGTCCTGATTAAATGTTTCTCAGCAGGTATAGATCTACTGACCAATATGTCTGTCTACCAGAGTATTGAAATGCCCTGGCTCAGCAGAAGGACCTGCTGATGTTTGCAGAGTGGTTCTCAGTGTTAGCCAGCATCTAAGAAGAAAGCTTTGCTGAACTGAGTGGCATGGATGCCAGCCCTCACTGAAGACAAGTCTAAAAATCATAATTTCAGCACCAAATTTCCCCATGGCTGTTTCTATCTCTCTCTTCTCTTTCAGAACCTTGTATTCGAGCCACACCTCCTGAGGTATAATTCATCCAAGCACGTAATCCTGTGTCTGCCCCGTGGTTTCTTGGGAGTTGAAGTTGTCATGGGTGAATGAATGTTGAAAAGAAGGGGATTTGGAGGGGAAGAAGTTGGAAAAGAATAACCACCCCTGAGCTATTTTATTATACCTGTGCTCTGTGGGGGTTATTAGTTATCACCCAAACTCTAGATAACTTGTAATATATCTACATCTGTTTCAAACTACCTTATATGTGTCACCTAAGTGAAAATGTTCAAGTGATTCTTGATTCAACTTATATAATGTATATAAGATAGGTCTTTTATTTTTTAATTATTTATAATAGGTGTCTGTGAGTTTAATTTCTTTTGCTATTTAATTATTTCTTTATTTCTATTGATATTTTATTAGGAAGTTTGGAGAACCTACATCAAGACAGAGGGATACAAATATGTCCTAAGTTAGACTTTTTAATTTAATTTAGAACTTAAATCAGTTCATTCTTCTCTTAGTCACACATTTCTATCTCAATGACTTAGTGAATAAACCATTCTTAATTGTGCTTGCATTTTAAGTGAAATATATGAGCTAAAACTATAAAAAGCAGTAATACTATCCGAATTCTCACAAAGTAAAAAATAGCATATTAACTTATCTTTTGTGCAAGTCCACATTTCCATACAATATAGTATTAAAAATTATTCATTATAACTTATGTTTTTCTATATTCTGGAAGGCATCCATTCTTCTAATTTTCAGTTACTTCCAAGTTGCTCCTAACCCATTGGGCTTCTGCCTCCAAATCCCTTCTGGTGTAGTATTCTCTTCTACTTATCAATTTTATACTTGACTGAGTCTTTTTTCTGTTCTGTTAATATGCTAGAAATCTTCCTAACAATTTGCAAGGAAGCAATATTCTTTTTGAATCCCCTTTGAAAAAGAAGGGCTTTTATATTTAGAAAGATCAAATCAGCCTAAAAATACTAGAATGGTGCTATATTCTGAGTGATGAACAAATATATCACCAAAGGACACAAAGAACACCTGGGATTAGTTCATCTTCCATAGTGTGCAAAGGCTGTATTTAGCTACAACCCTTAACATAATAAATTTTGTTTTCCTTTTATTATTGTAAGAATTAAAATATTAGAAAAACTTTGAAAAGACTTAAACATCACAAAAAGGGAAGGGGAGTGGAGGGGAGATTATCCCACAACTTCCCTATCAACAAAATAAAATATATAGGTAGCCTAAATGTGGCAGAATGACTTCACAAATCAATCAAAAATTTTAAAAAGGACAAAACCATACCACAGGTATGTACTCTGGTTTCCCCTCCTCCAGTGTGTCAGGGTGAATGCAGTTGTAAGATATTTATTAATTATGAGATAAAGCACTAAATTTTCATGTTCACAGTTGAGATGCAATATATGTTTCAAATGTTTCCAACTAAAAGCTTTAAAAGAAAAAAATATAAATAGCAATTGATTTATCATTCCTTAATTTCAGTGTGAAAAAATAACTCATTCTTTTTCTACATTCCAGAATTCCAATTATTTTAAACACTTGTTTTTCCTTAAGGGCTAAGGATAATCAGGGCACAATGATGGTCCCTTTTAATTGCTCAGTTACTCTATCCAATGATCCAACTTTGGCTTCAGGTTGCTATAGCAATTAAAATGGGAAAACTGGCAACAAAGCCTAATAAAACTTCATTTAATCCATTATATATGGTTACAGCAAACCAAAAAGCTTCCTACGGATTCAGAAACGGATGCATCACCTCTGTAGATAATTAAGTGTTTTGGTGGGAATTTGTTCAAAAAACCTGATGTACAATTAGACAAATATGTTCACATATCATGTTTCACTGAAGTCTGCATGAGCCTACATGCTTGTCAATGGGTCCTGCTCCTAAATGCTTTTATGGCTGATTAATTGTCAATATCAGGCAGGAGCTTGCTCATTAGCTCCTCACAGAGCCCATTTTAGATTGCAATGAGCTTCATTTCAAGATGATACGCTAACTGTTAATAAACGAAATTGAATTTTTTTTTCTTATGTGAACAGAGCTTGTTGGAAAAAATGAAAATCTTCCAAAAGAACTCAATAAATTCAGATTATTCTGTTATAGAATTTACTATTTTAGCATCTATGCTCCCTTAGTTAAATATGAACTTTATGCTTGCTTTTATTTTTCCCTTATTTTTGTAATTTGTCTAGTGTCTCTCACAGTTATATATTGATATATTTAACTAATATCACTTCTACATATAATAAAGCAAGTTTGTTTTAAGATTTACTGAATCGTAGTAACTAACTTCTTAGGCAGCCATTGTAAACACATGTACATTTTACATCATTACTAAAAATTCTACCAGGCAATTCACTCAGTATTTTTCCTTTGAATTTTCTAAAATTATTAGAAGCCTCAATAACACACCTGTTTCATTAATATAGGTTGAAAGCAGTTTGGGGGTTATGAAAAGTACTTCAATAAAGAGGACTTGGGAAAGAAGTACAGAATTTTTCCTAAGTCATGATTTTGGGATTATAATTCTTACTATTCCTATTGTTTTGCACAAAACTAGACAGATTAAGTCTTGTCATTAGGAAGACTGTTCTCTCAAATTAAAATAAAACTGAAATTTCCAACATTACCAGGCACCAGTAAGAATAACTGTTTTATTACATTCATACCTATACACTAAAAGCATACTACGTTCACTAAAATTTCTACTTGCTATTCTCATTATTGTATCTGAACTAGGAAAATAAAAAAAAAATTAAGCATAGTAAAAAATGCAGCTTATAGCCCTATAAAAGAGAAAATAAATTTGACAAGATATAGAATTGTATTTCAGCAAAGAGTTGCAAATGTACTAATTAAGGCATCAACATTTAAAAAAAAATTACATATTTTAAGGTTGCAACAGTTGAAATAATAGTCTGTAATCAATAATTACCTTCCATCAAAAAACGATAATAATCACTAAGCACAGTGGTGTCTTTCTATGTTCTTTGAGTCTTTCATTTATTGGACATACTAACGAAAGATGATGAAAATTTAAAAGAAATTTCAATTATTCCAGGTGTAAAACCAAAAAAGATACGTTAAGTAGATGGTAGAAAAGGGTACTTAATAGACATTAAAAGTTCTCACACTTGAAATCATTCAGGGGCCTTGAGCAAAAATGTGTCACTAAAGTGACTGAAATTTCACAGTTGTCATAAATATATGAGAGGAAACAAGGGAATCTGCTTCCTTGGTTAGAATTTAGAAAATAACAAAGACCCATTGCTGAAACGAAAACTCTACTTCTTGATTGATACTTAATACTCAAATGACCCACAGCCTAAGATTACTTCTAGTTTCTCTTAAAAATAAATTCGGGGGGCCGGGGTTGTGGCTCAGTGGTAGAGCACGTGCCTAGCATGTGTGAGACGCTGGGTTTGATTACCGGCACCATATTAAAAAAAAAAAAAAAGAGGAACAAATAAAATAAGGGTATTGTGTCCATCTACAACTAAAATACATAAATAAAATAAATTCAGGAGACAAAGGTGTTTCTCTTACTTGATTATAGAAGACAGGAATGCAGGCCTCTTCAACTTGTCTTCTTTTCTAATAACCACATTACTGTCAGTATTTAATGATTTATTTTTCAATAGTTTTGTGAATCGACTTTGACCAGCAGCCAAGGTAAAAAAAATATTTATTAATTTTATTCTATGTTAACGTGACTATACATGAAAACGTTGGTTCATGGGTACATTCCATAACAATTCTCTAAGAAGTTTTATGAAAGCAAAATGAGAACACACAACAGAATCTAAAATACCCTTCAGGAACCTTTGAAATTATTAAAAACACCTCTTCAAATGTGATGTAAATTCCCTACTCAAAAACAAGAGGTAACTTTGATTCCTAAACTGAGGTCCTTCTACCCACTGAATAGATTTTCTTAAAATGTACAGCTCTGCCACCATTTGGAGTTCAGAGCCACCTTTCCAACTGTCTTCTCTTTCAGACCCCTAACAGGAAATTGCAGTTATTGGTGTTTTCTGAACACACAGTGGGGATTTTCTATTCTGTGCCTTTCTTAGGAATGGCTATAATATGAAAACTCTCTACCATCTGTCTCAAACCCTGACCATATCCACCTGCTTTCCTTGCCCCTTTCAATTTTGCTACTTAAGGCTTTCCTGAGCATGTGGAGAGCATGTATACCCTCCCACACCAATATTCCTTCAATATTTTAATTGTGCCCTTCTAATTTTATTTACTTTGCAGGAAAATTATTGGCCTAAGAACAATGAATAATATTCATTTTTTTAACAAAGAGAAAGCCAGGATAATAGCAAAATCTATAAAAAGACATGCAAATACTATTTTAATGGTAGAGAGATAAGGAAAGTACATTGTAGTGAGAGCTATAGATAGAGTTTTAGATGTGTGCATGTAATATGTATATTTTGGTTTTGGCTATCTTTACAGAGTTGAATCATCCCATGATTCTGTCTCAGAACTCCTCAGTGTCCCTATAAAAATATCTGTCTTTGGCAATCAATCAGCACCCCATGCTTAGCTCCAAAAAACAACTATTCTGCTCTATGTATGTTTTTCCTTTACTAAAATGTTCATATAAATTGAAACATGAGATGAGGTTCTTTGTCTCTGAGTTTGTTTACTTTGTATAATGTTTCTGTTCATTCCTTACTTACCATTTATCAACAATGGGTACTTTTGATTGCTGAATAGTATTCCATTGTTATATGGATATACCACATTTTATCTGTGTACCCACCAGTTGAGGGAAATATGTATTGTTTTCAGTTTGGGGCTTTGATGAATAATGCTGCTTTAACTATAAATATTACTCCCTAAGTCTCTGTGTGGGTGTCACTAATTTTCTATTTGACACCCAGGAATTGAATTGGTGTGTTATTTGTTCAGTTTTGTTCACTTTTTTAAATAACAGCAAGACTTTTTAAAAGTGGCTGAACTTGTACACTTCCTTCAGAAACATGAGTTATTTCGTCTTTCATTTTTGACATTCAGAATTGTCTTCAAAAAAATAACTTTTCTCTTTGGTGGGCAGTGGTATATAATTGTTGTTTTAATTTGCATATAGTTAATAATTAAAAATGCTTCACCGTTTCACATATATATGCCATCCATATAGATTCTTTGGTAAAATAGCCATACAAATGTTTTACACAGTTTTAATTTTTTCTTTTAATTATTGAGTTGTAAGAATTCTTTATACATTAATAAGCTCATTATCAGATATATTACTTCCAAATGTTTTATCCCAGTTTATGTCTTGTTTTATTCTATTTATTTATTTGTTTGTTTGTTTATATATATATTTATTTATTTATTTATTTATTTATTTTGGGTACCAGGGATTGGACCTGGGGTCCTTAACCACTGAGCCACACCCCCCAGTTCTTTTTATTTTTTATTTTGAGACAGGGTCTCACTAAGTTGCCCAGGACCTCACTAAATTGCCGAGGCTGGCTTTAAACTTGTGACCCCCCTGCCTTAACTTCCTGAGTTGCTGAGATTATAGGCATGTGCCACCACACTCTGGCTATCTTTTTATTTTTGATGGTAAGTTTCAAAGATTTAAAGTTTTAAATTTTGATGAATTTCAACTGATCTTTCTTTTTTGTTGTAATGAACTGTGCTTTTGATGTCTAAGGACTCTTCCTCAAATATGTTCAGGAAGATTCTCTCCTATGTTACCTTCTAGAAATTTAATGACTTTTAATCTTATATGGGATAAATGATTAATTTTTAGTTAGATGTGTGTGGTGGGACATTCCATGTCAATGGTTTGACTTGCTGGGCATGAACTTGTCCCTGTAGTATTTACATAAGAGACAATCATTTAACTGTTTTGGCATCTTTGTTGAAAATTATTTGACAATAAATATATGTGTTCCAGGGCTGTTAGTTATGTACCATTGGTCCTTTAGCATTATAATAAATTAGAAATGCGGAAGTCCACATTTTATTCTTTTATTTTACATTTATTTTGGTCATTTGCAATTAAAAAAATTTAGCATCAGCTTGTCAATTTAAAGAAAATAATATGCTGAGATTTTTATACTGTTAAATCTAGAAATTAAGGTTGGGGAGAATCAATATCATAAAAGTGTTTCATTTTTAATAAAAAAAATGGGATATTTCTCCTTAGCTAACTCCTATTTACATGGGCTATAGTGATATTTTGTATTGGTCACATATTTAAGTCTTACATCTCTGTTCTTACATTTACTTCTAAGCATTTTATTCTTTTTGATAATTTGATATATAGAATTACATTATTTAATTTCATCTTTGAATTTTCTGTTCCTAATATCAAGAAACACACATTTTTATATTGATTCTAAATGATGAACCATATATTTATACATATGATGTCATCTATTTGTAAACACAGTTGTGCTTCAAGTTTTCCAATATAGTTTCTATTAAGATTATTTGCCTTTTTATGTTGGCAATAACCTCAATTAAAATGTGAAATAGAAGTGGTGGGAACTAAAATAATTTTTTCCCCATCATAACAGGAACCACATTCAATCTTTCAGCATTAAATATGAATTTAGTTTTAGGTTTTAGGAAGATGACTTTTAGCAAATTGGCGAAGGTATCTTCTATTAGCTCTTTGTCAAATTCCAACAATGTTTTGTGAAATGTTTACAGTGTTTCACACATAATATCAGGTTATGTATCAGGAGAGATCATTTAAACTATTCTTTTCCAATGTGGATGTTCTCTCTCTCTTTCCCCTACCTGTTGCTCTAGTTAGATTTTCTAGTAACATGTTGAGTAAGTCTGATGACGGCAAGCAATCCTTGTCTCATTTCTATCTTAAGGAAGTTTTCATCTTTAACCTTTAAATAAAATGGTATATGCATGTTTTTCATATAGGACCTTTATCATACTAAGGCACTTTCCTTCTATTCCTAGTTCGCTGAATGTTGTTATTAAGAAAGATAGTTGATAGGATGGGGTTGTGGCTCGGTGAGAGAGCACTTGCCTAGCATGTGTGAGGCACTTGGGTTCGATTCTCAGCACCACATATATATATAAATGAATAAAATAACAGTTCATCAACATCTAAAAAAATATTTTTTTTAAAAAAGAAAGATAGTTGAGCCAGGCACAGTGGTGCACACTTGTAATCCCAGCAGCTTGGGAAGGTAAAGTATGAGGATCGTGAGTTCAAAGTCAGCTTCAGCAAAAGCAAGGAACTAAGCAACTCAGCAAGACCCTGTCTCTAATAAAATATTTAAAAGGGTTGGGGATCTGGCTCTGTGATTAAGTGTCACGGGGTTCAACCTCTGGTATGAAGAAAAGAAAACAAAACAAAATAGTTGAATTTTGTCAATTTTTTTTCTGGTATCAACTGACATTGCTGAATATTTTTTCTTTCTTTCCATTAACTCTTTTTCTAGTTCCTTAAGGTCTATAGTTATGTTTTGATTTCAGACATTTTTTGTTTTTTAATATACACATTTACTGATATGAATTTCACTTTTATCACTGCCTATGTGCATTCCATAAGGTTTAGCATGCTCTGTTTTCATTTATTGCAGGGTATTTTCTAATTTCCATTCTTGTTTAACTACTTTGTTGTTTTATTTCCATATATTTGTGAATTTTCCAGATTTCTTTTTACATATAGATTCCTACTGCGTGTTCTATCATCAGAAATGTTACTTTGATTTTAATATTTAATTTTAATCTTTTTAGTTTTTTAAGGCTTGTTTGTGGTTTAATTTATGTTCTACACTGGAGACTGTCTTATACACACTTGAAAAAAAATCTGTATGCTGCTGTTAAGGTGTGGAATGATCTGTATCTGCTTAAGTCCTCTAAATCCTTATTGATCCTCTGTTTCATTGCTGTATCCACTACTGACATTGGGAGCATTGAAGTGTCTAACTACTATTGCAAAACTGTCTGTTCTTCCTTTCAAATCTCTTGATGTTGCCTCAAATATAACAGGGCTATGATATTTAGTGCATATATGTTTATAATTACTGCATCATCTTGGTGAATTGATGTTTTTATCAATTTAAAATGTTCTTATTTGCCTCTTGCAATGGTTTTTTAATTAAAGTTTTTTAACTAAAGTGTAGTTGCTGCTATTTGTATGAAATGTCTTTGCAAATCATTTTCTTTCAAATTATTTGTGTCTCAAATCAAAGTGAGTTTCTTGACAGCAAGCAGAAAAAAACATGTTTTTTTTCCATATGTTTTGCCCATCTATGTCAATGGATTACATTTTTTCTTATGTAATCCATTGACATTAAAAATAAGTATCAATAAAGGTCTTCTGCATTTGCTGTTTGCTTTCTATGTCTCTTGTCCTTTGTTTTCTTTATTTCAGAATTTTTTTTTTTTGGTGTTTAGTGGATTTTTATAGTGACATATTTGATTCCCCTTTCCCTTTCTTTCCTTTTGTGTATATTCTATAGATACTTTCTTTGTGGTTACCATGGGGATTGCATGTAGCACCCCAAAGTTACAGCTAACTTGAATCAATACCAACTTAACCTCAGTTTCATACATAAACTCTACTCCTACAAAGTTCCATCCTCTCCATATGTTCCTGATGTCACAGATTACATATTTACACATTGAATGCATAATAGCATAGATTTAAAAATATTTCTTTTGCCTTTTAAATCCTATAGAAAATGAAAGCAGAGTTGCAAACCAAAATTACCATGTAGTGGCCTTTGTATCTGCTCATGTATTTACCTTATAGGAGAGCTTTGTTTGCATATACCTTCATGCTACAACACAGGATCATTTCATTTCAACCTGAAGAAATGTTCTTTAACAGTTCTTGTAAGGAAGGCCTAGTGATGAAGAATTCCCTCAGTTTTGGTTTATCTTGGAAATTTGTAGTTTTTTTTTCCCTTCATATTTGAAGGACAATTTTGCCAGATATAGACTATAAACTGACATTTTAAAAATTTCATATATATATATATATATATATATATAAATGTATATAATACATATTTAATAGATTATAACATGAAAGATTTTCTGCCTTTCTGCTTCTGGGTTTTGATGAGAGATCTGCTGATGACTGTGTTGAGACTCCCTTGAGAATAGCAAGTGTCTTCCTCTTGTGGTTTTAAGATTCTGTCCATGTCTTTGGCTTTCAGCAGTTTGATTATCATTTGTCTGGGTCTGAGTCTCTTTGTGTATATGGAATTTGGATTTTATTGAGCTTCTTTTATTCACAGATTCATGTCTTTACTCATATTTGATAAATCTTTTGTGATTTTTTGTCATCCCGTTTCTTTCTCCCTTCCTCTTCTGGTACTCTCATGATGTATATGATAGTCTTCTTGATGCTGTCCCACAATTGTCTTCAATTCTGTTCACTTTTTTTCATACCGTTTTGTTTTCTCCTTTTTTAGACAATTTAAGTTGTCCTATCTTCCAGTTCACTCATTCTCTGAAAATCTATTAATGATCCATTGTAGGGGGTTTTTCATTTGGGTTATTATGAATTTTCAACTCGAGAATTTCCATGGGGTTCATTTTTCAATAATTTCTACTAGCTTGATAATGTTCTCCCTTTGATAATATATTGTGTTCCAAATTCCCTTCAGTTCATTGCATTTTTCTTTATCTATTTGAGCAGACTTATGACAGTTGTTTTAAAATCTTTGTCTAGTTAGTCCAGCATCTGGACTTCCTCAGGGACAATTTGTGTCAATCAATTATTTGATTCCTTTGAATGAGCCATTTTCCTGTTTCTTTGTACACCTTTTAACTTTTTGGTGTTGCAATTGACAATTGGCACTGGATTTTTATAAAGGGGTGACACTGAAAATCACATTTTCTCCATTCCTAATGTTTTCTGTTTTTTTTTTTTTTTTTTGTCATCCTTTTGATCATGTGGAGACTGTTTAGCCCATTTGTTCTGAGATTTTTCCACACAAATTTTTGCAAAGGCTACTACATGACCTGTATGCTTGTTTTGTGGCTTTAGTTTGCATTCGGCTAATATTTTGATAGAGATTACCTTTAGTGCTAGGAGCTAAGAAAGACAAAAACACTGAGATAAACAAGCAGATAATCACTTTTCTTAGTCTTCACAGGCTGCTTCTGTGCTGGGGTGCTCCTTTATGTGAGAGCAGGTGAGAGCTTAAGGTGTTCTAAGAACTTCTAAAGAAGCGTCCTGCTTGGGCATTTGTACTACTTCCTAAATTCTCCTGGATATGATAAGCTTCAGTCGGTTTCTTTTCTGGGACTTGGGCAATCTATTGCGTGCGTCCATCCAGAATCTCTTGCTCTGTACTTTTGTAGATGTGCTGGCCCCTTAGAGTTTTTAGTAGCAATGATTATTACTTTTTCTGTTTATATCCAGAATTATGTGAAACAGAGATGAGAAACTCGATCCCTCAAGTACCCATCCAATGAAGTTTGTATAAATATACACAATAATTTACAGAGGGTCTACTTTGCTTCCTTCGTTTTGAGGTGGAAAATTTGTAACCAAAACTGTCACCCCTCAAGACTAATACCATCATGTGTTAATGACGGGGTTGGGGAGTAGAGTGTGAAAATACCACAACACTCTATTCCTATTTTGAAGATGGCTTTTTCTTTTTCCTTGAAATTTTCATCTTTTTTTAAAAAATTTGTTCTAAGTAGCTATACATGACAGTAGAATGCATTTTGACACATCATACATATGTGGAATATAACTTCTCATTCTTCTGGTTGTACATAATGTAGAATCACACTGGTCTTGTAATTACATATATATATATATATATATATGTGTGTGTGTGTGTGTGTGTGTGTATGTGTGTATATATATATATATATATATATATATATATATACACATATATATGTATGTATATATGGGGGGGGCTAAGATGGCTTTTTCTTGATTGAACATTTATTTTTTGCTGTAAATTTTTCATTATTTCCCAGAGATCCTAAAACACTTATTCACACTCCTTCCGGGTTTTTGTTACTGCTTATTTTGTTCTGTTTTTGTTTTTGAATAAGAGCTACTAACTAGACTTACATTTTACTGATGTCACCCTCTAAGGATTTTCATTTTCATATGTCTAGAAACTCTTTATTTCCTTCCTTCTTTGTTCTTTTCTGAGACCTCTAGAAGAGAGCAAATGCCTCTAGAATCAAGTTCATCATATCATGGTGACTTCCTTTTTTTCTTCTCATTGATACTTGATCTCACTGATTATCTAATGCTGTTTATAAGTTGCCATTCTTTAAATTTCAACAATTCTATTTTGAAAAGCACACATATAACAAGTTCATTTTTTTTTGTTCTCCTAAGTATGCAAATATGGCGGGCATTTCTTGCAACTAAAAAGGATAGTATTCTTTTTCATTTTTTTTTTGTTTTGTTTTTTAATCCAGGTACTATGATGATGTTCTTTGTGGTTCCTTCAAAGTTCTCTGCTGCTTTCCCTTTCCTCATAAGCTGATATTTTTTTCCATGTAACTTTCATATCAAATTTTACTTCTTTAATGATTTTCAAAATGATTAATACATACTCATTTATAGGTCATTATATTAACTGTAGCAATTGAGAGAAGCAATTCTCCTACTTGTTGTATCTGCTGGTTCTTAGCAGGCTGGTATACTTCCTCTCTGCTTGTTCCTTTAACTCCTGGGCTCTTCAGCAGCTCTATTTTCCCCATGCATGTAGTGGATAGCCTCTATTATGGAACTATCCCACAGATAGTGTTTGTTTTTTCTTCTGATAGAACTTTTGGGATATGTACCCTGAGACATCCATTCACAAAGCATCTCAAATCAGAAAAGTAAGATGATAAATTTGTGTTGTTCAAAGTAAGAAAAAGAAAAAAAAAAAAAGAAAATCCACCCCTAATACCTGCATGTGAAATAGATTTACTGTTTCTGTTTCTTATTTAAAAAAAAAAAAAAAAAACTTCTATATCAATTTTTTGAAAGAGTAAAAACGTTTTTCTTCTCCTTTGGGATGGTAGAGTGTATATTTTCTTTGAGCTATTTATGAAGTGGGAAGAACTTTTAGAATATTTTATGCAGGGGATCTCATATGAAATTCTGTAAAATTTATAACCAAAAGAAACTTTAATTTTTCTTCTCTTCCTTTCTTAGGTTTCAATCTTTATTTTTGAACAGTCGAAGGGCATTTCCCATAGGAAGGTCTTTTTGTTTGGTTGATGAATTAATTATATCTCACAAAAAGCATAAAATTGGTATCGGATCCAGACATCACAAAATAATCCCCAAATAGAACAGTCAGCAGATATTCACTTTGTGAGATTCTGGAGACTTCTTTTAAGGCTGATGCATAATATAAGTCATTTTAAAATGTATCAGAGATTGTCATTATTTATAGTTATACATTTCTATGTACATACATCTTAGGTATAAACATAAGATATAATTATATTAAAGCTACTATTTTATAATTTAATTTAGTAGCTATATATATATATATATATATATATATATATATATATATATACCTATACATGGAGATATTTATAAAATATTAAAAACAAAATGGCTTTGCAATGAGACTGCTAAACTTTTTTACCCATTTTTGTCATCAAAAGTTACATCAATGTGTCATATAAAATTTGAATGTCTTTTCTATGTATTCCATTTGCTGGAACTATTTATAAATTTTGTCCTGGTATTTTTCTTCTTAGTGTCTTGTAATATGACACTTCATGTTTAATATAACTGAGTGTATATATATGTATACACACATATTAATGTTCTCTCTGCGTTTGTACAGATCAATAGCATAAGTGATTAATATTGAACATATTTAAACCTAAATGTCTTACACTGAACATTTCTCCCTATATGCGGAGAGAAGAGTGCTATTTCACAGTCATTACCATTGTTCTAGGTGCATATTAAAGAATGGTGGAGAGCTACAGAGGTCACAAGAAGTGACACCTAAGCCTGTAGAGACTCATCTCATAAAGCCCCAAAGTTCTATTAGAACTCTACTTTGATTACCTATTTAGTGATACTTCAATGGTAGAAAAAATATAATTAGATCTACATGGTCACTGCCTTACAAAATTTAATTGAAATTTCTATTTTGTTAATTATCTATGACTACTAACCCCCTATTTACATGTTGTAGAAAGAAACTACAGTTTTTTGTAGTGTTTTTTTTTTTTTTTTTTTTTTGTCGGGTAGAACATACTGTCCACTCTCTGGATTGAATGACTCATAGTAGGTGCTCAATAAATGTGTGTGTGTGTGTGTGTGTATCAAGATTACTCTTTCTTATTTACATGCTTTGTGATAGTGTCTTAATAAAAAACATTTTTTAGTAGTAGGTGGACACAATACCTTTATTTAGTTTTTTTTGTTGTTGTTGTTTTGTTTTTGTGGTGCTGGGGATCAAACCCAGAGTCTCATGGGTGCTAGGCAAGCACTCTATCTCTGAGCTACAACCCCAGCCCACCTTTTTATTATTTTAAGGATACAATATTTCCAGTGCTGAATCATTGTTAACTAATATCTAACTAGGGCATTTACTGAGGGAGACATTCTTCACCTATTCTTTTGGTAGGGAGAAATGGCGATGGGGGTAAATCAGTTCAGAGGAATGTTTCAGTTTCATTCCAGGGGTCGGGGTAGAGTAGGAGGTTTCATAAAAACTTGCTCTGGTATAACTACGTGTTTTCTGATTCTGAATTTTTGTCCTACTTGTATAGGATGGTCACATATTACCAATCTGTATCATAACCCCCCCCCCCCACACACACACTCTTCATTTGAAAGCCTTGATGCTTTTTCAGTATAGATAAGTTTTGTCACAATTCTGAAAACAGAGTATTACCTGGGATTCTGACTTTCTATTTTCCACCCCCTCCTCATATCTTTTTCCACCAAGGAATTGGACAGATTTTGACTTTTTTAAGGTAGATGACCTGTGATGAACTTGAGTTGCCATTTTCACGAACAACTTTTTAAATACGCTAAGGTGGCAAGTCTCTTGCCTGGTCATTGGGAATCTGTTTTGATGACAGTGACTGATTTGGGGTTTTATCTTACAATTCATGGCATCCTTTGCTGGGTGTCAAGCAGGATTTTTGCCACTAGGGATCACTGTCCAGGAAAGGTTTTATTCTTTACTTTTAGAGTAAATATGATTTCACACTCAAGGCATTATTTTTATCAGAGTCTGTACTTTAAAGATTGAGGCCCGGGTCTGTGCTGTCCAATATGTGGGATCTAGATATGTGGATAGCAAAAGAGCTTTCCTTCCAAAGGAATCTTCCTATGAACCGTAGCTTTGT
Organism: Marmota monax; assembly: GCF_021218885.2. Classification (NCBI taxonomy): domain Eukaryota; kingdom Metazoa; phylum Chordata; class Mammalia; order Rodentia; family Sciuridae; genus Marmota; species Marmota monax. The sequence goes on along the minus strand of NW_026694501.1, from coordinate 3,656,658 downwards.
AGATTTGGTTCTAGCTGGGAACAATAGCCAAGGTAAGATAATTCGGCCTTGATGGCAGTATGGAAAGCTGAATTGGTTCTTCTCTTCACATTAAGCAATACATGAAACCCACCTGGGGATCCTGGGAAAGTCTGACCAACACTCCCACTATGCCCTGTTTTGTTTTTCTCCTCCCACTGCCAAACCTTGGTGAACTCTGGAGACATTCAGTCTTTCCAGTTTTGCTACCTGTAACGAAATATACAAATGTCAGACTCCCATTAGGAATTCAAGTACAATGGCTCATCCACCATGAAGTTTAAGGCCGTCGAGAATCCTGTTAAACAATCTCATCGGAGTTCATCACCAAGACACAAATCTGGAAGCAATATTTTTTTTCCACATAAATGCCATTCCTTAGATATGCTTTTGGATGTTGTCAAATATAAATTATCTAAGGAAACAAGGCAACAGAACGTGCTTCACTGTGAATGTCCCCTGGGCTCATTTTATACCCGAGTCTCTTCCATAAGAGGGTCCTTTGTGGCCCTGATTGCATGACTGGTGTCTGTCCGTCATTGTTTTAGCAACAGGGCACTCGGGCACTCTTCCATGGACAATAACCCCCGTGCATAATTGGAGTCTAATTTTAACGGATGGCTATTTGTAATTTTTTTAGGGCAATTTGGAAATTAGAAATAAGAACACGTGAGACCAGATTTATGTTCATACGCTTTTTACAGGTGTGAGTCTTGGAGAATGGTTTCATAAGAATCATTAACTTTTTAAAAGACACCCGTTTCCTTCTGTCATTAATGATATGCGTAACAGTTGAATGTAATGCTACTTTTAATTATCACAGCCCTTTCTTTTAAATATCAAATTTCCCCCTCTAAACTGTCCTGCGTTCTCTTTAGAGTCTCATCTGTCACTGTAAATGCCATCCCTTTATTCCTCCTTTAGATGCAGTGACAGGCCTACTCTTATCCCAAGCTTTATCTCTTTTTCCATCCTTTATTGTACTACAAAGATCCCTTTTTCATAGTTTACAGCTGTATCCGCTTTCCACACGTGGCAAATGATTGCCTCGGTAAAGGTATTTTCTGTTTCAATCTTGCATTTTCCCAAGGGAGAACAAAAGGGACAAGCTTTCTGGAGTTGGTTTCACTGAGAAAATTGTTTAGAATTGCCTCATTCCTCAGCAGATTAACGAATGCATACAATCCCAGCTTAAGTGCTATTGTACCGCACAATTTGTCCATTATACTTTGTCCTTTCCATTTAGAAAGCCCCTCACCAATTAAAGTAATACAGCCTTCCAATACCTGCTCCCAATTAAATCTGAGCTGTATTACCTGCCCCGATGCAGCTGGTCACAGATTCCTACCACTTACCCGCATTCATTAGGCCTGTTCATTATCAACGGGATAGTGGCAGGAATTCAAGCCACTGCCTTCTTTTAGGGCTCACCGAAATTATCAGCTTTCCACTCAAGGCCCCCAATAAGGACAGGATTAAGTATAAGGAGAAGGAATTCATACAGTAGCAAACTCCATTGTCTCTGCTTTCCTCATGTCCTCTCTATCTTAACACATCAAAAGGATACAGTACAGGTACAAAAGAACACTCGTCTTAATTAAAGGATCACTTTTCCCTCCCTTTCTAGCCCAAAGTGCACCCCAGCTTTGTTCCTCTGTCTTCACTGCCCTCCCCATTCAAGCCCTTTCTCCAAGACCACAGTGAAAACCCTACAGAAAGGCTCTGAAAGTGACCAAGAAGGCCCACTGACTGCGAGCTTTGTCATTTAAGAACAGGGCTTTCCAGCTTCAGGGTTAATACGCCCCTGAGCAAGGAGGGGGATGCGGAGAGATATGGAGGGTGCCAGGGACTCACTGAATTCCTCCCATGGCATGATGCCGTTAGTGGTTCTCCCAGAGAAATTTCAATCTACTTAGAACAATGCACATAAAATGTCCAAGGAGCTTTCTTTACTTTCATTTCAAAGAAGAAAATGTAGCAGTAATTCCTTGGAAACTCTGATGGTTTTTTTTTCTCAGGATTCTTGAACAAAAAAAAAGAGAAAAAGAAAAAGAAAAAGGTGGAGGGAGGCATGCCACAGATGGGAAAAGGTCACAGACTAAAGAAGATAAGAATATTAAAAAGCACTACAGGGACAATTCAGGAGAGAAGGAAATACCAGCAGATTCCAGAAGAAGGTAAGGCAACACTCAGGTACAAACATTTCAGGCAACATAAAAATTATGAAGTCCTAACAAGAAGAGCTCCCTGTGCGCCAAAAAGGCTGAGGACTGAAGACCATCACAGGCTCTGGTGGCCCTCGGTGTCAGGGGAACTCAGCTGAAGACCATGGGTCCTTTCATAGGGGGATCCAGAGCAAATTTTACCCATCTCATCTGGAGAGAAGAGAATGAGATCCTGCACTAAAATGGCCTTTCAAAAAATATCTGATTATTAGGTAGAAGTAATAGATGTCACCTCTTAACTTCATAAACCATCACTTAGCCTTTAATCATTAGCATTTTTAAAGGGATCTCAGTGACTTTCAGAAGGGCAGGAGCTAGGGGAGAATCTCCATCATGGAGAAGCTGCAGACATTCTCCAAGCAGATAGATGCATGGTGGGTGGATCATCAGTGAAAATCCATTGTAAGCAACTTTACTATAAGTCTTTATTGTATACATGCAAATCTTATCAATGAACAGCACCATATGCATATCCATGGCTTTTTTTTTCTTAAGGGTGGGGGAGGTTGTATATTAGTGTTTTCCTCTCAATTAACTTCTAGGCAATTTTCCCAGCTAAATGCATAACATCTCTGGCAAGATGCCAAACAAAACCTTAAGACCCAACACTAAATTCTGCACTTATACAGGCAGTTTAGATTTTCACGCGGTTATCTGGAAGCCTGCCAACGACTCCCACTATAAACCCAGCAGTGGGAAAGCTATATATTTTTTTTTATCAAGAAACTCTACTTTAGATTTCCAAGACCACTTGAAAATTGCACTATTTTAATGTGCCTTTTAGACAAAATAAAAGAAAGATTTAACCTGCTATTAAATTAACCCAATTAGCTATTTATTCCATGTAACCTTACACTTTGGATGCTGTTAAATCAAATAAACTGGCAGTGAATGAATTTTTTTAGTGAATTATGGAAATTGCAAGATGCATTCTAGACAATGTGTTCTTATGTCTTTTTTTCTTTCCCTTTTCACTCTGACAAGATTATCAGAACATTTTTTTAAAAAATCTTTTTTTTTTAATTTTATTTTTTCTACAAATTGGAATTTCCCAGGATCCAGTGCAGCTGAAGGGCCTGCAGAGACTCACTGTGGGAATCAGCAAGTGAAGGATAGCTAATCAAATAGAAATTCACACAGAGGCCATTCCTTGGAAATCTTGCCATCAATCCTTCAAACTTTGCTTTTTACTTTTATTTGTACCTTCTATGCAACACATGTGTTCTTCCAATAACATAGTAGTAGTTTTCAAAGTGCTGAGAGTAGTGGCCCAGCTTGGGATGCCAATCAAGTTTTGTTGATGTAACATTTAGAACCAAACTCTGGGGGTCGAATTGATGTCTGCTGGGACCTACAACTAGAGGAAAAAAATACCTCAAGAACTTGTATAGTGCCTGATAAACCTCTTTTAACACTAAAATGCTTTTGGAAAACAACATTTTGACGATTTAAGAGGCAGTGAACCAGAAACATATGGATTAAGTTTCCCCTAAAATACTCAGGGGCTTAAAAATTAAGGGAGAAATGCTTGGCCAAACAAATGTTACACAACCAAAAGAAAAAAAAAATGTAAGACAAGCCAAGGGTGTTTGCCAAGCTCCAAGGGCTGATGAGCTCTCTTTCTTTAATATTAACTATTGTTGTTATTACTTTTCAAAAATTTTTGTTAGATAAATCTGGGATTTCAAACACATCTGGAATGGGTTCAGAGAACAGGAGTTCACATCAAAGTGATTTTGCAATTTCAAAAACAAATCATAAATCACAACCTAGCAACATTGCAAATTTGCCTGTGTGAACGGAGAGCCAGGATAGATAGGTAGGCCATGTGGTGGTACCAAGTGGTGTCCATGGCAAGGGTTTCCCCGGTCCTTGTAGCAGGTGAGGCCCTTTCAAAGACAGGAGGATGCTATCAAGAGGACATGTGGGAAGGCAGAGTCTGTATTTAAGCAATGGCCTAAGGTACCAGTGTTAACCAGACCGGAGAGGAAAAAGACCCCAGGGTAGGGCTTCTTTTAACAAGAAGCAGAAAGATGATTCCTTAGGGCTCCTTAGTAACCTAGAAGATATTGGTCCTGAAGAATGGTTAACGGTAGCTTTTTGATTTCCAAGAACAGACGCAGTACCTACTTCTTCCTGTTCTGACCCTGTATAAGTTTTAACAGCACAAACTCATAACAGGATAGCATGACAAAGCACACGGTGATGTGAACTATGTCCAAACTCTTTTCCACTGTCTTTTTCTGGACTTATCCTCTGTCCTTTGGAAGCATGGCTGGATGAGGCAGCAGATTCATTGCTACCTACAAGAAGAACCTATACTTAAAGAACCAGAGTGAGTCCAGATACTGAAGTGAAGGGCTCCAAAGGTAAACTATAAATAAAAGAGGGAGAAAGAAAGAAAATGAAAGAACAAAAGAAAGAATAAAGGTAACAAGGAAGGAAGGCAGAAAGGAAAGCAAGGCGGGGGGGGGGGGGGGCGAAGGGGGGGAGGGGGAGGGATGGGGGGAGGGGAAGGGGAGGTGAGTACTCTCAGCACACATTCAGTATTAAGGGAAAGGAGACCACACACCATTTCATACACTTGATATACATTTTATTTATTGCATATATTTTATTTGCCTTTGATTTATTTCAATGCTGAGCTACCATTTTTGAAGCAAGTAAATTAAGATTTCACGTGGTATGATGGCTGTAGAGGTGGTGGTAATTATGGTAATGGGGTAGATCAGCATTTAGAAACTTTGAAACTTTCTCTAAGATAGAAGTGACAATTTGATGTGGAAAAAAAAAACTCCCTTTAAATATTTTGGAAGAGCCATAAGAGTCATTTGACATTTAAAGACACAGCAGTAGCAGTTAACTAGTTGACTATGGAGAACTGATATTTAAGAAAAAAATTGTATTCAAAATTGCACTGCCAAGACATCACAAAACCCCTTCAAAACTGTGGATAAAGTTATAAAATTAACTATGTTTTATATGATTTATTTTTTATAAGGGACCATTGTGTCCACAGAATATACTTACATAATACATTTTACATAATATAATTATATAAAGTGTTACAGAATCTGTTTTAGGTAGGATATAATAGTGTCACAGAATATCTTGCGTACAACATAAGATTTTACACTATCAACAGGACAGTAAATTGACATTTTGTTTGAAACTCTTAGAAAAGTTAAAGACAGGTGATTTTATTTGTGATGAATTGCTTTAATATGTATTAATACACTGACTAGCAACTGAAACATAGTTTAACATATGATTTTTTCTGTCTCCTAACTAGAAATTTTTTTTCTTTTTTCTTCTGTAAGGGCAGTCTTGAAGATTGGGTGTGATTCATACTGCATCTTATTACTCCCCTAAATTTGTGCCTATTTATGTAAAAATTAGCATAATTTGACTTAAAACTTCTATTACTTTGTAAAAGAGTTATTTCACATATTTCTCACCACAAGTAGCAGCAGTCTCTTAGGAAGAATTTTCTGCTGGGATGAAATATTCTATGCTTGTATTTATACATAACTTCACTCTTTACACTCCAAAATTGCAGGAAGACAGGCTAAGAAAAAAATAACTGCATTCGCCCAAGAGTCTTGGAGCAAATTGTTTTAAAAAGTATCATTGTATTATAAATACAAGGAGAGAGAGAGAGAGAGAGAGAGAGAGAGAGAGAGAGAGAGAGAGAGAGAGAGAGAATATGAATTTGCTTTTAAGAACACTTGCTTTGATTTAAAATGCATTTGTAAAGACCCACACCAAGTTCCTTTGGCAGTCTCACTGGGCCTGCTTGCCCGGTGACAGACAGGCTGTCCTTGGGAACCCAGCGTGCCAATTTCCACCTAGCATGGCATGCACATTAAAGTTGCATGCAGCAGAGCTCTGTAGCATGCATGTCTTTGTCCAGACTATGAATGATTAGAAATCAGAGATTATCTTTAGTAAGGATAAAAACTGGTGTACAAGACCCAAATAAATAAATACATAAATAAACCTGGAAGCTTTTCAAGAACAGAATTAGTGACAGAATCCCAGGTGGGGAGTCTATGTCAGAAGCCTAAATCAGAATTTCTGATGAAGGTAAATGAAGGGTGACAGGTAGTTCCAAAATCCAGCCACAATCAGCAGCGAAAGAGAAGGAGTCACCTAAACTTGAATCAGAATCCAAAATCAGGGTCAAGAGGCACAAGGCAGGGGTAAGCCAGGAAGTCTACCGTGGGCAGCACTTGAGGACAGTAGACAGCCCAAGAGAGGCCGCAGCTTCTTGGGTTTTATAAGGAGAGAGAGAGGGAAAATAAGCCAGGGCTCTGGATAAAAGGCAGCCCAGAAGCCAGGGGTTGGGGGTGGGTCAGCAGGTTACTGTGCCCTCATCTGTCAAGGGCCACACCTGGCAGCCAGGCCTGGACCCTGAAGAGGAGAAAAACCTTCCCAGGGAAGGATTGGTAAACAATATAGATGGAGAGATAGAGGCCATTTTACCCAGGCCTTTGTTTAATCAGAAACTAGTCATTATTAAAAGGTTACTAACTACAGGAAAAAAACGTTCTCCTACGAGGCTAATTTATTCCTGTACAGCAATTACTTCTGAAGAATGACGATTTCTAAGAACTGGGACGATAAGACATTGTAAAAAAGAAATGCATTATTTCAAGACCTCTTTTTCCTCTCTGTGCACTGATCTCTCTGCTCTTTTATTGATTCATGTCTCAGTGTCCAAACACAATTTTGTCTTTTTTCAACAGAGTTCAAAGCAGAGGAGATGTTATCTCGTCAGTTTTCATAATTTCCATATGATTCACCATCTGGCTCTTTCCTCCCTCTGCAGTTTCTCTTCTCAGTAGACCCCAGTGTGCTCTCCCTGGCTCACTCCAGAGCCACACCTGGAGCACCTTCCAGGAGCTCCCCGGGCACATCCTGCCTGCATCCCTGCACAACCCCTTTCTCTCAGCCTCTCCGCGAGGACCCCTCTCTCTCATTTATACAGTCAATATTTACTGAGTCACAGCTACGTGCTCAGTCTGTGCTGGGAGTTGAGGGAATGACGGACGAGGTCACCTCTGGAGCTGCCTGTTGTTATTAAGGGCACCCAAAGCTTACACTGTCCAACAAAACTCAGCTCCACTTTCCAATGGGAATCCTCTGCGCTTCCCCATTTTGAATCTGACACATCTTTGTAATTTCGCTATAAGAAAAAATATATATGTAGCGCTATTTTACCAGAAATCCTATTTTACCTAATTATCCACATGTCTCCCCACTGGGGGGTATGTTGCATCCATCAATTTTTTCTGTATTATGTTGGCTCTGGTCTCTGTGTATTTTAATTATTCATTTGCAGTGACTCTTTGTTCAGGGATGGTGGATGGCTGGATGGATGGATGGATGGTTGGTTGACTAGCTGGGTGTAGGTAGTTGAATCCCAAGACAACTTTATTTCTTGAATTCATAGTTCTTTGGCCATTATCGCTCAAGACAGTACAGTCTTCCTGCCTCCACCTGAAATTCATGACTTTTTAATTTAAGCAGTACTTTCCTATAGAACAAGAAATCAAATAACCTCTCCTGTGTTTTGTTAGAACTACTCACCATCAACCTGGTCATGTAACCATTTTCTGTTATTGCACTGAACTTTCCTATGGCATCATGGTGTATAATCGTCTGTTCAACAATATAGTATTAATTTAATAATCAGCAAAGGGGTAACCATCCAAAGAGGATCTGCATTGTGGTTTGACTTTTTAAAATATGTGTAAAAGAAAAATATTTGCATCAAAAGGCCAATCTGGCATTTACGTGAAAGGACATAATGATCATTAATTTTCATAATTAAATGTTTCCAATCTGCCTTGGTTATATAAAATTATTATCAATTATCAATTTATATGTCTTTGACTTTCTTCTAGAGGTTTTTCAAAATGAGTACATAACTATCTTTATACATTTGAAATTTATACATAGTTGATATTCATATATCAACAGATCCTATGTAGAAAAAGAAAGTTTGCTCTATCATGTTTTGACAATTTAAAAAATTCATGTCTCCATCCAAAAAATCCTTGATACAGTAGACTGATTCTGGCACAGGTATCATAATTCAGAAATGTGTAAAAAAATGCTCAGAGAAAGGCATAGCTAATATCACCGTCCTAACACATTCGATATAGAGTATTGCCGAGCTCATTATAGCAGACCCTATACTATAATTATATTACACACATTTTAAATTATCATTATAATTTAAGCCTGCAATTTTGTTTGGGGCTTAGATTTTCCATATTTGTTCTCACATGTGAATCATTTAAATTGTTGAAGTAGAATCTGTTTAGCTGTTTTGAATTATATGAATGAAAGAAAAAAATACTTTCTCTTTAAAGCAAATTAAGATATTTGAGAATTCAAATGTGAGACTGTCTGAATTTATAAGCTTGAAAATTTTGAAGTAAATACGAACTTAAAAATATTTTCTAATTTCCCTCGAATGCAATTTACAATTACAAATGAATTAACTCTTTGATATAAATCTGATGAAATTATCACTTTAGTCAGTGATCTTTGTTTTACTATATCAAGAGTATTGATGTTTAAATTAGCATCACAAATTGGTAAGCGATTTAAGATTTCCTCAGTGGATATACTATTGTGGGGTATATAAGTACATGATTTTTCTTTTCAATATTCGGACACAACATTCAGAGTTACAAATTAAATAACCTCCTATTATTATTCCATTTACGTCTAAAGTATGATTTCATGAAATGCACACGTCAGAATTTACTAGTATTAACTTACCATGAGCAGATGTGGCATTCATTACTTATATTTGGGTTTTCTAATTGGAGACCTTGATACCATTAGTTCTTTACGCTGATCATTTATGTATTTATACTTTGTAAGGAAACTTGGCAAAGATTCCAAACAAACACAGAAGAGAGGGTAGAATTTTCAGGAATGGAGACTTCTATCTTTCTTTCAAAAAATGACTTAAAATACCAGTTTTGATATTGAAATAAAAATCACTTGGCCCCTATCTCCACTCAACTCATTTTGTGTTTTTAATTGCATAATGTCATAGTTCTTGCTGTATTGTTGTTCCTCTTAAACATTTACCTCTGGAAGTCAGGAGAGAGACTTAATGATCAGTGTGAACTTTTACTCTTGATGATATAAGTATTTCAGATTATAAAACTCAACTTGTTAAATTCGGCTCTCCTGACATTTATAAAACAACAGCAACCGCAAAAGGGCACTGAGGGAAATCTCTTGAGGACTGAGCAGCAGCTGATCCATTGAGGTTCCCTTGGTCTTTGGTACTTGCTTCCCTGACCTACACCATATATAGCAGAAGTGACTAGAAATAGCTCCTCAAACTCAGGCCAGCAGTTCCAGGAGGAATCCGGCTGCAGCTGAGGCTTACACTGTGGGAGGAGAAGCCAGACTAGGTGTGACTGCATGCAGGGTCTTCACCGTGGGCCTCAGGAACTCACAGTGTCACTATCTCCTTTGTATTTATTTTTATTTTTTAAAATATTTTTTAGTTGTTGATGGACCTTTATTTTTTATTTATCTACATGTGGTGCTGAGGATCGAACCCAGTGCCTCACACATGCTAGACAAGGGCTCTACCACTGAGCCACAACCCCAGCCACTCCTTTGTGTTTTTTACAAAGAGTTTATTAAAATGTCTAGAAGCCAACAGGATGCATTTCTTTTTACCAAACACTCCAAGCAGCAAGAAGCCCAGAGCGTTTTCATTATTGCTAATGAGGAAGAATATGCTGTCTGTCCTGAGATATTAACATTAATACCCAAGTATAAGCAAATTTAGCCATATTATTAGGAAAGATTTATACAATGTGCATCATAAGAGATATTCCAAAAGAACACATGAAGTAGTCAATTTGGATGAAAACTAAAATTCTGAAGGTGGATTCACATGATACAACTAGCACAGGCAGTAAATTTTTAAATTTCCCTGATAGTACCTGGTTTCATGGCCTTTCACCCTCTTGTTTCTATGAGATTCTATGTGATTTCTATCACGTTGCCTTTTACAATTTTCGCTCACTTGCCTTATTTTGAAATATACTTTTGTACCATTGTATGTAAGTGAAGATGCCTTTTCTTTTCCTTCTCACAATGTTGCATTTCAACCAAATCACCTTTCAACAGCTCTGGAGATAGCACATTAAATGAATTTGATGATGCAAATTTTGTAAAAAATTTTAAAAAAATAGATTTTGAAATTATTAACTCCTAATTTGCTGTATAATTTTGTTGTTGTTGTTTTCAGACACGAAACCTCAGAATTTATCCTGGAATTTTAAAATTTAGTCTAAATATTTATAATGTAATTTAAAAAATTTATCTTATTTATGGGCCGTGTCACCAATGTTTTTAATGCTATTGAAGCATTAAAAGATGACTAAGCAGAAATTTTAATTGTCTTATGTTTTAATTGTAATTTTTGCAGTCTCTTCACAGTTGTTTTAGGAGCCATCTTTCCTTGGCGAGACAGGAGTTGGCACCAATTTTAATTTGGTTAATTGTTTCGGCACATTTTCATGATACTTCAGGCATCCCTTGGATTCTGTATGTAGAATGTGATAGTTGTCAGCTTTTGTCAATGAAAACTTTTTGCCTCTGTAGTGGTTGTTATGACAAAGTATTAATTGTACTCAACAAGGAAAACAGTCAACAAATTTAGCACTGTGATGTAATTTATAAATTAAAATTATTAATTTTTTTTACAAAACCTTATAATTGAATTTTTTCCTAGTGCTTAGCAAGACAGGGTAATCTGGCAGAGCACTATCCAACAGGAGTTCCGTGGCTATAGAGAGGTGTTACCTCTCTCCAGTCCACTATGGCACCACCAGCCACTTGGCCTTCAGCTTGTGAAACCGAGAAGCAGAATTTTTAATTTTCTTTAATGTTAATTACTCTCCATTTAAATTTAAATGTCAACTGGTCTCCAGCCATTCCACATGCCTCTGAGACCTGATACCACCTCTTACTGTGTGGTTTGGGGAAAGTCAGACTTGCCAAAAGCTCATCTTTATATCTGTGAAATGTGGATAAATGGTACCCACCCCATAGCATAGTTATGAGGTTTTAATAAGACATGGAGCCTTAAAGCAGTGCCTGGAACATGTTAGGCACTTGATAAATGTAAGCTCTTGCTATCACATAGGTTTTTATTTTGTATTTCACAGCAGTCAACCACGCTTAGCTAGGATTTTCTTAGGGTGCAGCTAAAATAAGTAGAATATAATTGTAACTTAGTCAACAAATAGCTTTGGATTCAGCCATGGTTTGTACCATAAGAAAATGAGACTTCTGGAGGCTTCTCTTTCAAAGGGGTGTAAGTGTCACACCAACATTTTCTTAGGTTGAATAAAAATACATGGTGATTTTAAGAGGTTTGTACAATCTGCTTTCAAAAAAATTATTTTTTTAATAAATCTGACATTTTAGAGGTGTGCATGCACAAACAAAACCATAAAATGGAAAAAAAAACAGTTTGTAAATATTCCATGAAATATGCTGTTTTTTTTTTAATTAATTGTACACCTAGCAGTATTCAGGCTATTGAAATTAAAATAGATGTATCATTGAGAGTAATTTGTGTATTTTTATTATTAAAAACTGAAATACTAACAAATACATAACTCATGTGAGATTTTTTTTCTTTTTCTCATGAATAGGTATATCTAACTAGTATCTCTTATAGTCAAAAAATTAAGATTTGGGTTTCAGTGGATGAAATGCAGAGAGAGAGAGACTCCGAGATGAAGAGAGAGAACAGGAATGTTAATAGAACCTTGCACATCTTTCTTATGTTGTTTTGTTTGTTATGATGTTAAATTATTTCTCAGTGGAATTAGGTGAAATAAGGAAAGGCTGATCTGGAGTTGAGACAAGAATATTCGGAAGCATGAAATCAAGAATCTGTTCGTGGTGTATTCAAAACGGAACAGGCTCCAGCCTGCTAGGTGTTGCCTCTGTCGGGCTGATCTATTACAAACTGCTTTGAGAACCATGTTGAAAGTAGGTTGTGTGAATTCACCCCCTTCTAAAATGACTTTTTTTTTTTCATACTGAATTTAGGTTGTTTGAAAATGAGTATCAAAAAAGCAATGTCAAGGGAGACAAATATCAGCCACCATCATCAACAAATATTTGCTGAGTTCTGAATATCTAGATATATACAGTGCGATGGGGCTTTCAAAGCAGGAGGAAGATGGGATTTTTTTTTCCCTTTAAAGCTGATGTTCTTAAAACTTGATCAATGGGGCGTCTGGGCATTACGTCCAGGCAGCCCTGAAATTAGATGCAAACTTTGGTGTGTGAGTGAGCACCTAGGCACTTTTATGTGGGGTGTGGACCAAGGGTATCGTAAGTTGTGGGAGTACTAACATTTTGTGTTTGATCCTCAAAGTATTCAGTGACTGCAGAAATATTAACCATTAATTTCCTTGAGTCACATGGAAGTAGAAGCTGAGCAAACTTTAAATATGAACCTGCATTTTGTTGTGATGTTACTGTGCTGCCTAGGTGTAGAGTTTCTTAGGCAGTGTGGTGCGATTAGCGACTACTGGTATTAAGTCTGGCTGTTCCAATGAGTGGAGTACCCAGGCAGGTGTGTTTGGTATTGCTCCGCACGGAGTCCAGTATGACTGGAAAGAACTGGTATTAAGACTGACTTAAGTTCTGCAAAATTAATTGTAACTGTCCCAGTGCCTGTCAGTCTTTTTCAGACAACCAAAGAGGTAATTTTGTCCTCAAGTCCAGGATTGTGAAAAGGAATAGTTTCCCCAATTCCCTCTCCTTTTTTATTCTTATTTTTTCACTACTTACAGAACACCTAAAAAATGTGGACAAACTGTGTGCCCTCTAGCATGAGGTAAGTACACATGAGAAATCTTTTAAGTTTAAATATTTTTGAAGAACGTAATTTATAGCATGTTGTAAATATTGACATTTAAAAATAAAACTGCGGTACCATTCCTTAAGATATGTCCACTGAAATTGAAATACCATAGGGATTTGATTTGAGTTATCCATTTAAAAATATATATATGCACACAGCATTCTTTAGCAGTCAGAAACTGTATACTGTTCCTTTTTCTCCTTGCAGTTGATTTCTATTCCACTCTCCACAAAGAAACTGATCCTAATGTAATATATTTTCAGGCTTAGAAGTCTTTTATTGATCATTGAATCTTACTTCTCGGCAATAAAAAAAAAAGTATGTAAATTGAAATTCTAAAAATAATGTTCTGTGATCATAATGATTGATGTTTTCCAGCATTCCTCTGGATGGAGTTATCATTATAACTATATTTAGCACAGTTGATGAAAACAGTATAAACATATGACACAATTCACAGCAAAAGCAAAGACCCTTGTGAAGATCGGAGGTAGGGGAGACCCCCCTGTTGTATTTCAGGGGCTGTGTGCTGTGTGTTCAAGTAATCCACACTCCTGGACACCGTGCAGTTGAGACATAAGCAACATCATTTAAAGAGTTGAGATCACTCTGCATTCTCTAATATGCCTGAATTCAAAAGCAGCATCTTATTCTATAGGCCAAAACCCCTATTTCTAACATCAAAGTCTCTCCTTAGTAGGAAAATGAACAGGAAAGGAAAAAAAAAATATCAAGGGTTATTCTCAACATGAATGTTTTGGACATTTCCTTGGTTAGCACTTCAGCATAATGTACTGAAGTGTGATGATGGATGTGCTTTATTTTCTAAAGAGAGAGAAGATTGATTGTGATGAGAGTACACTCTCCTAAAGGAAAATAATGGATGGATTAGAGACATTTTTAATTTTAAGAAGACTTTTAGGATCTCCCAGTCACTTCAAGACCTATTCATAAAACTGAATTCTACTGAATGACACCTTCCTGTGTCCAAGCCCCCTATGGAATTAATAGGTTTCTCCTCTGCTCTTCTCATTGAGCTTTGGCTGTCCTTATGACTTGTTTAAGCGATACAAAGTCAAGAAACTGAGCTCATCTAAGTACTTGTGTGTAGGCTTTTGAGGGCCTTTTGGTTATACTTAGACACTCTCCTTGGGAATCTCAGTTTAACCTGCTGTGCAGAGGTCCAGGGTAACTGAGTGGACTTGGGTTCACATGGAGAACTAAAGCCCCACTACCAACAGCCAGCATATCTGCTATCACACATGTGGGTGAGGTCTGAAGCTCAGCTACCCTTGCAGCTCAACACAGAAGGACCAGCCAAAACAGAGCTCAGCTTGCCCACCTATGGTTCCTGAGTTCCAGAACTCTCCTCTGGGATTTGAGTCACCAAAAGGTTGGTTTGCCACACATTGGTAGCTAGCTGATCCAACTATCCACTTCAAACATTTTTCGCTAAATGTTGAGATATAGCTTTAAACTCATAATCCTTCTCAAAGAAATAAATGAAATGAATTTATTTTCACGAGTGAAATAAAAGATGTTCCCGACTTATCGGTTAAAAAGAATTATGTCTTAGCAAAGATTACATTATATATAAAATCTTACTTTGTAAAACATCCTAATATTTAAATTGTGTACACATGAACACACACACATACACACACACACACACACCCCTTATAGAATTGATTAGAAATCAACTAGATTTCATTTAAAGTGTTAAAGTCAAGTCAAATTTTCATGAATATAAAGATCAGACTCTTGCTCATAACATGTGCTCTGCAATAAGGCAGGGAATAATCAAATGAGTTATTTTATTGTGTGAATGGTATTGACCACTTCTAACAAAAATGACATTGATTTGGGAATTTGGGACACAACCACAACATCTGTAATAAAACATTATTTTCCATCATACACGGGCAACATCATAAAGTCTTTTCTTTAGTCTAAACCACAATTCTTGTAGAGGTCTAAGAGGTTTTATGTAGCACATTAAAAAGCCAAAATAAAAACCAAATGATTTAGGAGAACGAAGAGCTTATTTGCAAATACGAAGTTAAAGTTAGTCTATTCGCTTTATGCCTAAGTCAGTTTTCAATTGGTTGAAACTTCAGTATTTTTCTTTGTGGACACTCTGGGATTAGGAATATAAATCCCCTAAATACACTCATCACACCAGAGTTGACATGCACAATGCACGGGGCAAAGAGGAGCCCAGAACTGTCTGTCCCTTAGAAGACCGCTTGGTTCCAAAGAAGGAGACAACATGGGGCATTTGATGTCAACCAATGTGGAGAGCTTACAGGACACTGTGAAAAAATAATAAAGTCAGCACTCCAAGAGGAAAACGCCTTGGAGATCTTTGAGCATAACATACTTTTCCTATTGCAACTGGAGGAAGCAAAGGAAGATAAAATGGTAATTAAACAGTAGGTGACATTCAATGGGCTGAGAATTCAAATCCAGGTCACTTAATTCTCACCCTTCCGATTTTCAGTGTACAGGTGCACAAATGCTTATGGTAAACCACTGGAGCCACGTGTTTGGGGATCAGAATGTTCCACAGTTGAGTATTAGCAACACGTATTCTGCACTTCAGAGTGTCCCTACTCAGATCTTGGATATTATTTTTAAATAAATATATTAGCATGTCTGCAAGGAAATGAAAGATCATTCATATACTAAGTGGACCAAGACTAAAGTGCTTTTTGTTAGTGCAGGCAGGTACTGCTGCCTCAGGACTGTCCTAAACTTACAGAGAAAACTTTAAAATCAGACAACCTCTTTCCTTAAGAGTTTGGAACGCCCAACAAGGGGTTAAGGATCTTGCCTATTTCTTACTCAGAACTTTATTTTTATTGTTGAACGTACTTTGGTTTTTTAATCATAGCTTGTTTGGGGATCCAGAGTCTTCCCACCCCCCACCCTCTCTCTTCCTCTCCCCACCCCCCATATCTCTCTCTCTCTCTCCCCCTTCCTCCCTCTCCCCCCTTGCTTTTTCCTACCTGGTTCTTTTTTCTCTTTCTACCATCTTTTCTCCCTTCATTCTCTATGTAAAAGGCTACCAATGGAGGCTGAAGTGTTTTTCTGTCCACTTATTATATGGAGATCATTGTGCAGAGGAGAAAAGTGAGTTGCACTTAGGGGTGCCTTAGATTTCAGCCAGGACAGACAAAGCGAGGACTCTGCCCCAGTAGATCCAGGCATGCTTCTGACCAGCAGGTCTTTGGCCTTTGGATGAAAGAAGAAGCTCGGAAACAGCACCAACGACAGGATCCACATCAGTCGAAAGCAACCAAGGACGAAATGATGCCAAGATGTCACATAACTCGGGATCACGTGAAGTGAAAACAAAAGATCTGATTTTGTCGCAAGTAATAAAATTGTAACTTATGTTTTAAATAGGAACACTGAGGACCAGTCATGGCAATGTGTGACAATAGGTACAATATGGGGTAACACCAGACTTGACATTGAAGTCCCACAAAGATGAAGAGCTCTGATGATTTTTGTAACAACACAGGTTTTTTTTTTTAAATTCTAAGTTTTCAAATTTTTTTAAAGAGAAATTTAAGATCCTAGTTGAAGCCAGATACAGTGGCACACACCTGTATTCCCAGCAGCGTGGGAGGCTGAGGCAGGAGGAGAGCAAAGTTTAAGGCCAGCCTCAGCAACTTAGTGGAAGCCCTAAGCAATTTAGGGCAATTGTGTTTCAAAATAAAAAATAAATAAATAAATGAATAAAAAGGGTTGGGGATGTGGCTTAGTGGTTAAATGCCCCTGGGTTCAATCACTGGTACAAAAAGAGAGAAAAAAAAAGAAAGAAAAAAATTTAAAATAAAATCGTAGTTGGAAAGTTTACTGCAAGAAATCAAAAGTATCCCTTTTACATTTCTCCTAAAATTTCTAGGAGCTTGTGGATCCTTTGAGTGTCTGTGGGAGACTCTGCATGTTCACTGACCTATCTTACTTCTCACTCCCTAAAAACAGACCACGGTGACATAACTAGCTTTGGTCAATGACATGTAACAGAAATGTCACGTGTCATCTCTGGAGGAAGCATTTGAACAGCAAAGCATTAATCACCAGCTTTTCTTTTCCACTCTCTCGGGAGACATCTGTGTTGAGATGCCAACCAATCAGATGTGCTAGAGTCTCCCGCTATTTGATGCCTGAGTCACTTGAGGGAGCAAAGCGATTGTGTCTGTCCCTTTCTAATGGGAACTTATGTTGGACTCTAGTAGGACTGAAAAATTAGTTTGTTTCTGTAAATATGGAGGTTTTTCAGGTTTGGGGATATTTCAGCTTAAACACCGGCAATCTGTTTGAAATAGTACTTTTTTGAAGTGGTCTGTGACTTGCTCATCACTTGGAATTTGGACTTTCTCTAGCAAGTTCCAAAATAAACCCACATTCTAAATGCCACAGCTAAATAGATGGCTTTGCTCATGGTGAAAACAAGATATTGATAAAACCCCCTCAAATGATCTTGTCAATTATAACTCAATATTATCCTATTCTTTTAGGATTTTTAGAATATGACCACATTTAAATACCAATGTGCTCTTCAAAGAGTTCTGCTCCCACTAATGACTTATGGTATATGTTTCCATTCCAATCTTAAGAACTGATTATTGTGGTTAATTGAGAATCCTAGTAATCTGGTCAAGACAAAGGGCTATTCTGGAAAGTCATGCAAGGTGGAGATTAAGAGAGAGAACCAACAGTTGTGAATTTAGAAGGAAGCATATTGATATTGCAGAACAACAAAATCAGCATATATAAAATACTGAAATAGCCCAAATCTCCACATTAAATTCTATGAATCTCAGTTTAATCTATGTATGTTAAAATATTCAGGAGCTTAGAGGAATTAAATATTTTAGTAAGAGGAAGATATTTTAGCAAGTCTTTTGCAGTCTCTCTGTCTCCTGTGTGAACTTAACATGGGTCCAAAACTGAGACAGCCCATGTGGCATGTGTGGGCTAAGCCTCTGTGTGAACTAGAGGTCTAATGTCTATAATAGTCCTTTATCCTGGAAATTTGCGGCCCCAATGACTGCTTTTATAAATTGATTTTGTGAAATCCATCAGGTATCATGTGTTGGCTGGATAGGGAATAAAATTAGAATACTGGAAACTAAAAATAGAACTGCCATATGGTCTAGTAATCCCATTTCTGGGTACATATTCAAAGGAATTGAAATCAGTATGTCAAAGAGACATCTGCACTGCCACGTTCAGTTCTGTACGGTTCAAAATAGCCAAGATATGGATCAAACTAAGTATCCATAGATGGATGAATGGTTATAGAAAATGTGATATGTGATACATATGCACAATGGAATACTATACAGCCTTACAAAAGAAGGAAATTCTGTCATTTACAATGGTCTGGATGGAACTGGAGGATATTATGTTCAGCAGAATAAACCAGGCACAGAAAGATGAATACTATAGCTTTTCCCTAAATATAGAATCTGGAAAAGTAGGCATCATGAAACAGAAAGTGGAGAGGTGGTTACCAGAGACTGGAAATGGGAGAGTGATGGAGAAAAGTACATTGAATCAGCATGTGTACAATGTTTCAGTTAGAATGCAGGAGTAAATTTTAATGATTTATTGCACTGCAAGGTGACCACAGTCAAAAATATGTAGTACATTTCAAAACTGTTAAAAAGATAGATTTTTTTAATGTTCCTCCCAGAAAAAAAAAAAGCAACGCAGGTTTGGTGCTATATATATTAATTGATTTGATGATTCTTCCTATAAATTTATACATAGATAAAACATCGCACTGTACTCCATAAATATGCCCAATTATAATTTTTCAATTAAAGGATTTTTAAAGTTGCATAAGATCAACACAAAAAAAAGAAATTGAAAAACTGCAAGAAAGTTGCTTTAGAATTTAGGTGTGATTTTTGTGTACCTGTGTATGTGTGTGCGTGTGTGTGTGTGTGTGTGTGTAGCAGAATTAGCAAAGATTTTTAAATTGCTTAAAGCTGATTTTTTTTTTTTTTTTTTGTAATTCAATTCTTGGCTTAGATGGTGATCTGAAATGAAATCATGGGGAAAACGGACTTAGTATGTGTATTGAGGCAACCAAATGTGAAAGGATATACTTATACATGTTCCTGTTTTCTCTTATTATGGAACATGAGCTGAGTCGGTGGGAAAAGCTCAGTTTCTAGTTCCCACATGTTTAAAAGTCAATTCACCATGGCTTTTTTTAGAAAATGGAAAAAATACATAAAATTTGTGAAGCCAAAATTTATTTTCAAATATGATTTTGAACATGCTGTTTGTTTCTTCGATCTGTAAAAGGGGCCAGTAAGTCCCACGTAAAAAGTGGTTTAAGATTAAATGAAATAAAATATGTGAAAGTATTTTGCGATGACAAATTAAATTACAAAGGTCAGAGATGTTTCTAATTTTCTGTTTTCCCTGATGATAATTTTAATGTCACTCCGTGTATTTTCCTCGTCAATCGGCATGATTCTGCAAGGATCCACTTCTTCAAGTGGACTGCAGGTACCATCCCTGCCCAGGATTGCCTAAGTGGTATGTAGTAGGTGAGCCCCGCTAACTTCCATCCTGCCTCAACTGAATTCACCACAATGAAGTGAGTAAATATAAAAATGAGATATATCATTTATTCCAAGTTCTATCCTTGATCCTTGTCAGAGAAGCATAATTCCCTGTGAACAACACACATCACATTCAACATATCCACATATTTTAGTCTCTTGCATACAAATAAAAATATATGTGCAAATATATATAATTACATTTGTAATAATTATACTTTCAAATCCCACGTACTCATGTATGTTTTTACAAATTCCTGCATGCAAGTAATCAATTATGTGACAGACGTGTTTCTGTGAGATTTTTAAACAAGACAGGCATTTTTTCCCTGAGTGCATGAGGACATTTGTATAAATGCTGTACTTTTGTATTAAGTCTGTTGACTCACAGATCCATACGTAAATTCAGAGTTTGCCTGTTGAAAAGTAACACAGAGGGTATCTAATGACGAAGATCCATTTGTGCATTGTACTGAAAACCAAGACACTTAAAGTATCTTGGCAAAATGTTCATCAAAATTTTGTTGACAGCCAACCTCCTCTCCGAGGTGCATGACAGACCATCCACTCTGCTCCCTCACAATTCTCCTTTTGTTTGTTTGTTTATTTGACTTCTAAAATAGTTGCTTCCTTCAAGTTCATTTTGCTATTTCCTTAAATCTTATCTCCCCCTACTGGTTGTGCAACACGGAGCGTGACTTGGTAGAGTGAAAGATTATCTGCAAAGGTTGGAGACCTTGACGGAGGGCAACTAGTAAAAAAGAAATAAGTGCATACCCGTGTATAAGAGGGCAGGCACACCTGTGTTCACACGTGTCTTGAAACCACATCCTCAGTAAGTTAAACTGTCTTTGATTAGAATTTTTAAGATGACAGTTCATATACAAATTGTATTTCAAAAGGAATATCACAGCTCTTACATGACAGACACTCAGGATGCACCTACACCCATATGTACTTGAAGAGTGATTGACAGGCACTACTAAAGTCTTCAGCTAAACTATCGTTTTAGTTATATGATCACAGACGAGATTTGTTCAATGGCTTACCAAGAACATGAAGGAGACATGGACTCCTCGTAATTCTACATGCCAATACAGATATGAGTAGGCCAGAGCCATCGATAATCCAGCAATAAGGTTCTTATGACGTATACACAGCATAATGAAGTTTACCCAAACTTTTAAAGACTTCCCACCCTTTCAAATGAGACTGGTCCTTCAACTGGGATGTCTGATCTGTGATGCTGGAAATGCTTGCTAAATAAAAGATATACGGAACCACACGATGCATAATTTTCAGAACTGTGTCTACATGGTCTGCAATTTACATTAAATTGCTATGTTTTGGTTAAATGGCACCTTAGCTTCCAAGCAACTCTTTCAATAGTTGTGTCTTTAATTATTATTTAATTTTGTGGTTATGACTGGTTTTCAGTTAAAGAGGGTACTACTGACAAATTCAATTAAATGAAAATAGAGGACTTAATGGTCCATGCTAATGCTTCATTTCATACATAATATTTTATCATTTTCTGTGCAAATCTGTAATGAACGCTTGGTTTGTATTAATAAATGCTTACATTTGGGCCAAATAAAGTACAGTAATTAAAATACTTTGCTAATAATATTTACTTTATAAGTGCTCTCTAAACAATTAACCCATTGATTCCATTAGATTCTACTAAACCGACTTCTAAAAATGCAATTTTTTGGCAACAAAAGACATTATTTGAATGATACCTTTAAGAAAGTGTTCTTGGGGCTGGGGATGTGGCTCAAGCAGTAGTGCGCTCACCTGGCATGCGTGCGGCCCGGGTTCGATCCTCAGCACCACATACAAACAAAGATGTTGCGTCCGCCGAAATTCAAAGAGAAAATAAATATTAAAAAAATTCTCTCTCTCTCTCTAACAAAAAGAAAGAAAGAAAGAAAGTGCTCTGTGTGCAATTTCATCCTATTTTCATAGAGCCCGTCATACATCTGCTGCTTTGTGGAATGCAGGTTCCATAGAATAATGGCAAAACAAAAATTTAAACAAAACTACCACTTTTTTGAACTATGAACAAAGGACACATATGTTCTAGATCTCATTTCCAAATATTTAAGCTGAGAAATGTAACTGTTTATTGTATTAAAACGAACAAAAGTTGGTCCTCCTTTGCTCTTTAAAATAAATGTTGTTCTATGGTATTTTTTTTCTTATAACCTATAACAGAAATCATCTGTAGACAATTTGCATTCCTCCTCCTGCTAAAACAAGATATGCTGCCTCCCCCCAATGAACGAAAGCCTTATTTACAAACACATTGCAGAATATGTGTGACTCATAACTCTGTAATAACAGAGCTCAAAATTAAATAGGTATATAATACAAAATGCACAAGCAAAACATAAAAGCAGGAATATTTCATTTTGTGTCTTATAAAGTTATAATTAATGTTTGTGTAGGATTATTCAGTTTTCTACTTCAAATGGAAAAGGAACAATTACAACATTTCCAAAATATCCCTCTGGACACATGGTCAATATATTAGCTCATCAATGCTTCTGGATTTTTAGAAAGCGGCAATCTTTAATTAGACATATTTGAAACAAAGTCATGCTGATTTTGTTCAGTACTTTTTGCTATTGTTACTCAATCAATAACCTTGAAGTAAAGATGAACAAAATCGCAAACTGATATAAAGCACCGAGATTGTAAAATACAGTAAGTAAAGAAAACTCTCCGTGAGAAAATTAAAACATCAACCCAACTCTTCAGATTACTAAAGGTTTAGCTACTGACTCTTAAAAAGACTTAAAGGTTTGAGTCACTTGCAAAGCCCTTATTTTTAAACACAAGTTGGGAGTGACAGCTCTACTTTTCACAATAAAATACCAAGTGTCTCGTGATAGAATGGTGCTTCTAGATGTCATCCACAGATCCTGGAAGCACGTCCTTTTAATGGAAAGGTCACTCGACCCCAATGTAAAAGGGATGATTACTATCTTAAAAGTGGGAAAGCAAACACAACTTCAGGTCAGACATTGAATAATAGAAAGTCTACATTTATAACTCACATGGACTTGACTCCCAACGTTATCATTTCAACTTGCCTGTTAGACCTTTATAAGAAAATAAGCCTGTATGTTTTTGTTTAAAAGTGATATTTTGAGTGGTTTTAAATGGGTTGACAAATGTGCATCTAGTGATGGTAGAATGCTAGTGTTATGTAATAATACGTAATGGTTATAAACACCATCTAAAAGGGCGTAGGGTTAACATTGACACACACACACATGCGTGCACAGAAAGAGCACATTTGGTTTCTGGAATTTAGAGATGCAGGATGCAGAGTCAGTTCTTCATTAACAAAGTAGGAAGAGGTGTGTGCACATATGTTACACAGTGTTGTACACATACACTTTCTGTGGGTTTCAGCTAAGAAGAAGATGAGGAGCACCCCTAGTGGATCCTCATTATTACAAGACCCTTATTTCTCACAATGGTACACTGCTGATTAAAGGACCAGAATTGACAGACTGGAGATAAAATTCTTGACCCCAGCAAAATAAACAAATTAAATATTCTCTATTATTTACAGAATCAGTGAACCCCTTTCATTTTTACCCCAAACAATTTTCCACCTGGCTAAATATTTTAATAATATCGAGGACTGATTAAAGGTTTCAATCTGCTTTTTTACTTTTCTTTTAAAGTAGCTTCTATTTGTAAAATATTTTTTTTCTAATCCCTAAAGTAAATCTTATTGTGGAGAATGCTTCTGTCAAAGTATTAATGGCTGAATCATTTCTCTTTCAGAAGCGACTGTTGGTCCAACAGGATCTGATTCTGCCTCTTGCTTGGCAAAACATGCCAGAGGATTCAGGAACCTGGTGTGTGAGCATTCAGGTTGCCTGCTTTTCTCATATCATGCATGGCACAGTACCTTCAGCAACTGTTGCTCAAAACTTGGGGGGTATGACACTTTTTCTGTCTGGTTGCCTGTGGAGAAAGGGATAAATCACCAGCTGGAATCCCAGACATATTTTATAACCACAGAGAAGATAGAACAGTGTGGTGAGCCGCTTCTGCCGTTTCTGCAGACTATGGTCGCCATTACAAGATGACGCTGGCTCCGCTGTGGTCTGTGACAAACAACTCCTTATCTGGGAAAGTTGGCACATGATTTTTCACCACCCTGTGAGAAAGCTCCATGCGGCAGCTTTGCATTGGGGCTTGGGATGCTTTATTAAGGCTGGGAGGGGCATCCGAGAGAGAGAAGAAGAAATATCCAGGGACTGAATAAACTGTTGAAAGAAGATTCCCGAGTTGCGTCTTCCTTGCGGGCAAGGGGTTGCGACAGAATAGCATGCTTGGCTTGGGGTGAGGAGGCATCATAGTGTCACCTGACCCAATAGAGGAAGAGGCACCTTGTTCTCTCTTTGCTTTCATAAAACAATTTCCAGTGGTTGGGATTCAACAACCCAAGGATCGACACCATAAACAAAGTTCTTTTATTATTATTATTATTATTATTATTATTATTATTATTATTATTGTGTGTGTGTGTGTGTGTGTGTGTACTGGGGATTGAACTCAGGGGCACTTGACCACTGAGCCACATCCCCAGCCCTGTTTTTTATTTTATTTAGAGACAGGGTCTCACTGAGTTGCTTAGCACCTCACTTTTGCTGAGGCTGGCTTTAAACTTGCAATCCTCCTGCCTCAGCCTCCCAAGCCACTGGGATTACAGGCATGCACATCCCAGCAACAAAGTTCTTAAAGGCATGTATTTTTTAATCCATGGAAATAGAGGTATTCAACTACATGATCATACTTCCCTCTAAGCCAGACGAGTGTAGGAGCCTTTAACTTGACATTGGAATACAGCTTTGCAGAGCACAAATAGGCATTAGCAACTTCAAAACACTGTCTTTGGACAACCTTTGTTAACATGAGGCCTACAATGTAGGATACCTCTCTGCAGACCTTGCTCTGCTCAGTCTTGGGTGACCCGGTGGCTCTTGCAGGTCTTGCCTCACTCGCACCATGAAGGTATTACCTGTTGCATTTCCTTTTCACTTCTTCATTTCTGCCCCCTTTGAGGGTTCATTTCCTCTTACACTGTAGTGAGTGAGAACTTTGGATTTCCATGCACTTTCTCTTTGATTGCACACAGTGGTGGAAGATTCAGTGATCACTCTCGAAGCCTCAGTGCTGATCCCTCTTTGATCAGAGCAAGAGAACTTAGGCTGGTGGACACATTTTACAGTCCTCATTTAAATGTTACTGACTCAAGCACTGCTAGGTTTCCCGTTAGCTTAAGTACTTCATATTTCCAAATATTAATTGTTGAATGACAGTTCCGCTATTGAGAAAAAAACCCACTGCAGACAAAACACCGTGATGCAGAGAGCCTCTGGTCCTAGCCACTTGGTTGATCTGCTTATTCCCATGCTGAAAAATATCACATCAGCGCTTCAGTTGCAACTCAAATTGCTAAGTAAAGCAATTTAGTTAGAAGCAAAATATATCATTAAAGAAAACAGTCTTCAGAATAACTTGATCAGATATTCCATTGGCTGAGAAGTTAAATAGGAATAAAATCAAACCTGTAAGTCCTCTTCTGTCATAGATAGGGGTATAGCTCAGCAGCAGCATTGATTCACTGTTAACATAATTGTGTTGTTTTATTTTGTTTTGGGTGGAGATTAAGAAACAGCAGCTTGGAAGAGGTGGTAAGGAATAAGCAGTTTCCCATGAAATGGTGAGGCAAATAATACACGCAACACTGGGATTTTATTGTGGTTGGATCTTGCTACATGAACCTAACTAGGTTAAGGAACACACGTAGCACCAGAACAACAGAGTGCTATAGAGAAGTTATTGAAAATTGCTTTCTTTTTTTTTTTTTGGACCAAGTTTGGTTTCATCATGTTGAATAGGTAACAGCAAAAGTCTTTATATATAAAATGCATGTGAAACATAGTTGTGGAATAAGGAGAAGAAAATAAATAGCATTGTACATAAATCCTTCTGAAAAATGCAATTTGATTCAATGCAAAGCCCTACATGGGGTAAATGCATGGTGGGTGTTAGTAAAACAGCTAAACCAGTAAATAGATGAAAGACGCTATAACCAGGGATTATTTCCAAGTAGGCAGGATACACAGATACCAGCCATGGCTTGGTCCTGGCCAGCACTAATAGTTCATAAATAAACAAATAAACAAACAAACAGATTATATATATATATATATATATATATATATATCTTTAAAAGCTGAATATGGTTGCAGGGAAGGCCTGAATATTGGTAAGTTTTCTGTGGCTCAATGAACTCAATAATGGTATGTTTTTACCCCTGGGTTGCATATGTACTTATTAGGATTTGCCCTGGACTTATTTAGTAGAGAGTTTTGAGTCACATGCAGTTTAGAGTGGATGTTTTACCACCAATTATTAATATTATGTACTGGATTTTTAGTAGACTTCCCGTGCTTGGAATAAATCCAATGCATCATACCAGGGCAGTTGGAACAT
Source organism: Marmota monax (assembly GCF_021218885.2). Classification (NCBI taxonomy): domain Eukaryota; kingdom Metazoa; phylum Chordata; class Mammalia; order Rodentia; family Sciuridae; genus Marmota; species Marmota monax. The sequence continues at coordinate 3,630,358 of NW_026694501.1, read as the reverse complement.
GTCTGTTCAGTAATGTCCATGTGCTAAAAAATCCTCTGGAGAGTTCTACTGGGAGAGGATTAAAACTTGTCATTGTGCCAAATAACAAATCTTTGTTGGTCCTCTGCAGTGCCGCAATGTTAGAGCTCATGTTACAGGTTAATTGCTTTCAGGGGTGGAGTAGCCTAAGTAAGGTTTTCTTTGGCTTAGCAGAGTATTAATAAGAAAACCCAACACAACGTGACCATCAATACCAGAGCAGAGACTGCTGGCTGGCTGAGGCAGCAAAGGGCCAGTGGGAAAGCTCTAACACCCTGGGCCCATCTGATACGCACAGTGCAGAAAGTATTTTACCCTGATGCAGTCCACTGAACTTACACAACAAAGACCTCTCCAGTGAGCCTTTGCAAGACTCAAACAGTACACCCAAAGTTGGGTTTCAAGTGCAAAATAGAAAAGAAAACAAATGCAAGTGATAAAAGAGAAATCCAGAGAGTTTAGAGACTGTTCATTTGCTGAATTTCTTTGGCCTGAACATAGATGGATTATTTTACTTTACTTGAATATATTTTTAAAAATAAAAATAAGATTGCCTATGGGCTGAAACTTGGGAACCAATTTTATCCACCACATTCTTTTCGGCCTGATTATAAACCCCTGAAAATCAGCATTCTTGGTAGAATGAGAATATTGCACATCTTTATAAGAGCCTGAGCTATACTAATTACCCATTCTGTACTTAGAAAGTAGAAGGATGGAGACTATATGCATTTACAGCACCCATGCTTGCAGAGGTAGCTAGTCTGTCAGCATTTCCATTCTGTATGAAATGCCTGAGAAGATTTTAGAAATGGCAAAGCTGCCTCTTTAGCATCAATCTACATTGCAATTTTAGCAAAGCAGCGTTACTCCGAACACCATACAGTATATCCTAGTGTACACAGTTAAAGTCCAATTTGAATCTGTGGGATGAATTAAAATACCATATACTAAAGAGACGTTCAAAAATAGTAAACTACCGTAGCCGCCAGCTGCAATTTCTTATTTTTCCTGAAAACTCTTCTCCGTTTAAATAAGATCAGCATATGGCTTATCCAAATTATACCTTTTAATATCTCCATAAAAACAGAGTGACTTGGAACATTATACAGCACCGGTAAGGAGAAAAGCTGATAAAGTGCACTTCTTGGGGTGGGGGGGTGTTGGAGAGTCTCCCTACGTGAGCAAAACCATGCAAAGCCCAAGATACATGATAAAACAGACATATCTGATCTTTTGCCTTTTCAATCCCCTGCAGGCTCTGCATTCTGCATTTCTACTCCAGTGATTCTGTAGCAAGATACATACACAATAACAATTGTCAGAAACAGCACTCCACGGCTGACCACCTAGAAAGAAATGCTCTCTGTTGTGAATCCTGGTTCTGAGCACAGCCAGTTGAGGTTTCTGCATGGCTTGTGCAAGACAATATTGTACAATCGGTTTCAAAATGGGGTGTCAGTCAGAGCTCTGGCACATGTGCAAGCTCAAAGGGTGCAAGGAGTTGCAATGTAGCCGTGGTCAGTGACTGGTGGCCCGGTGGGTGAAGTGGGGTGGAAGGAGGCACTTTGGGACGATGGCATTTGGTTTTCCCATGCTCTGACAACAAGCGACCCACCGAGAGCTTTCCCTTTCTTTGCCTGTGTATCCACCTTCCCCTCCTGCCCTTTCTGCCCCCCGCCCCTCCCCATTCACTTCACCCCCATGGTGCCCTGCCTTCGGTGAAAGAAAGAGACCAAAGTGCCACAAAAGGCCAAGGGTAGCTCAGTTTCAGACCCCAGGGCAACATGTGTTCAGCGAACAAGAGTGTAAGAAACACTGAATATAGCAGTTAATACTTTAGACATGCGATTTTCTGACTATAGCTTTCTTTTTAGCCATGCATATTTATTGCCATTCAAAGAGATTGTGCTTGAATACCAGCAACCAGCTATGGAGAACACAGCAAATCTTAAAATGATTAAGGCACTGGAGTTTGCTAAAGATGTGGCATGCAAAGAATCACAAGAAAGCCATAGAATATTAAAAAAATATTAATAATGTCAGTTCTAATAATTCAATCTTAGATTTATTTTGGTACAATCCTGTTCCAAGTGGTGTACCCTGTCTTTTTTCTTAAGAATGAACAAAGATCATGGAACAGATTGTAACCTAGGTAAATTGCATGTCTGTTTACAATTGTATTTCACATATTTTATATATCATTTGCAAACTATTCCCCAAAGAAATATGTATCAAACTTTTGAAAAAAAAATGAAGATTTGATGACAATCTGTTTTCCTTTCATTTGTTTCAGATGCTGCATGAGAGTTCATCTGTTGCTTAGATTCTTTGTATTTTGAATACAGTGTCCTGTCCTGTTCATCATTTGTTTCCTTTTGTTCTCCAGGCTCTTGCATTTATAAACTACATCTCTTTAAATGGTATCAGCACAATTAAGCAAAGAAGATGAAACAAAACCTTATAAAAGATTGAGGTTTACATATGCAATGCAATCATGGAATTCTGATCCAACGTGAATGTCAAATATGTTTTCACATTTCCCTTGAAAAAAAAAAATCAGATCGTCCTTCTCCCTTAATGCTTTTCCTTATAGGAATATGCAACTTGTGAGTTTTAAGTCTTGTCATCGCAAAGATGTCTTAGGTTAGACTTTGAGGAAAACAGTTAAGCATTGCAGCATATTTATGAACATGTTTCCGTAGTCTGTACTTTAAGGATGGGAAATTTTTCCCTAGTAATTAATTGCTGCAACTGTTTTAACTGTCAAAACGAAAGATTAATCTTGCAATCGCTATTTAACCAGTAGAACAACCAATGGCAACTGCACAAAAGCATGACTCACAGAAAACACTCAGGAACTGCAGAGACTCTGAACTACATGCTAAATGGATTCTCATCGTGCATTTCCAACATTACTCACAGTGTATTAATAGAACCTCTCTGCTCCTGAGTTAGCACTGAAACCAGACAAAACCTCTCGCTCTCATTACAGGACAGGCATTTCCACACCAGCACAAATAAGGGCACTTAGACAATACTCTTACTAAATACTATCATAGGCTCAATATTTCATTATTGTTGTAACTCAAATGTAGATCATTAAAAAAACATGATTTTTTTAATGATCTTCAAAAATGATCATGAGAAAAAGAAATCAATATTATCATGTACCTTTGGCATATACGCATATAATAAATGTGTTATTTTATGACTAATCAGCATGATCAGTGATAAGAAAGCTTGCATGTTAAAGTTGGTTTTGAATCAGAAACTAAATACACACATTTAGTAATAAATGATGAGGATCACTGAAGAGGCATAGCACAGAGCTTGGGAAACAGAGGAGCTACTCGTGAAAACGCTTTTGGCAACTCTTGACCTTTGAGTTCCTAACTTAAAGGACACATAAACAACACCATTCTCCAGCAAGTTTCCCTTGATAACCTGCTGGAAAGGGGACAGAATATCCTGCAGCCATTTGACATGCACAATTTAGCAATTATGTGGTCAGAGGAAGAATGATTCTGCTAAGCCACTGGGGACTGCTGGTGTCTGTAGCCTTTACACATTTATAGAAAAATCTAAAATCTAACACAGCATAATCAATATTGAGATGGATTCTCCTTCTGAGCCATAAGTGATGTCCCACATTGTACAGGAAAAGCAAATTTGGATGATTTGATTCAAATATTTGATTCCCTCTAAGGCCACCGGAAGAAAGGATATAAGCAGTCTGTGAGAAGAGAATATTCATTCCTCTATTTAAATGAGAAATAAAATGAAATAGGAGTCAAATGTCATGGACTAATGTTTTTAAAACCTTGGATTAACAAAATAACATTTTTGTACGTGAAAAAGAATTCAATTTATTTTACTTTTCAATTAAAAGAAGTTTATTCTCTCTCTCTCTCTCTCTCTCTCTCTGTGTGTGTGTGTGTGTGTGTGTGTGTCCTTCTTGATATCAGAGCATTTTTTAACTTATTTTTATTTTACTGGACATGCAGAAGTAAGCAAGACCAATACTGTTAATGCTTTAAGTATTCCAATATGGGACTTTCAATTCATTTCCCCCATGTAACACTTAAAAGTGTTGTGTTTAGTTTCCATTATAGGAAAACATATTGTATTTGCATTTTTCTTTTTAACAGACGAATAGATAGAAAATAGTTATTTCCTTGTCAAAAAGTAAAATCATGTTCAGGCTTACATATTCACATTAAAATGCGGCTCAACACGTTCACTCTCAAAGCTCCACTTTTAATGGGGTTGTTTCTACAACTTTATGCATGCATCAATCAGATATCAATTGCAGTGTGCCTGATTGGGTCCCCTTCCACTGCCCCCATTCCCTGCTGCCTGGGCACTGCCTGCCAAATGTCGCAGGAAGTGACTTGAATAGCGACAGCAGATCCAGCAGCACCCTCAGTGCTTGTGGGTCATTGCCATCCCTGCAGAGAACCCAGAACAGCTGCTCTCTAAACACAGAGTCAAAAACCCAATCAGCTTGCAGAAGTCCATTCTGCGCAGGGCAACACAGACCCTGGTACCTCGACGCACGCAATTGAACTACCCTCCCACATCCACATCTTTCTTCAAGATCTGTTCCAAGATTTGAATTGCAAAGTCTGCCTTTTGGTTGGTTTCCTTTGAAAAACAAAAAAATAATCCAAGCAATAAAAATATACACATTAAATGGCAAATGAATCTCCTCCATCGTCTAACAAAGGACATGTGCCTAGGAAAAATTACTGCAGTGACAGAGGCAAATTCAAGTTGTAAGGAGAGATGGGTTGGCATAGAAATTGGCTTCTGCTGCTCCCAGGATCCCAAAGTGCGCTCTCTCTCTCTCTCTCCCTCTCTCTCTCTCTCCCTCTCTCTCTCTCTCTCTCTCTCTCATGCAGTCTTCATGCAAGTGTGATTTTTCAGCATATGGAATATAGAAGGATAGGACTCCCTGAACTAAGTCACACAAAATTGATATTCACCCATCGGGACTGAAGAACTTTTGGAGAACTACCTGGCAAGGAAATGTGTGTGAACCTTCTTCACAATGCAAAAGATAATACAGTGGCTCTTGAACTATTTCCTTATTGTGCTCATCTCAAACAGATGTCTTTGTGTTCGCTGCCTCCCTTGCCTGGCATATTGGCTGTAACCTTCTGTTTTTAGGGGACTGAACAGGATGATTTTCCACATGCCGAGATGCTGAATGGAGTGTGTGCTCTGTATTTGATTACTCAGTGCCTCAGTGCAGAGACGGCAGTGATGTCTGTGATAGTATTTCTTAGAGGAATTAGGAAAAAACAAATTGGCTTCCTTGATTTTGTTATTAAAGAGAGGCATTGAATTCTCTTTCCTGCTTTTATTTTCTAAGCATGGGAGATGACTGGTCCTCTCTTTCACACTGACACACATACATACAACATGGCATGGAGTGATAAGCATTATTTGCTGAATATCAATCACAAGCTACCTACCTAGTCAACAAGACATCCTATCTCAAATTCTGGATGACTCTCTAGCTTAGTTTTGTGACCTTGAGTGTGTCACTTAAACTCAATGAACCTTCTGTTCCCAACCATGTGATGGAACAAAACTTACCTTGTGGGTCTGGGGAGGTGGGATGGTCTCCAAGAGATAAAAATGTATCCATCTCTCCTCATAATTACTGGCATTTAATAGCCCCCGAGGGTCTGTTCATATCTTTGCTAAATTTCCAAGTACTCATTGCTCGCCCACCCCTACTCCTCAGGCATGTTCTCCTCCTTCTTTGCTTCATTTTTTCTCTTGAATACTTTTCACCCTTGAACACTTTTCACCCTTGAACATGCTCTAGAATTTTCTCACTTCTTTTGTAGACTATCTTGCCTTCAGTAGAATATCAGCTCACCGGGTCAGGAATTTTTAACTCTTTTGTTTATTACTGTATCCACAGCCCTGCACACTCATCCACCTTCTGTCTGGGAACTCTGTAAGCATGTACCTAGTGAGTGGATAAATGAATACATTAATAAATGAATGGCAAGGCTGGATTTGTTTAAGATACTTCTTTGCCATCCTGTGGAACCTCATGAAATTCTTTGCAGCACGTTTACTGGTAATATCCTTTCCCAAAACTTTTGGGTCAAATAGAATATTTTCTTCCAAATACAAACTCAAGGGTGTACTTTTCAGGATATCACTTACAGCTGATGCTAAATCTAGCATGGGAGTGACCCTTTGTCTACAAGGGAAAATGTTTTGCGTATTGAAATTGGACAGTCCCCTGCAAGAGCTTCTCTCTTATTTGCAAGCTAATGGTATGGCCAGAGTTGTGGGAATTGCCTGTATTGCACAGAGACCCAGGCTGTCACAGCCCCACTGGCTGAGCCCAGGAGCCACATTCTAGTCTTCCTGACGCCTCACCTTTGGAGAACCAGATGGATCATGAAGCCTTTGATTTTCTCATTTAGAAATTGTGTGCACCGAATCAACACCATTTCTTGCTCTAGTACCGCTCTCAGGTATTTTTTTGGCATTTCACGTTCTACTCTTTGCAACTACAAAGCATGGTGTGTGGACCTGCCTCATGTCTAATTCCATTCCATGGTGATGAGTCCCTACCATTTGGTGCTCCTGTTTTGTAGCTAAGCTGATCAATGGAAGATCTGAGAGAAAACAAGTAGTGGGAAATAAAAATAGAAGCATGGGGGAGCCCCTGGGGCTCTCAGTCTTGACCATATTTCTAAATTTTTAATTTTATTTTTACAAGATCACCTACAGATTTATGAAATCAGGGAAAGATAGAGAAGAAGAAAAAAAAACCCTCTAATTTTAAATGCATCCCTTAACGCCAACTATTCTTAATGTAGATGAAAGGTAAAATGAGTCTGGAGTAAAAGCATATGATTACAATAAAGAGAGGGAAGAAAATCCTTCTTCAGGAGAGCAGGTTATAACTTACACATGTTTAGAATTATCAAGAGAGCTATTTGTCTCCTAATGCACGCGGAGGGGCGCTCATGTCATCGCCACGCACACCGCCTGGAGCAAGCACACGGGTCTTTTGTGAAATATCTGTGTCACTTACCTTAAGTGGGAGTGTTAACACCTTTGCTATTTCTCTAAAAATGGGATTTGCCTCTTTTTTTGAGTTTTTTTTTTAAAGGAGAGAGAGATTGCTATAAAAGGGAGCATTAAGCAAGTTAACAAAGTACTTTTTTAAAGGATCAAGCTAAGGAAAGCAAGACTTCCTTAAAAGGTTGCACTTCTTATTTCCCACCTTCCTTAACGGTATGACAGAACATGCTGAGGAAAGGCTCAAAGGAGAAATATGTTGAAACTCAATTACCTGTGTTAGTGAACCACCTACAGATATTTAAAAATATTCTCTTCTTGCAGGTACCCAGTATGAACCAGGGGCTTTTTTATTTGTGTCTCTGGTGCTCCATTAACATAATAAAATGCTGTATGACTTTTTTCACAGTAGGAAAATATGGTCCAAAAGAGTAATAAAATAGCTATACTCACTGTAAGCTAGTGGACATCAACTTTAACCACTTCCTGGCTGCTTCACCTGTGTGGAGTACCAAGCAGGACTGGATGCCTGTCTGTCTGTAGTCCCAAAGAACCAGAAATAAAAAAATTATATATATATATATATATATACTTGAGCTTTGATCTGGACACAAGCCCTTTGGTCCGATTGATTTCTTTTTTTTCTTTTTTTGACATTTGTGAAATCAACTGACAAGATTTATAATACTAAGAATTATATAAAGACTCAATTCTCTTGGGCCATCGTCAATTCACATTTAAGGGGGTATTCTTCAAATAGGAAGGGATTTGTATACTGAAAATTCAGTCTCTATGGAAAACATTCTTGAAGTTTCTGATGCCAGGAATTCATGTAGAGCCACCCGTGCCTTCTTTCATTCATCCATTTCAAAAATAAGAGTTGGTGTGCTTGCTAGGCACGGAACATGGTCCTGAATTTGGGGGGCGTTCAATGGTCGGTTTTTCAGATTGATCATTGATTTTTAATTTGACTGTCTGTTCGACAAGAATGAACACAAAAAATCTTGAGAGAGAGTGAGCTAATGAAGAGGTTTGTGTTATGTCCAGATAACCCTCACACTCATTCTTCGATTCCCTGGCCATCCGGGGCAGAGCACCTGATGCCACAGGTACACAGAATGGTCCTATGTCAATCCGTTCTGCATTCCCTCTCCTTACAGTATCCCTGATCAACATCCTTGGGTCCTTCAGCACTGCCTGCCCATGGGATAGAGCTCGAATTCTGAGCAACATCCTACTCTGACTCAGATGCCTCCCTGTGCCTTGTACCTCATTCTGCCCAGCCACACCAGGGTCTTTTGTGTTCCTTCATCTTCTGCTTCCCTGACGACCGCCTCCTTAGAACATCTTCTTCCACCTTGCTCACCAGGACACCCCACCGGAGACCCCGCTCCTTCAGGAAGCCTGCTGACCAAGTCAGGCTGTAAGACACTCTGTCTTTTACCCCTCCAGAGCGTGTTTTTTTTTCCTTGAACAACCAATTCATTTCAGATTTCGACATTTCTTATTCTATTTGTTTCTTACCTTCTCTCCCCTTCAGTGCATTACCATCTCACAGAGGGCAAGGTCTAGGTCTTATTCCCACATGTGTCTTTGCATCCCCTACCCATATTGTAAGGTCCTTGCTTAGCATCTGGATGGCCATCTTAAGTGACAGCTGCCATTTTAAGAGAAACTTCACTTTCCCGCCCAAGGGCATTTCTGAGAAAGGCTCACCACTCCCTCATACTAACCCAACCCTTCACTGCCTACATTCTTTCCCAACAAGGGCATATCACCACTCCCTCAAACCAAGCCCACCCTTAACCACCCCCATTAGGACCTGCCCCATAAAAGTCCTGAACCCCAAGCCTATTTTTCCTCTTTCCATCTATGGAGAGATGGCCTTTATTTCTCAGCTCTGACAAATAAACTCTCCTGTGTATTTCTGCCTGGCCTCGGTCTTTCATTTCTCACTCGCCCATCTCCAAGTTCCTTGCTTTCCTTTCACATACAGTGAAGACACAGGAGTCTCTCATTTGAAAATGAAAAAAAAAAATCAAAAATCAAAAGATCAAAAAAACCACTTTCAATTGACATATAAGTAAATTATTGAAAATTTTGAATACTTTCTCTATTGACAAATTAATTTCTGCATGTTTATTCATTGACAACTGGTAAAATACATTATATATTATTCCATTTGACTTCTAAAGCATGTTATTAGACAAATGTCCCATTTATGAGAAAATAAACAAATAAGTTAAATTAAACTCACAAGGAAGCTGAAATTATTTACGAAATAAAGTTTAATGACCCTCCAGTTGATTACTAAATAGCTGTCTCAGAGATTTGAAGTTAAAAATAGTGTGTGTATATGTATGTGTGTGTGTGTGTGTGTAGAGGGATGTATGTGAGTCTGTGTGTGGATCAAGGAGTTACAGGCAACGAGGATAAGAGGGCATAACCTGGGATCTGCAGCCCCATAGAAAATATATAGAAGGCCCAGTTAATTTCATGCAATATAGAGCTTCTAACATTAGGAGCCAACTACCTACACAGGGAAATTTTAAAAGGAGGAACTTGAACCAGCAGAGGGGGTTTAAGCAAAAGTCACAAGAAACCACCCTACAAGAGCAGAAATATAACCAAAACAAAGTGAAGAAGGCACTTGAATCAGAGAAGATTAAATCTGAAGACTCAAAGCAAGTCTAACTAGGAAATGTTTTAATAATCTAGGTCAGAGTCTACAAGACAGTGCAAGAAGTAATAGAGTTTAAGAGTGAAAAGGGGGAAATGCATAGCATTTCATAAGATAAATGGAAATATTTGTTCATCAAATGAATTTCCCAAAGGTAGTAGACAGGTCAATGGCATCATCAATTAACTGTCAATCAGAGTCATTACACCATTCATTCATTCACTTTAATAAAGCTCAGCCCAGTGGTAGAAGGAAACGTGCCCAAGACTGTCCCATTTATAACAATGTGTTTGTTGCACTCGTTGATTATACGCTCTAGGAACAGAGCAGGGTGCACAATAATTCAGGCTGTTTGAGGAACTACTTAGATACACAACACCTTCCATATATATACATAAATGGACTGGATTTGATTAGGCAGCCAGCAGCTCACACTCAAAGGCCTCTTAGAAAGAGCCCAGAATGTTCTAGAATGAACTGCCTGGAAGAAATATGTAACATAAGACATATAATTTTACTTTTTGTTTTTGGTAGTACTGGGGATTCAACCCCGGGCCTTCCACATGCTAGGTCCCCTGAGCCACACATCTAGACCAAATTTCACATTTTTTTTCAGCCAGGTGAATAAGGAGCTCAAGTTTACTTCATTTCAACAGGTCATCAATATTAAACATCATTTCATATTAGGAAGTCCATGAAGGCATTTTCTTAACCAATTTACATATATTATCACATTTCATTCTTAAAGCAGCACTGTGCAAGAGGTCCTTTGTGTTTTCATCTCCAAGTTAGAGAGGAGGAAACGGATTCCACATTAGGTAGTATGTGTGCGGCTGCCTAGCCAGCCATGATGGAGCTAGGATTTGTATCTAGAAATGTTTTCTCCATGTCAAGCTGGAGGATATTGGAAAGGGATGAAAAAGTTCATGAAAGGTGTGAGAGTCAACTTTCCTCTAAGCTCTTCGGTAGCTCTAAAAGTACAATGGAATACATACAAAGAATCAAGTGTAGATTTTTGTCAAATAAAACGACAAAATTAACAGTAAATGGGTTTAATCGGCAAAACCCTAATGATTAGGATCATTGAACTGAAATACACATTAGTGAAGTATAGCACTGACACATGGAGATATAAATCAATGGGAAATACTGAAGTGAAAATAAACTCATCGAACATCAAAATATACATGCAGTTGGAGTCCCAGGAGAAAAGGATAGGTAAACGCCCAGAATAACATTTAAGGGATGAGGTGGGAAACCATTGGAAAACCAGTTAAATAATTCAAAAACAGATTTTAGAAGCAATATCAACCTTAAAAATATAAACAAATTATAGTAAAACTGCAGAAACCCAAATATCGTTGAAAGCAGCCAGAGGAGGGGAAAAGACCATCTTTGAGGGAGACACAAGAATGCTAAATCCAAGAGAGGATAGAATTATAGAAGGATACTCTTTTACCTAGAGTTTGATGGCAGCTAAAACTTCCTGTAAAAGAGAAGCTGGAATGAAATAATTCTCAGGAAAAGAAAAACAGATATTTTTAAAAACAAAATCAGCAAACCCGAAAAACAAGAACACAAATTTGTTAAGTACAACAAGCGCCCAGATGGAAACATGGAAATACAAGAAGATTAAAAACTTAAGAGTAGATCTTCCCGGTATGGTAGCATATTCCTGTAATCCCAGCAAATAGGGAGGCTGAGGGAGAAGGATCAACTTTGAGGCTGGCCTCATCAGCAATTCAGCCAGGCCATAAGCAACTTAGTGTGAACCTGTCTCAAAATAAAAACAACAATAATAATAATACAAAGGGCTGGGGATGTTGCTTAATGGAAAAGTCTTTCTGAATTCAATTTCCTACATGAAAAAGAAAGAAAAAAAAAACACCTTACAGTAAATCTAACCAAACATTTGCTATGGAAAAATGTCTTGTATAGTTTCTTTTCTTTCTTTCTTTTTTTTTTTTTTTGAACCAGGGATTGAAACAGGACACTTCTCCACTGAGTAACATCCCCAGCCCTTTCTATTTTTTATTTTAAGCCAGAATCCTGCTAAGTTGCTTACAGTTTCACTGAGTTGCTGAGGCTGGCCTCAAACTTGCTTTCAAGTCCTGGAGAACATTATCAAATAGGAAAATTACAATTCAATCTCATTAATGAAGGTGGAAAATATAAAATAAATATTAGGAACAAAATATTAAAAATAAGTTGAATTCAGGGATCTATAAATTTAAAATATTTTATATCAAACCAGAATAGGAGTATTGCAGGAATGTGAGGTTCATTTAAGTACAAAGTCCCTTCCATGAAATCAATACATTAACACGTGAGAGGAGCTAAAAGACACCTTCTCAACAAAAGCCAAGGTGAGGCAGTAGAGACAAGGAAGGCGGAGTGGAGGGAAGGAGAAGAAGAGAGACAGAAGAAGGGAGAGCAAATGGGAATATTCATCAAGCATGTACAATTTAGTTAAAATAAATAGAACAACAAAGATGCTTCACTAAACTATGTGAAGGAAGACACATGCTTAATTTGATAAAGCATACTTGGAAAATAGACATTATACTTAATTCTAGGATATTAACAGCTTTCTTCCAATAAAATTGGGGAAAGAGACAAAATTCTCAGAATCACTGTATCTACAGTCATTCTGTTGGAGGTTCCAACCATTTCAACTGGCAAGAGAAATGTGCAAGTTTGGAAAATTGCATAAAAATATGAATATTTGCAGGTGTCATTATTGTGTATATGGGAAGAATTTTAAATCAAGAGTGTGTAGGTGTTATGAAGTGAATTTAATAAAGTCACTAAAATCAATGCCCAAAATCAATTTTATTTCTTTATCATAGTAATAATCCAATTGAAACCCTTTTAAACTATAGAATGTACTGTTTTGGTGCCAAGAAATATAAAATATCTAAGAATAAACGTACCAAAATATAGACCAGACTATTGCACAAAATCCTATAGAACATTATGGGACAAATTATTGTACATGGGTGTAATAAGAACATATCATGAAGATGTTAACTCTGTCCATAGTCACTGAGCACAGCACAACACAATGAATGTCCCAGCAAGAATATTTAGCTCTTTAAAAAACTTCTTTGGCTGATTCTAATGTTTTTATGAAAATGCACATGACCAGGAATAACTAAGGCAATCATGAGAGACATGTTAAAATTTTTATTTCCAGATATAAATAAAGCAACAAGTAAACTGTATGGCTTCAACTTCAGGATATACTAACAGACCAATGGGATAGAGTAAAGAGTTCAGAAACAGAAAAGCCATAAATATGAATGTTATTTTATAACAAATTGACCCTGTAGAATAGTAGGCAAATCTTGGACAGTTTTCTCAATAAGCATTACTGGGTCAACTTTCTCTACCTAAGAGAAAAATAAATCTTGACTCACACATAAAAATTAACTTTAGGTGAACACAGATGTAATTATCAAAACTAATAATCACAAAGCTTTTAGAAAATAATTCAGGGGGATATCTTCAGAGTCCCGATGACGGAAAAAAATTTCTTTTGTAAGATGAATGTCTTTTTAATTATAATAAAAAGTTGGTAAACTAGGCTATATAAAAATTAATAGATTCAATTTGTCAAAAGAAACCAAGAGTTAAAAACAACAACAACAATAAAGACTGTTGTGGTGGTGCATGCCTGTAATCCCAGAGGCTGGGGAGTCTGAGGCAGGAGGGTGCGAGTTCAAAGCCAGCCTCAGCAACTTAGCAAGGACTTAAGAACTTAGTGAGACCCTGTCTCTAAATAAAAAATAAAAAGCCCAAGGATGTGGCTCAGTGGATAAGCATCCCTGTGTTCAATCTCTGGTACAAAAAAAAAAAAAAAAAAAAAAAAAAAAAAAACAAAGTAATTGAAAATATTAGCAATACATGTGTATAACAAAGGCCTTGTATCCAGAATATATATCTCCTACAAACTGACAAGAACAAAACATATATTTTTATTTTTAAATAGGAAATATTTAATAATAGGCATTTTGGAAAGATGTTATCAAACATCTTAAATTAAAAACAGATGTTATTGTCTTCCCTTGGGAATATGCACACTTAATAAATTGAGCCATACCTACTGTTGGCAAAGAAGAGTTAAATTATTTTAAACACTTTGGAATAATTCTTGGTATTATCTAGGCAAGCAGGAATTATGTTTACCACAAGCAGGGCATGGTGGTACACACCTGTAATCTCAGTGACTTTGGAGGCTGAGGAAGGAGGATAGCAAGTTTGAGGACATCCTAAGGAACTTAGCAAGGCCCTATACAACTTAGTGAGATCCTATTTCAAAATAAAAAAAATGAAAAGGGCTGGGGCTGTGGTTCAGTGTAGCTCAGTGGTAAAGTGCCCTTGTGTTCAATACCCAGTTCAGGTTATATATCCAACAGAAATGCATACTTTATATATATATATATATATATATATATATATATATATATATATATATATATATATATATATACACACACACACACACACACACACACACACACACCCCAGAAAACCTGCAGAGGGGTGTGGACAGCAGCAAGATTCTTAAGAGCCATAAACTGGACACACCTCAGTGTGTTAATTCAGTGAAATACTCTAAAGCAAGAATAATGAATTTCTATAAAAGATAATTTTGGAAATAAATTTCAAAACATGTTGAACATAAGTTAAAATTCTGCCCCCAAAGGTACATATTCTATAATTCACTTCATGTAAACTTCTAAAAAGGCAAAATTACTCCACAGGGATAAGTCAGGCTAATCACAACCTTTGGTAGGAGGGTGATTTGGAGCAGGCACAAGAGGGCACCTTGGGTACTGCCATTATTTTATTTCTGTCTCTAGGTGTTTTTCATAGGATCTGCTACTTGAAAACATTTATTAAGCCAGGCTTGTTGGCACATACCAGTCATCCCAGCACCCTGAGAGGTTGAGGCAGGAGGACCATGAGTTCAAAGCCAGCTTCAGCAAAAGCAAGGCATTAAGGAATTCAGTGAGACTCTGTCTCTAAATAAAATACAAAATAAGTCTGGGAATGTGGCTCAGCACTTGAGTGCCCTTGAGTTCAATCCCTGGTATCCTCCCCCACAAAATATTTATTGCATTGTACATTTAGGAGATATGTGTTTTCTTTCATTCATTTTTGCTACATTAAAGACATTTTTAAAAACTACGCTTGTACTACTGATTGAGGTGAAATATGCTTGAAATATGAAAGGTGTGGCCATTTTCACGGAAGAAATGATATGTTAATATTTTAAAGGTGCTTTTGGTGGATTTAGCCTTAGGCTTAAAAAAAGAAAGAGAAAAAAAATGTGGCTCACAGAAATGTAGAATTTTTACTGTGGGAATAGAGGAAGGAAGGCCAAGGTGGAGGTGTGGAGAGGGGGACTTGGTTGCAACATACTAGGTCATGTCTTTGGGGTTCGGGCAGAATCTTCAAGTGGAAGCCTCAACTTGACCCAAGCAACTAAAGAATTATAAGTAGCACCAAGAGGAAGAGATCAAAATGAAACAGTGACAGAGGAAGATTAATAACATAGCCTAGCCTAGGTTCATCCTAAGTTGCTGTAATTATTGTCTGCCCATAGCATTTATTATATTTGTCATTCATTTTGACAATTGATTATGTGCATATTATCTTGTGTTGTCACTTATTTTAAGATGTATTAGGTGGAATAGTACAAAATTGCAAATATGCAAAGATTTTTTTTTAACATACAAAAGTAGCAATTTCACATGGTCTAATCTAACAATGTCTGTGCCTCAATTTGGCTGACTTTCACTAGCATTTACATATGGCACACCATGTCTCTAAATTCTCTGGGCTTCCACTTACTGCTTCACAAAATGGGCATTCACAGAGTTGCCACAATGAGAAGGTGAAATTGATCTTGTGAAAATGTTCAGTATACTTGCAGCATAATGCAAGGCCCCAGTCATAAAGCAAAGTCTAACAGAAGCCATGACTAGAAATATTCTCTCACAGGAAAGCATTGGCTCAGTGGGTCTTTGTGGAATAACTGTCACAAAAAGGAGGGAAAGGCATTTCACAAGTTGTAAGTCAGCAAAAATGACAGGGAAGAAAGTTTAAAAATAGTAGACAAATGCCTTCTGGAAATGACTGTGGGTTCTGGCCTTTTTGAAAGCGAAGTGTCTTTGTCATGTTAGTTGCCTCTTTAAAGATTCCTGGGTTGGCATTATCTGTCCACGTTGTCCCACATCAATGCTAGGAAAGGAATGCCTCCTGACCCCATGGAGCGAGGACACTGGGTACCACAGGACACTAGGTACGCTGGAAGTATTGAAGTTTAGTACTTCCCCAGCCTATGTCCTAGGCAATTCTTTCCTTGGCTGATTTTCATAATGATATAATATGATAATAATATTATAATGATAATAATGACAAATAATGATACAGATTAAACTTTGGAAATACCAAAACTTCCCTAGCCTATTTTATTCCCCATGATAAACCATAGATGTGAAGATCACAGCTGTCAGTGAGCTCTCTGTAATGAATTATTGAACCTTGAGGTGTCTCAGGAACTCTCTGAGCTTGCACTTCTCAGAGGGGAGACTGGCCTTGTGTGGTCCATACGCCTTCCACCTGAACGGCTGGCTTACACTCTAACAGCATCAGGGAGATCAGGGGAAGAGAGAAGTCGTGAGGTAACTACCATAATGATCGTATGAGCTGAGCAGGGAAAGAGGAGAAGCTTGGCTGGCGGCACTGAACACCTGGTGGGGAGTGAGTGGGTGGGTGGAAGAGGCTGGGTGGCATGCCTCAAGCTCCCCTGCAGACCACTATTGCTGTCTCTTCTGGATTTCTAATACCTGTACTTCAACAGGTGCTTGGTGACATGAGGTTGTTGGTAAACAAGAACCTTCAAATTGTTCCTTATTAGATTCACAACATTATATTGCACTTCACAAATTTTAGAAGTTCCCACTGCAGCATTTTCCTTCTCATTCTAGTCTGTGCATGAAAGCCTTTTTCAGACATTTTAACCGAACCTCTGCTTACCGAGTCTCCACAGGATATTGATATCAATATTTAACACAGACGGAATTAGGCCTGCTGATTTTCCTCATTCTTAGGAAATGTGTGTCGCCACACAACGGCATCAAAGCTTCCCTACACTTTTAGTTCCCTTTGCCCTTTGTTATAAAACGTCTGTGCATTTTTTTTCCCATCACCTACAACCCAGTATCATTCATTTCACAAGTCCTATCCTTGCAATGACAACCGAGAAAGGAGTATTTCGCATTTTAGCGCGTTAAAATGACGCCGTCCCTTAGCTTTAGGTTATCATTTCCGAGCAATGTTTAAATGGCTGTTTCCCATTAGTCCTAGCCAGAAGTAATAATTCCCCAAACTTAACAAGACTCAAGTAGGGAACAAAGGAGTCGACATACAAAGAACATTTACTAGAGTGCATTCTTCAACGTACAAGGATGCAGAACCACTGCAGATAGACAGCTGTGTGTCTAAACATTTGTGACAAACACGACTCAGATGGAAATGTATTTCTTAAAAGGAGAAAAAAGGCATCAACATACATTCATCACTTGGGTGTGAGAACAATACAAGCTTACAATATAGGTCTGAGCAAAAGAGTTGGTTTGCAAAATATGATGAGTTTTTTTTTTCTTTATGAAGTACTTCTGCAATTGTCAGCACAGCTTCTTGCTGCCTTGTCATCTTGTAGCCAGTACAACTTTTTGATCATCAAAAAGGCTCAGAAGACTCTAGACCATATTGAGCATTAATGGGCCTGGATGGATCCTTCCCCTGAGGTTGTCATTGTGAACCCCACAGACAAGGGCAGTAAGGAGGTTGGGGGGACTGAATGAAAGTCAAGTGGAACAGCCACTAAAGAAATATAAAGAAACAGCTGGATATATTGTCTTGAAATTCTTGAGATAACTCTTCAAAGCCCAGGGATCTGTTTTAAAGAGTTATGAGACTGAAGAAGCCCCCATCTGGTTAGTGTTTACGTTAGGAGTATATATGTCACTGTCAACATAGGTAGATGTGGTGAAGCAGAGGTAATGCATCATAGGTCCATGATTTTAAAGCTGTAACACTCTTACTCTTGATGTTAATACATTCAAGTTTATTAAAAATAGCTAGTTGCCTTTAAAAACAACAATTATTGAATACTATCTATTTCCGCTACCTGGAATGCCTACTATAGCATTTTTTTCCCTTGAAAACAGATCATAGGTGGTTCCATTCCCAGCTTTCCAAGAAATCTCCATACTGCTTTCCAAATTGGCCGCACCAATTTGCAGTCCCACCAGCAATGTACAAGTGTACCCTTTTCCCCACATCCTCGCCAGCACTTGTTGTTTGACTTCATAATGGCTGCCAATCTTACTGGAGTGAGATGGTATCTTAGGGTGGTTTTGATTTGCATTTCTCTGACTGCTAGAGATGGTGAGCATTTTTTCATGTACTTGTTGATTGATTGTATGTCCTCCTCTGAGAAGTGTCTGTTCAGGTCCTTGGCCCATTTGTTGATTGGGTTATTTGTTTTCTTATTGTTTAATTTTTTGAGTTCTTTGTATACTCTGGATATTAGGGCTCTATCTGAAGTGTGAGGAGTAAAGATTTGTTCCCAGGATGTAGGCTCCCTATTTACCTCTCTTATTGTTTCTTTTGCTGAGAAAAAAACTTTTTAGTTTGAGTAAGACCTAAAAAGAGCATACTACAGGGACACTGCTACAACGATGTTCATAGCAGCACAATTCACAATAGCAAGACTGTGGAACCAACCTAGATGCCCTTCAATAGACGAATGGATAAAAAAAAATGTGGCATTTATACACAATGGAGTATTACTCTGCATTAAAAAATGACAAAATCATGGAATTTGCAGGGAAATGGATGGCATTAGAGCAGATTATGCTAAGTGAAGCCAGCCAATCCCTAAAAAACAAATGCCAAATGTCTTCTTTGATATAAGGAGAGTAACTAAGAACAGAGTACGGAGGAAGAGCATGAGAAGAAGATTAACATTAAACAGGGATGAGAGGTGGGAGGGAAAGGGAGAGAGAAGGGAAATTGCATGGAAATGGAAGGAGACCCTCAGGGTTATACAAAAATACATACAAGAGGAAGTGAGGGGAAAGGGAAAAATAATACAAGGGGGAGAAATGAATGACAGTAGATGGGGTAGAGAGAGAAGAGGGGAGGGGAGGGGAGGGGAAGGGGGATAGTAGAGGATAGGAAAGGCAGCAGAATACAACAGACACTAGTATGGCAATATGTAAATCAGTGGATGTGTAACCGATGTGATTCTGCAATCTGTATACAGGGTAAAAATGGGAGTTCATAACCCACTTGAATCGAAGTGTGAAATATGATATATCAAGAACTATGTAATGTTTTGAACAACCAACAATAAAAATTTAAAAAAAAGAAAACAGATCATGCAGCTGAGATCTTATTCAAAGGTTTTTTTAGTAGAATCATATTTGTAGTGTACTTGATTTCATCACCAACCTATGTTCCCCTAAAACTGTTAATTCATTGGTTGCTTTTTAAATGTCAGCTGTTATCTTCTATGTCATCCTGATACCTATGCGTCCTTGTTTCATCATCAGAAAGATACCCCTAGATATTTAGCAAATGTTGAATGTCAGATGGAAGGAGTGTGGATTTATAACCCCAAAGTCTGAGACCATGATTTTCACACTAAAAGAAATAATCTAAGGTAGACACATGTGTTAAGTGTAAATAAACAGATCCCGTGGACTAGGTATTTACATAAAAAATAAACCATAAAACTAAAAGATATATGTGAAATACCATGTAAGGAAGGCCTTCTTGAGTATACTCTGAATCATAAACTCTCATTCTATAAACAAATAGATGCATTGTACTATGTAAAATTATTAAAGTTTTGTGAAATAAAAATATACTGAGTTAGGGGCTGGGGATGTGGCTCAAGCGGTAGTGTGCTCACCTGGCATGCGCGGGGCGCTGGGTTCAATCCTCAGCACCACATAAAAATAAAATAAAGATGTTGTGTCCACCGAAAACTAAAAAATAAATATTAAAAACTCTCTCTCTCTCTCTCTCTCTCTCTCTCTCTCTCTCTCTTTAAAAAAAATAAACATATACTGAGTTATATGGCAAAAAGAATCTGTGTGGAATACACTCCTCCTCATGTAGAAAAAAAATTATAAGAAAGATCTAATTCTTGAAATATAAAAAACTTATTACAAATTAATAACAACATTAAGCATCTAAATATAAAAATCGGTAACATACATGAACAGTTAATTGTACCAATTACATGATACATGACAGGTCTTTTGGGGCTAGTTATATTCAAATGAAGACACACACACACACACACACACAGAACATACTTGTCCTCCAGAGGAACAAAGTTTAAAAGAATGATCATATTCACTGGGAAAGAGTGTGGGAAAGGCCAATCCTATGGGGAAGACATTTCAGAGCAATTTGACAATGTATATGGAAAAAAAGTTCATATTGTGATATTTCACTACTAGGATACATTGAACAAGGTCATATGGATTTGGGACTATGGTATCTGCTGCAGAATTGCTTATATATCCTTGTCCAGGCAGAATACACTGATGGTGATAAATCCACATGATATTCCTCTAACAATGAAAATGTGGACCATTATTTTTACTGAATTCAAAATATATGGTGCTGTTTTTGTTAAAATATCAAGACCATGTCTATAAAATCTCTAGAAGGTACAACATGAACTGAAGTTTTCATTGGTGATTGGTATATATATTGCTGATCTTAAAAAATTTATCTATATTAGCTGGGAACAATGGTGTATGCCTGTAATCCCAGTAGCTCAGGAGGCTGAGGCAGGAGGATAGCGAGTTCAAAGCCAGAATCAGCAACAGCAAGGTGCTAAGCAACTCAGTGAGACCCTGTCCCTAAAGAAAATACAAAATAGGGCTGGGATGTGGCCTAGTAGTCAAGTGCCCCAAAATTCAATCCCCAGGGACAAATAAATAAATAAGTAAATAAATAAAAATTATCCATATTATCTAAATTTTGATAAAATGAATATTAGTAAATTTAGCAAATAAACTTATAGCAAAAGTTATCTCTCAATTAGGTCAGAAACAAATGGGAAATGCATTTATTCAGAAAGATATTATTACAGGTCCACAATGAATGAGTGGTAAAAGTAATCAAATGTGTTATTTCCATATAGTGGGAAGTAAGGTAGTAATTGATTTAGTTATAATATGTGTTAAATGTAAATAAACAGATCTCATGGACTAGGTATTTATATAAAAAATAAACCATAAAATTAAAAGATATACATGAAATACCATGTGAGGAAGGTCTTCTTGAGTTTACTATGAATCATATCCTCATTCTATAAACAAATAGATTATAGAACAAGTCCATAATCTTGCATATGATATTAAAGAGTCAGACAACAAAATTGCACATGTTTGATGATCCAAACTGCATACAGTTTAAAAATAAAAAGAAAGAGTAGAAGGAATGCTATAAAAGAAATATTGTACATTTTCCAGCAATTATCCACGTGGTAAATATTGAGAATATTCATTTTCTTCAATTCAATTTGTTTCAGTATTTTCTACTTTTTCCATACTTCACTGTGTGGAAAAGTATGTCTGTTGCAATCTTCTCAAAATTGTTCGGGAATAAAATAATAGACCACTACAGCAACAGCAAGAAGCAGACACGCATTCCACACTGTGAGGTGGTACGGCTTGTCCTGCTCCTGTCATAGATGATTCTGGTTATGGTTGACGGGCCATGGTGTTTGGAAACACGGAGGCTCTCCTCTTTCTGAATCAAGGATTACTTGATGTTCGACTGAAGCTGAAACTAAATGATGCTTCAAAGTGCATGTGTTTATACCCATGATAGATCCAGTCTTGAAAAGTGATCCGTACCAAAATTGTGTAATGTCTCCTCCAACTTTTCAACTTTCTTTACAAAGATAAAAAATGTGTTCAAATTAAACAAACAGACAAACGAACGACAACAACAACCACCAAAACAAAACTCAGGCTCTGGCTGATCAGTTCCTGCTGGTGGTACAACAGGACCTGTGGACTCAGGAAGGCAGGGCTTGGTCTTCACTCAGCGTGATCTTTGTAGGACCTGTATTGATGTTTTCTTATTTAAACTCCAAAGTTGTTTTGAGAACGATTATGTTTTTCTACTACCTTGAAGATGACCCTACTGGAGACCATAGTCTTAAGTTCTAGGTAGAAGGGGTAAAATACATACTTCATTTTTCTGGTTATTAAAGTCCTGTATGTTGAAATTTTAAAGATTCAGGTGAATCCGGAAAGTACCAAGAACTCTTCAATTGCCCTAGTTCATATACCTATATGTTGTTCATTTTTCATTGTACTGCCTTCAAGTCTTTGTGTGTTTATGTGTATGTGCAAGTTTTATATAATATATATATATATATATATATATATATATATATATATATATATATTTGATATTGTTTTATACTATTTCTATAGAAACCTTGTTTTAAAAATGGAAGGGCTGGGGATATGGCTCAGTGGTTAAGTGATCCTGGGATTAATCCCTGGTACCAAAAAAAAAAAAAAAAATGGAATTTCCTTTCTTGATTTAGAACCAAGTCCATAAACTTGCCTTCAAGCCATCTTCTCTGTATGTCCCAACTTCTTTAGTTTATTTCAAACAGTCCTTTGGAATCAAACCTCCTTCATTCAGACCCTTAGATCTGAAGCTTCATAACAATATGGCTTTGGGTGGAACCAAGAATTAATTTCTCTGTTCTTCGGGTTCTTTATAAGATGGCTATAATAATTATTAGTGTTTCATAGGATTATTTTGAGATAATTATATTCCATATGGTACATATGATCATTCCATAAATATTAAGTATTATTACCATACAGCAAAACTGTTATTAATTCTTCTGAATGATGCTCCATAATTTCTTGTATTTCCTCCCTTCCCACACTTATGTTATCATGTGTTTTTCTTTCCATTCCTGCCCGTTAAAATATTAGCCATTCTCAAGTTCTACGTCAAATAAATCTTCCCCCGGATTTAATCAAGTGACATATTTGCATATGTAAATCAATGGATGTGTAACTGATGTGATTCTGCAATCTGTATACGGGGTAAAAATGGGAGTTCATAACCCACTTGAATCAAAGTGTGAAATATGATATATCAAGAACTATGTAATGTTTTGAACAGCCAACAATAAAAATTAAAAAAAAACAAACAAAAAAATAAAATAAAAAAAAACATTTAATGGCTTCTTACCTACGTCCTACTATTAAATGTAGAGTTTGTTGAATGTTGCAGTTAGAGTTAGAGTCTTATTTCTCTACTGATTGAAGACATCAACAGGGCAGGGGCCAGGAATATATTCCTGCCTCCCTAAGTTTAGCAGGCTCTGGAAAGGACCGTTTTCCACAGAGCTGGGTTCTAAGCCTACTGTCTCTTCCCCTGGAGCCTCAGGTCTAAGCACGATCCTGATCCATTCCTTATTTTTTCAGTTCTGCTCACACATTTGCAAAACTGTCTCAATCGGCATATGGTTGATTATAGCCTTTAAACTATTTGTTTCCTGCCTGTGATAGTTAATTTGATGTGTCATCTTGACTAGTCTAAGAGACACCCAGACAGCTGATAAAGCATTATTTCTTGGTATCAATGTGAGGTGCTTCCAGTAAAGATGGTATTTGAATCAATGGACTGAAGAGGAAGAGCCACCCTAAGCTCACATGGGAGGTACCAGTGAATTATTTGAGGGCCCCGATAGAACTAAAAGACAGAGAAAAGGTGAATTTGCTTTTTCTTCTGGGACACACATCTCCTGCCCTTGGACAGTAGAAACTGAGGCTCTGCAGCCTTTGGACTCTGGCACCTGCACCAGTGACCTCCATCTGCAATTTCTAATGCATTTTGACCAGAATCAAGGGTCACTCCATTGTCCTCCTGGTTCTCAGGTCTCTGGACTTGGACTGAGCTATGTCATCAGCATTCCAGGGTCTCCAGCATACACTGAGTCTGATTTGGGACATTTCAGTCTCCATAATCATAGGAATCAATTTATATGACGAATCCCATGTCATCTATCATCTCTCTATCTATCATCTGTCTTATTGATTCAGTCTCTCTGGAGATACTTGATTAATATACTTCTGCAGCACTGGCTTATATGGCATGAAAAACCTCTCTAGGGCCAGATCTACTTGATGGGAACTTTCATGTGGGACCACGATTACTTGAAGGCTAAGTCCATGGCCCTTTCCTTGTCTGCTACAAGCCAAAAAAAAAAAAAAAAAAAAAGCAGTTAACAACAGTTGTATCTATTCTTCCTACCATTTAATATTCTTTTGAGGTAATACTTGTAGGAATTAGAGTAGAAGCACTTTGCTGCCTCTATCTATCTCTAGGTGAGGCTGGAATGTGATAGCCAGGGAGCCCAGTTGTGAACCACAGCAAGAAATTACTTCTCTATTAGCTATAGCAGAGAGATTCAAGGCCCTGGTGAGTCTAGGATTTCTACTACCTTTGAAACTACGACTACATTTCTACTACAGTGAAAGAGAGTTCTATTATTTTTAACTGATACCACACATCGAAGAATGAAAACACAATTTCATAAACGGCAAAAAGATTGTGTGTTACTTTCTGAATTTATGCTAACAATCTCTAAAGTAACAATACAGAGAAGTGGTTATAGTTCATTTGCTTCAAAATCATTCTCCTTTCAGTATATTTGCACACATTATTTGCTGGGGGGTGCTCAAAATTTTTTCATGTTTACAAATAAATATGATTTCTTGGTGAAGGAGCATTTACTCTGTGGACATGAACTTGACTGCTACTTCTTGTTCCACAATATGGGAGTTTTGAGCTTAGCTCCATTTTTAAGGCTTGAGGAATGCTGCAGGTTCATCCTTGATACATTGGCATTGCCTAGACATCACAAAGGTAGCCACAAAAAGCATAGTACAAAAAAAGCTAAGCCAATTGAGGCCACAAACACACCTAAGCACAACCAAAGAGTCATCCTTCATGGAAACAGGAAAGAACCTCCAAGTTCAGCATGAGAACCAGGTTTTGAGATGACTCCACTCTTAGATTTGGCAATAGAATTTTAAATTCCTGAATTATTCTTTCTCTAGTTCCTACATCTAAAAATTTTTTAACAAGGCTGATTTTCAAATTTATTATAATTTTTATAAAGCTATTCTATAGTCTAATACATTGGAATAGGATCTCTCTCTCTCTCTCTCTCTCTCTCTTTCTTTCTCTCTCTCTCTCTCTCTCTCTCCCCCCCCCCTTAGTCCTCCCTTCGTTCCTCTCTCTCTCTAGCTTGCTTGCTCATGGCCATTCTCTGTCTCTCAGTAATGTTTGAACATTACTTTTTCTAGTGAACCACACACTCAAGGGGGCTTAATTTCTTCATAAAATATACAGATATTTTCTTTAAAGTAGAGACATATGACCCTTCTCTTTTTCTGGTCCCATGATTTGCATTGGACATGTAGACCTTTTTCTGTTTTGGAAGCCTTTAATTTGTACATCCATTTTGGGTCCTCCCTGTCAACATGTATCTATACAGCAATGGGAGAGACACTGGATAACATTTGCCATTATTTTCAATTTTGTTGATTTTATTATTATATGAATTAACATTTCTGTTATGAAAATGACCCCAGTGACTTTCAAAATCACCAACAGAATAAGGCTTCATATATAAATACTTATTTTCCCATTTATATCTCTATTCCTTTTGGTATATTTTATATAAACATTTTAACATATGCATTTAAAAAGATATTCTGCACCTTCAAATCTAATTCAGTGTAATAGTGTAAACCAGAATACTTTCCTGGTTTAGAACATCATGTTAATTTTAATTTATATACTTAATTTGTATACTTTATGATCTAAGGACCATAAAATGGTACACTTTTTTTCTTGAATTCAAATCCAATGCAGATTGAGTGACTCACTAAATAGCTATATATATATATATATATATATATATATATATATATATATATATATATTTATTTATTAATTAATGTTTTGTAAACTTGTTCTTCAATTCACTTTTTATACTTTTAAATTTTCCAATAGGACTCTTTGTTTAAAGCATTTAATTTCTTAGACATGCATGTAGGTTCATGTATAGAAGGACAGCTGTCCCTTGGTCTCCTTGTTTGAAGTGGTCCTTATGTAAACCATTTTATTTCCGCATTCCACTTATCTACTTAGACAATATGAGAAATACTGATTAGATAGGGGAAATAATATGAAACATGATAATATAATTATAGGTGTATAAAGCCAATGGATTCTGTGAGTTAGGTTCTAAAAGTGCAGGAGAAATATTTCCTGTTCCCTGTGTTCCAAAGTTCAAGTCAGTCATAGCACATTCTCTGTTTTTGTAGTCATGGAATTTCAGATGCTAACATGGCAAGACCACAATACCACGGCTACACTATTAGAATATGGAGCTATACTATTGAAACATCTTCCCACCTTGCTTCCTGAAGTAATAAGAGATCCATTAATACTGATGGAACTTGTTCAATAAAAATAAAGAAACTATTATAAGGAGTAGAGCTGGGGACTCATTGCACGTTCCCTGGGATGTTTTTTTGTTGATGGTGTGCTAAGTTTTCTCCACAGAATAGAAGTCACTTTCACATTTGGTAGGATTGGAGAGTCGTGTGAAGGGTTATGTGTTCTCAGCTCTGTCAAAACTTCATTAATCTGCTGCCCCTGACATAGAATGTGTGACAATTCTACCTACCTCTAGGGATGTTTGCCCACCACAGTGTTTTTAGACACATAATTGTGAGGAAAATGAGTGGTGTGAGAGGAATTGCAAACACTTGATGAGTTTTTGGAGAAGAAAATTAAGTATCTGGGTTTGACCCTTCGGCTCCCTTTGTCGAAATGGACTGAGTAAGTTCTTAGTGGTTCAAGTAAGTCCACATGCCAGAAAATGCGTGTTTACTTTCTACCTGTGCAAATTTTCTAACGTTTCTGTTCTCATTGCTGTATGCATATTGAGATAACTTTCCATTCGCAAACCCTATAATCCAGAGATATCGCTATTTCAAAGTGACCTCCAGAATTAAGATGACAACATCATGTTTACTATGCAGTATCACCTGTTCTCAATTACCTATGATGATTAATAAATCCTCTGATGTCTAATTTCCATTCAAAAATATCTGGTAATAGCCAGGCACAGTGGTGCATGCCTGTAATACCATTGGCTCAGGAGGCTGAGGCAGGAAGATTGCGAGTTCAACCCAGCCTCAGCAAAAGCGAGGTGCTAGGCAACTCAGTGATGCCCTGTCTCTACGTAAAATACAAAATAGGACTGAGGATGTGGCTCAGTGGTCAAGTGCCCCTGGGTTCAATCCCTGATACCAAAAAAAAAAAAAAAATTGCTTAAAATCGACTCATAGTAATTACAATCAATATGTCTACTTGTTAGATACTGATACTTACTGCAAGGGAAATATTATGAACAAGGAGGAAGGAAGAGGTCCATAAAATCTTTCCATTAGATATTTAAGAAAAAATTCCATGTGGAAAGAATTGTAGACATTTATCTAGGCCCATGTGTATCCAGCACTGAGTCCAGGATTGAACTGACGTCTGGGAAGCTGCAGGTGTACCGTTTGAACTGTCGTATTTGTAGACATTTGGTGCCACTCTTCCTGATGACAAATGCACACAAGGAGCCTTGTATCACATCTCAAGTAACTGGAAAAGCCACATAAAATACAAACCTCTATGAACCACCCAAATCCCAAACACTAATACTATATATTCCTCAGCATTAAGCTGTAAAGTTTGATAATCAAGGGTCCAGGTTTCTTATCATTTATTTGTAGGAAAAATGCTTCTTTATCACATGCATTTTCCAATGTTCATTCCGCTTATTTGATTAATAAGGATGTCAAAGACACATTTATGAAAATCAAAGACATCTATCTTATATTGAATGTAACAGTTTTTCTCACATTGGGTTAGTTTGGGTCACTATTTTTTTTTTATTTTCTAGAAATGGATTCTTTACTTTATATTATAAACCTCCTCATAGTTTTCCTTACACGGCAAGAGTTTTATGCTCAGCTACGCTACTCTATTGCCAAGCCCCATACCATCTGTACAGGTAACCATATTGATAAACCATATTTTCTTACACATATTCAGGAATGAATCTCCCTCAGTTGCCAAATTCATACTATACAAGTGATTAATGAAAAAACTTGAGATATACTAATAGAAAAAAATCAAAGTTTTTTTTTTTCTATAATACGCAGTCACTTGCTTATACTGTCCCGATGATTCAATGTCTGCTTTGATCAAATGCAAACGTGGATTATACCATCATTCTCCCCTGAGAAATGCACGATTGACCATTATTGCTCTTTCTCTGGGTAGAGTGCAGTGATGTTACTCACAGCAGTGAGATCCCTTAGGACAGGATCATCATGGTTGGTAATTGAACAAAAATATGGTGAGTGGCTATTCCTTGCAGGATTTCGTGTCAGGTACTGGATATGGAGTAATAACCAAAGCAGTACTTTGGTTATTACTCCATATCCAGTACCTGGCATAAAATCCGGCAAGGTACAGGCTGAGACATACCAGGGCAGAGATTTGTGGGATAAGGATGGTTTCCCAGAAGGAAGTATAGCATGTGCCCGACTCCTGCATATTCACACCCTCCATTCACTTCAACAACGGTTTTAGAATCATAGGTGTCTGTAATTGTCTGCTGAGCAAAATCAATTCAGTAAATATCTAAACCACCTACTGTTGGGTAGTCCTGGAACTACTATTTCAGTGAGTTGTTATGGAAGGTTCAAAATGAGTATACAGTGGATTATTTAAGGTAAGTATAGACTAGTTGGGATGATTTTGTAGCTTTATAATACAAGTCTGTTTATTTTTAATTGTAAACCAAAATTAATGGTAGGTATAAGAAGAGAATCTCTTCACTCAGCAAATAATTGATTGAGCATAATGTAGGAAAAAATTGCCTTTTAGAAGCACAGCACAATCCATTTCTTAAGAAGATGGTTGATTTTTCTGTTAGAAAACATGAATGGTCCTGAGAAAGTTTTGTTGGTGGGGAGCTCCTGTTCTAGGCAGAGCTGAGACAGAACAGGTCAAAACCAAAAGAGATGTGATGGACAGTGTTTATGGGCATAGAAGACAGAGAGAGCCGCCAGTGGGTAGCCACAGATGGGAGAGCATGGGTGCAAGGTCACAGAAATTCAGAGAAGAAAACATGAGGAGCATCAGGAGAGAGTTTCAAGAAGTTGGCCACAACCAAGAACCGAAAAAACCAAACACAACACCTGACCACAAGAATATCTTTACATTGGAGGGGTGAAGGACCGCGTGATGTGTGTCCCATGCTTGTTCTGCTGTGCTATGCTACTATTCAAACTAATTCTCCCACTACAAACTTTTAGGAAAAGTGTGACACACAGTGACATCTTAAGGGGACAGTGACCACCCCAGGGCAACAAGAAACTAGAAGAAGGGAAGACCTACAGAAGCCAAGAGCTCCATTTTGTTAAAAGACTCAGCAGAAATTTGCTACATGATTTGATTCAGAATTAGATGCAGATACTTTATTCAATTTCTAATAAGATGATCCATTGAAGGGGGACCAGAAAGTCACCTGAGTTGTCCCATGAAGGGACTTAGATATTTATTTCAAGAGACAAATAGATGGAAATGGTAATTAATACCAGATTTCAGAGACAAAAACAATTGGATTATTCAGCTTTGGTTAAAAGAGGTGGCTCCGTTGGAGAACAAAATTGAGGAACAACAATAGGAATAAAGTAGGAAAGAGGAGTGGGGGGTCCTCTCAGAAGTCAGGAAACAAGACCTACAAAGCGCTTAGACTGGACTGGAGCCACACTTTGGTATTTGGGATCGTTAGCTCTGACGTCAGATGGATCTAAATTTGATCTTCACTCTGACACTACTTAGTTCTGTAACCTAGAAGGTTTTTGTTAACATCTTTGTGTTTTGAGGGGAATTAATTGATAAAATGCCTGGAAAAAATAAAAGATTTCCTTAGTGCTTGGCACAGGGCAAGCCCTTAACAAGTGATAGTTGTGTCGATTAGACAATTGACATATGATTGAGTGATCTTCACAGGTGAAGAAACTACAGGTGAGCTCTGGAGACCAGGGCCTCCGTCTGTGGAGAGTTCAAGGAAAAAGCCTCCTTTTAAATGGGAATTGCTGGACAGAGGGCAAAGATAGATGGAACAGGAAGACAGGGAATTGGTGCCCCACGTACAGACATGGACCGCTCTGATCACTGCTTGGATAAGAGTCCAAGTTAAATTTCAGCATGAATGTCTGGCCCTACCTGTTAATCAGATTCTGTGACTATGAAAGCAATTGGGGCTGATTTCATTATTTGTGTGGCGTCTGGACATGAACCAGGTTTGTGAAAGCAGCTCAGAGTTGGGAAGGGCACATCTTTCTCCAGCCACAGTGAAGCTCTGGATCCTAAGGACAGAGAGACCCCCTGGCCACTGGACCCCTTCTCATGAAGACAAGAGCATCCGATTCAGCTTTTTCATGACTGGGACCAAAATACCTGAAAAGAGCAGTGTATAGGAGGAAGAGTTCATTTGGGCTCATGATTGGAGAGGTTCAGTCTGAGGTTGGCCAACTCCATTGCTCTGGGTCTGAGGGGAGGCAGAGCACCATGGTGGAAGGGCCCACGGGAAGAAAGCAGGTCAGTACATGGTACCCAGGAAGCACAGAGAGAGCTCTGTTTACCAGGGAATAAATATTAACCCCAAAGACACTGCCCCTGTGACCTGCATCCTCCAGCTACACCCTACCTATCCATAGTTACCACCCAGTTAATCCATAATTAATCATAATTTAATCATTTCACCCCTGAAAATTCTTAGATTGCTTCTTGCATGAACTTTTGAGGGACACCTCATATCTAAACCATCACAGGGTTGAAGGACTCTATTGAGAAAAGAAGGCATAAGAAAAATTAGGAACTTACTTTGTACTTTTAGTGAATTAGTGGAGGAGACAATAGAGACAAGGAGAAATTAGAAATTATGAGAGTGTTCAGGTAATTAGCTGCTT
Organism: Marmota monax; assembly: GCF_021218885.2. Lineage (NCBI taxonomy): Eukaryota > Metazoa > Chordata > Mammalia > Rodentia > Sciuridae > Marmota > Marmota monax. The sequence continues at coordinate 3,599,404 of NW_026694501.1, read as the reverse complement.
GTCTAATTACTTTCTTCTTCCATTAATATCCAAAGAAAGGTCTGCAGAAGCACATAATAATTTGAAGTTTACCAGTTGTCCTTCTGTAGAGAGTGTACAATTTTTTTAAAAAAGAAAATCCTCACCAATCAGTTGTAAATTTGAACAGATTTTTAAAGTAACAAAAATTGTAGTTTTTACTGGAAAGTGATGTAGACTTTTAGCAGTCTATGGGGACTTAGGAGAAGAAGTAAACTTATTACAGAAAAAAATTTCAACAACATGAATTATAAGCAAAGCAGTAAGTTTTTTGAAGGGAACTATCATGTTTTTCCTAGAAGTCATGGATGAAGGAAGGGAACCACGTGACTCAGAAAATAATCAGTCAACACTAAAACCATCCCAGACAAGAAGAAAAGATAAAAATGAACATTCAACATTACATCCATGCTCTATGCACATCCCTCAAAGGTCCATGTGCTAGATCATGTCAGACAGTGGGACAAACTTGAAATCGTGGAATCTTAAGAGACTTGGCCTTAGTGGAAAATGGTTAGGTCATTAGATGGTAGGGTGCCACCCTCAGAAGGGATTAATGAAGTTCTCATGGGATCTTGGTTATGTCCTGCAAGAATGATTTATTATAAAAAGAGCAGGTCTGGCCCCAGAATCCCTCTGGCTTCCTGTCTTACCATGTGATCACTTCCCAAATACTCCTGCCTCTCTGATGCCATCTGACTTAAGACCCTCATCAAAGGCCAAACCAATTGGACTGCCTAATCCTGGGCTTCCAGCCCCAAAATTATGAGCAAAAGAGACTATATTTCTTTTTAAAGTATTAATCTCAAGTATTTTGTGATAGCAACAGAAAACAGAGTATGAAAATTTGTTAAAAAGAATCATGACATTCTTACAAAACTTTATCCCTTAATTTATTTTCTGCACACATTTTCTCAGGTGATATCATAATACAGTTGCAACTAGTCAGCATCAGAAAAGTTTTCACTGCATCTACATTTGTAACGGAGTTTGGTTCTTTCTCTGAAGGTTCGAGTTCCCGAGTTCACCTCTCAATATGAGCCCCAATTAATTCAATCCACCAGCAAGATGGGTCACGTTTTAGGGAGGGAAAAGAAGAGAGAAAGGCCCTGAGCATGTTGACCTCATCAGGACTCAGCCCACCGCCTGACACCTGTGCCCACATTCACAGGCTGATTAATGAGCTGTCACCATAGTTGTTGACTGGTGAATTATTTATACTTATAAACCACTAAATAATTTAAAGCTGATATCTTAAATTACAGCTGAGAGTGACAAGAAGAAGGTGGCCTAAAACTCCAACCAGAGATCAATGCCCTTGTTCTCAGGGCACTTTTGAACACAATTCCTGCTGACTGTTCTTAGAAGGAAAAAATGGAAAACAAAAAGTGTGTGAATTTTGTACAACAGAATTAAATGTTTCTGCAATCAAACAGAAGGTTGCTTTCAAAAACAAAAACAAAAACAAAAAACATGATACAACTCTGAATGACACTTTTTTTTTTTGAAAAATGAAGATATTTGGCTTCAAAATTTAATCACCAAACCTAGACGTCAATATATTCTAAAATTTTCCTCAAAAACTTTGAGCATATTTTGTGATTACAGAAGCTCTACTTAGTTCCACCTGTGGCATTTTATTATCTCCTGATAATACAGAAAATATAGCTCAGAAATAAAAATTTTCATCCACATAACACAGGGTGGGATTGCATTGCAAAATAATCACATCCAAGCATTTTGAAGAGCAAATGGAAAGGAAGTTGAGGAAAAGAAAAATAAAATAGTGAAGAACCTTAGTCCACTACTAATGCACAGATTTCAGAATAATCAAATAAAGGGAAGAACATTTTCTTGAAAGTGGTGACCATGAGCAAATCAGTCAAACTGAATATGTGTTATGGAAATAATAGATCAATATGTATTAAGATAGCATTGCAAAAGACAGAGAGAAAGGAAGGAAGGAGGGAGGGAGGAAGAAAGAAGAAAAAAAGAGAGGGAGGAAAAGCATACGTTGCAATCTTACAACTAGGGATTTTCCACTTAGTTGAGTGGTTTTTTTTGTTTTGTTTTTTTTTTAAGTGTGTGTGTGTATGTGTGTGTGTGTGTGTAAGATTGTGACTTTGCATTTGTGTGTGTTTAAGCAGTATATGAAAGATAAATGGAACTATTATAGGTACCAGTTCCTTAGGCACTGTCCTTCTACACACACTTCATAAACATCTTCTCTGGCATTGGCCCTTAATGGTGTATCTTTCTCGTGTGGAGACGTATTAAATACTTATTTGTAGTGACTTCTTCATGATTGACCTCCATTGCTGCACCAGCCTGTGCTGAGAATACTTTTACTTGCCTTCCAGCTGAAGCTTCTTACAAAAATTCTTCAACAATATTTGCCTACAACTAAACACAATTCTCCCAAGGTTAAACTTTCCTTGAAAAAGCAAAGGATAACTTAAGGAATGTTCTTTTGATTTTGTACCAGATGAGTGGGTCTGAGGAGCACACAGGGTCCATTCTCAACATGGAAGGCCTGTTTTCTCTTGACTCAGTTCAAGACACCTGCTCAGCTCATTCTTTGCATGAAACAGCAATGCTCAATGTCACCTTTTTTTTCCCCCCAGAAGTCATCTTTATTTTTTTTTTTGTCTTCTATAAAAAGAATGATCCTTTTTTTTGCACTCTGTTCCTTGTTTCTCATTCATTCTTCTCAGTACTTTAAATCAACACTGTCATTTTCGCTGAGAACAGGGGTGAAATTCTTGAGTGAGAAACTCCCAAACAAGTTAATCTCCTCTCTGAACATTTCATAGAATTGCTTAGTGACACAATTATCTTCAGTTTCTAAAATTAGATATAATCATCTCCATCCTTGTAAAGGTTAATAGACACTTAAAAACAACAGCAAGTGATTGGATAGACTTCTCAATTTGGGTTACCAGGATCAAATAACATGACTTAGTGCTATTACATATGTCCAAATACTTCAATATTGACTGTTTTAATATCATGTTTGCATATACAGAAACAAGAGGGCCACCATGCACAATGGAAGGGACAGGGAAAGAAGCCCCTTTGTGCCCTCAGGCCTGAGAGTCCTTTCCCCTGCATTGAGACAAGCAGAGGAATGAAAGCCTAGGGTAGGGAATGCTCTCTGCCCCTTACAGACCACAGGGAGGAGAACTGTCCTAGTCAGTGTTTACTCATGAACAATTGTCCCCAGGAGGGACACTCCCCCACCAGGAAACTTCAGAGCTGGCAGATACAGCTATTTTGTGTTGAAAAATCCCTTTGTCCACGGTTGCCTGACTGCCTCCCTCATGGAGAGACGTTCAGCAACCTACCTGGGAAGTTCCTGGAGCCCTGTTAGGTAGCATCATCTGGAGATAGTAGGAATTCTATCAGTACCAGGCAAAACAGCAGATCAAAATAAAACCATAAGGACATGGAAATATTAAATCGTCATTGAAACTCTGGCCCACAAGATTGTGGTAAATATAACAGGATGATTGCCAGCTAAAATAAAAAAAATTAAATAGGACCCAGAGAATCAGAACATAGTCAACAAAATGTGCAGGATGCAATTTAAAGTAATTTGTAATACCAAGGAACAAGAAAATCACAATTTGAATTAGACAGGGTTATGATTTGAGGTGAATTTGATGTTGGGATTTTCAGACAAGGATCTGACAAGAGCAACCATCATAAAAATGCCTCATCTAGCAATTTCAAATCCTCTTGAAACAAATGTAAAAATAAGACATCTCAGCAATGAAACAGATGCAATTTATGAGAGGCAAGTGTAAATAATGGTGCTGAAATATGGTCATTCCTTAGGAACTACTTGTTTCATTTCTGCAATCTCATATCTCCCAACCATCATGGGTCAACCCTTCATCTGCTTTCCACTGTGTCTATATTTAATATGTATGAACTTTAGGATCCTGTTGCTATTTCTTAATCACAACATATAACAACTATTCACATAGCACTTATATTGTACTAGGTATTATAAATTACCTAGAGATAAAGTATACAAGAGCATTGCATACTTTATATGCAAACATTCCAGATTTTGATAAACCTGAGAGTCCTGGAACTAATCCCATGCAGACATTTAGAAATGACTATATACAATAACACAAATTTAAAACTGTAAGAAGTCCAATAGCAGAGTGGAGATGACACACCATAATGTTGGTTAACTTGAGTAGAAATCAATAGAATTCCTCTACTCTAAACAGCAAAAGAAATGAATTAAAAAGGAAAGAAAGTCTTCACTATAAATGGCCCACTTGGACTCCCAGGAGATAAGAAAGAGTTCAGGATTGAAAGAATTTTTAAAGAAATAATTTCTGAAGATTTCTCAAATTTAATGAAAAAAAAAAAAAAACCAAACCACAAACATGCAGATTCAAGACAGCCTGTCAATCACCCAAAAAGTAAGTTAAAAGAACACACACATACACAAACAACACACACAAACCTGGACACACACTAAGGCACATCATAACTAAATTGCTGGGGGAAGAAAAGCCAATAGGAAATAAAAATTAACTTATAAGCAACATCATTTTTAATGGCATCAGATTTCTCCTCTGAAACCACAGAGGACAAAAAGAAATGACACAGCACTCCAGAGTAATGGCAAATACATAATTTTTCTTTTCAAGTGTTCATGGAACATGTATCAACATAGACTCTATCCAGGGCCATAAAACAAACCTCAAGAAAATTAAATAATTAAAATCAAAGTATCTTCTCAGATCACAGTAGAATCAAGCTAGAACTCAGTAACAGGAAGAACAGAGGATAATGTCTAAACACAAAGAAATTAAACAACAAAATTCTGAATAATCCATGAGCCAAAGAGGAACTCTTCAAACAAACAAAAATGCTTGGAACTGAATGAAAATATATATGTGAAAATAGTTGGGATGATACTGATACCGAATCACTGTGATGACTGATTTTATGTGTGAATTTTCAGAGTGATTTTGGATGAAGTTAATATTTAAATCAGTGAACTGAGTAAACTGATTGTCTTCTACCATGTGGGTGGGCCTTATCCAATCCATTAAAGGCCTGAATAGATCAAAAAGACTGTCCTCTAGAAAAGAAAGAAAATTCTGTAGCAGACATTATCACCTGCCCTCCTGGGTCTCAAACCTGAAGGTCCATCCTGTGAATTTTGGACTCCCAGCTTCAAGAATTGTGTGAGCCAAATTTATTCCATTTCCTAACTCAAGACTAAGTGAGAAGAGCAAGATAAACACAAAGAAGACAGTAAGAAGAAAAAAAATACAGTAAAAAGCAAAACCAATAAAAATGACATTAGAAAAACTAGAGAAAACCAATTTAAAGAATTTGTTCTTTGGTAAATTCCATTAAATTATTCTCATGTCTTTATGAGAATTGAAAGATTAAAAGAGGGAAGAGAAAAAATCACCAATATACAGAAGAAAACAGGATAAATCATTATAATCCTGCAGGAAATTAATAAGAGAAAATTTTAAACCACATTACCGTCATAAATTCAACAATTAAAAATAAATAAACTGTTCCTGGACAATTGCAGACCACCAGAGTTAGTCACTGTCATTTTAGTGAGTCTAGAACCATCAACACAATTGAATTTATAGTGAAAATTTTCGGAAGTAGGAATCTCCATGCCCATCTGGTTTTACTGGAGAATCCTACCAAGTGTTTAATGATAAAGGTCAATTTCCCACAATTTCTTCTAGAAAACAAGAGGACTGAAGACTTGCTAACTCATTTTCTGTGGCTAATATTATACCCTGCCCCCCCCCAAGGTATTATAAAGCAATTCTCATGAAATTAAAAGCAAAATTCCTCAACCAAATCAAAACAAACTATATCCAACAATATACAAAAATAATTATGATCAGATAAGATTAATTCCAGGTCAGCAAACTGGTTTAATGTTTTTTTAAATCAATTTAAATCATTATATCAGCAAGTTAAAGAACAAAAAAATCATATAATTGTATCATTTTTTTGCACAAAACTTGGCAGTATACAAAAACTATTCATGATTTGTAAAAATCCTTTTAAGTAATAAATAAAGGTAAGTACCTCAAATCGATAAAGAACATCTATTAAAAAACATGACTACCATTATACTGAATGGAAAAGACTAAATTCTTTCTCCATAGAATTGAAAACAAGTGCAGATACAGAGGGCCATCTGTAGTGAGTGTTGCTTCTTTGGTGAGCACATTTGGAAAAAAACCCACAAAATTGTAGAACCTGAGAGAGGTATTCATGCTTCTAAATCATAGGTAAGTTGAAAATAGACCCTGAAACGCCTATAAGATGAAAAGGATTACTTGTAGTGCTTCTCAAGGACCTTCAATATTCCCTCAGAGGACAAAGTAAAAACTCTCTTCTTCAGAATAACCCAGACCCACGAAGGTGGCTGGGAGTGGGATTCATGCTGACAGAGGAGAAACACTAGGGAAGAGAAGAGGGAAAATGTTGATGTGCCAAATGTGGGATAGAAAGCAACTCAACAGTGGAAGAGAACTACCCAAAGGCTTTTTTGTTTGTTTGTTTGTTTGGTTGGTTTTTGCAAAAACAAATTGAGGTGGCAAAAGAGGTAGCAGCCCTTGAACAGGGAAGAAGAAAGTCTTGTGCAGATTAACACTCATTTCTTAAGCTACCATCTTCTAATGTACAAATCCCCTCTCAGTTAATCCTAACAACAGAAAAGAATTGCAAGTGAATTCAAAATCATAGGTATTGTATTAGTAAAGAGGAAAACAAATATACTAACAAACTAACAGATAATAGAAGCATATTAAGAATAAAGTGGAAAAGCAGATAAAAGTTTTTAATGCGGTACTGTAAATTGAACAGCTAAGGAGGCTATAAGACAGCAGAATAAAACAGACATAGATGCTCCCAGGGATGGTGTTTCAGCACAAACGGATGGAAACCGAGTTGAGAGAAGTCAGGATGGACTCTGTGGAATAAAAATAGAGCACTTGCAGAAAGCAAGATCTCAATGAGAAAATTCACAAAGAGAAACACAAAAAGGAATAGTAGAATTTTAACATTTTCAAAATTGTAAAAATAATTGAATCTAGCTATGGAACAAAGGCAAGGAAGATTCAGTACCATTGTCAAAGTAGAAATACACACACACACACACATACACACACAACCATGGAAAAATTAAAGCTTACTTTATTATTCAGGGAATGATATGGACTAATGGAATGGGACAAATGGAATCTAGTTATTGAATGGGAACATCCTTTTATTCACTAGAATAAAATACTCACTAGAATATTCCACCAGAACAATCTACCATCCAATTATATTTTATAAAATAACTTGGCTTTATTAATTAATAAAACAACAATTTATATATTTAGGTTAAAAAATCATTAGTAAGGGAAGGAAATCAGATTGAAATCTTCCTTATAAACAGCAATACTTTATATCAGAAAAATGTTCAGCATAATGCCTGGGATATTTAAGAAATAAAAAAAAAAGCCAAGAGTTTTGTTCACAACTAAATTTTATATTCAAAGTAAGACTGAATGGAGAGTGAAAGTTTGTGCAATAAGTCAAAAACTTTTTTCATCTTGAGAAAGAATAAGAATCAGGCAGGCAGGTAAGACCTTCATGAAAAGTCCAAACAAATGTAACTGCAGAACTGAGACTATCTAGTGAAAATAAAGATGCCAGAATTGCAGGTAAATGTTACCGAATCTGACACTATGGATATGTGGATATTAAAGGAACAAAGTAGAATAAAAGTGAGAAGAGAAAATGGAAATTAGAAAGAGTTCACTGATAACTGCCTATTTATTCAGCAAATCCCGCATTTTTTTTATCCATTCATCTTTTGAGGGCATCTAGATTGGTTCCACAGTTTAGCTATTGTGAATTGAGCTGCTATGAACATTGATGTGGCTGCATCACTATAGTATACTGATTTTAAGTCCTTTGGGTATAGAGTGAGGAGTGAGATAGCTGGGCCAAATAGTGATTCCATTCCAAGTTTTCTAAGGAATATCCATACTGCTTTTCAGAGTGATGGTACCAATTTGCACTGCCATCAGCAATGTATGAATATGCCTTTCCCCCCACATCCTCGACAACACTTATTATTGCTTGTATTCTTGATAACTGCAATAGAGATAACTGACTAGAGTGAGATGAAATCTTAGAGTAGTTTTGATTTTCATTTATTAATACTAGAGAGGCTGAATATTTTTTTCATATATTGATTGATTGTATATTGTGGTGAGCCGCTTCTGCCGTTTCTGCAGACTATGGTCGCCATTACAAGATGGCGCTGGCTCCGCTGTGGTCTGTGACAAACAACTCCTTATTTGGGAGAGTTGGCGCATGGTTTTTCACCACCCTATGAGAAAGCTCCACGTGGCAGCTTCGCATTGGGGCTTGAGATGCTTTATTAAGGCTGGGAGGGGCATCCGAGAGGGAGAAGAAGAAATATCAAGGGCCTGAATAAACTGCTGAAAGAAGATTCCTGAGTTGCGTCTTCCTTGCGGTCAAGGGGTCGCGACAGTATATCTTGTGAGAAATATCTGTTCAGATCCTTAGCACATTTATTGATTGGGTTATTTATTGTTTTTTAGGGCTGGGGATGTGGCTCAAGCGGTAGCGCGCTCGCCTGGCATGTGTGCCGCCCAGGTTCGATCCTCAGCACCACATACCAACAAAGATGTTGTGTCCGCTGAAAACCATAAAATAAATATTAAAAATTCTCTCTCTCTCTCTCTCTCTCTCTCTCTCTCTCTCTCTCTTTAAAAAAAAAAAAACAAAAAACAAATCCCGCATTTAATGTATTGTTAGCAGGAGAAAGCAGAGTCAGGCAAGATCGGTGTTTTAGTTTTTTCACTGCTGCAACTGAAGGACCCAACCAAAACAATTGTAGAGGAGGAAAAGTTTACTCGGAGGCTCACCGATTGGAGGTCTCTATCCATAGGCAGCTGGCTCCATTCCTCAGGGCTGGAGGTGAGACTGAACATCACGGCAGAAGACTGGTGGAGGGAAGCAGATCACATGATGAACAGGAAGTAAAGAAAGACAGTCCACTCTTCAGACTCAAATATATACCCCATAGCCACGCCCCCAGTAACCACTTCCTTCAGTCACACCCCACCTGCCTCCAGTTATCACTCAGTGAATCCCATCAGGGACTAATTCACTGATTAGGTTAAGGCTATAACCCAAACATTTCTACTCCAAACTTTGTTTCATTGTCTTACACGTGAACTTTTGGGGGACACCTCAACATCCAAACCATAACAATTGGGTTTGGGCACATCAATACTTAGCATCCAAAGAATAGAGGACCAAATCTTTTTAACAACTCATTGTGCAAACATAATTGATAGAACAATAATCCATGATTTTCCAAATATCACAAGATCTACCCCTCAAAAGCCACAAAGGTAGCGTAGAAAAAAGCAACCAAACATCAAACACAGTTGAACCTCAGAGTCCATGGTTTCTGCATCAGCAGATTCAAGCAACTGTGCGTCAAACATATTTCCAATTGTGTCTGAACACATACAGACTATTTCTTCTTGTCATTATTCCATAAGTAATATATCGTACCAACAATTTACGTAGCATTTACACCGTTATAAATTATAAGTCATCTGGAGATGATTCAAAGCACATGGTTGTGCATATGTTTCATGCAAATACAAGGTCATTTTATATAAAGGACTTGAACATCCATGAGTTTTGGTATCCTCAAGGGTGATGGATAATCCTGCAGGGATACTGAGATGATTGGGCTACATTGGAACTGAGGACATCCACAAACACAACTGGTGTTACTCAACAACTAGGATTACCATGCATCCTCGCCAAGTCCTTTGCTATCAAAGAAAGAAGTCATAAATAAACACGGGACAAAAGCTAGTATGGATATTGTGATGCCAGAGTGGAGCCCAAGAGATCAGCCTAAGCTCAGGCTTACTTTAACAGAGACAACACCGATACTAGCATAGATCTGTGTATATGCATGGGTTATATACGTTTGTGCATTCTCCGTCTGTGCTCATTGAGAGTACCTAGAAACAGTGACACACTATATATAGTAAAAAGAACACAAGACCCCACGACCCTAATTTCTTAATACAGCTCTTCAAAAAAAGAAAGGAAGAAGGAAAGAAGGAAAGAAGGAAAGAAAGAAAGAAAGAAAGAAAGAAAGAAAGAAAGAAAGAAAGAACCCTTCTTGGGGGGGGGGGTGATTGATTCTAAAGTCCTTGTAGAGAAAACACAAGATGCGCCTGGAGCCTAATGTGGTTCCCAAAAGTACACAGGTGTATGTACTTATGCCTTCTGCCTGTGAGAAGTAGTAACTCTAACAGGGATCCAAGAGGGTGGGCAAGAGGGAGGCAGCATTCTGTGACCCTGGTTTCAACTAGTGGGAATACTGCTTTGCTGAGAGTGATATAGGAACCCTCTACAGCTGATCCGGTGCAGGGATCATGGCCTCAGTGTTAGAAAAGGACTCTGGACTCCCGACTACACGCCCATGCAGGTCTCCTGGGTGCCTTAGTGAGACCATTGACATCAGCATTTGTGCAGATTCCCAGGTGCTGCTCTCATGAAGGATACTCAGCTGCTACCCACGTGCAGAAACTCCAGACCCCACTCCCATGTGGACCCCCATCTACTAATGTGCAGCTCCCGAGGTCACCTCCATCCTGGGACTCAGCAGCTACTGCCTGGTCCCCTACTCACGGTAGCCTGCCTGCACCTGGGGATATCACAGGCTCTAAAGAAAGCTGACAGCCACAACACTGCAGCCACAGAGCTCATCTCTGAATGCATCACCCAACACCATTGCCCGGCTCCCCGAACCTGACCTGACACCCCTTAATTGAAAGCAGCTGCCTCTATCTTGGGTCACCTCCATCACCACCTTTAGTTGGGGCAACTACCAGTTTGGAACACCAGATAGCCAGGTGCCCGTAGGTTTCTAATTCCCCGCAATCCCCAGCAGCTGCTAACTCGGCAGACTGGCCAATTCAAAACAGCCCTCTGTGACAGGCCACCAGAGTGCAACCCACAAAACTCCCAGAGAGAAAGTTTCCTGATTAGGAAGTAGAAAGGGAGGGGGTGAGGGAGATGCACTTTAGAGACTAATTTAGAGGACAGGAACTGTGGGGTCTACAGGTGATAGGACCGGGTGCCCACATCACAGGAGCAGACCCCAAAGGAGATCCTTGAGGTGCAGCATCCCAGTGGCCATGTGCTCTGCACCCAAGGCCAACCCTCACACCCTGGTAACCCCCACCATCCTGAGGGTGGAGATACCCACTAAGAACAGACAACCCCACCTATTGGATGAGAAGGGAAGCAGGAGAGATACAGATCTCCAACCAAAACAATCCTTGATTCATCCTTCAAGATTTTTATTTTTCTTTATTCTCATCCTTTATTCCCCCACCCTCACATCCTCGACATATGTGAAACCAAGTACTTTACATGAATTAGAATATTGAGGACTGAGACAACTGAATAGTATATTACAGTTGTGTTGCATATTCTTTATTTTCTTTGCTTTTTTCTCTCCAATTTTCACTATTTTAACATTTTTTAAAAAATTTTTCTTAATATATATGTGTGTTTGTCTATGTACTCCATGGTCTTCCCTCTTACTTGTCCACCCAAAATGACTACCTCTCTATTCTCCTGCTACTAACCTTCTTTAGATTTCTTTCATACTTCCTAAGATATAATAACTCTATATCTTCATCTCAGACATCCTCAGCATATCTTCCTTCACCTCACCCCCAGTTCTTTGCCCACCATCAGAAACTGTAAACACTTTTACAAACCTACTGATTATATAATAATAATAATTGAAATGCTATACAGTTCTGTACATTGTGATCAAACTGTAAACATCTTAATAACAACTATTTGTTTTTAGGTGGTATTTTGTTTATGTTGGGATCTGTTAACATTGTCCCTCCCCTAAAAGGTGAGGTATTAGAACCCTCAGGAGCACTATAGGCTGATATGGTAAAAATGGTAACGACTCAAATCCACAGAGCCAGAAAGGAAGACACACAAACAACATGAAAAGACAAGGGAAGTAAGTGCCCCAAACAAATCAAGATACCAAAGTATTAGAATTCATGGCCAGCACAGCAGATGAAATTACAGAGAAGGAGTTCAGGATGTGCATAATTAAAATGTTCTGTGAATTAAAGGATGATATAAGAGAGCAAATACAGGCAGCAAATGATCATTTTGACCAAGAGCTACATAAGCAAATATGAAGCAAAAGATTACTTCAATAGGGAGATAGAGGTTCTTAAAAAAAATACCAAACAGAAATTCTTGAAGTGAAAGAAACAATAAACAAAATTAAAAGCTCAATTGAAAGTATCACCAACAGATTAGACCACTTGGAAGATAGGACCTCGGACAATGAAGACAAAATATATCATCTTGAAAAGAATGCAGACCACACAGTGAAGATGGTAAGAAACCATGAGCAGAACATTCAAGAATTCTGGGACAGCATAAAAAGACCAACTTTAAGAGTTATTGGGATAGAGGAAGGCATAGAGTTCCAAACAAAAGGAATGAACAATCCTTTCAACAATAATATCAGAAAATGTTCCAAACATGAAGAACAAATTGGAAAACAAATTCAAGAGGCTTATAGGATATCAAATGTATGAAATCATAATAGATCCACACCAGTTCACATTATAATGAAAATTCCTAACATACAGAATAAGGAGATAATCTTAACAGCCACAATAGAAAGGAATCAGATTACATACATATAGGGGGAAAACCAATTAGGTTATGTGCAGATTTTTTAAGGCAGACCATGAAAGCTAGAAGATTCTAGAACAACATATATCAAGCTCTGAAATAAAATGGATCCCAACCAAGAATTTTGTATCCAGCAAAATTAAGCTTCAGGATGGAAGATGAAATTAAAACCTTCCATGATAAACAAAAGCTAAAAGAATTTACAGCTACAAAACCTGCATTACAGAACATCCGTGGCAAAATATTCCATAAAGAGGTAATGAAAAACAACAATGAAAATCAGCAGAGAGAGGTAGTACACTAAAGGAAAAACTAATCAAAGGAAAAACCAACTCAAGTTAAATTACAAAAAAAAAAAAAAAAAAAAAAGGATGGGAATACAAATCATGTCTCAATAATAATCCTGAATGTTAATGGCCTAAACTCATCAATTAAGTCATAGGATAGCTGATTAGATTTTAAAAAATATGCTGCCTCCAAGAGACTCATCTCATAGAAAAAGACATCCACAGACTAAAGGTAAAAGGCTGGGAAAAATCATACCACTCATATGGACTGTGGAAGCAAGCAGGGGTTTTTATCCCCATATCAAATAAAGTAGGCTTTAAACTAAAGTTAATCAAAAGGAACAAAGAAGGACATTTCATACTGCTCAAGGGGAGCCATACACCAGTAATACATAACAATTATAAATATATACGCCCCAAACAATGTAGCATCTATGATCATCAAACAAACTCTTCTCAAGTTCAAGAGTCAAATAGACCATAACACAATAATTCTGGGTGACATTAACACACATCTTTCATCACTGAATAGATCTTCCTTACAAAAGCTAAACAAATAAACAATAGAACTTAATAATACAATCAGTAACAGACTTAACTGACATATATAGAATATTTCATCCTTCAAAAATCATATTTACTTTCTTCTCAGCAGCTCATGGATCCTTCTCTAAAATAGACCTTATATTATGCCACAAAGCAACTCTTAACAAATACAAAAAAGTAGAGATACTACCCTGTATTCTATCAGATCACAATAGAATGAAATTAGAAATCAATTATAAAATAAAAAATAAAAACTACTCCAACACCTGGAGACTAAATAATATGCTATTCAATGAAAAATGGGTTGCAAAAGACATCAAGGGGGAGATTAAAAAACTTTTAGAGGTAAGTGAGAACACTGATACCTCATATTAAAATCTCTGGGACACTATGAATGGAGTACTAAGAGGAAAGTACATTACATGGAGTTCATTCCTTAAAAAAAAAAAAAAAAAGTCAACAAATAAATAACCTAACACTGCATCTCAAAGCCCTAGAAAAAGAAGAACAAATCAACACCAAAAGCAGTAGAAGACAGGAAATAATTAAAATCGGGGCTAAAATCAGTGAAATTGAAACAAAAGTAACAATTGGCAAAACTGACAAAACAAGAAGTTGATTCTTTGAAAAAAAATAATTAAAATTGACAGACCCTTAGCCATGCTAATGAAGAGAAGGAGAGAGAAAACTCAGATCACTAACTTATGTGATGAAAAAGGAAATATCACAACAGACACTACAGAAATGCAGAAGACACTTAGAACTTATTTTGAAAACTTGTACTCTAATAAAGAGAATATCAAAGGCATCGACAAATTTCTAGAGGCATGCAAGTTGCCCAAATTGAATTAGGATGATATGCACAATTTAAACAGATCCATTTCAAAAAGGAAATAGAAGATGCCATCAAAAGCATACCAACCAAGAAAAGAATAACTAATACCTATACTCTACAAATTATTTCATATAGGGGGAAACCAATTAGGTTAAGTGCAGATTTTTTTAAAGCAGACCCTGAAGCTAGAAGATCCTGGAACAACATATATCAAGCTCTGAAAGAAAATAGATCCCAACCAAGTATTCCACCAGAAAAAGAGGAAGCACTTCCAAACTCATTCTATGAGACCAATCCAATATCACCCTGATTTTAAAACCAGGCAAAGACACATCAAAGAAAGAAAACTCAGACCAATATTGCTTATAAACATAGATGCAAACTTTCTCAATAAAATTCTGGCAAATCGAATAAAAAAATGTATCAAAAAGATAGTGCACCATGATCAAGTAGGATTCATCCCAGGGATGCAAGTTTGGTTCAACATACAAAAACCAATGAATGTTATTCATCCCATCAATAGACTTAAAGATAAGAATAATATGGGGATCCAACATGGCGGCCGGCAAGGAAGCAGCACTTTCAGTATCTCCACATTAACCGGATCAGAAACACCCATTAAAACAGCTACATTCTACCTACTGAGGAACTTCTAGCAAAATTCCGCTGAAAGGAGACCTGCCAGGAATTAGTAAGTTTATTAGAGGTGACAGTTTGTCCCAGACAAGTGAATCTTGGCTGGCCACGCGGGCGCAGAGGTCCAATCCCGCAGCCACCGCCCGACCGGCTCTGCAAGCGGCCCCCAGCGGACCGGCGCGGCACGGGGAGAAGGGTCCCTGCCCGGCCTGGCAGACGGTCCCCGCCATCCTGGCTCTCCTGGCGGCTCGCTCGCTCTGCGATCGGCTACCCCGCCCACCCGGCTCTTAGCCAGGAGGCCGCCGCCTGCCCGGTTCTACAAGCGGCCCCTGGCAGCCGGCGTGGCGAGAAGGGTCCCCGCCTGGCCTGGCAGATGGCCTGCGCCCTCCCGGCTCTGCTAACGCCCCGCCCGCACGGCTAACGGCCCCCCGCCCTCCCGGCTCTGCTGGAGGCCCCGCCCGTGGCCAGCAATGGCCCGGCTCTGCAGGCGGCCCCTGGCGGCCCTCGCAGCGAGAAGGGTCCCAGCCTGGCCCGGCAGACGGCCTGCGCCCTCCCGGCTCTGCTAACGGCCCCGCCCCCACTGCGAATGGCCCCCGCCCGCCCGGCTCTGAACGGCCCTGCCCACCCGGCAAACGGCTCCCCCCCCCCCAGACGAAGTGAAGGGAATCTAACCAAGCCTTTATGAAATAGCGAACTGGGAACTAAAACCAGAGATTGTGTCAGACCAGAGACAAGCCAGTTCCACCCCTCCCTTCGGACACTCCAGCAAGGAGCCAGGGGCCCGCCATAACAGAGAGGGGAAGTCACCAAAGTTCGGCCAAAGAGATTCCTTCCCAGCGGAATCTACTTTAGCAGGTGTGTGACTCCCACCCGCATCAGATACAAACAACCGGGAAACTTCAAAATCTCTCCGTGGGTGTGACCGTAAGGGCCAAAGGACTCTCGACCCCCAACTCCCCCTACTGCCAGTGACGTGGGCGTGACTGTAGGGGCGGAGGGACGCAGAGAAGACTCCCCACCCCCAACTCCCCCAACCGCCAACTGAGAGGGCTTGACGGTAGGGGCGGAGGGAAACAGAGGACACTCCAGACCCCCAACTCCTCCTACCGCCAGTGGAGTGGTCGTGATTGTAGGGGCTGAGGGAAGCAGAGGGGATCCTCGACCCCCAACTCCCATTACCACCAGCGGCGACACCAATGGTCTTAGCTGCCAGATTCTGAAGGTGTGCCCACCAAAGGGGTCCGGAAAAATTAAACTATTGACTCCCAGACCACAGCTCCACAGCACTGGGGCTTAGATGAATGACAGAGAGAGTGCTCAGTCGTTAGGGAAATAGAGCACTCGGAGGGGCTGAAAGTGTAACCAAATCCTTGGAGAACCGCCTCCGATGAACAGGACCTGGCTGGCTGGCAGGAGGAAGGGGAGGAGGGGCCGTAGAAGTGAAACGGCTCTGGACCAACAGGATTGAGAGGCTCCCAGGAGCCGCCTTACAGGGATTGCTGTTGACACATTGAGGGCAAATCTCAGCCCGGAGGGCACAGCTTTGCCTACGGGAAGAGAAGAAAATGGATCTCTAAGACCTAATTTTATTTCTTATTTTATTTTATTTTTTCTCTCCCTTTTTCCCTCTTTCTCTCCCCTTCCAAGTTTTATTGTTCTTTCCATTCTCCTCTATGCTATCTAACTCCCCCTCCTTCTTTCTTTTCAAGAGCACCTTCCTTCCCCTTCCCCCCAACTTTCATCCCAAGCATTACATCCTCCATTTCGTGTAACTGTCTAAATGCAAACAGGTGAATGTTTCGAGGCCATCTATAGTGCTCCTAAATACCTAGCCTCTACCAACACCCTGATCCAATTGACGGTTAGTATCCCCCTTCAGTAGAGCAATCTTCTAAAGTAGCCAAGACATACTAACCCTTATACCTTCATAGCACCTAACCTAAAGTCCTAAGAACAAAAAACAAATCACTATATGCATACAAAATCCGGAAGCCCTTTATAAATTGAATGAATCAGCTCTAAAGTACAATAAAGCCCAACATCTATAGGCATAATCTCCCACCACAAAGGAGAGACAACAGAGATAAACAAAGCCAAAACAAATGTATAGGAGAAAGCAGTTACAAAGCAGTCAAACAGAGCTGGATAGTAACGTGAACAACATGAAAAAACAAGGGAAAAAAGGAGTACAGATAATGCAGGACAACTTAAATCTACAGGAGGACCTAGAAGCATCAGAAACATGGACAGGGAAAGAAATCAAGGCATACCTAACTCAGATGGAACGGAATTTTAGAGAAGACATGAGACAGCAAGTCCAAGAATTGAAAGTATATTTTGAAAACGAACTAAACAAACAAATTCAAACTGCAAAGAACGAGCTTTACCAGGAGATAGAGATCTTAAAAAAAAACCAAACAGTGATTTTAGAAATGCAAGAAACCATAAATCAGATTAAAAATGCTAACGAGAATATTACAAATAGACTAGATCAAGTAGAAGTCAGAACATCAGATAATGAAGACAAAGTTTATCAACTTGAAAAGAATATAGTCAACACAGAAAAGATGCTTAAATCTCACAAGCAATCTATCCAAGAGATATGGGATGTCATAAAAAAACCAAATTTGAGAGTCATTGGGATAGAAGAAGGCACAGAGGTTCAAACCAAAGGAATGGACAACCTATTGAATGAAATAATCCTAGAAAACTTCCCAGAGATGAAAGATGGAATGGATTGCCAAATCCTGGAAGCCTACAGGACCCCAAACATCCAAAACTGTAATAGGCCAACTCCAAGACATATAATTATGAAGATAGCCAACATACAGAACAAGGAGAGAATATTAAAAGCTACGCGGGAAAGGAGGCAGATTACATTCAGGGGTAAACCAATTAGGTTAACGGCTGATTTTTCATCACAGACTTTGAAAGCGAGAAGATCCTGGAACAATGTATTTCAAATGCTGAAAAATAATGGATTCCAACCAAGAATACTGTATCTAGCAAAATTAAGCTTCAGATTTGACAATGAAATTAAAATCTTTCACGATAAACAAAAGCTAAAAGAATTTGCAGCCAGAAAACCAGCACTGCAAAGCATTTTGGGCAAAATTCTACAAGAAGAGGAATGGAAAAATAGTGCCCAAAACCAACAGCGGGAGGTATCTCAGTAAAGGGGGAGGAAAACAACCAAAAAGTAAAAACTAGCCAAACTAAAATAAATAAATAAATAAACATGACTGGAAGTACAAATCATATCTCAATTGTAACCTTAAATGTTAATGGACTAAACTCACCAATCAAGAGAAACAGGCTGGTAACCTGGATCAAAAAAACAAATCCAACAATATACTGACTTCAGGAGACTCATATGATAGGAAAAGACATACACAGGCTGAAGGTGAAAGGTTGGGAAAAATCATACCACTCACATGGCCCTCGGAAGCAAGCAGGCGTGGCCATACTCATATCGAATAAAATCAACTTCAAACCTAAGTTAATCAAAAGGGATAAAGAAGGACACTATATCCTGTTAAAAGGAACTATCCACCAACAAGACATAACAATTATCAATTTATATACACCAAATAATGGTGCAGCAACGTTCATAAAACAAACTCTCCTCAAGTTCAAGAGTCAAATTGACCACAACACAATAATTATGGGTGACTTCAACACACCGCTCTCGCCATTAGACAGATCCTCCAGACAAAAGCTGAATAAAGAAACTATAGAACTCAATGACACAATCAATAACCTAGACTTAACCGACATATATAGAATATATTAACCATCATCAAGTGGATACACGTTCTTCTCAGCAGCACATGGATCTTACTCAAAGATAGATCATATATTATACCATAGGGCAACTCTTAGTAAATATAAAGGAGTGGAGATAATACCATGCACCATATCTGATCATAATGGAATGAAACTGGAAATCAATGAAAAAAGAAGGAAGGAAAAATCCTGCATCACATGGAAAATAAACAATATGTTACTGAATGATCAATGGGTTACAGAAGACATAAAGGAGGAAATAAAAAAATTCTTAGAGATAAATGACAATTAAGACACAACATACCGGAATCTATGGGACACAATGAAAGCAGTTTTAAGAGGGAAATTCATTTCCTGGAGTTCATTCCTCAAAAAAAGAAAAAACAAATAAACGAACTCACACTACATCTCAAAACCCTAGAAAAGGAAGAGCAAAACAACAGCAAATATAGCAGAAGACAAGAAATAATTAAAATCAGAGTGGAAATCAATGAAATTGAAACAAAAAAAACCATTGAAAAAATTGATAAAATTAAAAGTTGGTTCTTTGAAAAAATAAATAAGATCGACAGACCCTTAGCCATGCTAACGAAGAGAAGAAGAGAGAAAACTCAAATCACTAACATACGGGATGAAAAAGGCAATATCACAACAGACACTACAGAAATACAGAAGATAATTAGAAAATATTTTGAAACCCTATATTCTAATAAAATAGAAGACAGTGAAGACATCGATAAATTTCTTTAGTCATATGAGCTGCCCAGATTGAGTCAGGAAGACACACACAATTTAAACAGACCAATAACAAAGGAAGAAATAGAAGAAGCCATCAAAAGACTACCAACCAAGAAAAGCCCTGGACCAGATGGGTATACAGCGGAGTTTTACAAAACCTTCAAAGAAGAATTAATACCAATACTTTTCAAGCTATTTCAAGAAATAGAAAAAGAAGGAGCTCTTCCAAATTCATTCTATGAGGCCAACATCACCCTGATCCCAAAACCAGACAAAGACACTTCAAAGAAAGAAAACTACAGACCAATATCTCTAATGAACATAGATGCAAAAATTCTCAATAAAATCCTGGCGAATCGAATACAAAAGCATATCAAAAAAATTGTGCACCATGATCAAGTAGGATTCATCCCTGGATGCAAGGTTGGTTCAATATACGGAAATCAATAAATATTATTCACCACATCAGTAGACTTAAAGATAAGAACCATATGATTGTCTCGATAGATGCAGAAAAAGCATTCGACAAAGGACAGCATCCTTTTATGTTCAAAACACTAGAAAAACTGGGGATAACAGGAACTTACCTCAACATTGTAAAAGCTATATATGCTAAGCCTCAGGCTAGCATCATTCTAAATGGAGAAAAACTGAAGGCATTCCCGCTAAAATCTGGAACAAGACAGGGATGCCCTCTCTCACCACTTCTATTTAATTGACGATTGGCTCACAGCAGCCCCAGCAACATCTAGCTGATTGGCTCCTCTGCGGTGATGCTCATTGGACTGTTTCCCTGCCCTTTCAGACCACGGAGCTTCTCATTGGGGGACTTTTTTGGCTCCGCCCACATGACCCAGCCAATCGGCCTCAAGAGCAGGAGGATTGTGGGAGGTGGAGAGAAGCTTGTGTGGGAGAGAGAGGCTTGGGGAAAGCCGGTGGTGGCAGTTGAGGCTCTGAGGGTTTTTCCTGAGAGACTATTTTGTTTGTCGTGTGTGGTTCTAAAAATAAAGTTAGTTTCTTTTGACAAGTGGCTCCTGATTGTGCCCAGCCAGACTGCGGCAGTCCTTGAAATACTAGCCAGAGCAATTAGACAGACAAAAGAAATTAAAGGCATAAAAATAGGAAAAGAAGAACTTAAAATATCACTATTTGCAGTCGATATGATCCTATACCTAGAAGACCCAAAAGGGTCTACAAAGAAACTACTAGAACTAATAAATGAATTCAGCAAAGTGGCAGGATATAAAGTCAACACACATAAATCAAAGGCATTCCTGTATATCAGCAACAAAACTTCTGAAATGGAAATGAGGAAAACCACCACATTCACAATATCCTCAAAAAAAATAAAATACTTGGGAATCAACCTAACAAAAGAGGCGAAAGATTTATACAATGAAAACTACAGAACCCTAAAGAGAGAGATAGAAGAAGATCTTAGAAGATGGAAAAATGTACCCTGTTCATGGATAGGCAGAACCAACATCATCAAAATGGCGATATTACCCAAAGTTCTCTACAGGTTCAACACAATGCCAATCAAAATCCCTACAGCATTTCTGGTAGAAACAGATAAAGCAATCATGAAATTCATATGGAAAAACAAAAGACCCAGAATAACAAAAGCAATTCTAAGCAGGAAGTGTGAATCGGGAGGTATAGCGATACCAGATTTCAAACTGTACTACAGAGCAATAGTAACAAAAACAGCATGGTACTGGTACCAAAACAGGCGGGTGGACCAATGGTACAGAATAGAGGACACAGAGACCAATCCACAAAATTACAACTTTCTTATATTTGATAAAGGCGCTAAAAGCATGCAATGGAGAAAGGATAGCATCTTCAACAAATGGTGTTGGGAAAACTGGAAATCCATATGCAACAAAATGAAGCTGAACCCCTTTCTCTCGCCATGCACAAAAGTTAAGTCAAAATGGATCAAGGAGCTAGATATCAAGTCAGAGACTCTGCACCTGATAGAAGAAAAAGTTGGCTCCAATCTACACATTGTGGGGTCGGGCTCCAAATTCCTTAATAGGACGCCCATAGCCCAAGAGTTAAATACAAGAATAAACAAATGGGACTTACTTAAACTAAAAAGTTTTTTCTCAGCAAGAGAAACAATAAGAGAGGTAAATAGGGAACCTACATCCTGGGAACAAATTTTTACTCCTCACACTTCAGATAGAGCCCTAATATCCAGAATATACAAAGAACTCAAAAAATTAGACAATAAGATAACAAACAACCCTATCAACAAATGGGCCAAGGACCTGAACAGACACTTCTCAGAGGAGGACATACAATCAATCAACAAGTACATGAAAAAATGCTCACCATCTCTAGCAGTCAGAGAAATGCAAATCAAAACCACCCTAAGATACCATCTCACTCCAGTAAGATTGGCAGCCATTATGAAGTCAAGCAACAATAAGTGCTGGCGAGGATGTGGGGAAAAGGGTACACTTGTACATTGCTGGTGGAACTGCAAATTGGTGCAGCCAATATGGAAAGCAGTATGGAGATTCCTAGGAAAGCTGGGAATGGAACCACCATTTGACCCAGCTATCGCCCTTCTAGGTCTATTCCCTGAGGACCTTAAAAGAGAATACTATAGTGATACTGCCACATCAATGATCATAGCAACACAATTCACAATAGCTAGACTTTGGAATCAACCTAGATGCCCTTCAATAGATGAATGGATTAAAAAACTGTGGCATTTATACACAATGGAGTATTACGCAGCACTAAAAAATGACAAAATCATGGATTTTGCAGGGAAATGGATGGCATTAGAGCAGATTATGCTAAGTGAAGCTAGCCAATCCTTAAAAAACAAATGCCAAATGTCTTCTTTGATATAAAGAGAGCAACTAAGATCAGAACAGGGAAGAAGAGCATGAGGAAAAGATTAACATTAAACAGAGACGAGTGGGGGAGAGAAAGGGAGAGAGAAGGGGAACTATGGAAATAGAAGGAGACCCTCATTGTTACACAAAATTACATATAAGAGTTTGTGAGGGGAAAGGGAAAAAAAAACAAGGGAGAGAATTAAACAACAGCAGATGGGGTAGAGAGGGAAGATGAGAGGGAAGGGGAGGGGGGATAGTAGGGGATAGGAAAGGTAGCAGAATACAACAGTCATTAATATGGTATTATGTAAAAATGTGGATGTGTAACCGATGTGATTCTGCAACTTGTATTTGGGGTAAAAAATGGGAGTTCATAACCCACTTAAATCAAATGTATGGAAGATGATATGTCATGAGCTTTGTAATGTTTTGAACAACCAATAAAAAAAAAGAATAATATGATCATTTCAATAGATGCAGAAAATACATTCGACAAAATACATCACCCCTACATGTTTAAAACACTAGAAAAACTAAGGATAACAGGAAGATATCTTAACATCATAAAAGCTATCTATGCTAAGCTTCAGGCCAACATCATTCTAAATAGAGAAAAAATTGAAAGCATTCCCTCTAAAAACTGGAACAAGACAATGATGCCCTCTTTTGACCACTTCTATTTAACATAGTTCTTGAAACACTGGATAGAGCAATTAGATAAAAGAAATTAAATGAATATGGATTGGAAAAGAACTATTAGAAATTAGCAGTATTTGCTGGTGATATGATTCTATACTTAGAAGACCCAAAAAATTCCACCAGAAAACTTCTAGAACTAGTAAATAAATTCAGCAAAGTAGCAGGATATAAAATCAACACTCATAAATCAAAGGCATTTCTGTATATCAGTGACAAATCAAACGGTGCATCAATTCCCAAGGAAAACTGCCCCATTTACAATAGCCTCAAAAAAAATAGAATACTTGGAAATCAACCTAAAAAAGAAGTGAAAGACCTCTGCAATGAAAACTATAAAGCAAAAGATTACAGAAAGCTAAAAAAAAGAAATTAAAGAAGACCTTGGAAGATGAAAAGATCTACCTTGTTCTTGGATAGGCAAAATTTATATTGTCAAAATTACCATACTACCAAAAGCATTATACACATTTAATGTAATCCCAATCAAAATTCCAATGACATTCCTCATAGAAATAGAAAAAGCAGTCATGAAATTCATCTGGAAAAATAAGAGAACAGAATAGCTAAAGCAATTCTTAGCAAGAAGAGTGAAACAGGTGACATCACTATACCAGACCTTAAACTATACTACAGAGGAATAGTAACAAAAACAGCATGGTATTGGCTCCAAAACAGACTTGTAAACCAATGGTACAGAATAGAGGACACAGACTAACCCACATAAATACCGTTATCTTATGTTAGACAAAGGCGCCAAAAGCATACATTGGAGAAAAGACAGCCTCTTCAACAAATGGTGCTGGGAAAACTGGAAATCCACATGCAACAAAATGAAATTAAAACCCTATCTCTCACCATGCACAAAACTCAACTCAAAGTGGATCAAGGACCTAGTATTTAAACCAGAGACCCTCCATGTAATAGCAGAAAAAGTAGGCCCAAATCTCCATCATATCGGATAGGCTCCAACTTCCTTAATAAGACTCCTATAGCATAAGAATTAAAATCAAGAATCAATAAATGGAATGGAATCAAACTAAAAAGCTTTTTCTCCGCAAAAGAAACAATCTGTGAGATGAACAGACAGACTACATCTTGGGAGAAAATTTTTACCACTTGCACATCAGATAGAGCACTAACCTTTAGACTATATAAAGAATTCAAAAAGCTAAACACCAAAAAAAAAAAAACCCAACAAAACAAATAACCCAATCAATAAATGGGCCAAGGAACTGAACAGTCACCTCTTAGAAGATGATATACAATCAATCAACAAATATACGAAAAAATGTTCAACAACTCTAGTAATTAGAGAAATGCAAATCATAACTTCTCCAAGATTTCATCTCATTCTGGTCAGAATGGCAGCTATTAAGAAAACAAACAACAATAAGTGTTGGTGAAGATGTGGAGAAAAAGGTACACTCATACATTGTTGGTGGAACTGCAAATTGGTGCAGCCAATATGGAAAGCAGTATGGAGATTCCTTGGAAATCTGGGAATGGAACCACCATTTGACCCAACTATCCCTCTCCTTGGACTATACACAAAGGACTTAAAAAACAGATCAAATGTTTTTGCCAATATATGAAAGCTAATCCCCATTTGTTCTTACTGATGTGTTTTCTAATACCTTTTTGTTCCATTAGTCCTCTCCTCAGAGATGAGGATCTTGGCTCTATTGTTTTTATAATACCTGTGTTGAGAAAAGTGCTCTGTCAACATTGGGTGAATGCTTATTGGAAGATAGGTTTTTAGCAATTTTAATTCCTTTTTGAACACATCTTGATTTTTCGAATAGCAGTAGATTCCACAGGACTTCCATTAAGAAGTGACAGTCCCTTTAGATTAGATAGCATATGTATTATAATTTAATGGCCTTCCCATAAGCTTAATTCAATAATATCCAGAAATGTATTACCTCTCAACCTAGTAAAGAATGTGATTTAGTAATGGCAATGATAAACACGTATATTTTAGAGGTTTACTCCATAATCAGGAAAATGTCATAAGATTATAAATCTGAAAAAGTGAATCAAATTGCAACTCCTCAGACAACAGCATCTTATTTGTGGTTGTTTTTGTAGACCCATGGGCAGAAGATGGTTTGCACTTGAGAGTTAATGACGTGGGGAGGGAAGAGGGCAATTGCGAGATTCCTTTGTTACACAGGGAACAAAAGGGTAAGTGTGGACATTCTCTGTAAGTTGTGGAGGTTATTTAGTGGGCTCACATAACACCATTTTTCTACAGAAGCATCTTCTATACATAAAATCTTTCCAATTGGAGAAATCCAGCTATTCCCTGCTGATTATGTGTGAGAATTTCCTTTCCTTGAATTTCTGTGTGATGACTAATGTGGAAACCAGGGCTTGGCAAACTTTTTCTGTAAAGGAGCAGATCATAAATATTTTAGGCTCTGTGGGCCATACAGTCACTCAACTCTGCTGTCTCAGCACAAAAGCAGTGGTAGAAAAATACTTAAAGGAACGCATGTTGCTATGTTCCAATAAATCTTTATTTATAAAAACAGGTGGTGGTCCAGATTTGGCCCAAGGGCTGTACTTTGGAAGTGACTTTCAGAATGAAAATAAGGCTGCTCAGTTTGTTAAATGTATAACATTTGAATTATCCATTTTTGTAAATATTTTTTTAAAACATCCTCAATATTGTTCCTTCTTTCATAGGAAAACAATAGAATTCTGTATTCATGAAGTATATGCTAAAGGAATAAAATTGCATATCTGTATGGTTTGCAGCATTTCCATATTATGCCTTTCAGAGACTTAAAATGATTGATTGGCTGAGGAGAGTGAAGGGAGAGAGGAAGAGACTGGAACCTATGGCCTCTATCTCCAGTCCATTCTCTACTGGATGTATTGTCTCGGGCAAATCAAAGACCATCTGTCTGCTGCAGCTTTGAACATAGAAGTAACCCTCCCCATCCCACCCCTATCACATGTTCCTACGCTGCTAGGTATCTTTGCATTGCCTGTGACTTTCAGACCAGTCTTTAAGGGGTGAGAAGAGGCTCGCAGAACATTATACATTGAAAGGGGCTGGATTAGTGAGGGTTCTGCAAAAAGAAGAAAAGGCGAGAATAGGATATCTATAGATCTGCATACACATACCAGGGAACTTATCATGGGAATTCGCTTCTGTGCTTAGGGAGGCCAAGAAGGCTCACAATCTGCCCTCTACAAGCTAGAGACCCAGGAAAGGCTGTGAGAGAATTCAATATGAGTGTCAAGACCTAGGAACAGCAGAGCTGATGGTGTACAACCTGATGTATAGCCCAGAACTGTGGCCTGAGAACCTCTAATGTCCAGGGACCAGGAGAAGATGGATGTTCCAGCCCAGAAGAAGAAGAGAGTCCAGCCTTACTCCACCTTTTTGTTTTGTTTGAGTCTTGGTGAAAACAATGATGGCTTGTGATAGGGTTGTTTTTTGTTGTTGTTGTTGTTGTTTGTTTGTTTGTTTTCCATTCTACTGATTCAAATGCCAAGCTCACTCACAGACATACCTAGAAGTAATATTTTACCAGCCCTCTCGGGAGACCCCTTAGCCCAGACAAATTGACAGAATATTCACCATCACGGTTGCCTTAAATAGGAGGAGGGGCCAGAGGGGCTGGGACTGCAGGGTCTTTGGTGGAAGTCAATTTGGGCCAATCTTGACTAACAGAGTGTCTGACTAAAACATGAATTTTAGCATCTGTAGTTTTCCAAAAGGAGGGAAAATGACTTGAAGTAGAATACAGAGGAAGGAAGAAAGAAATTACAAACTAGAAATAAGATAAAGCCAACTTCGTTATCTCACAATATGATGACTGATTTTTTAGATGTTGCAGAAAATTGGGCAAAAGTTTCAGATAATCAGCACAGCATCCAGTCTTTGAAATGCAAACAAAGCATATGCACATTGTCTTCTCCTTCTCTGCCTACCTCCCTTCCAGAAATGCATTCTGTGGCTAGGACTTGGTTTCATTCAGCGTCCAGTGCTGTCTGTGACCTATCTCATGCTTCACCTTCTACATCCACTTCCTGTAGGACTTGGTTTCATTCAGCGTCCAGTGCTGTCTGTGACCTATCTCATGCTTCACCTTCTACATCCACTTCCTGCAAGTTACTGATGGTCTGCTTTCCACCATGCAAAGGCTATGCGGTTTCCCTCCTACCTTTTTATTCTCCTCTTGTGCAGCCTGCAGACACCATAGACTACCACTATTTATTTTGCATCTTTACCATAACATCTTGGCTTCAAATTTAGGTCCCTAAGCTATCTAAATTGTTCTGCTAACCAAGTTAAATCCCAGAGCTTACAGCAGCTACAGGGAAGGTTTCCTACATCTCATCCTGGTGCTGTAATTGAAATTAAAGTAAATTATTCACACAGTGCACATTAATGTTGGCACAGCTCCTTCTGCCTCCTTCCCAAATGACATTATGAGTTATGCCAAACTAAACTCATTTCCATTTTTGATATGGTTAACGAGTGGTAGATGAAGAGAACGCCATTGACTGAGTATAACTTGATTTTAGTCAGGCATTTAGGGAAAACAATGACTCTCAGACATTTCTGCTGGACACAACAGATCAATGTTAGCTGCATGCTACAAGGATACTTAAATAAAAATCACCAAGTCCCGGTCATTGGGCTGAGAATAATCAGAAAAAAGAATTCAACTTCTAGTTGTTTTTAATCAACATTTCCTCTTTGACCCCGCCTGGATCAATAGTGGTTATCAATAGGGCAACTGAAATTTCTATTCCTGTAAGTCACATGGGTTGAAAGTTTAGAGGACAGAAAATTCTAGTATAAAAGAGCTAACATAAGGCAGAAGAAGTGCATTTTGAGACAGTGAGAATATTCTCAACCGCCTTAAATAAATGAAGGTTTATGTATGTTATGACTCAATTAGAAGAAAGCCCATGCTATAATTAGAGCATATTTCTGAAGACTGATGCCCACTGGATATTGTAAAGGAGGAAAAAAAAGTGAGTGCTTGTGTGTATGGGGGAGGGGAGGGGCTTAGGGGAAGAAGGCTGCATCTAAACATCATAGTATCATTTCTAAAGTTAAGTCTGAGTGATGGAGTTATCCTTTTTCTCCTTTTCCTTTCTAAGATTTTTTAAAATTCAGGCAATAAACAGTGCTACTAATCCAATAATAGGGTTTAAAAAAAGGATTCTGCTAGAATGGTTTATATATATGTAAAAGGTAATTGCTAGCAAGGATGTGGAAGAAAAGGAGTACTTGTACAGTGTTCGGGGGAATGTAAGTTAGTACAGCCATTATGAAACATAGTTTGAAAATTCCCCAAAAACTTAATAATAAAATTACTGTATCACTCAGCAATCCTAATACTGGGTGTATATATATAAAAAATGAAATGTGTATTTTGACTGATCAGTATGTTTAATGAAGCACTATCTATAATAAATAGGCAAGATATGAAATCAACCAAAGTGTCTCTCCATAGATGAGTGGATGTGGAAAATGGAGTATAGCTCCACAATGGAATATTATTCAGCCAATAAAAAGAAGTAAATCCTATCATTTGTGCCAACATAAATGACCCTTCATGTTGAGTGAAATAAACTGAGTGCAGAAAGACAGATATCACAAGACCTCACTTATCCCTTGTAGATAGAGACTCATAGAATGGAACGGTCCTTACCAGAGGCTGGGCTGGCTTAGGAAATGTGAGAAGTTGATCGTTAGAGGAATAATTCTAAGAAATACATTATGCAGCATAATAACTAAAGTTAATGATGATATGTTGTATTCTTGAAAAATACAAAGTAGATATGTCGTACGATGAAATACCTATGTGAGGTGGTGCATTGGTTAATCAGTTAGATTTACTATTTCCATAATGTATATGTACTTCAAAACATCATGCAGTACACAGATACAATTTTATAGGTCAATTTAAAATCATACTTATTTTTAAAACGGATACAAGTTTTGTATAATTTTAAAACATGGTTTTTGAAAAAGGGTGAATGGAAAGCTCTATATGTTTATTCCAAAGTCAATGTCATGTATGTGGGGTAGAAAGTGACTCTTTGCCTCAAAAAGATCTGGTGCTTTTGCTCAGCCCAGGTGCCGAAACAACACCTCAGGGCAGAAATTACTGAAGGAATGGAGAGGTACCCGGTCCTATTACAGATAATATTTGAAAGATTTCTAATCTATATTTACACCTTTCAAAGAATTCAGGTTCCTCACCTACAACAAATCACCAGGCCCCCTCTTCCGGGTATCTAGTAGCCTGTCATCTCTCCAGCTACTCCAGAGCTCCTATCAGGGTGAAACCGTACAATCATTTCAGTCACTCACACCATATGAACATGGCTTCACATTGTCCCCAGCTCCTCATGAGTCCTACCTTAGCTTTTTTGCACAAGTTCCAATCCAAACGGGACCCAAACACTCCTTGGAGCCATGCCCCAAACAAGGGGCTCCAAATGTATGCCTTAGCACATGTCACGATGTATTTTCCCAAAGTCTCTTCACAAAGTGGTTGGTGAAGAGTTAGAACTTGTGAAGTCAGAATAATACCTGGGTTTGTAATATTCAGCAACATTTTTTTTTTAAAAAAATTAAACGATCTAATCTGCCTTTGGCATTAAGTTTGGGTAATCCTTTTCCACATGGAACATTTTTGTTCAGGTTGCCAGATTTTTGTTAAGTGCCTGTTTCTTTATAGTATTATCCAGTGGTAAAACTTTGCGATTTTTACCCCAAAGTAAGAAGAATCACTGAAAGCGTGGTACTAGCTTCAAAATAACATATAGGCTAACAATTCAAAAAACGGTCTTTTTAGTAGAAAGAGGGCAGTCATAATATTGAATTTCTTCTGTTCAATGAGATATTTAAATTACATATAATCAAGAGGAAACCTATTATTTTTAATGATTTAAAGGCTCCCATATGAAGGGTGAAGATGTTCCTGTGGACTCTCTTAGTTTCAGCATTTTTTTCCTGCTCTTTAACTAAAAAAGAATCCAGAGAGATCAGTCAAAAGCAAAAGTGGATTCCCTTTGTCCCTTCCAGGCCCACACATAGGTGAGTCAGTAAAGTTCAGGTCTAATTAGGATTTCCTTTGTTAAAGACCCTGCACCTAGCTTCTCTGTGGGAAGGTCCCATGGCCATCAGGATGCAGGTCAGTAGTCATCCCTTGCTGCTGGAAAGCCAAAGTACAGGACTGTCTTAAGCACTCTCAGATCTGTTTCCTTTTTTCTTCTTTTATACCTGGACTCGCCAATCACACCACATTCCTGGATACTACAGTAGAAAATCTCCAACTAGAGAGAATCATGATTTCTGTTCAAATAGGAAGTTTTGGAATATACTCTGCCAGTCTCCAAAGCATCATTCAAAAAGTGGTTTTAGCCAAAACTTTGCTTCTTTATGGATCTCCTTCATAAGTGCTGAGGACCCTGTGCTGAGCAGCGCGGTCATTCAGGATTGAACGTGATGTGTCCGGTCTGCACAATGACAGCATGATACCTAAGACATCTTCTGGAACCAGTTGCACGAGGGCTGAAAGAATTACTCTTGGTGCATCTGACTAACAAGAAAAACCACAAAAAGCCAAGCATTGACTGGAAGTTTCACACTTAGGTCATTTTAGGATAAGGAGACTCCAGACCCATCATACCAGGGCTAGCTCCCCTCCCCTCCCCTACTCCCTCTTTTTTCCCCCATGTGACTTCTTTCTCTGGTCCCAATGACTATTTTTCTTTTAACTCCCTTACATTCGAGTCCCACCAACCTGATGGTCCTGGAAAAAAACATAAGAGGGAAAAAAAGGGGGTAGGGCGCAACGTGCCCTGGTGAATTATTTGTACCTGTTTGTGAGACTGCCTTCGTCGAGGGTGTGTTGTATTATTTATCACGATGTATAAATATTTATTAAGTGCACAGCATAGCTCTTTCTCCAAAGAGAACAACAACAACAAAAAACATCACAACAAACACACAACACTCTAAACTCTTTTCTGAACACCATCGAACTGAATACGCCAGGCAGATTACAGGGGTAGGCAGGAGGACCACAGATTGCAACGTGGCGTGCGGCAGACAAGCTGTGCTGCTGGGTGTGCCAGGAGGACTGGCTTTCATTTCTAGTTCCATGTGTCCCCAGCCTGCCATGGATCCAGAGGACCCGAGTGAAACTTTCACGGGGGTCAGAATGGGGAAGCATTTAAGTAGCACACACAAAAAAAAAAACAGTCACAAGCTTTTCAGGAATTGAGCTCTGCCTATTTTTTTTTGTTATCGTTGTTGTAATAACAGAAACAACAACTAATTATCCTGGTCAAATCACTTACAAGGGGGAAAAAAGAGTATGATCTCTACTTATTCATACATTTATAACATGATGCATTCGGGTGATGTAGTCACCTTAAATTACCTCTGGAGGCAATCCCACACTTTTTTTTTTTTTTACAAAATCCCTGCAAAATAATTCTAGTATCTTTAGTTGACAAATGTAAAAAAAATCAAGCAGCATTGAAACGTTAAAAAAAATACTGAAGTCATTTATTGTCATGATATTGCTCAGGAGTATGTTTTTCTCGTGGATTCTGGAAGAATATCTCAAGATTTGGGTTAGGTTAAATTATTTTTGGTTTGTAGGGGATTTTTGTTGCTTTTTTTTTTTTGGTAATATCTGTGTTTATGAGCTCTTTGGACACCTTTCTTTGTTAAAGCTCCTGGGAGTTCCTTTAATAATGCACCTAGTAAACATGTCATATACATCTCAAACACATGCTATGTACATGTGTACAATCAGAACAACACTATTTCTTGTATCATTCTGAATAAGATTCCAAAGTAGAATCTACAAACTAAATACAGGATGGTACCTAGAAAATTAGGTAAAACTAGAGAATCAATTCTTCACCCAAGCTGGACTGAGGCTCTGTGAGGGCGTGGTCAATGGGTCAATGCCTGTTTTACTGCATGCTGTACCTCTGCTGCTGAGATCAGCATCTGATGCCTGCACATTGGCAGAATAATTGAATGGGTGCTGCTATCCTTAGCATATGGTATGACCCCAACTCCAAGGGCTCATTGTGATTCAAGACCTGATCTCCAGGGTGGCACTATTGGGAGGTGGTGGGAATGTTGGGAGCAGCGGCCTAGTAAGAATGATGTCCTTAGTTCACAAGGGAAGCACATGGAAAGAATTGCAAGACCCCAGTTTTTCTCTCTGATTTCTGGGTTGGCAATGTAAGCTCTTTTGCACACCTGAGATCCACCACGACATGCTGCCATCTGCTGCTCTGAACAGAAGTCAAACCAAGACTCTGCCCAAAGTTGAAACTTTAAACCTTCAAAACTGTGAACTACATAAACTTCATTTCCTTTATAAGTAGACTATGTCAGGTATTTCATTATAGTCATGGAAAGTGGAATAATACAGATGCCTAAACAAGTGAATCAATTGGTGTAGAAATAAATTATTGCTTTACTATTAAATATTGGCAAAATGAAAAATCTGTCTGATGTGAAAAACTATGAAGAAAAGATTCAAGAATCTGTGTGTGCTTCAACATTTCAAAGTTACTTATTCATTTTTATTATTGAAGCAGTTCCACCTTACCTAACTGTTAGACCCTATTAGAAAATATAGCAGACGAGAAGTAATGATAATTCTAATTTAAGGAATAAGTATTGAAATCCTTGTCTATTACTTTCCTGATTTACTTATGGAAGTCTATAAAAATTTAGAGAAGTTTTATTCTAAGGTTCTTAATGGTTTTGTGACTAGTTTTGCCCGGGGAAAATATATTATAGGCACCTTCCCACATTCATAAATGTATTGACTACAACATCATTTTTAATGATTACATGCCATTGAATTCATGTAACTATTTCAATTAGTTTTCAATCAGTTTTTAAAAAGCATTCTAACTGTTATTCATCTTTTGGCAAACATTCTCCTTGGTTAAATGTGGAGAGAGTCATTCTGGCTCACATTTCCCAAGTTTTAGGGTTCATGAAAAAAGTGAGTTCTAGACCTTTTGCAAAATTCCTGGCTGGTGGAGCAAGGCATGCTCACATCTGTAGCTCTAATGCAGAAATCTAATGCATTCAGTTTGACAGGGGCTATGATCTCCACTCTTGCTAAATTTCCTGTTAAAGAGAAAAATGCCATTTGTTTATTAGAATATAAAATGGCTATAAATGTAATATATAAATATACATCACTGACTAGTGTTTTAATTGTCTTCATTTAAAACATTTACTCTGTGGCTCCCCATTAAAATATATTCTTCAGTAATAGTCAGTCTCCATGGGAATACATAAAACAGCATATTATAAAATAAGATGCACTTTATATGTGCATAACTATCTTTGTGAAGAAATTATTCCTTGTAAGTTGTGGTATTATTAACTGCAATAATTATAACAAAAATAACATTATGGATGTTATGTTTTATGTAAAAGTTATAATTATAACCAAAGGGGGGATATCTTTACATTAAGTTAAAATTCATTAAACCAATTTGATTTGGCCTAGATTAATTCTTTTTTCTCTTTTTTTGGAGTGATGGACTTTTTTTCACAATAGAAAAATATCATTTTAATCTCAACAGCTATCTTGCAAATATTTTGCAAAAAAATATGTGAATAAAATAAATTCTCTAACACTACTTGATTACAAAGCTTGTTTAACTCAAAATATCTTGCAAATAGTCACTCACCCTTTGGTCCTGGAAAAGCAATGATTTATGCCAAGCACAAGGCAGAAAATATACTTAATTTATTCATTGCACAACCTATCCACCACCTCAGGGTGGGGTGGGGGAAAGCTGGAAAAACATTGTGAGCTAATAAATTATTTCTCCTTATTTGGAAGCCTGTCACTATGGTATACTGCTAGTGAAGCTTACACATGATTCTTATTCTGGAGATGTTGATAAAAACAACAACAACAACAACAACAACAACAAAGAATTAAATAGGAGAAAAGGGCTAGATGATAAAGGCTACCTATTTTTTCCCTATACAATTTTAATAGAAAATGGATAATTAATTAGGCTTCTACTACATAACTGTGGACAATGAATGGATATAAACAAAATCTAAATTTTTCATAATTTCTATTTCTTTTTGTCACATGTGAAAATTTGTTTTTTTTTTTTCTTATTTCTGGGCCCTCTTTATGTGACTCTTCTCTACAAATGTCAGCATTTGAATAAACTTCCAGCTCCTGCTCCTAGACAGAGGTCTACACAGTTGATATAACCCAGATAATTCATGCAAAAATACACAAATTAAAAAAAAAAAAACACTCTTTCTTTGGCTTCGTAAGAACCTTATTTCTTTTTTCTTGACCTGAATTGCTCCCATAGTAGCTCTCTGTAGAGTACCAATTCAAAAATAAATATTGACCCAACACTTTATTTTGTGTTGTGTTGACTTGGCAATGTACAGCCAATAAAAGCTACATTAAAGCATCTGAACACTCAATTTAACCCTGAAAATTTGCATTTATAATTGATGGTTATGTTTAGCTGATTAACAGTATAGAGAAACACTCTGAAGATTACCAGTGAATTCCACTTATTTTGTAAAATAAACCCGAAGTAAGACACTGGTGGAATTTCAATCTACCCAGGATGAGCTGGATTAAAAAGAATTCCATGTGTAGACTCCTAAATTAATTTTTCTAAAATAAGATAAACATCAAGAGACACAAAGTTAAAGAAATAAACTCAGCAAACATAATGAAATAGTGAAAAGACTATTTGGTTGTATTTAAATAGCTTGAGTGCTGAATATCTTGAAGCCTGCAAAGACAAGTAATTTAATTTTACATATATTTAAGTTAAAGAAAAATAAAATGAAACCAACGGTGGTGATGAGACTGAATGGATCGCAAATACTAATGTTGCAATCATTTAGCATTAAACAATTTAAGAACAAGAGAAACAAAAGGGCATGTTAAAGAATTATTTTCCTTCAATTTCAGTTATCCTTCAGTTCTTTAATAAATAGGCCATCATAAAGGAACATCTCAAAGAAGATTGAAGGACATCAATCATTTCACATTTACTAATTATGTTTGATTTTAATTTCAGATAAGAACAAACATTTAATAATCAGTTTTGTTCATTGCTTTCTGAAAACTTCAATTTTATCATTGAAGTAAGAATAAGAGGAGAAAAACACCCTGTCCAAGAGAGATTTCCGTTATTGAAGTTTGCCATTTGATCAAATGTAATGAATGAAATTGCTGTCGATAATTTTGTGGATTATTCCATAGATTTGGAAAAAAAGAAAGAAGAAGAGAAATTGTACCTACAGGGTAAGCAGCATGAGGTTGAGAAATGGGTGTCCCTCATAGTCAGTTCAGGGAGCCTTATCTAAACTAAGGAGCCACATCCAGTGTTCTATATTCATCTAGCAGACATCATTGAGCTTATAATAAGTACTGATTCTGTGGAGGATGCTGTGGGTGATAGAAATCCACCTATGGATTCTCTTCCTTTATGTCTTTTCTCTCTTCCAGAATGAATTTTAGAGTATACAAAAATATGTAAAACACAGCAATTCATGGACAATTGCATGAAGGTTCATAAAAAATCTGAAAATAAGATTATTCAGCAATCCCTCTTCTGGGTATAAACACCAAGGAACTGAAATTACCACCTGGTAAAGATGTCTGCACTCCTGTGGTCCAGTTCAGTATTAATTACTCTAGTAAAGATGTCACATCAGATTAAATGTCTGTCATCAGGTGATGGATAAAGAAAACATGGTATAGATGGAGATGGAATATTATTCAGCATTAAAAAAGGATGAGGTCTGGTGATTGCCACCACATGGATGACCCTGAAAGATATTATACTGAATGAAATAAGCCAGACACAGAAGAATTATAGTGCATGGCCTCACTTTTAAAAAATTAAGAAATCAAATATACCCAAAGACACGAGAAAAGCAGTTACCGGGTACGGCAGGAAGTAGAAATATGTGGGTCAAAGGATACTAAATAGCAGATATGTGGGCTGAACAACTTGTTAGAGAGCTACCAGGCAACCTGGGGACTGCAGTCCAACACAGCGTGTTATGTTTAGGCTGTTTTTGCTAGGTGAATCCATTATGAGTGCGCTTACCATGGGAAGGAAAAGGGGTAAGTGTGTGAGATGATAGATGTGTTAATCTGTTTTACTCTAATAACCATTTTATCATATGTGTGTATCTAAATAGATGTATAGACATACAAACATATGATAGCATCATTCTTTATCTTAAATATATACTATAAAAATTCATTTAAACAAAAATTGTTGAAATTGAATTTTTACATTTTTATCAACTTTATTCCCAGAGGATTCCAACCCTTTTCAAAACCTGAGAACCAGGGTTTTAGGCCCTGAACAAGGCCGGTGAGTGCCTTCAATGTGGCTCAGAGGGTTCTGATGCTTTCAAATCAGCACTGGCCTCGACTTGGTCAGACTGGGCCAGACTCGGCCAAAGCTAGAAGAACAGCTTTTTTTTATCATTCCACACAGAAGGGCTCTAACAGGGTGAAGCTGTCCTACCCACACCTCAGAGATCCCGTTTCTCAGCCACTAGAAGCACTCTACATCCTGAATAGTTTTCAGAGAATTTGCTTCTTGGTGCTATCTTCAACAATCAAGAAATCCCACAGACTCCATGACCTGATTTAAAAGGAAGGACAGGGGAGTCAATGGATGCTAATAACCAGCAAAAATGACTTGGAGTGAATTTCTATCATTATTGGGGACTGGTGTTTTTTGTTTCTGCTTGAGAAACAAAGAGAACATAATTGGTATGAAAAAAGAGAGTGACAAATTAAGCATTTGAAGGTGTAACCATGTTGTAACCTATCTTTTTGGGGGAATATCAACTCTTCACAAAGAGCATGTCTATGATTCATGTGAATCACTTTTTTTCTGTAATAAAAAAATAATTAAACAACAAGAAAGCAGAGGAAGAAAATATCATATGTAATGAGTAGGTCGCATGTAGCAAAAAATAAAAAGCAGTGGGGGATCAGGTAAAATAGCCTCAGGATGTCTTGACTATATTAACAAAAGTCTGAGCAAAGGTAAAAACAGATACCTCTCTAGAGCGTATTAGACTGACCCCTCAGTAGGACATACAATTTCTCCTTGGATCTTTAGACATCTACACAAGCACGTAGTAATACTGAGTTTCCCCTTCCAAAGCGACTCCCTGCAAGTCCAGAAGATAAGCATGCAGGCATTCCCACAAGCTTTCAGACACATTCAGGTGTGGTCACAGGTATTTCATAATGTTCCCTAGGTGCCTAACTGCTGAGGTTGCTTCACTAATTACATAATAAGGCATTTTCTTTTCCCTTTTTATATTTCCCTTTTTTTCCCCACATTTCCACTAGTGATACATTTCTTTTGTATCATTTGACTAAAACTAATGCTCGATCACAATACAGGATTGCAGATGATTGAAACAGATTCTGTGATATTATACATTCCTGATTTCTGCCCAGTGCTAGTCCCCGTCCTCCTCCCCCTTTCGGAGAGGCTTAGCATATTTGTCAGTTTCTTGACTTGAGATTGTGCGCCTACAGGGCAGATGTGATGTACTATTCCGTCATTCTGCATGGCTCGGAGCATGATGTTGGTGCTTGCAGAAATGTGAAACATAATACCAATAATAATTGCATGCAGTACATTCAGGAAATGTTCATTAAATAATGGTTATGGAGTAGCAGGCTTTGTGTCTTACAGAGAATATGGATGTGTGACTGTGTGTGTTTATGTGAGTGTGTATAGGCCCATGGAGTTGCATATGTGTAAGCATGCACCCAAATGCACCCGAATACACACACTGATTTACTGCAAAGGCAAAACTTTTTCTCTTTTGTTTCCATATGCTTTTTTTTTTAACTGTCATACTAAGCACAAAATCTCTAATCCTTCCTTACATAGTATCAACATGCCATATGTTTGGATAGTGTGTCTAGCTTTGAGTAGACATTAGAGAAAATGGTTTCAGGGATCAGCTCTGATTAGTGATAGCTTCATCAATATTGGCAAAAATAATTTGATTTTGACTTTTTATTGGTTAACTAGATTTAATTATAATAAAAATAAACATCTCCTCATATCCATCACTTACTAATTATTAAACAAGAATGAACGATAAAATGTTTCATGACATTTCATTGTTATTTTTCTTATAGAGCTCCTAATGTGTATCAAGAGAGGCTCAAGCAGAGATTTTTACATGGCTCTTTAAAACTGTCTTCTGTAGAATAAAAACAAAATCATAATCAATGGTGCCAGGACTTGACTTAATGATATAAACTAAATTTAGCTTATAAAACCTGGAATGCATTGATTAGACCTTGTTTTATTTGGGAATAAACCGTACAGGTGGCGTTGCCTATCTTTGTAAGATTTGGGATTTTAAAAATGATCTGAGATAGATCTTTTTGATGTTTCTTCCTGCCTCTATAACAGTTGGGGAAAATGGGGCATTTTTGTTGTTGTTTTTTATTCCTGAAAGGCAGCCGTGTCCTACTTCTCCTGAACACAGTTCTTCAGATTTTATCATCACATTTGAAACAAAGGCTGCTGAATATGAAGTTTCAGTTTCTTAAAAAAAATCTGATCTGTATGACTCCATACTACACACACTCTAATTTTCCCTGAAAAGAAAATTTACTCCAAGCAAGAATTCAGAAGGAAAAAAACAATTAAAACCTGGGCTTTCTCTAGGGAAAAAATGTGGAACATGTAGAATATTATAAACTTTTAAGATGCAGAGTGTTCTTCTGTCATCTCAAAATGCTTAGTAATAATTTGTTATGTGGACAACATAGTTCTAAACCATGCATTTTTTATTATTATCAATTCTTAGTGATCCTGCAACATAGGGGCTACACATCCCAATGTTAAAATGGATGAAAGGAATTAAGCCCAGGCAGGTTATAGGTTTTCTGCAACAAGTGATACTCTGGCAAACAGAAGTTTAGCTACATGTAACCATTTCAACAGATTCATGTTTATTTTTCAGTCTATTCAGTGAGAGAAATTTGGCATTTATGAATATTGTAGACAACGTATATTTTATTTCAAGATTCTAAATGTACACTAGGTATTTTTTTTTTTGAAGTCAAAAACAACAAGCATTTATTTTCTCAGAGTTTCTGTGGGTCAGAAATCAGGTTTAAGGGTCCCTCACCAGGAAGAAGTCAAGAGATCAACAGGGAACACTAGGTATTTTTAGCTTAGTTTTATGGCCTTTCTCTTTTGCAATAAAATGCTGATTATTAAATCTAGGATAGTTCAAGAAATTTTAATTCCCTTCCTTTATCTCTTAGCAGTTTTGGTATGACATTTGAAATGACTGACCGAATTAAATGTTGGGAAGGGGAGTAGAGCAACTCATTGACAGACACGATATCCACTGATATAGATAATTATGAACTAGGGCCAAAAAGGATAAAGTTGATAATTTTGTGTTTCCGTTTCTCTTATACTAATCACAGCTTGGTTTTCTCTGTTTGTTTTTCCTCATTTATCGTTCATAGACAGCAAGCATTCTACGTCACTTTGATTTTTGTTGTTTCACTGGACGACAACAGTAATTGCAATTAGAAGGGTATTCTGAGTCTACCATGGGGTGATGACATTCAGGACAGACGGGAGATGGCTGCAGATGGCAGCTTCTGTTCAGAAACTCACTTTTTGTTTCCCTCCTACTGCAGGGGTGGACGTGTTTCCCTAAGGGAAGAACCTGAATTGTGGAAATGATGGTAGTTCTACTCTCACTTGAGTACACAAGAGGAAAAAAGAAAAGCTGAAATATAATTTAAAATAGTTTTAAAAAGAATGAACTCTGCCAAAATATGACTTGCTTCTCAGAATTTAAAAAAAGCTCCATCCACATTTACCATCCAAGCTCATCCTTAGACTTTTCCTATATCCTCGTTTGGCTCACTATATTTTAAACACGAGAGACTATTCCTGAATGCATCAAATTCAAGAGTACAGTCAAAGGCACAAAATGAACAAACAACCGTTGAGTGCATAAAACCAGGGCAACACAAAATGAAGACAAGTTGTGTGAACAAGAGGAATGCAACCTAAGAGTTCTTGTTCTGATTGACATGTGTTGGCTGGACTTGTTGGTCAAGGCTTCCTCCCATTTCCTTATTCTCTCTCTTGGACTTAGTAGGAACTTCATGTCCCTAAGTTAGTCATTTTTATTCTAAGGGGGAACAATAGAAGGAAGCATCAATCTATATTGTGATTGACACTAAATATTAATGATCCTCATTTGTATCCAAAGTTATGGCAGCAGAGAATAATGGAGCAAAAGAGAGAGACTCTCTGTGTCTAGAGATAAATCCTGGAAAACTTTTGAATTTTTTTTGTGTCTTGGACACCCTTCCATTTGTTATTCTGTGCCTTAGGGGCACACTGTTTTTGTATTTCCTTGCCTCTTTTCAGAGCAGAACACTATATAAGAGCTAACTCCCTATCAAAATATGCCAAGCCCCCCAAAACTCACTAAAGCATAACAAGTATAATGTCTGGAACTATAAGGATATCTAAAAAGAAATGTAGACTGAGTGGTTTCCATGCATGAGACATTTTTTTTGAGGGCCACATAGAAATTTAACATTTTATTTCTTACTGCAACCCTATGAGGGATGTAGTTTTATGGATGAGAGAATGAAGGTCTTCCAAGAAAAATGACATGAGAAAGAAAATAATCAATTAATCAATTCACATAAAATTGTAAATGGGTGACAACCTCCAGAAATATCTGCAATAAGGAATATACATGCTCCCTGAAAATCTTTCAAACTAATGAATTTTAAATGGAAAAAAAATATGCGTTAGAGAAAATTTCTTTGAAAAAAAATCAAGATCCATTTGTGATTAAAACTTGGAGCAATAAGAAATACAAAGGAAGCCCCTCCACTTAGAAAAAGGACATTTATTATATCTTTCTCCCCACATCCTCTATAACATTTATTGTTATTTGTAGTCTTGATAATTGCCATTCTAACTGGAGGGAGATGGAATCTCAGTGTAGTTTTAATTTGCATTTCTCTAATTGCTAGAGATGTTGAACATTTTTTTCATATATATATTTTACTTTCCTAGAGATGTTGAACATTTTTTCATATATTTTTTTGGATTTTTTGAATACACAGCCAGAGTAACTCCATACCATGTACAACCATAAAAGTGGGATCCTAAATAGAATAAGTTAAACTCTATGCATATGTAATGTGCCAAAATACATTGTACTGTCATGTATAAGTAAAAGAAAAAACTGGGAGCAAAAACCTAGAGCTAATATCACAGTTCTCCCTTAAGAACATGAGTAAGGCACTAATTCTTCTTTTATACTCCTTTCAAAAGTGTACTGGAAATCTGAGTTGGCTTCATAGAACAGGACTGAAAAGAAAACATACACAGACTGGAAAGGGAGAAATTACATATAATTTATTCACAGATGATATAACTTTCCAAATAGAAAAACCCATAAATTCTATTAAAAAGAACAAATATCTCTGAAAACTGATAAGCAATTGTAATAGGTTGCAGGAGACGAGGTTAATATACAAAATCAATTGTTTTTCTTTGTGCAAAAAATGAACAGTTAGCTAAAAGTTTGAATTATGAAGGAAAATGTCCTTTCTAACACAACAGAATTAAACAAATAAATATATAGATAAATTTAATAAATAGGTACAGTCTACATGTGTAAAACATGCTTGACAAAAGAAATCAAAGATCTAAAGGAGGAGACAGAATGAACCAAAAACCACAATGTATCAAAAATCAATAATGAGGTACCCTGTCAACCTTCCCAACTTGATCTATAGGTACAGCACAGCGTCCATCAAATGCCCACCAAAGTATTTTGTAGATAACAATAAACTGATATTTCGGTTTTTTATAAAAAAATCCAATATTTAGAACAACTAATGCAATACTAAAAGAGCAATTAAGTTAAAGATTTCACAATACCTGATTTCAAGATGTACTAAAGATCAATAATAATTAAAACAGTTTAGTACTTGCAAAATATAGACACATGAATCAACGTGAAAGAATAGGCAGCCTAGAAAAAAAATTATATATATATATATAATTTTTGAAAATTTTCAAAAATTTCACCCAAGCCATTGATTGAACTGAGGTGTTTTTAATCACTGTAGTATTTCCACAGAACCTTTTGTTTTTTTTTTTTTTTTTGAGACAGGTTCTTACTAAGTTGCTTAAGCCCTTGCTAAGTAGCTGAGGCTGACCTTAAACCTGCAAACCTCCTGCCTCAGCCTTCCAAGTTGCTGGGATTATAGGTATGTGTCACTTCATCCAGCTGAACACTCATATTCTAAAAACAAAACTATACATAAACTTAAACCTTTCACAAAAATTAATTCAAAATTGAACTTATACTTAAATGCAAAATGCAAATATTTGAATTAAAAAAAATAGAAAAAATCTTCATAATCTTAAATTTGATAGTAATGGTTTAGACACAATACAAAAAGCAAAATCCATGAAAGAAAAGTTGATAAATTGGACACCATTAAAATTATGAAATACACTGTTAAGAGAATCAGAAGTCAAGCAATAAGCACTACAGCAATAATTGTAAAATATTTATCTGATGAAGGACTTGTACATATACAAAATATGCAAAGAAATTTAAAACACATATAAGAAACCAAAAACTCAGTTTAAAAAAAATGGACAAAAGATATAAGCAAATACCTTACCAAAAACAAAGAAGGTAAAAACTCATGAAAATATGCTCTGTATAATTTCCCACACAAAATTACAAATAAAGCAATGATGCACCAATATAAATACAGCAGAATACCCAAATCTCCAAAATGAAAATATCAAATGAGAACAAGACTGTTGAGATCTCACTTTTCCTTGGTAGAAATGGAGAACATAACAGCTGCTTTAAGAGGTAGCTTTGCAATTTCCTACAAATCTGGAGTCTTTCCATAGGATCAAGCAAGTACATCATAGGTACTTAACCTAATGACTAGAAAACATGTCCACACAACAACCTGCATGGGAAAATCCATAGTATTTTAAATTTATGATCACCCAAGCCCAAAAGCAACTGAGATTTTCTTCTATAAATAAAAATAGAGACCATGGAATATACACACAATTGGATATATTTTATTTTGCATTACACTCAGGTGGGCTTTTGAGCTGTAGAAAGATGTGGCTCAATCTCCAATGCATGCTGCTAAGTGACAAAGTCAGTCTGAAAAAGGCTGTAAACTGCAGAGTCCCAATTATAGGACATTCCGGCATGACAAAACAATACGGACACAAAACCACTGTTTTCCAAGATGGTGTGGAGAACATGACAAGAAAATCTAGCTCCACTACCAACAGAGCAAGCAATCTCTCTGGAAGAAGTGGGGGCAGTGGTGCCAACCCAGGGAACCTTGGACTCTGAGTGGAATTTCTAAGCCTAAGACAAAGATACTGTACAAAGCCTCTGAACTGGTCAAGTCCTTTACACACTGGTGTATGGTCAACGGTTTTTATACCACTAAACAGGTACATTGGACCTTAACAGCTGAGAAAGTGAATGGGAAACTGTGGGGATGAGTGTTTCCAGGAATGAAGTGGGGAGGTTCCAATAGCCAGGGTGGATTCAATCTGCTAGCCTCACTAACCACACAAAGGGTAAGCCACTTGAAACTATTCCTAAAAATTTAAAGTCTTTCCACCTTTCAGACTCTCCATTTAAAAATCCTCTAAATGTTCTGCTTTCATTCATAATAAT
Organism: Marmota monax; assembly: GCF_021218885.2. Lineage (NCBI taxonomy): Eukaryota > Metazoa > Chordata > Mammalia > Rodentia > Sciuridae > Marmota > Marmota monax. The sequence continues at coordinate 3,555,361 of NW_026694501.1, read as the reverse complement.
CATTATTTTACGTAATATAATAATAATATATGTTTAATAGTAGCAGCCACTCTTGTGTAAGTGCTTTGTATTATCTGACTTTACCTTTTTAAAAGACTCATGAGGAAAAGCCAAATGTTTTCTCTGATATGCAGGTTCTGATCCACAATGAGGCGGGGTGAGGGTGGGGGAAGGGAAGAATGGAGGAAGTTTGGATTGGACCGAGGGGAATGAGGGGAGGGAAATGAGTCAGGAGGTGGGAAGGATGGTTGAATGAGATGGTAATTATCACCCTACATACATGTATGCGTGCATGAATGGTATGACTGTGCATCATGTACAACCAGAGAAATTAAAAGTTATGCTCCACTTCTGTACAATGAGTCAAAATGCATTCTGCTGTCATGTATAACTAATTAGAACAAATAATTTTTTAAAAAATAAATAAAATTACAAAAAGAAAAAAAAAAGACTCATGAGAAAAGTAGTATCTAATTCCTAGATGACAATAGTTGTCCTTTGGTGTGTGCTGGGATGGGTTCCAGGACACCTTGTGGACACTAGACCCCAGGGATGTCCAAATTCCTTATAGAATTTGCATTGAACCTATGCACATCCCCCTGTATACTTTAAATAATACCTTGATTACTTATAACACATGTCACAAGATAAATGCTCTAATACTATAGTGTTTGGGAAATAATGACCCACCAAGAAAGTCTGTGGATGTTTGGTACAGATGATTTTATATATATATATATATATATATATTTTTTTTTTTTAATATTTATTTTTAGGTGTAGATGGACACAACACAATGCCTTTATTCCTATGTGGTGCTGAGGATCGAACCCGGGTCTCGCCCGTGCTAGGCAAGCACTCCACCTCTGAGCCACAATCCAAGCCCTATTTTGAGCCACAATCCCAGCCCTATTTTTATGTATTTTTGATCCTCATGGTCGAGTCTGTAGATGCAGAATGCATAGATACATACAAAGGGCTTGGCAATAATAAGGAATTTGGCCATGGGAACACACTTCTTAAGTTGTTCCTTAAGTTGACAACTATTTTTGAGCGCGGACCATGTACCGGTCTTTGTAAGGTTATCAAGCATATGGTGATGAACAAATTTGCAGGAACCAGAGAGGACCTGCAGGCTGGTATGGAAGAGAAATGCTATCAAAGAAACATATCAATGTGTGATTGTAGGGCCAGTATATATATAAAAAAAATGAACCAGTCAGAGTGCTCATTAGTAAAGTGGAGAGAGCAGTCTCTCTGAAGAAATCACATGCTAATGGATGTCCAAAAGAAAATCCCAGACAATCCCAGAGTTCATGCCAGAGAAGAGATAGAAAAATATCTTCCTGGCACATGGAACAGACTAGGCAAAGGGACCAAAAGTCCAAAATCTCTAGAAGTCAATAGGAATTGGACATAGAAGAGCAGGTACACCAACACAAGGTGGCCACCATCCATGCTGTTTAGTCTCATCCAAACCAGGACACTATGGAACCTCTTCTTTCTGTCTTCTCTTCAATATAAAACATATTTACTCTGTCAAGAGAAAGCAAAAGTAAACAGACCCACTGCTCTGAAAAGGTGAACATTTTAGATCTTAATTTTCCAGTAGTTTTTCCTGTCTCCATATGAATTTGGCTTATAAAGATTCAGACTGAATTGCATGATTTTGTCATTGGATATTTAGCATTACAAATTTATTGTAAAATGTTTCCCATGTTGCTAGATGTTATACAGTGACATTGTTCTAATGGCTATTACTTGCAAGGTCATTCTGTATGGGTGCTGAACATTTAGAAACACTAACTGACCTCAGAACTGTGTGAGAGCTGTTGCTTCCATACAGCCTGGCAAAAGGACAGAATGCTTTCTTTTCTTTCCTACTTTTAATTTAAAAATTTAAGTCATGGGGTATTGCTGTGTTGCCCAGGTCCCCAGGCTGGCCCCAAATTCTTGGGCTCAAGTGATCCCTATGCTTTAGCTTTCCAAGTAGCTGGGACTAGAGAAGTAGGACCCTTTACTCTTCCTTTCCATTTATTTCTTTTATTTTTTCATTCAGATAAGCAAAATCTCAATAGTGCAGTTCTATTGTACATGTCCATTGACATATGTATTCTTCATTCGGGAATTGTGCAGTCATTGCCCACATTCCATACGTGATCAATCAATCAATTATTCCAGTCATATCTATCAAGCAACCTCTTATCTCTATATTACTTTAAAATATGACTAAGTGAAGTACATGGAGTTAACTTATTTCTGAATTTTCTCTTGCATTTTACTCTTTTTCTGATTATTCTATTACAACCCTGTTTCAGAGGTACGGTTTTATAACTCTGCTTTAGGAGCTGACAATACTAGTCCCTTTTAATGAATCTTCAACTTTAAACTTTTTTTTTTCTTGTTTTTCTATACTTATTCCTCCTAGTGGGTAAAAAAAAATGTTCAGCTTAAAATACATCATGTATTATCTTTGTTATTGTTGGATATTTAATATGGTTATAAATTAATTTAGAAATAACAGAAGAAAGGCATTATTTATAAGTTGAATCTCCTACAAGAAATGTAGTATGTGTAGTCATTTATACAAGTTTTCTTGATGTCCTGACAATGCTTTTGAGAGTTATAGAGGACTTGCATATCTTTTAGTAAATGTGTTTCCATATGAAGGAGATCTTCCCTACCCCTTAATACTCTGTTTTCTTATTGAAAAATTCTACAAGTTATTTTATTGTGTTTGTAAATTTAGGGTCATCCCACCTCAATTAAAAATATTAATAGAATTACCATTTTTATTTGATTTACTTAGGTACTCCAGATAATCCTGTGTATTTACATATAGATACTCAGTAAATTTAACTTCTTTCTTTTCACGTGCAGAGCTCTTATTGATGTGTGTCGAATTATCACTTTGGCCACAGCTTGCTCTAAACATTTACACAACAGTGGTCAACCGCAGAGACAAGTGGATATTCAATATTTATTTATTTTGTGCTTGGCACCACTCTGAGCACCTTTGTTTTACATTTAAAAGCTACTTTATATATTATAAATTACTAGTTGTTTATAAAATAAAGACTAAGACAATGAGAAGTTGAATGAATTTCAAAAGGCCACACAGAGAATTAGTTGGAGAGAAAAAGAAAAGAATCCGGGTGGCCTCATCCTAGAGACCAGCCAGGTACTCGGACAGACTTTCCCTGGCAATGGTCAAAAAGGTGATGTTGAGGAACAGGAAAGAAGTATGCACTAGAGAAAAAGAGTGCAAAACCAGACATAATTTGTGTCTATATATCCAGAGTTTTCTTTATACATTTTCATCAGTCATGAAGTGCTATTGTCTTTGAGATCTGACTTCATAGGAATAGCTTTGGCTTTCAGGTGACACCTTCCCTCCTAAGTACATAATACACTTATTAATGTCATTTTGGTACTGTGGTGTGGTATGTGAGGAAAAATGGTATAAGTGGGCTTGGGGTGTGGCTCAGTGGTAGATCGCTTGCCTAGCATGCATGAGGTCCTGGGTGTCCTCTCCAGCACTGCTGAGAAAAAAAAAAAAGAGTCTAAGATGTTCTCTTTCATTTTCATTTCCAGTATGCAGATTTGCAACCGTGAAAGGAGTCACAGATTTTGATCCTGTGCAAAGATATGATGGAGATAGAATGCCAGTTGGGCCACAGTTGGAAACCAAGAGGGATGGAAGAAAAATGAGGTTACAACAGGCCACTCCAATCCTTGGCCAAAAGCTACTGACCCTTTCAGTAACTTTCAAACAAACTCCCACACTCCCAACTTTATGAGTCACTGAACTTCTCACAAAGGGCGGATGTAAAGAACTAAATGAATAATTGTGATGATTAATTGTGCACAGTGATTCACTTCACTCTGTACCCAGGATCACAAAAAATGAAACTGTTTGCATGGAAATATATGCATGGGGCCTATATCCAATATGCAATCCAGAGAGAACTCCTCCATTGGATTAAGCATTAGAGCTCAGAATAAGAAAAAAATATTAGGGAGATAGAACGAAGAGAGAGTTAAAAAAAAAAAAAGTTGGAATCTGTAACCAAAAGTATTGGTCTAACTTTAATGTCTTAACAAATTTAGTGTCAAACTGTCGATATCTTTTACATCCTGGAAAAGAGAAAAGAAAAAGAGAGAGTCTAAAGAAGATATATTGAGAGAAAGGTGGAGAGAAAAAGACACACCCCCTTGGTTCTTCCAGCAACCGCAAAACAAAGCTAGCAAGCCGGTCCCCCCACTCTATCCATCGAGGTATAGCATTCATCATTCACAGCGTTCATTCAGTTTGGTTGCGGTTTGCCTGGGAATCCAAGTTAGCCTTAAAAGTCCTGACTGGAGGATCTTTCTAAATCTCCCTCCCCTGCTTGTTCTTTCCTGCACTTACTGAAATAAGCATGCTCAAAAGCATGGTTGCTAAAGACCGATTCGCCCCATTCAGTAATTCTTAGGGCAGCCCTGGCCTTTGAGACAGCTTGAGAATGGGGGCCTATGGAAGAGGCAGGGAGGGAGACCAGCTTATTAGACAGAAATTGACAGTCATAGAATGCAGGGCATGGGGGACCCCTCAGAAACTCATGTGGACCATTGTGGAAGGATTAGCAGCAGAGAACACACGTCAGGAGGCCTGTGGGGATCCCTACCCAAAGAATAAAAACAGGAGGAGAGTGGGAGGGGGTGGGAAGAAGTCCATCCTTTCAGTTATATGTTGCATGAGTTCCGATTTGGCATTTGGAGTCTTTTCTCAATATTTTGTATCCACGTCCTCATAATATGTATGCCATTCGGGGCATTCTGTACCCTAGGATGAGTTGGCATGGGCAGTGTTCAATCTGCAGTAATCTGTATGCATTTATATTGCGAGCTGCTCCCTAATTGGTTTTCGTCCAAGTAATCCCACAGAGAATAAGGTTACATGCTGAAAAGGACTGAGGTGAGTGTGGGTAAAAGGGGACTGTGAACTCTTTTCCTGGCCTTATTAGAATGCTGTGAGCATCTGCATTAAGGAGAAAAAGATGTCCAAATTCCCGAGGTTCTCCTAAGTCATGGTAAGCATATGGTACACCCCAGAGCACACCCACCAAGAGAAAAAGACAAGACAATTTGGGGGCAGCTCCACCCCTTTCTGCAGGGTGCAATGGCTGGTAGAGCAGAGCATTAGGTTAAAAGGAGGCACAGGAAGAGAAGTAATTGGAAATAAATAAATAAAATTGAGGGGAAAAATGCATTTCTCTTAGTTCCAGATATCTGAAATTTTGGAAAAAATAAATTCTAAGCAAGCATTTTTACAAGTGTTTAGAAACAAAGGCAACTAAAATTAAGTATATTTCTGGTTGCCTGTTTTTATTATTGTCTTCTTTCCCATGGGTCCCTTAGATATTTTTATTTATCTTTAGCATTACACTTAGTGTGACCGTGGTATGCAGCACATAGATTTCTGAGTACAGACCATCCGTCCCCTTGTAAATGGGAATGAAGTTTTTGTAGGCCTGTGAATGTGTTTTACTCAGAGGATTTAAAGGTGAAAATATTGAAACACTATTTTAAAGTTTTAAAACATGTGATAGAAGTTTACCTCTCTGAAAAAAAATATTGCATTTCAATTTACATAAATATTGTAATTGTCTTTACTCACTGAAAATAATGTCCATTTTTCATTTGCTATCGTTAGCTGGGCTTGTGCCTTGATTAGGATAATTTGTTTCAAGTGCACTATGGTATAGATAACAGATTGCATAAGGAGCTGGCTGTTCTATATTTTCTACTATAAAGCGAGAAAACCATGCTTGGTCATCGTGCTTGTTTTAAAAGTAATTATCATTTTCCAAGTCCAATTCAGTCTCGGAAAAGGAATCCGGAATTAGTCTTTCTAAAACAGAAAAAAAAAAGAAGAAGAAGAAGAAGAAAAAAAAAAGACAGTGGTGTAATTGTTCTTCCTCCTGGGAAATATGCTTTTCTTTAACTACATAAAGCAATATAAAAACTTCTATAAATAATTACAGTAACAGCATGCTATGCCAAGTAAATAAGAAAAACCACGCTGTATATTTAGAATTAAAAGAGCATTAAAACAACACTCCCCAAAATTCTGCATGAGAGCACAAAATGAAACCACCCAAGGAACTTGCAGCACATAAATAGGTATGACTATGAAATCTCATTTTGAATTATCTTATTCTCTTGCTTATATGTCAAGTGACTTATTTTATGATGGCTCAAATAGGAGAGTCACATTAAAAAATAAAGAATATTTTTTCCACCAAGAATCTTATAGGCTCAACGGCCATTTAACTTAGCTCAGCCATCTAGTTTATTTTGCATTAAAGGAACTTCTCATTTAATTTACCAGTCTATAATAGGTAACTTTTTCAATATGGAGCTAAAGGTCACTATTATATGTAAGGAAAATTAAGCCGATGTTCTTGGTTCCCTTACAGTTCTCCTAGTTCAAGTACTCCAATAAATGAACATGTACAACAAGCCGAAGGGCTTTTTATTACAAATTTAATTCATTTCTCTAGACAACTGTGAAATTTGCCATTGACATTAGTCATTACCCCAAGGCGAACTAAAAGATGATCTCAGTTAATAAATGATCCTTAACAAGGAACGCTCCTATCTCCTGTGATATTGGCACAGGCACATTTTATTAATGCAAGCCTCGCTTCCTGCCAGAACACCAGCATTCGCGACTATTTGGTGTGCTTGTTTCCTCTTCCTGCTCCTGATATTAATAATTATGCAACAGGATAATTAGCAACACAAAGAGACAGTACTATGAGCTTGAAGCTAGATTTTCAGCACGTTAACCTTCTGGGAAATAAAGAACAGAAGCAAAGAGTCTAGCCAAATAACCAATGCAGGTTGATTTCACAGTGTGTAAAAGGCTAATTATCTGTGAAAAGTCTGACCTCAAGTAACAAAATTACAGAAATGTGCAGGCATTTTATTTTAAATAAAACTCAGAGACACTGCTCCGTATTATAAAGAAAGCTGATTAGCAAATGTATGAAAAAAGACATTTGAAATTTAAACAAAAATAAGCTCTGAAGGAAATGATGTTATCCGGAAATGAATGTTAATGATCGACCCAGACACCTGAGAATGCAGGGTGAAAAAATAAACTCCTATATAATCTCCCTACCCCCATCACACAGCCGTTACAATGAAAAAAAAAAAAAACACTCAGTATGTGACAGAAGTAGGTTAAGTGTATTTTGTTTACTGAAGACAGGCTACAATAAAAAGCAGAAAATATTACTACTTCTTTACAGATACCATATGTAATTCATTCTGATATAGGAATATTTATCCACTAGCAGTAATAACAAACCACAATTTTTGTCATGAAAAAAATAAATTGTATTTGCAAAAAGCAAACACATTACAGAGTGTGTAAAAATGCAATATTCCCATTTTCTAGTCAGAGTTCCAATTTATTGAAGTAACAGAGCAGAAAATGCACTGACAGCTGTTACATTTTATTGCGAATTAGTATATACGTTTTATATCCAGTGAGCAAATGCATGATACATTGTATTCCAGTAATTGCCACTGGCTTTCCAAATGGAAACCGAATGATCTTAGCGCAATTACACTCAGGCAAGTACATGGAACAATCTCAAGTTCTACTTTAACAATACAAATATTAAGCATATTTTATTTTTTAAAAAATAAAGATGAAAGAGGTCAAGCTGGGTTTTTTTAAAAAAAAAATCAAGAATTAGTACTAAAATGGTATTTGTGTTCCCTCCTTTTTTCTGGATGACTTTTTTTTTATTATTTAAATGGAAGTCCCCATATATCAGGATCCTACAGTTTGGAATGTTTGGGATGGTAAAAGGAAGTTTCTCTCCCTCCACTCCTATCTCTTGGTCTATTCTATTAATATTTTACTTTCTGTGATGTCTCTGTCTCTGGTCCTCCTCCTAGCAGCAGAAAGCTGGGGTAGGTATTGGAAGGCTTTAGGGAATGAGCTGAGTTTTACTTTACTCAGAAGATTCGAATCATCTTTTATTCCTTTCCTGCTTCCCCCATAGCTACTCCTCCTGTGCATAAGCTGCAGTCCTAAGGAAAGAGCCATTTGTTTTCATAAGGGTTAACTCTGATTTCATAGATCATCTTGCTAATGCTTCTGACTCTAGGTTAACAGGTAAGCGCACTTCCACACTCTTAACTACTGCCTCTCTCTGTTCCTATTTATTAGAAGCAAATCTCTGGTATACCTTAACAGGTTAATTTCCCCCCCCCCCTATTTTTGCAAACCTTATTGAAATACTTAAAAACCTTTTTGCTTGGCACCTCATCCTCTGACAGCTTCCCCACTATCAGTCTCTATGGTGGAGCCTTCAATAAATCCGGCTGTCTCCTCCCCTCTAGTGGTTACCAGCCTGCCTTGCAGCAAAGGGAAAACCCAGGTCTGCAGAGGACCCACAGAGGGACACGTGTGCAGTTCTTCTGGCTTAGAGAGAAAAGAGAGGAAAACAAACCAAGCAGTCTATCACTGCAGAAAGGGAAATTTATCAAGCATTTAAAAAACAAGACCCTCAGGGTTATACAGTGGAGGGGGTAGAGAGAGAGGAGGGGAGGGGAGGGGAGAGGTGGGGAGGGGGGAGGGTGGATGATGGGAAAGGCAGCGGAGCACAACAGACACTAGTATGGCAATTTGTAAATCAATGGATGTGTAACTGATGTGAATCTGCAATCTGTGTATGGGGTGAAGGTGGGAGTTCATAACCCACTAGAATCAAAGTGTGGAATATGATATGTCAAGAAATTTGTAATGTTTTGAACAACCCACAATAAAAATTAAAAGCGAAAAAAAAAAAAAAAAAAAAAAAAAAAAAAAATAAAAAACAATATGCTAGTGGCGACTAACAACTTAATCAACACCAACCTGCTGACATAGATTTGCAATTCGAGCTAGTTATTAGTGATTGAATTAACAGCATGTCACAACTTGTATCTGGTTTAATAATAATAATAATAAAAAATTGGCTAATGCAACAAAACTCTAAACAACAGGCAAGGGGAGCCACCTCCCCATCCCCCCCCCACCAGGTGCAATTGAAGTCCCATGTATCTAGAACAAGAAAGATCAAGGGCCACTGTGCGTGTACCTGGGAAGACTGTCCCCAAACAGCTCTGGAATCCTCTCCCTAGGACTCAAAGCATGATCGGTGTCATGGGCCCTTGTAAGGAAATATCATCAAAGGCAACAGCAACCATGGTAGCAAAAACAAGAAAACTAATGACATCTCTGACCCAGATGTCATAAACAAGGGTTCATCGATGAAGCAGGAGCTGATGGCCTTTGCCATAACATGTGCTACCCCGAAAAACACCGCAAACCTCATTTCCCCCACCTCCTCAGAACTAATTTTTACCTTGAAGATTTTCACAAAGTTAATTGAAAACAAGGTACTGCACATGATAGTGAAATCTAGAATATAGACCATCCTTATTTACCTATAAAATATGAATATCATAAGTTTATGAGTTTTAGATTTTTAAATAAATGCAGGTTAACAGATTCTTTTACACCCAATGTAATACACAAATAAGCTTCACTATTCCAGAAAGATTTTTTACCTTTCATGTTATTTTAAAAGAAATATTCATGCTTAATTCTGGCTTTTAATCATGCCAAAATGTACTGAAGTTTCTTGGTGTGTGATGAGGAATGACTAACATGGAACACGCCCTACCGATAATTATTTGGATTTCGCATCCCACATGAAGCCCTGAATTCTTTGGTGAAGAGAAGATGTAAAGGAACAAATGAATTAGCTATTCTGCACATCTTAGTTCCTCTGTTTTTTAGGGACAGACCTTTTGGAGAATCAGTTTAAATTGATAGTTAAGGAAATGAAGTCGGGTCTGTCCTGGAGAGACTGTAAGTATTGATTAAAATGGGTTGAGTGGTTTTTCTTAACATTTTTTTAAGCTTTTAAACATTTAAAAATTGATATTGGTATTGATTGCCATTACATTGATAACACCAAGTGGTTTTTCAGCAGCATAACAAATGATATGCAAATATAATATACAAATAAGGCAGAGATTTTTCCTCTCCACGTTAATCAGAATCCTACTATGAAATCTTTCCAAATGTCTATAGGCAGCTGACTAGGGAAGATCAAGTACACTTATCTTCTGCTTCACTGAAAAGGGGTCCTGCAGGGGCTGATCTGATCTCAGCAGAGACTGAAATGAGGTAGTTCCTTGGGGATTGCTTCAGATCTAAGTGAATGTGTGGAGCTGAAGCTTGGGGGAAATAAAATAAATCAGATATGGAAAGATGTACATGATCTGTCACAATAGAGTTTTTTTTAAGTAAAATCAATGAGAAATATGAATAATGATAATTTCCTCTCTAATGCATACAGTATAATAGTCATTTTGTCTTTCTTATTTTGGTTTTGCTAGATTTTTATTTCATTACCCCAAAGGCTCTCTCAATCCTGGGGTACAGATGAAGAAACAGCAGTCCACGGAAGAAAGGTGATTTGTCTGAAGCACACGGTAAACAGTGACAGAACACATATTGTACCCCAAGTTTCCACGGCTCTTTTATAACACAGATAAATTTTGAGTGTCCACAAGATCTTATGTAAGAGTTATTTTGGTGGGTTATTGAGATTCAGAATTTCTCCAACACTCAATATGCATTCTATATGAATATTAGTATTTGATATATAAAGAGGAAACCTAAACTGATTTCCATATTTTCTTTTTTTAATATTTATTTTTTAGTTGTAGCTGGACACAATATCTTCATTTTATTTATTTTTATGTGGTGCTGAGGATCGAACCCAGGGCCTTGCATGTGCTAGGTGAGCGCTCTACCTCTGAGCCATAACCCCAGCACCTCAATATTTTCTTTAGCAAAGCAAATTGAAAGAAGATGCTGATCTTTCTGTAACTACTATCCCAAATTTCAAAGAAGAAAAGAATTCACCAAATTAATTTGTCTTAGCTGTAGATTTGAATAATCTACATTGTTTCTTTCTATTAGCATTTGTCAGCAGTTTACTATAAGTGCCACTATACTTGATTTACTTTTAAGAGTAAAATGTTTTAAATTACTTCATTCATTCCCATTTCTCTGTGTCATGCAATTATATTGTTAATTTTTTTTCATCACCCCTTTTTGTAATATCAAAGAGGAAATGTTTCAGGTATCAGAAAGGCATCTGTTCAGGACAGTTACAAGATTAACTCTTTTACTTCTTGTCACATTAAGTCAAAGTTCTTTAACCCAAAACAGTACAAAAGGTGGGTCATTTTTTTCTTTCTTTCTTTGGTTTTTTTTTTTTTTTTTTTTTTTTTGATAGTGGATTGAACGTTTTTCAAAAATAAACATGAAGACTTCAATTTTTGATTGTTCATTTATCAGAAAACATAATTAAATGTGTTATGTACTTTGGGGACCTATTTTTATCTCAGATTTACTTACAAAACTAATACCTAGTTAGTTCAGGTGATGGTCCTGGTAACTGGAGATGTACTGATGGGTAAAACAGTCGTTATTCATGTGGAGGTTACAATTTAGAGGAAAAATAGATATGAATCAAATAATCAGACAACTACCAACAGATTTTTCCTTTTAAAAGTCTTATGCTAAAGGAGCTAGTATTATAAGGTCATACAGAGGATAGTGAAGGATGCTTTGATGAGGTCTAGAGGCTCAAGATGAGGATGCACTGGGAGACGTGTGTGTAGGTGTGACAGGGAGGTCCAGGAAGAGCAGTTAAGGTAAGGAGGTATGCAGACAACAGAGGAAAAGGCCCTTGGTGAAAAGGCATCCAAGGACAGAAGAAGGAAAATCACCTTTGAATATTGACAATGAGGGGAAATACAGATGAATGAAGTCCCAGTGTACCCAGGGCCAACTAGAAATTTCCTGGGAGACCTTTCTTTGCCAACATGCCATTTTTAATTCAAAGAAGGATGGAAAACCCTAAAGGTCTTTCAAGGTGAGGGTGATCCTGCCAAACTTTATGGTGAGAAATGTAATAGAAAATGGTAAGAGTTTTGCAGGGGGATCATCTAATGGCTAATATAATCATAAATTCCCCAAGGGATTTCTGAGCACTGGTGAGCCGCATGCACGAAATATTTCTCTGTCATTCAAGAACTAGTTTCCACTGGTTTGTTTAAAGCACTTTAGAATTTACAGGGAACTTTTGTATGTGTTTGGTCTTCATAGGACCCTATAAGGCGTTGGTTTGGACATGATAACAAACTAATTAATGGAGTAACTGAGTTACAACCCACTATTTCAAACACTCACTTTACCTTTGATAATATTAATAATTTTGACATCAATTAGTATGAATTTCAAAAAAAAAAAAAGAAAAAAAGATGAATCCAGAAAACAGCATTCTTATAAAATGGTTTTTCTCTTTACTTTGATAGATTTATTAGTTTACCATCTCAACATTCAGCAGTTTGGCCTAGTAAAGCATTAACAAGTGAATGTCTAGAAAGATGTTTCAAAGGTTTGTTGGAAAAGTCTGAATAAGTACAAAACTTCTACTTGTTTTCATCATGGCAGTGGGGGTTTGTGGGGGAAAAGCCTGAGTGTATATGACTTTTGATGCAAAAATAAAGAAAATCGACAATTACCTAGAACCTGGTTTAGATAAAGAAGGTTAAATAAGAAATATACACCCTCACATATGCATTGTGAAATTAACTCTCATCTAATTTCCTATAAATAATCCATCCTGGGCATCTAAATATGTTTATCATCTTTTATAGAAGTTTGTTTATAGTTAAAGTATTGGAACAATGAAGTGTTGAAAAACTCAAAAAGGTGATTAAAATGACATAGATATTGTTAGCTAGAACTGTTTGTTGTACTGCTGTCATAAAAAGAGTTTTATTTTATTCACTTGGAAATAAGTGTAAAATTTGAGAAGACAAGGTTTGGGTATGAGGTAGATACATAAAAATGAGGAAGACTCAATTTTGTGAGAAAGGCACATGTGAGGTATTTTATATTATATTTATAAGTGGGAGATTTATCTGTTAGAAATATACTTTAAACAAAAGCATACAATCCATTAATACATCATAGAAAGACTCAGTCAAGCTAATTAACCTATCCATTACCTCTCTAATTTATCATTTTACTGTGGTGAGAATGTTAAAAATCCATTGTTTTAGCAATTTGAAAGGTACAATACATATATTATTATTATTCACTCTGATCATTATACAGTGCAGTACATCATCAAAACTTATTTCTCCAGCTTAACTAAGACTTTGTACCCTGATTACCATCTTCCCTATTCCCCATCTCTCCCCCATCTCTGCCCTCTCCCCCCGCCTCTGGTATCGACCTTTGCAGTTAGTATGAGATGGATGTTTTAAGATTCCTCTTTTATAAGTGAGATCATGGGGTACCATGTATGTGTGTGCACACATGCATGTGCTTATTTTATTTCATTAAGCATTATTCACAATTTTCATCTCTAGCTGAGAACATATATCATTCTATCTTTACATAGTTCATGGGACAGGTATAAAATCTTTTCCTAAACATGAACTTATTTTTCATGATGATTTTCTATGTAATTTGAAATAAATTTTCACCTGCAAACCCTTTGCAATTCTTTTAGGTATTGTGATTAACAAAATTCATAAATGTATAGTGAGTTCCTTTTCCCCAAAATTATCAAAGGGCCAACACTGTGCTTTGTCTCATAGTGTTATAAAGGTCATTGAATGTTAAGTGTTACTATAAATAGAGATGGGCAAATGTAGGAGTAATCTGTCTGTGATAAATCCCCATTGATCTGATTTGGGTTGTAGTTTCTCAACCTTTAAGAGCATTCTATATTTCAGCTCCCTTTTTTCTCATTCTTTTAAACAATTATCGTAATCAACTTTCTACCCTATAATATTTTTATTTAAATACTAACAATTTCAACTATGTGAGATTTCATATAACACTTTGTAGCGTGTGACATTTCATATAAACTTAACCAATCATTGTAACCATGGCAAAACTACACTCACAAAAAAATCCTAAATGTTAAGGCTCCTCACAAAACTGCAGGGATCCCACGTGGTCTGATGTTTACCAAAAGTAATAAAGCACAAAACTAGTTAATTTTTTTCACTGTCATCCAAACTGTGCTTGGTCACTCACTTATCACATATTCATTCACTCACTCAGGATCCCCTAACTTTCTCATTCGTTTATTTAATCAATTCTTACAATGTGGCGGGCACTGTAGTGTCACTGGGGGTCACGAGGAGGAATATGAGCTCATGTTTATACTCCAGTAAGTCTCACTCCAGCGCAGAAGACCAAGAGGTAAGCACAGCAGTTGTGCCACATGGGGTTGTAACAAGGTTACATACAAAGTGTGATGGGAGCCTGGAGAAGACAAGTTCTGTGCCTGAAGAGACAGTTAATCTTGAAGGATGAGTAGATATTGTCTATTAAGAGATGAAAAGTGGGTCTGTATTTGTAGCTCAGTGGCAGAGCACATGCCTAGGCAAAGTGTGAAGCACTGGGCTCGATCCTCAGCACCATATAAAAATGAATAAACCAAAAAAAAAATAAATAAATAAATAGTATTGTGTCCATCTACAACAACAAAGATGAAAAGTGGCGTGGCCAGTAAAAGCCATCCAGTCCAATGGGAAAGCATGAATGGAAACATGATCTCAAAAAGGATGTTGCATATTTAGGGAATGGGACTGGGAATATTTTCTCTTTAAAAATCTGCACAGGGTATGAGTGTAGTCTGGTAGTTTCCAAAATAATAATAATAATAATAATAATAATAATAATAATAATAATAATAATAATAAGAAGAAGAAGAAGAAGAAGTAGTAGTAGTAGTAATAGTAGTAGTAATAGTAGTAGTAATAGTAGTAGTAGCAGTAGTAGTAGCAGTAGTAGTAGTAATAGTAGTAGTAATAGTAGTAGTAGTAATAGTAGTAGTAGTAGTAGTAGTAATAGTAGTAGTAGTAGTAGTAATAGTAGTAGTAATAGTAGTAGTAATAGTAGTAGTAATAGTAGTAGTAGTAGTAGTAATAGTAGTAGTAGTAGTAATAGTAGTAGTAATAGTAGTAGTAATAGTAGTAGTAGTAGTAGTAGTGATAGTAGTAGTAATAGTAGTAGTAATAGTAGTAGTAATAGTAGTAGTAGTAATAGTAGTAGTAATAGTAGTAGTAATAGTAGTAGTAATAGTAGTAGTAGTAGTAGTAGTAGTAATAGTAGTAGTAGTAGTAGTAATAGTAGTAGTAGTAGTAGTAGTAGTAATAGTAGTAGTAATAGTAGTAGTAATAGTAGTAGTAATAGTAGTAGTAGTAATAGTAGTAGTAGTAATAGTAGTAGTAATAGTAGTAGTAATAGTAGTAGTAGTAGTAGTAGTAGTAGTAATAGTAGTAGTAATAGTAGTAATAGTAGTAGTAATAGTAGTAGTAGTAGTAGTAGTAGTAATAGTAGTAGTAATAGTAGTAGTAATAGTAGTAGTAATAGTAATAGTAGTTGCAAAATCACTCTGTTCCAGGGCAAGATTTTCCTCTTTCTTCCTTTCCCAACTTTTTTTCTATCTTTCTTTCTGCCAGCTGCACTCATATCTAAACTAAGCTAATTAAGCTTTCACCAAGTTACTTTGCTTCTAACACTCTGTAATATTTGAGATCTCCCCATCTCCCCAATAAGGTATTCATCACAGAAGCTCACGAGAGTCAACATGAATGAAAATCATTTCAGAAAAAAATATGCTAAGCAAGGTCTGAATGAGAATGGCTTATCAAGGTAACAATATGATATCCATGGGTATTTAAAGGCCATCCACCCATTTACCTGCAAATGCCAAAATTTCATTCTTCTTTAAGGCTGAGTAATATTATACCTCATTTTCTTTATCCATTCATCTGTGGAAGGGCATCTAGGACCTGTGTGATTCTACATCATGTAGAAGAGTGAGAACTTGTACTTCATTTAAGTGTGATGTGTCACAATGCTTTCTACTGTCATGTGTAACCGATTAGAACAAATAAAAATAAATACTTAAGAAAACATCATAAAACCTTCTTAAAAGGCTTAACTTTGAAACAACCTCAAATATACAGCAAATGGTAAGTAAATTATAAAGCACATTTTTTTCCTAAATGCTTTGGGAATAAGGCTGACACATGATGCTTCATTACCACTGGATATTTTAGAGTTCTCACTACAAGTAAGAAAATTCTTCTGCTGAACTATAGTACCATCACCAAAGTCAGCAAACAGACATGAACATGTTATGAGCCTTTAGGTGGTAGACCCTATTCAAGTCTTGCCAATGTCCCCTAAATGTTACCTTTAATAAAAGAATCAAGTCCAGAGAAATGTATTCAGTGGTCATTCATTTTAGTTTCCTTCAATCTGCACAAATTCCTCACTTTCTCTTTGAATTTTATAAACTTAACACATTCACATATTATTGGTTGGTTATTTTCCAGAATGTCCTCAATTCAGGTTTTTCTGACATTTCCTGTTTAGACTTAGTTTGTACAAGTCTGGCAGAGGGGCACAATATTATTTCTATTGCTCCCTCTTATGTGGCCTCCAATTTAAATGTGTCTTATTACTGGTGATATTCTATTTGATCACTTGATAAGGTGGAGTTCTTCAATATAAGGTACTTCTTTTGCCTCAGTGTAATAAAGATTTTGAAGGGTGGTATTTTGAGACTGTATAAATGTCCCACACAAGGAAAGTCAATTTTTCCAGGTGAGGAAAGATAGTTACTGTTTCTGGGATTCAGACCTGAACATCTTTGCAAGAAAGGTGTTACTATTCCACCTACCAGCTGGACTCAACAGAGTGTTCAACACAGGATTGTGCACATCTCAATAAGAAAAGTCCTTAGCACTGTTCCAAGTACCTTTGAGTACAATTTATCACTGAATCTTTAAAATCAGCCTATATATAGATATGGTTATTATACGTCATCTCAGAGAGACTTTCAGAATTTTAGCAACTTTGAGTAACATTGTAGAGTTCAAGTAACTCCACAAGTTATTTGTAGAATTTAAGCGAAAATTAAAACATCTACTCAGTGATAGAACCCAGAAGTTCACCCAAGTCTGTGACTCAAAACCTATATTGGTGTACAGCTGGGCACATTGGTGCATGGCTGTAATCCCAGTGGCTTGAGAGGCTGAGGCAGGAGGATTGCAGGTTCAAAGCCAGCCTCAGCAACTTAGTGAGCCCCTTACCAATTTAGTGAGCCCCTGTGTCTAAATAAAACTTTTTAAAAAGAGATCTGGGGATATGGTTCAGTGGTTAAGGGCTGGGGATGTGGTACTGAGTTCAATCCCCACTGCAAAAAAACAAAACAAACAAAAATTCTGTACTGGTAAATAGTGACTATGAAAAGTAGTAGAGGGGTTGTTCTTTTTATTTTCTTCCTATAGATAGTGACCCCACACTATAGTTTGATTTTTTTTTTTTCAAAAAACAGGCACACAAGAACAGTAACAATAAAAATAAATAGTAGCAGGACAGTGTCTTTCTGGAAGCTTTCTGGGTATGACTTTTTAGTATCTTGCTCTTGGAAAGAGATCCTGGATACATTTTGTGCACAAACCCTGCTTTTCTGGCATTTGGGTACATGTGTGACTATTATAATTTGGACAAGAGTAGGGGCACATACATGAAAAAATAAGGCAAATGAGATGGTGGAAAAGGGAATTAATAGAGGTAAGAAGGAAAGGTAGATGAGAAGGAAAAAAGAGAATATGAGAGAATGTTCTTAGCTCTGCAAATCATTTGTGATCCTGATCATTATGTAAATAGATTTGATTCTGGAAAATAAGGGAGTGGCTGCTGCAGATGGATTTCCAATGAAGTCAGTATTGCTGCTGGACTCAGTATCTCATGCCTGTAATACCAGGGACTTGGGAGGTTGAGGCAGGAGGATCATGAGATTAAAGCTAGCCTCAGAAATTGAGCAAGGCCCCGAGCAACTTAGCAAGACCCTGTCTCTAAATAAAATATTAAAAAAGGGGGGGCTGGGAATGTGGCTCAGTGGTTAAGAAGTGCCCCTGGGTTCAATCCCTGCTACAAAAAAAAAAAAGAAGAAGAAGAAGGAGGAGGAGGAGGAGGAGGAGGAGGAGGAGGAGGAGGAGAAAAGAAAGAAAGAAATGTAATAGCTCTATGGTGATTTCAATCTGATAAAACATCATGCTATAATATCTTCATATGATTTTTTTAAGACTTGATTGGATATCCTCTGCGTCAAGTAGCTACTTGAGCAAATACAGAACAACTGGTAACTGAAAGACTAATATTACTCAAGGCCTTATCCAACATGTACTCTTCTTGGACTTCGGCTCATGAAGTTTAGATAAAGTGTATCAAAGAGCACAAGCATTTGCATCTGCTGTGGTACTTATATGTGCTTGGTTGATACTTGTATTTAACGTTTCCAGTTTGGTAGCCCCGTGATCGGGGCAGACAAGATGATTTCTCTGAATTTGAGATTATCCCTTATGTTGATTTTATGATAATATTGGCTAGATTAAATAACATTAAGACTTTTTTCTTCCCTGTCAATATCCCTCCAGAAGAAAGTTGTACACAAATAATTTTGGAAATCTCATTGTTGAAGATTTGAGCCACTTAGCTTTTACCACCTAGCTTTGTATCCCTGAGGAATTTATTTAACCTCTTTTACTGTAACTACTGTGTATACATGTGTGTGCATTTGTGTAAAAGGGATAGCCTTACACATAATTCCTTATACATAAGTTTTATGATGATTTAAAACTAGAGGTAAATAATAGCTGCACAAAACATCAGTTCCCTTCAATGTCCTTCCTTTGGCCACTCTGTAGGAAGCAATAAAAATAAGTTTACTTAATTTCCAACATGGAGGAAGACTTTTGCCACGGTGAGAATGTGCAGTTAGTTGAAGGCATACACAGGTACGCATCTCACCCAGGTACCATATACACAAGCACACAATAAATACACCTAATCTGAATTCTTCTACCACACAGCATCATGAAGCATGTGCCAAGATAGCAGTCGTCAACTCTCCCTGGAACTGAGTGGACAAAATCCTTAACTTTTTCCAGCCTGAATTGTATAATCTATAAAGACATATGTGATGTTTGCCTCCTCTAATTCAGAGGGCTACCAGGTTTATCACAAACAGAAATGCAAAAGGAAATGCTAAAACATCATAAAACAGCAAGAAACCATTACCAGTGTATCTTCCGCAACCCTGACTGTTCTAAAGGCACGATGATCATTCAAGAGACCGAAAATGTCACTTCAACGGTGCATGTCAATAGTGTTCCATGATCCATCCTCCTTAACTAATCTCCTATTAATCTCTCTCTCAACATGCAACCTCAACACGCTGCACACACCCCATGCATATAGAGATGACAGCCAAGAGCTGTCTCCTCTCTTCTCGACCAGGAGACATGTTTGATCTGGTGTTTGCTGACCACAAGACTTCGCATCATCTGGGCTGCTTCAGCATTTTGAGTTCATATCACATAATCTAACACTTAATTATATTTTAAAAGTGAAGTGAGAGAAGGCATCCAGACAAAAAAAAAATTCCATTTGTTTTAGTGATAGAGCAAGCTAGGAAAAGAGAGAGGGAAAGTGATTTCTATTAAGCATGGCCTACCTCACCAGAAACAGGCCAATCAACCATGCAACTTTTATTTATGTTTCCTTTTCATTTCCTGAGGCCAAATATATATTCTACCCTCTTGATGATGCTAGGAAGTGAGTAGCCATAAATCACTAGTGACATGCTGGAACCAAGCTTTTTAGGGGACCAGGAGAAGGAAGGATTATTTTCAGCAATATCCACAAAATAAGGTCACTATTGAGAAAAGTCTCAAAAAAAGAGGGATATCTATGTCAGATAATATTTCAAGGGATGTTGTTCAAGAATGAATTGAGAAAAAGCTAATATATTTTTAGTGTCCAAGATTATTTGATTGGATTAAATGAATCACATATATAGTATATATTTATATATAATATAATATATATATATATATATGTGTGTGTGTGTGTGTGTGTGTGTGTGTGTTTAGATAGATAGATATAATGCCAGTTTTTTTTAAAGTAAATATAACATAATTTAAACATCCTGGTTATTTTCTCAATCATTTGAGAGGAACTCTAATTATTTGAAATAGTATAGATTTTCGAATACTACCTTTTATGCTTATTAGCTGTTTGACCTGGAATGAAAATTCAATTTCAGTGAATCTCAACTTCCTTACTATGAAATGGGAATAATAATGTCCATTTCATTATGACCAAGGGCTGTGTGGAAAATAAATGGACATTAAGCCTAATTACCTGGTGTTCCAGTATAAAATACATATTATTTCTTCTTTGCCCTTGCTGGGATGCTACATATTTGTTTGATAATAAAGCTCTCTGAAATGAAATTTAAAACACAAGCTTAGAAAGATTCATTAGTAGAATTTATTATTTGGAGTTCCTTTTAGAGTTCAAAACGTAGAATTTTGACTATTATCAACCACTGATGTGGCTTTTTGAATAAAGATTTAGGTCATTTGTATCTAGTTTAGAAAGCAACAGAGACATCACCAAAATAATAACAGAAACAGAAAGAAGTACTCTATAAAGTAACATAGACTCTAAAATGTCAGGCATTTTAATACCTTCTATGACAGTAGGAAAAAAAAAGTCACATTACATCCTGATCTCTCTCATATTTAAAATTAAATACACACATCCATGGATCTCTCGTAGTTATGGTACATGCAGGCACGAAATAGGAAGTAAATGGTCAAAAAATGATTATTAGCGAACATTGAGTTATTAGTGGTTCCAGGAAAAGTGGTTTAAGTGACTGGGTGTGTCAACAATCATTGAACTGCAAATCAATATGCAAAAACATGATGCAAACAGATATTTTCTAATTAACCTTTCCATGAGAAAATTAGAAATTAATTTGTAGGTGTAGAAATAATACAGTTAGCCAGGTGTCATGGTACATTTCTGTAATCCCAGTGACTCAGGTGACTGAATCAGGACTGCAAGTTCAAAGCCAGCCTTAGCAACTTAGTGAAGCCCTCAGCAATTTAGTAAGACCAAGTCTCAAAATAAAAAATGGAAAAAGCTGGGGATGTAGCTCAGTTGTAAAGTATTCCTGGCTTCAATCTCCAGGACCAAAATGGAAAAAAAAAGAAAAAGAAAGAAATTTTATAGAGATGTTCCCATATACCTTTGCTCAGTTCCCCCGGTGGTAATATCTTGAGCAAAATTTAAATGCAAGATAGTGATACTGATACAATTAAGATGCAGAAAATTTCCATTCCCACAAGAATTCCTTATGTTGCTCTTTACATCCACACTCACATCTGTCCACCTCTACTTCAAACCCTAGTAACCACTATAATGTTCACCCAGTCTGTAATCTTGTTATTTTGAGGTTGTTACATAAAAGGAATCATTACAGCATGTTACTTTTTGGGATTGCTTTTTTTTATTTGACATAACTGCCATGGAAATTTATCCAGGTTGACGGGTCTATATTTCATCCCTCTTTTTTCACCAATGTTACATGGGATGGATGGCTTCTAAGTTGTTTCTTGTGTGAATTTACCACGAACAAATCTGCCTATGAACATTCTTGTTTAGTTCTTTGGGTGAAAAGATGTGTTCCTGTCTTTAGGCTAAGTGCTCCGTGATACAATTGCTGGGATCTGTGTAGGAACCTGTTTCCCTTTTAAAGAAACTGAGGGCTTATTTTTCAGAGTGATCATACCACTTCATACTCTCATCAGCAATGTGTGGATGATCCAGCTTCTCCACAAACCTGCCGTCATCCGTTTGTTCAGAATATTTTATTTTTATCATTTTGAAAGGTGTACTGTGATATGTGATTGTGAATATAATTCACATTTCCTGAAGATTTATTATAGTAAATATTTTATTCATTTGCTTATTTTTCTTCTATCCCCCCCGCCCTTTTTTGTACTGGGGATTGAACTCAGGGGGGGCTTACCCACTAAGTCACATCTCCAGCCCCTTTTATTTTTTTTATTTTGAGGCAGGATCTTTCAAAGTTGCTTAGGACTTCACTAAGTTGCTGAGGTTGCCTTGAACTTGTGATCTCCTGCCTTAGTGTCCCAAGCTTGCTTGGGATTACAGGAATGCACCACCATGTGGGGCTGTCTTCTACATTTTTATGTGAAATGTAACTTCACATTCTTTGCCTCTTTCTGATTGTTTATTCTTTTACTTTGGGACAAGTTTTTAGATTTCTTAATACAACCTAAATCCTAGAGCTTTGTGAGATACGTGGTTTGGAAATGTTTTCTAGAGAACTACATCTTTTCTTTTACTTCTCTTTGAAAGAGTGCTTCACAGAAAAACTGCTATTAGTTTTGATGAAATCCAATTTATTACTATTAGTTTGTTGTTGCTTTGCTGTTATGGTTGTGCTTTTGATGTAAAGTCTAAGAACACTTTGCCTAACCTAGACCATAGATCATCTCCTTTCATGTAGGACAAAAGGTTTTATAGACTTTTGGTTTTTTTTTTCCATTTAAGACTGTAATATGTCTTGAATTAATTTTTTTAAAGTTACAATTTACATTTTGCCCCTCTTGGATATTCGATTGTCCCAGGACCATTTATGAAAAAGTCTATCATTTCTCCATTGAAGGTTTTTGCATTTTTGCCAGTTCTGCAGAAAATATTCTTTGTGAGTATTTTTCAATGGGCCTGTTTCTGGATTCTCTGTTCTTTTCTGTTGATCTACCTGTCTATTACTCTGTGGATACCACCCACTCCTTATTTTTAATATTAAATAACAAATCCTGTAATCAGGTATACTCATTCCTGCCTCTTTATTCTTTCTTTCCAAAATTGCATTGGCTAATATACTTCCTTTGCTTTTCCATATAAATTGTATACTACTCTTGTCTTTAGGGAATTATATTATAATTGTATATTGTTTTTTGAGACAATTGACATGTTTTCCATGTTGCATCTTCGAACCTGGGAACAAGGTGTGCCTCTCTACTCATTTAGATCTTTCATAAACATTGTATATTTTTAGCATGCAAAAACTGTACATGTTTTGGATACCTACAGGAGGTGCTCAGAATAAGTTTGTTAAGTGTTCTTTATCAAGTTAAAGGATATTTATCTATTTCTAATTTTTTTAGGAATTTTATCATGCATGGATGTTGAGTTTTTATGAATTCTTTTTCTGTATTGATAAATATGATTATATGTATTTTAATTTTAATGTGTTAAGAAGATGGATTATGTTGATTGATTTTTAAGTATTGAATCATTCTTGCTACCTTGGAATAAATTTTATGTACTCCTCATGTGTAATTCTTTCTGTGTACTGCTACATTATATATGCTCATAGTTCAGTAAAGACTTTTGTCAGAATATTAATAAAGAATATTGATCTGTGATGTTCTCTCTCTTCTGTACTTATTTTCTTTAGTTATATAAATAGATGAGAAAGGACATGATATTTATAACTTTATTTGAATATTTTTGTTTTATGTTTTGTAGCTCTGTGGTTTGAGGCAAATACATCTATAATTCCTATGCAGATTGATTCCATTATTATGGTTATTTCTCTTTCCCTTCAATATGTTTCTCTAAAGTCTGCTTTATCTGATAATATTTTGATAATATTGAATTCCTTTCCTTTGATTAATATTTATATGACATATCATTTATAATTAATTTAATCCAACCCTACAATGAATGATATTACATTTTAAATTGAGTTTTTATAAATAGCATATGGTTTTATCATTTTTAAATGAATTGTTTTATTCTCTGTATTTTAAGTGGATTATTTAAATCGTTTACACTTAATATAATTATCTTTTAGCACTAAAGTTGCCATTTTATTTTTAAAGTTCTGTTGTTTCATTTTCTAGTATTTTTTCACTATTTTCTCTTTTTAACCTCTCATTCAGATACTTGAACAATATTAGTGTTCTATTTTTATTTATCTGTTTTTGATGGTATCTCTTTGCATAGCTATTAGTTACTTTTGTAGTTATTGCCATGCATATACATGTATGTGATCAATACCACAATCTATTAGCATCAGTTTTATGAGTTCAGTTGAAATCCAAACACATTTCCTCCTTTTATATCCCATTGTTCTCTGCTTTATTATTTCATATTAGTCTTTAATATGTCCTCTCTGTATATTTAGATTTATATCAAGTGATTCTATCATTTTCAATTTGATCACCAAACATAATTTAGAAAAAAATTGTTATATTTGTCTAAATTTCTGTTACTATGTTCTTTCTTCTTCATCAATGTCCATGTCTTTACTTGATTATTTTTTCCCTTGTTTGTAGACAATCCTGCATTCTGGCAATACATTATTTAATCTTACTTAATCTGAAAGTATTTTTATTTGATTTTCTTGAAAGTTTTGCTTTGTTTTGTTTTGCTGAGTGTGCACAGCATTTGGGTGGATGGTTCCTTATTTTCTGCACTTTTGAAGTGGTACACCACTTCCTTTGGGTCTCCACAGTTTTTGATGAAAAACTAAATTTTCTCCTATAAAATGGTATTGTTCTCTGGCTGCTTTCAAGATTTTTTTCCTTTAACTTTTAGAAATTTAATTTTGATGGTGTCGTGACATCAGTGCCTGTTGAGGTTTGCAACGATAGCTTCTCTTTCTTTCTTTCTCTTTCTCTCTCCCTTCCTCCCTCCCTCTCTTCCCTCCTTCCTTCCTTCCTTTCTCTCTCTCTCTCTTTCTTTTCTGTTTCTCTCTTTCTCTTTTTCTTTCTTTCTTTCTTTCTTTCTTCCTTCCTTCCTTCCTTCCTTCCTTCCTTCCTTCCTTCCTTTCTCTCTCTCTCTCTTCTCTTTCTCTCTTTCTCTCTTTCTTTCTTCCTTTCATACCAGGGATTGAACTCAGGGACCCTTAACCACTGGGCCACGCCCCCAGATATTTTTTGTATTTTATTTAGAGACAGGGTCTCACTGAGTTGCTTAGCACCTCGATAAGTTGCTGAGGCTGGCTTTGAACTCACCATCCTCCTGCCTCAGCCTCCCAAGCCACTGATTACAGGCATGCACCATTGTGTCTGACTGCATATTTGTGCGTACTGGAAAATTTGAAAAGTTTACAACCTCAACCCCTTCCTCTTCTTGTTCTGGTCCTCTAGTGACACGTAAGTTAGTTCTTTAATTAGAGTCTCAGAAATCCCTAAAGTCCTATGGTTTTTAAGGCATTTTTTCTGTTATTGAGATTGGGTACTTTCTGTGGTTTTATTCTTCAGTTCATTGATTCTTTCCTGTTTCCCTCCACTAGGCCTTTGAGCCTGACAAATGAGTGTTTTATTTAAGTTATTGGGCTTTACTGTTCTAAAATTTCCATTTGGTTCCATTTGTTTCCTCTTTTTAAGCTGCAGCTTCTGTTACATTTTACCTAAATTTTCTCCTTCTTAGCTTAGGCATTCTATTTTTTTCATTTTTTAAAACATATTCATAATTGCCTATTTTAAATTTTAATTATAGCTTCTTTAGATTTTATTTTAGAAAACTATAACATCTCTGTACTTTCCTATTGGTATTTCCTGACTATCTTGTTTCATTCATTTCATGATCTTTCTGAGTGCTTTTATCATAAACTATTTTTTTTTTTCAAATGAACTATGAACATTTATTTTATGGGAACTCTGAAATGGGTTTACTACTTCTGGTTGGCTGGATTTCAATAACACCAATTCAACAGGGGAAGAGGAGATACTTCCGCCTTACCTCTAAGGTCAGCAGAAGTCTAAGTTTTCCCACTCAGTCTCTGTTGACTCCTGGGATGGGAAAGTGCCTCATTAGGGCTGGGTAGGAATTGGAATTCTGGATTCCCATTGGTTTCCACGGATAATGCGATGGGTCTTGCTTCATTACTATCCAGGGATGGAGAAAATCTTTATGCCCCAGTAGTTATCCCGTACCATCATTCCATTAAGTAAAGGAAAGTGTCTCCTTACTGGTTAATAGAAATTGAAATTCAAATTTCCCCTATGGGCTCTCCTGTCTCCATGAGGCAGAGATCTCAGATTACTGAGATCTTTAGGCTAGCAGAAATGAATACCCATCATTTACCTGTACTTACCTGACCCCATCTTGGTGGAAGACTGGGATACAGTCTCAGCACTATCCCAGTGGAAGTCAAAGTCAAAGAATCTCGTTATTTACTAATGTTTTCACTTTGCCAGATTTCCCCTTTTCTAGCATTTTGGCTATAGAGAGAATAGCCTTTGAGATATTATTTTCTGTGCCTCTTGACGATTCCTGGTTGTTGGCATCTATAACAACATGTCTGTTTTTTAAAAGGCAAAGAGTAAATCCAGGGTACTTAACCACTGCATTTCTCCTGCTCCTAAGACCCTGAGACGGTCTGCTGTCTTTCTTCACCTTTCACAGTATTCTTACTTTTGTTTTATATATATTGTGTCCCAGGTGTTTATCTGTACTTAAAAGTATCTCTGCTGCATTTTCCAGAAGCCAAAATCAAGGCATTTATTTTTAAACAAGGGAAATAATTTCCTCCCATTTGAAAGTAAATATCGGGCTAATAGACTGAGTAGACACATTTTCAACATCACCAAAGCCCCCTGGAATCACGTAGTGTACACTCACCATTAGAGAGAGTCTTCTCCAATGTGTTATTACATATGGCAGAAAATTCCCCATTTTCCTTGCTAGACAGAATTCTGTTTACATTTATTTTTTATATTTTTTGACTGAAACATAATATTTGTCCATATTTATGAGGTACAATCTGATACACATCAGGTGGTGATCAACTCAGGATAACTATCACATCCATCACCTTAAACTTCTTCATTTCTCTATGCTGAGTCACTACGTGACTCTAATGATTTGGAGATAAATAATGCATATGTCAATTATATTCACTTTGCTGTGTCCCAGGATACCAGGACTTATTTCTCCTATTAAGTGATCACATTATATCCATTTACTGACCTTCTCTTCTCCCTTCTACTGACCAATCTCTGGTAACCGCCATTCTGCTCAACATCTTGAGAACGACTTTTTGAAGTTCTGACTGAGATCTTGTCTATGAGCAAGATCATGTCAATCTTTCTGTGACTGACTTACTTAACATAACGCCCTTCTGGACCTTCCACATTGCAGCATGTGACAGAACCTCACACTTTCTGATGATACTCTCTTGTGCATGTATGCCGCCACCTCTGTCTCCATTCAGTTGTGAGTTCACAACCTGCTGATCCATTTCACTGTTGATGAACATTTGGGTCTCTCCTAGTTTTCAACTACTGTAGAATACTGCTGCAGTGTAATATTTTCACATCTGTATTGTGACAGCTGTATGCATTTCTATACCTGGGATTCTATTTACTTGGCCATAGGGTATTAGTTAGTATTAATACTATTGAAAGTTAATAGTATTAACTTTTAATAGATAATGCTAAATAATCTTCCTAACTCATGGTACAATTTATAGTCTTACCAGCAATACTTGAAAGTTCTAGTTGTTTCTCATTCTTGCCAACAGGCAGTATTGCTGATCCTTCTCATTATAACTATTGTTCTTTTAATTGTCTCATTGTAATTCAGTTGACATTCTTCTGCTGACTAAATTACATGCATCTTTCCCTATGCCACAAGGAAAACAAATGCAAACAGAAATGAATTTCAATGGACATGTCCACTGAATGAAATCTTATGCAATTAGCCCATTTAATGGTTTCTTGGGATGTGGGTTATGATGAGTGTCTTTTCAAGGTCTTCAAGTAGGTTTCCCCTATTTAAGGAGTAAGAGAAGAACATGGGGTCTCCTTGTGAGAAGTTTTAATGTTAGTTCTTCAAGAAACTGAGGTTGGAATGTTAGATACAGGCAGTAAGTAAGTCAACCCCTGACCTTCACAGAACAGTCTTCTCCCTCCACTTAAACCTGCACATCATTTGTTTTTGTTTTCAGGGAAATGGGAACTTTTCTTAGGATAAATACTAAATTTTTACATAATAGTCTGATAGGGATCAGTATCACAAACATAAGCTAGTGCCATGATCAGAGGCTTGTCAAAGTATTAAGGCAAAAAAAAAAAAAAAGGGATACTTTTGGTCTTTTTTTTTTTTTTTAACTTTTGCTTCTGCTTCTAAAATAAAACCCAAGGGCTAAGGAAGTGATTTTGAATCTGGGATGCACAGATGGATTTGAAATATATGCAGAATTTTTTTTGTGTGTGTGTGTGCATTTTTCTAGAAGAAAGTTTTCATTAAATTCTTAAAGGGGTCTGTGGTACTGAAATGTTGCCAAACACTGGATAGATGGTAAGGTTTGGGAATAACAGTGCATTGCTATGGATCAAAGTTTTGAAAAAATGAGTAATGTTTTGGAGACAAACCATGGACAGGGACGGATATGTAGTTTCCTGCACTGTTCTTATTTTCATAGGTATATACATTTATATCCTCTGGAAATAAAAGCTACATAGAGGAACAGTTTTAAAAGTGGCTTTCTGTGTACTTCGGGAGTTATTAGTTTCCTTTGTTACATGCTAGTTTTAGTGAATTGTGATAAGGAGTCGTAGCTTGCAGAATTTTTAGTGCGGGGGTATTTTTTGATCCATTACATCATTAATTTTTCATGAAATTGGGAGAAGAAGCTGTGCACTCCGAAGGAGACAAACATATTAGTCCTAACTTATTTATTATGTTATTCAAATCTGTGTCCCTGTTTTCTGTTGTCAATCTGTCAAAGCCTGAGAGAAGGTTATTGGAGTTTTATAGAAGTATTGGATTTATGTCAACTCAGTCACTGTGGGCCTAGGTGCTCTCAGTTATCTTGTCTGCCCTGCTTGACTTCATTCTGGGTGAGTCTCCTTTTCCTCTTCATTCAATTGTTAAAGAGAGCTCCAGTCTCACCTGCCACAAATACTGGCCACTCAATGAAAGTCCTAGACTCCAAAAGACATTATTAAAACGGTTAATAATCAATGCAGCACGAGCATTGGTAATTATGAATAGGGTACCAACTACTGAGATGTCAGCGGTATAACCATGTCCTGTTGCTCACAGTGAGAACCGGCCCAGTCTTTGCCCAATGCAAGGCCACTGGTGACAAGTTGGGAAATTGGTCATGACTGCCTTATTTCTCAAGGAGATCAGGAGATGCAGAGGCTGCATAAAGGGAAAGTGCTTGGGAAATATTTCCCATTAAGTGGAGAAGTAAAATCAAATTATAAAGAAACTGAGATAAAAATAAAAGGCAGAAAACAAGCACCTGGGTTAAGTCCAAAGGAAAGAATGACAGTAAGAGAAAGAAAAGGACAATTCTATACCTGTTGCCTACTGTCTACAAATTTGAAAATCCAAGATCAGTACATTTTCCACTAACTTTGCTATTTTTTTATGTCACTGGAAGTACAGGTACTGACTAATTAAATTAAATTGTGTCAAATATTTCAAATACAAATTAATATATGAATATAATTAGGTTTTCATATACTCATCACCCACACAATACAAATGTCTGCATTTTACCATGTTTAACGCATAATCTCTGGGCACATAGTTGTCTTTGAGGGTCCTCCCTATTTATTCCCCTCCTTTATCAATTGTGCTTATCCCAAGGATGGCATGCACCAAATCTATGCATTGTTTTACACAAGAATATATGTGTTATTCCTTCTAATACAAACAGTATGCTGCATTTAAAGTTTACTTAGCTTCATAATGTACTTTTCATTCCATAACTTCTTTTTCTCTCTGTACTGTGTCTATCTGATTTAACATGTTGCATGTAGACATGGCTGATTCATTTGGAGTACTATGTAATATTGTTTTGTAGTATTTCCTTTTATGAATGGACACTATTATATTTTCATTCTTGTGATTTGAACACTTTTCCAGTTTTTTAAAAATTACCTTCATGTGGAAGAGGTGACTCTTGGGCTTTTTTTTTTTTTAAGTTGTAGAGGTACACAATACCTTTATTTATTTATTTTATGTGGTTCCAAAGATCAAACCCAGGGCCTCACACATATTAGGCAAATGTTCTACCACTAAGCCATGAGATAAGGCTTGGGCATTTTTGAGAGTTGAGTTAGGCTAAGTATTCTGAGGGAATACTGGGGATTGTTAAATTGTATGATGTATTTCTCTTCAGTTTAATTATATGTTGCCAATAGTGTTCAACCCCACAATGGTGTATAAAATTCTGTCTTCCCATGTCTTTCAAAAATTTTTATTGTCATATATTATGATTTTTTAAATGTCATAATTACAATGTAGAAACTCTGCTTTAATTTAATTTCATTTACTAGAGAATTTAGGCTTTTAACTACATGTTTATTGCCATCCAGATTTGTGCCTAACATTGTTCTTTCCTTTCCCTTTTTTATATTTAGTTTGTTTAACATTTTTATTTCTATGAATTTTAAAAGGTATTCACGTAGTGAGTCCATTTTAAAGATGTGTTATAAATATCTCTCTTCAGCCTGTGGGATTTTTTTAACACCTGATTTATGCTGTTTTATATTGTGGAGGAATTCATTTACTATTATTATTGTTGTTTTTTGGGAAGTTTTATTCATGAGTTTTTCAACTACTTTTGTCTCAAAGTTATAAAAATAAAAATCTTAGAGATGTTTTGAAGTTACCTTTATTGACCCAGCTCATTAATACATCTGAAATCACTTATGCAAATGGCGTGAAATTCATTAAACAAGAAAACATAGAAATTCTGCAGGAGCACTTGAAACTAGAAGATGGTTTGGGGCTTCACTAGTAGATGATAGGAACGTTTATGTTGATTGGACTTAGGACAACAGTATTTCTTGACCTTTTAAAAAAGATGTTTACATTAGAAGTTTTGTTCTTTTTCAATTCCAAAGTAGGAAGTGGGCATTTTTTTACTTCATTTATTTATTTATTTGGTACTTTTGCTGTGAGGCACTGGTTTCGATCCTGAGCACCACATAAAAATAAATAAAGATATTGTGTCCATCTACAACTAAAAAATATTTTTTAAAAAGTATTTTGTTGTCTTCCCTGATAATGTTTTATTAATTTTATTTCCTTGTTCTTACTTTTAGATGTATTTTGTTCTCTGTGAAGCTTCATAATTTGAATGGGGAACTTAACTGGTTTTGGTCTTTCTTGTTTTCTGACAAGCACATGCCAAATTGTCCCTGTAATTAATGACCTCTTTGGACACTGCATATTTCATAAGTAGTGTTATTCAGTTTTAAACAGTTCATTATTTCCCTTATTATTTTTATTCTATCAATACATCTTTTTGACACTCCTGAGGATGCATGTATTTCTCTTCTGTCTCTCCCCATCCTTCCTTCTTTCTTTCCTTTCTTGGAGAGGAGATTGATTTCATGATGACTATTTCTAGTTTTATTGTTTTATAGTCAGAGAATGTGATGTGATCTCTGATATCCATTTGTCCTAGACTAAGATTTTTTAAAAGTATATATTTTATTTCATATACTTGAAGTGAATGTATATTATTTTCTAAAGGTTTGTTGCAAGGACTCTGTGAATATGAACAGGATCAAGCAAATTAAATTTCAAATTTAAGTCCTTAAAGTCGTTGGTTGGATATTCCCGTTTTTTGTTTGTTTGTTTGTTTGTTTGTTTATCATTTGTTTTATCAGTCTCTGTGATGAATGATTAAAGTTTGCCCTGGATGTTGATTTTATGAGATATTGCACTGTAATTCTTCAGCTAATGTTTTACACAGGTAGCCACTATAACATTTGTGTTCTGAGGTTCACCATTACAGTGTTTTCCTGAAAATAGTCTCCACATAATTAAACAATCTATCTATAACCTTAATAACTATTTTCTCTTGCTGTGTATATTTATCTGTTCTTAATAATACTAACTTTCTGTGGATTTCTTCTCTGACTTAGCATGTTGCCTTTCATTTTAAATTTTTCTGGTGATTATAATTTTTGTATTGAAAAATTTATATTTGTAATTCATAAACACCAAATATAATAGAAATTACATGTAATTTTACAGATAAAACAGCTTATTTGTAAAGTTGATGTTTATCCATGTGCCGTGGTATTGATTGTTTATTTCTATTCTTTTTCCTTTTTCCTCTTCATATTGCATACTGGATTTACCAAAAATTTTTTAGTTCTTTCTTTTTACTTTTCTCCCAATTTTGAAATTAGATTAAATTTTTATTCCTTTAGTGAATATATTTATTTAACTCCTTTATCAAAATACTCTTCATTTATTAATGTATGTTCTTCTGAAAACTTCATTATTTGATAAAGTTATCAAATTTTGTCATCCCAATTTATTTTTTTATTTGCATAGGTATTGATATTTGATGATCATTGATTTTGTTCTGTATGTATGTGTATACACATGGACATAAACAGTTGAGTCACATTGACACTTAATGAATACCTACTATTCTTTTATGGATCACATCATTTATTCTACATCCTGATTCCATTTAGGTTCTGTTTTTTCTTACTGGAATATTTCTTTAAGTGAATGTCTATAAATAATGATATTTTTATTCTCTTACCAAAAATATTTTTCTTGGTCAAATGAACATTTATTTTCACTTTGAATTTTGAAATAATCTGTCACGTTTGCTTGGTGAATGCTATTATTGCTGATGTGATATTTTTCTGTCATCATTTTATTGCTGTAAGTGATGTGACTTTATACTGTTACTATGAAATTCTATATTTTCTTGTCTGGAAGTGGATTTACTTTTATACATCTTAAGTATCATCACTAGCTTATCAAGATGAAGAACTCTATCTTCTCTCATTTTTCAGTTTACAAGCCATTTCATATTGCCTCAGTTCTTTTTAGTTTTATTCACGTAATTCCTGTTACACAAATGTTTGAATTTGGCTTCTCATACATTTAAATACTCTGGTGTACTTTTCATATTTGCACATCACTTTTTCTGTAATTTTTTCCAGTTCAGTCCTCAAATTTACTAATACTCTCTTTAGCTAGGTTTATTTTCTTTTTTGGCCAGCTAGTTGAGTTTTGAATTCATTTTCTTATAATAAAATTTTAAGTTTTGTATGCTTTAACTTGTTGATAACTTATGTTATTGATTTTATAATCTTTTTTTCAACTGTTCATTTTTTCTTAAGGCCTTTTGTCTTACAGCTAATAGGTATTTCATTTCTCATGTAGCTTCTTAACACTTTGAGCTTTTCTCTAGTGTGTATTGTTGCTTTCTGTCCCCCTATAACTTTGAAGAAATGTTTCATTTACTTTTTTCTGTGTTCCTTCATTAAACTTGTAAAATGCATGCATAACACAGTGCCTTCATGATTATTATGTCTTTATTGTGATTATCTCCTCATAAGTATAAAATGACCATCTGTGTACTTTCATGCTTTAGCATTAAATTTTATTTGCTTTTATTTATTAATTACCCCCATATTATTTAAAAAATAATTTAGCCTAAGCAAATAAAGAGTATTATAAAGAAAAAATGTTTCATGATAAAATCAGTGTAATTATAAATTATCAATACTGAAAATCACATGAGTTGTTTTTGTTGCTGTGGTTTTGTTTTACAAAAGTTTGGTGATCCTTGTTGCCTTTTCCAACCTAATGAAACAAATTTTTCTTTAGATCTGTTTTTCTTGTACTGTTTCTGCATTTTGATGAGTTTATCTTCTTTGCTTCATTAAATAGACAAGTTTTATTGCCTTCATCTGACTGAAAAAAATTTTACCCATGTTTTAAATACCCATCCATCTATATATTCGTAATACCTCATCCAGAAAGAATGATTCTTTTTGCCAAACATTCCAGCATCATGCACTACTCCCTTATGTCTTTGGAAAATTCTAAATGATTAGCTATACTAATTGCTGTTGAACTCTTGAGAGTAATGATGACAATTGTCTTACTAGTTTTATCCTAAAAGATGCCTGATAAAACAATGTTTCATATATAGTCCAACTTTTCACAATGCACATGTTGAGTAAAAGAATATTATAACATACTCAAATAAAATAAAGGGTAGTTATAGAAACTATTTATTGCTTTAGAAAGAGTAAAACTATTTGAAACATTAAAATTCATGACTAGAATTAGAAAGATTATTGTATCTTAATATATTTCTTGTAAGTACATATACATGCTCAATACTCCACAATTGAATGTAATTTTATGCTATACAATTGCTAAGCCATTCCCTCTGTTTATTTATTTATTTTTTACAAACATGACAATAGTGGACCATTCCTTCTCTTAATAAACTTCATGCTGATAGTGCTTCTGTCGTACGATCCCCCACAGAACTGATTCATGGACCAAGCCAACCTTTGATATCCAACTGAAAGTTTGCAGCCCTATGTACTTGTTTGAACTCTGGCCTTCACATTACCTAATATATCAGCCATGGAAATTATTTTCCTGGAGAATTTACCTTCGTCATGCAAATTCTTTCTGAAGATGGCTCCTTTTATCTCTAAGCCAACAGTCCCTAGGAGAGTGGACAGAACCCATAGCCAACAGTGGTAGATGCATGGGACCCACACATATTCCATTTTTAGTTTTTGCCCAGTGTGGAGGTAGCTCTATTCAGGTGGCCATTTCTCCATTTAGAAAAAGTTCAGTTCCTCATTTGGCAAGAGTAAACTTTAATCATTGAGCTAAGACAGTAACAGTAAGTTTTAATTATTTTAGTTTTCCAATTTTTAAGAAAGATGTTTTGAAGGGGGCTGGAGATATAACTCAGGTGGTAGAGTGTTTGCCTTGTGTGCACAGGGCCTTGGATTCAATCCCCAGAACTGCCAAAAAGAAAGAAAGAAAGATGTTTTGAGTAAATGAAATTAACATTTACTCTGACCCAGGATATCTAGTTTCTAATTCATAAATTTGTTCTTATCAGTGTTGAATTACGCTGTACAAATCACATAATGTCAGCATTTTAGAGCATTATAAATATACAATATAATTATGGTAACATGGCAGTATGTGCTTTTTAGAAAGATCTTTCATATAATTTGGAACATTTGAGAATTGTACAATTGAACAGGAAATATGAATAAAAGAAGTAGACCCCACAACTAATATGTTTTCCCTTTATTTCACTTAATCCGATATCACTTGCTGATAAAATACCCATATTTCCTGTCTTGAGTTTTATCTTCCTTAAGTCTCTTTCTCTGCCTTCCCTCAAGTGGAAGTTGTAATGAATGGAGTATGAAGAGAAGCCCATCATAGTGCAGGGAAGTTGATAGTGTTTTGATTAACGGGGAGGATATTTTTCACTTTGGTCATGCCTTTAATTTTATTTTTGCATTCACATTTTATTCCATATCTATGTTTTCAAAATGTTGGAAATTAATTGATTTTTTTTCATTTTATACATACATGAAGTAGAGGGTGATATTTTACTACATGTACACACTGAGTACTGATCACATCCGAATCATTCATGTTTTCGTATTCTCATTATTCTTTTAAGTTTGGAGCCTCTGAAATTCTCTTTTAGTTATTTATAAAATATGAAATAGGTTATTGTGAACTGTATTTGTCCCCCTAACCTGAGGGGGGGGACAAATAGAAGCAGTTCTTTTTTTTTTTCTGTGATGTGGTCCCTTACATCCAACTATTCTCTATCCCCTCTTCACCTCCACGCCCCCCCCCCAATCTCTAATAATGACTGTTATACACCCAAGTGCCAATGTTTAGGTTCCATATAGCCGAGAGGACACAACAATATTTTTCCTTATTTTTCTCACTCATTTCACTTAGCATATGAGTCTCCTCCAATTCCATCTGTTTTGCTTCAGATAGTAGAATATCATTCTTTATGGTTGAATAATAATCCATTATTCATGTGTACCACATTTTCTTTATCTCTTCATCCATTGGTGGACATCAAGGTTGATGACATATCTTAGCCATTTTCCGTCGTGCAGCAATAAACATGAACATGCTGATATCTCTGATGTGCTGATTTAATTTCCTTTGGATATCTACACAAAAGTAGGATAGCTAATTCATATGGAAGATCTATTTGGAGTTCTATGAGGAACCCCCATACTGTTCTCCATAAGCCTATTCCAATTTACATTTCTCCCTACAGTGTAAAAGAATCCTTTTTTGTCCACATGCTCACTGTCATTTGTCATTTTGTTGTTGTTGTAGTTTTGAGGTCAGTAGTCATTCTAACTGGGTGAGATGATTTACATTTCCTTATTGCCTAATGATATTCAGCTTTTTTTCACAACTTTGTTGATCATTTGAATTTCTTCTTTTTGGGATATGTTTATTCAGATCATTTGGACATTTTTAAGTTGGATTATTCTGGGTTTTATTGAACTTTTCAGGCTCCTTACAAATTCAGAATATAAATCCTTTGTTCAGTGAATTATTTGCAAACATTTACCCATTCTTTCTAGAGAGAGAATCACTCTGTTGATTGTTCTTATAGCTGGACAGACCTTTCTTAATTTGATAGAATGCCTTTTGCCTATTTTTGCTTTTGTTGTCTATCCTTTTGGGGTCTTAGCCAAAAAATCATTGCCTACACTGATGTCTTGCAGTATTTTTTCTATGTTTTCTTCCAATAGGTTCACGATTTAAGTCTTACATTTAGATCTCTGATCCACTTTGAGTTTATTTTTGTATAGGATTTGAAATAGGGATCAAGTTTCAATCTTCTGCATATGAACATCCAGTGTAAAAAAAGATTTATATGAAGCAATTCAAACTAAACTTTGTTTTTAAATATTTTTTTTAGTTGTCGATGGACTTTATTTTGTTTATTTTTGTGTGGTGCTGAGAACTAAACCCAGTGCCTCACACATGCTCAGCAAGTGCTCTTCCACTGAGCTACAACCCCAGCCCTCAAACTAAATTTTATTAGCTTTAATGCTATTTATCTTTAGCACTGAGAAATGTATCTCAATAAATAAATATGCTACATGTCTTTTGGTCACTTAGTATCTTTTCTTATAATATCATTTGTGCACTGAACTTAGGATTTGTAGATTTTAAAACCATGAATCAAAATAGAAAGGTCAACAGAAAAAAATGCAAGTGATTTGCAAAAACAATAACCTTAAAAGCCAATTATTTTAGCTATGAGCTTTTAAGAAGAAAAATAATATTGATAGTATAAGTGTAAAATTCATCTTACTTTTATGACTGTGGTCAAATTCTAATATTTTCGCCATGCTATTATCTCATATGAATCTAAATATGTTATTGTGATAAAGAAGGTGTGTTTTCAGTGTAATCTGAATGAGCATGTTCTTAATTTATGGGATTTTTTTCCCAAGACAATCAATGTATCTGGAGACTACAGTGTTAACATCCACATTACCGGGCTGGGGATGTGGCTCAAGCGGTAGTGCACTTGCCTGGCATGTGTGCGGCCCGGGTTCGATCCTCAGCACCACATACAAACAAAGATGTTGTGTCTACCAAAAAATAAATGTTAAAAATTCTCTCTCTCTCTCTCTCTCTCTCTCTCTCTCTCTCTCTCTCTAAAAAAAAAAAAAAAAAAAAAAATCCACATTACCAGAATTTGGGAATTCTGAGACTAAGGATGCAAAGTTCAATTTGGACTGTCTATAAATTTGCTGGATTCTCTTTTCTGTATTTAAGATATTAATGCATTTGCTTGTGAACACCTTTCCTGAGCCATGAAGGCAATTGGTTTGACTAGAAATGTTTCCCCCTTAGAACCTTCTAGGTTAGAATAATGATTTAATTATGCACATAAAATAATTAAGCAAAATGGAAGATGACAAAAATCTGAAAAGTAAGGGTTATTATATGTAATGGCAAAACAGATCATAGCGAGCTGGTGTTTAATTAAATTGGAACCACCAATTGTTCATATTGCCTTCACCAGATTTACTTCTTCCTTTATTTTAAAGATGGGTTTAGGCAGCTCAAACAATTCAATTTCATTATGAAAATTAAGTACCGCCCAAAGAGAAAGAGATTAAGACAAGGTGTCTGCGTGCTTTGTCTATTTATCCAGCAACAGAACCGCCAAGCCAGACATTCTCTGCCCCACACTATCAAGAGTGTCTTCAGAAAATCCTGTGTCTCCTAGTAATTTCAACACATGTGCTTTCAGGTAAAGGCAGATTTGCATCAAGACACGTAAGGGAAGGGGGATTGATAAAATGCCAGCTGCACATTTTCAGACCTGAAAAAGATCTAATTTAGTTTGAATTCTGAGAAAAGGCTCATCCCTGTCATTATCCCAAAACTGATTCTGCTCCCACGTGTGCTGTTCAAAGTTATGTTGAAATGGGAGCTTTCTGAATAATTTTAGTTATTTGGAAAGAGCTCTGACTTGTTTGAAATAAAGAACTTGTGGGTAAATGAATTAAAAAAAATTGAATGTCTACAAGTGCTTAATAAGACAAAATCTTTTCAAACCGCATGTGAAATTGTTTTATTTTAAATTGTTTTCAACTAAAAAAAGTAATGTGGTCTTATCATTCTTGCTGTTGCTCTTGACCATTGCCAAGGGTCAAAGGAAGGAAATATTTGAGAGTTCTTAAAAAGCTCTACCAAATAAATATTAGTAGAAAAAATAAAGTGCTTTTATTTCACTATTGCAAATATAGAGTACTAATCAAAATGCTTTCAAGAAAAATTAAGCATAGGTGTTAACTGCAGTTATATTTATTTTTCATATTGGCTGTTAGTACTTTTCTTTTTATATTATACTCTTGAGATTTCTAATATGTACATGAAAAACTCAGACTTATGAGTACAATGAGGGGCCAAGCCACTACATTAAACATCACTCAGATGAAAAAAAAAAAATCTAACACCAAAAACCTCATGTCTTAAGTCGACCCTCTTTCATTACTACCGGTTCTACTGAGATATGAATTTGGCTAGGAGAGGACCCCCAGGGAAACTGTAGGTGAATTTCAGTAAGGATGAAGAAGTAGAGACACGTAGAAAAGGAGATCATCAAAGTTAGACAAATCTAGTGGGCAACTCTTAGTATTTGCAGCTGCTTCTCTGAGGTCCTGAGAAGGTATCCAAATTGTCATGAGCTCACAGGCAGATGGAGGGATAACTCTTTTGTGAATGTGGCATAGAGATGCTCAGATTAACCCATTATAAATTGTTGATATCTTAAACTGAAAAAGCATTTATTACAGCTAACCTACTGAGCCCCATTACTCAGCAACTTTCTGCACAACTGAACATCAGTGGATTCCCCTCTTGTTCAAAGAGCTGACTGGGGCTGCCCGCACTGCACTGGCACTGCCCTGACTCACCGAAGAGGATCATTTTGCCTATGGCCAGCCTGGGGAAAGACCCACCTTCAAAATTGCAAGTAGGGTTCTACCCAAAGTGTACCGTTTTGCACCATCATTAAGTCATAGTCACACCTTACGTTGACCCATCCTAAAGCTGGGTCATCCATATTGTTCTTTTTGAAGGCCCTTCTATAGAATTGCAAATTCCTTTCCTTTCCTTCCTTCATGGGTTTCAACTTGCTATGATGATTCAACACACTTTGACTTAGCTATACTTTACTTAATAAAATTTGATCATCTTAGTCAAGAAAAGAAAGCTCCAGTTAATTGTCCTAAGCAGTCAGAAGTCACTTGAGCGTATTCTCCAACTGTCCTACCTTTGACTTGCATTAACTTTCTCATCAAATCCAGACGGACTCAGCCAGGGCAGCTGGCACTTCCTATAATTCCAACTGCTGAGGAGGCTGAGGAAGGAGGACCACAGGTTTGAAGCCAACCTGGACAACCAAACTAAGGTTTGGTTACAAAGTACACATAGATGAATAAACAAATAAATAAGGAGTGGGAATGTAGTTAAGTGGTAGCAGAGCCTCCATGACCAAAAAGGGAAAATCCAGAGTGATTCCAGTGACAGGCAATTGTGCTGTAGAAAGAGGTCATTCTGGTTTTCCTTACATGGTTCCCACAAAGGCCAGCACTTTGAAGTGCCCTTTCCCAAAAGTAATGGAATATGATATGATTTTTTGCGACTTACTGTATTTAAAACTCAAAATGTAATGAAGATAATGTTCTGTCTATGATTAATTGAAAATTTCTCCCCAGAACAGATTTACTTGAAGAAAGCAAGACTCCCCAGGTGAAACATCTCCACTTTGCAATCTATGCAAGAATTTTCTTTAAAATTGTAAAATTTTCTTTAAAATTGTAATAAAATGTGAGCAATACATTAAATCAGAAGAAACTCACAGTTTCCGGGTAAGAATATTCTCACAATTGAATATGCAAAGCTATTTGTTTCCCCATCACAGTGCCAATTTGGAGAGAGAGAGAGAGAGAGAGAGAGAGAGAGAGAGAGAGAGAGAGAAAAGAATCCTATTTTTTTTACATTAAGTATTTCCTTGTTCAGAGAATTAGCAACTCTTGTTCATATTTGCAGGTTTTCTTTTAAGAAATTTATTATTTAGATGTTTCGGTTGCATAGCTTATACTTTATGAATGAATAAGTAAGTTTCTTCATAGATACTTTTACCAGAATGTTTTGGCTATACAGTTCCTCAAAATAGCCTGAAAGAAAAAAAAAAGAACTCTGCAGAGTTTATAGTTTATCTGTCATGGCACAGCAATGATTCTTTTTCCTATAAATGTTATGTTTTTGCAATAAACTTTCTCCCATGTTTTTTTCTTGACAATTAAAAGTGGGAAAAGTACACATTTCTAATGTGCATTACAATGTTTTCCTTTCATAATTCACATAAGAAAAGACAATAGTCATTTCTTAGTTAACTTTAATGCTTTCTTTTTTCTCTTTTTCTTTTTTTTTTTTTTTTTTTGAGATAATCAAGGGCCAACAATACCAGAGGGCACATTTTAAGGCCAAAACACATGCTAAGTTAATATATTTCCAAATACGTCTATGTGCATTCCTTTCCTGAGTTACCACCATTCCTAAAATATGTCTATAGGCGTCTCAGTTCCTCCATCTTACCCATTGCATCTCTCTCTCATTTCCAATCCAGAATAGTGGTACTATTGTCATGTGCACTCCATTTTCCCGTTATGTCTTTCCGTTTTTTGCATTTTGTATCTTCTTACCTTCATTCTATTTATTTATTTATTTTTATTTTATTTTTTGAGGCTGTATAAGGCCCCTGAATTGGGCTGTACTTTGGTGCTATTGCAGGAACCACACAAATCAATAGGGTAAATTTCCTGTTACTTAAATAGAATTGAGGAAGGACTCAGAAATCAAGTTAAATAATAAGAAAATAATTTTGTAAGCCAAAACTTATGCCTGAGGTATATTATACAGGATCCTTTCATTTTGGAAAGTGTGTTTTTAAATAAAAATCTGCCACGTATCTACTGTAATGTCTTATGGAGATTTGAGCTATTGGCTTGAAACCTTTACCTGCCTATTCGATATGGAGCTCAACCAAAGAGAAGCAGCTGGAAGGTCATTTGTTTTTACCACAAACCAGGATCTTCAATTTTAGAAATATCTGGAATTATAGAAGGCCAATGGGCATAATCATGTTCACTTTACAAAATAAATTCCCAGAGTGTTGCATATATTTCAGAGAATCACAGATACAGAGTTTTATCTTTATAGATCATTTACAGCAGAAGTCAATAATGTCATTGGAGAAACCAACAACTATGTTAGACAGGTCACCCTGGGACCCTCTTGTACTGTTTTTTTTTTTTTTTTTAGTTAAACAAGAACATTAATAACTGGATATCAAAAACTATTTCAAATAACTGTATTGCCACATTCCTGAAAATGTATTTAAAAAACAACTTTTTATATTTTTATGTTGAGTGCTTAAATTAATATTTAGTGTATACTGATGGATATTTGATCTTATGACATATAATTATAAGTAAAATTTCTACAGATATAGATGAATATATGTATGCATGTGTATGTATATGTCTATATCTTTATGTATACCTGTCACATATCATAAAGGGAACTTTTTGACACAACTTGTAAATATTATTCATTGTCACAACATTAAACCAACTACTGATTCATCACACCTACTTGTGTTGGATTATCTGGGTTTATATTCCAGATCTACCATCAACTGCTGTGTGACCTTGGCCAAATTACTAAACCTCTCGACTCCTAGATGCTGTTTGAACACCTGCCTCATGTGATGCTACAGAGAGGAAATGAGACAACCAATTACTGCTTGCTAGATTGCTTAGTGTATGTGTAATGACTACACTGACAGCGATTATTCATGCTTTTACTAGAACCATTAATGTGGGGTGGTGAGCATTTTGCCATACAACTTTGAGGTGAGAGCACCATGTTGTGGAAACTCTGAGTTCTACTTTCCAAATTGCATTTTTATTATTTCAGTAATTTATCGTAGAGAAACATAGATGATGATGATGGATAAAAGCTTAAGGAGCCTCTGAATATTGCAAAATTTGTTCTGTCTTCTATAGAGTTGCCTTTCATATTATGCATTTCTAGTCCCAGAAATTTCGAGACAACATTGACTATAGTTATAGAAGGTAGCCACTTTTGAGTCCTCAAATCTTTTTAAAGTCATTAAAAAGTGACATTTCTGGATGTCCCTGTGTGCCCACTTTGCTCCCTCCTCTCCATATTCTAGGTAATATATAAACAATTTGCTACTTTAGAACCCTTTTGGAAATCATAAAGTGAATATATAAATCATCAATGAACTCCAGCAGAACTGAAAATGGTTCACAGGCCAACGAGTTGTTGGAGTGTTCTTCTAGAAGAACTGAGAGAGAAACCCAATGTCAGAGCAGGGGCCACCCGAGGCATGGTGAATGCTTCATCAAAGGAACCAAAGAGCATGGCTGAGCATGGCTCTGAGGCGTGGCTGTCCTGCCACAGCCCACAGTTGTCCCTTCCTGACTTGCAGAAACAGAACGGTGGGTGGAGCGTCCAGAGGAGAAACAGCTTAGCACACTTGAATTTGGGCACCTCTGATGTTCTGAAAGATAAGCTAATTAAACCCATTGAGCAGCTTTGCCCACCATTAGCCAAAAGAAAGAAACCTAGCAAAGAAACCAGGAAGTCCTGTAAAAGCAGGAGGAGAGAAAACAAGAACAAATGAGAAAGAACACCATAGTGCTATGTGCCATTTTGTACTGCTAAAATTGAAAGAAGTCATGAAATAATTTATATTTTATATTAAAAAAATGATTTAAAAAGAAGCCCAAAGAGGTAGACAAATCCCATAGACCAAATGTCAGAGAATGAGTTGCAAATATAGTCAAGAGCTTCCATTAACTAGGCACTTATAATTTTTCTCCTCTAAAGTTTTATAAGCACAGAAAAACATCTTCTCCCAGCTCAGTTTAGGAGGCTGAAAATGTCCAATTCCAATACCATAAAAGTTCAACCTTACTTTGGGATACAGGTGTGGAAAGTGCTGTGGTTGGGCTGTGGTTGGAGGGTATCCCATGTGTGTCTGTGTGCTGAAAGCTTGGTCCCCAGTATGGCCATGTGGGGAGGTGGTGGGCCCTTTAAGAAGTAGAGCACATAAGGAAATTAGGTCATTGGCTCTTCTCTGTGCTATTGGGTGATTATTAAGAAGCCTGACCCAAGTCCTACTGGTCCCCCCTCTTGCCCTGTGATCTCTCCGTTTTGCATGTTCTCCTGCCAGGAAGCCATTCACCATGCTGGGATACAGCCAAAGGGCACCACCAAAGGCCACACAAATGGAGTCACCTGTTCTTAGATATTCAGCCTTCGAAATTATGAGCTCAATAAACATGTTTTCAGTATAGTTTCAAGTGTTTTGTTTGAGCAACGAAAAAATGAACTAGTACAGAATTCTAAAGGAAATATCAAATCAAATGTATTAAGCCACTAAAAAAAGGATCATAAACAGGTCTGAGTTACCCTAGTACAATACCACTGATTCCACATTACAAAATCTTCTGGTTTTAGTATAAAGAAAATAATATCTATATCCTCAATAAAAAAATAAGAAAATCATTTCATAAAAATTGACACACCTTCCTGATTTTAAAAACCTTGGAATAATTGGGATTCACATATATCCATACATCTTTCTCTCCACTACAAAAACACACTATATATATATAGTGTGTGTGTATATATAATAAGATGATTTTGAATAATTGTGATCCCTATATATCTATCTAAAGAGTAGGTCTCTGTATTATTGTTTCAGTTAATGACCTAGTATGTTTGTATTTGTAGATAGATATGAATCACAATTATTTTAAGATTTTCTAAGTCTAGAATTTTTTTAAGTAAAAACAGGAATTTACAAAACTGTGTTTAAAACATATGATGACAGCATATTTTTGCTATGGTTTGGATAAAGTGAGCCCCAAAGACCCATGTGTCATGGTCTTCAACCAGGATTTTATGCAGGTGGTATCCAGAGATGAGGCCTAGTGGGAGGTCTCCCAGTTATTGGGAGGGTGTACTCAAGTGGATTGTGGTGTCTTTGCCTCTTCCTCTTCCCTCTTTGCATATCCTAGAGATGGAGTAATGATTGGCACCACCATGTGCTCTATTCCTGCCATGCTGTGCTGTCTTTCTACAAGTCCAAGCCAGTGGAACCAGTCAAGGCTGGGAATTTCAAAAACTAA
Source organism: Marmota monax (assembly GCF_021218885.2). NCBI lineage: Eukaryota > Metazoa > Chordata > Mammalia > Rodentia > Sciuridae > Marmota > Marmota monax. Next base: position 3,510,721 of record NW_026694501.1, on the reverse strand, counting down.
GAGCCAAAATAAACCTTTTCTCTTTATAATTCTATTATTGCAGGTATTTTTTTAATATACTAATGAAGAGCTGACTAACATTTTTTCTAAATAGAAACATTTATTTTACTATGTACAAATATTTATATATAAAGAAATACTTGTGTATATATAGGGATATATATACATTTACATTACACATGCAAATATATAGCTATATCTATACAGGGCATGCATTTATACCTATATATGTATTCTATAAAGTTACACAAAAATATTCATAATCACTGTCTATGTATTAGGGCTTGCAATTAAACCTAATTATTTTCTGTCTCTCTTTTTTTTTTTTTTTTTTTGCTTCTTAAAAGTTACTATGCACATAAATACTGGTTGTTATTAAAAAAACTTAATGACATTTCAAAATGTAAAACTAAAATCATTGTTTTCCAAAACATGAGTACATATAAAGTGTTTTCATGAAATTGTTAGGCTTCTCACTTTATTAAAGTTATCCACCTGAGATCATTGAAAGCAATAAAAATTCACTTTTATGGACTTCTTTATTGATAAAAAAAACAAGTGTTTTAAATAAAACTATGCATATTTTAAAGGCAACTACTTAATCTATTTGGAGTTACATACACCACTAATCATATGATATTTTGATAAGTACTGAGAAAGATGTGTGCACAAGGAACTGAGAGCTCTATCTGGGCTGGTTTTCCCTTAGCTCCCAAGATGGAGCGAGCAATCTGTCACCTCAGGATCTTTGCATATGCCCCATTTTTCATTGGTTCTTCCTTGTATTTTCACAGGAGGTGGGGGGATGCCTCATTTTTCCTTTGGTCTCATCTTATATAAGTTCCTTCCCCAAGAGTCTACTTTTCCTGAGCAACTTAACTGAAGTCAGTGTCCTCTGTTCGTCATGGACCTTTCTTGTTGATCTCTTCCAGCACATTCCCAATCCTGAAATTATTAAAGGTTTTTATTTTCCAGTTCATTTTAATGTTATTAGTCTTCTTAATGAGAATTCAAAGTCTTTAAGGAATGCAGGGACCAGTCAAGTAGGTCTCTTTTATTTACTACTGTGTCTCAGTCACTGATGAAAAAAAAAATCACTGGATTATAGATTAATTAATTTCCTTCTGATATATTTTAGCAGATTGAAAATTATGTATGACATCAGTTTAAAACTTTTAATATGGCTGGAAACGTGTACAAATTGTTCATCTACTTTATGTCCCAAGCAATTATCTCACAAATATATGCGTAAATATTTGTGTATGTGTGTGTCTGTACAAAAGTACCCTAAAACCTTCTTCACTGTGTTAGACCAGTTTTGAGGAATCACTCAGAGGGTGGTCAGCCTATCAGTTAAGTCGCAGGGTCTGATGAGACCTGCAGGGGAAAGGCAAATTGGTAAAATGGAACTAGCTCTTTATTCCATTGGGAGAACACTGTTGGGTAAGCAGCTAGCGTCCCCAGCGTGTCTTTGTGCCAGGTCATGTGGGCTTCAGTGCTTCTCTCTGGCCTTTTTCAGACCTGCTCTCTACACTGTGGGGTCCTACCCATCTTAATTTGAACTTAATTCCTAACTCTAGAATAAATGTCTTCTTGTTAGAAATAAAAATTATGAGACTTAGGACACTTGAAAAAGAAAAATCTTATAAATTGTTTCTTTGGGCTTTTTCATGTTCTAAGTGAGGAAATCGACCCGGAATATCTGTGACCTTGTTTGATATAGTATGGTCATCTCCCTCAGTGTATTTGGGAATCAGGCTTATGATGACATAGAAAAAAAATTACCAGCCATAAGTATTTCCAGTAGTTTGCTTGGATTTTTTCCCATATTGATCATAATCACAGATATACTCTGCATGGTGTTCACAATGTAGACTCTCAATAAATACTTACTGATTAATGAGGAATGTACATACACGTGAAAAAATAAAAAGTATTATGTAAATACATGGTGGCATTAATGTATGTTTTTATCATTATGATGATTATGATGGCAATCATTTGATCTTATCAGCTAGATGGGAAAACAATAATATTGACATCTTGTTAGCAGACAAGATAATCAGTATTAGTATAAATGAAATATTGGTACATAAGGATATTCCACTGGTTTATATTAAAATTGGACATGATTAAAATAATGAATGGTTTAAAAGAAATCCAAATTCTAAAAAAAAAAAAGAATCCAACACAAAAACAATATTTAATTTCTCCGTAACAGTGTTGGATCTCAGCTAAAACAGCATTCTTACATGTTTGGACAGAAAACAGCACTTCATTTATAAATAATGTTTTTATTTAAATAATCTTGAATTAAAATGAAACCTTTGGCCCTGCTAGTAATTAAACAGCAGTGCTTTACAGTAGTCTTATTCTAAACATGCAGACAGAGAAAAACACTTTACAAATAAAAGTCTACACAAGCTGCAGTGTTTGGGTCCATAAGGGAAGAGAACACCTGCAAAGCTTTTACTTCCACACTTCTGCCTTTTTTTGGAGGGTGGGGGAGCTGAAGTGTGATAATAGTCTTGTCCCCATATGGGAACCAGAGATTACTCCCAACTAAAACATCCAACACACTCCACTACCTGCAAGCCACGGAGTGACCTTCGGCTAGCTGATCCAGAGAGTTGGAATGAGAGGCACTTGAATCCACTGGCCACATGGGGCCCACCGAGAGAGCGAAAGTCACAAGCCCAAATAAGCTAAGTGTTTATTTGTCTCTGACAGGGGTGGAAGAAAAGTCACTACTCAGGGTGGCCCTATTCAATTTCACACAGCTGGTGGAGCTGGATGAGTCTCTCCATTAAAAACCTCATGGAGTGCTGGACCTGGTGTCCCTCTGAGTCTGAGAGCAACAATTGGAGTAGGACTATCAACCAACTACATTCCAGAACAATGAGGTGGGGTGGGGCTGGGGGTGCTTAAGGCTTCTTGTCAGAAAGGCACAGCCACATGTGGGAATGCACACTTGTGTTTTTCTCCTTGCAAGAGGGATTTTATGTTTTGCTTTCACCCTCAAAAACTTGAGCAGTTCATCTTATACACTGCCGGAAGCAACTGAAAGAATAAATGCTTTGAATGCCCTCCTCACCAAAATGGATTATAACGATTTGCATAAAGCAAAAGATGGCAACATGATGCAAGTGCACACTGTCCTGTGAACTGCAAGTGCACACTCAGGTGCCCAAGTGCAACAGCAGTGACTTACATACAGTCAGCACCCTGTGAGTGACATGGCCTTTGATGAAACCTTCTAACATCATGAAAATGGCATCCAAAGACCATCTTGTGCTTAATTTCAGATGCGCATGGACAAAGAAATTCATTCAATCACACACAAAACATTAGAAATTGTGTTTAAAGAAGTAAGTAAAGCTCAGAAGCAGCTTCTTGCAAACACACCTCAGACATATTTCATAGACTTTTTCCTTCACTTCTGACATATGCATGTCTCCAAAACACATCCACCCACAGACAACTTTCAGTCTAGCATATTAATTTTTTCTGAATTATGTGAGCAAAGTGAGCTTCTCAGATTCTTACCTAATTAAGTTCCAGTTTTCTTGCTTAAAGTCTTCCAATGGTTTCTCATTTATAAAATTATTGCTTTAGTAACCCCATTTCTTGTTGCTAATCTCCTACTTCCCAAGTAATATTTGCATGAGTCCAGTACTGTGTGAAATTTTTTTGCTCACTTTTATTTAATATTTGTGTATTTTGCATAGATTGTTCAATCCTGGACACAGAAATACATAAAAAAACATAATCAGGAGCCCACATCAGAATTACTAATCTATTTATTTACTGTTGAAACATGGACATTTGACACTTTATAAAACTCTTAGATTCTTTCATTTACAATGGACACTCTGAGTTTCATATATTTCTACCTCCAAGTTCACCTGTATAACTTTGGTCATTCTTCCTATCCCAACCTCCCCTTATTCCATGCTAGAATATTCTTAATGATGCTCTTACATATCTCTGTTAAGATGTGGCTCTTAATAAATCTCATATCAATTGTATGTGCCCTATTTTTCTTCTCTATCATAATACAAATTCTTTGTGTTCATAGTATTTAGCACTCAATAATTTTTAAAAACTAAACAAATGGAAATTTTGAAAGTGAGTTAATAAATATTTGTTGACAGCTACCTGTGTAGCAGCCACTATTTCCCTGATGATGTAGAGTCCCTGTATTGTGGGACTTACAGCTTAAAAGGCAACATGGCAATTTAACCACATAATTACATAGTCAAATTTGTAGCAGCAACAAACGGTGCAAAAGGTAAACAATATATATTTTGAAGGGGTCCATGAAATCTTCCATTAGGAAGTTAACTTCATGTTATAATCAAAATATTAGCAGGATTTTCCTGGACACAATAGAAACAATAATATCTGGCACTAGGAATATCATCATACTATCACATATTTGTGGTCAATGAATGCAAGAATAGTGGGAGACAAGGCTTCCCAGGTGTGCAAGGGGTGGGCACAGAACCCCGTAACATCTACATTGAAGGCCACTAAATATCACCCGGTGTATAATGGAGAGAGCCATGGATCAAGGAGTACTCAGAAAAGCAGAAACTACCACAGATGCTCCTAGCAGAAGGAATTTTACTACTGGGCCCTGCTTACATGAGCAATGAAGAATTGACTGGGTGTAGCTGGAAGATACCATTTACCATGAGGCAGAAGAGATACAGGGAGTAGGTGGCATTCCTGCTGAAAACAGGGGCCATAAAGAGGGTGACCATAAAGAGGATGACAGCTGGAGATGCTATGCTCCTGCTTTTACCCCCCCACACACACACACGCTGTGAATCCAACCAGGAGCAAGGAAGCCCAGGATATAACTCCCTGTGATAGAGAAAGACACGGGGAACTTGGGAAGGGATCCAACAGTCAATAGGTGCATGACAAGATAGTAATAAGCACCGCTGTGTGTCGATGTGACCAGCTTGAAGTTAGAAGATCACTTTATGTCCATCGGATGGCTGTTAGTGGAGGAAGGCAAGAATCAGCAGGACTCTGGAAGTTTCTGGTGCAATGACCCAGGTCATAGGGGAGGAAAACTAAAGGAAGGTTCAGGCGGTGGAGATGGAGAGCAATGCTTATATTTGAAATCTTTTTAAAGGGCAGGTAGAAGCAGCAGGGATTATTCCTTGAAGGTAGAGAAGTTTGGGCTTTGTTCTTTATGTAATGGGGAGTTCCTGCAGGCTTTTGATCAGAGGAGACAGAAGCAGTGATATCCATTTGAGAAAAATTGAATGGATGCATGCTCAAGACCAGGAAACCTGCTAAAAGGTTATTGCAATAGATCAAGCAGTAAGAATATCAGTGTATCACAGTGAAAAGCAAAACAAACAAAAACGAAACAATAACAACAAGGCCTGACATTAATTTTATTTAGTTAAAAAAATGAGTACCAAAGTAAAATTGATTTTTAAAAAATCCTTCCTGAGATATTTCATTAATTTAATAATATCTGCACTCAATAAAAGTAATTTTATTAGCTTTATTGTTTGTAAGTCCAGAATCAACTGACATTTTGCACAGAGGCTAGTTCGTTTGATTGATTTCAGTCTCAACCTAGATGAGCAAACATCAAGGCCTAATGACTGTGTGTGATTAATTCACAATTTATTCACTCTGAGAGCTTTTGTCAAAGGCCAGAAGTGTATTTTTATTTTTAGCTGCTGAGAAAATAAATACCCAAAATCATTCAGACAAAAATTTCCTTTACAATCTCAGTTTGACATAACATACATCTGGCCAAAAATTACCTCTCCAGAGGTCTGTAAAGGTTTTGTGGTACTAGATCAGAAACTAACAATCATAAAATTTTCACCCTGTAATCATGCCAATTTTTATCTTATTAATTTCCTCATTTAATATTTGAATCAGTTCCATTCACTCATCCTTCAATCAGCATATATTTGAGTACCAATATGTCGGGGTTTGTGTTTGGCTTTGGGGTTATAGAAATGAACAGAACAGAGAAAAATACGCACCCAGTTGAAGTTTCAATCAATGTTGGATGGGTGCATTTAATCATGAAATACCTTCCAAACACGCTCCTTGATGGGGACAGCTAATGCTGAACAAGAAAAAATTTTAAACCAAAATATATTTTTCAAAACATCTATGTAAACTCAATCTCTATAAAAGAAAGAAAACAGACTTTAAGAATAAGACAGTATAATAAGCTTGATCTATTTTATTGGTTCTCCATATTATACTTTCTCTGCAATGTGATCAGTTTTACAGACACCTGGGCAACATAACTGGTCTCATCAAGGTCAAAGAAAATCCTTTAACAGATATTCTAAATCATTTCTGTATGACTCTCAGGTACAGATATACAAAATTGCGCCTAGCAGTCACTGGATCACCCCTTTATTATATGAGCAAATTCTTATTTTGTTCTATACCTAAGGAGCTTGCAACATGTCACTTCATCCTAACAAGTGAAAAGATCAACAGATGGAATATCAACTCTTCTTAGGTCTGTGAGAGAGGGGAGAATACAGAACAACCCATTGCTTCAAGGACTGGAGAGACAGGTGGGTGGTGGGAATCCTGCCCAACCAAGCAGAGATGCATGGAGGGCGCTGCCACAAAACCAGGGCACGGAGAGAAGCCGGAATCGAGGAGACGGAGAGATTGCCAGGAGCTCAGAGTGGACAAGCCCGAGAAAAAGCTGAGTAGGAAGTACTCCTAATGACCCCACAGCACTGTGGTTTACCTGTAGCACTGAGTCAGATTCGCACAGTAGAAATCATAAAAATCTATCCCCCAAGCTTCCAGTGGCAGGGGTGGCATCCGAAATACGTCAGAATACTCCATTCTGTGAACTCCTGCCTCAGGAGAGCGTTCACTGGAGCTGGCTGGTCGTCATCCCAGCCCAGCCTGCCTGGGATAGGTAGTCACAATTCCAAACCCCTCCCTGTCTTACTCATGGGAGAAAGGAGATGCTACGCTAACCATCCCTGCTGCAGTCCCGCTGCAGCAAAATAACCGGGGGGTGACGAGCAACTTGTGTACGTTGATAGAGCAGGAGTGGGAGCCGTTTACTGTAGGACAGGAGGGGTATATATACATTCCACACAGCTTATCTTAATTAACACAAACTAGATACAGCAGTCAACCAATAAGGAAGCTCCACACTTAATGGCTGGCTGGAAAATGCCAGGCGCCATCCTGACTTGTTTACAGACTCTAACACATCCTGTCTCACCTAAGTTCACAGTCCAGAGGCAAAAGCTCACAAAATGACTGAAATCGATTCCTAAGAACTGCTCCCTTTACCCCTCATCTTACCACCACATACACCAAAGGACTACCTACAATAGAGCCTTTTTTCCCCCCACCGCATTATACCTGGCTATATAGAAAACATCCCAAGGTATACCAAAGGCAAACCACACAACATGAAAAAACAGAGTCAATATCAGAATTAGACTTGATGGGGGTGTTGGAACATCACAATGGGGAGTTCTGTATGTTTCGATGCTAAGGGGATCTAATAGAAGAGAAAACAGCAGGTGATATAAGTAGAAGGATGGAAATCCCAAGAAAGAATCCAAAAGAAATGATAGTGATGGAAAAAAGTGACAGAAATGAAACTGGTCTTGGGTGGACTTCTAAGTAGACTGCACATAGCTAAGGAAAGGATCCAAGTTGGAGGTTATATCAACAGGCACTTGGCAAGCTGAAAAGGAAATAGAACAAGGTCTAAAACACCAGAATACACACAGTCAGACTGGAATAACTGCAGAAGGTGGAACGGGGAGGCAAGGGGAGCACCAGAAACAGAAGAAAAGAGAAACAAACAGGAAACATGCTTGAAAAAATACTGAGAATGTCCTCAAATTAACATCAGACAACAAGGCACAGAGCAAGGGTTCTCAGAAAACACAGAGAGCAACAGCCACAACAAAACAGTCACGATGACAATAATACAAAACAGGAGAAGACCTAGAACTGTAAAATTATCCTCTAAAAGAGCAAAGTAGAAATAAAGATTCTTTCAGAAAAACAAAAATTGAGGGACTTTGTTGCCAGTAGATGTGTCCTACAAGAAATGATAAAAGAAGTTATTTACAAAGAAGGAAAATTGAGCAGATCAGAAACAATATATACATTATAATTATATAATTATATATATATATATATATATATATATATATATATATATATATGAATATAGAGAAAGGAAAATTTTAATAATTTATGTCTATTCTTAATTGATACTATAGATGAAACTTTGTTCAAAATAATGGCAATATTGTATTCTATCATGTATACTTATGTATGTACATAAATTTATGTATGCTTATACAAAAAATAATGATTGATATCAATGATACAAAGAATTGGAAGGAGAAATCAGCATTCTTCTGTTATTATAATATACTCAAATTACTTATCTAGTCATGTAACATTTTGAAAGTAGATTTGAAATACTTGTAAGTGCATATGGAAAACTCTAAACCAACCACTAAAGAAAGTTAGAATAAATATGATTGATATGATAGGAAGGACAGAACATAGAATCATATGAAATGTACAAATAACAGCAGAAAAAATGAAAAAATAAAAACTGGAACAAAGTACAAAAGCAACAAATAAAAAAACAATAATGTTAGCATAGATTAAAGTAACTCTATCCATGATCACTTTGATTGTCAATGATTTAAGTGCACTAATTAAAAGACAGATTATCAGGTTGGATCAAAAAATAAGACTAACTTTACATTGTGTACAAGAAACTGAATTATAAACCCACATATAGCCTAAAAGTAAATAGACTGACAGAAAACAAAACCCATCTTGCTAACACTAATATAAAGAAAGTAGGATTGGCTATATTAATTTCAGACAGATCAGAATTCAAAGCAAGAAACACCATCAGGAATAAAGAAACACATCGCACAATAATACATAGGTAAATTCTCCAAGAAGTAAAAATCCTTCACATGTATATACCTAACAAAAGATCATAAAATTTGATGAGACAAATACTAATTGAACTGTCATGAAGAAATAGATGAATCCACTATCACAGATGTAGAATCCAACACCCTTCTCTCCAAAATAGATACAACAGGTAGAAAATCAGAATGGACATAGTTGATCTAAAGAACACCACCAAACAACTAAGCATTACCAATATCTATACACTACTTGATTCAGCAACAGCACAATCCATATTCTCCTTAAACTCACTTGGAACATCATCAAGATAAATCATGTTCTGAGCTATAAAACATATATTAACAAATTTAAAAGAATATAAATTAATTCTCTACAATCTCTTTCAAAGGACAAAAACAAAAGGAGTACTTCTTAATTTGTTCTGTGAGGCCGTCGTTGTCCTAACACTAAAACAAGACAAAGACATTACAATAAAAGTAAATCATAGATCAATATATTATATAAACATGATGTAAAAATTCATAGCAGGCTGGGTGTGACGGTGCATGCCTGTAATCCCAGGGTGTGGGAAGCTGAGGCAGAGGATTGTGAGTTCAAAGCCAGCCTCAGCAAAAGCAAGGCACTAAGCAACTCAATGTGACCCTGTCTCTAAATAAAACACAAAATAGGGATGGCTGGGGGTATGTCTCAGTGGTCAAGTGCCCCTGAGTTCAATCCTTGGTACTCCCTAGCAAAAAAAAAAAAAAAACTCACAGCAAAGTGCTAGCAAATCTCATTTAACAATGTATAATAGTGTTATACACCAAAATAGAATTTATTGCAGGCATGCAAGTCTAGTTCAACATTCAGCAATCAATTAATATAATTTATCAGATAAAAAGGATCAAAGAGATAAAATATGTAATCATATCAATAGCTGCAGAAAGTACATTTGACAAAATCCAACACATATTCGTGATAAAAACTCTTGGTAAATTTGGAATAGAGGGTGACTTTTTCAATTTGATAAGAAATATCTACAAAAAGCAAACAACTAACATTATACTTAATCATAATAAATTTTAAGTGTTCCAACTAAAATCACAAATATATGTCCTTTGACCACTTCTTTTTAACATTGTTCTGGAAATATTGACTAGTGCAACAAGGCAAAAATGAAATCAGAGTCATACAATTTGGTAAGGAAGAAGCAAAGCCATTTGTTCCCAGATGACACATTTATCTACAGAAAATATGTAAAGATAGAAAAAAAAAAACCTCCTTGCAATTATAATTCTAATTATAAGCAATTATAGCAAGGTAGTGGGTACAAGATTGATATGCAAAATTAATATGCAAGATTAATATGTCCTGGTTTCCTCTATACCAGCAATCAATAAATGAAATATATATATATATTTTTAAAATGCCATACTTATTAATACCATTTAAAATTAGACACTTAGTTATAAATCAGCAAAATATGTATAAGATAGATATGGAGTAACTTTGAAAACATTGATAACTATGTCAAAGAAAACTCCAAAATATCTAAAAATGACATCAAAGAAGATAATACATGTTCATGAATAGGAAGGTTCAATATTGTCAAGATGTTAGTGCTTCTTAACTCAATTTATAGATTCAGTACAATCCTTATTAAAGTCACCATAAGTTATTTTGTGGATATTGACAAGATAATTCTAAACTTTATGTGGAGAGACAAAAGTCCCAGAAGAATCTACACAATGATAAAGGAAAAAAAAAAAACACCAGATGGAGGACCAGCAGTACTACCTTTAAAATGTGTTATAAAGGTATGGTCATCAAAAGAGTCTGGAGTTGGACAAAGACAGGATAAATCTATCCACAGAACAGAATAGAGAGTTAAGAAATACTCACTTAAACAGAGTCCATTTATTTTTGAGAAAACAAAGGATATATCATGAAGTAAAGATATTCTTTTCAACAAATGATGATGGAACAACCAAAATTCACGTGCAAAACATTAACCTAGATCCCAATCATACCTTCTTCAGAAGAACTAGCTCGAAATGGATCGTAGTCCTAAATGTAAGTGCAAAACCATAAACCTCCTAACCTGATGATGTTGGCTGTGAGAGTTATGCTTCAGATATACCAAAGCACAGCTCAGGAAAGAAAGAAGTGTAACGGTGGACTTTATTAAAAATGGGAACATTTTTTTTTTCTGTGAAAGACAATGTGAAGAGATTGAAACAAAGAATCATAAACTATGTAAAATACCTGCAAAAGATATATGCAATGAAGGAAAGTAACCTACAGTGTGCAAAAAATTCTTAAAACCTAAAAATAATAAACAAACAACACCATTAGAAAATGGGCCAAAGATATTAAAACACAACTTCTCAAAGAAGGTTATGAAAAATAAGGATATGGAAATATGTCCCACATCATATGTCAGCAGGGCAAAGGAAATTGATAAAACAAGGAAATTGCATTACACACCTATTATAATGGCCTCAATTCCGAATACTACCAGTACCACAATTTGATGAAGATGTCCATCAACAGGAACTCACATTCTTTGCTTTTAGGCATGGAAAATGGCAGAAGTGCTTTGGAAGACAGTTTGGCAGTGCCCATAAAACAAAACATACTTTTGCCATATGATCCACCAACTGTGCTTTTTGGTAGTTACCCAAATCTCCATGAGGACAGAGTTAGTACCTCTTGGCTCATCACTCTGTCACCAGAAATTAGCCCAACTCTTTGAGATACTAGAACGTCTCCAAGACAACAAAGTCCAAGGAAGCCAAACCCTACCAAGGAGATGAGTCGAGAGAGCTCAGTCTAACACTGAGTGCCACTTTCCCTCTTGATGACTTTGTTGATTCTAAGATTATGCATGAAAGATGGTGAAGTTGGTAAAGCTTAAGAACAACTGAGAGAGCTGAGTAGGACTTTGAGCAGTCTCAGGAGAAGGGGATGAGATTTGAACCTCAAGTCTCACCAAGTAGCAAGCGGATGATAAATATCAAACTTTAAGTTGTAATCCTGAAGAAAAAAAAAAGTGACACTGAATCATAATCGAGAGCCCTTTTAAGGACAGAGACCATCGTATCACTTCAATTCCCAATGATTTTTGCTAGTTAGAATGACTGCCGAAAGCAAAACTGAATCCCCTGTGGTAGAAGACAAAGGGATGAAGGGTCTCAAAGAAAATCTTTGATTTTTTTATCTACTATGTCAGGCAGTCAATCAAACATAATCTGATATAAAAAAAACAACTGAACAAAAAATTAAGGAGAGAGAAAAGAAAGAGAAAAAAAAACAGATGTTCAAGTATCATTCTTACAATAACTATGATTAATATGTTTAAAACATAAAACAAAAAGTTGAAGAATTTCAACCAAAACAAGTAAATAAACAAACAACAAAAAAAAACTGAATAAAAAAACAAATGGGGATTCTGCATTTGAGATATACTGTGGTAGGAAAAATTCTATATGGGCCTCTTTGCCACTTGTGTTTTTTCCTGTGGTTATGTTAGGTTACAGGGCAAAAGGGGCTTTTTCGACGCAATTAAAATAATTAGGTTATCTTAAACTAGGGAAATTATCGAGGCGGAATAAATCACATTGATAGTGTAAAAGCAGAAAGATTTCTCTGGTCAGTGAAAGAGGAAATCAGAGATTCTAACCAAGATGGATGCCAGTCATGGTTCTTCAGGTGGAAAGGTCTATGTACCAAAGATCACAGGTGGCTTAAGGAGGTAAAAGAACTGAAATCAGCCAACAACCTGAATAAATCAGAATAAGGTTCTTCCCCAGACCCTCCAGAGAAGTGCTCTATCTAGCCAACTTCTGAATTTTGACCTTTTGACATGCAAAGCAGAGAAAAATCAGACCAACCTGGAATTCTGATGAATAAAACTATGAGTTTAAAAAAATCATTTAAAAAAAAACACATTTAAGACTTCAAGCTAAAGAATCAATAAAAAATGAAAAAAAAATTCAAGAGGTACATTTAGTGGATGATCAAATACAGTCTAATAAAGTTCTAGATGATAAAAACATGTAAATGATAAACTAGATGAACTACAAGACAAAAACCCAGAGAAAAGCATACAAGAAAAAAAAAATGACAAAAAAAAAAAGAAAACCAGAAATGAGCATAACATGTGAGATAGAGAATCACAAGTCCAGCAAGAAGAGGTGGCGGGAATGTGAGGAGTTTATGAAGATCACGATGGTTAAGAACTTTCCAAAACTGATAAAAGATAAAATATGTGTTGATCAAAAATATTCTTTAGAAATGAAGATAAAAGAAATCATTTTCCCACAGATAAAAATTGAGAATTTATCCAGACTTGCGCAAAAGGAAATACAGGAGAGAATCACCAAGGGGAAATGATGCCACATAGAAATTCTGAAATTAACAAAAAATAGAAACCCACAAAAGACTACATGTATGGGCAGGATGCACCGGTGTCTGCCTGTAATCCCCAGGGCTCAGAAGGCTGAGGCAGGAGGATCACAAGTCCAAGCCAGCCTCAGCAACTAAGTGAGGCCCTAACCCATGAAGCAAGACCCTGTCTCAAAATGAAAAAAAACAAAAAGGGTTGGGGATGTGGCTCAGTGGTGGTTAAGAGACCCTGGATTCAATCCTTGGTACCAAAAAAAGAAAGTACATGATGTTTGGTAAACATAAATATGGAAACACTATAAAATATGATGCCATAAAATGATGATGATAGTTTGTGCAGAAAAGCAGAAAACTAAAATAATATTTCAATGTTGTTGTATTACATAGATAAATGTATTGCAGTGTTAGAAATAAGGCAGAGAATCGCACTTTAAGCTGAAGGGTATCTATTAAAGACTAAGAAACAATACAGAGCTAAAAGGAAAAAAAAATAAATGGCAGACGAAAACCTTAATAAAATACCTATTATTTAAATATTAACAAAAATAATGAAATTAAAATAAAATGGATCAGACAGGATGAAAAAGAAAATAATTTTCTCCTACATAGGGAAACTTTCTCTAAGTATAAATATTAACAAGGTTTTAAATTAATTGGAAGAATGTTTATGTTTATCAAGTGGATTAATCCATTGATTGGGTTATAGCTCTTATGATCAATCATCTCAGCTCTGAACATGCCTGCATTAATACAAGAGCTTTTTGTAGGAGATAGCTCATATCTAAATTATAACCAAGATGTGTCTCCTTGTTTATCAAGGTTTTGAAAGTATCTTTGTACTACTTGTATAAATTTAAGGGAAATATAAATGAGTGTCGTGGGAGTGAGATGTTGCTAGAAGTAAAAGAAGAGTCAAGAATGAGTAACAGAACTTTAGCACCAGGACATCAAAGAGTAGGAGAGGAAAGAAATGTACATGCACTTCCTCTTTGCTCTCAGATCTGCTCTCCGGTGTGGTATACCTTGCCCTGCCAACTCCTGTTATCTGGCCAGTTTGAGCAACGGAGATGCTATGAGACATTGGTTGGAAGGAAGAACTGAGTGTTCCTATGTCAAGCAGAGAGAGTTGTTAAGTTGGAACAAATTGATAATGCCATGGTTTTGTGAGTTAATTATTCTTATGAATGGCTGTATGTCCCCATTTAGGCTTTATATTTTATAGCTGTCAAAATATTTGTAGGTTTTTCACATAAATAATTCCTATTTCTTGCCTTGATTCCAATAGCTTTTATTCTTACTTGTGGGAATGAATGGGATTTTCCTCCATTATGTACTCTCATGGGAAAACCACTGACTTTTCATTTATTAGGTAATAGTCTCATTGAACTACTTTCTAAATTTTATACTAAAATTTAAAAGTTATATTTCAAAATAATGAATTTTTTGTTCCTTCTATACAATGGTTTCATTTCTCTTTAGTTTGAACATCATGTAATGGTCAAATTGCTAATATAAGCGATGATATGTCATATTGAAATTGTAAGATTTGATAATGATCATGTATCTTTTGTTCCTGAATTAAACTTTTCTTATCCTCATACCCTTTTTATTTCTCTCTACTTTGTTTATATACAATGTCTTCAGTTTAAAATAGTGTGGGTGTAGGTAATATTTCTACATTTTTAATTTTCCAAATTTGGAATGTATTTGTGCCTTTAATATGCCTATGGATATAGTTATATTTTACTTCCTTATATAATAAATTATTTTAATGATTTAATAGTACACTAAAAAATGAATTATACTTCTAATGAGATATTGATGCTTTAATTTATTTTATCACTTATATTTCATTTATAATATGTTTTTAATCAGAATATTTGTTTTTTAGGGTTTCCCCCCCCCTTTTCAGGTGTTATTCTTGTGGTCACATTTTGATATCTTTTTTTATAGTAACTTTATAAATCTTACTGTGAAAATTTCAAATTTTGTCTTTGCTATAGCAATTTACCTATGATGAAACATATTTGAGAATATAAAACAATTGATTGGGAATGCTGATATTTAAAATGGAAAGTCAAACAGATTTTGAAGGGAAGGGATCATACTCCAAATTATCAGGGGATAGATTCAAGGGTAAGACCAACAGCAGGTTGAGTAAAAGGCTCCAGATGAGGTGAATTTTGCCTAATTAAATTTGCATATGAAGGCACATACTGGCATAGACTTATTCAAGAGACTTTTAAATAAGATTTGAGGCTAATCAAACACGGAGGAGAGAGAAGCTAACATTCTAATAATGAATACAATAATTCTTCATAATAATTAATATCTATTTTTAAATACGTTTAAGGCAAATCTGTATCAGTAGAAAGGAGTGAACATTTTAAATAACATTGATGACAAGTTTTTTTGTATTTACCTATCAGACATTATGTGATTAAGTGGCTGTGCATTACCCTACTCAGCTGATAAAAAATACTCTATGAAATGTGTTACATTGTTGTGTATATTGTGAATTTGAGCTGTGTGAATTTTAGGGACTTGTCCAAGGACTCAAAGCTTATTCAAATGGTATTCATGCTCAAAATATATTTACATACAAAAAATTGCCAGAAATTCTTATTAAAAGTCAATAATGAGTATATGAATATAAGAAGCCCCTTTTAAAGAGCTGTCCATTTTAATCTATCATAAAGCTGAATTGCATAGAGTAGTTCTGAACCCTGTGTCATTCAATTATTTGTTTTAATCTTTGTGTTCTTTTCATCATCAAAGAGTACAGCTTGATTTAGGAAATATAGAATCAGTGGAACAAATTTACCTTCATCTGGACACCAGGCAACACCACATCTGCCTGAAACTTGTATATAATATGTAATTCTAAGCTCCGATTAATATGAAGGTGATTTTCCCATCTTCCAAAAAAATCGTTTAAGTAATATACTCACATAAGAAAGCGCATGGATTTGCATGTATATATTTACATATATGCAATCTCTCTGGCTAAACAAATACAAATTCATTAGCAAATTAAAAACCGAATCTCAGTGAAGTATGTGCTTATTATAAATAATGGGCATTTGCTGAATTTCCAAGTTTCGTATTCCTTATGAGCTTTGCCTAATATAAAAGAGCCTTGGAAGCACGAAGGTCCCATGTGATTTTTTTCTTGATTTAAAACAACACACAACACATTTAAATTATAACTCAATTATTCTATTAGTCAAGATCATCTATTATGCTTAAAGCTAATTTTAGTCCTTGGTTTATCTTCATTTTTTTTTCTATCTACAATAACTTGAAGAGTGGGGGCTGGGAGAAACGATTGACTGAAAAAGACATTTTTTTGGTAACTTTTGCTTAGATGCCTTGTTTTTTTTTATTTTTTATTTTTTTAAGGCAAAAATATAAAACCCAAACATGAGAAGTCCTGTTTATGTTGCAAATCTAAGCCAGAGCACTCCCTCAGACTGCAGCTTCCTGCCACGGTAAGCATCAGGTAGTTTTCTGCCATATTTTCAGCACATCAGTACTCCATATGCTGTAAGAATGTCACTGAAGTCTGGCAGCAATTTTGAAAGGCTCTTGACATGCTGTTTGGTGTCATTCTTTAGTAGGAATTGCCTGGGGTTGTGGCTGAAAGAAGGGGGAAATTGTGGCAACTAAGAAGCACAAAAGCCTAACAAAAAATGACTGGATATGGAAAATGTTTCTAGGAAGTAACAGATGCTGATGCTTTACTGAGGGGAGGGAGAGAGCAACCATAGAATACTTGGATTCTCAAGAGGACTGTTGGCTGGATGCTTTTTAAATCCAACTGAAAAACAAAATGTCGTATTTCAGATTGACATATTAAAATGTAAGGTTCTATCTATTAGAAACATTTTGAAATTTCAGTTGAGAAACAGTGAATACAGATAGAGAAAATATTCCAGTAAATATTGATCACCATAGGTGACCAAATTCAGAATGCCATTGACCATGGTAACTTTTCCTCATCCCAAAGACAAGTTGACTTCCAAGAATAACACCTCCTTCCCATTTAGTCATATTCAGCAGAAAAAGGCCATATTCTTAGTATAATTGGATAACTGAGGATTTTAAAACATCTCATCAAGTCTGTTGAATCACTAGTCCAATTCATCACCATCTTTTCATTATTGAATGCCTGAGGAAATCGGTTCTGTGTTCAGATTGGACAACCCCATAGGTGGTTAGTGGCCAGGTGATGGGGTGTTTGCTTATGGGAAGTGGGGAAAGAAGCAAAGGTAATTTGCTTTTCACAAAAGCAGACAATTGTAACATGAGGGCTTTCCTGGAATGCTTTTGTAATGATCACTGACATTTTGTAATGTTAATATTTTCTGACTACTTTATCAATTCTTTTGAGTTGACTGGGCTTCTGTTATGTTCCCTCAAAACTTTGAATATCACATTCTTTTAATTATAATGTATCCTGTAAATGCCAAATTTTCCTGACTAACCAGTCATGAATATTTTCTTAACACAAAGGCCATTGTCCATGAATCTTTTGGTGTATATGCAGTCAAGTACTACATAAGAACGTTTTGGTCAATGATGGATTGTACATACTATGTTGGTTCCACAAGGTTATATCACCTCGTGACACCAGTCATCTTAGCTTGTGTAAGAACAATAAATGATGTTGGTAGAATGACAAAATCACCTAAATACTTACTTTTTGGAACGTATTCTGTCATGAAGCAACACATGAATGTATTTATTTATGCTACATTATTTTGATCATAAATGACTTAACATTGGGACTATTTGCTAAATATTGTAGTGTCCTCTGGTATCACACATGTAGTCAATACTATTACTACTTTCTTGTATGGATTTGATGATGCTTTGGAAAATCCAAACTTAGTCATTGTTTTTCCTTATTTAAGGTTTTTATGAAAGAGCTCAAGTTTGTAATTCTAAAATTAGGTATAAATGCTTTGATCTCACCAATTTTTGTGAATACAAAAGGTTTAAAAGTATTCTTTGGAAAAATAAGCATTTGTGAACATTCAACTAAAAAAGTATTAGTAGGCACATTTTTGTGAGTTTGTTATTCAAATATGAAGGTCATTGTAGGCAGGAGTCCATGAAGTCTCTTATATCATAGCTCAGGTTTCTTGTTTCCTAGAGTAAATCTCATCACTTAAGTTTGTTAAGAAGAAGGCTCAGAAAAAAAATTAATTACAGCCAAAAATTTCCAAAGAACGACTATAGAAATATATTCAGAAAACCAAATGGGAAGATATTGAAAGGATTATACAGGGCAAGATTCAAGATCACTGATATGCTTCTAATAAGCAATTAAGTTTTACTTAAACCTATGGATAAAATAAGAATGTGGTTTTAAATGTAGCATGCAATTAGACATAATATGTACTAGAGGTCAAGAATGGCAATCACTTTCAGTAAGTACCAAAGTTAACTCTAAAATAAGTAAATATGTATTTTGTAAAATGCTAATTATAATCATGTGAAAACGTCATTCTAAATGTCTTAATAAGAAATCTGACTCAGTGATATGAATTAGTCAAAAACATCATATTCCTAAGACCCTGTGAGGTAGTTGTGAATTGACCTTCAAGTAGGAAATCCAAGTAACTGATATTGCGTTAAAATGACTATGGACTATTGGAAAAATATGACAGTGGTTGTACATAAAGTGTCATGTGCTCCAATTTGAAATCAGGGTGATGTTCCTCATGCCAGAAAGAACAAAGAATAAAAATCCAATAGAAGTAAGTAAATTCAAAACTATGACTTTATATTTAAAGTCAGAAAATACAAACCTAGAGAAATGTAATAAAGTCTAAATAATATAGACAGTTGATGCAACCTGAGAATTATGGCCAATGTCAGAGAGCAATGATGATGATAGAAATATATTGCCTCCATCTACACTCGTTAACTGTGAAAGCAAAGGGGTTTTCATAACACTTCCCTTTTTAAAAAATTTTTATTTGGGGGTGGTACATTTATCTTCAGTATTTTAAAACATAACTCAATGAGTCCAATAAAGCCCCCCCCCACACACACACACACACAAATCTATTTGCTCAAACTAGAGTCCTTCTAAGACCAACACTGGAGGAAAGGCAAGCTTGCCTTAAGGTAATGAGTTAACACTGACCAAAGCGATGACTCAAAAAAGCAAATAAAAGGAAAAAGAGAATTATTTAAAATAATGTTAATGGCACTGAAAAAAATCTTCAAGAAATTGTTTAGAGAAATTATTTAAATTATCTAGAGAGACTCTTTGAAGTATTTTTAAAAATTAAAGATGTGAGAAATATGTGGTTAGTAGAGGATCTGGCTGAATAATTAATCATGGCCAAACTCTGGGACTGATGAAACGGGAACTTGAGATGGAATGGTTTTGGCTTATAAATATCATAGCTTTTAAGTAGGAAGTAGGGAGGCTCTACCATAGCTTTTATTTTGAAATAATATGCATTGTTTCAAGAGGTGTAATCTGGGACTTAGACATACTGCTTAAGGATTATTATCAAACTCTCTGGCTTTGCTGCTATATATATTTATATCTCAAGCATATCCCACTGTGGTTAGCACCTAACAGATCTTTGTTACATATTTGTAAAGTGAATGAATGATTCTAAGCATGAATAACTATTTTACCACCCCATTCTGGGCAAATGTGCTTAAAACCTACCATGTGCAAGGCTTCATGCCTTCTGCTACAGAGAATAAGGGACAAATATCCTGCTACCAAAAAAGCATCAAATCTAGTAAAGTAGAAGACAATGTATAGCTAATACAGTCAGTGGACATGGACCAAGTGCTATGGAAGTCCAAGATTATGGAGCAGGTGGAATTAAAAACAGACTCCATGCTGTGATAAGAGGCCCATATTGTTTACCAAAATATCTAGAGAAGCATCAAAGAAAATAAAATGTGAGACCCACAGCAAAGAGGAAAGCATGAATTTGGTTTTCAATTTAGAAATCCTCAGCAGGAGGGGTGTTGGGGTGAAGCAGGTGAAGCACTGACGAATCAGCCTGTCAGGTTATTCGCCATTTATTGTGGAGTGCGGAAAGCTGGGGCAAAAGCCCTTCCAGCCAGTCTGTAGCTAAATGACACTCAGGGAATGAAAATGGCCTTTGGAGAAGCCCAGGAGGGAAATTTGAAATTAAGGTTTTCTTATTTGTCGTGTATGATTTCTCCATGTGTCTTCAAAGGCAGTTTCCACCATTCATTCATTTTAATGTATCTCACAACTCTTTTAGGGATTAAGGTGAATTTCCCCAAAGTGTGAGATTAAAAGTCTTCATCCCACTCTCTGTCTCCAAGTAGTAAAACTACCGATTACTGGCACTTTTCATTATTCATTGGAAAGGTACCTGTATGTCTTTCTATCGGAGATGTTTATATTGAAATGAAAGCATTTCAGTGTCAAGATATAAAATACGACTCCTCAAAAGTATCCATAGAGCCCACGTAATTAATTTGGTACCATGCACATGATAGGTATCTGTGAATATACTTGTTATCTAACTTTACATTCTTCTTTGGCAGTCCAAAGATAAACACATTTGTAAAGCTTTCATTGTAGTACAGAAATTTTTACTATTTTTAGCTTCAGGGATCTAGTATGAAATCGGATGGCACAAACTGTCAAGGGAGAATTTTACTTATTTTTATCCTTTTGAACACAATACCTACTCTTCAAAGGAAAAGGCTAAAAATAACAGCGGCTAGTATGCCCCTGAAACTTCAAAAACGTGCTATATTTGTGATAATATCATTTTAATATTTGACTAATGGCACTTCATTATAAATTGAATGTAAAGATTTAAGTTCATTATCTTTTATTTCAAACAAAATACATACCTTTTTTCTATTTTTAGTTTCAGAAGAAATTTATTGGATGATAAATTAATATGGAGGGGGATTCTTTATTCATGAAATATTTCCCCACTGTACTTTAAAAACAGAGGTTTCAACACTAAGCTTTGTTCAGGAGTTTAGTCCTCATCATTTTCAAGCACTTACCAACACCAAAGGAAAAAAATATATATAAAAGAAAGAAATAGAAAAAGTCATTGTGTGCATGTCAACAAGTTGCCTAACAATCAATCAATAAACAAAACCGTAAGGCTGCAGAAGAGCCCTCCCCCCATCCAATTCATAGATGAATAGAATCAATGCTTGAGAAAATTTCCCTGGAGGGTACAGGGTGGAATTTGGAAACTGTAAAATGAAAATGAGAAGAGCAGATGGAAGCTATTAAATCAGAATAACATTGCTTCTCACAAAGACGCAAATCAAATGTCATGAACTTCTATTATTGACAACACAGGCAGGCAGCACAGTTATCTTTGGACTTTAGAAATATATTATATGCAATATTACACTATAAATAGTCATAAATTCTGCCTCAGCAAAGTGTCAAGCACCTGGTAGGTACACAATAAAGATTTATTTTTTTGATGGAGTTATCCTAATTTTAATAGAGTCACATGTCTAGAAATGTTAAAGAAGAAATAAAGACTGCCAAAGGACTTAGTACACATTTCGTATTGCAGAAATGCAGAAATTTTCCAACAGAGGGAAATATCTTAAATATGAAAATTATTTGAGTTCATGACTATGACCTAAACTTTTAGTGAAAAGAGTATTTGATGCTTTCATATAGTTTTTACATTTTAATATAATCACCAGTAGTTCTTATTTCTTTATGGGAAATGATCAAAAGCTCTTGACACATGCTTTCCACCTGGATTTTCTCCTTGACCTCTATATCCTGGATGGAGCATTTTAACGCCTTATGAAGCCCTGAAACTACTGAGGGATTTGCAAATGAGTTTCTTCAAATGGTGCTCAGGGGTCTGCAGGTCGTGTTGATGTACCTACTTGGTCTCTTTCTGCAATCATGTGGGCTCTTGATCTCTCACTAGCCCAGCTGTTGGTGCACATGTGCGCACAGATGAAGGTCGATCAGCCAGCGTCCCCCCTCTCCTGCTCCCCCTTGACTTCTTCCAGTGGACACTTTCAAGTGAATGGCTATGGCTCCTCTTTTTTCTTTACAACTCATTTGAAACTATATTTCACTTTAGATATTTTCTATAAAATCCCATATATTTACCAAGGTCCCACCATTCTCCTCGCCCATATTTTTCACTCTTACTTTTTATAACATCACACCAGGCAACATAGACACGATGCAAAAGAAGAGCATGTACTGCTCTACACCCTTGCCTAAAGAAAACAAGGTAACTCGAAAAACTCCAGAATCAAAGATTATTTTAGAGGAATTGCCCGATTTTCCTGATCTGTGTAGCAAATTTTTGCAGCCCTACACAAGAAAACTGTGCTGTTTTACAGCTTGCACACATCCTATTATGTGCTCCAGGCTTGGCGGTATGGTCTCAGAACTTACAAAATGTACTGATAATTCTTTGCCTCGGAAAATATTAAAAGGATGAACCACTTCGAACTGAAGCAAAATTCAGTTTTCAGTTTAAACTTATAGAAAGCAATGCAGATGAGTCAGGTCCAAAGCTATGTGGTGTTGCACGTTTCTCTCTCATTACATTCATGGTCGTTTTTACCCATACCTTCTGTTAGAGTTGACTGTTCCTAAGTTCTTTCAGCCCAGTGCCTGGTGGGATGTCCTGGGAGCTGGAGTCAGTCCGGCTCCTTGACTATGGAAGGCAGGCCAACCTCCCGCGTCAGCAGGATCTGAACTTGAGTGAGCTAGTGAGACTCTGGATTCACTGGCTGTTTCTGTAATCGTAAACCCTTTATTCTATAGCTGGAGTTGATCAGTTAATTTTCTAAAAGGGTTCAATTTGCCATAGTTAATGAACTAAGTCATTTAGAATGATACTCACCTGCAGGACACAGACGCCACAAAATATATCGAAGAGAACATTTAAGTGCTCATGTTTTATTGTTTTATCTTTGTGATTATACGAACTTATAATTTGGCATACACATAGTGGGTCACAAACACATTTCACTGTTAGCTTTGTTTGCCTGGTTGTTGGGGCTTCATCTCATTATGTTAATAAGAGTGATAGTATTTAGAATTGATAAGTAAGGGGAAATTTTTTAAAAAATAGTATTTATGGAAAACTAAAAAGGATGGCTAAAATTTGGATTTGGGTCATCATTTAGCTAAATGCCTTTATTCATTCATGAATAAAATCAATATAACTTGAGTTCTACTGTGATCCAAAGATTGACAATGTTCTAGTGATACAACGCTGACCGTGAAAGAAGAAGAGGAGGAAGATACTGATAGAGTGTGGTAGAGCCATGTCTGATGTGCTGTAGGAACCTGCAGACCTGAGCTCTGCACCAGGAGTGGGGGGTAAGACACTGTCTCTGTAGCAGGAGCCTAGGTGTCAGTGGGTGATAGACAGAGGAGAGAAGGAATGAGCTGGACCGGCAAACAGGAAACTGATCATTGGAACAAATAAGAAATATGGCAGACCATACTCCTCTGGAGGTCCAGAGTTTGTACCTCCTTCTGAGAGTTATGGGATAACTGAAGGCTTTTAAGAAAGTGTCCTGATCAGTTTCACGCTTCAGAGAGATGAGCTTGGCCCTGGTGTTATCGAGATGTTCTAGAAGTGCAGGTAAGAGTGGTGACGAGGCACCTGAAACAGAGCCAGGGCAGGAAGATGGAGATGGTGGGAGAAATCACAGATAATTTGCTCTTAATGGAAAACTGTTATGGTTTGGATGAGGTGGTTCCCCCAAACTGCAGTGTTAATGCAGGAATATTCAGAGGTAGAATGATGAGACTATGAAAGCTATAACCTAATCAGTCCAATCTAATTGAGTGAACTGATTGGGGGATGATTGGAGGCAGGTGGGGCATGGCTGAAAGAGGGGGCTCACTTGGGGGTGTGCCCTGGAAGGGTGCATCATCCCTGTGGCTTTCCCCGCCTTTTCTCTCTGTGCGCCCCTGACCCCACCATGAGCTGACTAGCTTTCCTCCTCTGGGTCATTCTCCCATGATGTGCTGCTGCCTCATCTTTGGCCTGGAGCAATGGACTGGGCCATCTTTGGACTCAGACCCCCAAAACCGTGAGCCCCAAATAAACTTTTTGTCCTCTAAATTGTTCTCGTCTGATATTTTGGTAACAGCAGTACAACCTAATATAACTGTGCTCAATTATCTCAGGTGGCTTTGAGATAAAATTAGCATACTGTTTTTGATATTAATATTAAACATCACTCATTCATTCATTGTTTTCTAAAATATCAATTATTTATTCTTACATGTTTTATTGGAAAAGTATTTAACATGTGCAAAAGAATATAGGTGGCATTTGTGTCACTTATTAAACATGATAATGAAACAAATACCTCTACAAGGAACACTCAACTTCAGAAATTGAATCTTAAAAGACTCCCTTTTAGACCACATTCGGCTCGGGTCCTCCTGAGCTCTTACCCTGGCCTGCCTTCACAGGGATCCTGTGAGCCTGGTTTGGCTCAGGCCCCTCTTACCTCTGAGGTTTCCTCTTTCTCATTTTCCATCCCCTGATCCCTATGGTCCTTGGCTTCCAATTCCCACTTGGCCCAATCTCTATCCCCCATAGCAAGATTCCATCACAGGAGTCCCCTATACTGATTATAATGAGCCCTCTTGAATGAAGAATGACTTGCTGTCTTTAAATAAGAATTTTTGAATACATTCTAATAGATCCTACTCATATCAATGATATCATCTTCTGCCAAATCCCAGGCTCTTGTCACTCTCATCAAGGTGAATAATCCCAATTTTTAAAAAATGCTTTTATTTATGATTTGCAATATCTGGGCATATCTCCAATAATGTTTCTATCCCTCCTTAGTTTTATAAAATAATATCCAATAATACTTTTTAAATAAAGCACAGATTGTAACTTGATAAAATCTTTTCAACCTTATGTATCTAAGATTAATACTTGTTGCACGTAGCTCAATTTATTCATTTTCTATTTAATTATATAATTATATAAATATTTTTGTGCTTATGTATTTAGTGAGTTAGTTAAATTTATTCTCACGTTGCTGCTGTAAATATATTCTTGCATCTCGGCTGTTTTACGTGTTGCCATTTTTTTGAGTTGAAATTGGTAGGTCATAAGACACATGGAGTCCAAATTAACTAGATAATGCCAAAGTGTGTTCTCAGAGGTTATGCCAATTTTCAATTCCACCAGCAGGATTTAGAGTTCCTTATTTTTCTATATCCTTCCAACCTTTGGCATTGTTAGAATTACTTTTATACCTTGACAATCTGGTGATTGTAAATAGCATCTTATGGTGACAATGGAAATAATTATTATGGCAATAAAATGTCTTTATATATATATATATATATATATATATATATATATATATATATATATATATATTTCTTCACTTATCTTCTTCTATGTAATGTTTACTATTTTTTGTCCATTTTGGTATGGATTTTTTTATGTGGGTTCATGAAATCTCTTCCTAGAATCTGAATATGATGTGATTATGTATGTGACTAATATCCAACTTCTGCCTTTTCTTTTTTCTTTACAGCAGTCTTGTGATACATAGACGTTCTTGATTTTATTTTACTCTTATTCCCAGGGTCCCATTGGACAAATTTCTTTTTGTTTTTATTAGTGCATTATAATTACACATAATTGTGGAATTCTTTATGCCCTATGCAGGTATGCATGTAACATAACTTGATCAATATCATTCCCCAGTACTTTCTCTTTCCCTACCCACTTCCCTCTCAAGATTTACTTGATTTAATATATTTATATTTTCCTTTAAGTCAGTGTTTCTTGTACTTATTTGTGAACTTCTTTACCTTGGTACCCAAAGACATTTGATGCTTTCTTCTTACAATATTTTCCATTTACATTTAATTTTTAAGTCATAGTAAAGTGATCTTTATGGAAGGTAGGTATCTTCATTCTTCATGTTGCCCACCCAATATGTGCTTTGTGCTACAACTAGGAATGTAATAAGAAAATATAAAAGAAGGTAGAATGAGATGGTCATCGTTACCCTAAGTACATGCATGAAGACACAAAGGATGTGGCTCTACTTTGTGTACAACCAGAGATACGAAAAATTCTGCTCTATATGTGTAATATGAATTGTAATGCATTCTGTTGTCATATATAACAAATTAAAATTAAAAAAAAAAGAAAATATAAAAATGGAATGATATAGCATGAAGGACAGTATACTTAACCTCAAAAAACTAAGAATACTGAGGAACATAAGTGAATGTTGGTCATACCCTAAGTGTGTTCCATGCTTTACAAGTTAATCTGCCTTAACATAGTCAAAGATGCACCACATTAGCTTTCTAAATGCAATCACATAATGGCACTCCTCATTTAAAATTGTTGGCAAAGTACAATTTAAATTCCTTACGTTAGTCCACACAGTACTTGATAGTTCAGTTCCCTTTTATGTTCCAGATTTTGCTATGTCCCTAGACCACTCAGACTACCTCTTTCAGACATGCTCATTACCCAGAGTTTAAAAGTGCCATGCCATCTCTCAATCCGACTCCTTTCTTCCGTGAGAGTGCTAGTTTAGTTGGGAAGCTGCAGCAATTCTGGACAAGAAGTGAGGATTTCCTAACTTAATGCACCTGCTTTGAATAACAGAGGTTCTGCAAGGGCTAGTGTGAGACCATCTTCTGAATGTCCTGTAGCAAACTTCCTCACACACTAACATACATTTGAATGAATCAATGAAAAAGTACACCACCAAAAAAAAATAAGTAAATAACAGCTCTTAGAACTCGGCAAGTCAGTTCCATATTATGTATTTATATAGTTTTCCCCTATATTCTTTTAAAAATAAATCTATATTTCAGGGATCTCAAAAAAGAACTAATATGGCAGCTACATGTGGTAGTGCATGCCTATAATCCCAGTGGCTCCGGAGGCTGAGACAGGAGGATTGTCAGTTCAAAGCAAAAGCAAGGCGCTAAGCAACTCAGTAATACCCTATCTGTAAATAAAACATAAAATAGGGCTTGAATCGTGGCTTAGTGGAGTCAAATCCTTGGTAGGCCCCCCAAAAAAGAAGTGATATGTTTAACTATATCGAGGTAATATCTCTAGCACAACAGAATTTTTAGTAGGTACGTAAACCATAATTCTATTCTTTAATGACCAAAGCTAATCTTTTTAAAAAAATCTTGATTATACACTTTACCATTCAAAGTATTTATTGGATCTCAATGTGCAATTAAAGTATATTTAAAACTACTCTTTACTTAATCACAGACAACTAATAGCTTTCATGAAAGAACACCAAGATGGAAATACAATTTTAGTTCATGGTTTCGCTAATGATTCCAATAATTAGAGAAATTAGCTCATATCAATGCTTTTACTAATTCTTCAGCAGGATCAAGAACACAAAAATCTGAACAAATAAAATTTATTCTCATTCTGTAATCCTTTAAAATCACACCCAAGTAGAGTCTTCTAAGTTTCCTTCATTCAATTTTCTTGTGTGTAGAAGTACAATCCCTTCATAAAATTGTCATTTTTCACAGAAATTAACTCGAATCCCACCAAATTTGCGGTGTGTGCCCGAGCAGCACGCATCCTGTAATCAATGGCAGTCCATGTCCTCTCAGCCTCTTTGCTATACTTAGGAGCCAGCTGAGCTAAAACAGCAGCTCAGTCCTGAGGCTGCAGACCTTTTTCTGATCAATACCAGTCTTGGGATCTGTGAGGTCACGTCTGTGCCCTCACTTGCTGTGGAGCTGCTTCTGGGTGAGGTCGCTTTCCTTTGTGCGCCTGGCCTCTGGGTCCCTTCCTTTCTTTGGGGATCATTGGATTTTAGCTTTGAAGTTCCCTGCACTCAGCCCCACTGGGTCACGGCCAAGAGCCAAGGCCCCTGGGTGGCTCACCTGTGTACCCTGCACCGTGCTCTGGTTGCTCAGATCTGCAGAGGATTGAAGCTGGCAAAACTCTGCAGAGACAGATCTAGGCTGTTTTTCTACCTCCTCATCCTTTCCTCTAACTGTTCCTCTTTTTTTTTTTTTTTTTTAAGCAAGTCTCCTAAGTGAAAATGTAGCATGTTATAAATGGACAAAGTCCTTTTCTACTTGAGTGACCTATTTAGCCGTAACTTTTCTTCAGGATATCATGTGTAAATCAGCATTTCATCACGCATAAATGCAACATTTTGATACAAAATAGGTGATGAATAAATATTAGATAATGCTCCCACCCAGGGCCAGCCTCACTTTCTATAAATACCTACACATTTGCAACTCTATTCTGGGCTTTTCTAGTTTTTAAATTAATTAACTAGCTAATTATATTTATATTCTCTCTCTCTCTCTCTCTCTCTCTCTCTTTCTCTTTCTGGATGCACATAGTGTTAAGCTCATAACATGGGCGCATCTAGTAGAAATAGAAGTAGTATCTCCTTATTCAGTTAATACAACTTATTCTAATTTTGATTGTCTGTCTCTATTTGCAAAAAAAAAAAATTTCCTTTTCCATTGGCCCTGCCCTTTCATGCCTCACCAGTTCCCCAAGATTCTGAAGACTGAAGCTTGAGTTCTCTCTTCCATGGAGACTCCTCTCCCCTCAGTTTCTCAGGACAAAGTCAGCACTGGGCATCGGTATTTCTGTGTAGCTTGGGAACACACAATCAAGTTTCCTCTTCACTGTGTGCATGCACGTGCTGTGTGTGTGTGTGCGTGCATGCATGTTGGGAGGTAGGGAAGAAGCGATATTTTAACTACCACCCTTCCAATTATGATGGAAATATTCCCTTGAAGGCTTGCCATATCAGAATTAAGTGATTATTGTTATTCTACATCAGAGAAGGTGACACTAATATAATGCCATTCTAACAGGTGATGGCTGCTACCGGTAGACGCAGCATCTGCTGTAACAACAAAATATCCAAGTGTGGATAGCCCTCACCCAGTCATCCACCTATCTATCTGTTCTTTCAACACTTACTTATTAAGTAGCTTCTATCAACAGGAACTGTGATTGGCACATAATAAACTTTAAAAAATACTGATGCAAGAAAAAAAAGAATAAGGAAATCATGAAGAAAATGAGGTAGTGGAGAGGCTGCATCTAGGTGTGAAGTTTTTCCCTTAGCAATGATGACTTTTCTTTCTTACAGCTTGGTCTCAGAATTACAGGCCCTTCATGTGGTCCAGCTCATTATACTGAATCCAGAGTGTAAAAAATCCCCCCCCCTTTTTAAACAAAGTCATCCACAGTTTAGTAAAAATAAAAATGTATGCAAAAGGATAATTGTGATTAAATTGCTATTGACTCTGAAAATGAATTAGTAGAAGAATTTTCTGCAAGTGACCTTAAGGGTCTCCTTCTGTGAGATGTGGATTGCCATCAGTTCCTGATGGAGAGGATACTTGAATAAGAATTTTCACACAAGTCTTCATTCATTCCTAAAAATTAAACATGGTGTCACACCTTTGGTCCAGGTATAGATCAGATATTCCCTTCCCAACTGGAAGACTGGATTCCGGGAGTGCAATGCAACACCTTGTCGATTGTGGCCCACGAGCTCCTGAATACCATCTCTGCTTCTCTACTGTGGCTCTATGTCCCCCCTCCTGAGAGCTTGGAGGCCTTCTGGACCTTTGTGAGGAAATGAACTTCACAGATGTCCTACTAAGTTTTTTTCTATGTGTACTTATTCTCCCACTTTTTTTTTTGTATCAGTTATGAACAACCTTAAAGAACTGTGTGCATTCAAAATATGAAAAGTTTATGCATAGATTGACATGCCCTGCTTATTTTTGCTTGACTTTTTAAAATTAGGGGAAATGGGGCAATGCCAGCATGTGAGGACTGGAAGATGGATTTTGTCAAATTCACATTTATTCATTCATGAAGATATTAACTGAGTGTCTCCATGAACCAGACACTCTTTAAGAACCTTAGTATTTTGTCCTATCAACCACATGAGAGAAGTATGATCATATGAATATTATACCCAGCTTTCAAGAGAGACAATTAGCACCTTGGAGAAGTTTTGTGGCTTGTTTGAATTTATGTCACTCGTTGGCATTCTAACAGGAGCAGCATATCTCCAAAGTTGAGGTCACTCTCAAGAGATTACACTGCCTCCCAGGGAGCAGAATTCTTGCCCTTGTGTGATTTACAGCTGGAAAGATAGATATGAGCACAAATATTGACCTGCGTCAGGGTGTGCAGGAAGCAGCACCTAAGCTGGAATATGATGAGAGCTTCCATGGCAACATACGCATCTAAGGACAGTGTTAAAATTAAGGTGACAGAGAGTAAGGGTGTACCATTGATGAGCCACTTTCTTTCTCAGAGGGTACTATAATTTTTTTTCATAAATTAAAAATGCTGAAGGGCACAGTGGCACATGCCTGTAATCTCAGCCGGCTTGGGAGACTGAGGCAGGAGGATCACGAGTTCAAAGCCAGCCTCAGCAAATGGCAAGGCACTAAGCAACTCAGTGAGACGCTGTCTCTAAGTAAAAAAATATAAAATAGGGCTGGGGCTCAGTGGTTGAGTGCCCCTAAGTTCAATTCCTGGTACTCCCCACCTAACCCTAAAAAAAAAAAAAAAACAAATGCAATCAAATTCAGCTTTTAAAAAATAAGTAGCGAGGCAAGGTGGTGGGTGTATACTTGCAATCCCAGCAGCTCAGGAGGCTGAGGTAGAAGGATCGTGAGTTCAAAGCCAGCCTCAGCAACTTCACCCCTGAGTTCAATCCCCAGTACCTAAATAAATAAATAAATACATGAAAAATGCCACAAACAGAACATATAGGCTTAAGGGGAGAAACTCCTTTGAAATAAAAAAGAAATTGTTTTCTTCCTTTCTCAAATAAGTTTTGTCTATTTTCTAATTTCTTTCCTGTTCTATGACTGGGACTCCTAAAATTTCCAAGTCATTAGCCGTGGGTCTAGTAACACCCATGCCATCTTGTTGTTCACTCAGGCTGCAGGCAGAGAGTAATGTGCGGAGAAAGTTACAAACTTGTGAAAATGAGGATTCAGCACCAAATTACCATCTTGCCCTTAAATTTCATGCTGCGTCTATTATTCCAAAGCAGGTGAATGTTGGATGCAGATGCAAGCGCCAAGTCATTAGTCTCACCCACGCAGTTAGTGCGTAGATTTCATTGGCAGAAAGTCGCTGTGTCCCATCACGCCTGAAAACCTAGAACAGGATCTTCATGCACTCGGATGGCAGCCGCGTTTATATTTTAGCAGCATGTGGCGCACAGAGGAGATGGGTCCTGGGCACATCCTTACACATATGAATAAATAATGTTAAAGCTAATAAGATCTCTGGGAGAAAATGATGATTGTCTTTAATCACTAACCTTAAGCAGCAGCGAACCATATTATCAAACACCTTCATTTCTTATAAAACTATCTATCACACACAATATAGACCTGATGAGAAAGAAGGTGGAAGTAATCAGGACAGAATGCCAATTACCTCATTACCTGTCATAGCACATTGTAACTGGAAATTGCTTCTTTCAGGTTCTGTTTGCTCAGGCAATTACAATAAACTCTCTGCTTGACATGTTGTTTGCACAGATGTAGTGCATTAATAAACATGAGGGCTAATCTGAATTATTGAACCAGCCACAATAATTCCAACAAAGGATTTATAATAAGTCCAAGAAAGCTGAGGTATCACTGGAATTCCCTGTAAGCAACACTGACATACTTTATCACATGTAAAATCCTCAAATTTAATGTACAGTACTGGAATATGTCCCATAGGTATTTTATATTTTCTGTGGCTCTAAGTCCTAAGCAGCTACCATTATGAAGGAGAATCAAGACTGCGAAGGTAAGTGGCAATATCACAGACTTAGAGGAAATTACTGTATTTGCTATATAGCTTGCACATGTGGAACCCTTCTTACCTAATTTTTACAAATCTAATTTTATTTGAAAGAAAACCCTGCTGCAGTAGCAGTAAGGAATTAAATGTTCCCAAGTTTCATGGAAATGTGCTGTTGTCCAAGGAATGGAATGAAGAACCCGTGGAATATTGCTAAGAAAGGGCAGCAGGAGACGGAAAGCCTTCTGAACAAGTCGCCTATGGAGGTCAAAATGCTGAATCACCTTACCAGCCAAGCTCACAAAGTTTTCTCCACTTAAATTGAATCCCCTAACTGAGTTCATTTTTCCTATGTTTGTTTCTCATATTAAGAAATCATTTTAATGTCCAAACTGTATTCACTTGGGAAAATCCTGCATCTCATCAATTTCTACTATGCTGAGGCTTGTTTTGAAAATAACTTTTTTTGCTATGTGAACAATGAATAGAATTAGAAATAGAAATGTCTTCGGAAGAGAACGGGGTATGTTTATGAATAATAATTTCGGAGGGGGGGGGTCATTAGGGTTACTGATGGTGATTGGGATTATGTTACTAGCCTGGAAAGTTCAGATCAGGACAGATTTGGCTAGCTCTCTCTTTACGGACTCCTCGGCAGTGTAAAATGGACAAGGTCCATAACAGTCCTTGCACTCTTAGGACAGAATATTCTTGTGCACAGAATAGAGTTCTGTCATGCAACTTCATTTCTCCCCACATTAAACAAGACTCACAACTTACTTGTTTCTCAACTTCCTTTTATGCTCAATCTCCTTTTGTTACCATACAATTAATAACACCCTAATATCAGTGCAGTGGTTTGATTATAAATATAAATTACAGTAGCAGCAAGTACTCAATTGTAATATTGTTACATAAAAAAGAAGACAAGATACCACCCTGGACTCCTTTTCAAGTGAACACAGATGGTCCAACTCTAAGCACTGCTTAGATTCGGGGTACACTAGCCAATACCGCAGGGACTGTCAATTCATCTCAGAGGGTGTGATTCAGGAAGAGTTTGCCTATCTTTTCCTTGAAATTTTCATTTCCCAAGCATAGAAAGTATGAAGAAAAACAAATATCCATTTTTCCTAAATTTGGATTGTAAGGTTTTGATCCATAGTTAAAAATAAAATCAAAGTTTTGCACATAAGGTTTCTCTGAATTCAAACCCACAGATTCATGTAAAATGCATAGACACTCGCTGCTTTTCTTTGCCCTTAATTCCACCTCAACTTATGATCTTTGTCCCCAACACCCTCTCTCTCAGCACCTCAAACCCCTCCATCCACCCACTACTTCATGATATGCTGCTTTATGGGAAACTGCCGTTTATGTAGCTTAAAAAGAAAACGTGGATCAAGATATCTCAAACACTAATGGGATATATTAAAGCAATTCAATTATTTTAATCTGTTTCATATATCATGAAATTATGTAGAACAATTTCATTTAAATGTCCCTATCACTGTTGAGCCTTCAATTGTGAATTGTTACACCAGCAAATATTGAATAACATGAGTGCCAGAGAGTTCTATTGCGGTGTGTGCAAGCGAGGAGCAAAATGACACTAGGAGAAAAAAAGATTTCCATCATAATCAACTTATTCATTCTGTAATAGCCTCCTTAGGAAGCATGCTTCAAGATTATAATGTTCTATGATTAGTTTCAGTCCAAAGTTAATGTTGTTCTTTGAGTTAGTGTTTGCTTGACTCAAGTTATAACACTCTCACACAGAGAGAGGATAGTTTTAATTATAAAATAATTATAAAAATAAATTGAATAAAATAAATGAACAATAGCTTAAAAGAAGACGAATTAGGCCATTTCAATAGTACATAGAGTAAGCCTTCTTTGAAAGACAAAATACATATGAAAGTTAAAAGTAAGGAAAGCCAGGTTCCATGAAGTAAAAATTACTTTTCAGTTAATTTTAACCACCTTATTCCCTGTTCTAGGATAAGTGCTGTCTACCTTGCATTTAATTTATTGAAAGGCATGGTTACAGAGTTATACACACCTAGGTACGTGGTAGGTAGGGACAGATGGGGTCCTTTGAATATTTTTCAATGATGATGTTTTACTCCAGTGAATATTCAAAAGCAAAAATAGAAACTCTATGGCTTGTGCAATGCTGTCAAATCAATAACACAAATTGAATTAAAGACAAATCATAGCTAAGAATAGTCTTAATCTTACTCCACCATCAACTAAAGCAATTTAATAATATTTATAATTAGAGTGTATTAATGAGATTATAAATGACAAAAATTTCATGCTGAATGTACAGTTTTGAGGAGGTGAGCCAACCAAGGCTCTTATCTTCATATCAGATACCAATCAAGACATATAATCCATCTATGGATTAAAATTAACTAAGATCAATATTTTAAATATATTTTTCAGATGTATAAAACAAATACAGCTAAACTGATAGTAACAAAGATAGAGCTGTGTTTTTTTTGTGAAAGTAGGCTCGTGAATGGAATTTATGAGGAAGTATGTAAGTAACAAAACAAAAAGATTTATTCTTATTATTCCAGCTTAATTAAATCTCAATGGTGATAATTGAACATAAGTGGATCCATTCGTTTTCTGCCAAATAAATTGAACAGTGATCTGGTCTGGATCATTTACTTTGTGTTTAATCAATACTAAAACCTTAGAGACTTGTACAGGAAATGTCAAATGTCAGTGAATTTATGTAATTTTATATATATAGGCATATTAGAGAACAGTTATAAATAATGACTTGTAGAAAATATTATGTATACTAACATACAGATGCATAGGCACCCATGAAGTATTAATTAAATTATATTGCTTCCTTCCCATTTTAATTCCCAATGTAATAGAGAAAACAATGTAAAAACAACTGAAACATGAATTTGATATTCTAGTAGGGGTTGTTTGTAATTGGGAAAATATCTTAGAGATTAAGTATTCTGAAAATAGAGTTAAAGAAGTAATGTCACCAAAACTGCAAAGTATTATATTATTAGAAATCTTGGGCTCAGGAGTGAGTCCCACATGGGTTCTCAGGAGCCATGGGATACATTGGAGCAGTCTTTATATTACTTTTATTTCCGCTAAATTTTTAAAACTTTTTCTCATTTGAAACTAATGTGCTAATTGAAATGTAAAATTGGCAGCCTGTTAGCTTACTTCCTTTCTCCACTCCATCCTCCCTAGATTCAATTAATCCCCACATATTAACTTATAAAACTTACAAGGCATTGTATACATATATAGGAAAAGAAATACAAATTAGTTATGTTTCTGCAACTTAAGAAATCTGTTCATTGTTTTAGAGTAATTAACATTTATGGAAATAATTTGCTTTAGAGTTTACAAATTAACATTCTGTTTATAATAAAGTTTGGAAATTTCACTTCATATCACTATCAGATACGGTTGGGAACCCTGAAAAAGATAAAAGCTACAGACAATCATTTATTCAATATTTTTAGCTCTGATGTTATTTTAAATGATTTTTTCTTATCAGAAAACTGAGAAATCTCTGACTTTCACATAAATAATCAAAAATGAGCTCCTAAAAATGCCCCCCAAAAGGTCCTTGGATTTTTAATTCCACAAAGATTCCATAAGCTGTTTTTGTGAACTTTCCCTTCTAATTGCCTATTCATATTCAAGTACCAGAGAATTCTCCGATCTTAATAAAATTGATATACATCCACATCAAATTCATTACAAATACATATTCCTTTTGCATTTGTGAATATGAGGAGTCCTTCAATCAATCCTTGGTCAATCCTTCCCAAACAATTATATTATATGCATTATTTACTTTTATGGTCTGTATTTGAAGGTGTCGAAGGGCCATTGGATGGCAAAATCCCATGAGTTCAAAGCATGACATCAGCAAGTTATCAGGCCTTTATATTGTTCAACATCCATCTACTTCTTTCCTAGGAGACATTAGGAAATGGGACTGAATGCTATGTTCTACTCTTTTCTGATCAGCATGGCAATACTGATCTTGACTTTGGATACTTCACCCTCAAAAATGGATGAGACTGGTCACATGGGCACCTCACTTCTTTGGGATGCTGTCCTCATAACTATTTCCTAGTTCTGTATCTATTTTCCCTATGCACACACTCCCAGGAAATGATGTGGAGTGTGTGCATCATAACCTGCTATAAAATTAGAATCTTGACAGTTTTACATATTTTTAAGAAATATGTTCTTCTTTTTTTTTAAGGCTTTCTTTTCTAATATAGAAATACTCCGAGCAGCCTTTAAAAGACTTACAGACACTGTTCCTATTTTTTGTTGTTGTTGTTCCTCAAAAGGAATGGGGGTGTGGAACTGCTCTAAAGGTGAACATGAACTTTCTGCAGCTAAGCACTCCATTTACTGCTCTGTGAGAAGGTAGGAAACAGAGAGAGCAGGAGAAATCAATGAGATTTTGCATTTCCTGGAGATGGTAAAAGACTACTAAATCGGGAACTGTGTGGAGAGATGCCTGCAGAGAAAACTGAGGTTGAGAAACAGTCAGGGACAGTGTGAGGAGCTGTCAACACCACTCAGGGAGTAGCAATGAAGTATTGACTGGGCGCTTTTAGAAACAGCTCTCCACAAAGTTGGTTGCCTTTACCCTAGCAAGAAAAACTCAATACCAGAGTGCCTGGAACTCTCAAACCCGAGAACTTGCTGTAGGGAAAGAAAAGTAAAAAGATTCATGACTCCATTAGATCCTCTCTCAAGGACGTACCTCTGCAAAGGGCAATTCACTGGGCACCTTAAAATGCCAAACAGCCACCCTGAGTTGACTTAGCAAATTTTACTGACAAAAAAAAAAAAAAAAAAACAAGATGCCTGAAGTTTGACTGTATTTAGAGGCCAGTCTAAAGTTAAACTCTTTAAAATGTCCATTTTTAAAGGTTATTTGAATTCCAACAAGAAAAATGCTACAGTGAAGAATGAGAAAATAGTCACATAATTGGCAGCTTTGTGTGATTTTAGATCCTGCTTATATTTTTCATTATCAAATTACATAACAGTTTCATCGTCAAGAAAAAAAAGTTCACTTTACAAAATCCAAAAACATAACTTCTGAAGCTAGGAAAATCATGAACCTTTTTTCTCAGTGTTTTCCATTTTTGAGACTCCAACCCTCCCCTCTGACAATCCTGCCAGTGTGTGTCTATATTTAAGCGCAAAAACCCATGGCTTCTTACTTTGTTTTATAAGTGGAGTGCCATCAAATTTTGTTTTTCTCTTTCTCCCTCCTATACTTCATCCGTTAAAAACAGCAACAAGAGTCATTTATTGGACACAGGGTGGGTATGAAACAAAACTTCTCTCAAACCCAGAAAACTTTCAACTTTTTGCCAGCATAGAAACAGACCGCTTAAAATACTGCAAGGAAGCAGACTTACCTTTCTCCTGTTCTGTCCATCTTAATAGCTCAAGTGCTACAGTGGTAGGGTCCTGCAAAGCTTGGCAGAACTGCATGAACTGATATAGAGTCACAGAAAGCAAATAGGAGCTTTTCCAATGAAAATGTGGAAAATCCAAGAATTAAAGTGCCGTTATTTCGATTAGAGGAGAGTACAGTCTATTTCTTAGAATATGTGACTCAGTGCATATTCCTTTGTCATTGTTTTCAGGTTCACTTCACCATAAAGAGGGAAGAGAGATCAGTGAACCATGGCTGGCCTGTCAATAGGCTTTCTGCAGGTTAGCCAAATTTAACTGGCAAAAGCTCTCCCCAAACCCCTTTGTGTGCTACATTTGCACCATAATGTCGGTCCTTCCTCGCATATTTCACAGATCAAGACTGACCATTTATCCCCAAAGATGAAAAAAAAAAAAGTCATTTTTTGGTTCTGTCCTTAAAAGTTACTTTATAAAGTATTGTGCAGCAATGCCACAAAAGATACAAAGGGGGAAAGTGCACGTCACATGGCCACAATTAGGGCTTCTGTTTCCGCTCTCCTGCCCTTGTCAAAGCTTTGATTTAGTTTTCCTCGGTTTTGTCCAAGGGTCATTACAGATGTCTGCAGACGATTAGCATCTCCCCCCACAGCCCCTCTCCAACCGGGTGATTAACAAATTAAAACTTTGCATTCTTCTCTGTCTACTGAGACCTTTGGGGAAAAGATTAGCAAATGTGGCTATTTGTGGAGACCCAAGGGGGGCATCAAGGTGTTTGTCTCCGAATTTTGGTAGCTAAATATGAAGTTAGCAATTCGGAACCCCATTATGTCACATGCTCCAGCACTTAATGAAGCATTCAACTCTGAAACTTAGAAACAATTGTATCCTTGATGGGGGGCGTCAGGAGCATTTTGTATCCATGCCATACATAAGTGGTGCCAACCTGGCCCATTATAAACTGGATTTGGCATATACCATGAACTGTGTTGAGCACATTTGCAGCCTCCCGTTTCAGAAACTGAAACCCCTGCTCTATATAAGAATTCGGTATAATTTTTAAAGCATTCACGACCTATGAATTCAAGTAAATGCCAACCATAAATGAGGTATTCAAATGATCCAGAAGAGACCGAGCCTTCAGTTTCAAGTGGCAATTGAAATACAAGAAAAACTTTCCTGGCTCCATCTTTGTTTGAGGAGAGCAAATGTTTGATTAGGTTAGCAGACGGCGGAAGGAAAGGCTTTGGCAGAGTTACCCCAACCATATATAGGATTAGAATCTACAGAGGGGTCGGGCAAATGAGGCCCGAGTGTCAGACTTCCTTCAAAATATACATTCTGCAAAAAAAAAAAAAATGAATTTCTAAAGTGTATCCACAGGAGAACTTAACTAAAAATTTTAAAAAGCAACTGTTCCACCTCTTCTTTAATTTTCTCATAGTTTTATGGTGGTGGATCAAATAATGGGGCACACATTTCTTAAAAAGTATAAAAATCAGTGAGAAGTGAAAAGCACACTTCAAGTCAACTATTAAATTTTAAATCTCATCTGCATATTATTGTATTTTAGTCTTCCACTTTGATAGATCTACTGAGACTCAAAGCCCCTGATTGGTGACATTGCTCCCTAACTTAGCCAGGCAACTGTACCACGTAGGAACAAGACGGATTCCCACTATGACATGACTCACTTGGTCTTATTCCCAGGGAAGCA
The DNA here is from genome assembly GCF_021218885.2 of Marmota monax. Lineage (NCBI taxonomy): Eukaryota > Metazoa > Chordata > Mammalia > Rodentia > Sciuridae > Marmota > Marmota monax. The sequence goes on along the minus strand of NW_026694501.1, from coordinate 3,471,382 downwards.
TTTTCCCAGGTTTTAAAAAATATTTTATTTTTTAGTTGTAGTTGGACACAATACCTTTATGTTATTTATTTACTTATCTTATTTGATGTGGTGCTGAGGATCAAACCCAGGGGCTCGCACATGGTAGGCAAGCGCCCTACCACTGAGTCACATCCCCTGCCTTCTCCCATTTTTGAAAGAAATAAGTCTATTGATAAATTCTGAAAAATGTGAGTTTATTGTTTGTGGCTATCTGTGGTTTTTAATTAAAAAAAATGTTTATCATGGTTTATCTCAGACCCATGATGTTGCCAAGGAAAAAAGACATAGAGGTTAATAGAGTCTGTAGACCGCACCCTTACATCTTACAAACAAGCAATTCCCAAATCAATACAGAGACTTAGAGAAAATAAACACAGCTTGTTGAGTGAGAGGAACCCCATCCAATATCTCTAGGATGTTCTGGTAGCAAATTTTGCACTACATCAAATGGTTCCCATCCTCCAGTAAGGTAGGATTTACAGACGATGGAGTTTCCTGATAAATAGAATTTTATTTTTATTACGTTATTCCTTTACCATAGAGTTCAAATTCCACAGCATCTCACAGAGGAATTTCAGTTGAGTAATAAGGACACCTCATTAGTGGTGTAATATGCAAATGTAAACAATAATTACTAATTGAATGAAGGTACACATTACCACACTTTGCCAAGGCTGACATTTGAAATAAATTCAGTTCTCAACAATCTAACCCTTCTGTGGCAAAATTAAAAGAGCTCTCTTACAAGGGACTTATTTTTACCCCATGTGTTATCATGCCATTTTTCTCTTGTACATTCCTCTGTTTTTATCAGAAAAGTGGATATTCTTACAAAATGAAAGGAAGGGAACACTCATATCTTCTTGCCAAGTAAATCAATTAATCAATCATTGCATTTTTTTTTCTCAAAATTTCACCCGAATAGAAGTGGATGGGGGTCGTCGCTATGAAATCCCTCAACTTTTCTCTGTATCTTGCCAGTCCTAACCGTAATGGAGCATTTCCTTTCTTTATCAGCACAGAGTTCTCTCTCTCTCTCTCTTTTTTTTTTTTTCCAGAATGCTCAGCACTTAACTGCCTGGGGCTCAACAGTCCTTCCTTCTATGCTGTGATGTCTTATTTCAGATTGCCTCTTCTCTAGTCCAGTACCAGGTCCATGGGAAAATCCCAAATGTGCCTGTGTACTTGGATTAATTTTGTCCTGTTTTTTATTTTTCTTTCTTTCTTTCCTGTTCGTTCTCTTTTTTCTTTGAGATGTGTCCTAGAGTTTTGATGAGGAGTTTGGGAAAAGAAAGAGATATGATAGCTATAGCTAGGGTTGCCAGGTAGTTTATAAAAATAATTCATCCTTATATCATTTGGGGAAATGAGAAAAAGGCCTCTTAAATAAACTGAAAAGCAGATCTCAGCTGTTCTAGGATGTCTCTATGTGGGCTTATTGTTTAACCCCCTGCCCCTTCTGTAGTATTTTTTATGACAGTCCCTGCAGAGCAGTATAGACCCCTGACACCAGGATGGTGTCAAGCAACCAGAGTAGATGGTCATCCTACAGCAATGGAGATCTTCCCCGCCCCACCCACTCTCTCTCCCTGAGCTGTTTTACTTCTGTCAACTTATTTGTTCTTAACTATAGGAGTACGAGGTATGTACAATTATCACTCCCATTTTACAGATCAGGAGACTGAGGTGCAAGGAGAGTAAATATCTAGACCCCAGTTCCAGAACTGATAACTAGGAGGAGCCGGATTCAAATGCTGACCTACCTGACACTGAGCACTACATTTAAAGTAGTTTCAGAGGCTCTATATTTTCCAGTACTAATTTTCTTATACATAATTTTTCTGAAGAACTCAAGTTTATGAATCAAAGAAAATATTCCACACCAGGGGTGGGGGGGGGGTTAAACATTGAAGAGAGCATAACATTGTTGTCTTGAAGCACTGTAAAGGACTTCTGTGTTATTATAGGACCATAATTAAAGGCGAATGGTTTTATCAAAGTTTTCGTTGCACCTTTTTCAGAAGAAACAAATGCATTATCAGTAAAATCCTAGGCAACACAGATAGTACACAGATATTTGTGGTGTGTTTCTTATTTAAAAAACCATTTTACTCCTGGATTTCATGTTCATCCTACAATCACCCTGTAGAGGCCCTCAGTTTACACACACATACACACACACACACACACACCTTGAAACATTTGTAAGTCCAAAGCAATGTCCTAAAGGTAAACATTAAAGATCTTGTAATAATTGAATGTTTGTGTTCCTCCAAATCCCGGTATTGAAGATCAAATCCCCCCTCCCTCAAAGTGGATAAAAGCCCTCATTAAGAGTACAATCTACCAGCACCTTGATCTTGGACTTGTAATTTCTTGAATTGTGAGAAATAAATGTTGCTGGTTAACATTTACTATGCTATGTTCTGTATGGCAGCGCGGGGGATGAGACCCCTGTTGCCTGCAGAATACCTTGTAGTTTCTTCCGAGCCCTTGGCTAAGGGGCCATGCTTATTGGCCCTCATCTCTGTGTTTGGTCTGAGTCTACTCTAGAGTTTCCCAACGTCCTTCTGTGAATCGACTTCTGAAGAAGGCTCTATCCTCCTGGTTTTCCTAGATAGAGAGATCAGAAATGGCATTTCTGAGGAGGTAGCATTTGAGGAGGGCAAACCAAACAAGAGATGTATATAGGATGAGAAGATTCCAGACAAGGAAACAAAAAGGCAACCAATCCTCTGCTGGATGTATTGGAGAAACAGGGATCATTCGGGCCAAAGAACAGCAGTGGTAAAAACTCAAGGTTGAGTTCTGGGCAACTATATCACATGAACCCATCCTCATAACCCAGGGGTTCTTAGCTTCGGCATAGTCGATATAGTTTTGCGGGGGAGGTACCAGGGATTGAACTGATGGCACTCTACCACTGAGCCACATCCCCAGCCCTATTTTGTATTTTATTTAGAGATAGGGACACACTGAGGATGCTTAGTGCCTCGATTTTGCTGAATCTGGCTTTGAACTCAGGATCCTCCTGCCTCATCCTCCTGAGCCACTGGGATTTCAGGTGTGCACCACCATACTGGACTGGCATGGACAATACTTGGGCAGAATAATTCTCTGTCGTGACAGGCTGTCCTGAGCATAAGAAGGTATTTTGCAGCATTGCTGGCTTCTAGTCAGATGAAATTCTAGGCTACAGCTGGAACTCTGTGTTTAGTCCATGTGGTGTTATTAAAAAATATATAAATGGTCTTTGAGCCAGAAAGCTTCTGGATCTGATGGACAATGCCCACTCTGGACACGGACAGGGATCGCCGGGCTGGAGAAGAGGTGGTGGAAGAGATCCAGGAGATTGGCACCTGGGCTTATGTGGCTCTCAGAATCATTCGTGGAATTTCCTGATGGGTTGGATAAAGGAGGTGAGAGAAAGAGAGATGGTGTAGAAGCCTCTATTTCTGAACTAGAGGTAACTAGAGAATGAAAATGTTGATGTGCAAAATCTCTGTTGGGACCTGAGAAAGAGGGATGATGGTGGGGCAAGAGAATCCAAGCAGAGAAAGGATCATTTTGAAAGTGAGAGGAATTCTGTCATGGAAATATTTAATTTGAGATGCTCTTTGGGTATTCAAGTTGACAGTGTGAGTAGGCTGTTAGATACACAAATTGGGGGACTAAGGGAGTGATGACTAATGGAAATGAAAAAAAAAATTGCAAGTCAACATAGACATGATATTTACAAGGGACCAGATACTAATACCAAAAAAATATGTGCCAGTAGCACTACAGGATATATTTGAACTTTTGAGGGAAAAATTCTGGAAATGGCTATCTGAGATTGAGCATGTGAACTGCTAGTGCTAGGTAGCATCCAGTTTCAATATTAGATCAAAACATGTTCTTTTGAATGGTATTATGCCATCATGGTTTTTGAACCACAGTTTCAAAAAAAAAAATCAAATACTGTTTGGGGAGAGTAGGGGGACAGGAAGTGAGACTGGCAATGTCCCGTGAAATTTTGGACATAGAGAAATGATGAAGGGCTCAACGGATGCATGAATTTTCTAAGTGACAAAATGTATACAGTATTTTCTAGGATTCAGATCTTGTATGTTCCCCTAAGACCCATTTGTTAGAGGCGTGGTCCTTTGAGTGGCACTATTTGGAATTGGTGGAATCTTTACTAGGTGAGGCCTCTTGGGAGGTCTTCAGGTCATTTGGTGACATGACTTCAAAGTGAATTGTGAGATCCTGGTCTCTTTCTCTTCCTCTGTACAACTTCCTGGTCATGTGGTGAACAATGTTGCTCAACCACCACACATTCCGACCATGATGTGCTGTCTTGTCCTGAGCCCAAAGAAATAGGATCATGGATCGGAATCTCTAAACCTGTGAGCTAAAATAAACCTTTTATCTTTAAAATTGATTATTCCAGCTATTTCTTATAAAATGGAAATCTAACTAACTTTGTACAATTTTTCTTTTAAAAATTTTTTGGGGGGCAAAGGGGATTGAACTCAGGGCACTTTACCACTGAGGTTCAGACCCAGTGTACCTAACTTTGGAGACAGGGTCTCTCTAAATTGCTGAGCATCTTGCTAAATTTTTGGTATTTTTGAAATATGCCTATGAAGGTTTTAGGATAAGTATTAGTTCCCTATGGCTTCTATAACAATTTGTCACAAGTTTGGTAAAAATAAAACAACATGAAATTATTCCCACACATTTCTGGAGGTCAGAAGTGCGGATGGTGGAGGCTCTAGTGCTTGCCTCAACCAGCTTCTAGGGCTACATCTTTTCACTTCTTGGCTCATGAAATCTTCTTCCATCTTCCAAACTAGCAGTGTATCATCTCCAAATCTCTGTTTCCATCACCACATCACCTTCTGTCCTGCGGTCCCCTGTGATGATGGTGGTTTATCCAGGTAATCTAGGAAGATCTCCCTATTTCAAGATTCTTAAATTACTCATATCTACAAAATGTCTTTTATATCAAAGCAGCATATTTATTGGTTCTAGAGATTCAGCTCTAGTTACCTGTAGGTGCCACTATTCAGCCTAACAGAACATAAATACTTAGGACATCATTTGGACCTAACTACTTAATAAATAGAACCATCAGACATTTCTTTGGCCTTGAAGTGCTCTGAAAAGCACTACTGAGAAACTAAGGTGTTGAAAACTGTGGAAGTTTGTTAACCTCTTACCAAGAGAAGTCATCAGAGAGTTCAAAGATTTCCAAATATTGAGTCAGAATATTCCAATATTCAGATTCTGGGAAGAAAGGATGTAATCAGCAAAGGAGATGGAGGAAGAATAGTTAATGATGTAGAAAAAAAAACTAGGAAAATGTGAAATCTCAGAAGACAAGCTAAAAAATAGTGATTCATGAATAAGAGAATAACAAATTTATCTAATACCACATATAGTGTGAGAACAAACATGAGATCTGACCTGAGTTCTTGGTCTTCATTGGGATCCTTAATATAAATATGTGCACATTTTAATGATTAAGTATTCAACAGGCCTCTAAGCTATTCTTTAGGGGGAAAAAAGTGACCCCGGCCCAATATAGCAGAAATTTTCATCGGTCTATCTTTTATCTCTTTGTATGGGTATCAGAGGTAGGTAACTACAGAAATCCATTGCTAATGAATTGCTCTGGAAAGAGTTATGCCCTGGAAACAGTTTGTACATGGTAGAAAGATAGATATTTCACAAGGAACCTGGATTATTCATGTAGGAGTGCTTGCTCTGTATCTAGTTGCTTTTTAACTGGCTCTGAGTTGGTCTGGAAAAGGCTGTCAGTTTTGGTAAAGGAGCCAGGCAGGATATTAATTATTTAATTAATAATTCATGCATGCATTCATTCAATACAGAGCTCCTACTAAATTGAACAACATGCTGGGGACTTGTTAAGTGCCAGGTAACAGGGTCTATAATGGCCACATTCTGCCTGAAGCAGCCGAAAGAGTAGACCATAGGGCAAAGCTGTGTGAGGTACCAAAAATAGGTAATTTCAATGATGCAATCTCAAACCTTACCCATTTTTTAAATGAGAATTTTCAGTGTATTGCATATATATATATATATATATATATATATATACAGTATATGTTATATATATACATAGTATATATTATGTATATACATGAATACATATACACGTATACATATACACATACACACTCACACATTATGCTATCAGGAATTTCATAGAAAACATTTTGATATAGCTTTCCTCTTAATTACCTCCACCAGTTTGCAGCAGAATATCAAATGAGCAGAGTAGAATATCCATTACATGACACCCACTTCAGTGACCTCAATAAATGTTTGCTTCACCATCCAGATGGAACAACCGAAATGTCTGCAATATTGAGCAGTGGCCAGGTAACATTCAAATGAAGCTCATTTTCTTTTTCAAACTGAAATTTGTTCTTTACATTTGCTTTCAGTTTAATTTCCTGTTATTTTGGGAAGAAGTATTCAGTTATGGTTATAAGCACCCTTCCTTTCTTAATTCAGCACTTTCAATTTTTTTTAGTATATGTTAAAGTTAAATCTATTTATATAGAGATAGAAGAAATATGCCATATTCTTTGTCACAGTATGAATCTTTAAAGGTATATTGTATTTACTCTTTGCAGTTTGGGCTGGGGGTTAAGAGAAGAACAGTCTGATTTTAGCTAAAGTGACTAAACTCACCTTGATGTGCATGATGTGAGGCTAAACCATCACCATTATCATATTCAATTTTATTTTTAGTATTAGTACTAGCCTATGGAGAAAAAAACTATACTTACATTTAAATCATACATTTGCAGGATTCCAGGAAGCATGAAACTATAGAGAATCCACAAAAGTAAGTTAACTAAGGTAGCTCTTCTTAAAAACAATAAGATTGCATTGTAGTAAACATCAAGAGGCTTAGAGAATAGAGGTTGCAGTTTCACCTTGCTTCATGGATCAGAAGAACACCTTGCCAATTGCTTCCCCCTAAACACTTCTTCACTTAAGGATTCATTAAGATTTCATTTGGCCTTCTCCCAGCCTCTCTTGTACCGCCTTTGGCCAATAACCATTCATCAACAATTTGTTTGCAATAAGCCCGTGAAATGGGATCTTCCTTCTGTCTCCTTCCCAAGTGGAATCAGAAGGATTTCACCTAAGAATTTGGAAGACTGTCATGTGTGTTTAAAAATACGCCTTCCCAAGGCAGTTTTCAGAAGGTGTCTGCTAATCTTCATTGAGGTTCTTTTGTTCTTCCTCATCATGCAAACAGTAATCCTACCTGAGTAGGTTTGTTAGATAAAATACAGGACGCTCGTTTTAAATCAAATTTCAAATTAATAACAAATACTTCTAAATATATGTATGCCTCAAATATTAAATAGGATATACTGTACTCAAAAAATCCATTCTTTATCTGAAATTGAAATTCAAGATGCATCATGTATATATTTACTTGCTAAATTTGACAATCCTATCCTGGGGATTAGAATATCAGTCACCTAGATATATCTGTTTTGGTACACTGTCAAATGGTCAGCATATCAGCCTTCTATACTCATCTTTTTAGAAAGCAAGGAAATATTTTCAGAAAGCCATTTAAGTATTTAGCAAGATATTTTAGTGAGATCCTAGTTCTCTTGAAAAGTGGCCATCAGATTTTCCTCACATTAAAACGAAAAAGGCTCCAGAGTCTTGTATCTCAGAGTACAACAGGAAATTGTAAAATCTTCATTTTCCATCAAATTTTGAAGTCAAATTTAACTCTTTTTAGGACATATAGATTCAGTGATGTTTATGTGCAAACTAGCAAAATGTAATAAACTTTTGTAAAAATTGTACATGAACTCAAAATGTTTTAGCATTTAAAAAGGAAGGGTCTCAGAGGCAAAGACTTAAGAGAGAATTGGTATGTTTTATATAATATTGCTGTGGGACTTTAGAACCGGCATTTATAGTCCACCACTAAAAATTTAAACCTACCTTATAAGGTGGAGTTGTGAAAATTAGACATCAGCAAAGGACTTAACTGGAGTAACAATAGGAAATCATTCAATAAGAACTATCATTTTTTTAGAGGCATAGATGATGATATTACCTAGTGAAATTAATCATCTTACATTGCTCAGGAACATACCAGCATCAAACTTCAAATAAAACAGTGAAGGGATTGGTTATCTAGCTCTGTAGTAGAGTGCTTGCCTAGCATGTGTGACACCCGGGGTTCCATCCCCAGGATAATCCAAACAAACAAACAAACAGAACAATGAAATAATTTAAGAGTAACGTGTCAAATATTTTAAAATTGAACTAACTATAAAGTATATTCGTAAAAAAATCAACCAAAAACAAAACTAAAGACAAGATAATTTGCTATTATTGTCCATGATTGTGTTAGTTAGCTTTTCTTTGCATGGATAAAATACTGAGAAAAATAACTTAAAGAGGGAGAGATTTATTTTGCCTCATGGATTCAAAAGTTTTGGTCCCTGACTGATTAGTCCTTTTTTTTTTGACTGTGATGGCACTGTACCTCATGTCAGGAATACATGGGTCTATTGCTTTGAGTCTGAGGCAAGGCAGAATATTAGGGTGTGGGAAAGTGTGGCGAAGGAGGATGATCACTTCATAGTGGCTGGGAATCGGAGAGAGAATGACAGAGAGAAGTGAGGGACAAGATGTATCCTTCCAGATCATGCCCACAGTGACCTACTACTTCCTCTAATTAGGCCCCACCTCCTATAGTTTCCACTACCTCCCAATATTACCATCAGTCATGAGCTCATAAATAGATTAATCCATTGATGAGCTCAAAGCCTTCACGATCCAATCATACCCCCAAATTCCCACTTCTGCAAATGCTGTTTCAAGGACCAACGCTTTGACACATGAAATTTCAAGGAACATTTTCTATCCAAAACCATAGCAGATGGTGCCATAAAAACATTTTTACCATTTAGGATTTTACTATGAATCATATATTAGAAAGACATGTCTTCAAGAACTGTGTGCAGTCCTATAGTCCCCCCACTTTACAATTATTTTTTTTATATTATTTGGCATGCATTTAGTAAGTATGTGCTCAGAGATGCATCTAGACTGAAATGCAAAATTATCAAAGGCATTGACCATATTTAATTTGCATGCTGTTGTCTACTGTTGGTATTTAGGAAATGATACCCCTCAGAAGCAGTCTTACAAGTAGAACGTCTTTCTGATTTTCTCCTGTACTTCTTTCTCCTGTTCTTCATTCTCCTGCCAGTTCTTAGAAACCAGAAGTCCAAAGCAAGCCATAAATCAAAAGTATAAATCACAAAGCTTAAAAGGATTACTCTGACCTTTCCCCCCTTTCCATCTCAGAGCTGGCTGTAAATAAATCCCCCCACTTACATTTTTTGATAGTCAATCATAAGACCTCCTATTTCAGAAGAGGTCTTGCCCCACGCTTGGGAGGAAGAAATCCTGCATAGAGGGGCCAAGAAGAATCTGAACAGACAGGCTCTTCGTGGTTTCCCTATTCAATCTACTATTATTAGGTCAAATCCTTTCATCTAATTACATTTCTACCTGAATCTACATACTTCATCAAACCTAAACATAAAAAGGCATGGTTCATCCTGGGTCTTTGAGTCCTCATCTGAAGCTTCCTATGTAAGAGGAAAACTAGGATTGTTATGGTTTGGATGTGAGTTGTCCTCCAAAAACTCACATGAACTCATGCAAGATGGTTCAGAGAAGATTGGCTTGGAGAGCGCTAACCCAATCAGTGACTTAATCCCCTGATAGAGATGAACTGAGTGGTAACTGAAGTGTTAGGGTGAGGATGGAGGAGTGGGCATTGGGGGTGTAGCTTTGGGGTACATATTTGTATCTGGCAAGTGGAAACCTCTCTCTCTGCTGCCTGATCATCATATGAGCTTGTTCCCTCTGCCGCACTCTTCCGCCATGATGTCCTGCCTCAACTTGAGCCCAGAGGAATGGAGCAAGCCGCTTATGGACTGAGACCTCTGAAACTGTGAGCTCCTAAGTAAACCTATTCTTCTCTACAATTGTTCTGGTTGAGCCTTTAGTCACAGCTGTGAAAAAGCTGACTAAGACAATGATCAAGTACATTTGTTATGCTTTTCCTTCTCAACTTGTCTTTTGTCATAGAAATGTCAACCATAACTGTTTACCATGGGTCCTCTAAAGTCTCCAATAGCTTCTCTAGTCCACGATTCTCTAGACCCTACTCTAATCTCTTAACTTTCTTTTCCTCCAAATGCCCAATCCTGGATCAACACATACATCCAATATTCTACACCTCAACTCACGATAGCTCACTGTTAGAGTAAATCACAGAACCATGCAGATTAATGACACCATTTGTTTTGGGATCTTAGACCTTGATGTCTAAATCAAAATTCCTTTCCTGGGTTCTAGTGAGCTCTTTCCTTACAGTGGCTAAATCTTTCCTAAATCTTACTGGTCTACGTCTTTCTCACTATAACCCCTACTGGTCTACGTCTATTTATCTTCTCTCTCAAGGTTACCAGAAAATTGAAACAAACACTGATCTTGATATATGAGCATGAATTTCCAACTTTATCTTTGTTCATATCACTTTCCTGAATAACTCCTTAACTGGATATAGCTCAAGTTATTTGTTGTACTATTTTTTAACCTTTATTTTATCTATCATTATTATTTTCATTTCACCTCTCTTTGTTTCAATACTGTGTCTTGGCTTTGTATTTTGTAAAGATGTGGGATATTTAGGTAACACAATCATAATTTTTAAGTATTTATCTGTTTATTTAAGTATCAATTACATTAATTGATTTTTTATTTTATAATAATACTGTATGAAGGTGATATAGCTATCTTCCATTGCCTATGGTGACTTTCTAATGAATAATTTAATGCTTTCTCTCTTTATAGCTGTCTGCTTACCAGTTGTGAGATAAAAAATGATAATAGAAAGATTCACATAAATTTCTCTTTGAATATAAGAGATGTCAACATTTTATTTTCCTTCAGAACTTAAATGACAAGAAGTCAGACATTTGTTATAAGCAAAGAGCCAGAAGAAGTCTCACCAGAAGGAACATATTCCAAGTTTGTTCAATCAGTACTTGACTGTGTGGCTGTGGGCAAGTTCTCAGGGTGCTGATCTGAGAAAAGGAGGATACATCCTGTAGAAATCTGTTGTAATAATTCATGAAAAAATCTACTTGAGAACCACAACCATACGTCTTCTGCTCAATAAATGCAAGTTGCCTTTCCTCCTTGTTCATTCTTCACAATCTTGTGTTTTGACACAAAATCTATTCTTGTATTAGTAATTATGACTTTGAAAGGATTTATGTAAAATAATTTTAAAACAACATCTTATGACATTATTAAATATCAAATCGAATATTAAATATTAAATATCAAATACCATTCATTTTAACTCATAGTTTCATTTCAGATAAATGTATTTCAAATCCATACAGTTTAAACAATTAAAATAGCAGGCTTCTTTTCCAATATAGATACAAAAGGTGGTTATAATACTTCTATGTCTTCATAAGTTACACAAACACTTTTATATTTATATCAATACGATGAGTGGATACTAATATTTTTGCCTTTAATACAAATAAGTGAAACACATGTCTTCATATTAACTCAAAGGATGACACTGACCTCCCAGAGAGACACTCCATTCAGATATTTCCCCTCCTTGTCCTTGCCAATATTTTCTATTTAACAGAGATCCACAGGCAGTTGAATTCCCTTGAAAACTAATTAGAACAAGTGTATAGAGAACACTGTATCTAGAAGTTTTAGGTTACCCAATTTGTGAATTTCTGTTCCTAAGTAGGATGAAAATCCTGTAAAAATAGGTATAAAGGAAAAAAAATATGCAAGTCCCAGATCCCTAGAATACAATAGAGCTATCCACATTCATAGACCTCCTACTTGTCCAATATATTTATTCAAAACAACATTTATTGAGCTACTTTTGTAGCTCATAACTTGTAATAACTGTGGCATAGGAATCATAAAGTACATAGTGATTGAAAATCAGGTTAGGATGTAGAGAGTGGAATTTTGAGGCTATCTTATTAATATTTGGTACCAATATTGATATTGGTTAATGTTTGATCCTTGTTTTCCTTTAAAAGACTTGGAAAACATGATGGAATCTCTTCTCAAAGCACAACTGGAATGTTTGGTCCATTATTTGTCCACGTCACCTTGAATAAGAGCTGTGGGACTTGCTAATTCATTCTGTGAGGCTTTTGCCTCCAAAATAAACTTTTGACTGGAGAAACTGAAGTTGTCCTTGGGAATTCCAGTTTTTTTCAGCCTGCATCACTGGATAGCCAAACTTGTAGCCCAAACCGTTTCTTCATAGATGTAATATTCATATTCCAACCTGAGCATAATTTAAATTTTGATTTGTTCTAGTTCATTCCATTTGCATTTATAGTTTTTTTTCCTCCTTCCCCGTGGATTAAAACATTTCATTCTTAACCTGATGTTGAAGTCAAAACTGAATATTCTGGAGTTCCTAAATCTAACATACAATTTCAAATTGGAATAGCAAGAAAAAAAATGTAATACATACCACTCAATAATTTATTTCTGAAATATTTATTCAACCAGTTCTGTCTTAACTGAAAATTGAGCCTGAATAATTTACCCCTCACCTCCTCAGTCTCCTCAATACCGGTTTTGTTTCATTTTTAGTGTATATTTTAATTCTACAACTGTATGGAGTACAGTGAAATAATTCAGTTCATGTGTACAGAATGAGGTGATCAAATCAGTGTAGCTAATATTGCCTTCTCCTTAAACCATTTTTAAAATATCTGATTAACAATAACTGTGCTTATATGTGGAGTCCAGAGTGATATTTCAATACATGTGTAAAATATGTACTGATCAAATCACCATTGTTAATGTTTACATCTCCTCATGACTTTGTGATTGGGGTCCTTGAGCTCCTCTCTTCTACCTAGTCATGAAACATAATAAGTTATTGTGAGTGATAGTCCCCTCAGGGTCCTGTAGAACACCAAAGCTTGCTGCTTTTGTCTGTCTCTGTTTGGGAACCCATCAACTAATCTTATGCTATCCCTTCCCCCACACTTTCCAGCCTTTAGTAATCACTATCATATGTTCCATTAAACTTTAAGAACATCCACATGAGCGAGAACATGTGGACTTTGTCTTTCTGCCTCTGATTTCACTTAACATCATATCCTTGAGTTCCTTCATTTTGCTGGAAATGAAGTTATCCTTTTTCGAGGATGAATAATACTTTACTGTGTATATAAACGTACCATGTTTTCTTTCTCTATTTATCCATCAATAAGTATCTAAGTGGATTTATCTTAGCTATTGTGAACAGTGCAGCAACAAACTTGGGCATGCAGGTGTCTCTTGGATACACTAATTTCATTTAGTGACCTACTAGTGGGATAGACCTATTTTAAATTTTTTGAAGGACATTTGTACTCATGTACATTCCTAGCAACAGTGAATAAGAGTTTCCTTTTCTCTACATATTCATCAACACCTGTTTATTTATTTTTATATTATAAAATCTAACTGTACAAGGTGATATCTCATTGCGGTTTTAATTCATATCTCCCTGACAGTTAACGATGTTCATCATTTTCTGAAAAATTTGTTGTCATTGAATTTCTTTCCTAGGAAGTATTTATTAATATTAATTATTTGTATTAATTGAAATATTCAGATTTTTATTGTCACTTTTTAAAAGTTTCTTATATACCATGGATATTTTTTCCTTTATAAGTTGAATTGCTCACAATTTTTTTTTGTTTCTTTTTCTGTAGGTGGTTTTTTGACTCTGTTGATTGTTTCTGTTGCTGTGCAGAACTTCTTAGTTTTATGCAATCTCATTTGCTCTTGTTGAATGTTCTTTGTGATTTTATCCAAAAGCTCATTGCCTATACCAAAGTCTTGAAGTGTTCCCCCTAGGTTTTCTTCTAGTAATTTCATTGCTCCAAATCTTACAATAAAAGTCTGATCTGTTTTGAGTTAGTTTTGTGTAGGGTAAGACATAGGGATCAAGTTTCAATGTTTTTCACATGAATGTCCAGTTTTCCCAGCACATATTTATTGAAGAGGCTGACCTTTCTTCAGTGTGCTTTTGGTGATCTCATCAAGATTCAGTTGGCTGTAAATACATGTTTTTTGTTTTTTGTTTTAGGGATCTTTACTCTATGCCTATACCGTGCTGTTTTGATTACTATAGTTCAGTAATACATTCTAAAGTTGGGTAGTATTTGTTTATTTTGTTTTACTATGCTTTATTTAGTTTTATCTGGGGTCTTTTGTGCATTTTAATGGGTTTTAATATTGTTTTATCTAGTTCTGTGAACAATGTTATTGGTATTTTGATGAGAATATTGTGAAATATGTAAATCACTTTTGGTTTTATGGACATTTTAACAATATTATTTCTTCTAATCCATGAAGATTGAAGGTCTTTTCATTTTTTTGTAACTTCTATTTCTTTGATCAACATTTTGTAACTTATATCATGGAGGTCTTTTACTTCTTTGATTAAATTTATTCCTAGTTATTTTTTGTGTTTATTGTGAATGGGAATCCTCTCATAATTTATTTCTGGGCAATCTCCTTATTAGAGTGTTTTTAAATTGCCACTGATTTTTGTATACAGCTTTTATACTATACAGCTTTACTGAATTTATTGATCAGTTCTTTTATTGGAATATTTAGACTTTTAAAAATATGGAATTATATCAACTTAAACAGATAATTAGATTTTCCCTCTTCCTATTTACATGTCTTTTATTTATATCTCTTGCCTATTTGCTCTAGTTAAAAATTCTAGTTCTATGTTAAATAAAAGTGATGAAAGTGGATAGCTTTGTCTAATTCTGGATCTTAGGGAAGAAGCAAAAAGCTTTATTAAATTGAGGTATGTTCCTTATATAACCAATTTATTCAGAGTATGATCATGAAGTGATATTGAATTTTATTGAAAGCTTTTGCTGCATCTAATGAGATGATCATAATAATTGTTCATTTTGTTGATGTGCAGTATTGCATTTATTAATTTGTACATGATGAATCATCCTTGCATTCCTGCAGTAAATCCCACTACATCATAATGAATAATTTTTTTCCATAGGTTGTATTTGATTTGCTGGTATTATACTGAGATTTTTTTCTCTATATTCATTAGATATATTAGTCTATAGTTTTATGGTTTGGGTTTTGTCTTTGTCTGGTTTTAGTACCAACATGATGCTGGCCTCATAGAATGAGTTTAGGAATTCCTCCATTAATTTTGTATGTTTTATTTGTGTGTTGGGTAGGGGGAGAAGAATTTAAGAAGAGTTGCTATTTAGTTTTCATTTACAGTTTGATGAAATTCAGCAGTGGCTCCAACTGACCCTAACCTTTTCTTATTTTATATATAAAAAATGATTCAATCTTACTGCTTGATATTGAGCTGTCTATATTTTCTATGTCTTCGTGGTTCACTTTTGGTAGAATATATCTGTATAGAAATTCAGTTTTCCAATTTGCCAAAGTATAGTTGTTAATAATAGTCTCTAATGGGCCAGTGTTTCTGTGGTATATTGGCCAAAGTGGTAGTGTTTTCTT
This sequence comes from Marmota monax, assembly GCF_021218885.2. Classification (NCBI taxonomy): domain Eukaryota; kingdom Metazoa; phylum Chordata; class Mammalia; order Rodentia; family Sciuridae; genus Marmota; species Marmota monax. Next base: position 3,455,713 of record NW_026694501.1, on the reverse strand, counting down.
TTTCTTCTCTGATATTATTTATTTGCACCTTCTCTCCTATTTTATTTTAATCAAACTAAAGTTTTATCAATTTTGCTTATCTTCTGAAAACAACAACACTGATTAAATGATTTTTATATTTCTTTTCTATGTCTCTCATTTATTCAGCATTTATGTTTATTATCTTTCCTTTAAATTTTGGGACTGGTTTGTTCTTGCTTTTTGATGACTTTGAGATGGAAATTTAGGTTTCTCATTAAGATCTTTCTGTTTTTAAAATACAGGCATTTTTGCTATAAAATTACTTCCTATTGCAATATCCCGTATATTTGTCATTACCTGTTATTTTCTTGGTTTTATTGTTTTATAGTAATTGGGCATTGAATCCAGAGCCTCTCACATGCTAAGCAAGCACTGAACCACTGAGCTATATCCGCACTTTTTCATAAATTTTGGTATGTTATGTTTCCTTTTTCATTTTTTCAAGAAAAATTTTAATTTCTTTTTTGATTTCTTTCATGATTCATCTTTCATTCAGGAAATGTTGGTACGTCTCCCTGAATTTATAAAATTCATAAAGCTCTTTTGTTGTTTATTTCTGTCTTCATTCCATTGGCTTTAAATACGACATATGATATGGCTTCAATTTCTTTAAATTTTTTGAGATTTGTTTTGTGGCTTCCTATATGGTCTATTCCAGGGCATATCTTATGTACTGATGAAAAGAATGTATATGCTTCAGCTGTTGGACGAAAGGTTTTGTAAATAATATCTGTTAAGTCCGTTTAATCTATAAATATAATTTAACTTTTATCTTTTTTTGGTTGGTTTTTTGACTGAATGATCAAGCCATTGATAGTGAGGTTTTAAAGTATCCCACCATCATTGTATTGTAACTTATTTCTCTCTCTAGATCTAATAATATTTATTATATAAAATTGGGTCCTCTGGCATAAGGTGATTGTGTATTTACAATTATTATATTTTATTATTGAATCAATGCCTTGATTATTACATAGTGACTTTGTCTCATTTTATAGTTTTTGTCTCTATTCTATCTGAGACAGGAATAGCTACTGCTACTCGCTTTTCTATCCCACTTGTGTGGTACATCTGTTTTCATCCTTTCACTCTCAGTCTGTGTCTTTAATGGTGAAATGAGGATTTTCTGGATAACATATCTTTGGGCCTTCAATTTGTACCTATTCAGTCAGATTGGGAAATTTTGTCTATTTACATTAAGGGTATTATTGATTAGTAATCAATTTCTCTTATCATTTTAAAACAATTTTCTTCTGTTTTTTTCTTAATATTCTTTGTCTATTTTCCCTCTCCTACTCTTCATCTTTGTGACTTGGTGATTTATTTCAATAATAAGGCTTGATTATTTTTGATTCCTCTTTTTAATAGTTATTCTTCCAAAGGACTTTATACATTCATGTGTTGTCATAATGGTAGTTGCCTTCCTTTTGTTTCTGGATATAGGATTCCCTTAAGCATCTTTTGTAAGTCCAGTCTGACAGTGATTAATTCCTTCATTTTCCCCTTATCTTAAACGTATTTCATTTTCATTTCTGAAGGATAGCTTTTCTGGGAATAAGTTTTGATTGAAAGTTATTTTTTTCCCCAGAATTTGAAGTAGGTCAGTCCAAGCATTACCTCCTGACCTTTAAGGTTTCTGCAGAAAAAAATTCCCATTAGCTTACTGTAAATTTCTTTAAATGGGACTTGGTGCTTTTTTCTTCTAGTTTTTAAAATTCTCTCTTTGCCTTGCACTTCTGAGAGTTGGATTATGCCATGCCATGTTGAGGACCTGCTCTGGTTATGTTTATTTAATATCCAATGAACTTCTTGTACCTAGATATTTGTAACTTTCTCAAGAATGGGGTCATTTTCAGATCCTAATGATTCTATGATTCTATAGGTTTTTGCATCTTTTCCCTTTTTTTTTAAACCCTTAGGTTAGTCACAAAATGAAAATATTTGTTTGGTTAATGGTGTCCCCAAAATCTCAGAGTCTACCTTTATTCTTGTTTTTTTTTTTTTTTTTTTTTTTTTTTTTTTTTTTTTGCTTTTTTGTTTGTTTATAAATTTTTCTTATCAGACTAGGTTGTCTCAAACATCATGTCTTCAGTTTATATATTCTTTTTTCCCGTTTTATGTAGTCTATTGTTTAGGCTTACACCATATTTTTATTTGACTAATAAAGCTCCTCATCTTCAAGATTTCTTTTTGGTTCTCTTTCCTGAATTTCCTATTCAGGAATTATTATATATTTCCTGAATTTCCTATTCATAGCATTCATTTTATCCTAATTTAATTCAACTATCTATATTCTGTTGGGTATCCTTGCTCTTTATAGTCATTCATTTAAATTTTTTTATCAGGAATTTGGTCATTATTTTCTTTGAGATCTGTTGCTAAAGTTATTGAGGTTTTTTGAAGGCATTCTGTTTCTTATTTGAAGGCATTCTTGTGATGCTATGTTGAAATTCGTGCACCTGGTGAATCAGTTATATCTGCTAATTTTATAAGGCAGCTAATTTAGTAAATGACTTTCTTCTGAAGATGTGTCTTGGGGGTTGGCTTAATGTGCAATGCGGTTTTGGTTCCAGCTAGGTGCTATAGTGTAGTCTTAAGGAGACTACTTTGGCTGTAATTAATGGCTTTGGACACAGTGTGTACTGCAGCAAAGTCAAAAAGACCACTGTCTCTTGGAGCCACATGGGATGAGTACCCTCTAGTGTCCCAGGTGACTATGGTCAGTGGGTATTGGCTGTCCAAGGTGTCCACTCCAACAATGGGATTGGTGGCACCAGAATCATGGTGGATGTTTCCTTAGGCACTTCTAGGAAAATCTCTGCTGTTTGACAAAGGTCTCTGGAAGCTTCAACAGTGGTAGAGGACCTGAAAAAAATGCCTTGAATCTCAGCAGTGCAATGAGCCCACATAAGGCTGCCCATGAGGTGAGACATCAGTGGGAAAACTGGTATCCCCTCCAGGGCTCCTGCTGTCTTCCCCAGTGGGCTCCACACTTGACACAGGGGGAAGCCATGGCAAAGAACTATTGTGTCCACTAGTCCCAGAATTGGCACAAGCCCACATAAAGCTGCCTATGGGGTGGAAGTGGTAGTAACTCATTACAAATAGAATTAAATTGCACATATGCAAACCCATAATTTGTGTGCACATGTCTTGGTAAATTTCCTGTTGCTAATAACACAATACCACAGACTGGGCAAGTTGTAAAAGAAATAATTTTATTTTGGTTTATGGTTGTGATTCACACTTGAGGAGCCACAACTGGTGAATAGCTTTTCTTCTAGTAGAATAACAAGATGGTATGGGGCATCAAGGGTGGAGAGATGAGAAATACATGGAAAAACTAAAACAAAACAACAACAACAACAACAAAAAACCTGACTGTTGCTCCCTCTTGTGATAGCCCATGAGTGCCTTAATCACATGAATGGATAATCTCTTCATGAAGGCAGAGCCCTAGTCACACTTTAAAGATTCCATATGCCCTCCCTGTTAGTAATCTCACAATCAGGATTAAATTTCAGCATGAGTTTTGTAGGGGGCAAACCATACTCAAACTATAGTAGTATTTAAGAAAGAAGGAGAATGTAAAGAAAGTAACAAGGGCCCACTTTTTAATTCAAAGTTGTGATACCCCTATATCTATCCAATTTCATCTCTGACCTCCCCATTACAAGGTAACAACTTGCTGAATTTTGTTTTCTCTCTTCTTCATTTATTTCCTTTTCCCCCTAGTTTTACTATCATCCCTTAAAAAAAAAGAGTATTAATAATTCTGGTTTAAATTTGATCTTTTGTTTTTTCAAAAAGTATATCACACACCAATTTATTTCTCACTGGGGGTCTATTGTATTCCCCAGTACAGTCTAGGCATGGAACAGAATCACTACCACAATGATCTTTTGCATCGTCCTTTTATAACCACATCACTCTCCCACCTTGCTTGTACCTGTGCCTAATGGCTAGCAACTGCAAATATATTCTCATCTCTAAAGTTCTGTCATTTCAAAACTCCTATGTTCATGGAATCATACAGCCTTCAATCTTTTGGGAATGTCTTTTTCAGCTCAACATATTAGAGAGACATCTAGGTTGTGGATATTAACCTTTTAATTGCTGGCTAGTATTGCATAGTGTGGACACACCACCTTTATTTAACCTACCATCTGTGAAGGACATGTGAGCTGTTCTCAGGTTGGGGCTCTTGTATATAAAGATGCAATTACCATTTATGCACAGATTTTTTTTGTATGAACATCCTTTTCAATCATTTTTTCTGAAATATATATATTTAAGAATAGGCCAGGTACGGTGGTGCATGCCTGTAATTCCAGCAGCCCAGGAGTCAGAGGCTGGAGAATCAGGAGTTCAAAGCCAGCCTCAGGAATTTAGCTGGGAATTAAGCAACTCAGTGAGACCCTGTCTCCAAATAAAACACAAAATAAATAGGGCTGGGGATGTGGCTCAATGCCCCTGAGTTCAATCCACAGTACTCAAAAAAATAAATAAATAAATAGAATTATTGTGTCATATAGTAACTCCAAGAAACTGCCAAACTTTTCTCCAGACTTCTATACCACTTCACATTCCCACAAACAATGTACCAGGGTTCTAGTCTCTTCCCATCCTTGCAGTAATTGATAATGTCACTGATTAATTGTAGCCATTTGATAGGCATGAGTGGGGTTTCAGTTTGCATTTCCCTAATGCCTAATGATGTTGGCTTATGTGCTTTATAAATTATCTCTGACATTTTTTTAAGACTCATTCATTCTAATACATATAGATGCAGTTCATTCGTTTTCTGTTAATCTAGATTTTTCCGTTATAACAATCATGCTTTAATGATTTCATTGACAGTCAATGTATGGGATGTTTTCATTTATGTGCAAGTATTAACTAAGGTGCTCTAAGCATTCTGGCACATGTTGCCAGGTGTATGTGTCTGAGGTATTTGCTAGACTATATTCATGAAGCAGAATTTTTTTGGTCATGGGAAAACTATACATGTTTGATTTTTCCAGGTAGTAACAAACCCTTTCCCAAAGTCCTTGTATAAGTGTGGTTCCTGGCCATGTACTGGACATTGCCTAATTTGGTGTTCCTAAACTGAACTTTGTAATTAAAGAGAGCCTAAAATCTGGAGCCTGAAGACCTGCTTGGATCCCTGGGTAAGTAATTAAACCCTGTGTGCTTCAGCTTCTTGATATATAAATTAGATCACAGCTTATCATGAGGATTAAGAGAGAGAGGGGAGGGGAAGAGAAAGAGAAATAGAGAGAAGAAGAAAGAAATACATGAGAAAGGGAGCCTGTGCTTGGATCATAAAGGCACTGACCTCAGTAGTGGATGAATCCCCTGATGAAGTCAGAATTTGATGGCATTATTGGGAGATGGTACAAACTGTCAGAGCTGGGGCAGATAACTTAGGACTTACCTTGACAAGTGGGTCTTGCCTCTGGCCTCTTCCTCTCTCTCTACTCCCCAGCTGCCCTGAGCTAAGTGGCTTTGTTTTGCCATGTCATTCAGCCATGATGTTCTGCCTCCTTCATGCCCGCCTAGAATCCCAGGATGTGATGGTATTGTGAAACAGGATCTTCACAGATGGAAGTAGATAAGATGAAGTTGTATTGGATTAGACTGTGCCCTGAACCCAGTGACCAGTGTCCTTATAAGTAGAGAGAAACAGGCAGACATACAGAGAAGAAGGCCATCTGAAGACAGAAGAGTGTACAGTCCTGCTGACACTAGTCAAGGAACCCTGGAGCCAGAGACAGTGGAAGAGCTAAAAGAGGCATCTTCCCTGGAGCCTTCAAAGGGACTATCACCCACTGAGTGCAGTGGTGCACGCCTGTAATTCCAGTAGCTCCGGAGGCTGAGACAGGAGGATTGCAAAGTCAAAGCCAGCCTCAGCAAAAGTGAGGCACTAAGCAACTCAGTGAGACTCTGTCTCTAAATAAAATACAAAATAGGGCTGGAGATGTGGCTCAGTAGACAAGTGCCCCTGAGTTCAATCCTTGATACCCCCCCACCAAATAAAAGGGAGTATAACCCTAATGTTACTGCAATTCCAGACTTCAGTTCTTCACAACTGAGAAAATACAGTGCTGCTCTATTTAAGTCACCTGATTTGTGGTAGTTTATTTTGGTAGTCCTTGGAGACTAACACAACTGTGGAAGAGGTGAAGACAACTCTGAGACAAAAATAAACATATAAATGTGAACATTCTAGATTATAGGTTAATATTTATATGTAAGCATATATGTATATCTAAATAAATTCATATTTCATAAAATATTTTATGTACAATACATCTATGAAATGTGTATTTATACAAAATATATTTATAGGGTAATATGAAACATGAATTTATATATAAATGACTACATAGTTATGATATATCTTCATTTTGTGACTTATCTAATAGACTAATATATTTATGAATGTTATAAATAAGACAGCTGTAAATTGCAGATCTAAAGAATGTGTGTGCATGTGTTTGTTTGTATCTATGTGCACGTTGGTGTAGGGAGATGGAGGATCATTTATATCTCTGGACTTAGCCTTAAGCGGGGATCTAGAACACCTACCCTGACTGTAGTGCATTATTCCCCATTTTAAGGCACCCTTCATGGACATTTGTGCTGAATGATTTTTCTTCCCCTGAGAGCTTGTGTGGCTTAAAGGCAAACGGAGAAATATAAAAGAATATGAAGTTGGGGATGGAGCTCAGTGATAGACCACTTGACCAACATAGTTCAGGCCTTAGGTTTGATCCCAAGCACACATAAATAAATAAATAAACAAACAAACAAGTAAATAAATAAATAAAAATTAAAAGAAAAACAGGATATCATTGTAGTATACAGGACATACTATTCTTCCAAATAGCAGAAATATATGCCTTGCAAAAATGTATTCACTATTTTGAAGGCAGAAATAGCTGTGAACATCTATCCAAGTTGATGGCACTGAACTTCCAATTCTCCTCCCAAGGACAAAGGTTTTACACATCCCCGAAGCCTAAAAGGACTTTGCAAGTGGAGCGAATCTGTTAGGAAGCACAGGTTTTGCCTCTTATCATGTGGGGTACCGAGGCCAATCTGCTGATGTGTGCTTTACACTAAAATGGTGCCATACCCTTTGAGCCACTATGGAAGGTGACTTGGATTGGTGTTGACAAATATGGCCACAGATGGAAAGCCAATCTCCCTCTGATGCACAGTGTCCTTTGGCTTCTACCAAAGATCAGGAAACGGGAGGCCAAGTATATGCCCTTCACAAACACTGCATCCTCCTACCACCCACAGTGGGGTTACATAGCGCTATTATTTGGAGTTAATTCACATGTGGTGTTGGTGGACTAAGGATCTATGCTTGTGCCAATAAGATGAAGGTTTTATTTGAGATTGTGTTCAGTATAATCCCTTGAATAAAATATGATTTGAACATTTGATTTAACAAAAAGGTCACTAAAAAACCACACCAAAACTGTACTACCTGGAATTTAAATGGTGAATACCCTGCCTCTCTGATCCCACATTGCTCCTCCCAACAGTGAGAGGATTCTGGTTCAATTGACACACAATCAGGGATGTAAACAATAAGCTATCATTCCCACATGGCACCTCAAGGATTTGCATATTTAAATGTCAAAGAGGGTTCAGCCAAGTCTGTGTGCCTTGGCTCTCCTGTGTTAAAACCAGGGACCTTTGTGCTGAACACTGGACGTGAAGACAGTAGAGCTCTTCAGGTGTGAGGTAAGCGAAATGCAGAAGTTCCATTTCTCACTGAGTTAGGGGAGGCTTCATTTTCTCATTACAGCTTATTAAAACATCCCAAAGTAGGGGGAGGAAAAAACCCCAGTTTGGATGATGAGCATCTCACATGCCCTGTGAACAGCATCCACTCCTATTCTGACATCCTCACTTTGTGTTCACTCTCAGTGATAATTATGTTGAAATCTCAGACCTGTATCACCAGCCAACTGGCCTGTGAAGTCTGTGAGATTCTTAGACATTGAGAGAAGTCTTCCATCTACTTCTGCTTAGAAGAATCCTTGCCAAAACACTATGCTGAGCTCACCTGGTCCCCTGGACCAGCAGAAGAGTCCTGCTTGGGCACCTTTCACTGAAACTGCTGGTTAGGGGATCCCAACTGGTTCCCTGTTCAGGGCTTTCACAGGCCCTACACCTATTCTCACCCTATGCAGAAAACACCTGTAGATTCTCCAATGGGCTTTAGCCTTGGGATATGCTCCTTAAACAAAAAGAAAATTTAACCTGAGAACCCACTCTCCGCAAAACTTCCTGAAATGATTCTACTTTCTTCTCTTTCTTAATTCTTTTAGGTCTTAGTTTCCTCCTACCCTTGTGACCTCTAGTATTCCATTATGGTTATAGTCTTTCTAATCTCTTCCTAACAGCTTCTACTCAGCAGGGGAAAAAAAATGGACCATGTTATATCTAACAACCAAGTGGTGAGCCCTCTGGATTGTGGAGTTGTGCTGTGTTCTCTGGTTCCTACCAAGATTGTGCCTAACTCATCATGAGTCTCAGCAGAAGCAACACGGACACCACCGCCATTTGCAAATATCCAATTATGGATCAGACACTCTACAAGGAAATTACATTGCCCGGCACCTGTGCAGAACCAAAGTCTTGTTTCAGCGTTTCTCACAATTAGCAGAGGGCAGTTGCCTCCATGGTGTGTAGCCAGTTGGGGTGACTGGCAATTCTCCCCTCAAAAGCCTCACAAGACAGCTGGCAACTGTGCAAGCAATGGTACAGCCTCAGTGTGTGTGCACATAAAAATGCGAGATGATGGTACCCATCTAGGGCAGCCTTCGCCTAGCTTGTCTGCTCTTGGCTCTGTTGAGAGTCTCCAGGGACTGCTAGATTCCCAGCCCCTATCTTGAACGGTTCTTCCAGCAGAGAGGCAGAGCAACGACTTCCCCCATCTGGTTTCTTCCCTTGCTATCCCTTCTTCTGCCCAGATTTATAATTACCATAATGGGACATAGCAATTGTTCCACGTTCATATCGATTGCAGCCCAGGCTGGAAAACTCAGTAGAGGTTACAGGGTGGGATGTTAGGGAGTTGCATCCACTTGTCAGGGAAATTATGACATCCAGAGACAGGTCACAGGCTTTGTGACTTGGATTGCTTTAGAAGAGCAGGTTGAGAGAGCTCTGCATGATAAATGGCACCCGATGGCCAAATGCTTTCCAGAATTGGGGTGGAAAGTGTCCGAGTGGACACAGTCTTTCTCTTATGGTGCAAGTGACTCTCTGAGACAACAAGCCATGAGACTTCCTCTTCAGTTCACATTTATGGAGAGTCTGTTACTGCACTGCCTCTTCTCTTAGCATTATATATTAAGTCAATTTTTTTTTTATAAGCTAGGGAGAAATTCTGTGCTGGGTAGAGTGGAGATTTTGGTTAGAATTAGTTACATTGTCCAGGGCAATACAGTCACTGGTTTGCTTTTTTAAAATCATTTTTATGGAATGGATTATTTAATGGCACAGTTATTATAAAAGTCAACCAGTATGACCGATGAAATTGGACAAACGAGTGTTTTTGCTTACACACTCAATAATAAAAGACAGCACCTTGGCCTCTACTTCCTCAATAGCCCCAAGTACGATCTCCCCCCAAATGGTCAGAGAATCTCAGATCTGAATGCCTGGAAGTCTCCTGGGGAATCACAGACTACTAAATAGTCCATTGAATCTAGAGAGTCTGCCTGGTTGAGCAATTCATCTCTCTAGGACCGTTTCCTGTGACCCAATCCTCACTTTGTTTTGGGAAAAAAAACATTGTATTTCTGAAGAGCTAAGGAGTACCAATAGTCTTCTTTGTCTGAACTGCCTTCTGCATCCTAGAACCTTACCATTTATTTAATTTTGGACCTTGTACTATTAACACATGCCTATGGCTAGGGATGTGGCTCTGAGGTAGAGGGCTTGCCCAGCAGGTACAAGATCAAATCTGGATTTGATCCCCAGATACAAGAAGCAATTGAAAATGGCCCCCAAATAACTATAGTTAGAAAAAGTAGGAATTTATTTTTTCTTATATAAAATCTAGGTAGGTTTTTCCAGGCTAGCGTGGTAGTCCAGCAGTAATTAGCAGGCTCTTTTGCTAGCACCATGAAGCTTCTGTTTTATTTGCAATGTGGTTACCAGTTATTGCCATGAAGTTTTAATTCCAGTGAGCAGGAGAAAAGAAGAGGGACAGTACAGGGCCAGTCCTTGTAAAGGAATGTTGACATATCCCTTCCACCCACAAATTATTGGTCAAAACTTGGTCAGATCTCAACATCTTGCTGTCTAGCGTTCTGAGAAGTGGTCTCTAGCTAGTGTTTATGTTCTCAACTCGAATTCTCTCTTCCTGGCTGGGGGTATGATGATGTTTTAATCATTTGTATGAGCATTTTATTTTTCTTCAGAAAGTCTTATTTTGTGATTTTATTTGAATTACAATCAATAGAAATTTGCAGTTGGATTTTTTTTTACTTAATATCATACTGTGGGCATTCACTTATATTGTGGGAATCTCATTTAATAAAATAAAAATTTCACAAGGACTTTTTCTTTAATTTCCTGTTTTACTAATAGTTATTGAACTGACTCAAGGGCATTTAGTTTTTCCGATTTTTTATCTTTTTTTTTTACATAACCATAATAAACACCCATAACTACTTGTCTTCACTTTATCAATAGAAGAGATTCTGAACAGGTAGTTCTAGAAAATGTTTTTGAACTTCTTAAGAAACATGATTCTTTATTTAAGAAGAATTTCCTATTTAGAAAGATTGAATCAATCTACATTCCCACCTTAGGAATGTACCTTATTTCTTCATTATTTACTATTTGCTATGGTCTAGATATGAGGGATCCCCCAAAACTCATGGGTGAGATAATGCAAGAATGTTTAGCGGTGACATGATTGGATTATGAGAGTTGTATGCTAATCAGTGGATTAGCCAATTGACATGGACTAGCTGGGTGGTAAATGTAGGCAGATACGGTATGTCTGGAGGAAGTGGGTCACCGAGGGCTTGACTCAGGGATTTATATTTTGTCCCTGGAGAGCAAATCTACCTGTCCCCGCCCCTCTGCTTCCTGGCTGTCACATCCTGAGCTACTTTCTTCTGCCACTCCCTTCTGCCATGATGTTCTGCCTAACCTCAGGCTCAGAGCTTTGGCAGTGGCTGACCATGGACTGAACCCCTGAAACCATGAGCCAAAAAATAATCTTTTCTTTCACTAAGTTCTCCTTGTGGGGTATTTTGATCACAGCTCTGCAAAACTGACTCAAACAGGACTCCAACACAGAATCTCTCTAATAAAAACAGTCTGCCTCGTTTCATAGTTGAAAATCATATTTTGGTATTTTGTTTTGAATTTCTGAGTGATCAAGCATGTCTTCAAGCCTTGACACTTGTCATGCTTTGGGAACTAGCTCAGAGATTCACTGGAGGACACAGGTCTGCTGTGCACTGTCCAGAGGCTGCCTTCACAAAGGCAAGTGTCATCTCTGGCTGTTGAGGCTGTCAAAACACTAGGGGGAGAGGGAGGTAAATAAATTATGAGAAAATTAAATTTTAAAGAAATTTTTAAAATGCGTGATGATGTATTTCAAACGTCCCCTTATCTCATGAGAAGAACAAAGTCCTTACGGTGTCTTGAAAGAACCTATAAGGCAGAGCTCTCTAAGCCTCAGACTTCATCTCCTGCCACACTGCCCTTCTCTCCTCCTGTCATTTAGCCCAGCAACCACTCCTTTATCCTGCTCTGTGACTATAATACTCCTCTGCCCAAAGATAAAAGACATAGTCCTTCATTCCTCAAATTTCCTGTCCACCTGGTGAGACAATGGCCTTATTCACACCACCTTCCTCATCTGCCTCTGTTTTATTTTTTTCCATGTTCTTCTCAAATAGAATATGATATAGTTATTTATTTATTTATTTATTTATTTTGGGTTTTTATGTTTCCTATCATGTTCACTCAATAATGTACCAAGAAAATAGGAATTCTACTACTTTTGACTACAGCCATCTCTCCAGGATCTGGATCCGTGTGTTGTGGAGAGTAGAACATCATTATACTTTGTGTGACAAACAAACATTAAATATCATGAAAGTGCAGTGTATTCATTCACTTTATGTTACTATGATAAAATTCCTGAGGTTGAACAACTTATAAAGAGGTTAATTTAGCTCACAGTACTTGAAGATTGAGGGCCAGGTGTCTGTATCAGCTCAGCTCTAGTGAGATGTCTTAACAATGGCATGAGCATGTTAGAGAAGGAAATGTCACATGACAGCACAAGAAGCCAGAAAGCAGGGAGGTACCAGTCTTGCAACCATTGATTAGGCCCTGCCTATGTAAGATCCTACCACGTCTCCATACTACCATCCTGTAGAATGATACCAATCATTTGTTAAATGAATTTGAACAAGGTGCTTTTTGAGGATTCCAGCACATGAATCCTCGGGGGACATGCTCACACCATACCCAGTCCATAACAGGCAGCAAAGTGTAGAACTAACCCTTGAAAGAGGCCTGAAAGGCACAATAAGATCACAAATTGGAACAGTCTATTCCAGCTCTGGGCTTGGAACTGGGGAGAAAACCAGCACATCATCTGAGGAGTAAAAACTAATGCAGGAAAAGAGTGAGAGATGGCCAAGTAGGACATTCAGTAATGGAAAACCATGGAGGCCAATCTGAGATTCAGGGCCTCTTTCCAAAATCACAAGCCACCAGTAATGGTACCGAGTAAGTCACGACACTGATTCCAAACACCGTCAGGAAGCACAGTATTTACATGCTAGTCATCTTCTTATGAAGCCAGAGGACTTCCCATCATCGCTCTTTCCCTGGGGTCATTCACCTCTCAATGCAGATGACAAATGATTACTGGAAGTCTGCAATTTTGGTTTCCATTCTGCTTATACGATATCCTTTGAGCACTCTGCCTGCTTCCTGGTATTTTCTGAGCAACAGCACTGTGTCTGAGGTCTCTAAGGTGCCAGCAGTATTCCTGCACCAACTCCCCTTGCACAGTTCTCTGTTTTCTCGAGAAGTGCCTTTTCATACGCAGACCTATCTCTTGACACTTGGCTCTTGCTGTCTGCGTGATGGTATCTGGTTCGGAAAAGGCATTCCTTGATCGTCATTCCCACCACTGGCATGACAGGTGGGCATTCCACTAGGAGGTTCTGATTATTTGTATCTGCCTTGTCTTATGAGCTTTTGGGGGGAACAGGTTTTCTTACGCTTTTTCGGAGCTTCCGAGATGCTTTAATGGATGCTCATTTTCATTTTTTACAACTCTCTTTCCCTGTGAAGATGCTATGCATGCGAAATGCTACTTCTCCAGCTTGCTAAAATGTTTGTCAGGAAAGAAACGAGGATACATAATAGATTGAAATTTTATTTGAGGAAAACAGCCATATAAAAATTAGGCGGTTGTATTTTTGACTCTTAGGGGTTATTAAAGTGAGACTTGCAGCCATTTAATTTAATTTGTGAAAGCATTGGCCATACTGGCTCAGAAACTACAAGTCATTATCTTATCCTATCCTCTCCATAAACGCTTAGCTGCTCACGCTGATCATAGATAAACCCTGCTTCACAGTTTACATGCTTAACAGTGAAACAAAATGATGTGAATGCCTATTTACATTGGCATTTTTATAAGAAATATTAAAAAAAGCTTGCTTACAGATACTTGGATTTGAATGACATACGTAAATATATGAATGCCCAATTCATTGAATGCATTTTCTTGTTATCACTGCTCTTCAATCTTGAGATAGCATACCCACTTTTGTATTTTAAATACATTGCAAAAGTCATCTTTCCTCCTAAAATGAATGTATAGCAATGCAATAGTCGTCGTCAATATCGTCGTCTTCTTCTTCTGTTTCTTTTTGTTCCTCTTATTCCTCTTCCTCTTCTTTCTCTTCCTTTCTTTACACTCCATACACTTAACTCATTGACTATATTCCCTTATTAATTCTAACAATATGTTTATGTATTATTTGAGCTTACTTCTATAGACAACTATCTGATTTTGGAATAATGTCTTTTCCCCCCACAGTCATTTCTAATCCTTGTACTTCTAATGTCTTTTTCTCTTACCTGCTGTCTAAGACCTACATTTCAAAGTGAAATAGAAGTATTTGCCTTTTCTGACTTTTTTATAACTTTTTCTTTAGAGCAGTTTTAGGGTGATAGCAAACTGAGCAGGATGTGCGGATTTACTCTATATCTCCTGCCCCTCCACATACACAGCCTCCCGCATGATCAGCACCCCCAAGAGCATGGAGCCTTTGTTACAACTGATGAACCTACATGGACATACCAATACCAACCAAAGACCATAGGTCACCTCAGGGTTCCCTCTCCATGTTCAGCAACCTGTGAGTTTGGACAAAAGTGTCATGACCTATACCCACCACTGTGGCATCACACAGAGTAATTTTCATTGCCTTCAAGAACCTCTGTACTCCACCTATTTAACCCTTCCTAACCCCACCCCTGCCAACCACTGATCTTTCAGGATGTCATGGAGTTGGAGTGCGTCTCACAGTACATATCCTTTTCAGACTCGTTTCTTTCACTTACTATCATGATTCTATTGACGGTCTTTATTCTTTTTTTTTCCCTTTTCATAGTACTAGGTATTGAGTCCAGGTGTGCTGTACTACTAAACTACATCCCCAGTCCTTTTCAGTTTAGACAGGGTCTCACTAAGTTGTCCAGACTGGCCTTGAACTTGTGATCCTCCTGTCTCCGTCTTTCAAGTTACTGAAGTGCATTGCAGGCATATGCCAACATGCCAGGCTGATGATCTTCATTCTTTTAAAGATAATTTTAAAGACAATGTTTTTAATATTTCCACGTTTATGGTCATGTCTGCATATGATTTTCCCTTAAGTTATTTTTATTATTGTAAGGAAGTTTCTTTCTGTTCCTTCTTGATAACTGTTTATATCATTACTACATGTTGAGAAGTATCAAATGATGTGGTTATATCTATTACAATGATTATGTGTTTCCTGTTTTAACACAGTAATGTTAAAATCTATATTATTTCATTTTAAAATATACAAATTGTGTTCCTGAAATAATTTTAGACATATTATAATATACTGCCTTCCTTTTCCTCACTGCTTTCTTTGGCTAACTACCCCTTACTCATGAGGGAGAATTGCCTGTCATTTTCTATATTTTAACTCAAGTTTATTGAAGCATAATTCATAAGTAGTAAAATTTACTCTTTGTAGGTGTTCAATTTTATGAGTTTTGACAAATGTATACAGTTAAGTAACCATCCTTGAATGCAAATATAGAATATTTTCCTAATTCTCCAAAGAGATTTCCTCCTTACCCTTCCTGGTGAATACCCTCCCAAACTCCAACCTCTGTGCCATGTCCCTTTTCACGTTCCTATATAAATTTTGCCTTTTCTAGCTTTTCATATGGAATGATTTTTAATGGCCTCAGTCAGTAGGTAGAAGTTTCAGGGAAATATTTTTTTTCACTTAGAGCAATGCTTTTCAGATTCTTTCATATTTTCAATAATTGTTATTACTCTTGCTGAATTGTGTTCTATCGGGTTCCTTTTATTTTTAAGCCATGCCCCAGTGAAAAGAGCAACTTTGTTTTCAGTTTGGGGCCATCTTATTCAGCAGTTATGCACATCTGCAGAACTCTGTGTGAACTTAAGTTTTCATTTCTCAGGGGTAAGGACAGCAGAGGGGTCTGCTGGGTCTGGACACCAGTGTGTGTTCAACTCTGAGCTCTTTCAAGCTGAGTTCCGAAGTGCCTGAGCCATTTTACGCTCCTGTGCTCATTGTAGCCTTCTATATTGTATATAAGTTGTTGTTGTTGTTGTTGTTGTTGTTGTTTGGTAAATACCATATTTTTGCCCCAACAAGTTATAGGACAATCACATGGTTCCACATTTTAAACCTTTCATGTGCAGTTCTTTCATGTATGTGTGATTTCAAAATCTGTTTTCATCACGAGTTTGCTTTTGTCATTTCAATTTGTTCCCAATTCTTAACTCAGGTCACTTATTTCCTTGTAGGTTTAGTGTTATTATTAGACTTTTTTTTTAATGGTACGTTCACTTTTTGTTTTTCTAGAAAAACCACAAGGGCCTAAGCTAGGGTTGCTTTCTTCCAGAAAGGGTTTCCATTGGACAGTCGTACAGGCTTGCTGATCACTTTGGCACACACCTCCTGGGTTTTTTTTTTAATTTTTTTTTTTTATTGGTTGTTCAAAACATTATAAAGCTATTGAAATATCATATTTCATACATTAGATTCAAGTTGGTTATGAACCTCCTGGGTTTTAACTTGCAGGTCATTTGTGTTTCGGCTTCAGCTCCATCCATGGGCC
This sequence comes from Marmota monax, assembly GCF_021218885.2. Taxonomy (NCBI): domain Eukaryota; kingdom Metazoa; phylum Chordata; class Mammalia; order Rodentia; family Sciuridae; genus Marmota; species Marmota monax. Next base: position 3,439,264 of record NW_026694501.1, on the reverse strand, counting down.
CCAAGCTGAGTTCACACATCCCAGGACATTCAACTCCAATTCCCTCAGAGAAACACCACCCTGCCTGTCAAACTTAGCTCACGCTCATGCTGCTACTGTGACCTGTGGTCCTCCCTCTCCCTCTTCATCTTCCTCTTGCTCCTTTTCTCTTCTTCTCTTCTGATTTCTCCTTATTCTCTTCTTCATCGTTTTCCTGGCCTTTGGAGATGCCCTATGATGTCATAACCAACAATTCCACTTGCCTCTAAATGAGTATTCCTGTTCACCCAAAGACTTGTCTGCGACTTTATTCATGATAGACTGAAAATGAGGAACACTTTAACTGTCCATCAGAAGTAAATTGGGTCCCTGGCACATTCCTGCAATCCCAGTGACTCAGGAGGTTGGAAACAGGAGGATGGCAATTTAGAGAGATCATGCCTCAAATTAAAATAAAAAGAGTTAGGGATGTGGCTATGTAGCTCCATGATAAAATGCCCTTGGGTTTGATGCATAGTACTGCAAAAAAATAATAATAATAATAAATAAAGGCAAATAAATTGGGTAAAGGCATGATGGTAGAATTCATAGAGCAGAATTCTACTCAGCAGTAAGAATTAATGAATTATGAACACGCAAATCTCACAAATTTAATGCTGGTTAGGATACATCAGACACAAAAAGAATGTTCTGTATTATTTCACTTATAGATAAATCCACCTAAGGCAACACTAATCCATGATGATAGTGGTAAGAAGCCTTATTATGTTTGGAAGTTACTTATTGGGATTAAGTGATAAGAGAACCTCACTGTTACTGGAAATACTTTTATCTGGTGGGTATACAAATAGATAGGTATAAAAATACATTAAAACTATATGGTATAAAAATACATTAAAACTATATGGTCTATTCACTTAATATATATGCATTTTACTCATGTCTATGTATTTTTTCATTTAATATATCACTTTTATTATATCAATTAATATATCAGCTAGCAGAAAATCAAAATAACTTACAGCACATAAGTTAAAAATCTACATATTTGCAAATAAATATTAAGTCAAAATACTCAAAGATAATACTCTTTGAACTCCAAGGACCTGCATTGTTTGAATCTAAATTTCTTTTCTCTGTAACTTTTTTTGTTGTTGTTGTTCTTTTGCATTTGAGAATCTTTTATATCTATATTCTCTTAGTCATGGGGATGGAACCCAGGGCTTCACATGATAATCTTTGAAGTAGAGTAATGGTGATTATTTTAGTTCTAATCGTTGTACAGAAACTGAATGAAGGCACAAATATTCTCAATAGACTCTGAAATTTGAAGTTTCCCTTCATTCAAACTTTGATGTTGTCAGCCTTCTGAAGGCTCATCAAAAAATCAGATTGCCCACATTTTCTTAGTTTACCTAAAATGCTTTAAACAATGAGAGAAAAGGATTGTTAAGCCAAGAAGAGTCAGCAGAGTCCCTTTGGGACTGCAGAATAAGAGGCAGACTTTTCATTTCACTTCCATGATGAAACTTTCAAATTTCCACACTCCCCCCACCTTGAAAATGACTTTCGTGAAGGATGCAAATGTTTAACAAAGTCATAGAAATGCGTGTTTCTAAAAGTCTCCATAAAATATATGTAAATACACAAACAGGTAGAATTTGAAAATAAAAGGTAAATAGTCGTTGAGCAATACAGTATGATCAATTTGATGATTAGTAAATTACAAAATGTATATGTAACTATATAGATCACTCATCGAAATCATGAGTAGGTAATAGAAATGTAATTAGTAACAAATAGAGGCAGGACAATCTGTCTTAACCCATTAGGTCAAGGGGAATGATTGAACTTGACTTACTATAATTTGTTCTTTGTTTTTTCTTCCCAGAGATTCTTATGTTAATTTGAAACTATAGAGACAATAAATATCTTTCCTGTTTACTCCTGAGTCTTCTAAATGCCATTCCTTCTTCAGACTTATTCCATGATAACCAAATAATGCTCTTCACAGTCAAACAAACAACATTTTCATTTGAAAAATGGGAGGCATTTCACAAACATATTTCTTGATGCTATCAGTTAATTTTGTCTTCTTAGTTTTAGGCTTAAACACATATATAATGGACAGAGCTTGAAATGAATGCTGCCATGTGCATTGACCTGAGTTCCAATCTTAAGCAAACACTGTCGAAATTGAATAACAGAAATAACGAAGTGGAGAAAGTCTTTCAAAAGAAAACTATCAATGAAGTATTAAATGAATAAAGAAATAGACACTACCAAACTGGCAAAGCTCCAAGGACCAGTGAGCCAGGCACTCATCACTGTCCAGTTAATTTATTCACTTTCCTTCAGAGTTTTCCAACTTCTGTCTTGTTTTAAATGAAGCAAACATTAAAGTAACATGACTTCTGTTGAAACTTGGTATCTATAGCTTATACCTTGTGATGTTAATTAAAAACATAATTTTTATGTCCTTATCACAAAGGAAATATCATTTCATTAAAATCCAATTAGATTCAGACAATATCTGTAAAGCCTACAGAATCACTGCTGTTTGAACACAGGCAGCTTTGTTCTGTTTTCATTACTTGAATAAAAGCAACCACAACAAACAATCAAAGAAGAAAATATTAATCTCCGAGGTTATAGACACACTTGCATTTTGAGTAGTATTTGTTAAGAAGGAAAAAAAAATGAGGAAGATTTCATGTTTCACACACCACAACTTAGTTGACCTCATTTTTTCTAATTATTTGTCTTTCTTTAAGAAAAATAAATTTCAGACTCTCTGTATTTACACATATGAACAGGTCTCATTTATATATCTAAATCTTTTGTAAGTATTTATGTTATAAAAATATATTTTAAAGATCACATAGTCATATATTACGTATAAATAATTACATATTATATATTTAGGATGTATCATATAAATAATATAAGACCTGGTTTAAAAGTTGTATCTGAGCCATTTTAAGATTAGCACAAAATTTTAGAAAGTTATGAACAGAGTTTTAAGGTGACCTGTTCATTTAAAAAATAAGCAGAAAATAAAAATACAAACAACAACCAGAAACACTTTGTAAGCAGAGTCTTTCAAAAGAAAACAATCAATTTTCCTTTACTTAGTGAGCTAATGGATAAGGACAGAAAGAGATGGAACAAGGGACTCTAGGTGCTGACCTCTTCTGGGGGATGAAACATGCAGTCCTGAATCAGAACTTGGTTCACTACCCCTGGTGAAGCTGGATGTAATGGCTACACCAAGTTATGTCCATGATTAGCACCAAACTGGCCACGTACTAGACATTTAACAAAGACCTTTTTATATATATTTTGAAAACAAAGAGTATACAGTAAATACACACACTCACACATACACACTCGTGTGTGTGCACACATGCACTCATGTGTATTAAGGATGGAACCAAGGGGCACTTAACCACCAAGCCACATATCCAGTCTTCTTATTTTGAGACAGGGTCTCACTAGGTTTCTGAGGCTGGCCTTGAACCTGCAATCCTCCAGCCTCACTGAGATTACAGATGTGCACCACCACACTCCGCTGATAGCTGGAGCAGTGGATCCTAAGAAGCTGCTTCTCCTAGAGAATGGTTAGGACTTTAGCCAAGCTAATGCATTGACCATCTGCATTACACAGGACAAGCTAAGTAAATGCTGTTAGTGCTACTTTCTTCATCAGTAAAATACAGTAATAACACCTGCTTCAAAGAGGATTTGAGTATTGAGACTAAATAAGCAAAGTGCCTAGAACATTGGCACACAGCATTCAATAATTGTTACTCCTTATTGTTAGTTATTTTTAATTTTATTTATTTATTTATTTATAGTTGTAGATGGACAGAATATGTTTACTTTGTTCTTTTTTTTAATTTTTTTTTAATGTGGCACTGGGGGCAGAACCCAGGGCCTCACATGTGCTAGGCAAGCACTCTACCACTGAGTAACAGCCCCAACCCCTTGTTACTGTTGTTTTAAATCCTATGGAAATATGTATTTACAAAAGGGAGCACTTACATGTGTTTATACAAAACATCAATAAAAACAGTTTTGAGCTTTCTTACTTGAATCATTCAAATAATTTAAATAAACTAAAATTTTGCTGAATATTCCACAGAGAAGTTATAATTTTCTTAAATATACATCGTGTGTGCATTGTTTCATTGAACCAAGGATAAAAAGGTGGTCCACTGTATCTGGTAAGTACTCAGCATTTAGGGACTGGATGGATGGACAGTGCTCCAATAAACTGAAATCAATGCAAAAATTTCATTCAATTATATTGAAAAAAGTCAGTATCAGAAATACTAATTTTCTCTATTCACCTCACGGAGTGTTTCTTTTGTTGAGAAGAAACATTTTAGTTTGAATCCATCCCATTTATTGATTCTTGGTTTTAATTCTTGCAGTATAGGAGTCTTATTAAGGGAGTTGGGGCCTAATCCCACATGATTTGACCACATTAGCTGCATCTGTTATGTCACCCAATTCTCTTCCCTGTTTAATGCCTGATGTATAACTAAGGGTCGGTGCACACGTGTTCATTAGGACGTAAGGGGAGGCAGGCACCGTAGGGCATTTGGTCAGTGGACACAGAGAATGTGGTATCTGTGAGAAACGAAGATCTGGGCTGTTCTGCTGCTGCAGTCCTCTGCCTGCTCTCTCCATCTCTAGGCATTCAGCTGGCCCCTTGGTCAGCAACCAAACCAGTTTCTACTTGACTCAACAAATGCATCCTCTGCTTTTAATGCTGTCTTTTCTCTTGTTTCTTCTTTTGTCTATGTTATCTTCATGCGTTCTTCAAGGTACATTGCAGATAGTTTTTATGAAGTTCATTGTGAAGTTCAACCTGACACCATACCACCAACTTTGAATAAAATTCTCCATAGCTCTTTCATAAACGAGGCATTTCAGTTCAACTCGAAGTTAGTTGTGCTTGTAGCTTTTTTTGTCTCTTTCTCAACTGTAAAATCTCGAGACAGGGATCTTTCCTGTTGCATACATTGCAAGTGTGGGTAGAATAAGTTTATTACCTGAATTAAATATGTAAAAAAAATATTTAGAAACCTGATATCATTTACTGGTGCTTCGCAAGTGAATAATTAACTTCAGGTTTCTGATTTCTTACAGTCTATGTGGGATTTGGAAATTGTTAATAATTAGCAAATATGGTTAAGTTATGAGAAATCTCATACTTTAACTTGTTCAACTCTCATAAAGAAATGCAAACTAGGATTTTAAGTGGATAACTCAGTCTCATTCATGACATTTCATGTTAAACACACACACAGGATTGTAAAGATGTAACTGAATCAAAGAAACTTGGATCCATTCACTATAGAATGAAGATTACTGGGAAATAAAAGAACTAATTACTAACTGTGAAAAAATGTCCTGCAAGAAGAGAACAGGTTGCTGACAGGCACCCATCAGAAATCTGACAGTAACTTTGGACAAAAAGGTTTCTCACAGGAAGGAATGGTCCAGCTGAAATCCAAAGGATGAGCAAGCCAAGGGTGAAACAGAGAACACATTTTTCATTAAGTAGACGTGGCAGTGAAATAACAGGCTGAGCTGTGAGAAGTTACTCTTTTTCATCAAGACAGAACATAGTCCAACACATTTTGACAGATATTTCCCCACTGCCATGGCAATATTCATAGCAGATTAGCAATATAGAGTGGTTTTCAATAAAATGTCAACACTTTTCATTACGGTGTGTTTAACAATGATATCTCACTCAAGGAAAATATTGTGACTTAGATCTCCAAGGTAAATATTATGAAATGAGAACTAATACTGGTTGTTGAACGAAAGTACATCACCATCAGAGTTTTACTCTCTTTAGCAAGTTTCTTTAGCAGCATTTAACTATCAATTTCTGTTCTCAAGAGCTGATGTGTAACTGATAGTTTTCATCAACATTCTTCCATGATACTCTGATTACAATGACATCATTTTTTGACATCTCTGTGAAAATTGCAGAATCCCCATAATGAAGAAAAAAATAACAAATTTCCAGAAATTTGCATTGGTTAAAATTCCTCTGTGAGTAAGAAGATTGGAAGGAAGTTGGTTTGGGAAGAATAAGTGCATATGAATAATTTAAATGTTTTTTTTTGCAAATAAAATATGTAAATAATTGTAAATGACTTTCCAAGTGTATGATATGACAATTGGTTAAACCAAAACTAATGTGATTAAAATTCAAGGTTTCTTTTTGTGCTTAAATGAATCAAATGCATTCTTGAAAAAAAGTCATTAAAATAATAAAGTAGCATAAAATAAAATTGAATATCATAAATTAAATTCTCTGAGAACAAAAATCTATACCTTAAGAATAGCAATTACTGTAGATGAAACTTGAGTGACAGCAAAGCCTTGTCCTGTGGGGTCTGCAGTACTTAGTTTTTCTTAGGTTTGTGTGGCTACCTGAAAATAGGTTTGTATGTGTTCTACTTTACTAGGAAAATCTTCAGTTTCCAAAGTGGTTGTACCATGGCACTTTCCTTGAAGTTCTATGTAAAAGTTTGTCTCTCCACATAATTTCCAGAACTTCCTATAGTTGTCCACCTTTATCCATGGTTTTACTTCCCACAGTTTTAGTTACCTGTGGTCAGCTACAACCAGAAAACATTAAAAGGGAAATGTGAAAATGTGGAAAAATTCTTTCCACTGTGAGCATGCTGTGTACACTCTCTGCCTGCTGGTCACTTTGCAGACACTGTGGCTCTTGGATTAGATTAGTGGCAGTGGGACCACAGTGCTTGTGTTCAAATGACCCACAGCTTACTTGTAGGCCTGAAGTGCAAGAGGAGTGATGTTGAGAATTAGGATACTGCAGAGATGCTATCAAGTTAAGAAGTGAATGTTCTAGACTTAGTAAGGGAAGAAAAAACATCCCATGCTGATATTGCTAAGATCTACAGTAGGAATGAAGCACACATAGGGTTCAGTATACTCTTGTGTATTACCAGGCATCTGCTGGAGATATTATAAGAGGCACCCACTCTCCAATTTTGCATTGTTTGCCAACCTGGCTGGTGTGGAGTATTATCTTATTCTATCATCAATGTGAGTTAAGTAGACTACCAATAATAATAAATTGATATATTGGCTGTTTATGTTCCCTCTCCTCTGAAAAGACTATTTTTGTATCATCTATTTGATGCAAGACTTTTTTCTGAATGATTTGTAGGTTTTGCATTTCAAAGTGTTATATTCTGATCACTAAACTAATGATTCATCATAGTTATATGTTGTTGATACAGTTTCTCATTTACTGTATTTTCTAAATTTTGGCATATTTTAATGTTAGTGGCTATTTTATGTTTTAATGTGGTTGAATTATTCATGACTTTTCTTACACTGATTTTTCTATTAAAAACCCTTCCCTTTGTGATTATTTATTGATATGTTTAGTTGACAGATGGAGATGTATAGAGTTATCATGTGCATCATGTTTCAAAGCAAATATATATATATATGCATATATATATTCAAAGTATATATATATATATATATATATATATATATATATTCAAAGCATATATACATACATATTGATGTATATATGTATATATTCATTTATGGGTATATTCATATATAAATGTGTATATATGTGTGTATATATATATATATATATATATATATATATATATATAAATGGTTTGATCTAGTCAATTAGCAAATACACTACCTGACATAGTCATTACTTTTATGGTGAGAATACTCATGCCTTCATTGCACTTTCCAAGAAAAGAATACATTATCATTAATCATAGTCACAACAGAGCTCAGAAACTTATTCCTCCTAAATGTAACTATGTATCCTTTAATCAACTTGTTCTTCTAGAATTTATGAATGAGCTTTTTACCTGTGTTTTATTTCTGTGTCTAGTAGGAGACCAGGATCTATTTTTATTTTCAAGATGTTTAGCTAATTGTCTCATTTTCAGTTTTTAAAAGTCCATTCTTTCCCTATATGAGAAATTCTGTATATCTAGTGTGAAGTCCACTGATGCCTGATCTGTTTCCAATTCCCTGTAGTTTATTTATGAAACACACTGCCTTTGCTTTCAACTTCATGCCGAGAGGAACATGTACACTCTGACCTCTCAGGGTATAAGGGCTCAGGCTTTGTCTCCCGACCCCAGCCATTCAGACTGCTTGGCCATTTGACTGTAGTCCCCAGCATCAGTGGGTATCCTCAGAGAAGCAGCTTATCCATGGCTCACTTATCCCAATCAAGGCAGCTTCTCTGATGGTATTGTCAATCTTAGTTTTAAAAATAATGACTGCTAAAATATTTTCTCTAGAGGATTTTTCCTACCAAGAATTCAAAATTGGCCGCGCATAGTGGGACACACCTGTAATCCCAGCAACTGGGGAGGTTGAGGCAGGAGGATCACTAGTGCAAAGCCAACAGCAAAAGCGAAACACTAAGCAACTCAGTGAGACCCTATCTCTAAATAAAATACAAAATAGGGCTGGGGATATGGCTCAGTGGTTGAGTGCCCCTGAGCCCAATCCTTGGTACCCCCTACCGGACAAGAAAAAAAAAAGAATGCAAAATTGTCAGAGAAATCCAATCATTCCTTAAATATTGAATTTTTAAGCATTAATTCTTTAGCTGCTATTTATGATATTGGTTATTATAGCATGTTAAACCAACAATCATACCCTACTTGAGAAAAATATTGTGCCTTGTATTGTATGAGAAAAACAAAATAAAAATTAATGTTAATTTCTAAAAATCTCAGCTTAAATATTTAGTTTCTATAAGATATAACTTGTAAGAGTTTACTAAATGTTCTTCATTACTACACATAAATATTATTTGTAATAATACCTGAAATCATTCTCCAGGATCATAAAAGTCTCAGTGGAAATGTGAAAAATACCTCCTGAATTGTATTTTATGTAATTTTATTTATTTTTTTTTTATAATCAATAAATTTTTCCCTTTATTGACAATATTATGGTACAAAATTCTGATGTCTTTTTCAGATTTAAAAAATGTAATGATATTATCAAATATTATTACAGCATAACATTTAAAACAACATAAATTGCAAGCATGGCTTTCAGATTTCTGACAAAACATATTTTCCCCTTGATTAAAAATTTTTTTATCTTTATGGGGTATATCATGGCAATTCAATATAGGTGTACAAGTTTTATCATGCACCTTTGATATTACTTCCAGGAAGTCCCTATAGTGTACAAACTGACTTTTCATAGAATTCATACTGGGAGAGTCTGAGAGACTGTCTCTGTGTGCCCTTCAAGAATGGGGACATTCTAGCATTTCAAGCAGGCATTGATGTAGGACAGATGAGTCTGGACACCTGAGGAATTTGGAGGAGTGAATCAGGCGGTATAGCGATACCAGACTTCAAACTATACTACAGAGCAATAGTAACAAAAACAGCATGGTACTGGTACCAAAACAGGTGGGTGGACCAATGGTACAGAATAGAGGACACAGAAACCAATCCACAAAACTACAACTATCTTATATTTGATAAAGGGGCTAAAAGCATGCAATGGAGGAAGGATAGCATCTTCAACAAATGGTGCTGGGAAAACTGGAAATCCATATGCAACAAAATGAAAGCGAATCCCTTTCTCTCGCCATGCACAAAAGTTAATTCAAAATGGATCAAGGAGCTTGATATCAAATCAGAGACATGCCATCTGATAGAAGAAAAAGTTGGCTACGATCTGTATTTTATGTAATTTTAAACAAGAGTTGGCAACCATAAATAAATCAATATCCAACAGGATCATTAGAGTTCCCTCAAATGATATGAAGTAACCTTTCTTTTCCATTCTAGAAACATAGAATATGAATTATCCATTAGTGAGAGATCTGGAATGCTAAGGAAACCCATAACTGTCCCCATTCAAGCCGTCCTAATGGACAGTTTCTATCGCATGCTGTGTTGCCTGACCTCTGGACATGTGTGATTGTATCATTATGGTGATCCTTCAGGTAAACAGATCTGATCATATCACATATTATTCATGCCTCATCATTGCAAACCCTGTTGATTCTGTCTTCCAACCAGCCCAATTAATGATTTTACAACTTTAGAATGCATGAAAGACAATTGTCATCTTGCCCCAAGTACAGAATCTTAGGCTCAATTCCCAGACTATATCCTTTGGAGAAGTTTGGAATGGAGTGAAGGATCTACAGTAAAATAGTACTCTAGACTCATTTTTGAAAACATCATATCTTGTATTTTTGTAATCAATGAAAGCCCTGATTCCCAAATAGCAGTTTATCCAGTAGGGCCATTCAAACATCCAATCCAGTACCCTTCTGTGGCTATAACCAAAGATTTTTTAAAAAATATTTTTTTTGACATTTACTTTTTAGTTGTAGCTGGACACAATATCTTTATTTTATTTAATTATTTTCATGTGGTGCTGAGGACCGAACCCAGGGTCTTGCACGTGCTAGGCCAGCACTCTACTGCTGAGCCACAATCCCAGTTGCCCAAAAGAGTTTGATTAAGTTCCTTATGATGTTATAAGAAAGCCTTTAAGAAATCAGGCATTTCCTGCTGTCTTTACAATAAATACTTCCCATCTTCCTACATTCTTTCATCCTTTGTCATTTTTAGACTGGCATTTTTCCAGTCACCTCTGTACCTCTGTGTGAAACACCTGTTGGTCTCCTACCAGCCTGAGAGACTCATGTCTGTTTTTCAGGCTAAAATTAAACTATGTTATCACCTGCTCTAGTGGTCAATTTGCCTTTATTAAGTTGATTAGAATCATATTTTATCTATTCACATTGTATTTCATTGTCAGTATTTATTTGTCTGTCTCCCTATGCGTGATAAAATATTGAAAACAAATTCCCTTTATATATGCTTTTATTACCAAGATCAACAAAATGTCTGTCATCGATGATGCTGTTAGTAAATAGTTTTTGAATTAGTTATAGTATAAATATTAGCTAGATTAACTCTGCTTATTTTTCTCAGATCTAGCTCATGTTGACGTAAAATAAATTTTACAAATTTTCTGCATGTTCCCTGAGGTTGTAGGATTTCAAAATCTTTGCTATCTCTAAACTTCTAACTGGAATAAATTAGAGTTTTTTGCTTGTTTGTTTCACTTCTCATCCACCAGTGTGTACTATTTCCATTTTATGCAATCAAGCAAAATGGGAAATCTCATTTTTTTAAATTTAAATACACACACAAGAAATGCACACACACATACATGCAGACACATGCACCTGGAATGTCTTTGTGTAACTATCAGGTTTTGTTAAGTATTAGGAATATGTTTGTCAGATTTTCTGGCACTGTGACAAAATACCTGAGATAATGAGCTTGTAAAGAGGAAATGTTTATTTGGGCTCAGAATTTTGGAGGTTTCAGGCCATGACTGATTGATTTCATTGCTTAGGGTATATGATGGCATTGCACACCAATGGCAGGAGCACATGGTGGTGGCAGCCTGTTCACTTTAGAGTTGGGTATGAAAGAGAGTAAGGGGTGGGGGTCCCCTAATTCCTGCCAAAGGCACAGTCCCAATTACCTAACTTCCTCCCATTATATCCTACATCTTAAAGGTTCCTTCACTTCCTAATAGCTCAATGGGCAAGGGAACAAGGGACACATGGGATTTGAGAGATATTTTAGATCCAACCTATACTATGGGAAAACCTTAAATAATTTTAGTGCCAGAAAGCCCAAAAGCCTTTTGTTCCCCCTGATACCGAGATTTGAACCACGAAATTATATCCCTAAACTATTATTATTATTATTATTATTATTATTATCATTTTTTTATTTTTTTGAGACAGGGTCTTGCCAAGTTTCCTATGGCCTCACTAAATTGCTGAGGCTGGCCTCATGCTTGTGACTCTCTTGCCTCAGCCTCTCCCGTCTCTGGGAATATAGGCAGGTTCCACAGTGTCTGGCTCAGAAAGTCTTCTATAGCATCTCCCTTCCTAGAAAACAGAGGCCCCTCTGAATTGGTTATAATCATCATGAAGGGCCCTTGCTTTGTCCAAATTGTTGGATCCACTTTGATCATGTAAATATCTTTCTCATCCTTCCCTCTTGGGTGTGTCTGAAGAAGAGGCTGACTTCTTAGCTCATTAGTTGATTCTCATCCCAACATTGAAACTCTGCTTGTCCCAAGCGTCCCCCAGCCTCCTCTCTGTATTAATAATGGTGCATATTCACCTGCACGTTCACACTCCAGGCTTCATTCCAAGCATGACAACAGATTCTCTTTACTTTTCCTAACAGACTTCGGAACTCTTCTCTTTCATCCCATCTTATAGAGAAGAAGTCAAGTGAATTGCCCAAGGGCATCTGGGCCACCTGCTTTCTGCCCTTGCTGACTGGACTCGTCTTCTCACCATGTCACCAGAGTGACTTTACTGAGGCTCCTGTCACATAACTTCCTATCTCTATTGGATATGTGGGGATTCTTTCAGCCAAAGATTATCCTGGTGATCAGACCCTGGTAGCTTGTCGGATTCCTCCTTCTGGTAGCCGAATTCCTGCCGTGTTACTGATTCACTATGGACGTCATCATTCTTGGAGTACCCAGTGCTTGGTTTTGAATATGTTAGAAGGTTAATACTCAATTTCAAGCGTAATGGCCTTTGGGAAATAATCAGAGTTAGATGAGGTCTTGATGGTATTGCTTTCATCATAAAGCATCAGTGGCTTTATAAGAAGAGATTCCGGCTAGTATGCTTCCTTTATCTCAACATAGAAGGACCTCTGTCGTGCTATGGCAGGATAAGAGGGCCATCAGAAAGTGTCAGCATCCTGAGACAGGACTCCTTAGCTCCGGGATTGTGAGGAATACATTTCTTTTCTTTATAAATCATCCAGTGTCTGGTATTTTGCTACAGAAATGTGAACCGCACAAAGCCATCTTGGCTCCCTCTTGTCTTCTCAACCTTAGCCCCTTTTAAAGAAGAGACCTGCTCTGTGGGAGCTTTGTATTTCAAATTCATGGCTGCTGGCCAGCTCTTTGTTCTGGGATCATTTATCTTCCAGAGCCCTGGATGAGTTTATGAGCCCTGATAACTTTGTCTGCACTGACTGGACTACTTTGAGAAGAGGTGGCTTTGGAGTGCAATATAACTCATAAGCTCATTGCAAAGATTCACTACCTTTTCCCACTTCTGCCTCTGTATATACTTCTATTGGAGGTTTTTTTTTTTTAGTATAGTCTAAACAACAGCTCAGTCTGGTGAGCCACATTTTGGCCATTCTCCAGGTCTGGCTTATGTATCCAAGTGTGGGCCTATTCCCGACGTATCAGCATCCCACTCCTCACACTTCTTCGGCGGAATCTGGATTAACATAAGAGGTTGCCTTATATTTATTCAAAAATAGAGCCATCTGCATTCTCTTCCTCTTCCTATAAGCTCTATGACTGAATATTACATTAATTTTAATTTCATATGATTAAATATGGCTTCCCTTGGAAGAGTTGATGTTTTAATTCCAAAATTCATTAAACCCCATATTGAGCACCCACTCTTGGCAAAAGTAGACTTCAGCATACTTTTCTGTTTGGGGATGCAGAAAATGAAGGCCCTTCTCAACTTCAGAATCTACTTACGTCCCTGGTGTTGATTCCTGAAAGTAACCCCAAGACATCAGGTTTTTCTCCCAGTGGTTTGACAGGGAAGAATGGCTCAAGGAAACAGTGAAGTAAAGGTTCCAGGGACCCTGCAGAGGTGGGCTTAGAACTCAGAGGAAAGTTATGTAGAAGAACAACAGGACTTGTGCTAGTAATGAGAGAGGGAACGCCCAGAAAGAAGGAGGGCCCATTAACCACCAGAGGGGGATTGGCAGGTTGTCCATGTTCCAAACTCACGTCGACCTAACAAACAAAAATTATTACTTAAAAATCATACTGTAAAATTTAAAAAAAGAAAGTGTCAGAAAAGGAAAAGCAATTTAATTTTCTAAAAGAAATATATCTATTTGGTAGAGGAAAAGACAAGTGAATGGTATAAATTGGTGGAAAGAAGGATATAGTCACACACCATGTGAGGATGTTTTTGGTCACTGATGGATCACATAGATAGCGGTGGTCCCAAATGCTTACAGTGCAGCCAAATATTCCCACTGCCTAGACGTCTTCCTGTTTTGTCATCATAACTCAAGGCATTACTCACAGGAGCTGATGTTCCACTCTCAGGGGTATGAAAGATGCAGCTCATCCAACTATGTACAGTCCATAATACTTAGTAATGATGATAGAAGCTCATGTGACTTTACATATTGGCTATAAATACTTTTCGTCATACTTTTATAGAGTGACCCTTGTGATACTCTGCACTGTATCCTAACGTGACACGCCTAGGTACATTGGCAGCAGCAACCCCTCCCAACTGGTTGGTCTCTTGATGGCATCCTGTTTTCTGAGCTTGACTTAAAATTGTACAGTTTTCTCCATCATGACCCCATAGCATACCCCTCTGATCTTTCCACAAAGATGAAGTGGCATAATGGCACCTTCTCAGGATGTGTACCCATCATTAAAGTGAGACATGACTCTAATTATACAGCCTTAGTGACAAGTCCAACCAGCCAGGAGCCCCAGTTGCTACATCCTTCCAGTCTGGGTTCAAATGAGATCTGAATTCTCAAGAGTTAGATGTTCTAACCTTGGACAAGTCTTTTCACTTCCTGAGTTTCAGTTTTGGCATCGGTAAAGACAGGAATAATCATCAGTCCCAACTTCTAGGTTTGCTTTCATAATTAAATAGACTATAATGTTGAATCCCTTTAGGATAAAAAAAAATGACTCATGTTTCAAATGTGATGACAGATGAGCACCAGTATAAGATCAACGTCATTGTTTTCCTGACTTCATGATGGTGTGAAGACTATGCACATCTATTTGAAACTGTGCTCTGACTTTTGAAGGTGGATCTTTTCCTGAGTTAATGATATGAGGTGTGGTACTCTCGGGGGTGCTGGCAGTGGCAGTGACCTGGGCCTCAGTCAGGCCCACCGTTTCTACTGCTGGCTGAGTTGCTGAGCTAAGATGTGTGGCATCTCGGGTGTGTTAAGTACATTTTTTAAATTTTATTTTGAGACAGGATCTCACTCCATTGCCCAGGTGGGCCTTAAACTCATTCCTGTTACCTCAGCTTCCAGAATAGCTGGGATTATAGATGCCAACCACCAATTGCATTTTGACTTAGTGGTATTTTTAAATCATGGTGAGTTTATCATGTAACTCCAGTGCAAATGGTGGAGCAAGTGTTCATTTAGCGTGTGGACAGTTCCTAGAGACTAATGCCACCTGAGTCCCCTGGGATGACTGAAGAAGGGAAAGGGGATGATACGGTGTTAAAAATGAATGGAGCCTCTTGAAAAATTAGGCAGATGTGATCATGTTGCTGCAACGATCCGAATGTCCCTGGCCTCCCCTCAATGTTATAAGGAATTAAAGGGCTTGAATCTCTTATAAAAGATACCTCATCCTCCCGCAAGAGGTGCCTCATTTCCTTCTGCCACACAAAGAATGCAGCAAGAGGAGCAAATGAGCCAGGAAACAGGCGTCCTGCACAGATATCCATCCACTGAGGCCTTGATCTAGCATTTCAGCTTCAAATCTATGAGAAACACATTTCCGTGGCTTATAAATCACCCAGGTTATGGTATTTTGTTATAGAAGCCTGAACTAAGACGGTTGCCTTAAAGAATGTTTCCTAATTTTGCTTACCTGCTATCACAGCTGGAGAAGAAATTCTATTGTGCAATATTTTAAGCGGAACGTTTTAAAAGGAAATTTCAACAGTCACTTATGACGGAGACAGGAGAAGTATGTATTTTCAAACCAAATACTTTTAAAGGTTAGAGGGTTTTGTTCACCTATGAAAGCAAACCATTTTAAGATATGCAATTTTCAGATTGTTTGACATAATAAATCTTGAACTGCACCATTAAGGTTCTGTATGCTAAATAATTCCATGTTTTCAGTTACACCAATCAGAGGTAGATCCCAATTCTATTTCCCTAACAGTGGGAGAGAAGCAATTGAAACATCAGTGATGTTTTTTATCACTTACAAGATGAACTCTCATTGTTTCGGGGTCTCACATTGCTTTTCATTTCAATCATAGCCAGAATGTAAAGCAAGGTTAAATCTAAATCCAGTGAACCTGATCATAATCAGAATTTAAAAAAAAAAAAACATATATGGAAAGCTGAAGCACTTCTTCACCACCTGTGTACCACTTTGTTTAAAAGATGCTGATTAACCTGACTTTGGTGGCTTTTACTCTTCTCACATTTCACTGAAGGTATAGAGGATGCGTGAATTAATAAATAAATTGATACACACATAATTATCTAATTCCAGGGAGACAGAATAGGAAATAATGTGTTGTTTCTGCTAGCATCCAAAATGAAAATGCATGGAATTAAACGTGTCTTTTGTGCTTATGAGAATATCACACTGCTCAGAACACCAAAACCGTGGGTTGCCACTAAAGGGGGACAGCATACTATAAAACCAGACAGGAACGCAGGTCCAGGTAATTAATTGCAGGAATTATAACATTTTTCTGTTGACAAAAATCTTGATAAATGAGGAAAAAGAAAAAGAAAAATAGCAGCTTCCATGTGCATAGTCTGGAATCCCCATGATAGCTATTCACACACTAAAACATCACTACTCACCATATTTAGGAGTTTTACGACTCCCAGAGTGCCTTTTGAGATTGAATGTTATTCCCATGAAGCGGTTATAACTTCAGTCCTTCAAAACTAAATGTTTAGTTAACATAAAGACAGATATTAGAATAATAGTTAAATATGGTGTATATGCATGCGTGTGTGTATGTAAGAGAGATGTTCTTATATGCATATCTGAAAAGGGCATATGACAAAATCCACTATCTTCTTATTTTTTTGGGTAAACAAGTTAATTCAGACAGACCAATTACTCACAAGTACATGGCTCAGAACGTGTGTAAAGAACACGTCATCCAAATTTCAGCTGAGAATATCCAAAAATCAATTCACTGGGCTCTTTCACATGCAGTGTCCTAGAAGAATAAAGGAATGTTGGATCTGGAATGGTCACTAACTTTATTTCCTATTCAAGCCACCTGAGATCCCATAAGTAATTTGCAAACTCAGAAGAGGGTGTGAATTCTGCAAATGCTGAGGTCATACGTTTGCTACATGAGAGCTTCTTCTTTGCATAGTTACTGGATGAATACTTAACGTCATAAGAAAAAAAAAGAGACTTGTATACCCATGAAGACTAAGGGACTCTAAATGTCAAATGACAAAATTTGACAGATTTAATACGTTTAGCAATAATGTGAGTCTTCTATGGTATCAATTTGGTGTTTGCCCATTTGGTACTGTCCCCAGATCAATATTTTATGGTCATATTCTGGTCAGTTATATATCCATGACCAACTCTACCTATTACACCACCCAGGCAATCCTGTCCTCAGGCTCTTGGTTGGCAATACCAACAGGAGAGGCTGGCATGAAATGAGGATCAGAAGAAAGAGAGGTCAGGGCTTTATCATTTCCCTTCTCAGCAGGTCAGACTCAGTGCTGGCCATGGCTTCCCTAAGCTCCCAAGCCCTGGGTCTTTTGTTGTTTTGTGTTTTTTGTTTTTCCTTTATTCTGCTTACAGCTTCAAAAAGAGTCATTTCAACCAACTGTGCTTGCCAAACCCTTCGAGTATGCGTTCTCTTTTCTGCTAGAACTCTGAATAATATCACGATTACTAGCAAAATGGACTCATAGGATACCAACCAGTTGTGTCGTAGGGTTTAAGGCTGACTACAGAGACAATTCACCACAGCACAAATCAAGATGATATTTACTTTTACAAGAATATTTTGTTTTTATAGGTATAAACTTATGTTAAAGTACTTCTATTCACAAGTACATGGGTCAGAATTTGTGTAAAGAACATGTCATCCAAATGTCTACCAAAGAAGAGAAATACAATTTTCACTAAGGAACATTGTAGAAATCCATAAGCTCGGGGAAGATTGCTTTTTGGGGTTTACTAACTCTTTTACCAGTGACTTGGCATAAGGCCTCACATGGTACATTCCAATAATTTTTTTAACATATTACTTAAAATAAAATAAAATAAATGACTTGCCATTTTCCTACTCCTGAAGAGTAGAAGTTTGTGTGTGTGTGTGTGTGTGTACAAGCCTATCTTTGTGTGTGTGCTCAAAGGTATTTTCCATAGTTGGCTGCCACAAAAACACCTCATTGACTATTCTTTCTTATAGTGGGGAATTGCCTCTTTTCCAGAAAGAAAAGTATTCTATTTCCCCATCCCCGTGTGTCTGGGAAGGGTGAGATCTGTGATTTTTTTTACCTGTAAAATCTGGAGATCACACTGTGCCCAACTTGATTGAAACCTTGCCTGGGGGTGGAGGGCAGCCTCCATTTCCTGTTTCTTTTGGCACTGACACTATCCTGAGAGTGTCACAGGTGAGTTACTCAAGCCACACCAACACACTCAGAGGGGAGATGTCATGTTTTGTGAGAGGATGAGGGCTCCTCCAGCATCTATCAGCACGCTCAGGTCCTTCAGGCATGAATAAGCCAACCAGAAGAGTCCTTTCTGAATCTGTGATCTGTGATCCACAAAATCATGAACAATGACTGATTTAGGCTAATAAGTTTTATGGTAGCTATTTTGTGTGGCACTAAAAATAAATTCTGTGTATATTCATGGATCTGTTTGAATATATTAAAGTTGCCTTCTGAAAGAATAAAGTTTCCATCAACTTCTAACAAAAAATATTTCAAACAAATATCAGAATAAATGCAGCCAGGCGCAGTGGCTCACACCTGTGATCCCAATAGCTTGGGAGGCTAAGACAGGAGGATCTCAAGTTCAAAGCCAGCCTCAGCAAAAGCAAGGTGCTAAGCAACTCAGTGAGACCCTGTCTCTAAATAAAATACAAAATAGGGCTGGGGATGTGGCTCAGTGGTCAAGTATCCCTGAGTTCAATCCCTGGTGCCAAAAGAAAACAAAATAAATGTAAAGAGGGATATATATCTAATATCTTTAAAAGTAAATTCCATATATATAATATTTTAAAAAACGCATATATATACACAGACCAATTACTCACAAGTACATAAGTCAGAATGTGATATATATATATATATATATATATATATATATATATATTCGCGCCAGGAATTGAACTCAGGAGCACTCAACCACTAAGCAACATCCCCAGCCCTATTTTGTATTTTATTTAGAAAGAGGGTGTCATTGAGTTGCTTAGCATCTTGCTGTTGCTGAGGCTGGTTTTGAATTTACAATCCTGCCTCAGCCTCCTGAGCCACTGAGATTACAGACATGTGCCACTGCACTCACCTGACTTAAATATTTTTTAAAAAATCATCACTAAAGTATGGCATAGAAGGATATATAATCATTGAGCATCTTGCTATACACTACACAAATGTTGACAATTGGAAAACAAAACAAAGCAAAATGTAAAATCTTTAAAAGTTTTGCCTGATATCATGGGGCA
Source organism: Marmota monax (assembly GCF_021218885.2). Classification (NCBI taxonomy): domain Eukaryota; kingdom Metazoa; phylum Chordata; class Mammalia; order Rodentia; family Sciuridae; genus Marmota; species Marmota monax. The sequence continues at coordinate 3,419,703 of NW_026694501.1, read as the reverse complement.
AGATTGTAATCCCAGTGACTCAGGAGGCTGAGGCAGGAGGGTCATAAGTTTGAGGCTAGCCCAGCAACTTAGTGGGACTCTTATCAACTTAATGAGATCCCGTATAAAAATATAACATGAAAAGTGCTGGGGATGTAGATCAGTGGTTTGTGGATCAGTGGTTAAGTGCCTCTGCATTCAATCCCTAGTGGGTGGGGCGGGGGAAGAATAAGAAAAAATAAAAACCTTAAAACCAAATATCAGAGTTGAATAAACAAATACAAGTGGGAAACATAGATTATCGTAAAGGGGTTAATATTCTAAATATATAAAAACTCTTCTAAAGGAGTTGAAATTATGAATATTCCTACTGAAAAAAATGTAGGCTAGGTAAGATAAGGAGCAATTTATTTAAAAAAATGGCAGATAGAAAAACAAAGATGAATAAGAAAATAGGTTTAGCATCATTAACAGAAATGTCAATCAACACTAAATGAGATGCAATTTTTTTATAAGCTTAGCCAATGAAAAATAAATGTAAAGCAATTTTTCCATATGAATCAGAAAAGCCAAAAAAATGGTCTCTCCAAAGAAAATAATGCTGCATAGAGAGAAGATGAGGATAATTAGAATTCTGTTTCTAATACTTCTCAAATCCAGGCATCAATTTCTGCATTTGGTTTCTATGAGATACTCCTTGTGTGTATGTGTGTGTGTGAAAGAGAGAAAGAGAGAAAGAGATACTAGGGATTGAACCCAGAGCCTTGTGCATGTGAGGCAAGCACTCTACCAATTGAGCTATATCCCCAGTCCCTCTCTGAGCTACTTTTACATCCTTAGAATGTTTCACCTTGTTAACTTGCACTGGTTTGAGTTAAGATGTTTTCACTTGTGATCAAGAATCTCAGTAATAAATGATAACAAAATGACCTAATGCAGCGTAAAGAGCAAAGAATAATCCAAAACAAAAATTATTTAAAATTGCTAAATGTATTTAAAATTTTGCATCAATTCTAACCATAGGCTTGAGCAGTCTAATTTGCCTTGCATAAAGTCCTAGTTTAAGGACAATAAAGCATGCAGATCTGGAAGGTTCTGTAGGACAGTGTTTTTTTTTTTTTAATTACCATTAAGTAGTGAGTTTTCCCAAAGCGCTTGGTGTGGGTGCTGGCCTCATTTTGAAGTGTTATAAATGATCTGGTGAGTGAGTTCCCAGGGATTAAATGCCAGACGGTGAAATACCAGTCACAGATATATTTCAAAAGCCAGTGTTAGTGGGCAGAAAACTGGCATATGAACTTCCAAAAGGATAAACATAAGGAAATGCCTTTAAGAGAAAGTTATTCCATCTCCACATCAAAAGTGCAAATGACCTATGAATCATTTTCTGCAGACATCAGCACGGCAGGCTTCCTTAGAAAAGGCTTTAAAATGACCTCATGTTTATTCCCTCGGCATAAATCCAAAGTACACAAAGGTAACTCTAAGTGTCAGAACACCTGAGGAAGACAGTTACCAAGGTGTGCTGCGGGTGCACCTGTAATCGTGTTGTTAAGCAGTCGCTCCTTGAAGTTTCCTATTCAATTGACAGAGTACGACAAGGACTGATCGTGTACGTGGATTTCATAAGCATTGTGCATATCCCCCCCAAAATTGCTGCACCTATGGGTGTTCTAGTATCTGTTTCCAATAATACATAACATGTTATTAGTCTTACTTATTTCAGTGTAACATGTACACAAAACTAAGCAAAAGGTCACAATTGAGATATCTTTCTCTAACATTAGTGCATATGGTTGCAACTATATGCTTCATTTGTAGGAGTGAGGTAGAGGAATGGTAATAGGGTGTTGACATGTATTTCTCTTACCTGAAAGGGAGGAGGGGTACATCTTCTATTATGTTAAATGATCAGAAGACTTGCCATAATCTACTCCCCATTTTTATATCCTCCAAAGGGATTATAATAAACTTCTATTGAAAGCAAAATTCAGCTTTGACCTCATTATTAACGTAAGTGCTTTGCACTGCTGAAACAAGTACTATAGGCTTATTACACTTCTTTTTCTGCAAATGTTTGCCTTGCTTTTCCTGTAATTAACAATACCTACATTTTTCACTTGTTTATGTTTTTTACTGCATAGATCACGAATTTGTAAAAATTCTATGACTCTTTAATATTCTGCTCATTTATACTCAACACCTCCTGTAATTATCCCCCTCTTTTTTTTTTAATTGCACAGATAAATTTTTCTTTGAGCTTTCCATCCTCTTGCTCCAAGTTGGTTTGATTACTCTCTTAACCTGCTACCAAGTACTGGAATTTCCCTTTGCTAACATTCAGCAAGATCTCTTCCTCTCTCTTTAGTGTCAATGGATCTCATGGTTTTAAATTTTTTCCTTCTTTTTTTAAAAAATTTACTCTAATGTAAAACATCTTCCCACTGCTGGTTAATAAAGAATCCACAGTGGTTTATGTATTTTCAGATTGTGTAGACTCCACAGGACTTTATCCTGCCCTTATAATTAAACAGCATTGACTGAGGATAAAATTATAGGGCGAAATTCATCCTCCCTCACAATTTTGAAGATACTTTGATTTTTGAGGTGCTGGGGATTGATTCCAGGTTCTATATACATGTTAGGCGAGTGCTCTGGTACTGAGTTACCCACCCAGCCACTACTTTAGTTGATTTTATATCATTTTGTGTTGTTATTGAATGTAGTGACATTTTGGTTCTGTGTCCTTTGTGTATGACATTTATTTTTGCTTTGAAAACTTCTGGGACATTTTGCTTCTCCAAATTTTGCCATAAGTGTGCTTTAGTAAAAATATTTTTCTTTCATGATGTTGGGTGCTTAGTGCTTGGTGGGCACTTGGAATTCAGTAGCATATGTACTGTGAAGTTTTTTTTTGTTTGTTTGTTTTTAAGGGCGTCACACATGCTAGGCGAGAGCACTACCACTGAGCTACATACCAAGCACTTCTTATTTACTTATTCTTTTATTATTATTATTATTTTTAAACAGGGTCTGGTTACATTGCCCAGGCTGGTCTCAAATTTGCAATCCTTTAACCTCAGCCACCTGAGTAGCTGGGATTACAGGTGTGTACTACCATGCCTGGCTTATACTATGAAATATTCTTGATTTCATGCTTTGAAAATCTTTTCTTGTTGATTTCTCTGGTCTCTTGGGAAAAAAAAAATCAAAACTTTTTTTCTTATTTTCCAACATTTTATCTCCTATTATCAATCTTTTTTTGTTGTTCTGCTTTCTGGAATATTTTATTGAATTTATCTTCAAAGTATCCTCTTGTTTTTAAAATCAATTATGTTTATACCCATGGGCTCATTTCTGGTCCCTGTCTGTCACATCCTGCCACAGTCCGGCTGCAGCAAAATAACCGGGGGTGACAAGCAACTTGTGTAGATTGATACAGCAGGAGTGGAAGCCGTTTATTGTAGGACCGGAGGTATATTTATACATTTCACACAGCTTATCTTAATTAGCATAAACTAGATACAGCAGTTAACCAATAAGAAATCTCCACACTTAATGGCTCGCAGGCATTACTTCACAAACCACTCCCTCTGGCAAAATGCCAGGCGCCATCCAGACTTGTTTACAGACTCTAACACATCCTATGTATGTTTCGTGGATGGAATATGTTCTTCTATGTCCCTGAAAATGATATGATTATTTAAAGCACGCAGCTATCTCCTGGCATTTTCTATTTTTCCCAAAAAAGTTTTATAACTTTCTTTCTAAATTTCACTCTTGTTTTTGTCTTTTTACTTCAGAGGTGTTCTCAATGATTCTTAGTTGCTTGTTTACATAGCAATAACATGATAATTGAATCCATTGTCTCTATGGTGCCTGGATGAGTCAGGTTTCAGAATACAGAACCATTGATATATGTGGGACTTTCCTTTAGAGACATTCAGTCTACATGCAGGAGATTCCTTTAATCCCTTTTGCAAAGAGAAGAAGGTGATTGCTAACCAGTGTTTGTGCTGCTGAGTTGGCTGGGGAAGCCCAGTGATCTGAGTATTCAATGAACAGTGGCTTTCCCAATTCCTATTTTCCTTTCCTGTGTCTTAACCCAGAATGGCCCACAACCAGATACCCTTTGATTGAATTTCTCCAAAGAATGAACTCCCTGTCCCAGATGGTTACTTACCACCTACATGAAGAAGGTAAGCTGGTTTTCCTCTGCTTTGTGATAGTATTTTTAGCCAACCCTCAGAACCCCTCCTGATGCTCAAGTTCTGAGTTTATGTGGCATGTACTATCATTTCATTAACAACACCCTTTGCAGTCATTTAGTTTCAACTTTATTTCTTTCTACATTTTCTTTTCTATTGTTGATGTGAAATATAGAAGAGGTATATTTTGATGCAGAATAGGGAGTTTGTAAGTCTACCCTTGTCCTCGGGTTGAGTTGGGTTGATGGGGTAGCAGGAATTTCTTCACCTGGAGGCTGAGCAGATGGAAGACTGAGAATATCTTATATCCCACAAAGAGTCAAGACAAAAAGTGCATAGCAGGCTTGTAGGATAGAATGGAGAACTCGAACAGTTGGGAACAAATTCATATTTATCCTGGGCTACGTTATACATTTTCCATAATAATTTAAAAATTTCTTTTATTTCTTTCAGATTGTAGGGAACATCAAGAAGATGATTTAAAAGAGATGCACTTTAGAAATGTTTGTTGTTTTTTTTTTTAGGAATTTAAATATAGTTTGACCTTTGACTATTTTAACTCTATCCTGTTTTTATAGCAGCATCAGAAGTGCCATTCTAAGTACACATGAGATGTCATCATGTATTCTGGGAAAATCACATGGTTAAGGAAATAGATTTGTACATATGTTTTCTAAAAATATATTAACTGCAATGGTTTTCAATAGCTATTGTGACTAAGCAAGAATTCAGTATTTAAAAAAAATACTATGAATTTAGACCCTCCTGTTCTCAAGGTTTGTATTTGAGACACTTTCAAACTATTATATGTAACAATTTATTCTGTAAAATTTATTTTAAAATTTGAAATTATCCAATCATGCAAGTAAATCACAATAGAAAACACCTAATAATGAATTCAACAAGGTGGAGCATGTTGATCACTACTATTGAAATAAGAACATTAATATATGCTTCAGAAATGTTAAATATTAGATTTAACTTGATATTTAAGGTAACTATAGGGCTGAGGACGAAGCTAAGTGGTAGAGCACTCGATTAGCATGTGCAAGGCCCTGGCTCATTCCCTAGTATTTCAAAACTTATTATCTAAGCATAACTTCTGGTAACTCATGTTTGTAGGCTCATGCAAAGGGCTTCCTGTACGTTATGGCTAAGTGCTCTGTAAACGATCCTGTTAGATGATATTCTCACCTATTTTATAATTTAATACAAAACACAACATAATGTCATCAGGATTTTGGATATTCATCAGTTATTTTTTTGGAAGGTGTTAAAAGCAAAAGCAGAGGGAAGTAGTAGTGGAGAGAAACACATGCCTATTTTCTCTTCCTGAGGGTCTTGCACTCAGTTTTCAAACAACCGGGCCGCAGTGATTCCCAGGCTCCTCCATGAAGCTCTGAACTTCAGAATTTTCCAGGAAAATGTCAGTCAACCTCTTATCACGGCAACAGCAAGGACAGCAATGGACGTGCCATGCTCTTCCTACCTCCAGTGTCAACTTTTCTCCACCCTGTAGATGTGTTGAATAATATTGAAACAAAGTGAATCCGGATACTTAGGATTCACTGTAGCAAAGAGAATCAGAACAACAAAAGCACTCTCACTGATGAAATTGGAAATTTTTTTTTAATTAACACTTCTAATTAGAATTTAACATCTCACTAGCTTCGTATGGGATTTTTCGCTTCCTTAACCTCACGGAAACCTATCTGTTGGCTCTAAATAGGCAGTCACTTACCACGCACCACTTGAGGATTTCAATTAATCCCAAATCCTCCGACTTTGGTCTGTGAACTTGTCTTTTTGCTCTTGTGCCACTTCCTCCTTAGGGAACATGCTCACTAAAAGTCCCCACAACGGGTCATTGTTGGGCCACCTTCAAACCCATCCTGCTCCCTGGTCCTCCTTCTCTTCTCCCTTCAAGGGAGATTTTCATAAACATGGCCATTACTCTCAAGGATGAGGGTTGGTGGGGATGGTCACGACTAGGCCCCTTCCAGAGGCCTGATAGAAAGGGGGGTGTGCTGTTTGCATTTCCAAGGGAAAGTGGGAGCTATGTGGGAATCAGGACCACCTGCCAGGACTTGATACCACAACACTATCCTTGCTGAGGTTAGAAAGATGGGCGGCTGCTCTTCTTGTGCACTTCTCAAAACCTTCTTGACACTAATAACAATGGAGGTTTTTAGTGATTTTTGGTTCTAAAGGATATGTATACCACATAAACGCCAGGCATCCTCCTCTGGACACATATTAGAAATCCTGCTGAGTGTCTACAAGGAGGGGGCAGCTTGCTCCCACATGTTTATTGTCCCATTTGGGAACTAAAAACCTGGCTGAACTCAGCCTTTGCTATAATTTTGTAGACAACTCTGCCACCAATAAAACATCATCAATTGTCCATACTATCAAAGTTACCCATCCTCTCTGTTCATCTTAATTTTGGAAATAGTACAGAGGTACAATAAAGAAGAAAGAAAGAAAGAAAAAAAGTCCTAAGGTTTATAGAACATGGCATTTGCAAGTAGATTAGTAGGCTTTAGCATCTCTGAACCCCCAGAAACCTCTTAATAACTGGACCAGAAGAATCCAAAGATTGCTCCAGGGAAACCTCATTTAATAACAAATACTCATCATTTATTCAACTTTTATCTTCTTTCCTATAAGAAGTTGCGGAACCCAAAGTTGCAGGTGACAGTTTGAGAGCATCATTGAAACTTGGTGTTGAATGAACTTGCTGAGATATTTTATGGAAGGTAGTTAGCAAAAATACACAAAATCTTGGAGCAGAAGTGGAAAATGGTATCCTGAGGTGGCCAGAGCCAACGGAGAAAGAGAAAAGGGAAGAGTAGAGCCCTCCCTCCCATTACTCGGGATCCTCTGGCTTGGCCTCGCGGGCTGTCTTCCCGTTGCTTACTGCAAACGTGGCAAGTGCTTTAGCAATAGATAAGGCTTAATGGGGATGTCACACCTCTGCCACTGCTGAGCAGCTCTGAGAGCATGGGAGATTTTTAACATAATAATTATAGCATAATCATTTAAACATAATAATTATAACATCTTTTGTGTAAGGTCTTTCTTCCATGGAGACTTGCCAACCTTCATCACCATCAAAAGTATTTATTTAGCACCCAAATGTGTATAGTTCTGCTGAGTGCTAGTTTTTTTTTTTTTTTCTCTTTGCTCATTTTTATACCACCTTAAATGGGTAAAGAAAAGCAGGTGGAGGAGGAGATCTAGAAAAGAAGGTTAAAGAAAAGCTTTGGCTATTTTAAAACTCTTTTTCAGCAACATTTGAGAACGGAGGTTTAGAAGGACCCCAAAACCTGAAAATAGAAAAGAATCACTCCAAAGCATTCTTTCTACTTTTCTAGAAGGGCCATCAAATAATTAATTTTTGGAAAACTCAACTGTACAGAGCATTCCCTACCGTGAATTACGCTAAAGGATGAACGCTCAAACTAAATCTCTCTCTCTTTCACCCGAACTTTTAGGCATTTTAAAGAAATCTAACGAAGTAAGAGCTCTCTTGGTTGATGTTATTAAATGTTATCTTTGCTAATTTCCTTAGGGTTGGCAAAGCCTTGCCAATCGCGGAGATGCTTTTAGATCTAAACGAGTTTTGTGTGAAACACTTCAACATTTTCTATGCATACTTACATGAAAAACACATGCAGCCAATTCCAGGCAAGTAGGTTGTAGAATTATATAGATCTAGAATTATTTCCACAATTATTTTCACACTACAGCTTACACATATGTTGAAAAGTCTATTGTAGGATATACAGTATTTTGAAAATTCCAGAAGGACTGGAAAATAAAGTGTAGATATTTTGTAAAATACTTAACCAAATGGTTCACACAAATATAGAAGCAAACTGTGCACTTGGAGATTCCCTTTTAGGTCCTCTTCACTTGAGTTTAACATATGTGTCCTACTTTTTTAAAATACCGAAAATATTTGCAAGTATGTTTATTGAAATGTTTCTAAATTCTTTACAGTAGTCAGCCCATTTACATCCATACATAATTCCCACTCCTTTCTGTGGGCCTGGTGAGTGTGGGGTGGAAGAACTTGGATAATTATATCTTACGAGTTGGTAACATTTTAAATTTCCAAAGGAAAATTAGACCCATAAAATTTTTTTTCAGATGTGCAGCTGAGAAATACTTTTTTAAATCGCTAATTTCACTGCAGATTAACACATTCAGTTCTGCCAAAAATCTGCCTCTCCCCACCCTCCCTTCCCTCTGCCAGCTACTCTCTCCCCTTGCCACGCTGCTCTTTGATGTTGTCTAGATGGGAAAACAAAAACAAAAACAAAAACAAAACCCTTTATTTCCCTGATGGCAAGAGAGGAAAAGCTGCTCTTTCACAAATCACCTTTCTTAAATGATAGAGGATATCAAGAGTGAATTTGAGAATCACTCAACAAAATACAAAAATGGCAATAAAATAGTCTCAACTATTGATCTACTATAGGTTTGCCCCACCTCCATAAAATCTCTTTATAAAATCCAGACTTTTAAAACAGACATTTTTCAGAGTAGATTTATCCTTCTTTAAAAGGAGACATTTTCTTTTTAAGATTAAAAATCAACTCCTCATCTCAAAAACGATGAGTTAACTTTTCAGGTGCACGTCTTTTAGAACACAGGATGGCAAATAAAATGTAGAAAAACTGGCCTATAATAAAAAACGAGCAACATTAATAAAAGTCATTCCCCACCCACCCACCCCCACCCCTGCTAACTTTTTCCGGAAATAAAAATGGTGGAAGATAAAATTTTATGTTAATGGAGAATGACAAAGAGTCCAGAATATTATTATGACATTAGCTTGGATCCTATGAATTGATATATAATCTAGGTCCATGTCAAATAAAAATATTTTATGAAATATATATGCTGTATATAATATATACATATACAGGTGTATATGTATATGTGTACACGTACATATTTGTGTGTGTGTGTGTGTGTGTGCATATGCATGTGTGTTAGCTGAAGGCTCTGGGGCAGAACACAGAGCTTAGAGGACAAAGTAGTAACAGACAATCAATAGTGAAAGCATTGTCAAAGATAGCACCATACAGGCCATCGAAAAGTAATTGCCTTGAATGCACATTTTCTACTAGGGTTTTAAATAATTCCCAGGTGATTCAAACCAATTTCGAAACTTCCCTTGAATTATAGAAATCTCTAAAATAATATCCTTTTCATCCTGGATGATCATGTATTAGGGTTCAGCCTTTCAAAATAATAACACGATTGCCAAGTTTATTACTGAGCTCTTTTTAATTATAGTCTCAACAGAATTAATCTTTAACATCCCTAGAGGAAGTATAGCCAAAAGCATTGATCATTTGACTTTAACAGTTGAAAAAATAAACATTGGACGCCAGAGTCAAAGGGCCTGTGAACATGTGCCTCATAGTTCTGCCATTTGTTGGAACTAAATCCTAAACTTATGCATGTGATAATAAAATGACAAGCATTATATCATTTACTTCAATAAGCAGGCCATGTGCAACAATTGAAAAAAGGCAGTGGGTAAGAATATGGTTTCATTTTTTTTCTTCCCTTATTCTTCTCTTATTCCCAACCATGAACCCAGGTATGAAACTGCAAACTGGTAACTCATCGGTTGGATTAAACCCTGAAGTGTCTCTTTAAAAAGTTTATTTAATTAACTAATTAATTAATATACTTTGGTGAGGGTATGTTGCACCTGCATGTAAGATATCTTCACTATTTAAAAACTCAAATTTAATTGCCAACACTTAAAGTTCAGAGTTTACTAAAAATTAGTCTATTGCCTTGACAATAGCAGGATCTTGTGAAGTTAGCCTTCTACACACTGCAATCCTGATAGCGGCATCCTTGCAAGAGGGCTTGATCTCTTTGGCTCTGCACCACACCTGCAGGAAAGATTCACTGTAGTCCCTGGCTGTGTCTTGCATCCCTTACCTCACACCACTTGCTATTGTGAAAATGGGTATGATGATAATTTAGTAAGAAACAGAGTGCAAGACTTCAAATGCTTAACTAGGCTTTTCTCTTATGCCCAGAAGTTTTTGTTTAAAAACTTAGTCTAGAATTTTCATAAGGTATGGTTTGCAAAATTCTATGCTATGCAATACTAGTCCTTCAGGAATTAGACATTAAAAAAAAGGAAAGGAATAAGAGGGAGGACAGGGCCTTATTCTCACACAAGTTTTAACAAGCAGGTGTAAGCAAAGTCAAATGAGTTTCTTTATACAGAAATTCTCTGTGCTCCCGGTCCCAATAAGCCACTTATAATGCAGCATATTTCAACTTTATTTGCTCATGGAATACTTCTTTTAATAGATGACACTTTTTGACACACGGTACCTGGTAGAAATTTCATGTCATTTATAAATAGAAATCCATAGATGCAGTAGATGTGGTCTGATCTTGAGTTTTAATTGAGTATGTATTGGATTCACACTCTGGGATTCTCTGACTTCACCATGCTTTCCTGGGTTGAGAATTTTTCTCACTCAGGGAAAATTTAGAGGAAGAGACACAAAGAAGCTTGGAAAGATGACAAAATGGTCGTCCAGCATCTCTATACAATATGTGCTGGTCCTCTGACCTCTCCCATGAAGTTGGGTCTGAATTCTCAGAATGAGGGGCGAATTTAAAACTTTAAAAGTGTTTTCACAAGAGAATCTGTTAAGCAAGAGCTTAACAACACCTCGCTTTTGTGCCCAGGGAGAGGGCTTTCAAGTCTGGGAGAAGGTGCTTTTTGCCCTACTGCTGAGTCAAAGCAGCACAGGCACCTGTTGGATTCTTGCAATTTACCTAATGCACAATCCTCCAGGGGGGCACCCAGTGGGTGTCAGCAGCTTTAACAATGGGAAGTCCCTTCTATAGAGGCTTCCTGGTAGCAGATGGCCACCAGAAGCTGGAGTTTGAAAAATTAAAGAATAGTCCAGACCTACACATGGCATGTCCCAGCCTCACCTTGGTCTCCTCCAAATTTCAGGAGGAATGTGACTGAGACTGTCATCCCTCTTCCTGCAGTGGAGAGAAGGGACTGCTGTGATGTGGACCTGTACTTTTAAAACTTATTTTCTCTGTTTTTCCCCCCATTGGGTGTAGAGAAGTCCTGGGGGGTCAAACCCAGGACCTTGTATATGCTAAGCACACATTCTGCCACTGAACTACATCTCAGTCCCAGATATTATTTTCTTCAAGACTGTCAGGTTTAGGGAAATTTAGATATTATGTTTCATTAATAGTAAATCCTTTAACATTCCTGATTACATAAGAAACAATTCAGAGAAAATTCTGCCACAGTATCATTTATGTCATAGATTGATATTTGGTTAGCAAGAGATTATTATAAAAAAGGAAAAGGAAAACTCATTCATTAAAAAAAAGAAAGATACTGCTCATCTCCTGCTATGCTGCTCTTGGGATCTGATACATCATGCCTTCCTTGTTCCTAGAAGAGGAAAGGATGGCGTCAAGCAATCCAACTGCTCAGTGAGGTTACTTACCACCTGGTCTGCTAGGCTGTAAATCATAACATCCCGTGCTGACTGTCAGCGCAGCCCTGCACGTCCCTGCTAGTAGCAGGTATTGAAGCGCCTGAGTATCTGAATCATGCCCCTGGTATTTAGCCTTATGCATTCAAGAAGCAGTTGACAGAAAGGTCACAAATTCAGCCTGGAGAGGGATATAAGTTGTGCAGAGCACAAAATGTGGGGCTGATGGAATCCTTGGCACCCCCCACCTGTCCTGCTCAGCACCCATCAGCTGGAGGTGATGGATTGGCCTTTCAGGTTGCTTCATATAGGGATACTTTACTGTGAACCTACCAATATCTCTGCAGCAGGACCACATCCTGGCAGGTTTGCAGCCCGGCTGTGACCTGATTCACTAAAAGCTTTAACCATTGCCTGGCTGCTTGGTTCCCCGGGTCAGCGTGCAATTGGGGTACCCAATCTCACAGCATGGCTTATAAGGTCTTAAATGCTGTATACCTGGCTTCTCTTTTCTTGGGAAACATTTGGAACTGGTTGAAACTTCCAGAGTTAGTGAATGAGTTAGTGGTCCCCGTGGAACTCCAGAATGGATTGATATACCCCCTATCCTACTCCTCAAACATTTAATTCCTCAGCTGTTGTGTGCCGGCTTTACCAACTGTCCTGGCGTGAAACACAAGAACAGAGCACATCTAAATGATAGGTGTGGGGTGGGCTAGGGGAGGACTTCATGAAACCATCTCCATGTGTCTCAAGGGTACTTCTTCTTTGTACCCAGACTCAGAATACATGTTTCCCTAGAATTAAAGACTGAGGAAAAACTTTGGAAGTTATGTGCACAGATGGATTGATTCTTCCTTAAACACACACACACACACACACACACACTGGGGAAAGAAATCACATTTTGTAGTTTTTTGTCATTTTTCCTACATTTTATCCTAAAATAAAACATTATATCTGTATTTTTAGATTTCTAATTAATCATTCCTGAAGATGATCTTGAATAAATATCACTTTGGCTTGTAATCCCTACCCACTGGCCACATCAGACACAATAAGGAGGTAGCCATTGCAGTTCGTTTTTCTGCCCTCCTTCTTAAAGAGTATTGCCTGAAAAATCGATGCTTCTACAGAGGGGCTATAATATGGGAGAAGGATTGTCTTTATTCTGAATATTTAATCTGTTCACGGTTGGCACTAAAATATTTCTAATATCTCATTCTATTTCTTCACCAAAAATGGAGCCAAATATTTATAAGAAAAATTCTGACCATGCCACATACTTATCTTAGCCCATCCAATGACTTTGCAAATTTGTCAATAAAAAAAAAAAAACATCTGCATTCTTAAAGTATCTCAGATGGAAATGTTCTGCAGAGTCAGCAATGAGAAAAGGACAATTGCTTACATATATTCTTCCCCTCCACCGTATTAATGTATCCATGCACACACCTCTGTTAGCAAAAGATTTCTCCTAAGCAGAAGCCACATTTCTTTCTTGGATCAAACAGACCTTGTATTTATTGTGCATCTTTGAGGGTGTGTATGTCATTGTGTCCCCAGTTCTTCAGTGCAACAGCAATAACAAAACAGTGTGGCCAACAGAAAATTTCAAGAAAGACCAAATTTCCTCTCTTTTGGAGGGGAATGGAGGATAATAATAGGTATCATAACTTTCCACAGTTGCTGCTGAAGTTCCAGGGATCTGAGGACCAACCCTGAGCTGCTGGGCATGCTCAGCCTGTGCATGCTCAGCCGGGTGTCTGCAGAGCAGGCCACAATGCCAGGAGCAAGGATGGCCCCTCATTCCATTTTCCATCAGACTTCAGAATCGAATGAAGCCTCCAGTTCTTCCATGAGCAAATATGTTTAGCAGCCAGCAATGCAATCACTTTTTGGAAAAGTTAGGGATAAGAACAATTGCAAAAGGAAAATATCGTAGAAGACATTTCATTTCCACGTGACTCACAAGCTAAGACCCTTCTGTGTTCAGTTGTCCAAGGTCAGTTGTAAACCTAAACCACATAACTTTGAATACCAAAGCACATATCTTTCTGCTGTTGTTCATTGGACATATTATAGGCTTTACAAAATGTGCTCAGATGTGCTGAAGAGAATTTCCACTGTAATTTGTGTATCTGGAAACTGTTTCAGCTGCATGCACACCTGTGATCCCAGCAACTCAGGAGGCTGAGGAAGGAGGATCACATGTTCAAAGCCAGCTTCAGCAACTTAACAAAACCCTAAACAACTTAGTGAGACCCTGTCTCAAATAAATTTTTAAGAAAGGGGGGCAGGAATGTGGTTCAGTGGTTGAGTGCCTCTGAGTTCAGTCCCCAATACAAAAAAAATAAATAAATAAAATAAAATAAAAAGGTAAGAAAGAAAAAGAAAACTGTTTCAGATATTTTTATGTGTTCTGTAAAACCGAGACAGAGAGGGAACAATGTAAACAAGCTAACGAACAGCCATTTGGAGTCTATTGTGAAACTATGTTTCTTTTAATTAGAGAAGTGACTGTATTTCTCATAGAGTTAGTTTACCCTTTTTGTTTGTGCGTAGATGAACTTAGTATGTCTATCCTTCTTTATAAAAAAAAATCTATAAGGTCATTAAGTGCCAATCTGGGACATTCTTTTCTATTGTGCATTCAGTTGAAAGGAAGCTAACGTTCTCTAACTATTCACCTCATTAATATAGCAGCAACTGTGGAGATGCTGGCCTCTGACCTCAAATCCCTTTCAGGGACTGTGGAGGTGTTTGGTAACCACTGTTGCCTGGAGCTCATTTTCTTCACCACCACTGGCAGTTCCTGCCCCCAGGAGTATTTTTTATATCTTGAAAGGAAATAATTTGAGAAGTTTCATCCTATTTTCTCTCTTACCCTCAGAAATCTTTTCACCAGAAAATCCAAGCTGTTAAAAATTCCAGGATCACCACAGCAGAGTGTGGAAGGACCATTGAATGGGTGAACCTGGCTCACCTGGAGCTACCATCCAATGGCCTAAGGAGGCCAGGGGGGTCTTGTGTCGCCGCCATGACTGTTCCTCGGCTGAAGAGTGATTCTTAGGGGTGGTGGGAGGAGGGTTAGGAACAACACAAAGGGTAGAGTCCCAACAATACTACTAGTTTATTAATGTAAAGTGATGAAGAATAAACACTGTCACTAAAGCCAGTATCTTTAAGCATTATCTTCAAAATAGAAAAGAAATAAAAAGCCTAAGTATAATTTTTGCAGACACAAGGTCTGATTGTAACCTTGGGTGTTTCATTTTAGTGTGGCCATGGGAAGGATGTTCACTGCAGATATGTGGCCAAATGTTTGGGAGTGTGATCCCTCCCAACTCTTTTTTTTCCCCAATGACAGCCAGTTTATCATAATTTGATGCCCATTTATTAATTTATAACTCCACTGCTAACAGTTCTCTCTGATCATTCTGTACTATCTTATGAGTTTTCTCTGGAGAAAATAGAAGCACTTACAGGGACTCTCATATTCTGAACATCCACCACTCTGGGCTATAACACACTTACTTCTTGTTCCCTTGAGTTTTTATGCTAGAGTTTACCAAGCTCGACAGTTTTTATGTATTGCTCAAACTGTTTTTTATGAAGGTTTTTTTTTTTCTTCCCTCATATAAAACTAAACTTTCAAATGAATTTATTTAGTTGGTTGACTCAAGTAGATCTTCTTAAATCAAATTTGATAAGAAATCAAAATTATTATCCTGCATTGAAATTCATTTAAAAGGTTTAAATGGGGTAACATAATACTTAAAAGGTGAGTCAGAGGCAAATTGGAAATTCTTGTTCAATATGAAGCGTTTTTTTTTCTTCTTTAAAGAAATGATTTGCTGTAAATAAGTATTATGCTTGTGATTTAATACTATGTTTATTGAATAGAAAGACCAAATGGAAGAGGCCTTTCATTGAGGATTTACAACTTAAAAATCATCTGGTCTCAAGGGTTCTTTGGGGCAGAGAGCTGACAGCAGAATGAAGAGAAGTTCCTTTGAACTTGATAAGGTGGGGGCAAAGTCACTGGGGGGTCACTGATGGCCTGTTCCAACTGACTTCAATGAGTCAAGCGGATGCCAGGCTACAATAATGAGGAGGGAAGTCGTGTGGTGTGGACTGAATTGTGCACCCCAATGCCGTAGATGGAAGGTTTCCTCCCAAAGTCCCTGGGTTGGCAACTGAATGCCCAATGGTACACTGTTGGGAGACGGAGCCTAAGAGGAGGTAGTTCTGTCGTGAGATTTCTGCTCTCAGGTTTGGACTGATGTTTTTGATCAGGGCAGTGTGTTAGGTAGCCTGGGAGTGGATTTGTTATGCAAGTGAGTTTAGCCCTTTCTTACTTTTGTGCCCATGTCTCTCTCGTCCTTCTGTCATAGGATGATATAACATAAAACCCCTTCCAAGAAGCCAGCATCATGCTCTTAGACAGCCCAGTCTCTAGAAATGTGAGCCAAATAAATCTCTGTGCTTTTTAAAATGATCTGTTCTTAGGGGTTCTGTTACAGTAGCACAAAATGAGCTGAGACACCCCAGCCCCTTTAAGATTCTTGGGACTTTACTTACAAACAGGTCTTTAGAGAAGTTAATAAGGTTAAGTGAAGTCCTGAGGGTGGGACCCTAATCCAGTAAAAGTGGTGCTGTGCTAACAAGGAAGAAAGACCCTCTGAGGACACAGGAAGAAGCTGGCCCTCTGCGAGCCACTAAGAGGCTCCAGGAGAAACCAAACCTGCTAACCCCTTGATCTTGGCCTTCCAGCCTCCAGGAACCTGAAAAGGGAAATCTCTGTTGCTCAGTAACCCCCATTTGTATCCTTTTCATTATTATAGCCCTTGCTGATTAATACAGCAAGGGAATTGGGAGACAGAGGATTTTCTTATAAGAAGATTGGCCAAATGAGAAAGATAAAAACATGATGGTGACTCAGTGGAGAGAGGTTTTAGGTTGCAACTTTTTTTTTTTTTACAGTTGTTCATGTCTGTTCTATTAGTTGCTTATTGTTGTCATAACAAATTACCTCAATTACAATAGCTCCACACACCCCTAGGGTGCTGTGGGTCCCAATTCCAGCACAGTCCTTCCTAGCATGTTCTCAGCTCAGCATCTTTCAAGGCTAATATCAAAGGGTTGGCTAGACATGTTCCTGAGGAGGAATCCATGTGCGACCTCCTGCAGGTTGCTGGCAGTCTTCACCATCTGGGGTGGCTCTAGGACTCACATCCCTCTTTCCTGCTGGCTGACAGTTGAGCATCTCTCTCTGTTTCTTGAAGATACCTGCCTTGCTCATCACTTTGTACCTTCCATCTGCAAACCAGAAAAGTTTCATGGAATCTTTCTCAAGCTTCAGATCTCTGAGTTTCCATTTATGCCTTTATCTCCTGCTTTTAGGAGCGAGGCCAGATAATAGGTACCAATCACAGGTGGAAGGAATACGTTCCGGTGTTCTGCAGCACAGTGTTAACTACACTTCAAAATAACCTACCACATATTTTACAAACATCTGGAAGAGAGGAACTCGAAGGCTCCAAACGTGAAGAAATGACAAAGACAAGAAATGGCTACTTACAATAATTCTATCATTTGATTAGAGGACACTGTATGCATGTACTGAAATAGCACACTGAACTCCATTGATACGTCAAACTAATGCATATTAATTAACTATTTTTTAATTTTTTAAAATAAAGAGCTTATGTGAGTAGATTTGGTCCACCTGATTAATGAAGGATGATTTGCCTGTTTTATACTCTGTAATTTTGAGTGCATCTGTAAAATCTCTTTTGCCATATAAGTACCAAGGATTAGCATATGCACCTTTTTGAGGGACAACTCTTCCTGTAATGTTAATATGTTAATACTCTGAAAAACAAAGATAGATGAGAAGATAACTGAGAACAGCTAATTAAAGAAATTTTGCAAAAATGGTTGAGAGGGGAAAGGATTCAGAATACTAGGGAAATTGTTGCCCTGAAATACACAACACATCAAGAAGTGTGGTGTTTCAATGGAGACAGGCATTGAGGTGGCTCATTTCTATTAGCCTCAATATTGGCTTTAATATATCATGAAAATGAAAACCACTAAGCTGGTAAGAACCCTGAACAAAATTTATAGAATCTCTAAGCTATTTCTGTCTAAATACTCATCTTTGGTGGTTTGTATTCATTATTCGTATTTAGGAAAGTAAAGGCATTGTTATTATACAAGAAGAGAAAAGGCATGCAGACTTTTGTGGTCTAGAAATAAAACTTTAATTCCAGTCTTTTATGGTTTGGATATAAAGTGTCCTCCAAAAGCTCCTGTGTTAATGCAGAAAAGTTCAGAGGTGAAATGATTGGATTGTGAGAGCCGTAACCTACCAGCACATCCTAGTTTGAAAGAACTAACTGGGTGGTACTGTAGGCAGGTGGGGCATGGCCAGAGGAGGTGGGTCACTGGAGGATTTTCCTGGAGGGGTGCATCTTCTCTGTGGTTTCTTCTCCTTCTCTCTGCTTCTTAATCCCCATCCTGAGAAGCTTCCCTCCACCATGCACTCCTACCATGATGTGCCTAAAGAAATGGAGTTGGACCACCATGGACTAAATCCCTGGAGCCAAACTCAACTTTCTCTCCTCTGCATAGTTCTTGTGAGATAATTTGGTCACAGTGATGCAAAGCAGACAAACACAAATCTAATCGCTATTTGCTGTGTAAAAGAGCGTCATGTACACCATGCAGGTTCTTTCCAGAAAACATAAACTATACTAAGCACTGATTGTTGTCAGGGCTAAAAGGGAAAGGTATGGTAACTCAGAGATGAGTAGCAACAGAATTTACAGAGAAAAGACCAGGTATGGTGTAGGTGGTATTCCCAAGAACATGTACAAAGGACTGGTGCAACTGAGAGTAGTTAGAGGACATGATAGAGATACAGACACCCTTTGATCTCTCAACTGTGGTTGAAACTTGGCCACCGAGGAAAGGGAGGGGACAAAGGAGGGGTAGCTCCCACAGCCAGGATGCAATGGTGGAGGAAGACTTTCCAACCATCCCTGGAACCAGTCAGGGTATCAAGGATGGCCACCTGACCAAAGTCTAGGTCACGGTGGAACTCACACACTTGAAGAGAATCTACAGAAGCAGAGAAAGATACAGAGACACAAGAAAGGCTTTCCTTTGTCCCATGTTTCTGCTGGTGTGCCAGGATCTCGGATTTAATAAATGTAGAGGAACATTCTACATAAATGTTCAAGGGAACCTGGGAAATGAGCCTTTGTGACCAGAAAGGAAAGAATGTAAGTAAAAATTAGGGAGAAAAGGTAAATCATCAGTATCCAAGTACCCTAATTAGGAATAAGTCTAATCCAGAAAGCCAATTGCTCCAATATTCCATCTGAATCACATTTGGAACTTCGCTGAACATGCTTATTTAACTCAGTCCTGAGGACATTTTCCATTCCTGTATTTCTGGTGTAGGGTTATGAAGATTGTAGTAAAGATTAAATATGATAATTATGTAAAGGATCTAACAGAAAGCCTTTATTGAATGAGAATTCAATAAAGCTTATTATTCTTTTGCTTTACACAGATATCATGGATTTTCCATGTTCAATATTTTATCTTCAATTTATTACTGAAATTTAGCCATTTTACAATTTACTTTATGAATATTTAGAAGAAAGTGTCAAGAGTCCTATTATAGTCTCCTTCAATTTAATCATGTGACTGTCAAGATGCTGTCTCTCTGAAAAGGGCTGGGAACTCCTCTTTTTTGTTCTTATCATGTTGAAAAGTGAGGAAAAGTGGGTATCTGCTATGTGATCATAGAAAAGACCCTGGACAGAGAGTGAGGTGGCGTGAGGAGAATTTGGGGCCAGAGAGAATATTTTGGTATTGATAAGGTTAAAGAAACATTAGGGACCAAAATATATTTTAAGTCGGTTTCTGGGTAGTAATGTGATATCAATTCCATTCAAACTCCAAATTTTATTCAACAAAGTGTTTCTATACGTAAGCATCTGGTGGATATTTTTCTATTCTATTTCCTTATTATTTTTTTTATTAATAATGAAGCCTTTGGGGGATTAACAACTAAAAAAATTAGAAATGAAACTTAAAGGAATGAGTTACATGTCTGGGTCATCCTGGGGAGAGAAAGAAGCAAATGGCTCCTAAACAGGAGATATTGGTCAAACTGAGATAGTAGTAAGAATGCTTTTCCAGAGGTGAGAACCAGAAGGTAAGCCCTCAAATTCTGCTTAGAGGAATGGAACCTGTTGCTGAGAGGGAGTGAGAAAAATTGAGTAAGACACAGAGATCATAAATATGAAACCTTAAAATAACCAAAACTAATATGTACAAAAGAAAATTTAAAAGGACACACAGTATGAATTACAGAAAGGATAAATTGAAATTCTAAAACTAAAAAAAATGTAATACCTAAAATTGTGAACTTAGTTCATAAGGCAGAAGTAAGAAATAAGTGCAGATAGGTCACTTATTTATTATAGGTCACTTATTTATTATTTTATTTATAAAAAAATAACTTGGGGTGGGGGGACAGTAACTGGTTGAAATCAGGGACACTTGACCACTGAGCTTCATCCCCAGCCTTATTTTGTAATTTATTTAGAGACAGAGTCTCACTGAGTTGCTTAGTGCCTTGTTTTTGCTGAGGCTGGCTTTGAACTTGTGATCCTCCTGCCTCAGCCTCCTGAGCCTCTGGGACTATCGGCATGTGCTACGTAAAGGCTAAAAGGAGAATTTTTAAAAGTATGTAATGGACATATTGAGATATGATCAATATCTTACTTTTGTATAATGTGAATTCCAGAAAAAGATGAGAATAAGGCAGGAGAAGTATTTGAAACTATGATTGAAAATTTGCCAGAAATGATGAAATTCTCAAGATTTGAATTCATAAAGATTTATAAAGAAAGCAACTATAAAGTGATTCCAAGCATATATAAACTAATATTGATAAAGATTGAAGATAAAGAAAAAATTTAAGCACAGCAAGAGAAACATGAGATATTCCCTTCAGCAGAGCACCCATAAGACTATCAGGTGTCATGGCGGTGAATTGACACCTTTCTGTATTCCAAGGTGGAATTCTTTATTAAGTGAAAAGAAAGATGAGGAAGAAGGCACAAAGGCAGGGAGGTGAAATTAAATTATTTCCAGATAAACAGAAGTGATGAGCCAGAAACATTTTCCCCCTAAATGTGATCTTGAGGAATAATGAAGATGGCGCACTATGAAAGCTCAGAGAAGTAGATGGATAAAATGTGAGCTGTCTGAATCAAAATCTGAATACACTAGTGTCAAGGGCATCCCTCACCCAAGAACACAGTCAATGCATCAAAAGGGGCTATTAAAAGTTAAAATGGCCAGGCAGGGTGCACACACCTGTAAGCCTGTAATCTGAGCCACCAGGAGGTTAACACAGGAGGATCATGTGTTCAAGGCCAGCCTCAGCAACCTTTTAGCAAGGCTCTGAGCAACTTAGTCAGCCTCTGTCTCAAAATTAAAAAAAAAAAAAAGGGAAAAGAAAAAGAAAAAAGAAAGGCACTGGGGATATGCCTCCATAGTTAGGCACGCCTAGGTTTAATACCTGCTACCAAAAAATAAAAAATAAATAATAATAATAACCATATCCTTCAATAATAATCATGATAAAATTAAAAATGTATAAAGATGCTTTCTATATACAAAAAGTAGAAAAGCTACTAATCTATAATGGACTTTTAATAAGAAATAATGCATATCATAATCAAGCCTTTGGGAGTTTAACAACTAAAAAAAATATTACGTGTTATGTGTTATTACTAACAGTACCAACAAATTAGTGAAAAAGATGTATAATAATAATAAAATATCTTCAGCCATTTAAAAATGCAAGACTATGGAAAAGACAAGAAGGAGGAGAGAATAGAAAACATACAAAGAAAGCAATGGCATCTCAAATGCATCAAGAGTTCCACTTAGAGAAAATCTGAAGATTTGAGCAGGAAAATAAAAACACAAGGTTTGGTAGATTGGATGTCTAAAAGAAAGAGGAGTAAGAGAATCACCTCATCTGACTTGTGTAACCTCATAGATACCAACAAAGCCTGGGAAACAGTGGACGGTTGGTGGCAAAGTCACAATACCCAGTCACTGAAGGAAAGCCTGTATAGTTACAGGCATTCATGTTTAACTGGGCAGTAATGCAAAAGGTGAAGGGGGCGCTCAATCCCAAGAAGGTCTCAATCCATCAGAAAAGAAAGAATTCAAAATCTGCTGGTTTCTGAATAGCCCAGCTTCAAAATACATAAAGCCAAAATCCACAAAAGCAAAACAAATTAAACTACAACCCTATGAGAGATTTTTTAACACATCCACAAAGAATGGCAGAGAAAAAGTTGAAAATATGGATTGAATACTATGGATTACGAAATACGGCCCAGTTAGCGTCCGTAGAGTTATCTCCAAATTGCCAAAATCACAGTATATTCATGAGACTGATTAGTTGCTGGGCCACAGTGCAAAGCTAAATACATTTCAGAGATGAAAATCACATCGATTATATTCTCTGAACATTAACAAACAAACAAAATCTACACAAAAATAATTAGGATATTATGTATTTGGAAAATGAGCAAAAGTCAAAGAAGAATATCAAAAGAATACCATTTAATAATCAATATTATAAGCTACTTAGAATTTAAGGGTATAAATTTGTGAAGCAGTTTATAACATGAATTTAAAGAATATGAATGTAAGTTATTATGTCATTTAAATATATAATAAACATAGTATTTGTTATGAGTATTATATTCATATATTAGGCTATTTTTATATATGAATATGTTATGAAGGAAAATACTGAAGATATCCATCCTGAGAACTTAGGATAAGATCAGGAAAGTAAACTCATAAAGAATAAAAGAGATTTCTGGGGCCCCTAGAGTCATTACAATGGAAATGTTTGGGGGCAGTGGGTAAAAGTAGGTACCTTCATGTTTAAGAATAAAGCCCCAAAGTTTATAATGTTCAGAAAAAGAGAAAAATTAAAAATAATTATTACAGGAAAATTTGATTAAATTCTGATGCCTTATAGAGATTCAACAGAGTCAAAATGCATAAAGCTACCAGCAAGAAAAAAGAGAAGACAGAAAAAAGTAACATCATCAATAAAATAAGGGCACCCCAAGAATCTCACAAGGGTTAAAAGATTGATGTGGTATTTGTATAACTTTATAGCACTAAATTTGAACATTTTTATAAGAAGAGTCATAAAATTAACTTATCAAAATTGACATAAGAGAAAGGAAATATTGCAATAATCTAATATTCACAGAAGAATTTGAATCCACTGTTAAGTGTCTGCTAACAAAGAAACAGACATTTAGATGGCTTCAGTGGTTAATTCCATCAAATATTTATGGAAGCAGTACTGCCAAGGGGTGTGTGACCAACAGCCATTTTCCCTGATAGCCCTATCTCATTTATTTAGTGAATTTATTTGATATACTTAGAACTTGAGGTATATTTAGCCATAAAAAACAGAAAGCTTAGATTCATTGATTCTGTTTAATGAACTTTTGGAGAGCAGACTCTGCTATGGCACTCAGTCACCTCAACTGTTCAATGTGCTCTGTACACATTTGTATGTGTTATGCTATAAAAATTCTTGTGGGTAAACTTGACTTGTAACATCAGCAAAATCTTCAGAAAATGAAAATTCTTTCAGGTCAAGAGAATTTCAACGAACACCAACCACTTGCCATTAAATTCTTCACAGTTTGGTTTTTAAAAACATCAATGAATGTCATTATTAAATTAGTGTATATTTATTTTACATTCACAAATAAGAAGTTTTAATGAGTATAGTCTGTTATTAGAGCAAGACATTGGTTGAACAATAATACCAGGAAAAAACCCAAATATTTGTTTCCAAATACAGACACTTTTATTTGATGGTATTATAGAATTTTAGACTTGCAGATATATTAATTGATGGGCTAGGGCTACAGCTCAGTGGCAGAGCACTTGCCTAGCATGTGTGAGGCACTGGGTTCCATCCTTAGCACTACATAAAAATGAACAAATAAAATAAAGGCATTCTGTCCATCTACAGCTACAATTTTTTTTAAAAAAAATGAATTGATTTTTTTGGAGGTGATATTTTCAGATAAATGTAAGATATAGAATTATAGCTAGAACCCCTCCTTCAATGAAAGGAAAAAATAACTGTACACAGCAGGACCCTGATATGAACTTTGATAAATGCCAAAATCAGGTTTGAGTCAGTCCAGGACTGGGGAAAATTGTGGTTTGTAGAGAAAACTGTCCAGAAACGGACTTTGTAACTTTGTATGGAAGAGTAAAGTATAAAATTTTCCACATATCCCAATTCTAAGAGTCATAATTGTCTTTCCTTAATTGAGACTTCCATTTTTCAGAGAAGTAAAAGAAAAAATTCACTTACATTTTCACCTTTCAATTTATTTTAATAAAATTATGCTTTAAAACATACATGTTGGAATGTATAATAATGACATGAAGAATACTTATGTTTAAAGAAAAGTTTATAAAAGATCCAAGCCAAGGAGTTTCACAAATATATCAACTAACATTATTTAATTCAGTGAGTACATAGTAGCCTTGCTTTGTCCTTGAACTAGGCTTGACATCATGCCTCTGAGGCTTTGGAAAGAGATATGAATTCACTGGGAGTCCTCTAAACTCTTGGGCTCAAATTCTGATAGGACAAGTGTGGCCTAGTCACATGGTGACATGGGTCAAGTACCCAGAAAGTAAATATAAACCTAAAATGCTCTTGACAAAGGAAAAATGACCACACAAAAACAAATCTGATTTTACTAATGGGCGCAAAAGGCAGTAGACTTAATGGGAACAACACTGTTAGAGATATGGAGAAATATCACATAATCCAAAATGCATAGAATTTCATATACCCTTTGCACAGAATTTACTTCTTTGTGAAAAGGACAAAACCTGACTTGTCATCCACAGTAACACCCCATGTGAATCACTTCTGTGTTTTATTTCTGAGAGGCAGTGAGACGAGCCCGTTTGACAATTGAGAAGTTGATGCTCACTGAGGTTCCATGCGGTGACATGGACCTGGTAGGCCAGGAGTAGTTGAGCAACTGTGCTCTCTTTCCTAGGATGGTCTTACATTGTGGTTGTGAGTTTCTTTCTTAGTCTATTTTCTGCAAGTTCGTAAGATCCTCTTGCTATCAACTCCCACTGAGCTTTTCTGCATCCTCCCAGGGGTTCTGGACCTTCATTTCCTATGGACGTTCACTATCTGATGGGTAAACAGAGGTATTCCAGCACTTAAGGTATGCCACTAGGAAACTGGAGCCCTCAGTATCAGAAACAGTAAGGTATTCCTGTAAAATGGGTTAGTGTGACTCTAGGGAAAGATAAAGTAATGGATAGAAATAAGCTAAAATACCCTTGTGAGCTAAAAGTATCTTACTGGCTCCAATTTATCAATTTGCAAAGCATAATTAGAGTGAGAGTTTTCATTGATTGAGCAGTTTGTGAGCTTTGGGAACAATATAGGCGTTTTCAATTTATTTTCACATTTAATCCTCAAATTAAGAGATTAAATAATTTTTTAAAACACTGACGAAAGTGAAGCTTAAGAGAGGTGAAATGTGCATGGTGCTCAGTCGAAAGTGGACAAAATGGGGGAGTCGATTTTGGATCTGTCCAGCACTAAAGGAAATGATAGTGTTTGGCCCGGACAAAGAGGTTCTGAAGGAAGAAGTGAATCCATTATATAGGCAGATGTTAAACAATTATTTATGGTTGTGGTGAAATTAACAAAATGCATACACATTAAAGCAAATGACTGCTTATTTTGGACTATCTGGAAAAGGTTTTGGTTGTCATAGTGACTTAAGAACAGAATAAAAAGCTTACTGTATTAGTCACACTTTTGAAACTTTAGTAATTCATGAAGGTCTGGAACCTCACTGGCCCTGGAGAGACTGTCCCTTGCAGGGCTAGTCAACTGATAGAATAAATGGCTCACCTACCATGTCCCTTTCAAATGCAAACAGACAAAAGTGGAGCCCACTTTGAGTCACCTTTCTGTCCTAAGCACCTCAGCATCTGATACTAAGAGACACCTTTATTCCCCAGAGCCTGCTGAAACCATTTAACTAGACAGTTCTTAGACTGCTCACCTTGCTTTGTCCATTCCTTTGTACAAAAAACCATAATCCAATAAAGCTCTTGTCTACATCTAGCCTTCCCAAACTCTGGCTTCTGATGAACTTGAGTTTTCCCATGTGGCATGGTGTTTCCTGTCCCCTCCTCTTGAGACCTGTGTAGTAAACTATAGTTTCAGTGTCAATTGTCTCTATCTATTGGCCTTCACCCTACCTGACATAATAATGAAATCTATATTTTAAAACATGTATCCTGAACACCTCAGATATGTTGGTTTTTGAAAAATATCTTTCCCTTTTCTCATCCAACAAAATTTTAAAAATAGTAAACATTGTCCTGAAATCATAATATGGTTTAGACAGTCAGCTTCCACAATGGAACAGATAATGCCATGATCTCAGTTTTTTAAAATATTTGCCTACAGAAGCAAGAAACGTATAAATCGAGTATCATGTAAATATGAATTTTAGGTTTTTATCTCCTCAGATATTGTTAGGTCTTAAAATCAAATATTTTTGAAGGAAACAAAAA
The DNA here is from genome assembly GCF_021218885.2 of Marmota monax. Taxonomy (NCBI): domain Eukaryota; kingdom Metazoa; phylum Chordata; class Mammalia; order Rodentia; family Sciuridae; genus Marmota; species Marmota monax. Next base: position 3,393,275 of record NW_026694501.1, on the reverse strand, counting down.
TACCCCAAGGGAAATTTTAATTCTACTGGCCATCTCAGTTTACTCATCTATTCTATAACATTCAATTAATAATTTCATATCATTTTATTTTCAGTGTAAATTTAACCATACAAAAAGCTGAAATTTGCCTTCTTATTTGTACAGAATCTTTTCGTTTGGTGTCCTAGGGAAATTATTATTTAAGTGTAATCAAATTCTCACAAATAAAATGTTTGTTTTCTTAAAAAAGTGTAATTAAAAGCTAACATCCACAATAATATCTATAATAAATACAACATTTGCATGCATTTTATTTTATGCTGCTAAAATGTTTAAATGTAAATGTTCTGATGAGGACAGAATTTGGTGCACTTTCTAATACTAATTCAGTATTGATTTTAATAGAATATTTAAGTAGTAATGCTATAACTGAATTGAGTTATATATTAGTAGGATTGTGTTAGTTTCTATTGGTTCACAAAATCTAACCAAATCAAATCCTCTAATTTCTTCCTTGATACATTATCTATTTTTTTTAATCTTCCCTTTTCGTAAACATATTTAGGCCTTATAAGAAATTTTTTCCTTAGGGCACCTGGGCAAATTGAAATTTTTAGAAAATTAAACAATATTCAAAGACACTGTACTTTTCATTAAAAGGTTTGTGTCAATTGGAATTCATCAAGAAAATCAAATGGTGGAGAATCTGAAAAAAGGAAGAGGGAAAGCTATACTTGCTTACTGGCTTCGAACTGTTTTTCTCTTTCTCTCTACACATATTAGATTTGAGAATCCAAAATCTCTGCTTAATGATCCTGTATTGGCTGGCATCCAGAGAAAAATTGTTTTACTTCTAAGTATCTGTGACATAACTGTATGTCTGATGGGAAGACCTGCAAAGTAGCATTTGTTTGCAGCATCCGGCAGGTCTGTGTTCTGTGCCTCCCAGACTGAAATCTGTAATTCATATTTCCTTTGGCCAGAACTTTGGAATGAATGCCCAAAAGGTATATTACTTGTACAAGAGGTTCTTGCAAATATGCCATCAGTTCTCCTTTGAGTACAACTCTTCTGTCTTAGACCAGACTGTTTGTTAGAAAGGACCCTGTCACTTGTCCTGGTAGTTAAAATGTTTGAAACAATCTCTCCTTGGAACGATTCTTTGCATTTTGAAAAATTGCCACAGCAAATTCCCCAGCCTGCCAAGTTGGCAGATTCTGAGCCAAAAGCTGGAGTGTAGCCAGACATCCATGGCGCATTCCAAACCTCTGAGTCAGCATCCAACTCCATGCCATTCTCTGTCTGGTGTACGGGGAGGCATCCCTTGCCACCAAATCATTGTTAGCCAAATGCTCAACTTGATTTCGAAGCTAAGACAACTTTTACATCATGGGTTTATAACCTAAAGTAGGCAGAGCGGGAAATCTGCAAATTCTGCAAAGTTCTGATACTGAAGATTTCTTCTCAAGCTGGATAGGTTAGAATTGTGCTATTTTTTCAGAGAGTGAGGGAGAAGTCTGAATAATTTTTTGGCTTGAGTTGTAAAACATAGGTCCTGACCCTTTGTCGTCATTAAAGATCCCATGGGCTCTTTTGAAAGGACTAAGGGGGATTAACCTTTCTGTTCTGGCTAAATTCCTAATTGGATAATTGCATTCTGCCTCCCTAAATTATCCCTGTAGCTCCAATTGGATATGGAATTTTCACTTCCTGTCATAAAGGGTTGTAGGGTGTTAGGACATTTCACCCCAGGGGTGATGCCAATTAAGTCGTTAGTGAGGTGAAATCTGTATGCGGATTGTCTTTCTCTTTTTTCAACCCCCTTCCCCACCTCCTTACTGGAGTTCAAAATGTGTGGAAATCATTCAGTCACTGGTAATGAAAAGAGATGTCATAAGTTAGTAACACTGCTTATTGTCACATTATTTCCAGGAATATAAGGAAGAGCGTCAATAATTGATAAGCATTTGCAGAGAGCATTATCATTCTAAAGAGAACAAAAGCACATTGCTTAAAACCCCTCTGTCCAAACCCCTGAGCACAGGGTTTTCAAAGCCAGTTCACACATTCCATTTTGGCTGGGGAAGTCGAGGGCAGCTCTGGGAGCATGCCCGCCTCAGAGCCTCTGTGGATCCTCGGCTCAGCATTCAGAGAAACGCTTAGGCCCAGGGCCAGGGCCAAGGGGAGTCAGTGTCTCTCCTGCATATGGATGCAGGCATTAACCCTGGGCAGATTACACATGCACTTGATTTGGAAAGTAAAGGTCACACATCAGTCTCTTCAGCTGAATTTATCCACATTGAAAATCATTGCCCACAGAATCACCTTTGGATCGCAAGAGCAGCACTGCCAGCCTCAGCCCTGGGTTTATCCTGAGTGGAGAGAAAAAATGAATAGTCAGCTGATTTGTGATTTTTTTTTTATTTTTAATTTTGCTTTTAAATCAGACAAGAAAGTGTTTGCCAACCCAGTATATTTATCCGCATCTTTTGAAATGGACTTTCTCATCCATAGATACTTGATTAAGAATATCATTATTTTTAGGGCTTTCTCATAAAAATGATGGGTTGATTCTTCAGAAAGAGATAATGATCCTTACGTTAGATCAGTGGTAACTTCCTCCAGCCTTCCACAGGCTTACAACACTGCTACACTGTGGAGAAGATGATATTGGGAATCCTGCCTATGAGAGTAGGAAACAAACAGGGTAAAAGAGAAATCCCATAAACGGAAACAGATTGTGGACCACGCTTGAACTTGGCAGTTAGGAGGAGACGGATCACATATATTATGCTCATCCCCTCATATATACCATAAACCCACCTGCATTTATTTAGGACAGCACAGTGACAAATAACCAATGGATTTAAACAGAGTTGAAATAAGCTGTCTAAGTATTTGAAAAGTAAACTTTAAAATGACGCTCTGTATCATTACATGTGGTTCCATATTACTTTCTTGGTGCAACATAGATACGAAGACTCGTTTTCAACATATTAAATCTAATTGTATATTAAATCTAATTGGATTAATTTCATCCTTATTTTAGTAAGGCAACAGGTGACATCTGCTTTGAGCACCTTGAACACTCTCTCATATTCATCTCAACATTGTAAGGTCACTTCACTTTCCCTCCCTTCCCATTTTTCTTCTCAGAGGGAAGTTTCTCCTGTGGAATGCTCAGACTGGTCTCAGAATACTCCAGAGGTAACTACTAGAGCTATCGTATTGACAGATTATCTACTGTTACCAGAAAGCCTCTGTTCTTTATTTATCCCTAAATTTTTTCCACTTATGTTAGGACCACATTTTACCATTTAAAAATGAACCATTCTGCATCTTTTATGTTGCTCTATGTTGTCCCTCGGATTTACTCATCCAGTGTCAATTAGACCCACTCCTTCTACACTACCATATATTTGTCCCTTCATCTTGGATCCTTCAGTTCCTTGCACCTATAGTCTAGACAAATTGATGCAGGATCTCAGTCATCGCCAGAAAATTCATCAGCTGATACAGCAGATGATACAGCAGATGATACCATCAGAAATGGGAATTTTATGTCTATAGTGATTCTTTATTCCTTTTTCCAACCTGAATTTAATATAAACATAAAGTGAAAATTCACTCATGACTGTATTATATGCACCTATTCATTATGCATCTAGTTAAGGGGCACTGAAGGAAATGTTAAAAACATGAAAAGACATTAATACTGTTAGTATTTTAGACTTCTCTCTGGTTACACTGGTTAACTATAGTATCTATCCCTCCAATATTGTTGAATCTTTAACTTTCCTTTACAATGGGAAACAGATTCTGCATGGATGAACAATAATGTCATACTTACACACACACACACACACACACACACCCCTAAACATATCTGTATTTATTAGTGTTTTTTTCTAAAGAACAAAAAAGTGTTTATTCTCTTATTTTCAGAAAATAGCAATTACATAATAGTTTGGGGACTATGAAGAAAACATAATGATACTGATCATTTATTTTCCCTTCCGTCCTATATGGTTGTGGTTTCAAGATCTGCTAATTGAAAAGTCAACTGGTAGAATTGACTGACAGGTATCATTTTGAAAAACGCTTTGTCAATCACTAGGTAATGATCTGTTAGTCAGTAAAGCGGTTGTGAGTACCAAGTGTTTAATCTGAAGTATCTCTTCCAAATTGCTCTCCTGAGTGTCCCGATTTTTTGCCAGACCTTTAAATTCCTTATGAATTGGTTCAAGTATCCAGTGTTATATCTGTCCCCCTAATTCACTCTCTCACACAAACACACACACACACAAACACACACAAATGCACATTATATGAGACATTCAGATATATGACAAGTGCATTCTTGTAACACATTGTTATGTCCGTACCATCAAGTTATAGGACCAACTTAAATATGTTAGTAGCACCAAGTTGTAATAATCTGATGGGTAAAATAGAATAATTGCAAACACATTTAAACAGTAACACAAAATACACTTCTGGTAGGACCACAGACTGAGAACTATTACATTATGTACAGACGACTGTTCTTACCCCGTCACTCTGCCATTTTCTCCATGTTTCTGATAAATAAACAAATCCCAAAACTAGGTCATAGAGGCCTTTAACCTTGATTGACCTAGTTTGAGAGCAGAGGGCAAGGTGATAATGACGGAAACTGACAATGTAGACCACCTGCTACACTGATTGGGCTGAATCGAACACCTGAAAGGACTCATGTTACATGAGGAATTAATATGATCTCCTGACATTAAGGTCTGCATAAGTTTATTGATTCAGATTAATATGTGTTTAATTTCAGGGCACTTGATTGGAGCTGACCCAGAATGGGTATTGTTGTTGAAAGCAACGATACAATACAATGTCTAATTAATGAAATTCATTTCACCCACTTAATGCTACATAGTATCCTGCTTTTGAATTTACTGGAAAAAAATCATTGTTGATTTTCTATTTAACAAATAAACATTGGGCATCACTTATTTGAAATGTTTGGACCCAGGTAATTTTCAGATTTCATGGTATTTCAAACATTGGAATACTGTGGATCTGAAATCTAAAATACTCTCAAATTCAAAGATTTTTTGAGGGTCTTATTATTGCTCATAAGTTTGGGGTTTCAGATAAGTTTGGATTTGGGATGCTTGATTAGGGATGCTCAACCTAGATAAATAATGTCTTTCTTAAATGTAGACACAATTTAGATTGAAAGATTATACTGTTATGAAACTACTAGACCTAAAATGTCCTTTCCTCAAAAATTAAGGATTCTAACTCTCTAAAATTATAGAGAAGCCAACAAAGCTAAATCAATAAGCAACTGAGATAAAACATAGCACAACCATTCAGTTCACATTGAGTAATTAACAGAGGATTTAAGGTGCATGGTGTATTTCCCTGTTCTTGCATAGTACAGTATACGTGTGGTAACCAATGTTATCTTTCACTATATTGCCACCCATTTGCTATTTGTTTGCTTTCCTGACTTGTATTTGCCTCAGGTGAGTGGATGTCAGCAGGTTTAAATTTAGAGCTGCAAATTAAAAATATATATATGATTTGCTTAAGCACTAGCTATGAAAACTGATTTCTTCTGTCTTTAAAAAGAGATGCTTTTGCCTCCATTCTTTCTCAGGTTATTTTTATGAATCTTCGTTGGCTAAAATCACTAACATGAAAGAAAATTGACTGGGTGCTTCTATATGAACATTCTGAAAGGTTTTTAGGAAAATCCTCTGCACAAAGGGATTCAGTCTTTGCCTAAGAGAAGGTAACAGGAATGAAGAGGTGAATGCAAAATAATTCTTTTTTGTTGTTGTTGTTAATGCAGAGAAGAAGGATGGTGCAGAGATATTTACTGTTTCTTCTATGTTGAAGAGATGAAGTAGTTTGGGAAGGTAAGGGATGTAAAAGGATAAATTGCAAGAAAAAGAACATAGAGAAGAGAGAAGGGGTAAAGCAAGGCCTGCTGAGAGATGGAAGGAGTGGAAAGAAAGAAACACATTGACAAGAATTAATAAATGAGCAGAGTGTCTAATAGGATGGATGTTTGCAAGCCTATACCCATCCCACCTCCCACGTCCCAGCTAGGCCCAAGAGGGTCTGACTTGGCAGTCAGTGTGCTAATTAGCCCATGCCTCTGGGTTCCCTTCCCTCATTCCCCTCTTGCACAAAGCTTCAGGGAGTCCCCAAAATCCCTGCTCTTTTTTTTTTAACCAAAACTTCTCTATTTATAAGGTGCAAAGGTAACAAAGTGCCAGAATCAACATTCTTTTCTAGTTAGCACAGAGAGCAATTCATTTTGAATGAGTAGTTACTTATAAGTTGCTTCTTGACTGCATAAATAATCTGTGGATGCTCACAGAATGCAGGTAAAGAGCATATGTCTGACCACAGAGAGATCCTCTTCTTTCAGAAATGCAAGGTGTAAGCAAAGTGCATTATGCTAAACAAAAACACAAATGCTTCTCGAAGCTTCTAGTTAATTCCAAAGTGGTTAGTGGCTTCAGATCACTAGGAAAAGTAGCCAGTGTCCGCTGCAAGCCTTACTTACTGTTGACTGTGGCTAATGCAAACTGTGGCAGCAGAATCTTTCAAAGTGAAAGAACAAAAGGTTAACCCTGGCGGTCTTTGGGTGAATCTTTAGAATCTTTTCTAATTTTTCTCAGTTTCCAAATTTTCTATCATAAGCCTGCATGTGGTATACATTTCTTCTAAATTAGTATTTGGTAGAATTAGTGTATTAGTAGTCTGAAAGGAGATAGCTTTGATTTAGTTTCCTTTTATGTATTCTTCTATCTCATCTCAGTCCCAAATATGCCTCTGAGTCTTCTGAAGGGCTTTTGAAGACACAAACTAATGTTCTCCACATTAAGAGTTTCTGATTCATCAGCTCTGGGGCAGTGCCTGAGAATCTGTTTCTGAAAGGTTGAATCTAAATCTCCATATGTCTGCGGGTCTCCAGATATTTTGATGAGAGTAGGAATTGGTTGATGTATCCAATATTCAGAGGAGTATAAATAAAACTAGCCACTAATGGTGACTTTTGATAGAACATACTGTCACAAAATTTGCCACAAGTAGGAAAGAGATGGCAATTGTTTTGATAGCCTGAAATTGAAAATTAAAAATCCTCTAAAATGCAGGCTTCAGAAAGGGTAAACGAGGTTTTAGTTGTTTTGCTATATGAAGAAGAGTAAATGTTGGTATCCAGAGAACCAGAATATACCTGCTACACACCTCCTACCCACCCTTTCAAGTACAGGTGCCTCTTTTACATGGCTTAGAGGTGTATGTCTTAGGGACTCAGGTCTTCAAACTGCAATGTCTTTGACCTCTTCTCTGATATCTGACAGTCCCTATTCAGAAGATGTTTCCCAACAGGACACCAATATGTGATTTCAGTTCCTATCTCCAACAAACAAGGAAAAGAAGTAACATTTTTCCTAACCCCAGATCTCCCTATACCTACCCGTCTCTCCATCCCCATTCTTTTCTCCCCTGAAGAGAAATGACAGTAGATACTGTTACCTGTGAGTTATCCCTTTGATTCCCCCAGTAGAAGCCTGAAAGTGCAGATAATACCAAATGCTAAATATACCATGATTTTTTTTCCTAGACATGCATGTCTCTGATGAAGTTTAATTTATAAACTAGGCATAGTAAAAAAATTAACAATAATAACTAAGAATTAAAAAAAACAATTATATTAATATACTGTAATAAAAGTGATGTGAATATAGCTTCTCTGTCTCTCAAAATCTCTTGTTCGTACTTACTGTTGACTGTGGCTAATGCAAACTGTGGCAGCTGAAGCCACAGGTCAGAGGGACTGCTGAGCTCCTCCTGACTGTAGCAGAGGTGGCTCTTCCTTCCCCAAACCTGCTTCCTTGGTGGCATAGTCCAGATTTGGTGTTGAGCTGACTGTCCCAACCTCCTATGAGGATACCAATAAGAAGCCTGGTTAACATGTCTAAATTCAAAATCCCCATGGCCACCTTTGGAGGGAAACACTATTATGGTGCCCACCTTATCAAACTAAACCCACAAGCTTGGTGTTTTTCAAGGTGGCTGATCAAGAGCCCAGCTCCACCCTGGAACTGCCAGACTCCCTGTCTCTGGTAGCTGCTTTTCCTCTCCACGCCCAGGTCCCTTGCTCTTTTTTTATTGGACTCAGCATGCTCCCCTCTCAATGCCTCTGCCCTCCTTGTTCTATAGATACCTCCCTCCCTCCCTACTTCACCTGGCTCACATTTTGTGATCACCTCATCAGAGAGTTCTGAAACCAGTGTACCTAAAATACCCTCCTCAACCCCATCAAGCCCTGTGTGGACTTGCCGTTGTAGCACATAATGCCCTTTGATGCATTCAACGTTCGTTTACTTCTTTTTAATTACAGTTCCTGGACATAGTAGGTCGTTTAAAATTTTTTATTCGTGCTGGCACACATCTATGATCCCAGCGGCTCAGGAGGCTGAGGCAGGAGGTTCACAAGTTCAAAGGCAGCTTCAGCAACTTAGTGAGGCTGTAAGCAACTTATGGAGACCCTGTCTCAAACTAAAAATATAAACGTGGCTAGGGAACATGTGGCTCAGTGGTAAAGATCCCTTGGTATCAATCCCTGGTTACCCCTCCCTACAAATTATTTACTGACTGGTTGAACCACAATAGGGGAAAACATTTTGCATTAAGAATCTAAATCCAGATTACTTTCTAAAAGGCAGGGGAGGACTGCCTTACCCTAGGTCAATTTCAAACAGACATTTCTACACACACACAAATATTTATATAAATGTTAATTAATGAATAAATGAATGACAATGACAATACTGCTTCACTTAAAAATTTATAAGTCAAATATTTATATTAATTGCTATACTATTTTTTAGATAAGCCAATATTGGGGGACATTAGGAATCTATACTTTATGAATTATCATATTTATGCTTATCTAATAAAACTTTTTTTTCAAAACTGCTTCTCTCTTCAACTAATTTTATATCACTAAGACAATTCCTAAATTAAAAATGTGTCCATATTCTTAGATTCTTTCTTCTCCTTCATTCTAATTTGTATGCTTCTCTAAACACACACACACACACACACACACACACACAAATACTTTTTAAATCTAGACCAATCCTGTCTTTTTTAATCATTCCCTTGAATGAGAGTCCCGCTCTCTGTCTTCATTCACAATAAGACCCGGCTGATGTCAATTACAAGGGAATCATCCTTAATTGGCTGAGGGACTTGCAGCAGAGAGCAAGCTGTGAATCCACAAGGCCAGAGACACAGTTCAATCAAGAGCCAAAGCCCGAGAAAAGACACGCGCACACAGTGGAGCCGTCCATCATGGAGAAGTGAGACTCCGAGGTCTGCAGGGAGAAGGTGAGGCACACTTACCCAGTGGCACTGGCCCGTGATGGATGTTGCTAAAGCTGTCCCTGTCTTCTGAAGTCCCCTCTTTCTAAAACCACGCCTGGAGTCCCTTAGGGTCAGGTCCTGCCTGACATTCCATAGTTATCTATTTCCTTCTCCCTCTCCCTTACTGATTGCAGAGCTACCCAAGGGCATTGTACAATTCATCATTCTATCATGTGGGAAATGCAATGCCTGTCATTCAACAGACATTTCTACACACACACAAATATTTATATAAATGCTAATTAATGAATAAATGAATGATTTGCTCTCATAATGAAAACTCTCTTAAGTCCTTACATCATATTAAACTGATTATCGAACTAATTGAGGAAGCATATTATTTTTAGCAGCATCATCCCATAAAGTAAGTAAAAATAGGCATGTGTGTACTTTGGTCTTGGATGTGACTTCTACCTAAATCAAGTGTGCATATCTGCTACTGAGGTGTCAGAGCTCTAGCTCAAGGATCATCTGTAGCTACATGTGTGCACAATGCCAGTGACTCAAGACAGAAGCTACCTCTTTCCATCCATTTTGCCTTCAGTATTATAACAAAACGATAATTGGTACAGTCATTAAGGAGCATCGTGCTGATGCTGAAGCTGCATATGGACTTACAGGCTTCTGGTTAGCAGCTATGGACTAATACTGGATTTTTTTTCCTTTTACCTCTAGAGATGAAATAAGGCTAGCATTTGAGACCATATCCCCATAACACAGCTTCAGACATGGAGTAGGTATTTATAGGCTCACGTTGTTTAAATGAACCGCAGATTTAAGCGCTGGAAGGGACTCAGCTTTGCAACTCGGTTTTTGCCTGGTTTGATCAGTAGAATTAAGTAAGGTTGTTGGCGAAAACATGTGATGAGGTCATTGTGCTCCTCATTATCTCATGCAATTTTGTAAATGAAGAGTGTTTGCCAGGTTCTTAGTAATGCCATCGTCATTATTACCTACTGAATAGTATTGGGGAAAAAAATTAGGTTGTGCCCAACTCTAATTGTCATGATGTCTCTGGCTTTGTTTATAAATATATGTCTACATGACTCGCAGATGGTCACAGACGGAGAGGCATGGTGGTGAAGGATAAACTGGATTCAAATCCTAATTCTGTCACCTACTGGCTGGGGGAGGCGGGCTGACTCTCACTAAGCTTGAACTGTTACAACTCTAGAACAAACTGCAAGCTGCTTCTTTTTTTAATTATTATTATTTTAATTAGGTATATATGACAGCAGAATGCATTTTGATTCATTGTACACAATTGCAGCACAACTTTTCATTTTTCTGGTTGTACATGATGTAGCATCACCCCATATGTGCAGTCATACATGTACCTAGAGGGTAATAATGTCCATCTCATTCCATCATCTTTTCTGCCCCCATGCACCCTCCCTCCCCTCCCTCCCCTTTGCCCAATCAAAGTTCCTCCATTTTTCCCATGCCTCCTCCCTCCACATCATGGATCACATCCACTTATCAGAGAGAACATTCAGCCTTTGGTTTTTTGGGATTGGCTTACTTTGCTTAGCATGATATTCTTCAACTCCATATATTTACCTGCAAATGCCATTAACTTTATTCTTTTAATGCTGAATAATATTCCATTGTGTATGTGTGTGTGTGTGTGTGTGTATATATATATATATATATATATATATATATATATATGTATATAATATGTATATCACAGTTTCTTCATTCATTCATCTATTGAAGGGCATTGAGTTTGCTTCCAAAGTTTAGCTATTGTGAATTGAGCTGCTATGAACATTGATATGGCTGCATTACTGCAGTATGTTCTTATTCTTGAATTGAACTACAGTGTCCACCTCCTACTGACTTCTGTTGATTCTCCGTGGTAGGTATTCACATAATACTTATGCAAAATGATATTAAAACACAACTGTATTGTTATTTGATTTGTGCTTTTACATATCTATTTTTCCTCCAGACTCTAAATGTCTTATAAACTTTTAACTCTGCACTGTTCAATGTTAATCAAATGAATGATTGAATGTTTCATTCTCTATTATATGGAGAGAGCAAAAATTAAGTTTGAAGAGAGATTGGAGACAGATTGTAGAGCCCAGTTGGACAGGATAGTTGCAAAATACTTGCAAGTTTTTTTTTTCCATTAATAAAAAACATTTTATTGGGCCAGGCACCATGGTGCACACTTGTAATCCCAGTGGCTTGGGAGGCTGAGGCTTGCGGATCATGAGTTCAAAGCCAGCCTCAGAAAAAGCGAAGTGCTAAGCAATTCAGTGAGACCCTGTCTCTAAATAAAATATACAAATTTGTCTGGGGATGTGGCTCAATGGTCAAGTGCCCCTGAGTTCAATCCCCAGTGCTCCCCAAAATAAAATAAAAAAAAACATTTTATTGAATATCATTAACCATTATACACTTTCCATAACTCCTGAGTTAATAATAACAGCATCAACAAGAAACACTGGATACTAATAGCAAAACATATTCAGATCACACGACCAGATGTTTGGATTCCTCTGATATATTACTCCATCTAAATTAATTTAGCTTAGTGTATTTAGGCAGAGTTTAAACCATAACTACAATATTTTAAAATGGCTAAATGTTTAAATATTTTTAACTTTTTAGGCCTTCTTTCTAAATTTTTTTCACTATTATTTTTATTTTTCTATTGTGAATAAAATTATATATATGTAGGGTACACATGATTTTTTTGAATTATGCATACATTAGGGAATGAATAATCCAGCTAATGAGCATATCTATTACCTTACACCATTTTTTGTGGTAAAAACATTTAAAATTCACTTTCTGCATTTTCAAGTACATTGATATTGACAGTTGTACCATAGATCCTAAACTTATCCCTCCTGTATTACTGAAACACTGTATCCTTTAACCAACATCTGCCCAAACACCCTACCACCTCACCACCTACTCCCTAGGAGCATTATGCTACCCTCAACTTCTGTGTGCTGGACAGTTTTAGATTCCACAGATAAGGGACATCAGGCCGTGTCTTTCATACTTGGCTTATTTCATTCAACATGAATGTCCTCTGGACTCATCCATCTTACAAGTGACTCGATTTCTTTCTTTTCTAAGGCAGGGTAGAATTTCTCTGTGTTTATATTTTACATATCACATTTTCTTTATCCATTCACCTCTTGATAGTTAATTCCATATCTTTACTATTATGAATAATGTGTCAATGAACATGGAAGTACAGTGATATTTTTGTCATATCCATATCATACCCTTTGAGTCTCCCAAAGCAGAATTGCTGTTTCATCATAGGGTAGTAGTATTTTTTAACTTTTTCAGAAAGCTCCATGTTTTTTTAGGGGGAGAGGGTGGTCATGGAGGGGGTATCAGGGGCACTCAACCACTGAGTGACATCCTCAGCCCTTTTTTTGTATTTTATTTTAACTCAAGGGTCTCTTGAGTTGCTTAGTGCCTCAGTTTTGCTGAGGCTGGCTTTGAACTCGAAATCTTCTAGTCTCAGCCTCCCGAGCTGCAGGGATTACAGGTGTGTGCTCTCACACCCAGCTCCATGTTGTTTTTCATAATAAATGTTCTAATTTATATCTCTACCACTGGGGCAAAAAGATTTACTTTTTTATACATGATTGCCAACACTTATCCCAGACATCCTAAAGGAGGTAAAGTGATATCTAACTGATTGTAACTGATATTACTCATATCCTGACATTTAATGATATTAAGCAGTTTTTTTGTGTACCTGCCAACCATTTATATATCTTCGTCTGAGATTTGTCTTTTCAGGTTATTGGCCCATTTTAAAATTTTCCTTGTTTGTTTTCTTGCTGTCTGGTGAGTTCTTTATATGTCTTAATTATGAACCCTTATTCTATGTAGGATTCACTATTATTTTTTCCCTTTCCATAGGTTTTCTATTTACTCTTCTTTCCTTTTCTGTGCAGAAGCTCTTTAGATGAATGCAGTCTCACTTGTCTGTATTTACTTCTGTGTTTTTGTCTGTATTGTCTGTGTTTTGGGTGTCATATACAAAAATTCTTTGTCTGGACCAGCATTCAGAAGCTTTCCCTGTGGTTTCTTCTAGAAGTGGTACAGTTCCAGGTCCTACACTTAAGCCTTCAATCCATTATGATTTGATGTTTGCCTGTCTTTAGAGTGAGATAAGGATCCAATTGATTTCCTCTGCATGTGGATATCCTATCTTCCCAGCAACATTTAAGAGACTATTCTATTCCCGTTGTGGTTGTGTGTTCTTGGCACCTTTGTGAAGATCAGTGGCCAAAAATGCTTGGATTTATTTTTCTGGACTCTCTATTCTTCTCCATCCATTGAATGCCAGGTGATTCAGCTCATCTGGCTGGTGGACCTCTTCCTTTCTCACTGCCCTATGTCCTCCCTGAAGTTCTGTGTTCCATCAAAAAGCCCAGCCTTCCCGGATAGAGGACCATTTTTCCTTGAGTGTGAGAGCCGCACTCACTGGCTACAACCTCTAAACAAATTCTTGAGGTCCATTTTTAATCTTCTAATGTTTTCCTTAATAATTTTAAATATCAAAATGCCTTTCCTTGATTTAACCAATGTACGTACATTCTACTGATGTCTTCCTTTGAAATCGAGAAGTTAGATATTCTATGCCCCATCTCTGCTTTACCAATTTGATTTTTTTATCTCTATTTTTATTTATGACAGTGTGTTTTAATCAGCTTTTATTTGCTGTGACCAAACGACCTGACCGAGGAGGGAAAGTTTGCTTTCATAGGGTTCATAGGTTCAGAGGTTCGAGGCCATATTCAGACAGCTCCACAGCTCTGGGCCCACTGAGAAGCAGAACATCATGGTGGAAGGACCTGGTGGGGAAAGTAGCTCAGTCAAGGCAACAAAGAAGCAGAGACAGCTACACTTAGAAGGAAAAAATACAAGTCCCAAAACATGACCCCAGTGACCTATCCACCTCCTCCAGATGGTCTGACAACCAAACTTGCAGTCCTTAATTCTCTGTAAACTTCTTACTTTTATACTTTTAAGGTATATATAATCATTCTAGTCATTCTGTTCTATGATTCTATTTTTTTTAAAAAAAGTTGTTTTAGTTGTAGTTGAACACAATACCTTTATTTTCTTTATTTTTTTAATGTGGTGCTGAGGATGGAACCCAGTGCCTTGCACATGCCAGGGGAGTGCTCTACCAATGAGCAACAATCCCAGCCCCTGATTCTAATTTTTTTAAATCAATAATGCACCTCTCATTATTAAGAGAACATTATTTAGTATGAATATATTACTGTATTGAGGAAGAAAAGGAGGAAATAAAACTTTGCCACCAATATGTAAGCCTGAAATGAGGACTTCCCATTGTTTATGTTAAATAGATTCTCTTTTTATATATTTTTGTCTTTCTTTATTTTTCTTTGAAAATTTTTCAGAAGTAATTGTTTTTTTAGATAAAATGCTGGGTGTTTTTTAATGCATTTTAAATTTATTTATTTTTTGCTTGAGTACACTTGAATAATTCCTTCACAAACTTTTGTGGACTTTAAACTTGCTGCACTGTTCAATGACTGTAAATGGATCTACTTAATTTTACATGCATTTTATTTTATTGAAAGTTTGCCTGGAGATGGAATTCAAGTTAAAATGATGGAAGCATTGCTCTTGTGCCTTAACTGTTGTTTCAATTGTCATTCTGTTTGTACTTGATGCTGCTTCAGTTGCTTTTAAAAAGAGGATTTCCACTTTCTTCCTGAGTTCAGGAATGACAGTCATCAAGTTCTGGATGTTCACAGGTACTTTTTCTTTTTTCACGTTGTTCCTCTTGTTCTAAAGCTTGGTGTCTTTCTTTTACTTATGATTATTTTTTCATCTGTGATGATGATGATGACAATGACAATAAGGACAATCAATGTGGTGTTTCGGATTAAACACACCTAGGGCCTGGCATGGGTGAGGCATGGGTTCTACTAATGTGGTACGTCCCCAGCCCAGATGAATTTTATATTTAGATTCCCCAATAAATGCACAATGAACATTCTAGGAATATATTTGATATCTTACCTACTTGGTCTACTTTTTATAATTTAGCCAATTTATTAAATTTTACTTGCAATCTAAAGTTTTAATGAAGTTTATTTTTTTGGAATAATTATATATTTAAAGAAAACTTGAAAGGTAGTAAAAGGAGTACCTGGGTAACTCTCACTAGTTTTCCCCTCATTGTTAACTTGTCAAAACTTACAAACTGATATAGGTTGTGTTGGTTAGAATTCTGTCACTGTGACAAAATACCTGATATAGTCAAAATAAAAGAAGAAAAGATTTATAGTTCCTCATGGTTTCAGAGGTATCAGTGGAAGACCATTTGGCTCTGTTGCTTTGGATCTGTGGTGTCACAGAACATCACAATAGGAGTGTGTGACATAAGAGCTCCACTGACCTCACAATGACTAGGAGCCAAGAACAGGGAAGGGGATGTGCCAGGGTTTCAATCCCCTCCAAGCATTCACTCTCATGACCTAACTTCCTGACATGAGGCCTTGCCTTCTGAAGGTTCTACAACCTCCCAATATTGCCACAGGCTGGGGACAAAGCTCTTAGCATAGAGACAGCATGGATATGTTACTGCTGGAAAAAAATAAGAATTTATTTGCATTCCACTAACTTTAAAATTAAAATCTTTTTCTCTTTCAGAATCGATTCCAGGATACTCTACTGCATATATGTATTCAATATGTCTGTGACAGTTATTAAGTCTTTTGGGGGTACTGGGGATTGAACCTAGGGGTGCTTAAACACTGAGCAACATCCCTAGTTCTTTTGATTTTTTTTTATTTTGAGACAGGGTCTCATTAAGTTGCTCAGGGAATCATTAAGTTACTGAAGCTGGCTTTGAACTTGCAATGCTCCTGCCTCAGCTGCCCAAGCTGCTGTGATTACAGGCGTGTCCACCACATCTGGCTCAGTCTCTGTCTTACTGAAGAGTCCTGGCCAGATACCTTGAGAATGTCCGACAAACTGAGTTTGTCTGATGTCATTCTTATGATTGGACTGTGATTATGAATTTTAGAAAAAGAATATAAACAAAGTGTGCTTTTCACATTTTATCTATGTGACATCAGTGGTCTCTCTTAAGTAGATAGTTAAGGTCTGGTATGCTAGATTTCTCCACTTTCTACTATCTTTTGTTTTCTTTTTCATACTCCAGTTATAGGAAGAGAGCCAATGAATTCAATCTATGATGAAGGGAAATGTTTTCAGAGATAAACGCTACTTCTTGCAATGGAAAGTACTTAAAAACAAATTATTCAAGATTCTTCTGTAAGAAAGATGTCCTGGACTCTTCAGGATACTTTGACAAAAATGCCACAGACTGCCCAGCTTACCAGCATATATTCATTCCTCACAGTTCTGAAGCCTGGGAAGCCCAAGGTCAAGGCAATGGCACTTCTGAGATCTAGGGAGGGTCCACTTTCTTGATTGTAGGCAGCTGTCATCAACCCTTACAAACTGAAATGAGATCCAGAGAACTCTCTGGAGTCTTTTGTAAGGGAATAAATCCCATCCATTAAGGACTCACCTTCATGGCTTAATTACCTCCCTAAGGTGCTACCTACTAATATCATCATTGAGGGTTACAACTGTGACATGTGAATTTTGTGGAAACACCATTACTCGGTCCATAACATTCCATCTCTGTCCTCCCAAAATCTATGTCCTTGTGTCATACAAAATACATTCATTCCATGAGAACATCCCTAAAGTTTTAATTCATTCAGGTCAAATCAATCTATATCGAAAGATTCATCTAAATATTATTTAAACCAGATATTGGTGAGACTCAGGATGAGATTCTTCCTGAAGGCAGATTTATCTCTGGTTGTGAATCTGTGAAACCAAACAAAAGTGATATGATTCCAAAATTCAATGGCAGGACAGGTACATATGACAAATGTCACTACTCTGTAAAGGAGAAATAGGAAATAGGAAAAGAAGTAAACATAGTTCAAAACCTAGAAGGACAAATATTAAATGTTAAATGCTCAAAAGTGATTTTCTTTGACTATATGTTCTACCATCCAGGCCCAATAGGACAGCAGTGCCATCACTATGGATTAGTAGGAAGACCCTCTAGTGGCTCTCTGCTGGGAGCCATCTCCATGTACATTTTTTTTTTTTGTGCCAAGGCTCAGCAGTTCTGCTGAGTTGAGGTCCAGCATCTAAACCTCTCCTGTTATGGATTTGTAGCCCTGAAACTCTAAGTGACCTTGTCCTTTGACACCTAGTTGATGGCCACCTGACCTCTGGGCCCATCCACTCTGGGCCTTCAATCTGAAGGACTCCTCTTTTGGCCTCTCAATCACCCATGTAGTCATTATTCCATTGTCATAAAAACTAGAACCTGGCTTCTGTAGAGATGACCAATCCATTATAATCTCCCTATCACACAGCATATCCCAAGTATTTTCATTATTTGCAATGTGTTTGGGCTGAGAAATTCCCCAAATCATTAAATTCTGCTTTTATTTTGCTTAAACAGAGCAAAATGATGATTTTTTTTAGGTGATTACTTCATGGATTGTACAATAAGCACTCAGGTGGAGCCAATCCATGCCTTCAACATCTAAAAATATCTTTAGATACATACCAAAGTTCAGCACTCAAAAAGTTTTCCCTTCTATGAAGCACTAGAGCACAAACATAACTTGTCCGTGCCCTCTGTCACTTTATATCAGAAATAAGATTTCCTTCCAGTTTCCAATAACAAGTTCTTCATTTACATCTGAGACCTCATCTGAATGGCCTTTACCGTCCTTATTTCAAATAACACTCTCTTCAGAATTGCTAAGGCGTTCTCTAAAAAGACTTTGAGTTTTTTCTCCTGTAGCTCTCCTCTTTTCTTTATGGGCCCTCACCAGAATCACTCTTCAGGGCCATATCCCCAGGATGTATGGCAAAATTGTTCTACTCTTTATTCATTATGTAGCTCCAAACAACTTCTACACTTTATATTTTTAGAAGTATCCCCTCTTTTTGTGGTCTCAATTATTGTCTTAGTCTGTTCTAGTTGTTCTAACAAAACTACCATGGATTAGGTTGTCTTATACAACAAACATTTATTCTCAGTTCAGTAGACTGGAAAGTCCCCAAACAAGGTGATAACAGACTGGGTGTCTGGTGAAGACCTGCTTCACTGATTATAGATCTTCTTATCGTGCCCTCACAAGGCAGAAAAATATAAAGAGTTTTCTGGGGGATGTTTCATAACCTTCTAAAGACCCCACCTGTTAATACCATTCCTGGGGTGTGGAGATCTCACCATATGAATCTGTGGGGGGACACAAGCATGTGGTCCCTAACAAAAGATTTTAGCAATCAATTGTAAATTTCTGAAACATTCTTATTTTGTAATTTTTTTTCCTAAAAGTTTCGCATTTTTGTATAGTAATCTTGAATCTCTCTTATTTATTTCACTCTTTCTTGTTCTATTTTATGCCATTTCCTCAATATTTCACTCCTGACCTGTATGGCTAAATATTAGGTTGATTATATCAGGTACCATATTAGCTTTCCCTTGTAGTCATGCAGGTATGACAACATAAGTCGTGAGTCTTTCCTAGCTGAATGAACAGTTAAATGTGGGTTTTGTTAAGGTAGTGTCTCATGACAAGGGAGGGTGGAACACAATTAGAAATAACCAAACTTGGAACACTCTGGAGAATATTTTGCAGAAGATAGGATTTTCTACAAACTCTGTAGGGCTGATTTTGCCTTTGAGTTATTTCTTCCTTCTACCTCACTCTGTTGCACACACACTGGGAAAAGCTGAGTTGCCTCCAACTCTGTTACTCTCCATCAGTGAACTTCACGCTAATCTCTCACTTGTTTTCAATTGTTATTCTCTGACCTTTGACCCGAGTATAAAAGTCAGAGCTGACAGGGGAGATAAGGAGTCCAGTGGCTATCTTGATGATTTCTCAGGTCTCATGCCTACCTTTCTTGTTTGGGAGGCTATAGGATTCCTTCTTTGTTGCTCCTTTATTGGAAACAAATGACTCTACCATTGGTACTCTGGACCATGAATTTCACAGTTCTTTGTTTTTGTGAAATCTAAATGTATTTGCTGTTCAGAAATTCTTCAGACTTTCCATTTTGCTAGAACATTGCTAAAAGCAATTGCTAAAACATTAAATTTTTGAGTAGTTTCATGCATTTGGGTAGACAGATATTTATTGTATAAATATTTGTGGCAGTACATCTGTGTGTCATTGTACATATATATGTGTGTTTGTACACACATTTGTGTGTGTGTATGTGTAAAGTATTACATCTTTTCTATATGATTTTTGCAAGGAAGAGAGAGATAGATGTAAATATATTTTGCTACCTTGAACTAGAAACCTGCTAAAGTTTTCAGACCAGGGTGAATGGTGGTAGCAAATGCAAATACTTATTCTGAAAAATTTATCTCTGCACCGAAGGAGTCAGGGATTTGATGTCTAGGCCAGTAAACACCTGCAGTGAGAGAAAGCATTTCATGCATAAGTTCCATTTGGAAGGAAGAGTGTTCCATTTGCATGAATTTGTTCTCAGACTCTTAAGATTGACCTTTTCCAAGGGATCACGTGGACTTGTCTTAATATCCACTCTTTCCTAATCCATTTCTTTATTCTTCCAATACTTAAGTCAAAGGAGTCTTAGATAGAAAACTGACGAATCCAAGCATTGCAATGAGGAAGGTACTTCATGAAGTCAAGGTCATCTCTAATGTAACGCTTCAAATCATAGTGAAGTAAGAGGAAAGCTGCACAGAAAGGAATAAAAAGCTACCTTTAATAATGTACACTAGAGGAGTTGTTTGGTGAAGGAGTTGTTAAGTCAGGGTTGCTGTGTTTATTACTTTTAGATGGACTAATTTTATTTTAGGAATTAAACCTAATAATTGTGCTTTGCTTTATTTGAGTTTACCTTATTTGTAATGATTTCCCAGGCACTTGAGAGTGTAGATTTCATTAAGTCCAATGAGAGCATTTGTTTTAGTATAGTAATACACAAGAGTCCCCTCACAGTTAAGTTGCTTATATTTAAATATGATCATGTGAAGAAACCATAATTGTTATTGCCCATAAAGGCATGTGAAAATGGTAAAACAGAAGTAGTACTTATTGATCCTTTATAAGTAAAGGCATAATACATTACTTTAGAGGCTCAAGTAGACCAATATCTAATACAAGATTATTATACATTGAATTCCTGCCTCACTGAGTGTACTTTAAGTGCCTTCTTTCTGAGAAATATCTACAAAAAGCATCTTAAATCTATGCCTTTTGAGAGCTATTGATACTACAGTATCTGAAAGATAATGCTTAAAACACTGAAATTTCCAGAATTTCAATTCTTAACATGTATTTAAGGCTATTGTTCTTACTTTCCTTCTTCTTTTTGATAGAAATGAGTTTTTAAGTCAATAGTTGGACAGTTTTAGGACTTTTAGAAGACAGAGAAAATCAAAACAAAAGAGTGAAGAACCACTTTCCTGAGCAGTAGATGTCTATGATTTTTAAATTTCCAGTAGAATTCTTGCTTTCTTTGATGGGATTGCTTTTGGCAGCTCCCAGAGCCTTGGACATTTTTCTAAGGCATCAACAGAATATGATGGGTGTCGATTTAACATATAAGATTACAATATAAATTACAACAAAAATACTTTAACGTTTGTCCAAATAGAGTTGCCCATTTTGTATTTTCAACAATGAATTTTTCTTGCCCTTCTGAAACACCAGAGTTTTTATTTTATTTTGTGGATGACTGGACATTGTCACATGACCTAGATCTGGAAGTAGCTACAGAAAGTGAACATTAGTAATCTCAATGAAAAGTGGAGCACCAAGATTTGCAATCCCCCCAATGACCTGTTGCCCCCCAATGACCTCTTGCCCCCCATCAGGACCAGAAGAAGAGAGGCAAAGACAAGACCACCTTTAAAAGTCTGTGACGTTGCTGGGTATGGTCATGCATGCCTGCCATCCCAGCAGCTCAGGAGGCTAAGGCAGGAGGATCACTAGTTCAAAGCCAGCCTCAGCAACAGTGAGGCACTAAGCAACTCCGTGAGACCCTGTCTCTAAATAAAATACAAAATAGGGCTGGGGATGTGGCTCAGTGGTTGAGTGTCCTTGAGTTCAATCCTTGGTACCATTAAAAAAAAAAAAAAAAAGATCTGTGATGTCTTGAGGTGGCACTCATCTAAAATATTTTCCTTCCCAAAGATGGTGTTCATTCTAATATTTGAAAACTCCTTTCCTGCTTTGTAATACTAAGCTAAAATTTGGGTCACAAGATATAGTGGTCTGTAGTGTAACTTCTGGCTTTGAGTAAAATAATTTCCAAGATGAAGTTACTGAAGCAGACCAGGTACCCCCACCCAAAAGATCCCCCATCATAATTAAGCTTCTCCTCTTATCACAAAGATTGTTACAGAGTGTCATCAGGATTTTTCATACAGAAAAGATGTAAAAAGATGAAGTTCTGCAGAAAGCTTAATGGGGTTTGAAGCTTCCTCTCTCTTGTAAATGTCAGGTTTGCAGACAAAACATGTAAAACCTTTGTCTAGCCTAAGACTATGGGACAAAAAGTAACTGTTTAGTTTTCACCCACAGACATGTAACCAACCATCCCACTGAATACAAATCTAAAAGGATTTCCAGACTTGGGATCCAGAGATTTTTAGGCATTAGCGCCTCTGGACTGCTACAGCTAAGATAAACGTGCTTCCTGAAAATTCCTTGGGTGTCCAGTCTCATCTGTCCTATGTCATTACATCCCAGCTTCCTTTTCTAAGAGTAGGACATCAGGCAGCTTGATGAAGGACAATGGCCAACTCTGGGGTCACTGTATTGGCAAGGGCTGCTTTAGAGGGATCTGGTGTAAAATTGATGGTCAGGGCCATGTAGTGGGCTCCAATCATATTCCTCTTCACCTCATCTCTACTAAACTACAATTCCAGTCCTGGAATGGTGACAAGCTTCCTGTGTGTACAACTGCAGAGCCTCTGCTTGGTGGCACTGCACATTTCTTATTCTTTTTGTTCGTCCTGATCCCAGGAGAAACCCAACTCTGGAGGCACCATTGAATTAGTGCCCCATGGGGCATCTTGAAGTGAGAGAGTTTTCCCCTCTCAGTCCCTCTGGTCAATGATTCTGGTATTTATTGTACGCTCTTCCTAAGGTTCTGATGGGGTTGAGTACAGTTTCCCACAGTGGTGAATATCTTAAAACCATATGCTGGTATACTGGCCCTTTGTATCCATGAAAACAGAATCCATGAATTTAATCAATCATGGACCCAAAGCAGTCAAGAAAAAAAAATTTCATCTACTGAGCATTACATACATTATTTCTTTTCATTATTTCCTAAGCAATATTGTACAATTACTATTTACTAAGCCCTGGGTATGTATTGAGCATTCTAAGTAATCTAGACGGGATTCAAAGTATATGGAAGCATGTATGTAGGTTATATGCAAATACTATCTAATTTTATATAGTACACTTGAGCATTTGTGGATTTGGGTGTCCTCGGGGATCCTGGGAGATACCAGTTCCTTGTAACACCAGGGATGATGGTTTTGACTTTTTATCCTTCTGCATTTATTCTTTCTTGTCCCCTCCTCCTGTTCCTTGGGATCATTTCCGCAAATTAATTCACCTTCATGGAATCTCTTATCTCAGATGTCATCTAAAGAACACACTGAGGGGGGCAAAAAAATGTGTTTATCAATTTGGGGAATGTGAACAATCTAGTTCAATGGAATATAAAAATGCATTCCTTATATCTCATCGTTTCAACCATGAATGTTCAATCATTTGACCTCTTGGTCATTTTTACTTCACCAGCATCCTTTGGTTCAAGCTATGAAATCTTCAACTTACCATATTCCACAAGATGGAAATTATATTTGATATGAAAAACCTGAGGGAAGGCTTCAGTGCATGCTCTTTTAGACAGTAAAGAGGATCTTTATCTGCACTGATGAAAAGGTGGGATTTTCTCAGCATGGCTAAACAGATGGGCAGCTTGAGCCACCTCTGAGCTCACCATGCGGCAATTTTCTGCTGTCATTTGACTGTTCTGCCAATGACACTCTTAGAAGAGTCCACACTCCACACCCGTTGCAATTGCTACCTTAGCACAAAAATGGATATAACCACATGGGAAAAACCTACATTTCCGCCCAGGAGCAAGGGTTCTTTTAGGGATCAGAAGTCAACTGAAATTGTGCTCAAAGAGCATGAAACAACTCCGAGGGTTGCCATGAACTCTGGAAATCTGTCAATCCCTGGGGATGAATAGCAAACAGATGTCAAGTGTCCCAAGGGACTATTTACAGGCACTTTTTATCCACTCAAAGGCAAGTTTGGGCCTCTGTGTAAATGCTAGCTTGGAAGTTTAGCTCATTCCTGTCCCTCAGCATGTCCTTCAACTTGCTTATCTAAAACCCCCAAGCCTTAACTGAACCCTACCTAAAGGATTCCCTAGTCATCTTTGAGCATACAAATGAGAATATGACCCAACCAGGAAATATCAAACTCAGTTTTCTATGATTCTTTCCAGTGAAATTCATCAGGCTATTAGGGTAAGAAAGGGGGAATTGATAATTACTGTTAAGTTGTGGATATGAGGTGTCCCACCAAAGCTCACATGTGCGACAATACAAGAAGGTTCAGAGAAGAAATGATCAGGTTGTAAGTGGCTTAACCCATGTGATGAATTAATCCCCTGATAGGGATTAACTGAGTGGTCACTGAAGTGGTCGGGGTATGGCTGGAGGAAGTGGTTCATTGGGGGTGTGGCTCTGGGGTATATATTTGTATCTGGCAAGTGATTCTCTCTCTGCTTCCTGATCACCATGTGGGCTGCTTCCCTCGGCCACCCTCTTCCTCCATGATGTTTTGCCTCACCTCGAGCCCCAAGGAATGGAGCTGGCCTTCTATGCACTAAAACCTCTGAATCTGTGAGCCCTCAAAAAAAACTTTCCAACCTCTACAGTTGTTCTGGTTGGGTGTTTTAGTCACAGCAGCAAAAAAAAAAAAAAAAAAAAGCTGACTAAAACAATTGCCAAAAGAGAGTGAGACTTGCATGTGATAAACCAGAACTGTTGAGAGCCTCAGCCAAGGGGCCCCAGCAAACTTCCAGCTGATTGGCTCACTGTGGCCCCAGCAAACTTCCAGCTGCCAGCTGATTGGCTCCTCTGCAGTGATGCTCATTGGGCTGTTTCCCCGCCCTTTCAGACCATGGAACTGCTCATTGGGGGACTCTTTTGGCTCCGCCCACATGACCCAGCCAATCAGCCTCAAGAGAATCACAGGCAGAGCCTGCCCATTGCAGGGATACCTAAATTTTAAAAGTGTGTTTGTAAAAGGCTAATTGAAAATGTATTTGCCAGTTGAATTTCCACTGGGACAGTAATTTTTTGTTGTTGTTGTTAATGGTTTCAGCTTTTATTGTTTTCAAGTAATAAACGTACATTGGAGGATGTTACTGAGACAAAGTGTGTGTACTTACAACGTTAGAAGAGGCTTCAAAAGAATGGAATAATATTAGGAATATTGAGATAAGAATGATGAACTAGTTTTTGGAACAGTATGAGCACTGGAAGTACTGGAATAACTGTAGGAATATGAAGATGGAGAGAACATTAGCCTATGAGGACAGAAGGTTAGCCTTCTCTGAGGCCACATGGCCAGGAGAATCAAGACTGTGATATGGTTTGAGGTTTTCTTGTGGTGAAGCTAGGTCTTTTGCAAATGAAAATTATTACCTCCACATTTAAGAGACCCCATCTTAAGAGCATCCTAGGTCATAGCTAATTAGATATTTGGATTAAGTGATTCAATGTATTTGGTTCAGCAGCTTTTTGGGTGCATAGTAGTAATTATTAGGCACAATCAGGTGACTTTAATAGCAGCAAAGAGTAAATGATTAGAACTGACACATATTGAGCATTTACATATGAGACCATGTGCTGACTTTTCCCATGTGTTATCTAATCTAAAAAACATTAAAAAACAAGTGTCACTGGACCCATTCCAATTATGAGAAAATCAAAAGTTAGAAAAGATAAGGAACTTATTTCAAGATGCACAGCTAGAAAGCAAAGGTATTAGGTGTCAATCTTGCTGACACCCAGACTCAACAACTGGAGCACTTGGTTACCTTCCACACAAGAATGTCAGGTAAGGTTCAAATATGGGAGAGAACTATGTCAAAAATAAAGCTGGCATATTTGGGCACCAATATGTATGTAAAAACAAATTCTAGGTTATTTTAAAAAGTGAAAACTTTTGTGAGAAAAATCTAATAGATTAATCAAAGATGTAGGAAGGAAGAACTTTCTAATTGAAAATGAAATTACCAAACTGCCAATACAAGATATTTCCTTATCAAATTCAATTAGAGCAAGGTGTGGTGTTGTATGCCTCTAATCTCAGTGACTAGGATGCTGAGGCAGGAGGATCGTAAGTTTAAACACAGTTTCAGCAAGTTAGTGAGATCCTAAGCAACTCAGAGAGACCCTGTCTCTAATAAAATGTAAAAGAAAGGGCTGGCGATGTGGCTCAGGTGAGTCCCTGGGTTAATCCTTACAACAAAACAACAAAAAACAGAAAAAGCTTAACAATGGGTTACAAAACAACAGACAAGAAAAAAAAGACTGATATAACGTTCAGTTCAAGCAGTTCTTAAAAAGCAAATAAATTGCAACAACAACAACAAAACTAATCACAACATATGCTTTTGGTCCCTTTGTCTAATATGAGATAACCATACTTACGTGGGTTTGTCTCTGTGTCCTCTATTCTGTACCATTGGTCTACAGGTCTGTTTTGGTGCCAATACCATGCTGTTTTTGTTACTATTGCTCTGAAGTACAGTTTAAGGTCTGGAATAATAATGTCACCAGCTTCACTTTTCTTGCTAAGGATTACTTTAGCTATTCTGGGTCTCTTATTTTTCCAGATGAATTTCATGATTGCTTTTCCTATTGCTATGAGGCATGTCATTGGGATTTTGATTGGGATTGCATGGAATCTGTATAGTGCTTTTGGAGTATGGTCATTTTGACAATATTAATTCTGCCTATCCAAGAACAAGGTAGATCTTTCCATTTTCTAAGGTCCTCTTTAATTTCTTTCTTTAGCATTCTGTATTTTTCATTGTAGAGTTTTTCACCTCTTTTTTTAAAGTTGATTCCCAAGTATTTTTTTTTTTGAGGCTATTGTAAATGGGGTGGTTTCTTTAGATTCTCTTTCTGAGGAATTGTCACTGATGTACAGAAATGCCTTTGATTTATGGGTTTTTTTGTATCCTGCTATTTTGCCAAATTCATTTATTAGTTCTAGAAGATTTCTGGTGTAATTTTTTGGGGTCTTCTAGGTATAGAATCATATCATTGGCAAATAGTGCTAATTTGAGTTCTTCTTTTCCTGTCTGTATCCCTTTAAGTTCTTTTATCTGTGTAATTGCTCTATCCTGTGTTTTAACATCCAGAACTATGTTAAACGGAAGTGGTGAAAGAGGGCATCTCTGTCTTGTTCCAGTTTTAGAGGGAATGCTTTCCATTTTTCTCCATTTAGAATAATGTTGGCCTGGGGCTTAGCATAGATAGCTTTTACAATGGTGGGATATATTCTTGATATCCCTTGTTTTTCGAGTGTTTTGAACATGAAAGGGTGCTGTATTTTGTCAAATGCTTTCTCTGAATCTATTGAGATGATCATATAGCCTCTTCAACAAATGGTGCTGGGAAAACTGGTAATCCACATGTAACAAAATAAAATTAAATCTGTCTTTCACCATGTGCAAAACTCAAAGTGGATCAACCACCTAGGAATTAAACCAGAGACCTTGCACCTAATAGAAGAAAAAGTAGGCCCACATCTTCATCATGTGGGATTAGGCCCCAACTTCCTGAATAAGACTCCTATAATGCAAAAATTAAAACCAAAAATTAACAAATGGATGGATTCAAACTAAAAAGCTCCTTCTCAGCAAAAGAAACAATCAGTGAGGTGAATAGAGAACCTATAGAATGGGAATAAATATTTACCACAAGCACAACAGATAGAGCACTAATCTCTAGGATATATAAAGCAAGCACTCAAAAACCTTAACACCAAAAAAGCAAATAACCCAATCTATAAATGAGCTAAGGAACTGAACAGACACTTCTCAGAAATGGATATACAACCAGTCAACAAATACATGAAAAAATGTACATCTCTAGAAATTAAAGTAATGCAAATCAAAACTACTCTAAGATTTCATCTCACTCCAGTCAGAATGGCAGCTATGAAGAATACAAATAACAATAAGTGTTGGGGAGGATGTGGGGGAAAAGGCACATTCACACTTTGCTAGTGGGACTACAAATTGGTGCAGACAATCTGGAAAGCAGTATGGAAAATCCTCAGAAAACTTGTAATGGGACCACCATTTGACCCAGCTGTATCCCACTCTTTGGTTTATACCCAAAGGACTTTAAAACAGCACACTATAGAAATACAGCCACATCAATGTTTATAGCAGCACAATTCACAATAGCTAAACTGTGGAACCAATCCAGATAACCTTCAGTAGATGAATGGACAGGGAAACTTTTATATATATATATATATATATATATATATATATATATATATATATATATATGCAATGGAATATTACTCAGCATTAAAAGACAATAAAATCATGGCATTTGCAGGTAAATGGATGGAATTAGAGAATATAATGTTAAGTGAAGTAAGCCAATCCCCCCCAAAAAAACAAAGGCCAAATGTTTTCTTTGATTTGAGGATGCAGATGCATAATAACGATTTCGGGCAGGGATCATGGAAGGAATGGAGGAACTTTAGATGGGACAAAGGGGAGGGAGGGGAAGGGCAGGGGCAAGGGGTAGAAATAATGGTGGAATGAGTTAGACGTCATTACCCTAAGTACATGTATAAAGACACGAATGGTGTGAAAATACTTTGTGTACAATCTGTGACTTGAAAAATGGGATAAGGAGATAGAGCATGAGAAGAAGACTACCACTAAATAGGGAAGAGAGGTGGGAGGGGAAGAAGAGGGAGAAGGGGAGTTGCACGGAAGATGGAAGTACAACCTCATTGTTATACAAAATACATGTATGATGTTGTGATGAGAAAAAAAAAGAAAAAGTGTGTCACATTAGATTGGATAGAGAGAGGATGGGAGAGGAGGGGAGGAGTAGGGGGGATAGGAAGGGCAGCAGAATAGAATAGATATTATGATTGCTGTATGTACATTCCATGTATGTACTATATGTCAAAATACATTCTGTTGTCATGTATGACTAAAAAAAATAAAAATAAATTGTGTGGAAAAATTGTTCTGTATATGTGTCATATAAAATGAGTTGCATTCTGCCATCAAATATAACAAATTAGAATAAATAAATAATTGAATAAAAATATATGTTTATAGGACTAAAAAAAAAAACTAAACTGCAGATCCTTCCAGAAATGATTTTCTACCAGTAGACAGATCTCAACAATAAAGAACCCAGCAAAAGAATTTGCAAAAACTGGAGTGGGAATGTAGCTCTGGGCTGGAGCATTTGCCTTGAATGCACAGGTCCCTGCAGGAGGCCCTAGGATTGATCCCCAGCACCAAAAGAAAAAAAAAAAGCACAAAAGATATATATGTATGCACAGAAGAACAAATCTATAAATGTAGGCATGGAACTTCAAAGTAAGGAAATAACAAACATTATTTCACCGAACATCAGACCAGCAAAAAATAAAAATAAAAACTTGAGGTCAGAATTTGTATGTATATAGTCATCTATTTTAGCATTGTTTATGCAATAACATATCATTTAGCATGAAATAAAATGATAGTCTGATTCTACAAGACAAATCATTGGGCTTAAATCCACGGAAAAGTACATATAAAACGATGTAATTTTTATAATGTGCATATATATTTACAAATATTCATTGACAAGCTAACCATATAAGCTTGGAAAAACATAAATACCCATCATTCTGCAATATGTCTTGTCTGAGATGGTTTGTGGATAGGCTAATGAAAAGGGCTACAATGAGGAGACAGAATCCAATCAATGAAAATGAAGGGGAACAAAAGAGAAAAGAAGAAAGGATTGAAGAACAATAAAGAAATGCTCACCAAATTCACAATTGTACAGTTATATGATATTAAAAGCTCCAGAAAGTGCCCAGCAGCAGCTAGTCAATAGGAAAACTGCTTCTTCATTATATAAATCTTTTGCATAATCTTAAATGTGAAATTACCTGTTTTTTTCTCAGTTGTGTTTAATAAGTGCAAATACTGACTTTTATATCTTTTTTATTTTTGCCTTTATTAGAATTCTCTAATTTTACCCAAGGTCTTTAAAAATTCCCTGAGCCACAATTAATGGTCTATTTTCTAAAACCTACCATTCTCTCTTATGTACTTGCCATGATCTGCCTTGTCTTAGTTAGGATTTTGACATTTTCTTATGAGTTAAGATTCGTCTACTTCACAGGACATCTCACAGGCTCTTCAGGAGAATATGGTACTCTGCATAAGCAAAGATAAAAATGTGTCATTCTAGGATTAACATATTTGAAAAATATTTATACTAGATTGACTTCATGCAAAATTCTGGCTCAGTAAAGTGGGTATCATACAAATGAAACATGGCAGTCTTGAATACCTGCTCTTTTAATTTGACTTATAAGACTCAAAACAGTCATGATAATGAGTGAACATGTTGCTTTAAAATTTTACAATAGGGCTGGGGATGTGGCTCAAGCGGTAGCGCGCTTGCCTGGCATGCGTGCGGCACGGGTTCGATCCTCAGCACCACATACAATCAAAGATGCTGTGTCCGCCGAGAACTAAAAAATAAATATTAAAAAATTCTCTCTCTCTCTCTCCCACTCTCTCTTTAAAAAAATAAATAAATAAATAAATAAAATTTTACAATATTCAGCTAAAATCTTGTCAGCTATACAGCTAAACATATATGTATATAAAAAGATCTCTTTGTATGAGAACATAATTTGCACAATATCTAAATTAATATACATGATTATAGAGATTTGTATAGGAGGTATTTATATCTCCATTGATAGAAAGATACAACACCAATTTTGTAAGACCTCATTAAAATCAAAATGCAAGGAACCAAAAAAAGCTTTAATTAGCCAGTTTGGATTTCCTGATATTTTGTTTGATAATATTAGAAATTTTATTTGACTAGGGAATAGTGATTTTTTTAAATTATGCACTATTCTCAATCAAGATACTGGTTTAATGAGGTGTTAGCTCATGAAAGATTGTTAAAAGTTTATAGACTGGAGAGGATTACCATTAGGTAATATTCAGTGAAAACTGTAATTTAACAGACATGAAAACAAAGAATAATTTTGCAGATCCTTACAGAAATGACTGTCGACCAGTAGACAGATCTCAGAATTTTGCCACAAATTTTGACTACTTCCAAGTAGCCATGGAAAAACAGATGAGGTGGAAAAATGCAGATGACCCTCTACAAAGCCAACAGGAGGGAATGACTAAGTCTATGGGAAAAGTTGGGAATCCCTAATTCCACAGGGTAATTTATCCTAAGTAAGTCCTTAAAGCTATTTCTATTAAAATATGGGAGGTTTATTACTATACTTCCTAATCCCAACGGTGGTGGTCTTATTTATTTCATTTTCATTGGAAGTCTCAAAATGCAAACCTACCTATTCCATAAAGAAGGAAAAAAAAATGTGCTCTTTGGAAAATGTTCCAAAATACACTGTTAATCCTTCAATTTCGATGCAGTGCGTTTACAGAAATATAAAGTTATTAGCTTGCTAGTATCAATAAGACAGGATTTAATTTTAAATATAATTTTAAAATATGTTTAAATGAACATTTTGAGATGATAATTCAATAATACACACACACACACATATATGCCTGTCTGTTATAAACACTTTATTTCCTGACTTTTTTTATTGAGCATTATTTTGTGAATTTCTTATGTTTGCAAACAAAAAAAATATTATCAATAAAGGTATGCTATTAATCTAACCATGACAGTCATTAAGATATAGTTGTCTAAAAATGATTGCTCTTCATTTTGTTTAGGTTTACACCTACAAGCATTTACATGGAATATTTACATGGAATAAATTAATCACATGTTATATATGTATATATGTCATGGATTGATGTGATTTTTTTCATTCTTCCATTAAAAAACAGTTTAAAATATATTCAATTTTTTTTCTAATTTAGAATATCCTTTTAAACAGTATCTTTAATTCATTCTATTATTTTTCTTAATTTAACAGAGTAGATATTTCCTAAAATATTTAACTTTGTTTTGTCTCTTAATTCCAGATGAATATCATCTATATGAATTAGTTAATTTATCATTATGTGATGATCAATTAAAAGTTTTACTAATGAGAAAGCTATCAAAGGAAAATAGAGGAGAAAATGAGAAATAAAACATTTTCGATCAAAATAACTTTTTGGCACCAGGTGCAGTGGCACAGGCACGCAATCCCAATGGCTTGGGAGGCTGAGGCAGGAAAATTGCGAGTTCAAAGCCAACCTCAGCAAAAGTGAGGTGCTAAGCAACTCAGTGAGACCCTGTAGGGCTGGGATGTGGCTCAGTGGTCGAGTGCCCCTGAGTTCAACCCTTGATGCCAAAAATAAAATAAAATAACTTTGGGGCTGGGCAAATGGCATACACTGATAATTCCAGCCACTGAGGTGTCTGAAGCTGGAGGCTCACAAATTCAAGGCCAGCCTTGACATATTAGTGAGACTTGTTTCAAAATTGAATTAAAAAGGACTGAGGATATAGCTGAGAGGTAGAATGTTCTTGGGTTCAACTACCAGTACCGGAAAAATTATTTTTTAAATAACTTTTGGCTGAAGTCAATAGGTTGGGATCAAAGGATGTGACTCTTTTACAGTGAGATAATCTGTAACTCTTAAAAGAAAACCTAGCCTGTGTTCCAATGCAAGACATTACAGTATTTTAACACCTACCCATTTTGTTAAATGGAAGAAAATCAGCAAAAGTTTGGATCATTTACCATGGAATTAATTGTCTGAGAATGTAGTTCCCTGAAACCTTCCTAGAGTTTGGAGCCAAGGTGTCCCTCTGACTCCTCCCCTCTCCACCCTCCCACAATATGAGTTACTTTATGTTCTGGAATATGCTTTGTACACCATACCCACTATCCCAAGCCACCCAAACATACAAGGCCCTAATCCCTAAAACCTGTACATGTCACCTTTTCCAGAAAAATGAAGTCTTTACAAACAAATTTAAGTTAAGGATCTTGATATGGGGAGAATATTATGGAGTATCCAGATGGGACCTAAATCCAGTCCCAAGTCAACTCATAAGACATAGGGGACATTGGACACTCACAGAAGACAAGGTGACCATTGACCGACCATAAAGGCAGAGATAGGAGTGACATGTGGCCAAAGTCAAGGGATGCCTGCAGCCACCAAGTCTAGAAGCCACAAAGAACAAATATTCCCCTATAACCTCAGTGGAGTATGATCCTGCCAACACTTGGATATCAGCTAAATAAGACTGATGCAGGCATCTGAGAATAGATTTGTGAGGTTTTAAGTCATTAGGTAGTGGTGATTTACCATGGCACCATCAGGAAACTAATTTAGAATTTGGTATTGGGAAGTGGCATGTGGCTGTCCCAAATATTACAAAAAAAAAACAAAAAAAAAACCTGAAAATATACAAGTGTCTTAGCAATCAGGTACTGGGTAGAGTACAGGCTGGAAGAATTCTGAGGCATATAACAACAACAACAACAAAAAAGTGGCATTAAGTGGACTGTTGTTTGACGTATAAGTATCAAGGTCCTTCTGGTGAGGTGTCACAGGAAATCACAAGCTGGACGGAAAGCCTGTATCATATGGGAAATCTGACAGTGGAGAGAATGTGTGTTCTGTGAGGGCTTAGAGGAAAATGCAGACCAATTAATTAAAAACTGGAAACGAGATGATCCTTTTTACAGAGCAGCAGAACGTATCTGGATTTTGTTCTGCAGTTGTGTTGAGAGTGGAATTTTTAGGGAGTAAAGATAGATATTAATTGAGATTCTCTAGTGTAAAAAGTTTGGATTGGTTTCTTCTTGCTGCTTATAGTAAAATGTGAGAGAAGAGAGAAATTGAAAGAACTAAAATTAAAAAAAAAACTGACTTTTGATAATTTGGGAAATTTTAAGGCTATTCAGATTAAAAACCATGCAATTAGGAAAATACACGTTTTGGGAAGTGTTCTCTGGAGATGGGCCAAGGCCGCGTGTTTGGATAACCTTTCGCTGTGTTGGAGACCCTTTGCCTGCAACTTGTGCACTCACTGTGATCTCAGCTGAACCAGGAATAGAGATGAGATGGCTCTTTAAATCCTTGTGTGTTTCAATGGTTTAAATGGCTATCGGGAATATAGGAGATTCACCAAGTGTTTGAAAATATTGTATTAGCAGATCCACCGAGGAAACCAAAATAAAGGAAAGCTTTCGAACTCTCCAAATCCTTCACACAGGAGCCGGTTTTTAAAACTAGGCAGCTTCACACAGATGGTCTCCCACCCAACAAACAGATGACGTTACTCAGCGTCTTGGTCTCCAAGGTCTGAGTCATCAGAAAAGAGCAAGAACAAGTTGTGGAACTCAGAGGACAGAAGTACAGACCCTAGATGGTGGATACGTAAGCCAGAGGATTATTGAAATCTAATTGAGTTCACCCCTTTGGATTTGTTTTTTGAACTTGAGTAGTGACTCCTTTCTACCTCCATTTCCCCTCTTTTGAGAATGATAATGCCTATCATGGATATACTCGATCCATCCGTCAGTTGCATTTCAAAACAAACCACTTTCTAGTTTCACAGATTTCAGGCACAGAGAATTCTTGTCCTACATTGGATAATACCTAAGAATTCACCAATATCTGATTTAGATGATTTGCATGATGAAACACATGAGACTCTTAGATGGATGATGTTTAGATAAGATTGTGGGTTGGAGTTAATGCTGAAAGGGTTAAGACTTATGGGCATGTTGAGACAGAGTGGATGCATGTTATATGTGAGGTGCTTGTGAATCCTTAAGGGCCAAAGGAATGGCCTTCGTAGGTAGGATGACCAGTAACCAATTTGGGCCAATCCAGTGAACTTCCACTGCTCCCTCCTGTCCCAGCCCCCCACCTATTGTGAGTCAGCGTCCCCAAATCAGAGAGAAAATCCAGCCTTTAGAATTTGGGGATTGGCTTATTTCATTTAGCATGATACTCTCCAGTGCCACCCATTTACCTGCACTTTCCACTGAATGGTGTGCACATGACACTCCGTCACTGTGTTGCATTTCCAGTGATGGAGTCCCTGATATCTCCCCCCTACTTTTTCATTTTCTTCAGAATCTGTTTGATTGCCTCATGCATCATGTTCAAGTTTTAATATTGTACTTAATGAAAAAGAATAGAAAAAATATTTAATATACCATGTTGTCCAAAATACACATCACTATATATGTAATTTTTCATTCCCAGTAGTGACATTAAATAATAAAATTTAGAAGCAATTAAAATAAATTTGCCATTATTAATTCAACAGATAATATTTATAAAAGGTTGGGATAGTTTTACTTTTTAAACACTATTTGAATTCCAGTATGTATTTTATACAAATTATCCATCTCAGTTCATATTATTATTTTTGTTGTTCTTTTTAGTTATACATGACAGTAGAATATATTTTGACATATCATACATACATAGAGTAAAACTTCCCATTCTTGTGGTTATACATGTGTGGAGTTAACCTTGTCATGTATTCAGATATGAACACAGGAAAGTTATGTCTAATTCTACTGTCTTTCCCATTCCCCCACATTCTACTCTGCCCAATCCCATGAACCTCCACTCCCTCCCTCCCTCCCCAATCCTGCACCTATTGTGAGTCAGCATCCTCATATCAGAGAGAAAATTCAGCCTTTGGATTTGGGGAATTGGCTTATCTCATTTAGCATAATAGTCTCCAATTCTATCCATTTACCTGCAAATGCTATAATTTCATTCTTCTTTAAGACTGGGTAATATTCCATCATATATATGTACCACATTTCCTTTATCCATTCATCTGTTAAAGGGCACCTAGGTTGGTTTCAGAGCTTAGCTGTTGTGAATTTAGCTGCTATGAATACTGATGTGGCTGAGTCACTGTAATATGCCAATTTTAAGTACTTTGGGTATAACCTGAGGAGTGGGAAAACTGTATCAAATGGTGATTTCATTCCAAGTTTTCTAAGTAACCTCCATAGTGCTTTCCAGAGTGGTTGAACCAATTTGCAGTCCCACCAGCAATGTATGAGTATACCTTTCTGCCCACATCCTCGGCAACATTTATTGTTACGTGTATTCTTGAGAATTGCCATTGTGACTGAAGTGAGATGGAATCTCAGTGTAGTTGTAATTTACATTTCTTTAATTGCTAGTGATGTTGGACATTTTTGCATATATTTGTTGACCATTCCTATTTCTTCTTCTGTGAAGTGTCTATTCGTTTCCTTTGCTCCTTTGTTGATTAGGTTTTTTGTTGTTGTTGTTGTTTTGTTTTGTTGATGTTCAGTTTTTTTGGGTTCTTTAGATATCCTGGAGATTAATGCTCTATCTGAGGTTCCAGGTGGCAAAGATTTTCTCCCATTCTGTAGGCTCTCTCTTCATATTCTTGACTGTTTCCTTTGCTGTGAAGAAGGTTTTTAGTTTGACACAATCCTATTTATTGATTCTTGATTTTAATTCTTGTGAGTTAGGAGTCTTGTTGAGCAATTCAGTTCCTAAAACCAACATTATG
Organism: Marmota monax; assembly: GCF_021218885.2. NCBI lineage: Eukaryota > Metazoa > Chordata > Mammalia > Rodentia > Sciuridae > Marmota > Marmota monax. The sequence goes on along the minus strand of NW_026694501.1, from coordinate 3,356,950 downwards.
GTGATTTGGGCCTACTTTTTCTTTTAGTAGGCTCAGGGTCTCTGGTCTAATGCCTAGGTCCTTGATCTACATTGAGTGGAGTTTTGTGCGGGGTCAGAGCCAAGGGTTTTAATTTCATTTTATTACATGTGGATTTTCAGTTTTCCCAGCACCATTTGTTGAAGAGGCTATCTTTTCTCCAATGTAGGTTTATGGCACTTTTGTCTAGTATGAGATAACTATATTTATGTGGGTTCGTCTCTGGGTCTTCTATTCTCTTCCATTGGTCTTCATGTCCATTTTGGTGGCAATACCATGCTATTTTTGTTACTATAGCTCTGTAGTATAATTTAGGGTCTGGTATTATGATGCTTCTTGCTTCACTTTTTTTGCTAAGGATTGCTTTGGCTATTATTGTCCTCTTATTTCTCCCAGTGTATTTCCTGTCTGCTTTTCCTATTTCCACAAAGAACATCATTAGAATCTTAATAGGAATTGCATGGAATCTGTGTAGCGCTTTTGTTAGTATGACCCTTTTGACAATAGTAATTCTGCCTGCCCAAGAATATGGGAGATCTTTCCATCTTCTAAGTTCTTCAATTTCTTTATTTAGTGTTCTGTAGTTTTCATTGCAGAGCTTTTTCAACTCTTTTGCTCTATCGATTCCCAAATATTTTATTTTCTTTGAGGCTACAGTGAATGGGATAGTTTTCCTAATTTCTCCTTTAGCTGATTCATCACTGATGTATAGAAACACAATTGATTTATGGGTGTTAACTTTATATCCTGCAACTTTGATGAATCCATTTATGAGTTCTAGAAATTTTCTATTGGAGCTTTTTGGGTCTTCTAAATATAGAATCATGTCATTATCAAATAGGGATAGTTTGAGTGCCTCTTTCCCTATTTGTATCCATTTAATTTCTCTCTTCTGTATAATTGCTCTGGCTACAGTTTCTAGAACCATTTTGAATAGAAGTGGTGAAAGAGGGCATCCCTGTCTTGTTCCAGTTTTTAGAGGAAATGCTTTCAGTTTTTCTCCATTTAGAATAATGTTGGCCTTGGGCTTAGCATAGTTAGCTTTGCTAACTATTTTGAGATATGTTCCTACTATCACTAGTTTTTCTAGGGTTTTGAATATGAATGGCTGCTGTATTTTGTCAAATGCTTTTTCTATAGCTATTGAGATGATCATGTAATTCTTGTGTTTAAGTCTATTGATGTGATAAATTATGTTTATTGATTTCCATATGTTAAACCAACCTTACATTCCCCAGGATGAATCCCACTTGATCCTGGTGCACTATCTTTCCAAAATGTTTTTATATGTGACTTGCCAGTATTTTATTAAGAATTTTTGCAACTCTGTTTATCAGGGATATTGGTCTGAAATTTTCTTTCCTTGATGTGTCTTTGTCTGGTCCATAACCTCATGTTAATAGTGACTATCATATTCAGCCATACAATCCTACACATTTCACTTTATGTTAGGCATGTTAATTATAATGATATTTTTAAATATCTGATAAGTATTTCTTCCTCTGCAAAAGGAAGAAATGTATGTATTCTCCCATACAAAGAGGAAAATATTCAAAACTACTAATGGTAACTTGAAAGGAATCCAGTGATGCAACTTCCCTTCATTCTTTCCACTGCTAACTATTAGTAACCACTCACATTGCACCTTAATTGTCACATTCCCAGGGAAACCTTACCCGATCCTCACACTATGTCTTCCTGCTAATGCTTTTGAACATGTACTAATTTTTCCCTGTGTAGCACTTATTACAATTTTATATAGTGTGATTATGCAATGAGCCTTTGGTGGTTCCATTCCCTTTTAGGCTTGTAGGTCACATGAGAGCTGAATCTTTCTCATCTTACTTAGCATTATATCCCCAGTTCTGAACACACTACCTGTTGTTCAAATGAATATCATTAATTTAAACAGGGATCCCCAAAGAAAAAATGCTCCTTATTCTAACTAATCCCAGAATTTGAAAATAATTAGTTTTGAAATCCTAAGGGAATAATTTCTACCAATTATATTTTTATTAAACACTAACCCGTTTCTTATTTTGTGGTAAAATAAAATATGCCTAAAGTATTTAATGACTTCTATATTCTATGTTCATAATCTCAAATGTTTTGTGTCCAAATACTACTTGCAAGAGCAGTGAAAAGGTGCATTCTCAGATTGGCCCTGCAAATGGTGCCTTACACAGAGACACGCTTGCTCATATTAGATAAAAATCACAGATGAAGATAATTTCCTTTGAGGTTTTGTTCTTGTGTTCTTTTAAAATGTTAAATTGAAATATAACTATAGAAACCATGTGAAAGCAACTTCTAGAAAGAAGGTAAGCTAAAGCGAGCCTGGTGAGAGAATCTCAACTTCATTTCAATATGGCCTCTGAATTGCTTCTCTTAAGTCCTGACCTGTGTATTTATTGCCAGAAGCTTTTGCAGTTATACAATTAAGTGCAAAAATGTTTGTTTTTTTCCACTGGATTTGTTTGACTTCTAGTAGAACAAATTCCAGAAATAATTTGGAATTAAAAAAATGCCTACATAACCTGTTCCTTTTTTGACATGTCATCAGGTCAGAAGAGGTTCATTTTGAAAATTGATTATGCGTGTGTGTGTGTGTGTGTGTGTGTTACTTTATGGTCACTTGAAGTAAAAATCTTAATCTAATGTGGGTTTTCATTTTCCACCGAACACCTTGGAATCAACACCTTATAGGCCACACTCGAACCCACGTTAAATATAACAGGGTTTTAAGTTTTAATTCACTTTCCTGAAGCAGAGTTTGAGTGTCCTAATAGCTCAATTATTGTTAAATATTCCATATTCAGATACCAAAATGTTTCAGTTAGTTCCAGGAAACATAGATAGCTTTAACTAAAATATATAGCTATTTAAAAAATAAAGTTGTAAGGTGAGATGTAGGTGGATATTTTGAAAGATAGTGAATATATGACCCAATTATTATATATATGACCCAATTTATTTTTTTTCCTGGAATATTTTTCTATAAGTTACTAAAATTAGAATTCAGTATATATGAGTGTCAACCTCCAATTTTGCCCCCAAATTTCCAATGTGTGTTTCCCTTATTTAGTTGTATTTTATTTTTCTTAAGCAGAAACAAGGAGTTTTACTGACTTTGTCTGAAATATCAATTTCGAACACCTAAGAGGTTGAGACTGTGTCACATCTAACTCAATCTGGAATTTCTGAATATTTTATTGGCTGAATTGGTATGCCTAAGTGGATATTAATTCATTTCATGTGGTAATTACAAAGGCAGGTGATCATATTGTTACCAATTTGGCTATTTGATATAAGCAAACCATGCGTCTTTGGCTCTTTGAAATCATTTTGTTCAGTTACATAAAACTTTGATACTGGCAATATTATCCTTTGCCCCCAGTTTTAAAGGACCACTCTAAATGATCCTCCTGAATAGTATTTCCTGGCTTGCTCATCAAGTGCACACCACTGTATTAGGAACACTCTTCAGGTAATTCCACCCATTCCTGGAGATAGGGTTTCCTGTATGAGAATGAGTTTCTTCAGACCAAATGAGCTTACAGTGAATCCCATTGCAACCAAGAGTTATTTGGGTTCTCTGTGTAAATCGCTTTATGAGCATGAACATAGCACTTCTTTTTTTTTATCATTACTTATTTTTAAACAATTTGAGATGAAACTGCAAAGACATTGAATATGCATCAGCTGTGGAGTTAAGAATGTCATTATCTGAACCAAGCCCTTTATTGAATTCCCCCCAGAATGGCTGTTAGGAGGAATTATGCGTCTTTCTTTTCCTGCTGGCCAGCTCAGACACATTTTTGTATCAATGAAGTCTGTTTCAAGGGCACATTGCCAAAATGATAATTTGCCACAAACAAAATAAACAAGACAGAAGATGGGATATCAAATATTGGCAGAAAAGTGGAGAGTTTGCAGAGGATGAGTAAATTCTCTCCCAGCACCATTGACGTTGCCTCTGCCAGAGCAAACCAGGATAACAAAAGCCTCAGAGGCTTTAAAATACATATAAAATAATTGATTTTATTACAGAATCTTATAAACACACAGCTTTGCATATATTTCAAGTGATGGTTCAAAATTAGACCTATCGCCAGAGTGATAAAAACATTTCCTAGACCTAAGTTGAAACCTTCCTTTCCCTTCAAATTTTTGTTTTTTTAAGAATAAAAAGTACAAAATTTTTTTTCACACAGACTCAACGTCAGCTGGAGCAGCTTTCTCCCTATCACCCACAAAACAGCAAAGTAAATTCTGTATCCTGTTTTTATTAAAAAAAAAAAAAATCCTGGGGGTGAAAAAAAGTGATTTGATTCTTTTAAGACACAATGAAAATAGCACTTTACTACTTCTGCGGTGTCAGTGAAATATCTGTAGAGCCAAGGGCAGGAAGTCCCTGGAAAACCCCACAGATTAAAGGTAGCCACAGGGCACAGAAAGCCCTCTGTGAGCAGGAGAGAGGTGTAGGAGGATGAACTACACAGAGAGAAAGACAGGATCGGGTCAGAAATTAGGGAACACTCCTGCTAATCGCATGTCAAACGCTGTGGACAGAGTGTTTTAATCAAGGAAAATCACGAAGGTAACAAAATAGACCTAGGGAGGAAAGGCTCTGTAGAGAAGTAAGCGAGGCAGCGATTTCCCAACAATGACTTGGAGGAACTTTGTTGTTCCATGGCAGGCAAAATCACCTATGAAGGATGAACCCCGGGACGGGGCATTAGGAGAAAATCAAGAGCAGCAGGTACTAAATAAGGGAGGACATGAAAAAAACCAAAGGCAGAGAAACTAGCTGGAGTGTAAATCCTCGGAGTTGCCCAGAAATTTAATCAGAGAAGGAGAGGAGCAGAGACACTTAGAGAATGAAAACAGAGGAGTCCTGTGGCTCTCCGTGGAGATCACTGGGAGAAGATCTTGGAAGGTAATGAGGTGTGGGCAGTGTAATTGAGAAGGGAACAGGAGGGAACTAAAAGACATGAATAACCAACGTCGGGTTAAGAGACCATTTGACAATTATTTTGTAGTAACTGGCTGGTGATAATTGGAGCTGGGAGGAAAATGGGATACTGCTGGTGCACCTAGACCCCAAGCAAAAGACACACAGAAAGAGCGGAAACTATCAAAGTAGAACTGTCACATTACAGCTTTAGATTTAAACGCACACTTGGAGATTTCTTTCCATCCACTTTGTTGTGATTTTGATAAAATTGCCCTCCTTCCTCTGGCCCCAGTTAGAAGCCTGGGGGTCCAATTTGACACATGAAATGCGTGTGCCTTTATGCCTGAGTGTGCACACAGGTGTGTATCTGCACAATGGGGCTCATAGGGAAATTCAAATCAATGTGATATCCACCTCGATATGTTCTGTTTTATTTTGTTTCCTTTAATGATTTTTTTAAAAAAAAGATTTTTATTTGTTCTTTTTAGTTATACATGACAGTAGAAAACATTTTGATATACATCGGTATAACATCCCATTTTTGTGGTTGTACATGATGTGGGGTTACCTTGGTCGTGTATTCACATATCAATGTAGGAAAGTGATGTCTAATTCCTTCTACTGTCTTTCCCATTTCCATCCCCCACCCCCAGGAATGAAATGATCCTCTCTTCAAGAAACACAATCTAGGAATGGAGGAGATGGGTGGTTTTAAAGCAGCCTATCAAATTGGCAATTGCTCTCCTAGTAATGTAAACAGAGTAATGAGGAAACATATAGAACAGAAGCAATTAGTTGGCTTGGGCAGGAAATCCCATGCTGTCCCAGTTAATTAAATAATTTGTTTCAAAGAAGAGCTGCTTTCTATATCATACCTCCATGATCATTTAAACTAAGTTCAATATCTGCAATAGTAAATCCTGCCTCCAAGCTGTTTTTAACCACAACACTTCTGACCTTAAATGTGTGTTTTTATTTTTGTTTTTTTCCCTCACATTACCCAGTTCAACTCTCTAGATCCCAGCTGCGTGTCCCACACTTGGTCTCCATTCTGAGGCTAACCTGGAGCTTAGGGCTTGGTCTGACTACAGCGCCCCACTTTAGATGCCAAGTGTCATCTCAAATCTCTTGTACTTCTGACCAACTAGCTATAAAGTCAAGGGTTCCCACAGATCCGATAACTCACAAGGCCAGCTCAGAGAACTCCGGAAGACTCTTTAGTAAGTATTACCTACGAGGAATACAAGTCAGGAAGAGCCAAATGGAGGAGTCGAGTCCTGTTAGGGGAGGGTGTAGGAGGAGGGGCAGAGAGAAGCCGAGCTCTCTTGGGTGCAAGATGACTGTCCCAGCACCTGGATTTGTTCACCAGCTCAGGAGCTCTCCAAAACTTTTGTTTAAAGAGTTTAATGGGGGTGTCCTCAGGAAGACAAGGTCAATTACTAACCCAATCTTCTGCACCTTCCTCTCCTTGGAGGCTGGAGTGGAGCTAAGAGTTCTAACCTTTTAATCCCATGGTTAGTTCCTTTGATAACCAGCCCCAATCCTAAAAGGACCTTATTAAAATGCCAAAAAAAGATACTTCTCATGTTTCTATCTCTCAGAACATTTCTAGTGTTTTATAAGCTCTCCATCAGTGAAAGGGAGCACAGACCAGATAAATATTTTTTTATGATCATACACCAATAGAGAGTTCTGGAATAATTTCCATCTCTTGCTGCTTCTCTTATCCCTTGGAAAGAGTTCCTTCATTAAATCCCCTTGATTCCTCCATCCGAATGTAGTGTGAAAGATCCACTATCCTTATGATATTTTTAGATAATGTGCTTCTCTTTGCTTTATAGTTTTAAAAATAAATCATGAATAAACATGAACAGCAAGAAACAATTTATTTTTTTCCTCCTTTCCTAAAATACCTCCTCTTTATAGGTAGATCACAAAACTCCACCATTCATGCACCTCATTAGATTGAGAAATGACATAGTGGCAAGATGTCATCAGCTACACTATTTTATTTTATTGTATTGTGTTCTACGGCATTGTATTTGGCATTAGATCCCAATTACATGGGAGAATGCTGAATGAGAAGAATAAGATAAAAAGTAGAATTGCCTTTGAGGTTTCTACTCCAATATATGGAATTCTTAATTTTGCAGGTCCTGGAAAATGATTAGGATTGTAGATGCCCTTTTCCATTATTTTGATTATTCAGACATCTTCCAGTTAAACGTTACAGCTTCTGAACTCTCCTTTGTATACCTCATGACAGAATATTATTTAATAAGTGACATCAAACCTAAGAGTGGCAGTTTTGATAAATTGCTGCTTATAATTACATTTCCTTCTGATGTGAGCATCTACAGAGTCATGAATGCTATCTCAGGTGGTGTGTTTGAAGAACACTCTTGTACAAACAGGAAAGGGCTTTAATATGAGCAACACCATTTTCAGTTGGGCAATGTGAATCCACCATGAAGAAAAAAACCTAACGTGATTCCATCATGGGACTATCTTATGCATCTTAAGGGGAATATTTTTGATGAACATCATAGAACCATTACAAAGACCACTCAAGGAACTCTCAAAAGGCCTAGCATTTATCCTACATTGTGTAGGTCATGTCCCACAAAACTGCAATAGTGCTAGAATCTGAAGGTCCATCCCAAATATGAAAACATCAGGATGCCTTAGTTGGTAGAAAATAGCTTTACATGTGAACAGAAAAGAAGCATATTTATTCCCAAAGAAGTCTGGCTCTTCCTTTACACACAGCCTTTTTTTTTTTTTAAACTAGAGCAAAAGATCTTTTGCAGGTTCAGTAGAAACACTTTTTTTTTTTTTTTTGCAGAAACTATGTTTAAGTCTATTCAATCATACAGTCAAACTCCCTTCAAGAACTTTTTTTCCACGTATACTTTGTTATTTAAAAGTGAGAGGTCCTGATTGGCTGAGGAGATTGGAGTGAGCAGCCCCATGGGTTTGGGAGCATCCACTTGGCCTCCTACCAGGAGAGATCTGTAGAGGTACCTCGCTGAGGTCCACCCGGGGCCTCCCTTCTTACCATGTAGCTGGTCGTTGTTCTGTTCTGAGCCTGGGCAGGGAACCTCCTCCTTCTGACATTAGGCTTCCCATTTTACAAATGGAACAAGGTGTCCCTCAAACCGTGGGCTGTGATGACAATCAAATGGGAGCATTTTCACGAAAGCGCTTTGGGACCCAAAGAATTCAAGCGCCACATTCTCACTCTAGGATTGGCCTGGCTGACTTGGACTTTGTTACCTCACTTCTTTGTCCTTAATTCTTTATCAGGGAAAAAAAGGTGATAGTAAAATCACGTGCTTGAGAGGGCTGCTGCGAGAACTGAATGTGATGATGTGTATAAAACTCTGAGCGAAGTACTGAGTCTATTGCCATCACCCAAGAAGGGGATTCTGTCACTATTCTTTTTGTCTAAGCAGTTACAGTTTCAAGGAAGGGAGTGAAACTACGTCACGACCCACCATTTGTATTTCTTTAAAATGCATGCTACATAAGCTGGAATGGTATTTATGGTCCTTACTAAACACCGAAGTCCCACACATTTCAGAATGAACAGAACTACTCATTCATTAGAGTTTTATGTGAACAACACTCTTTTGTCATAACATGGAGAGATCTTGATTTGTAAGTAAATTGCAGTTAAACTCTGATTATGTCATTCTATGAAACAAATATTAAAACAAACAAAAAAGCCCCACGAATGGGCATGTATCTTTATTGTGGCTTCCCTTTGTTGTGATCTCCCTGATGCGCTGCTCTTGGCATAATGCAGGGCAGTCTCCTAACCAGGCAGGGGCTAAAACTGTGGCAAAGGAGTGAAACAAATTTTCTGCTAAAAGTTTTAACCAGATTTCCCCCATTTAAAAATTATGATTTATAGTTGTGCGTTTCTCCGTTTAATATGCATTAAGAATTCAAATGCTGTTGCGATAATTTTTTAGTAAAAGCTGCTTTTTAGGACCACCTTTAGCACATTTTCCTCGCAAGCAATAATTCTTCATCTATGGAGTAATTTATTTCTTCTGGTTTTAATATGTTACAGATGAATGGTTGTATGTCTTTCCTGTTAGAGCATTACAAGACAGGCCACTTTTACATTAGGCTGGTACTACAAGAGATACCTGTGGTGTTCTTCATGGTTCATGTGGTACTAATTTAAATGGGAAGTTGCACATATTTCATTGAAACACTTGGTAAAGCCAGCTTTCACAGAAGGGTGCAAATGATGGACTGTTCTCTGTGTGCAGCTGAACTGCTCTAAATGTGTCAGAGAGGGTTATGGATCATTTCATTCACCCATCAACCCTGGTCCGCTGTGTGTACAAATCACAGCATAGTGTCATCCAACAGAACATTCCTGACAATACTAGAACATTTATAGTACTGCCATTTTTAATAGCAGTTCTGCAACCCAGTTTAAATAGGATTACTTCTTTAACACTTTCACTACTGTTTCTGTGACCCTTGGCTGAAGCCGGCAGGGCTCCGGTTGCAGGTTGGCTAGTGTTTATTATGGCTATTTGGCCATGGGAAGGAGTGGCATGAGATGTCCCCTCATGCCACCAGCAGCCCTAACCTGAGTGATACCCGCTCATGTTGGGTACCATGTAGACCTCTTCCTTTTGGTAAAAGTGAAGCCACTATCCCTCCTATTCTGCTCTTAGGCACAATCGCCCACATTGCAAACCATCAGTTTTACTTTCCAACAAATAAATACGTCAGCTCTAAATATTACTCGATTACTAAATCTCATGCCCTATTTTGGGCCACTGTCATTAATGAAAAGAACAATTGACTTATAATAATATTTTTTCCTAATTCTGAGATTCTGTCATTGTCATTATTTTTTGTTTGTTTGTTTATTGTTCGTCTGATTTTCTTTTGCATGGTTGAGACAATTTAGGAACTACTGAAAATAACTGTAATGTATTTCCCCAGCTTCAATAACAGACTTCTGAATAGTTGGACAAATCCTAACTCAAAATGAGAGTACAATGATTCCACATAATACTATTTATTCTCAGTAAGAAAAGAAAGAGACCCATTGCATGTATTTGGGGACATCATGACTTAATATGTTTATTTCAACTGGCTATCTGGTGAGAGTTGCTTTATTTGTAAATTTGTAAATTTATTTGTAATTGCTTTATATGTAAATTGACAGAGACATGATCTTATCTACAAACTGAAGAAAAGTACACTTTCTTCTAAAGCTAATTGCTGAGGCTAAGACAATAATTTTTTTTTTAAAATGATAGTATGAATACAAGGAAAACTCAAATGATAAGGTTAAGTGAATTGCAGAGTTATCCTGAGTTCTACACAAAATTTTAATGCAGGCCTTGCAACAATGCTATTTTATTAAAATTGAGTCAGGCGTAAAACTGCCGATTTTGAGGTTCAAAACATTATACAACTCTCAGCACTGGAAATTCTAACCCCTGGAAAAAAGTAAGCAATAGAGCTTTTTCATCATTCTTAGAATTTGCCTTTGTATTGGCTGCTGTATTTATTTACTTGAATAACAGGAGGGAAGTATTAGGAAGTGGAACTTTGTTCATATAATATCTCAAAGTGAATACTTACTGAATAGTAAAATCTTTAAACCAATGATTATTGTTTCCCATTTTTCTTTTGAGGAGAACTTTCAGTTGTAGCACAAGTGATGTTTGTTATCTTCAGCACTGTTAATATGATAAAAATTAGAAACACTGTATGTTGCAGAGTGAAAAGGAATCCTGCCTATGCAAGATCTGAAATATCTAGTTTCTTTATGAGAGATGTAAATAAATGGGGTTGATTATGAAGGAGGGAAGACTGAAAAGTGCAGAAGAAAATATCATAAGACCTCTAGCAATCAATGACAATGCATGCTGAAAAAACTCTTTTTTTTTTTTTTTTTGAGTTTTAATATTTATTTATTTTAGTTCTCGGTGGACACAACATCTTTGTTTTTGTTTTTTTTGTATGTGGTGCTGAGGATCGAACCTGGGCCGCACGCACTCCAGGTGAGCACGCTACCACTTGAGCCACATCCCCAGCCCTGAAAAAACTCTTGCTACAAGAATTAAGAAGTAAAAAGCATTTTCATGTGATATTAATAGAAATGTTGTTCTCTTCACAATTTGTGTTTAGAAAAAAGGATACAGTATTTTGGAAATCAAAAATCTACAAACTGAAGAAAAGCACACTTTCTTCTAGATAAAATTACAACTTGACAGTTAAATGACACAAAGAATACTGGACATCACTATTTAGTGTTCTGCTTCTGTGTATTTGAATCAGCAAGATCCAGAGTAAAGAGGATTTTGTATAGACATTTGCAGTGAGGAGATGGGAGGTTAAGGGATCTAGGGATGTACTTGGAGCCCATGCAGGGTCTGTTATCCCCCATCAGGCTGAAAAGGCCAGAAAAGAAAAGAGACTCACCACAGGAGCCAGAGAGGAGGTGGACACAGATGACCTCTAACAGAACCAGACCGCAGGCTAGAAGTCCTTCTACCTACAACCTCCCATTCTTGCAGGTCCTTCCCATTGATGAAACTCTAGTGAGCTTCAGCAAGTAGTTCATGCAGTTTAGCAGGTAGCACAGACAAGGTGGGGAAGTCAGGAGGAAATGAATCTGTCTTGGGAGAGAAAGGAATTAGAACTAACTAGCAAAATAGAAAGACAATATGGCTTAATTGTTTGTAATAAACTAAATAACCCAAACCAAAACACTTTTATGGTCATATGGTCACTTTTTTTTTCATTGTATCTGGGGTGCTGGGGATAGAACCCAGGGCCTTACTGTGCTAGGACCTCACTCTACTGCTGAGCTACATCCCCAGCCTTCCCTGGCCTTCTTAAATTCTTCAACCAAGATACAAAGCTGTATCTGGACAGTTGACACATACAATTTAATGATTTTTCTCAACAGAGGTTCTTCCTCTGAACCCCAAAACACAGAAAATGATTTAGGAGGCCATTTCCTCAACAGTGTGGAGGCACTTTACCAATACCAACCAAAGGAGGAGAGAGAGGTTAATGCATTACATATGATGAGTGCTGCTGACGTAAGAACTGATCCCAGGAAGAAAGCTGAGGAAGAAGTCCAAATGCTCTGCTCTTCTTTCTGTGGCCTCTATGATGTAGACGGTCTCCTTTCTGACAGAGCTCCCAGTCCACCCCCGGAATCCCTCCTAGATGGAAAAATGCCAAATACTTGATGCAATTTTTTGTGAAAATTAACATTTTCTAGAAGAAGAATTTACTCTCCTTGTTCCTATAACGGAGGAGGGGACGGATGGCATTTGGTGCATAAGTAAATTAATTAATTAATCAGTGATGATAATTTATAAAATAAAGCTACTCCCAAATAAAAGACATGAGCACTCTGAAAGAACATTGTGTATCTCTAACTTAGAATGGGTAGGTTTTGGTGAATTAATATATCAGTTCAGAGAGACACATAAATACCTCAAAAGGAGCAGCACCCGGTACTGCTAATTCCCTCAAATCTCAAACATTGTTATTTATTATGGTGCATATATATATATATATATGTGTGTGTGTGTGTGTGTGTATGTACATATATATGCACACACATATAAATATACATAAACATATATATATTATCCATATATATTTATAATACTTTTTTGCTTTCCATTTTTTTTTCTTCCTCTGTCTTGAGTCAGTTAACTTCTTTAAATGGCCAATTTTCTAACTCTGTCATTTCAATCCATGTACTGGCCACTTTCCCAACCCTTCTAAACATAAGTGCTCAGATTTAATAAAATGCATGGTTCCCCATCTGTGTTTTAATATCGAACTTCTAGAGAAATCAACATGTGAAGCATGTTAAAGGCTGTAAGAAAACATGGTCCTGTTGGGCTAAAAAAAATTGAAAAGAAGGTTTGAGGGCGCAGCAAAGCGGAGAAGGCCTGCAAGCTCCTTCCTGGTCCCTGGCTCCTCCATGCTGTGTGGAGGGAGTGAAAGGCGGCTCACACTGCCCCATTGAATGGGGAAGGGCATAAATTCAAGCCGTGAATGTGTGAACCTCATTGTGCTCTCTTTGTGTGCGTCTCTGAATGCTACCCTGGTGTACGCATTTAATTTCATTCTATAATAATTCAGTTGCCAAAGTCTTTGTCCTTGCTTCCTAACGTATGCCCCAAAGGCTTGTTTCATGCAAGCAGATGCCATTAAATATGTTTATTAAGCTTAAAGATAGAAAATACTTCCTTAACCTGCATATATGTGGCAATACAGTTTCAAGATTTGATGGAATATCCCCTTAAGAAAGTATTGCATTGATTTCTATGTGCTATCAAATCATAGGCTTCTATAATTTCAAGAACTAATTAAGCAGATAGAAGGTAGAGCCTGGGGCTTAATCCTGTGATAAATCTGCATGAGCCCCAGACACCGGGGCATCTCTCCTTTGAATTTGCATTGGATCCGCAAAACAAACTAAGTTCTGGAAGAGATACTTATTGTATAATTATAGTTTAAATATATGCACTAAAGTAATTATTTCAGTAAACAAGAATTGCAGGCTATTCATTGAACTGTAAGAAAAGGAAGATCTGTGAACTATATAAACTGTAAATGTTATTCCTTAAGAAAGAATGTTCAATGAGCAGGTTAGAATTGGCGAAATTCCTAAGCAATGAGAAAATCTCTCCCTTGTTTCCCATTGATATGCCACAAAAGAACCAAACTTGGAAACCAATGTGGTTTTTGGGGAATAACTGAATAGAACCCTCAGTGGCTTGCCGTGTTCAGGAGTTGGCAACTTGTTCAGTTTTGTCCAATTATCAATACGTGAGAGGGATTAGCTGCTGGTAATAGCACAGTGGATAAAAGGCTCAGGTCATAAGCAGTGAATTTAGAAAAGTGAGAGTGTACTTGGGGTGGGGGAAGCTTTTCTAAATTGGCAATAAAATGAGATGATTAGGTTAACTGTTTAGGTTCTAAAGTAGATAAATCCTGGTGATAGAATTATCCCATGAGTGGTATGTCAAGGTTCATCTAACTTTCATTTTCTTACTACAAAATAATCATTGAAGCCTTCATCTAACAGGCAACAGAAAACTCTAGGCAAAATTTAAACAGCCTTTGGAAAGGGCCCGAAGTGACCTTGAGAAAGAAAAAGAAAAAAAAAAAAAAAAGACAAACCGGAGGAAAATAAAACTCTGAATGGTTAATATGAAGTTTAGATTCAGATTAATGATTTTCTTTGTTTAAATGCCAGAGCTTGTATTCACATGAAAATCTGTCCTTAAAAGTACACTGAAACCGCATCAATCCTTAACTGCTGCATATCAGAGATAAATGAAAACTCATTGTGCCCCCAAAATCTTGATTTATGACCAGCAGGAGCTGACTCCTGGCTTTTCTATCATCATTTTGGGGTATCAGTTGAAGAAGAAGAATGCACAAAGGTAATTAAGAAAAGTAAAACAATTATGAATCGAGACTGCATTTTGAGATTTTTCTAATTATCCACAATATTCACAACACATTAACTAACAAGTAGAGGGGAAAAAATAGATGAAAGAAACTTTTTTTTTTCTTTCTCAGTCATTTAAAATCAACCTTTATCCACAGTAGAGATGATATTTGCCCCTGGGAGGTGTAGGGTGTCATGACAAAAAGTCATCTAAAATCACTGAGGTCCCAAGTCATGACTAAACCACTGTATATTGGGGAAGTATAATCCAGGTATCTAAGACTGTGCAAGAAATCTTACTGCTTCAGAGTTGTCAAAATGCATACATGAAGCACATAGTTAATGTTTGTAAAAGCTTGATCATGGAAGCCCAGCCAATTGGGCATTATGTGAGATCTGACATCATGCATTAGACCATTAACAGATAAAATCCACCAGGCAGCCTCCCTCAGTAGACTGTGCAAGACATAACAGTAGTTGCAAATCCAATTCACGAGCTGTCTAAATGAATAATATTTGGGAGGAGTGAGTAAAAAGATGCTAGTAATGTCATATATTTTCATTTTAAAATGCCAACTTCTTTTTACAAGCCAGGCTCCTGGACATTGCTAATTTCAATTCAGGACATGGAAATTGATATTTAAAGTTAGGTTAAATTTCTAAACAACAGCACAGTTATGGAAATGTCCAAAGGCTGTTGTTTCAAATATAATGGGTTAGCCAACTGGCCCTTACCCCTTCTTTACACAGCACCTGTGATGAGTTTGCCAAGAGGGAGATGACAGGGACTTTGATGAGGTTCCATCTATAAGGAAAACACTACAGAATGGCAGACGGGGAGTTCTGTTTTATGAAAAATATTTCCTTGTGTTACATCGTTTCTGTAGAGCTTCCATGTTGAAATCATTCATATTGGTGCTGGAAGAACCGAAATATATTGAATCCTATTATTAAAAATCACTCCATTCTCACCCATTTCACTCCTGTATTCATTAGGCAATGGCTTTCCTTTGGCACTAACAGTAGCCTCATTTACTTCAAGACAGGCTTCATTTTGAGCACTTAAACATCACTTTTATTTGAAATGAAGAGATACTTTCAGGCGATTAAATAGAGTTTGAAATTCAGGTAAGATTTGGTACGTTTCAGTCATGGAGTCTGGGACATGGCTGGCATTTGCCAAAAAAAAAAAAAAAAAGCTATGCTTCTTGACAAGTGCTTTAGGAATAGAAAGGAGACCCTTGCAACAGAGAGGAGAAGATTCAGGGTATTTGCTCTTTGGTGTGGGGGCAAATCAGACTTGGTGCCATAAGTTGATCTATTCAGTAGGGATAATCTCCAGATCTATTTCAAAGCACCAACATCATACCATGATTCAACTTTAAAAATTAATGATCATTCATTAATATTATACTTATTCAAGTGTGAATTTTTGTATGACTTCATTAGGTGTCTTTATTTTGATAACGGTGATATTTATATGAGATTTCATAAGTATTTCACAATGGTGATTTTGATATGTCTCAAGTGTTTTAAAGTTCCATTTCCATCTTTTCTGTTTTCCTTTGCAAATAAGTTTTGTATAAAAAGCAAGCCAAAAAAAAAAAAAGAAGAAAGAAAAAAAAAAAGAAAAACGAAAAACCCTCAACAATTTCCTGTAGTGATTTCCAAAGAGTGATTTTGTTGTTGTTGTCCTTAGTGCTTCTGTATGGTGCCATTGGCTCTGTGGTTTTGTTTACTATATTAGTTGCACCTAGAAACTCTATCAGGTTTCCTCTTCTTCCTGGCTCACTTTTGGCAGATTACATCAAAGAAGTTGTGTTTCCCCTCCAGGAGACATATGTCTGATTTTTTCCCCCTTTCTATGAAGCTAGCAACCATCAATGATCAACGTGAAATTACACTATGTCATGCACATATCTTTATTCTAAGGAGGACTTTATTTATTTATTTATTTATTTGTCATTTGAAATAACTCAGAAAAAAAAATTAAATCCCACACTTTCTTTTTGTTTACCAGTAATATAGTGTGCAAGTAACAAGGAATAAAATTGTTGGGTTTTTTTTCCCCTTTTATTTGCCAGATTTCCAAATAATAAGTTGGTGTTCTAGTGACCAATTGTTTTACAGTCGTCATCACTGCTTTAGTGTCATTGTGAACTCAGTGACTTAAATACATTCCGTGTGTTTCAATTCATGGTTGTAGTCTGTACTGATATTCAGATTATCCCCAAATGAGTACGTGGGGGTCTCTTCCATGACATGACCCTTTAAAGTCTTTGTTAGTTTCCTCATTACCTGATTTGATAAGATGTGCAGGTTTATTTTGTGTGTTCCCCCTGTTTCTTCCAGAAGCTCTGAAGACAGCGTTACAGGACCATGTTTCAAGTCTGGGGTGAGAATGTTAACCGAAGTGATCGCTCTGTCTAGGCAATGAATAAAGGCAGCAAATAAAGGTAGGATCGAGATAAATATCTAAATATACTCGGACTATCAAGCTAAATTTCTTCTGCTTTATTTCCTCTATCTTACAACTTTAGCTAGACTTTCTCAATGAATTCTCATTTTGGATCCTGAGGATAATAGAATTCATGTAATTTATAGTTTATTCGTTTTTGTTTTTTTTTTCCTAAAAAACACACAATAGTCTTAGAATGCAATATCAGCACTATCATTTGGTATAAATTGGGTGTGATTTGCTCCTTACATTCACAGGTTGGGAACTTGGTTTCTAGGGTGGTGGTGTGGAGAAGGTATGAACTGAATGGGAGGTCCTTGGTTAACGGAGGTATGACCTCAGCCGATTGGAAGTGTTTGCTGTTTCTTATGGAACCCTAATTCTTATACAAGGACCCTACAAAAGCCTGATCTTGACCCCATGCAGCCTTTCTGTCTTCCTGTTTCAAGATATGATCTCTTCTTCTAGCGTAAATTCCTGATGTTCATTGAAAAATGCTCACCAGAGCCTATGCTTTTTATACTTTTGACTTCCTAAACTGTGAACTAAATAAAGTTCTTTTCTTTATAAAGTTACACTACCTCAGGTAATTTCTTATAGTAATGAAAAATGAATGGATACAATCACCAATGGTATGGGTGGAGAAAACAGTTTAAAATTTGTTTTTCAGATAATTTTTCTTCTCATTGCATATTACACTAGAGATATACAGTTAATTACTATATTTTCAAGTTTCTTGGCATAATTTCTCTCTGATGTTTATGACACAAATTGAATGCTCATTTATATTCCTTTGCTTTTCCTTTATTTTTAAAGATTTCTTTTTATAATTGAATTTTCATTTATAGTTACATATTTACATGATCCCAAGTCAAATCTCTGTAAAATATGTCAAAGAAATTGTCTAAGAACATCCTTTTTTCTTTATAGAGAGCGTCTTTAAAAATGTTGCATTATGGCTTCCACTTTTATTTTTTGAAACTGTAATTACACGCCTTCTCTCTGTCATCTACCATCTCTCGTTTCTCATCTCATCTGTCCATTCATCCCCTTATTTAGATCAATGGTGTCAAACTATACACACTTTTTCTACCATTGTTCATATCTAATGATATAGCTTGAAGATTGCTTTATAGCAGTAGTGGGTAATAAATCAACACTGGTATTTTTACAACTTTCTAGAATCCATTGTTTTGGTGTACCACAGTTGATACAGTTTGATAGACAGACATTTGAGTTCTTCCCTGTCAGTTGGTGTTTTTCTGCCATGAATAGCCTGGTGTATGATCTTTTCGTGTTTTGTTACCAACATACCATTTAATTATCTGATTCTTTTAAAATTTATTCTGGTTTGGATAAGTAAAATTTTTCCGATATCATCATATCTATTTTCCCTGTGAATATCTATCTCAGCACCACCCTTGATTTAAAATGGCACATGTATTGTATAGTAAGTGTGTGGAAATCAAATTGGGACTCTTCCTGGATTGTCTTTAGTTTCATTGGACTGTCTTTCTATCCATGTCTCTGACCTGTATTTTAATTACAGGAAACTTAGGGTATTTTTCACCTTTGATATAGCTACCATTTCTTTTTTAAAAAACATTTTTTAACATTTATTTTTTAGTTATACTGGACACAATGCCTTTATTTTATTTTTATGTGGTGCTGAGGATTGAACCCAGGGTCTCACACATGCAAGGCAAGTGCACTATCACTGAGCCACAACCCCAGCCCAGCTAACATTCCTTTTTTAAACAAAATTTATACTCACCTTGACTACTAAAGTATGATATATTTTAGTCATGATTACATTTATTATGCACATTATGAATTCATTTATGGAAAAAGGACATGCTAATGATCTTGAGTCTTCTTGTACATTTTTTAGGTTGTGTTTTTTCTTTCTCAAAGTGTTTCATAGTTTTCCTCAACAGATTTTAAACATCCTTTACTAAATACCCGTGGAGATTTTTTTGTTTGGTATGAAAATGAGATCTGCTTTTTCATCCTGTTTTGTCTGGCTTTTGTTTATATGTATGAATGGTAATTTAATAACCATCAAATATATTAAACAAGCTACTGGATCTTCCAGATATATAATCAAGACTTCCTCATATATGAATCTTTTGTGTGTGTGTGTGGTACTGGAGATTGACCCAGGGACACTTAACCACTGAGCCACATCCCCAGCCCTTTTTATATTTTATTTACAGACAGGATCTCTAAAGTTGCTTAGGACCTCACTAAGTGGCTGTGGCTGGCTTTGAACTTGCAATACTCCTGTCTCAGCCTCCCAAGCTGCTGGGATTACAAGTGTGCACTACTGCCCCTAGCAAATGTGAATGCTTTTATCACTTCCTTTCCAACCTAAATGAACCTTGGAAATACGATGTTGAGCCAAAGTCATCAGGTACAAGTGAGCACATACTCTGTGGTTACACTTTTCTGAAGTTCAAAATAGAACTAACCTTAGGTGTTATATGCCAGGCACTTCCTTACCCTTCTATTGTGTGTTGGTTTCCAAGGGCCAAGGGAGACTCCCAAGGTGTTACCATTGCTCCCTTTCTTTCTTTAGTTACTGCAAGTTAGGGTGTGTTCAGTTTGTGTGAACTTGTAAGCTAAAAACCTAGAATTTCTGTATGTTTTATACCTGACAAGAAGAATCTCAGAGGAGGAAAAGTTCATTTGGTGCTTAATGTTTTGGAGATCTCTGTCTATAGATGGCCAGCTCCATTGCTGAGGGGGGGTCTAAGGTAAGGCAGTACCTTGTGGTGTGAGTGGAAAGGTGTTCAGGACACGGCCATCAGGAAGCAGAGAGAGCTCCACTCACCAAGAACAAAACATATACCTCAAAAGCACTCTGTCCAAGGACCTACCTCTTCCAGCCACAGCTGACCTGCCCACAGTTACATCTAGTTAATCCCTCTTAGGGGATTAACACCGATTAGGTTAAGGCTCTCATAACCCAATCGTTTTACCTCTAAACTTCCTTGCATTGTCTCACATATGAGCTTTTGGGGAAGTTTCCTATAATGTTGAAAAGTTAATAAAAGAGGGACTAGTGGGTTCCTCCCTAATACAGATAGATCTGGAGGAGAGAGGTGTGGATCAGAAAAGCCAGCTTGTTATTTAATTGGGAAATCCCAGAGAAACTTTCCCACTAAATCAAGAATGAGGCAAAGCATCTGTAGTCTCTGCTCTAGTATTACAGTGAAGGAGACTTAGATACGCCCTTCTTATCACATTATACTAAAGGCCAATAATATTTGTCACTGGGAATATTAACTCTGATCACTTAAATACGAAAGTGCCTGCTTGCTTCCTCCACTGTAAAATTACTAATTTTCTCTTTCTATATGCCTGGTTTTGAAAACTGGATCACGAAGTCCAAGTTCAAAGATATTGACTTCTACCTCTTGATGGGAAAAGCTTCAAAGAATTGTAGTTATTTATTAAAACGACCACAATCACCACTGAAAGTATTTTGAGGTCATGAGAGGGTCCCATTTCCTTTAAGGCCTCCTCAACTGATTTTCATTTTCTCAGTCTTAGTTACACTGATGTTCTACTGTTTTCCTTCTGTTTTCATTCCATCTATGTTGACTAACAGGATTTCTTCTGTAAGAGATATTTTTCCTTCATTTATTTATCTAGTCAAACTTTAGGTCAGCATGGACTCATTGATATTTTAGTTTCCTTCCCCTTTGCACGTATTCTTATACTATCATGACACAGTAAGTAATTCAGATTGTTCCAACCTTGGTCATTGAGAAATATTTCATGTTGGTTCTTTGTTCATTTGATGATGTTCCCCCATCCTTTTTGTAATTTTTTTTAGCACTTTCTTATTTTCTGGTACTAGAATACAATACAGGCTCATCTTGTAGTTTCTCTATCCCAGGTCTACACATAGCTATTTCTTCAATGATCTATGAATCATTTATTTTTTATTGGAGGATAGTATTTGCAAACTAAGGTCTGGGTGCTGTGGGTGCTTATTTTCACTGGGGGTGTTGCTGTTCCTAGTATCTCTCAGGGATACAGTTAGGAAATTGCGTATTTATATTAACCTGTGTTTGCACACATATTTATTTTTTACGTCAACCTATTTGTATGTCTACGCTACAAAGAACAACAGTTAATTATAAAATCACTGAATATCTGACACTCTTTCAAGTTTCCAGTCTCATCTTACTCTTTTCTTATGTTCAAATTCTTGCTCTGTTGAAGAGGAAAAAAAAAGAATATATATATATATATATATATATATATATTAGAGAGAGAGAAAGGTTTGTGTGTATATACACAAACACACACATGTAGTCATTTTCAAATTGCTGTCCTATATCTTATAAGAAATAAATTTAACAACTAGATTACATGGTTGTGTAGAGTGGTTTTTGGCCTTTAGTTTACCAATATCTGGTCACATCACTGTATTCCAAAGTTGCTGGATTTATCTTATTTTTTCTCTGTCTTTTCAATGTGGTTATGTTACACAAGTGTAATCCAGGTAGAGTCATTTGTTCTCCTACATTCAACCTTGGAATCACCCCACATCTTGAGTAAGAGATTTTCATTTTAACACAGTTAAAATGAGGACCTCAAGGTGGTTCTTACCTGAATGTGACTAATAGCCTGATAGAAAAGGGAAGTTGGGTGCACAGTCATGCAGAGGGAAGACAGTGTCAAGGGACATAGGAAGAAAATGACATCTACAGGCCATGGAAAGAGGCTTGGTGCAGACACTTCCCTCATAGCCCTCAGAAGGAGTAACCCCAAGGACTCTTGACTTTTGGAATTTGGCCTTTGAAATGGTGGGACAATAAATTTCTATCATTTAAGCTGCCCAATTCATATAATTTGTTATGGCAGCCTTTGCAAACAAATGTGTACTCTTGACAACATTGAATAGGATTAGTTTTATTTATTTTTATGACCATTGCAATTGATGTGTGATTGTGTCTCACTGCACTTTTGATTTGTATTTCATGAATGGCAAAAACTGTGGAGCATCTTTTCATGCTTATTCGGTGTCCATATAACATTTTTGGCAAAGTATCTGTTCAGACATATTGACCACATTTTAAAACTTGAATGTTCTCCTATTATTGAGGTTAAGTGTACATATAATGTAGATGATTTTTTTTATCACATATGTGATTTACAAACATTTTCCCCACTTTGTTGTTTATGTTTCTAATCCTTTAATGATGACTTCTACAAAGAAAAAAGTTTTTACTTTTAGTAGCATTAAATTTATTTATTTTCCTACAGATTGTGCTTTTTCTTATAGGATTTTCTGTTTTGTACTTTTTAGATTTAGGTTTATGGTCCATTTTTTAATTAAGGTATGAGGTTTGTGTTCAAATATATTTTTTATGTAAGGACTTAGAAATATTCCAGCACCAATGTTCTTCATTAAATTACCATTGAACTTTTAAGATTAGTTGACTATATTAGAATGAATCCATCTATGTGTCTTAATTTTGTTCCATTGGTTTGTATGTATATTCTTTTGCTTTTATCACTCTATTTTGATCATTATAATTTTATAAGCTTTAATATTGAATAGCATGCACAATAGCATGGAATATTTTTCTTTTTCCATAAGTTTCATTACTCTAATTCTTTTGATTTTTCATATGTATTTTAGAAACTATCACTATCTACAAACAAACTTGCTAAGATTTTTTTGATGAACGGTGTTGATTGTGTAGTTCAGATTGGTAGGAACTGATGTCTTCACAATTTTGAGTTTTCCAATCCATGAATATGATATGTGTTTTGCAGGATTTGATAAACTAATGCTAAAATTTTATGTCAATTTGAAAAGTACACAGAATAGCCAAACATTTTTGAAAAAGAAGAAAAAAAATTGAGAGACTTGCAGTGACATTTTTTCTTTAGTGGATTGAACTTTTGGTGTTGCATCTGAATGTCCATCGTAAAATACAAAGTCATCCAAATTATTTTGTAGGTTATCTTCAGAAGTTTTAGTAGTTTTGTATTTTAGGTCTACAAACTTTTGAGTTAATTTCTGAGTTAATTTTATGAAAGATGTAAGTTCTGTGCAAAGATCCTTTTTTTTTTTTTTTTCATTCTTGAAGCTAAATTTCTCTTTTATAAATTTAGTTTCCCAATGTGGAAGCTTAGGTCATTATTGTAAGTCTTTCTTTTTTACTAATATATGCATTTACTGTATTTCACATATTTTT
Source organism: Marmota monax (assembly GCF_021218885.2). NCBI lineage: Eukaryota > Metazoa > Chordata > Mammalia > Rodentia > Sciuridae > Marmota > Marmota monax. Next base: position 3,333,824 of record NW_026694501.1, on the reverse strand, counting down.
ATAAGATATAAATATATTTTCATGTGGTTCAAATGTACGGTTCAAATGTATTTTTAGTTTTGAGACTTCTTTGACTCATGAGTTATTTAAAATACCATTTAAAAAAAATATTTCAGGATTGTTTTCCTCTGTCTTCCTGCTATTTATTTCTAGTTTAATTCCAATATACTCTAAGAACATAATTTATAGAGTATTTCTCCACAATTAAATTATGTTTTATCAATCAGAATATGGCCCATTTCAGTGCATTTTCCATGGGAACTGAGAAGGATATGTATTCTTTTATCCCATGAAGTAGCCTATAAATAGAAATGAAATCCAATTAATATATGGTCCTGTCCAATCTTGTGCATTTTTTACTGATTTTCTGCTTGCTTGATCTATCAATTACTGATAGAAATACTGGAGTCTCCAATTTTCATATTACATTTGTTTGTTTCTCCCTCTTGACTTTGAGCCTTCCCTATGCACTCCTCCTCAGCTCACCCTTTCAGCTGTCTCCATTGCAAACATGATTCTTATACTACAAGTGTTGATGTGGCAGAAAGGTGTGGGACAAAAGGGGTTGTCCACCAGCTTTTGATTCCATCTCAGTCTTTTAGTGGACCTGTCCTTCAGTTCCAATACGTTTCTCCAGTTGTATAGTTTTCCCATTATTTCACTCCCTGGCTGCAGTGATTCCAGTCTATTTCTTTGGGTCCTAAAGTCTGGTGACTATGTGGGTTTTTCCCCAGTATGTGAGTCAGGAAGGGAGTAGAGTTCACAAGGTCACAGGGGACATAATTTCCTTCTTCCAGCTGGGATAAAGTGCTGGTATAGTCTTTCCCTGGTGGGTAGACCTTTGTCTCCTGGAATATCTCATTAAGATTAGTCTCCTCCCTAAGCCATAGTCATTAAGGGCCTCACCCTAAGAACAGGATAGGGTCCTGGAAGCAAAATTTTTAAATCTGTGGGTCTTTACCAAGGACAGCAAACCCACAAGTTCCTTGCTGTCATGGTCATTCACATTCTGCCTTTATCAAATTGTCAGAATTACTGTGTGTCCTAATAAGAAGTTTGGCAGCTTCTGCAGGCCCAGACTGTCTTTGTGGATACACAAGCTTCTGTAGATTTTAAAGTGGTTGTTGAAGAGTCCACGATGAATGGAGTTTCACTTTGTTCAGTTTGTTCTTATTGTGAGGACAAGAATGACAATTTCTTAGCTTTTAAGGGTTGGCAATAAAAATTGGAAGTCTGGGCAAATCATTTTTATTTTATCATACAGTAACTACTAAGTATGCATATAAGTATAAAAGTGTATCTTTAAGGTATTATGAATTAATTATCTCCAATTTGTTGTCTTTTCTGACCTTTTGTTTCCCTTATTTGTCCTGTTTTGGGGATCTTTGCCTATCCCAAAGTCATGAAGAGTGACGTGTATATAAATATCTATTCAATGAGTAGCATCAATGTCTTATTTTTCAAACCATAAGTTGTATACTTATGTCCCAGTATAGCATGGTACAGAGTGCTACAGAATAGTAAGAGGAGTATTTTTTTTCTTCTTCCTATTCTCCTAGGAAAAAAAATTCAATATTTTACTATCATTATGATATCTTCAGGAGAGTTGTACTTTGTTATTTTTTTGGAGACACATTTTTCATGTTAAAGAAGTACCCTTATATTCCTAGTTTGCTAAAAGTTTATTCTTTCAAAATCATGGACAATGTTTAATTTCATAAAATTTTCCCCAAATCTCTAGGGTTATCATATATCTTTATTTATCTTATTTTATGTTAATATAAAAAATTGAGTATTTTTGGACAATCAAGCCAATCTTTCATTTCTAGAATAAAATTCATTTCATATTGATATATTATGTTTTAAATAGAAACAGAATATAATTTGATAAAATTTAGTTCAGGATTTTTTTAAAATATATTATTTGAAAGAGATTTAACTAGTTATTTTCCTTTCTTACCATGCCCTTAGATTTTGATAGCAGATAATACTAGCCTCACAAAAAAAGTTCTGAAGAATTTCCTCCTGGTTTATTTGTTTAACATCTCTGCTGATGATATGATCCTATATGGAGATGTCATCCCCCCACCCAAAAAACACACATACACAGAACTCCACCAGAAGACTTCCAGAACAGTAAAACTCAGAAAAGTTGCAGGATACAATATCAACTGGGTGCTGGATCTTGTGGAATGCTTTTTCTGCTTTTATAAAATGATCATGTGAATCTTGTCATTAATTTTATTAAAATGATGAATTACACTTATTATTGTAATTTGTATTTTATCATAATACTGGTATATGTTGAACCACCCTTACATCATTGGGATGAAACCCACTTACTTGCTCATGGTGTATTTTTTTCTTAATGTGTTTTTGAATGCAGTATGCAAATATTTTATTGAGAGTTGGACTGTAGTTTTCTTTCCTTGATGTGTCTTTGTCTTCTTTTGATATTAGGATGATACTGGCTTCATAGAATGATCTGGGAGTGTTCACTACTTTTATATTTCATCAAATAATTTAAGGATTGACATTAGTTCTTCTTTAGAGGCCTGATAGGCTCTTAAGTTGAAAACCATATGTTCCTGAGCTTTTCTTTGTTGGAAGGTTTTAATAGGTGCTTCAAATCCACTGCTTGACATTGATCTGTTCATGTTTTTTATATCTTCATGGTTCATATGTGTTTAGGAGTTTGTCAATATCTTCTAGATTTTCCAGTATTACAAGTATTACTTTCCAAAATAGTTTCTAATGATCCTCTGGATTTCAGAAGTGTCTGTGGTGATAGGCTTTTTCATCTTTAATTTTGTTGATTTGGGTCTTCTCGCTCTCTCTTTTTTTTTTCTTTTTGGTTAGTTTGACAAAAGTTTATCAACTTTTTTCATCTTTTCAAAGAACCATCTCTTTGAGGCATTAATGCATTGTGTTGATTGTTTATTCTCAATTTCATTAATGTTGGCTCTGATCTTCATTATTTCCTATATTCTACTGATTTTTAAATTACTTTGTTCTTCTTTTTCTAGGGTTTTGATTATATTTTGGGGGATCTATTTTTTAAGTATAGGAACTCAATAAAATTTTCATAGAAACTCCAAGAATTTTTTTTCTAGGGTTTTGATTATATTTTGGGGGATCTACTTTTTAAGTATAGGAATTCAATGAAATTCTCATAGAAACTCCAAGAAATTATCTTCTTAAAATTCCATTCATAGCATCCCAAATATTTTGATATGTTGTACCTCTATTCTCATTTGTTTTGAAGAAATTTTTATTTCTCCACTGATTTCTTCTATGATACATTCTTCAGTGCCAAGTATTACTTAATATCCAGTTAAAATGGTCTCCATTTTTTATTTGGTTATGGAATTCTAATTTCATTCCATTATAATCTGTTAGGATGCAAAGTATTCTATTTTTTTTCTTTTTTGTTATTTGCTAACACTTGCTTTGTTCCTAAAATATGGTACATTTTAGAGAGAGAGTTCCATGTGCCACTGAGAAGTAAGTGAATCAGAAATTAGAAGCATTCTGTAGATATCTGTTTGGTGTATTTGGTTAATAGCATTTTTTAGTTCTGAAGAGTCTTTACTTCTTTTGTGTTTCAATGACCTATCTAATGGTGAGAGAAGTGTGTTGAAATCCCCCAGGAATTCTGCATTGTGATCTATTTGATTCTTTATATTGATAAGGTGTTTTTTTTTTTTTATGTATGTAGATGCATTGTTGTTTAGGGCATATATTTACAATCATTATATCTTGTTGCTAGATGATTCCTTTAACCAGTATGAAGTGATTCTTTTTATCTCTTCTGATTAATTTTCTCTTAATGTCTACTTTGAGACTGGCTACCCCTTCTCTGCTTATTTTGTTCCCCATTTGCATGGTATACCATTTTACATCCTTCTAGCTGCATCCTGTGGATGTCTTTGCCTGTAAGATGTGTCTTCTGTAAATAATATTTGGTTAAGTCTTGTTTTTTTAATCCTTCCTGTCAATCTGTATCTTTTGATTGAAGATCCGAGGTCATTTATATTCAGTATTATAATAGAGAAATGATTTGTATTTCCTGCCATTTCAATTTATTTCTAAAGTTTCATTCAGATTGGATTCTCTTTTAATTGATTGTTCTTCAAGTGAAATTCATTCCTATTCTGGATGAATCATGATTTTTACTTTCATTTTTTTCAGCATGAGATATTTTATCGGCTATGTTTTATAGTGCAGGTGTAGTAGTCATGGATCCTTTCAGTTTCTTCTCATAATGGAAGATTTTTATTTCACTGTTTTCTTTCAGAGCTAGGTATATACTATTCTAAGCCATCCCGTCTTTCAGGTTCTGAGCTGGGAAATCATTTGAAGTCTTAATTGGCTTACCTCTAAACAGAACCTGCTGTTTTTCCCTTTCAGATCTTAGAACTCTTTTCTTGTTCTGCTCCACGCCACTCCCCTGTTCTGCAGTGAGAGGAGAGAGTTTTCAGTAACTTCATGCTAGCAAGGATCCCACTACAATTTTCCTTCTAGAAGGACTACTGAGACAACCAGTTGCAGAGGCATTCCTTCTTGTTTAGTTCCTTACAATCTGAAAATGGAGAGTAGCTCTGTTGAATTCATTTATTGCAGGGAGACTGGCTAGTTGTGAACTCTGCTAAACGGTTGCCTTATCTAGGTTAATTGGAGCCCACGATTTGGGCTACACTCTGTGATTCCTTCATTCTCTGTGCTGCTCCTGTCCCATTTTTAGCTTGGACTGCTTTTTCTCTTCAAGTGCTGTTAAAGAAGGAAGCTTACTTCCTTCTTTAACTTACTTTTCTCTCCCTCTTTTTCTCTTCATTTCTCTTCCTCCCTGAGCCCACACTGGTCAGGATTCAGCTCAAGGAATTCTATCCTTATATTCTGCTCTGGTAACCAAGTTCCAAATCCCTGCAAGTCTCAAACTCTCCAATATTGAGTTTTAGAATGCTTTCTCTGTCACCCACCTCTCTGGTGAGCTGGTCTTTTCCTGTGTCCTTTCTCAATTGTAGAGGGATTGCTGCCTAGATCTGCTCTGCCATCTTTTCTCTCCTGTCTTATATACTGTTTTTTTTTTTTTCGAATTTATTATTTTTAGATATATAGAACAGTAAAATCCATCTGACATAATTATATAAACATGGAATATATTTTATTCTAATTCAGACCCAAGTATCTCTCCTCCTTCTTCCTATTCACCTCCCTCTGCTCCCTTCCCTCTGTTGATCTTTTGGCCATTTACCCATAGTTATTATTGCTATTTTTTAAACATATTTTTAACACCTCATTGCATTCACTTTATTCTCAAATTAGACAAACATAAGGAAATGGATTTGTTCTAATAACCTAAGGAACTTGAAAACAAACTATTTCTCAGGTAAATCCCTAGGCAAAAACAGGTTCTGGGTAAAGTGATAACAGTCTGTGAAACCCTGAGCAGGAGACCCATGATTCATACAACCTGTAAGAAAAATCAGGCTGGGGATGTGGCTCAAGTGGTAGCGCGCTCACCTGGCATGCGTTCAGCCTGGGCTTGATCCTCAGCACCACATACAAACAAAAATGTCGTGTCCACCGATAACTAAAAAAATAAAAAATAAAAATATTAAAATTCTCTCTTTCTCTCTCTAAAAAGAAAAGAAAAATAAGTATGTTCTTTAAAGCCTTAAATTTGTGGTAATTTCTTAGGAGCAGACTATAAATATAAATTCTCTGGCTAAATTATTTTGTATAGAATGGATTTAAACAGATATGTACAAAATACTTCAACCAATAATAATCAAATACACTTTCTTTTCAGTAGCTCATGGGACTTTCTCCAAAATAGATCATATATTAGGCCACAAAGCAAGTCTTAGCAAATACATAAAAAATAAAAAAAATTTTTGCATCTTATAGTATAATAATGGAATAAAATTAGAAAGCAATAGCAAGAAAACCTGCAGAAATTATACAAATATGGGAAGATTTAAAAATAGAATTTTCAATAATGATTGGGCCATTGAAGAAACCAGGGGAGAAAAATTTTATTAAAGTTCTTAGAATCTAGTGAGAATATAAATACAGCATACAAAAATATTTAGGCTACAATAAAGTCATTTCTAAGAGGAATATTTACAGCAATAAGTGGCAATATAGAAAAAAAATAAGATCTCAAATAACATAACAATGCATCTCAAATTCTTCGGAAAAAAAGAATAAACTAATACAAAAAAATATTAGAAGCAAAGAAACAATAAAGATCAGAATTGGAATTCATGAAATAGAGAATTGTCATCCATGTTGTTGAATATGCAAATCAATTGATTATTCTTAAGATTGTGTAAGATCCAATAGCTTGATGGTGGTTGATTCACTTATTTGTCATGGGTTTTAGACTGCCCACTGATTGTAATGAATGTCAGAAATTGTGTATTCAAAACAAGTATAAACTCTTGGTAGACCTTTATCTTTTGACAGACAACTACAAAAAGGACAGACCACCTCAATCAAGGACCACACTGCTTCAGGGCTAGGTTTCCAAATTTGTGAGGAGTTATTTATTTCTTATTTATTTTCACTCTTAGATTTCATTGTTCAGGTATTTTTACTGGAAATATATAATATTTTCCAGGACTTTTTTTTTTTAATTATTTTTTTGAAAGCTCCGGTCTTAGCTTCTATCTTCTCAGCTCTTGGAAAAAGTCAAAAGCCCCATGGACTCCTCAGTTTCTTGGCTTCCTCCCTGACTCTTTTATGTCTCCAATAAAGGAGGTCAGTGTTTTCATACTCATTTATCTATGACTGACTTTTCCAAGCAGCCCTCCAAGTTGAGGTTGCCTTAGAAGATACAAATTTCAGATTCTTTGCTTCTAGTCCAGTAACCTCTTTGTAAATTTAGAAAATATTATGTGCGTGTTCGTATCTTCTTACTGCTTGGCTTCTCAACTGTTCTCTTGCCTTGCTTCACAACTATCCAGTGCTTTGAGAAGACAGGTCTATAGACTGCTAAGCACACCAAAATGAGTTTCCCTTATTTCTTGATCCCTAAAATTCTGAATGACTTGGTAGCTACCCAGTTCATTCAGACACAAGATCTTTGGGTTCTTTGGGATATATCGAATATTGTGTGTGAGAATGCCAGTTGGTTCCAAGCTAATCCTCATTACTGCAGTGCAATTCTTTCTTTACATTGTTGGTGAAGTGCAGCAATAGCATCTATCAAGGGTTGAATGTGCCCAACTCATCCCGAGTCCTTGAGCAGTGAAGTCATTTCAATAATCTGAAAAAGTGAGCTTGTTGAGAGTATTTGCTATGTGAAGATTGGCAGATCCGACAGAGCAAGGCTTTAAAAAAAAAAAAAAAAACAAAACTGGTTTACCTATTTATCACAAGCATGGTGGGTTGTTTTAAGTGTATAAAAAATTTGGCCAATTGAGTGCAATAGAAAAATGAGTCACAGATTTTATGTGAAAAAAAATCCACGGTAAACACTAAAAATTAAAATTTCCAGGCTTAGCTCTAGCCATCCTAATCTCAAAACTACAGATGTGGTCCAAAGGCCTAAATTTTGTTGTTAACCTCTTTGTGAATTTGATGAACAATACCAAACCATGAGAAGTGTTAGCCTAGGCCTCTTGAAAGCAAAATCTTGCCACTTTTTAACCTTTCTTTTTTGACTACATCTTTTATTTATTAATCTTTTCATTTGCTGGTTTTTGTTTTTAATTATCATGTCTAATTGGTTCCTTGGCTTTCTTGCTCTATGTACTGAAGTAATCCTTACCTTGTGGCTTTTTTCTTTTTCTATTCCTGCATTATTGCCTCCCAAAGTATCTAGAATTTCCAAAATAACTTGGGGAACTGGTCTCCAAACATATGTCTCTGGAGTAGACTAATATTTTCCAAAGAATCTTAAGATGATCAGTTCCCGGTTCCTCGGTTATAATTTGTGCCTTTCTGAAAATGATCTGCCTGAGAACTCCAAGTGTTTCTCATCCCCTTCACTTTCCTCCAGAGTTGGAAATATTAATGTCAGTGTCATAAGAATGAGCAACTCTGAAGTCTGGTATCAAGGACCTTGCAGCGCGAGAAATTTCTAATTCTTTTTTTCTCAATAAAGTAAAGAAAGATCTAACCCAGCAGGGAGATGTCTAAAAATAATTTTTGATGACTTCAGGAAAGAACACAGGGAGAGTATAAATAAATGACATTGTCATGATAAAATTTATTCCATTTTCCTATTTATGAACAAGTTCTATCAAAGCTTACCATGACAGAAATAGAAAAAAGGGAATCAGTGAAGACTAGAATAGACTCAAACTCTTGTTCCTTCTGACAAAAAGTGACATTTACTCAAACCTCCATGAAGTAATTGAAAAAAAAAAAAAACTATTCCATTGGGAAATACATTTTTGTTAAAATGATTTTACTTAATATTTTTGAAAAAAATTAATACATTTTTATTTATGCTGACAAATATAAAATATAACTCAGTCTATATTTTAATAAAATTTAGAAATACATATATTTAACAATAAGATATGTCAATATTTTATAAAATTAAAGACCTCAAGTTTTATTTAATGTGGAAATTAACAAACTTTTATTCACATTTTACAGCAGAGAATTATGATAGATTGATAATAATACTTCCAAGCATTAAAATATATGAGGTTAATGTATATAAGGCAAGGGAATAAAATTACAAGCTTTTGAAGAAAATTTAAAAAATTTAAATTTTTGAAAAATGTACTAGTCCACTTAACATTATTACAATATATTAATTTAGTACTACATTTAGTAATTTAGAAATGTAGCAATATACTCTGGAGTGAGCTAAGTTTACAAAGAAAAGAGGCTTATGAATCTCATAGTTTTAAAGATGAAAAGTCCAACCAACACAGCATATGCTCTGGGGAGAGCCCCATGGCAGATGAATGGGCTTCGTGAGAGGAAAGACCATATTTCAAAACAGAATTCAGAAACCAGAGTGATTGGGGTCATACAAGTTAGTCCAAGAGCAGTGACCTCAATAGACTTTGGACCCACCCATTAGACCCCAACTCTTAAATGTTCCACCACCTGTCACATCACTACACTGAGGACCAATGTACCAACAGATGACTCTTTGGCAGACCAATAATCCAAACCAAAGGATGAGCGATTGTTAACAATAGTGGAAATGTCCATGCCATTTCTATTCCTTTGGAAATCTAAAATATTACTGTAAGATTTTATTTTTCTAAATGTCAATATTTCATAAAACTATGAATTATATTATTTTAATGATCATGTTTCTTTTAATCTAATAATTGGATTATTCATTATCTTGAATTTATTTCTCATCATCATGAGCCTGCAACTCAAGTTAAGCTTGTGGTATCCCTTGTCTTTCCCAATCCAAGGTCATTAACATCCTTGGCCCCATGAGTCTCATCTTATTTCTTTTATAAATTGTAATTTTACTTTCTATGTATATTTTTGAAGCTCACAACTGCAATGTCATTCTTATCTCTACTTAGGGTCAATGTGACATTCGAAAAACTTTTCAGGGCTTTTGAAAAAAATTTAGAAAGGATTCCCTCTTCTACAAGGACTGCTGGGGGGAAAAAATTATCTTCCCTAAGGAAGAAAGCCTGTAAAATCACAAGAGAAAACAGAAGCCAACCTCAGTGTTAGACTGTCCAGGCTAAGGGAAGGAAAGAAACTGTAGTGACCACCCATCTGTGTCTGGAGTCTATCTTACCATATTTTTATCTGTTAATTTTTGTACTTGAATCCATTTATTTCATGATCCCCCCCTTTTTTTCTTTTAAGTTGGTTTTTGAGTTTTAGGTTTTCTGAAATTGAAAATTGTCTAATGTGTGCAGTGTTCCTGAATTTGGGGTCCTTTAGGGGTTCATAAGGATCATATTGCTAACATACACATCAACACGCATGCCTTTTCCAACCGTCCCCTCGGCACACACCCTCACCCACTCACCACTTGTAAACCGTCCTTCCTCTTTGACTCACCTCAGCAAGCCCTGCTTCTCTTCTGCTACCATATGGTGTTATCCATGGTGCCCTGCACTTACTTTGGTTCCAAAGGCAAAACAATGCCCTCACCACTTGGCTGTACCCTACAGACAGAGCCACTTGTATACCTGAAGCAGTTCCAGGATGTGTCACTACACACATCATTGCTCAAAGGATCACCCTAATGTGTTCCCAGTGTTCTGGAAGGATGATGATCAGAAATTCTGAGAGCAGGTCCCCTAGACTCCTTGTTCCTGCCCCTTCTGTGCCCATGATGGCACTCACCATGTCCATGTTTACCGTGGACATTAAGTAATCATTGAAACCAGAGGATTTGAGAGGGCTATTGATAATTATCCCATAACCACAGCAGAACCTGGGATGTCCCAGGTGTTATGGTTTCAATGAGATGTCCCCCAAAAGCTCATATGTGAGATGATGTAAGAGCATTCAGAGGTGAAATGATGGGGTTATGAGAGTCTTAACACAATCAGTGAATTAATGCCCTGGTATAGATTCATTGAATAGTAACTGAAGGCAGAAAGGGTATAACTGGAGGAGGTGGGTCATTGGGGACGTGCCTTTGGGGTATATATTTTGTATCTAGTGAGTGGAGCCTCTTTCTGCTTCCTGATCATCATTGAGCTGCTTCCCTCAGCCACACTCTTTCACCATGATGTTCGGCCTCACCCTGTTCCCTGAGGAATGGAGATGGCTGTCTCTGGAATGAGGCCTCTGAAACTGTTAGTCCCCCAATAAACTTTTCCTCCTTAAAATTGTTCTTGCCAGGTCTTTTGGTAGCAGCAATGACAAAGCTGACTAAAACCCCAGGTGACCAGGGATGCACAGTCACCCTTCCCATGAGTCACCTAAGATGAAGAATGAAGAGCCTCTTGATATTCCTTCTAATGATATTCTAGCTTGACTTTTTTCCTTCAAAGGCAATGAGAGCATTTGGCCTCCACCATCTTGCAGTTCTAATGAATTGTCTCTCCACCTAGGAAGGTTACGGAAATTTTTATAATTATTTCCAAATGAGAGAATTGAGATTCTAAATGAGAAAACACGAACAACTGCTGCATACATCTAAGTTGGTTGGGGTGGGAGGGCTGTGAAGCAAGAAATGCTCTAGTGATGGATTAGACACCTTGACCTCTGCCACTGTAGTTGTAGAGCTGAGGTTAAGTAGATGAGCCGGGGCCAGGCAAGAAAAATATCAGGATCCGTTATTCAAAAACCAGGAAAAGTACTCTCAAAGGTACTGAGATACAAAGCTTTTACCTTTCCCCACAACCTTTCTTTTAACTTTCCACACCATTTTTGGATTTGTGTTCAAGAAAGCTTTGCATCAAAGGCATATTCAAGAATCACAGACAAAAGTTAGTTAGGAAATTTTTTTTTAAGAGAAGCATTACAATTTGCTTGAACAGTTGTTGATTTAAATAAATCATAAATGTTACAAATAATCACTGATGATAGAAAAGTGTAATCTTATGGGTAGTTTTAAGCATTCTCTTTTTCATTTTCCCTTTTAGTGAAATAATTTTAACAAGAACAATGAGAAAATAGCTCACCACTCATTTTAATTTATTCTTCATAAATTAATTAGGAAAATAGGAGTTTTTATTATAAACATGTTTATCAGAACGACAAAGGACAAGGTTCACTACTGGCAAGAGTTTGCATACAGATCAAGTTTAAAAATAACTCTATCACAGAACATCACCAGGTTCAGTTTACACATCTGATTGTGTAAAGGGAAGGTCAAAAAACAGTCCAAGGGACAAGTATATAAATAAACCTGGTTTTGAATAAAAAATAGAAAATCTTAATTTACTTGTGTATTTTTGCTCTTGACTAGAAATAATATGTTTCTGCAGCTCTTTATTTCTTACATATTGAAGATAAAAGCAGTAGAAATACATGAAAATGACAATACAATATAAATGAAGTCACATTCAAAAAAACACCAATAGGTTAACATATATTTTTATGTGACTCTGATCTTTATTTCTTTCCATAGGCAACTCTCGACATTGAACATGGTGTAAAAACTGTTAGATATATATATATATATATATATATATATATATATATCACATATATAATATATAAATATATATAATATAAACATATATAATTATGCATATTTATACATATGTAATTATACATGTATACATATTCATACCAAGTGTTATGCGCAAACACACACACATATATATATGTGAAATCATAGAATTATAGCAAAAGTAGATAAAGGTCTCCAAAATTTAAAATGAAGGTCATATTTAAAGTCATTCCAAACTCATAAAAGAAGCAGCAGAAGAAAGCTAAAGTGATATGTTCTTAGGATATTGTAGAAAAAGTTTCCCTGGGTTTGTTTCTGCACTAATGAAGGAACTAAACAAAACCAGAACTCCTTTCTGAGCAACATGCATAGTATCAGCACTTCTGAAACTTTACTGGTCACATGAGCCACCAGAGAATCTTGTCAAAATGCAATTTCTGACTTGAGCCATAGGGAGAGCCTGAGAATCTTCTTTTCTAAAGAGCTCCCAGTGTGGTAAAAGTTGCTCATTTAGGGCCTAAATGACACTGGATGAGACTATAAAGGAAAACAGTATTTTCTCCAGTAGATGCTGCTAATGTGGCACACAGATCCCCCTTTCCCAGCCCAGGACAGCCCCCTCCCAGCCATTGTGACTTGTGGCCCTAAGGGGTCCAGCTCTACCGTCTCTGAGGAAGGGCTCAGGGACAAGCACCCCATTCACTTCCCCACAAGGCAGCTTGCAGACAGTGACTGGCCCACATGGACTAGAGAAGGCTGGGGGCATCCAGGCAGAGAAGTCCCCAACTCTGTGTCACAGTCATCGCCAGCATTTCTAGTTGGACCAGACCAATTTGCCCTCAGCTGAGACATCTATTGTTTACTCCATCCTATTTCCCTTATTTCTTTTCTCCTGGAAATATCCTCTCAGTACGTAGACACCCTGAAATCCTCATCCAGGCTGTGCTCCAAGGGAACCTGGCCAAAAACAACTACTAAGAGGATTACAATGAGTATAGAACTCTAGCTAATTCCCAGAGGTAACCACATTGAGCTCCGTGTGTGTGTGTGTGTGTGTGTGTTTTGTGTGTTTTGTAGGGGAGTTGTTTGAGTTCGAAATGTCCTTAACCGTTATAAAATACATATATTTGCTTTCCTTGAATTATCTTTCAATTTTTTCGTGTGTGTGCAAAATAAACTTTTATTTTCCTTCACTTACACTTCGTATAATGTTTGTTAAAATAAGTTTTTGATGGTAACATTCCCATGACAATATTGTTAATCGGACTTATAATGAGTAGGATGCTGTGGGTACATTTTTTTCCTTATACAATTTTTCTTGTGTTTGACATTTTATGCTTATTGTGTTTGGTTCTATAGTATGGTTTTTCTCCAAATGTGTTTTATTGACTTTGACTTGTTTACTTTTCTAATTTGCTCCAAATAATCCAACAGATCATCACCTAATCCTGCCAGCACTCTGCTTTCTTCAAGCCTTCTTTTGACAACCCTGTCTAGCTACATCAGTATTTGAGGCAAAAAAGAAAAAAAAACTTGTTTGTGCATTAATATACATGACAGATTCTATCTTGATTATTAGTGCATTAGTAATCTCTTCTCATGTTGGTAATATTGTGGGCTCTAGGTAAATTCTTGATAATTAGTGTTATGTTCTTGGAACCTAAAATATATAATGCAGTAGTGATTTAGATCATCATTTATTGGCATGTGTATGTCTGTGTGTGTGTGTGTGTGTGTGTGTGTAGAAAGAGTGGCATTGATCTTAAAATTTTTTTTCTTAATATCTAGTTGCTGTGTTACTGAGGATGTTAGATTGAAACTTCATGTGTGTGTGTGTGTGTGTGTTTCCCCATTCCTCCATTGAACCCATGTTTTTGGATAAAGACTTCAGAAAATGTTAACAATTATTGTAAAACTACTGGCATTGTATTATCTTCAAGGTCTATTAATTAATGATGGTTAACAGTAAGAACCTTATTTGTTTAGAAAAGTATATAATTTTAAGTGTAGTTAAAGGAAAATTAATCACTCTGACTAGTATTATTTGAAAAATATCAAGACTAAGAACCCTGGTATCTTCATTGCCATTTATGAGTGTTTTAACAATCACATTTTTATAAATTTTCTGGCCCTAGTGATTCATTCTGCAACTCAAATAAAGTAAAAGTAACATTTTGGTATTTGGTCTAGAGCTTTCCTTTCTTACTAATTGATCCTGACTAGATCTGTAATAAGTATAGACCCCAAAAATACCACTGGTGGAGCAAAGTGAGTGTAAATGCATCCATTGACTCTTTGAGCTGGTTATAACATTTTGAATAATAAAACTAAGTTACTATATTTGGAAAGTAAACTAATAACCTTGGTTTTCCCAAATTTTAAGAGGAATTTAAGAGAATCCATTTTGGCAGCAAAAAGTTGTTGTGCCTTATCTCATTTGCATAACTGTTTCTCTTTGCTTATCTGCTGTGATGCCATCAGGCGTTCTCTGGGCAGCAGCAGTGAAGACGGCCCTAAGGACTGTGTGTTCTTTGAATCTGGAACTAAGTGGGGGAGCTCCGTTCTACCAAGTTGGTTCTGCTCTTACAAACATCAAAACAAAGCTCAGGCTAGCCATAATGCTTTTCTGATTGTTTTCATGTACTAGGTGGAAGATGTTCAGATTTTTCCAACAAATGATCCATTGAAAGATTGAAAAGAGCAGGGCTTGGTGGTACAAGCCTATAATCCCAGCAACCTGGGAGGCTGAGGCAGGAGGATCAAAACCAGCCTCAGTAAAAGCGAGGCGCTGAGCAACTCAGTGAGACCCTGTCTCTAAATAAAATACAAAATAGGGCTGGGGATGTAGCTTAGTGGTTGAGTGCCCTGAGTTCAATCCCCAGTACAAATAAATAAATAAATATAAAAATAAATAAATAAATAAATAATTGGAGGAAAGAGTGGTTTAAAAAGGCATAAAACAAAAATAAAAGTAACGTCAAAGAAGAATTTCCCTTCCTGATTAAACTTTCAGCAAGCACAAAGAACTGCTCAAAAATGTCAGAGCACACAGATTATATAAGAATTAGACCAATATAGTCACAATGGGAGTTTCTAATGTAAAGTGAGAAAACATAACCCATTTAAGTGAAAATAAACTTAATTTTCTATTTCTTTCTCATATACATATGTGCAATGTATATGAGAAAAAAAAATCTGCTCCACCTTCCTCCCACATGGCTTTTAAGCTTCGGGCTTGCCAGAAGTAACCTGGAAGCATCCAGACTGGGTGGTCTTTTGTGCTTAGGATGGCAAGTCTGTGATGATATCGATCCATTTCAAGGGCACATTAGAGATGAAGCCAAGCCTCTGGAGAGAGGTTGTCGTCACCTTGACCTTGGGTCAGCCTTAGACCACTGACCCTGGAACCCCAAGACCTATCTACCAGATTCTGATATCTTTCATACCCACCAAGCAAGTCAGCGGGGGACAAATGTCGATGTGGCTCTTGCCAAATCAGAATTGACTGGCCAGTAGGAAGCCTGCGAGCAGCGGGAAATGTGGGTTAAAGTATGTCAATAATGTTTCAGAAGAACGATTTCTCCCAAGAATTGTAGCTGTTGGAATGTTTTGACATTTATTCGGTAGAGAAATGTAGCATGTTTTGTGAAGCACTTCAAGAGAGCTGCTGCTAACTGCTGTGGTCTATTGATCTTTCTGTTAAATTGCATGGGCACACTTGGGAGATCATTGAGATTCAGGCAACAGGACAGAAAGGATCGGCTGCACCCGATGGTCACTAATGGTAATTGGTTTCGATCCTTGCACCTGAAGAAGCCATGATTTACTTGGTTCACTGATGAAATGTAGACACTAAATATTTTGAAAAGAAAAAAAATACCATTTTTTCAAAACCATTTACAAGGCAGTACCTCCATCCCTGAATGTCTCATATATATAATAAATTCAGTAAAGTAGAAAATTAAAAAAATCAAATTGTTTAAAATGCTGATTTTCTTACTTGTGTTGTCAACCTTTAAATATACCATGTGTCCAGTGGTTTGTTTCTCAACTTGTTCATAATTGAATTTAAGACATGCTACTCTTTGTGTGTTTTGCACTTAAACCTGGATTCATGATTATAAAAGAAATTTTAAAGAACTGGGTGCATAAGAGCATAAATAGAAACAGGTGACCTTTAATTTTTTTCAGATATGTCCTATTTTAAAAATCTGATGTATTGTGGAATTTTGAAGATGGATTATAAATTAAAAATTCTTCCATGTTAATACATGTATCAATAATTCATTATTTTCTATGTCTTTGTTTAGGCTACTATTAGGTATTTTATTTCTTTTATTAGTTATAACAATTATACCATGTAAATACATATACACATAAACATAGAGGGAGATACTTGTATATAGGTAGACAGATATATATACATTTCTCCCTCTTATTCTGTATGTATATATTATTAAATGTGGATAATATCTCTAAGTGAACATGCCCTTATATGCACTTATCTACACCAAATTTTAAGTGCTTGTTTCACTTTAATTAGAGCACATTTCAAAAGGTTCAGTCACTTATATTTTAATAAATATTATCACATTTTCATTCTCAGATGTTGATATCAATTTATAGTATTTTCAGTCTGATTTCTTAATGTCTTCTATGTTTATTGTTATAATATAATGGTAACTAAATTTTGAATTCTTTTATTAACTCTAATATAGTTTGGGGATTAGAATATTAAATAAATATTAAAATTAATTGAATAAAATTAATAGAATTGCAACCCATATAAATTAATGAAATATCTTACATTTCATACTAAACACATTAACAAGTTGATTTGTACTATGTAGTCTGTTCAGGTTCTGACATTCATAATAATTTGGTAATAACAATAATAAAAATTTCTATTATATAAAATAGGTTTAAATGTTGATTCAGCATTTATTTCTATAACCCACCTCGGAGTGAGTAAAAATGTCTTCCTGATTAGAAGCATAAAAGGGAGGGAGAACTGTTATTGGCTATTAAACTTGAGGATTTTTGCACATGTGTATTATAGGAAACCCCTTGCCTATTTCATTCAACTCTATTCATGAGGAATACAAGAATACTCAGTAGTTTCTTTTGTGTTAAAATGTAAAATATTCATTAGAACCCCGTGGGAGCTTTCAACCATGAATGTAAATAACATTACCATTTCTTTGGAATCTCATTTTGCACTTCTGGAATGAAGATCCTGTTCCTGAGAGCCATAGGCAGGTATCAGGGAGGCAGACCTCTGTTACTGCTGTCAGTGGGGAGTGGCAGTGAAATTACCTTACAGATTCCTAACAATGTCTTTCCATCTTGTTTTCTGGGGGGATCAGCTCTAGTGGAGATAAGGGGATTATCCTTTCTGCCCATCCCATTCTCAGACCTCATGCAACCTTCACAATAAATGTGCTAATTAGAGCTAATTGCTCTGATGGACACTAGTCTAGTAGGACCCACCAGAGAACACCCACTCATTCAAGTAAGAAAGTATTTTTCCAGGAGCTACGAATGCCTAGATTTCAACTACTTACTTCAGAGTAATAGAAACAATTAACTTCCAGATCTTTTCATAACATCTAATACTTTATGTGTGTTTTGAAAGAAAGCTTAAAATAAAAGGGCTTCTGGGTGTTTTTATAATTTCACCCTTAGGAAAAGGTAATTTTCCTCCACCACAATAGATCCATAAAAGTAAAAAAAAAGCATGAAACCATCTATGATACTAGATGAGAAACCAAATCCCCTCTTTGTCTAATATAACACTTTCAATTATTTCTGGTAGTTCCTACTTTCCATATATTTCTCACCATATAAACCCATTCCTTCTTCTACTAAAGGATTCCCAACCCTCAAACTTCCAGGTATCTTCTGAATCTTGGAGATTAAACATATATATAAATCTGTTGCCCATGATACAGAATCATAACCAGGAATGTCACTGAATATAGTTGAATACCCAGACTGAAACTTATTTTACAGAGAATTTGCAGTATTCTCATAGCATGGAGGGATTACCCATATAGCTCATCATCATATTCTATTCTAGGTATTTTGCCTTTCTATATATACTCTACACTCAGTCTGAACTTGTTAGGATTTTGATTGAGATCACATTTAATGTGGAGATAGAGATGGGAATTAATATTGACATTAATATTGAATTTTCCTATCCATGAACATGAAATTTCTCTCCATTTATCAATTCATTTACGTTCTTTCAACATCATCATATTCTACAATTGGGTCATCATTGTTAGAGTTTCTGTATAAATAATTTTTTAAAACCCATATTAACCAATGAAATAGTTCTCAAACAGAATACAAGCTATTTCCAGTAAATAAATTCATTTTACTTTGATTTGTAGCTCCAAACTCATCATGGAGTGCTTCAGGACCTTGGTCAAATCATTTGAAATATTCTCAGTGGTGTATCTTTTAAAGAGAAGTTCACTACATGACTGTGTATTTGTATACATGACATTTAAAACTAATTTTTCACACCTGATTTATAGTTCACTGCAAACTATATCTGGTGCTTTTCTAATATACACTACCTTGTGCCAAAGGGGAGAATTGAAACTGGGCTCAATGACTCACACCTGTAATCCCAGAAGCTCAGGAGGCTGAGGCAGGAGGATAGCAAGTTCAAAGCCAGTCTCAGCAATTTAGCCAGGCTCTAAGAGACCCTGTTTCCAAAAAAAAAAGATATGAAAAAAATGGTCTGTGGATGTGGTTGAGTGGTTAAGTAATCCTGGGTTCAATCCCTAGTACCACAGCCCCCCAAAAAACCAAACAAACAAACAAACAAAACGAAACACAGGAGAATGGCCAAGAAGAGGAAAGGAATCATATATGCTTTTGCACAGCATCTAAGGCAACATGATCCCTTGGAACACTGGTGAATCATCGTGGGCCAAAATAAAGGAAAACAAATCAGTTATTCCCATTTTTTTTTAATCTTACAAGGTTTTTCCTAAGATCACATTTGCCATTTTATAA
This sequence comes from Marmota monax, assembly GCF_021218885.2. Lineage (NCBI taxonomy): Eukaryota > Metazoa > Chordata > Mammalia > Rodentia > Sciuridae > Marmota > Marmota monax. Next base: position 3,314,713 of record NW_026694501.1, on the reverse strand, counting down.
TGATGAAGTATTTTATCCAACTCTGTGACAATATGGAGAAAAATGTCAGGAGACATGAGAAGGACTGATGGTAACATCCTGCTGATGCATCCCTTTCGGAGTTGTTGATGTGGTCCTAGCATTTGCAATTGATTGCATGCAGTTCCAACATGTGGCATATTTACAAATGCTGGATAATGAAAACCTCAGAAGAAAATACAGAAAACAGAAAGCACACAAAAGACAGCCCAAGGCAATCACTGATGAGGTCGATCTATGTGATCTGGGAGCTTTTCTTGAAAATCCTTTACTAAAATGTCTTCACACATGTTTTTGGGCTTTGGGATGAGACGGCTGTTCAGGAAAGGAAGGTAAGGATTATTTACAGCCATCAGGAACAGGGAATTCAGTATTCAATGATAGAAAGGTTATTATCGGTCACACATTAAATTTACATTTGATTGGCAATGCTCAGCAACGGATCCTCTCTATAGCTGCTCTAAGCATTGTTTGAGATAAAAGTTCATTTGATCACTTGAAAGTACCTTTCACTGTTAATGCAGAAATTTTGCTCCAGGCCTCATGTTCCTCTTTTACTTGAGGGGATTCAGCACAAAACAGAATAGGCTGAATCCCCCAGGTCTGGAACCAAGGCTGTAGACATGGGTTCTGTGAGTTCATGTCAGACCATAGCAGCACGTAAACACTTTATGAGGGTGTATCGTTGATTAGAAAACCTAATGAATTGATAAGGATTTTGCCCAGGTAACCGAATGAAATATGCGATTGTTGTTTTTTTTAATCTTATGTTTACACATATACATATTCTTTCCTCAAACTTTTCTGCAGGTTTATCTGTTCTATTCTCTAAGAACATTAAGTCTATGGAACACAGAAAGAAAAATTTAAATGGCCAAATATTGGATTTTCTGATCAGTAATGCATTATTCAAGTAATTATTCCATGTAGCTCCTGAGGTTGCTATTATGAAAAATTTTCATGTATTACCAACACTATATTAAACAATTTTTTTTTTTTTTGCACCAGGGATTGAACTCAGGGGCACTCAGCCACTGAGACACATTGCCAGCCATATTTTTGCATTTTATTTAGAAACAGGGTCTCAGTGAGTTGCTTAGAACCTCACTTTTGCTGAGGTTGGCTTTGCACTTGCAGTCCTCCTGCCTCAGCCTCCCAAACTTCTGGGATTACAGCCTGCACCATCACGCATGACTCCTTAAACTCATTTTTTAACATCTACATTCACTTAATATTATGTGATATTCTTTACATTCAAGAACCTATCATTCACTAGTATGGCAATATGTAAATCAATGGATGTGTAACTGATGTGATTCTGCAATCTGTGTATGGGGTGAAGGTGGGAGTTCATAACCCACTTGAATCAAAGTGTGGAATATGATATGTCAAGAAATTTGTAATGTTTTGAACAACCAACAATAAAAAATTAAAAAAAAAAGAACCTATCATTGAGGAAAGCATTTCCATTTTACTTATGACTGATAGAGAACATATTGCAAGTTGGTAATAAAACTTGGATTCAAATAGACGCCCAGCAGAAGCTACAACCCCTGCTAAGATGATATTCATTTATTCATCAACAACTGTTTACTGAGTGTGGACCATATGCCTGGCCCTGGGGATACAGCAGCATCCTCACCTAAGTTGCACTAGCAAACTAGAAAGGTAACGATGATTGCCAGCCCCTGCCTGCAGAGACACCTGCTGAACTCCTTAGCACCCTTCATTGTGGCACCCACTTTTCTAGCTTTCTGTTTAACCACTTTTTTAACCCACTTTGAGACTCATGGAAATTAAGCTGTCCTCTCCCCACAGTCTGGGGAGATCTGAAGCTCTCTAGACTCTCTTTGCCAATCTACTCTAGGTGACCACACCCTACAAAAGGGCTTACCATCCTCTCAGAGCACCAAGTGGGACAGGCACTGATGTTCTCCCTTCTGCACTGGGGCTTCACAATTCTGTGGCATGATCCACTAGGACCATCCAACTTTTCATATGTAGGAAGTAAATAGGTCCTTAGCAAAATGCCACAAAACTTCACAAGCCTCTCTCTCTTTTTTTTTAATGCAAAAGGAATAGCAGACTGTTACTTTTTCTCTAATTAAAATATTTTCAAGAGCATGAAGTATTTAAAAAATGTCATTATCCTTTAGACTTTACAAAATGGAATTAGCAATTTTCATTAAAATTACTTTTAGCAATTTCATTTTAAATGTTAAGAATTATATTTTTTCTAGATCTCACAATTAGAAGAAAATAATGTTTCCTTAAATTACAAACTCAGTAAATATTATCTACTTATAAGCAAAACTAAAATGGTTGTTGATTTAGTTTTTTACATAAATATTCAAAATATTCCAGTTTAAATAAGTGCTATGGTATGATTGACTTTTCAGAGTGGCCATGAATGTATACTGACTTGTACCTATTATTTGACTAATTTTGCTTGATTTCTTCCAATTAAAAGAGGATATTGGATGCTTCAGAGTACAGATGTGTTCTTACAGAGGTGTAAGAAGAGCTCCCTTTTGAATCTGTGATGAATCTAAAGAATATAAACTCTACCATTTTAATCTTTGCATTTACAGCCCAATGTCAGACCTGACACAGAGCAGGCACTTAGTGTTCAATGAGGACATGTTTTATAACAGCCATGACTTGAAAGAAGTACTTAGGCACTTAGGTTACAAGCAAACCCTGTACTGGATGACCTTTTTTTGATTGTTATGATCATGAAATTAAAGAAGAACTAATACAAAACAACAGAATCTAAAAACTAAGCAATAGGCATTGAAAGCTAAATCAAAGTATAATTTAAATGTAAGAAGCAAGAGGAAGTAAGACAGTTTGCTATCAATAAGACCTGAGCATATTTCATTCATTTTATACTGGTTTGACAATGAAAATATATTACAACATTAAAATATCACGAAAATAATGGAAAGACCGTTTTTATTGGCATGTAGCAATCATTTTTAAATGTCAACATATTCCTATAAAATAAAGGAAGTTTTTCCTTTTCTTTTTTTCATAAAGTATTAGTTCAAATTGTAAATAAATATCATATTTGACTTTAGGTTTCCGAGAACATTATTTTAAAATATTACATATTATTTATATTATATAATATTAATGACTATCAAAGGCAACCTAGAAAATATATAAAATATCAGTGAAAATTTTTAAATAGTAAAAATATATTATATAAATTTAAGAGATGAGTGTTGTATTAGTCAACTTTCTTTCGGTATAATGAAATACCTAAGTAATTAGCTTATAAAAATAAATATTTATTTTGGCTCAGAGTCTTAGAGATTCCAGTCAAATCTAAGTTTTGGGCCTGTGTTTATACTGCAGGAGATAATGGGAGAGAAACTCATTAGACAGGAAATAAAAGAGGAGAAGAGGAGGCCACTAATACTCTTCTGGGGCACCCCCAAAGACCTAACTATCTCCCCTAGGCTACATTCTGAAGTTCCACTACCTCCCAGCAGCACCAATACGGGGACCAAGACATTAACATATGGGTCTTTAGGCACTCAAGATTCACTGATAACTGAAAAATTGTGCTCTATATGTGTAATATGAATCGTAATGTATTCTGCGGTCATAAGTAAAAAACAATCAATGAAAATAAGTCAATAAATAAATTTTCCTCAAAATCTTGAAACTTCTGATTTTTAGAAATTATCTGCTTTATGAGGAAAATGACAAAGTTCCCAACTTAAAAAAAATTACTGATAAGGAAATAATTAAAATCAAAGCTGAAATCAATGATATTGAAACAAAAGAAGCAACTCAAAAAATTGACGAAACAATATGTTGCTTTTTTTATTCATTTCTTAGTTTTTAATTGATTTTTTAAAAATAAATGACAGCAGAATGCATTGCAATTTTTGTTACACATATAGAGCACAATTTTTCACATCTCTGGTTGTATATAAAGTATGTTCACATCAATTCGTGTCTTCATACATGTACTTTGGATAATGATGTCCATCACATTCCGCCATCCTTGCTAAGCCCCTGCCCCTCCTTTCCCCTCCCACCCCTCTGCCCTATCTAGAGTTTGTCTATTCCTCCCATGCTTCCTCTTCCTACCCACCTATGAGTCAGTCACTTTATATCAGAGAAAAGAGCATTTGTTTTTTGGGAATTGGCTAACTTCACTTAGCATTATCTTCTCCAGCTGCATCCATTTACCTGAAAATGCCATGGTTTGATTCTCTTTTATTGCTGAGTAATATTCCATTGTGTGTGTGTGTGTGTGTGTATATATATATATCACATTTTTTTTTTACCATTCATCCACTGAAGGGCATCTAGGTTGGTTCCACAGTTTAGCTATTGTGAATTGTACTGCTATAAACATTGATGTGGCTGTGTCCCTGTTGTAAGCTGTTTTAAAGTCCTTTGGGTATACATTGAGGAGAGGGATAGCTGGATCAAATGGTGGTTCCATTCCCAGTTTTCCAAGGAATCTCCATACTGCTTTCCATATTGGCTGCACCAATTTGCAGTCGCACCAGCAATGTATGAATGTGCCTTTTTCCCCACATCCTCACCAACACTTATTGTTGTTTGTCTTCATGATAGCTGCCATTCTGACTGGAATGAGATGAAATCTTAGAGTAGTTTTAGTTTACATTTCTCTAATTGCTAGAGATGATGGAACATTTTTTCATATATTTGTTGATCGATTGTATATCCTCCTCTGAGAAGTGTCTGTTCAGATCCTTGACCCATTTATTGGTTGGATTACTTGTTTTTGTTTTTGTTTTTTTGGTGTTTAGATTTTGAGTTCTTTATATACCCTAGAGATTAGTGCTCTATCTGATGTATGAGGGGTAAAAATTTGCCCCCAAGATGTAAGCTCTCTATTCACCTCACTGATTGTTTCTTTAGCTGAGAAGAAACTTTTTAATTTGAATCCATCCTATTTATTGATTCTTGGTTTCAATTCTTGTGCTATAGGAGTCTTATTAAGGAAGTTGGGGCCTAATCTGACATGATGAAGATTAGGGTCTACTTTTTCTTTTATTAGACGCAGAGTCTCTGGTTTAATTCCTAGGTCTTTGATCCACTTTGAGTTGAGTTTTGTGCATGCTGAGAGATAGGGGTTTAATCTCATTTTGTTGCATATGGATTTCCACTTTTCCCAGCACCATTTATTGAAGAGGTTATTTTTTCTCCAACGCATGTTTTTGGCTCCTTTGTCTAATATAAGATAATTGTAGTTTTGTAAGTTAGTCTCTGTGTCCTCTATTCTGTACCATTGGTCTACCAGTCTGTTTTGGTGCCAATACCATGCTGTTTTTGTCACAACTGCTCTGTAGTATAGTTTAAGGTCTGGCATAGTGATACCACCTGCTTCACTCTTCCTGCTAAGGATTGCTTTAGCTATTCTGGGTCTAGGAAATAATTAAAATCAGAGCTGAAATCAATGATATTGAAACAAAAGAAGCAACTCAAAAAACTGACAAATAAAACATTGGTTCTTGGAAAAAATAAATAAAATTGACAAACCCTTAGCCATGCTAATGAAGAGAAAGAGAAAACCCAAGTTATTAAAATTCATGATGAAAAATGGAAATATCACAATGGACACTACTGAAATACAAAAGATAATTAGAAACTATTTTGAAAATTTACACTCCAATAAAATAGTAATTCTTGAAGACATCAAAAAAAATTCTAGAGACATATGAACTACCCAAACTGAATCAGGAGAACATACATAATTAAAACAGATCAATTTCAAGCAACAAAGTAGAAGATGCCATCAAAAACCTACTAATTAAGAAAATCCCAGGACCAGATGAATTCTCAGCTGAGTTCTACAAGACCTTCCAAGAAAAATTAACACAAACACTTCTAAAATTATCCCATAAAATAAAAAAGTAGGTCCATTACAAGTTTTCTGAGGGAGAAAATCTTTACCACCTGCTCCTCAGTAGAGCATTAATTTCCAGGATAGATAAAAACTCAAAAAACTTAACACCAAAAAAATAAATAACCCAATCAAGAAATTGGTAAAAAAACTGAACAGACACTTCACAGAAGAAGAAACACAATATATCAACAAATATATGAAACAATATTCAACATCTCTAGCAATTAGAGAAATGCAAATCAAAACTACACTGAGATTTCATCTCACTCCTGTCAGAATAGCAATTACCAATAACAAGTAACAATAAATGTTGGTGAGGATGTGGGGAGAAAGGTACACTCATACATTGCTTGTGGAACTAAAAATTGGTGCAACCGCTATGGAAAGCAGTATGGAGGAGATTCCTCAGAAAACTTGTAATGGACCCACCTTTGACCTGCCTATCCCACTCCTCAGTTTATATCCAAAGAACTAGAAATCAGCATACTACAGTGACACAGCCACCTTGATGATTGTAGCAGCTCAATTTACAGTAGCTAAACTATGGAACCAAATTAGCTGCCCTTCCACAGATGCATGGATAAAGAAAATGTGATATATATATATATATATATATATATATATATATATATATATATATATATATATATATATTACTCAGCCTTAAAGAAGAATGGAATTATGGCATTTGTCAGACTATCATGCTAAGCAAAATAAGTCAGTCCCAAAGAATGAAAGGTCACATGTCCTCTCTGATATGTAGATGCTAATTCACAATGGGGGGAGCTAGGAAAGAATTCTAATAACTAATTTGAACAAAGTAAAAAATAAAAATTTTACTGATGATCTCTCTTTTACAGAAGCTGTCAGGGCGCTGGGCTCCTCTCTTGTTCAGCCACAAGTAATTTTTTCTCTCTCTCTTGCTTTATTGGTTGATTTCAGTCATACATGACAATAGAGTCTACTTTGATAAGATTATGCAAGCATGAAGTCCTGATGCTAATTAGGACCCCATTCTTGTTGATGTACCTGATGGTGAGGTTCACTGTGGTGTATTCTTATTTGTACTTAGGAAAGTTTTGTCAGATTCATTCCACTGTCCTTCCTTCTCCTATCCCTCCTCTCTACCCCCTCATAACCCTTTGTCTAATCCACTTAAGTAATTTTGACCTCATGGTGGGTTTCAAGAGGACAGCCTCAACATTGTAGATGACAGAGAGTGAAAGGAACAAAGACCAAGGCAGACAGTGTCTGTGGACTTCTTCAAAAGGTTTTCAGAGACTGCCACTTTGGTGTGCTGCCCCACAGCTGCACACAAAACTGGGACTTGGAGACTGGATTCTGAGGGGGCATGGGCTTGCATTTTTATTATAAAGTCAGAGGGGCATCAAGCTTTTTATGGAAAAACAAGTAATCTTTGCCACACCTATGGTGACCACAGCCACGTTAATATAGTAGTATCTTTTTAAATTTTCTTTGTTTGCATATATGTATAATTTCATAGAACAAGAAAATTTCTTGAAACTTCTCTCTCTCTCTCTTTTTTTTTTAATCAGGGATTGAATGGGGGGCCCAGCGGGGTGGGGCAGGGGAGGCGGTGCTTAACTGCTGAGTCACATTTCCCACTCCCTTTTATTTTTATTTTTTTTTTAGAGACAAGGCCTAACTAAGTTGCTGGGGCTGCCCTCAAACTTGTATCCTCTTACCTCAACCCTCCCAGTCTCTGGGATTACAGCAGTGAGCTACCACAACCAACTTGAAACTATTTATTTTTCACTTAATTTAATTAACTAGAATTCTTCATTGTTCAGCAGTCCATGTCATAGATGGACCTTAAATTATTTAAGTAACTCTGTAATGTTGGAAATAGCCTCTCTCGATATTGTTTTAATACAACAAAGATGCTCTAATAAAATTATTTCACTGAATTTTTTAAAAAATTGATCATTCCTCCTAATAAATGGCATTTTAATATTGCTAGTTGGCATGAAAGGAAATGTTTACAATTGAATTTATTTATAATCAATTGTGAACTCAAAAATTGAAGTTGCACTTAAAAATCTGGTTCATGTTAAACTTTAAAGCTCCGTATATAGGTCTTGGTACTTAAGCGATAATAATCTTAAAAAATTGTGCTTATAAATATAAAATCAATCACATCTTCTTGTTTTTACTTTTGACTTACTGATATATTTTAGAAAAAAATGACCCCCATCATTTAATGAATTTTATCATTTACATTAATTAAATCCCCTTAGACACTACAAACTAAAAATGAAAGTTTAATATAATTGACTTCTCTCTTAAAATTTTAGTACAACAGACTTATAAGTCTAATATAATGACTCTTTATAAATACTTAACCCCTTACTAAAATTCACTAATAGCTTAAAGATTTCAGAACAAAAAAAGAAAGGTTTAAAAATAGAGATTATAATGTATTACAGTTACACTGTGTACTAAAAGTGTATTTATTGTTTTGTATAGTTTTACACTTACACTATTAAGAGAAACAGAGGAACACTACATAATTTAAAAAAAATTAAGTTGTAGATGGACACAATATCTTTATTTTTATTTGTTTATTTTTATGTGGTGCTGGGGATGGAACCCAGGGTCTCATGCATGGGAGGCAAGCACTCTACCACTGAGCTACAACCCCAGCACAACGCTACATAACATTAAAAACAGTTTTGCTCATCCTGACGCATGTTTAGAGCAACATTACAGCATCCAGTGAATTTACATTCCACCAACCTGACAGTCATAGTAAAATGTGATACAGAAGGACAGGAATTAGAAGAAATGATGATGTCCTGCCCTTTGGAATATAAATAGCAAAATGCAAACAGAATACTACCCTGGACACAGCAGTACCTGAAATCACTGTTTGGTAGGTTCTTTGAAAAATGCTAAACTCCCTGATTTTACTCCTTTTTACATATCCATAACTCGACCAATTTTATCCACCAAATTAAAAATGATATTCTAGAAGTAGTGGTGACTCCGGTTGACAGACTGAGAGCCTCCCAAAGGCTTCCAGTCTTGAGTACCTGCTAATATATTACCTAATATGGTGAAAGGGTCTTTTCAGATGTGATTAAAGTCCTGCACCATGGGACTGGTAGATTATCCTCAAATATCTGTGGGGGTCTCACCTAGTTTTAGTCCATAAGAATAGGGACCTTAGGTAGCAATGGTAAGAAAGACAGATCTGAAGATCAAAGGAGTTCAGATGGTGTTGCTGATTTTGATGATGGAATGAGGTGTCCACTAGCCAAGGAATACAGAGGGTTCTATTCAACACAAAAGGCAAAGACCATATTCTCCCAGAGGGCACTAAGAAGGACTGAAGTCCTCCCAATACTTTGATTTTAACCCAGTAAGACAGGGGTTCGACTTCTGAACTACAGAGCTGTCACATAATAAATTTGTGTTGTCTAAGCCACTAAGTTTGTGATAATTTGTTATAGCAGCAATGTGAAACTAATGCAGTGACCTCTTAGCACCAGGCTCATTACTTGGGTAAAACCCTTATGTTCAAGCACATTCCCCTATAATTCCTCTCTCTGAACATTCATTACACAGTAATCTATTCCTCTACTTGTATTCTTCTTTGAGCTCCCAGGGGACAGAAACTTAGTTTTGCTGATATTTCTTTAGAGCTATGGATAGTATCCTGTAAAGTGTGTTGAATAAACCAACCTTTCCCAAGTTGGTTCAATCCCATACACCTCTACATTTTTTGACCTTGTTGGTCACTTAATAATTTAATTCCCTCTGATATCTGAATAGCTCTTATACACAGATTTTAATTCATCAGGAAATGAAAATCACAGTAAAGCAATCTCTGTCTTTAAGGCATTTTTGTAAATCTTATAGATAATCATATTGGAAATTTGGTAGATAATTAAGTCAATTAATAGATTAACAGAAACTTTTTTTTTGTACCAGGAATGGAATCCAGGGGCCCTTAACCATGGAGCCACAATTCCAGTCCTTTTTTTTATACACTTTATTTTGAGACAGGGTCTCACTAATTTGCTTAGGGCCTTGCTAAATTGCTGAGGCTGACTTTCAAATTGCCATCCTCCTGCCTCACCCTCCCAAACTGGCTGGGATTACAGGCAAGTGCTACCACCTTAGGCTCCCAGAAATTCTTTAATCAAAGAATCATACCAAAAAGAAGAGAAGTACTATGTAAAGAGAGATCAAATTTCAAAAAAAAAAAAAAATAGATTAAATTCCTGGTATCCAGAGAATATTTACCCAAGTCAATGACTGAATTAGCCTAATTATCTCAAACCAGTAGCTACATGATAGTGGTCTCACGGTATTTCAGTTCCTGTTACGTCGTGCTCGGTGTACTTCCCATCCAAGAAGGGAATAGTTCTGTCTTGATTTCTCTCTTTTTATGTGTCTGAATTTTCATAACCATTTACTGGCAATGATCTCTGGCCTGAAGTTATAGTTGAGTAAGTTTTCCTGGTTCGGCTGTGTCCTGCTTTTCCTTCCCTTGTTGTTCAGTTGACCAACTTCTGCCCAGATGCTCTTCCTTGATTTAATCTTGCCTTGATAACTGGTTCCATAGGACAGGAATTTCTCTAGTGCACCCTACTGAGCTGATCCTGAAAGAGAAGGCCGGCTCCAACTAGTCATAAAACTTCTCAGATGCAGTCTACATGGACAGATACAATCCCATCTCTAGCGTTGGCTGAGGTGTGCGTTTTAGTAGTTTGAAGATGGAGTACTTAACACAGCCTGGCACTGATTGGAACAACTCGGCTTCATTTTCTCAAATCTCTTAGAAAATTTCTGCCAGTATATGCTCCTGCTTGGTCTCCTTGGACCTGTTATTTCTCTGAGGAGTTTCCAGACCCAACTCTCACTGCTGTCTTTCCCTCCTGTGATATCAGTAATTAAAGACTACTCAGATTCCATTGCCACATCTAGTTGGTAGATGGCTCTGAGATCACCCTCTTACTATGAATGTATTCCTGGCTTATGTTTAAAAACAAACTAAACAGTTGAATGTCAACCCACACCCATTTTATCACTTGTTTCCACCATATATATAACCTTCACTCCCACTAAACTCTATTTCATATGATCTCTTAGTAACGCCTTATTCTCTGTCTTAAATATGTTCTTCTCAACTTCTTTCACCCTTTTCCTTTGTCTATTCTAGTACCACTTACATTTCATAGCCTCTCTTTGAAACTCTTCTATTCCTTTGGATTCCAACACTCCCTTTTCTGAATTTTCATTCTGTTCCTTTGCAGAAAATATATGATGAGAAATGAGATAGGTGTATATTATGGCTACTAGTGGAAACCTTTATGCTAGAATGTCCCAGTTTCCTTAGAACTCCTTTGGTTCTCCTGTCTTGACTTGTTCATTTTGACAGGTGGGTTATAGTTTGGTTGGGACAGGAAAGTTGTAGTACCTGTAGCTTAACTGCAACAGAATCTTACTTGTCTCTCTCATACAAATCCAGAAGTTGTTGGTCTTAGGGGCATTGAGTAGGTCATGCTGCTTAATGATAAGACCCCAGATCCTTCCCCAGTGCTTATCTAGACAGGGACTTCACTCTCAAGGTCACTGTGATTCAGCATGACAGTTCCAATTCCACCTGCTAAGTTGGCAATCCATTCAGCAGAAAATAAAAAGGAATTGTGACTTTTAAGGACATTTACCCTCTTACAGCTATTTCCGGGAAGGTGAAACTTTTATTTGTATCCTTCCCATTGGTCAGAAATGATATATATGTGTAGTATAATAAAGAGTCTGACTCCACTTATTTTATGTTTGAGTTCTGTCAATTTCCAAGCCTCGCCCTTCTCTATCCCCTTTGGAAAGCTGGTAAAAGATTTGGGAATTCTTTTCACTGGCTCCTGTGGGAAATGCAAAAGCCAAAATCCTGTGCCTGTGCACAGGAACCTCACTCCATCCTGTCTGCCTTGCTACCCTAAACCCCCAAGCCAGTCTTTTTGCACCTCTCTCAAGCCCTTCATTGACCTGTTCAGGAGTGACCTGGACTGACCCAGAAAGGTTTGTGAGCTGGACAATAGGTTTTCATACTCTTCCGGGTAAGATTTTTATAAATGTGAAGATTTATAAGTGTTTGTGTGTCTGTGCACATGTGTGCATACATGTGACCATCGGTTAGACATCTGAATTAGATTTTGGATGGGGTGTCACTCAAAATGTTTCTGCTGCCCCCCAGAGTCACAGAAAAGTGCAAACTTTCTCTAGGATGTTTTGTGCTCAGTTCAAATCTGGTGGTTCTATCACCAACGAAAAAGGCAATTGTAACAACTGGGAATTAATTTTGCATATCTTTACTTTGAATGTAATAATGAGATTCTATGTCAGGTAGATTTTAAGTATGCACCCATTACAATTATTGTATTTTCTTCAAAGTATTTCAATTATAGTTTTATTAGGTATGTAATAAGGTTGTTTTTATTATATTCTGTGCTTAATCAAAGAAATGTTACTAAATTAAACTATTAACACACACCTTCACACACACACACACACATTTAACAGTGTTAAAAGTGCCTTTTTTAAAGATATAACTATCACAGAACAGGCCAGCGTTCACATCATGAGGAAAAGAAGCCCATTTGTGAGGGTGAAATGACACTAGGAATCACTATGTCAGCTCATTGCTGTAAGAGATCATCAACACATCTTACAGATTTTATCATTAGGTGAAAAGTTCAATAAATGCTTGCCGCAGTCTGGATGGGCACAAAATAACCGAGTCGCCACACAGCCTTGTAGGTTCAAAACAGGAACTCCTTTTTTCTCTGCACTCCCGAGCACTCCCAAGAACGCCATGCACACGGCCTTCTCTCCGGACACACACGCCAACCGGAAATCCCGCCTCCGGCACTTCCCCAACCAATGGGAACTCTCTGGAAATCCCCGCGAGAACCCCAAAGTAACGAGAACTCCAAAGTAGCAGGCCCAGGCGGATAGCAGGGGTCTAATATTCACAGCTTAACATAACCATTATCATCTCAATGGCTTGCTGGCGTCACCTCTCAACCACTCCGTTCTGGCAAAAATGCCATGCGTCATTCGGACTCGGCTATGGCTCTCAGCAATGCTTGGGTTAGAAATAGAAGTTACCTGAATATGCTCTATATTCTAGTTCTAAGGGTACCTTAGTCTATCATTATCTGCTAAGACTTTGAACTGTTATTTCTTTTTACTATTCACGTTTTTTAAATTTGTTCTAATTAGTTATACATGACAGCAGAAGGTATTTTGATACATCATACACAAATGGAGTATAATTTCTCATTTTTTCTGGTTGCACATGATGTAGAATCACACTGGTCATGCAATCATAATTGCACATAGAGTTATGATGTCTGATTCATTCTACTGTGTTATTACCATTGAATTAAAATGTGTTAGTCTTTATCTTCATCTCCTTTCTGTCATCTGGAAGATCTCCTTGCACAAATAGGAAGTAAAAATTTAATGTAGCATTTCAGTGATTTAAAAATTTTGTTTGACTTAATAATTGTAGTTATCCATGGGATGCAGCATAACGTTACAACATATGCATATATTATGTCATGATCAAATTATAGTAACCAGTATAACCATCACCTTAATCATACGCCATTTCAATGTGTTGAGAATATTCAAAATCCTTTCTTCCAGCTGTTTTGAAATATATAATACAGTATCATTGACTACAGTCACCCTAATGTGCACTGTAACAGCAGAACTTATTCCCTATCTAACAGTCACACTGGTTCTATTGACCAAGCTTCCCTCTGCTGCCTAACACTGCCCAACACGCTATTCCGTTCTCAGCTTCTATGAGATTGGCTTTTGCAGATTCCACATTTGAGTGAGATCATTTGATATTTGTCTTTCTGTGCCTGGGTCTTTATAACTAAAATCACTTTTTAAAAAAACTTTGGTATCTGTTAAACAAGGTTGTGTCTTCAAAGCAAGAACGCATAATAATTTAATTTGTAGTATGTATTCTCTTGCACTGATATATAAAATAATCAGGTGTGTTTATACTTGGTATGTACTCTTGACTGCTTGAGGAAATGCTATTCTTGGATAATTGTCAATATCCCAAGGCATCAAAACTTGAGAGACGGTGTGCTTTTGTAAGGGACCGGGGAACAACAGAGGAAGAGACCACCAAGAGACCAACTCACGCAACAGCAAAAGGGGGTTTATTGAAGATCCAGCATGCTGGGGCTCCGTGCTCACTCAAGAAGGGAGAGCGGCCCAGAGCCCCGAGCAGGGGTTAAGCAGTGCTTAAGTACACTTTTGGGGGAAGGCGGGGGCTTTTCATACATCAGAGCAAATCATCATGAGGCGCGGGAAAATCAAACAACAACTCTCAGACATGATTAGCACATTCATTGGCGGGAACAGGTCGGGCGAGAATGATAGGTCAGTCTTAAGGAGGGGGATACATTCAAACTGATTGGTTTGGGCCCTGAGGTGCCTACGTGCCGAGCTGCACAGGGTCCAGGTTGTTAAGCAACTAAGTGGTCAGGGGGGATTTCGACCCATATCTAATGGGCAGCTCCGGGTATTGTCTTAACTGCCTCAGGAATTTCAGGTTCTGTGTGCAGTTCAGAAACTTTACAATACCTGGTCCTTTACATTTTAACTTCAGTTTCTTTTATCCTTTCACTTTGTGCTCTGGGACTTTCTCACTGTATAAGGAGAGGCTCAGATGAAAGTTTCTGTGTGACTGCTAAGCATCCTGTTTCCATTGTTTGTTCAGTTGTTTGCAATCCAAGGAAGAAATACATATCTCTCACAGACACACACACACACACACACGCACGCACATATATGAGAATTATAGATATATAATATATATGAAATATATATGAGAAAACGACTGTAGTTGGAAACTTCCTAAGGAATTCTCAAATAAGAGAACTAGATATTGAAACCCACACCCAAGAAAGAATCATTGTCACCTCTGAATTGAGTCAGTTGAGATGCACTTTCAACTTCAGTAAGCATGAGAAGTGAAATCAAGTTCTGCTATTTGTTTGAACCACAAAGAATAATATAAGACTTATAAGCGTGAAGGTTCTGGTGTGACATATCAGGTCACCTGTGTGTCCCATGCAAGATACCATTGCTAAAGGCACATACGAAGTGAGACATTGCCTCTACTTCTTGTTTTTTTCTCTCTGTATATTGAATGTTCTCACAAATAAATTGCACATGAGTCAAGTGTTGGTTTTACTGGTTACTCTTATTTTCTCATTACATAATATATGCATATGTTTAAGCACCACATTGTGCCTCATAGATAAATACAATTGACCCCTAGGTAAATAATGGATATGCTGTTATTCAGGCTTTTTAAACACTACATGAAATAGAACACCCATCTCTAGTGACTTAAAATAATAGAAGTTACTTTTTCTACATAATAAGAATTACTAATAGGGCGAGGGTTGTGGCTCAGTGGTACAAGTGGTTGCTTCACATGTGTGAGGCACTGGGTTCAATTCTCAGCACTCCATATAAATAAATCAATAATTAAAAAATATTTTTAAAAAAGAATTACTGATCTAGAAAATGAAGCTCTTGATTAATGCCTCTGCCAGGTCCTTAGTTACCACATTCCATATTTTTTTCTGCTCCACTCTATCTATGCTTGTCTCTGCTGTTATCAACAGACTTTTCATCATAGTGGAAGGATACCACTTACCAGGCCATGATGTCATCTTGCCATAGTATGATATCATCTCACATGGCATCCAAATAGTGCTGTAAGAAATAAGAAGAGGAAGTCCTCCAAGAGCTGTGCGTTTGATGCTGAGAGAGATGTCTCGTGTGGACATTACGGAGCATGCAGCTAGACTGGGCCGACTTGAGAAGAAGCAATTATGAAAACCTGAGCATTCAGGTCACTGCTGCTGTGGGTTCTGGAATTCTGGTATCTGGTATAGCATAGTATACACTGAAAATGTGAGAATAGGTAGTTAATTAGGAAGCGTCTGGTATTGGGGCAAATGTTAATAAATTCAACCAGTTCGCTAAATTCACTCTCAGCAAAAGGAAGGGTTAAAAAAATGAGCACAGGAAGAAAATAAAGAAAGGAGAAAGGAATAAGAGGGGACAGAGAGAGAAAGAAGGGGAAGAGAGAAACCGAGATAGAAACTCCAACAGGATAAATTCTGCCTTCATGGGGTAGCAGTAAGGGTTTCCCCCAAGTGAGGAATAATTAAGAATAAGGATGTTAACATCTAAGAAGTGAAAACGAATGTTTTGGGTTTTTGCTTTAAAATTTATAAAATACAAATGCCCAATCGGATGACTCATTGCAAGAACTCTTTTTAAAAATCCCTGTTCCTATAAATGTACTGAATACTTTTGAGAAAACTGCATGTTCAAGGAAGAGTGAGGGAATCTTAAAAAAAAAAAAAAAGAAGGAATTTGAAGATGGCGGCGAGGGGAGTGCATTGCCCCCGTGTGCTGCTTCACTGTGTGGGAGTATGACAAGTCAGGACGGCTAAAGGATATCTTGTTAGGAATTTCCAGCAATAGTGGGGTGCTCCGGAACCTGGAGGAAGGATTTCCATCGCACGAGGATCGGCTACGGGGACTCAAACGCGAGAGGTTTGTCACACGGAGGGTAACACTGCTTATTCAGCAAACCGCCCCGCGGCTAGAGTCTGCAGCGCGCGCTGGGAAACGAGGAGATAGCGACGCAGGGATACAGCGCTGCAGTTTCTGTAGGCCGTGCAAGCACCGCACTCAGGGCTGAATACTGGGTTCGAGACGGGGGAAGGAAGCGGTCCATCTCGGTTCTCCACACCGGTCAGACCACAGAGGAGGCCAGCAGCCACCATGTTGGAAAGCTGACGTCACCATCCCTGTTTTCGACTGACCGCAGCTCATTCAGCCATAGAACAGGTAATTTCAGGCTGCAATTCGCCTGCGGCTTGCAGACAGATTGCTAGGGTTCAGTGCCTGGGTGCTTCTTAGAACCTGATCTTATCGGAGCGAACACCGAGCGCGGGGCGGCCGAGTTCCGGCTCCCGGAACCGTCCCGGAACCGCCCTGGCCCAGGGCTGCGGAGCCTGCGGAGGCTGCTTCTTGGACCCTGCTCCTATCAGAGCATACACCGAGCACTAAGCAGCCGAATTCTGGCTCCCAGAACTGAGCCCGCGGGGTCTGCTTCTTGGAGCCTACACTTATAGGAGCTTACACTGAGCATGGAGCGGCCGAGTTCCGGCTCCCGGAACTTCCCTGGCCCGGGGCTAGGAGCCCGTGGAAACTGCTTCTCGGTCCGGGTCCTGCTGAGGGCCGGTCAGGACTCACCCGTTGCTTTGGTTGCCCGGCAAGGGGAACAAAATGCTGCCATTCGCATAGGATACCAACATGGCAGAGATCTGATGTCATCAGAAAGCGGCGGAGGAGAGAACTTCATCAATACCAGCAGCGACATAAACAGTTGGTCTCCTGGTAGGGGGGGTGAGGCACAGACACCCGAGTCTCCTCAATTTGTCGTCGAGCCAGAGGGGAGGAGCCAGGCCGCCGCCAGCGCCCGGAGCAGGCCCAGCGGCTCGCCAGCGTGGTGACCGCGTGACCCCAATTGGAGAGGGGGGCGGAGCGGAGCCGCCACCCTCACCCACAAGGTGGGCAGACCCACGACCCAGTGGTACATGGGCGTGGTAGGAGGGGCAGGGCAGAGCCGCCGTTCGCGCTTGCAAGGTAAACAGACCTGTGACAGCCTGGCGGGTCAGGCCCAGTGGCCTGCCAGTGTGGTACACACGTCACCCCAACTGGAGTAGGGGCAGAGCAGATCCTTCTCCCACGCCCGGATCAGGCCCTGCTGGTGTGGTGGTCACGTGACCCCAATTGGAGTGGGGGCGGAGCGGAACCGCCACCCGTGCCCGCAGGGTGAGCAGACCTGTGACCAACCTGCAGATCAGGCCCAGGGGTCCGCAGGCGTGGTAGGAGGGGCAGGGCAGATCCGCCGCCCGCGCCTCCAAGGTAGGCAGACCTGCAACAGACCGGCGGATCAGGCCCAGGAGCCTGCCGGCGTGGTACACACACCACCCTAATTGGAGTAGGGGCAGAGCAGAGTCGCCGCCCGTGCCAGGAACAGGCCCAGCGTCCTGCAGGCGGGGTAGTCACGACACCCCAATTGGAGTAGGGGCAGAGCAGAGCCGCCACCCGTGCCCGAAAGGTGGGCAGATCTGCGACCGACCAGCGGGACAGGCCCAGTGGCCTGCCGGTACGACAGACACGTCACCCCATTTGGAGTAGGGGCAGAGTAGAGCCGCCGCCTGCGCCTGCAGGGTAGGCAAACCTGCAACCAACCAGCGGATCAGGCCCAGTGGCCTGCTGGCGTGGTACACTTGTCACCCCAATTGGAGTAGGGGCAGAACAGAACCCCCGCCAGCGCCCAGAACAGACCCAGTGACCTGCCGGCGTGGTAGCCACGACACCCCAATTGGAATAAGGAGAGAGCAGAGCCGCCGCCCGCGCCTGCAGGAAAGATACGCAAGCGGTATGTAAAGACAAGGAAAGAAAGGACCACAAGCAATGCAGGTCAACGCAACTTTAGAAGAGGTAACAGCTGCAGCAGATGGAATGTCAGATAAAGAATTCAGGATATACATGCTTCAGATGATCTGGAGTATCAAGGAAGACATTAAACAGCAAAATCAGACAATGAAAGATCACTTCGACAATGAATTACGCAAACAAATCCAGGAAGCAAAGGATCAACTATACAGGGAGATAGAGGTTATAAAAAACAAACAAACAGAAATCCTAGAAATGCAGGAAGCAATAAACCAACTTAAAAACACAATGGGGAATACTACCAGCAGAGTAGAACACTTAGAAGATAGAACATCAGACAATGAAGACAAAGTATTTCAACTGGAAAAGAACATAGACAGCTCAGCAAGACTGTTAAGAAACCATGAGCAGAACATCCAAGAAATATGGGATAACATTAAGAGACCAAACTTAAGAGTCATTGGGATACAGGAAGGTACAGAGCTCCAAACCAAAGGAATGAGCAGTCTATTCAATGAAATAATAGGAGAAAACTTCCCAGACTTGAAGAATGAGACAGAATCCCAAATCCTAGAAGCCTACAGGACGCCGAATGTGCAAAATCATAAGAGATCCACACCTAGACACATTATAATGAAGATGCCCAACATACAGAATAAGGAGAGAATTTTAAAAGCTACAAGAGAAAGGAAGCAGATCACATTTAGGGGTAAGCCAATCAGGATAACAGCTGATCTTTCAACACAGACTCTGAAAGCTAGAAGATCCTGGAATAACATATTTCAAACACTGAAAGAAAATGGGTTCCAACCAAGAATTGTGTTTCCAGCGAAATTAAGCTTCAGGATGGAAGATGAAATTAAAACCTTCCACGATAAACAAAAGTTTAAAGAATTCGCAGCGAGAAAACCATCTCTTCAAAACATCCTCGCCAAAACATTACAGGAAGAGGAAATGGAAAATAACAATGAAAACCAACAGTGGGAGGTAGGACAGTAAAGGGGGGGGAATAATCAAAGAGGAAAACAAACCATGTTTAGTAACAGAAATAAACAAATATGGCTGGAAGAACAACCCATATCTCAATAATAACCCTAAATGTTAATGGCTTAAACTCACCAATTAAGAGACACAGGCTAGTAGAATGGATCACAAAACAAGACCCAACAGTATGCTGCCTACAGGAGACACATTTGATAGGAAAAGACATACATAGGCTGAAGGTGAAAGGTTGGGAAAAATATTATCACTCATATGGACTTTGGAAACAAGCAGGAGTGTCCATACTCATATCAAATAAAATAGATTTCAAGCCAAAGTTAATCAAAAGGGATAAAGAGGGACACTACATACTGCTTAAGGGAACCATACACCAACAAGACATAACAATCATAAATATTTATGCCCCAAACAATGGTGCAGCTATGTTCGTCAAACAAACTCTTCTCAAGTTCAAGAGTCTAATAGACCACCATACCATAATCATGGGAGACTTCAACACACCTCTCTCGCCACTGGACAGATCTTCCAAACAAAAGTTGAATAAGGAAACTATAGAACTCAATAACACTATTAATAACCTAGACCTAATTGACATATATAGAGTATACCACCCAACATCAAGCAGTTACACTTTTTTCTCAGCAGCACATGGATCCTTCTCAAAAATAGATCATATATTATGTCACAGGGCAACTCAGACAATATAAAGGAGTAGAGATAATACCATGCATCTTATCTGATCATAATGGAATGAAACTGAAAATCAACGATAAAAGAAGGAAGGAAAAAGCATACATCACTTGGAGAATGAACAATAGGTTACTGAATGATCAATGGGTTATAGAAGACATCAAGGAGGAAATTAAAAAATTCTTAGAGATAAATGAAAACACAGACACAACATATCGGAATCTATGGGACACATTGAAAGCAGTTCTAAGAGGAAAATTCATTGCTTGGAGTTCATTCCTTAAAAAAAGAAAAAACCAACAAATAAATGATACTTCATCTCAAAATCCTAGAAAAAGAAGAGCAAAACAACAGCAAAAGAAGTAGAAGGCAAGAAATAATTAAAATCAGAGCTGAAATTAATGAAATCGAAACAAAAGAAACAATTGAAAAAATTGACAAACTAAAAGTTGGTTCTTTGAAAAAATAAACAAAATCGACAGACCCTTAGCGATGCTAGTGAAGAGAAGAAGAGAGAGAACTCAAATTACTAGCATACGGGATGAAAAAGGCAATATCACAACAGACACTTCAGAAATACAGAAGATAATCAAAAACTATTTTGAATCCTTATACTCCAATAAATTAGAAGATAGTGAAGGCATAGATAAATTTCTTAAGTCATATGATCTGCCCAGATTGAGTCAGAAGGATATAGAAAACCTAAACAGACCAATATCAATTGAGGAAATAGAAGAAACCATAAAAAGACTACCAACTAAGAAAAGCCCAGGACCGGATGGGTATACAGCAGAATTTTACAAAACTTTTAAAGAAGAACTAATACCAATACTTTTCAAGCTACTTCAGGAAACAGAAAAGGAGGGAGTACTTCCAAATTCATTCTACGAGGCCAACATCACCCTGATACCTAAACCAGACAAAGACAATTCAAAGAAAGAAAACTAAAGACCAATATCTCTAATGAACCTAGATGCAAAAATCCTCAATAAAATTCTGACGAATCGGATACAAAAACATATCAAAAAAATTGTACACCATGATCAAGTAGGATTCATCCCTGGGATGCAAGGCTGGTTCAATATACGGAAATCAATAAATGTTATTCACCACATCAATAGACTTAAAAATAAGAACCATATGATCATCTCGATAGATGCGGAAAAAGCATTCGACAAAGTACAGCATCCCTTTATGTTCAAAACTCTAGAAAAACTAGGGATAACAGGAACATAACTCAATATTGTAAAAGCAATCTATGCTAAGCCTCAGGCTAGCATCATTCTAAATGGAGAAAAACTGAAGGCATTCCCTCTAAAATCTGGAACAAGACAGGGATGCCCTCTCTCTCCACTTCTGTTCAACATAGTTCTCGAAACACTGGCCAGAGCAATTAGACAGACGAAAGAAATTAAAGGCATAAAAATAGGAAAAGAAGAACTTAAATTATCACTATTTGCAGATGATATGATTCTATACCTAGCAGACCCAAAAGGCTCTACAAAGAAACTATTAGAGCTAATAAATGAATTCAGCAAAGTGGCAGGATATAAAATCAACACGCATAAATCAAAGGCATTCCTGTACATCAGCGACAAATCCTCTGAAATGGAAATGAGGACAACCACTCCATTCACAATATCTTCAAAAAAAATAAAATACTTGGGAATCAACCTAACAAAAGAGGTGAAAGACTTATACAATGAAAACTACAGAACCCTAAAGAGAGAAATAGAAGAAGATCTTAGAAGATGGAAAAATATACCCTGTTCATGGATAGGCAGAACTAACATCATCAAAATGGCGATATTACCAAAAGTTCTCTATAGGTTTAATGCAATGCCAATCAAAATCCCAACGGCATTTCTTGTAGAAATAGAGAAAGCAATCATGAAATTCATATGGAAAAATAAAAGACCCAGAATAGCAAAAACAATGCTAAGCAGGAAGTGTGAATCAGGCGGTATATTGATACCAGACTTCAAACTATACTACAGAGCAATAGTAACAAAAACAGCATGGTACTGGTACCAAAACAGGCGGGTGGACCAATGGTACAGAATAGAGGACACAGAAACCAATCCACAAAACTACAACTATCTTATATTTGATAAAGGGGCTAAAAGCATGCAATGGAGGAAGGATAGCATCTTCAACAAATGGTGCTGGGAAAACTGGAAATCCATATGCAACAAAATGAAACTGAATCCCTTTCTCTCGCCATGCACAAAAGTGAATTCAAAATGGATCAAGGAGCTTGATATCAAATCAGAGACGCGCCGTCTGATAGAAGAAAAAGTTGGCTAGGATCTACATACTGTGGGGTCGGGCTTCAAATTCCTCAGTAGGACACCCATAGCACAAAAGTTAATAACTAGAATCAACAAATGGGACTTACTCAAACTAAAAAGTTTTTTCTCAGCAAAAGAAACAATAAGAGAGGTAAATAGGGAGCCTACACCCTGGGAACAAATCTTTACTCCTCACACTTCAGATAGAGCCCTAATATCCAGAGTATACAAAGAACTCAAAAAATTAGACAATAAGAGAACAAACAACCCAATCAACAAATGGGCCAAGGACCTGAACAGACACTTCTCAGAGGAGGACATACAGTCAATCAACAAGTACATGAAAAAATGCTCAACATCTCTAGCTGTCAGAGAAATGCAAATCAAAACCACCCTAAGATACCATCTCACTCCAGTAAGATTGGCAGCCATTATGAAGTCAAACAACAACAAGTGCTGGCGAGGATGTGGGGAAAAGGGTACACTTGTACATTGCTGGTGGGACTGCAGATTGGTGCAGCCAATTTGGAAAGCAGTATGGAGAGTTCTTGGAAAGCTGGGAATGGAGCCACCATTTGACCCAGCTATTCCCCTTCTTGGTCTATTCCCTAAAGACCTAAAAAGAGCATGCTACAGGGACACTGCTACATCGATGTTCATAGCAGCACAGTTCACAATAGCAAGACTGTGGAACCAACCTAGATGCCCTTCAATAGACGAATGGATAAAAAAATGTGGCATTTATGCACAATGGAGTATTATTCTGCATTAAAAAATGACAAAATCATAGAATTTACAGGGAAATGGATGGCATTAGAGCAGATTATGCTAAGTGAAGCTAGCCAATCCCTAAAAAACAAATGCCAAATGTCTTCTTTGATATAAGGAGAGTAACTAAGATCAGAGTAGGGACGAAGAGCAGGAGACGAAGATTAACATTTAACAGGGATGAGAGGTGGGAGGGAAAGGGAGAGAGAAGGGAAATTGCATGGTAATGGAAGGAGACCCTCAGGGTTATACAGTGGAGGGGGTAGAGAGAGAGGAGGGGAGGGGAGGGGAGAGGTGGGGAGGGGGGAGGGTGGAGGATGGGAAAGGCAGCGGAGCACAACAGACATTAGTATGGCAATATGTAAATCAATGGATGTGTAACTGATATGATTCTGCAATCTGTGTATGGGGTGAAGGTGGGAGTTCATAACCCACTTGAATCAAAGTGTGGAATATGATATGTCAAGAAATTTGTAATGTTTTGAACAACCCACAATAAAAAATTAAAAAAAAAAAAAAGGCTTACAAAGCAAACAATTGACCATCAGACTCTGGTCTTCTCCCTGATGGAGAATGTGCCAAGGAGCCGAAAAGTGTCCCCATCAGCTTGAAAGTTCTTCTTGCTATTGAAAATTAATGAATTAGAATTGGTGATATATGCCTGACATACTCTAGAATGATATATTCAAATTAAATATGCTAATCAGATTAAACTCTCCACTTTGGAAGATAATAAGTTAGCCTTAAAAGCATTTAATAAAATGCCCAAAACATCATGACCATTGCTGAGAAGTCTTACCAATAGTTCTATAAAATAAGTTGAGGCTTTTTTTTTTTTAAACTTTAAAGTATGAATATACCCAGGTGCACGGTGGGCTGGACTGAATAATCAATCTCTGATTCTTCCTTACTGAGAGCTTCTGAGCACACTGAAAGTGGAACCACACTGCTATCATAGAAAGATTATTGGAGAGAAAATGTTAATAGAAAGATTGAAGCAATACTATATGAGCCAGAATTTAGAAGTACTGTTTAAGAAAAATCAGCTGCCATTGCAATATGATGTAGAGACAAATGCAAAATACTACTTTGAGGTATCTAAATATGGTCATGAAATAAGCATCAAGAAATACCAATAAGCAATAGAACTGCCCTGTTGACAGATTAATAGTGACAGGAAAAATCAGAATTATCTAATGGGTTGGTTTCTAATATCAATAATACATTAGAAATGAACTTGAAATGAGATGTTAAATGCTGTCATTGAAGATTCTCTACAATTAACGGAGAGCACCTTTCTACCCTTTTCATAACCAAAAGTTATCTATTTTATTTTTTCTTCTAGAATACAACATTAAAAATATCATATCTTCAAAAATCTTATTTCATCCTTATTTCCCCACCCTAACCCTCAGATAATGGAAACGTGTCAGCACTGTTTGAAAACCCTCCTATTTACTACTTCATTCCCTCTTGGAAGCTCATTTTCTTATCTATATAAGATAAGAAGTGAGTAGGAACACTTAACTCATAGGTTTGTGTGAGAATTCAATTAGATGTGTTAGTGCAATTAAAAAAATTAAAAGAATATCTAGGACATAAGAACATGCTTGATGAAATATGGCTATTACTATTTTTATTTATGATTATTTCAATTTTGTTATTCAAGTTGCCAAACTTAAGTCAATATAAACTCCCCGGAAAAATGATAATTTTATCAGCCAGCATTTAGATTTCTGAAATGTTCACTAATATTAGAAAAAATATTTTTGCAGTGAAGGAGCTTTTTATTGCAAGAGAAATATCAAGTCACTAGTTTTCTATTTCTACTGCAACAAATGCTTGTAAGCTTAGTGGCTACCCAAAGTCCATGTATGAAGACACGAATTGGTGTGAATATACTTTGTGTACAACCAGAGATATGAAAAAATGTGTTCTATATGTGTAATAAGAATTGTGATGTATTCCGCTGTCATAAATTTAAAAAATAAATAAAATAACGAAATAAATAAAATACAGAATAGAAATAAACCTATAATCATGTCACCCATTTGTGCTAAGTAGTAAATGAGATAAGATACATTAAGATGGGCTGGGAATGTGGCTCAAGTGGTAGTGCGCTTCCCTGGCATGCATGGGGTGCTGGGTTCGATCCTCAGCTCCACATACAAATAGAATAAAGATGTTGTGTCCACCGATAACTGAAAAATAAATATTAAAAAATTCTCTCTCTCTCTCTCTTTTAAAAAAAAGAGATACATTAAGATATTTCATTATATTTCGTCTCCTCTCCTTTATTCATGACTCTAATGTTAATTTGTTTTTTAAATGTGGAATTAATTTTTCTTCAAATATAATTATAAAATATTAATTTCAACACAATTAAAAAAAAAGACAAACCTGTTTTCTTAGGTCTCTGGAGGTTGAAGTCTAAGAGCAAGGATGGATCAGCAGGGCTGTGTTCCTTGGAGGCTCTGAGGGGAGAACCCCTTCCTGGTCTTTTCAGATCCAGAGACCACCTGGGGTGCTGGAATGCTGATCTCTTCTTTGCATCCAGAACTTTTGCTTTCATCATCCCATCTCCTACCACTGACTTCCATCCTCCTGCCTCCCTTGTTAAAGACCCTAATGAGTGTATTAGTTCCACACAGACAATTCGAGATTCTCTCAACCCATCCAAAGATCCTAAAATGAGACACATTGGCCAAGTCCTTTTCACCTATCCTTCCCACACACCAGAGGTTCTACACGTTGGAAACTTAAAGATGCAAAAACAGGACCATGGAAGAAAATTACGAGGACAGAAGCAGTTCTTGCTGATATCAAAAATTTCAGAAAAACTTGTTGCCCATGCGGAAATTTCCATCCCTCAATTAGAAGAATAAAGTCTTAGTAGAGAAAAGGAGAATCAAAATAAATGAGTAGAGAAACTTTAGGCCAAGGAAATAGTTAAGAATATTGAAACCAAGCAAGGGCTTGCTGCATAGTTGCACAGAAGTTCCATAGACATTGCATAGAGTTGCCTAGAAGACAATACTGTGACGTCAATTTTTGTAAAGGAAACAGCGATGGACAAAAAGACAGGAGGCAGTTCAACTTTGTCACCCAGTTGGCCAAGAGTGAAGGCATTTCAGGATCCTGGGGCAAAGGGAAGTAGAAACTGATGGTTTATTCCTGAGAGAGTTGATGGAAGAGTCCACACCAGTATGCTGGTCCAGGTGGAGATCATGGAAATGAACTTGTGTACACTTTGTAATCAGTAATTTGCAGTCTCTCCACTATTCTAATCTCTCTGCTACTGTTGATAGCACCCTGACTTGTAATAGAGATCTGTGAGGCCCTGTTCTTATTCACCAGGTTCACTTTTCCACGACTTTTGATTCCACCAGGTTCTTAAAATCATTTTAGATCAGGTTCCAGGTTTCCAAGCCTATGGCCTGGAAATCAGATTGAACAGCTTCTCTTTATTAAAAAGGGAAGTTTCCATTTTATGGCCCAGTTTTAATGCTCTGAGGTGCAGGTGGTAAAGATTTTCTTCCATTCTGTAGGCTCTCTGTTGGTGTTCTTGTTTCCTTTGCAGTGAAGAAGCTTTTTAGTTTGATGCAATCTCAATTCTTGATCCTTGATTTTACTTCTTGTGCTTTAGGAGTCTTATTGAGGAAGTTGGTTTCTAAGCAAATATAATGGAGAGTTGGGCCTACTTTTTCTTTTTTAAGTGATCTAACCATGGATTGAACCTCTGAAAACATGAGGCAAAATAAACATTTCCTCTTCTTAAAAAAAAAAAGAAAAAAAGAAAGAAAAGAAAAGCAAAAGGAGAAAAAAAAAGAGAATGAAATTATGGCATTTTACAGTAAATGGATGGAACTGGAGACTATCATGCTAAGTGAAATAAGCCAGTCCCCCCCCCCAAAAAAAAAGGCCAAATGTCCTCTCTGATATACGAATGCTAACCCACAACAAGGGAGGATAGGGAGGGGAAAAATAGGAGTCCCTTGGATTAGACAAAGAGGAATGAAGAGAAGGGAGGGAGATGGGAACAGGAAAGAGTAGAATTAATAAGACATAATTTTCCTATCCTTGTGTTTGAATACATGACCAGGGTAACTCCACATCATGTACAACCACAAGAATGAGATCCTAATTAGAATAAGTTATATACCATGTATGCATGATATACCAAAATACATTCTACTGTCATGTATATCTAAAAAAAATAATAATAATAAAATAAAAAAAGTAATTGGAACCACTGACCCATTAGGATGGGGCAGTGAATGCTCCCTAGCTCATGTTTAAGTCAGATGCACCTAAAATTTAGTCATTAATTATATAATTAACTTTGACCCTCTAAAACATCTGTTTTTGTTTTTTTTTTTTTAAAGGCATGCTCACCTTACAACTAAAAAGTTACTATGCATTTCCAGTTAAGTACTTCAACTCCAAAGTTGAGGAAAGAAAGGGAAGCCTCCTGTGGTATTTTTTATATTATTCCAAAGTATCCATTTGTACTCCAATTTATAGGAAAAGGGTGGAAGAGAGTTGCCCAACTGTCCTGGGCTTAAACAGTTACCTCTGTTTGCAGTTTCTTTGTTTCTATCATAATTAATAAAACAATATCCAAGAAGGATTAATATGATCGTAGAAGGCTCTTTATTTCATTTACTCTGTGTGAGTTATATATTATCTGGGAACTTTGAAAAATTGTTTTTACTTCAACATGTGAATAAACAAAATGTTCAACTAGGAATCGAAGATGCCTAAATGAGGTCAAGAAACAGTTGTGTTAGTGTGTGTGTAGATTTTGTGTAGATTCCATCTTGTTGAAAAGTCATGAGCGGATACACTCTTCTGAAACTTCAACGGTTTGAGATAAAATAAATGAGGTGATTTTCTGTAGAGCTACCATTCCTCCATAAAATATAGATACAAATACAGGTGCTATTTCTCTATTTTAAGGGAAAAAAATGTGTAGGATGCTGGGAAAGAAATGAGTGAGCGAGAGATCTGTGCATTGTTATAGCGCAGTTCTGGGGTGACTGCAAGACATGAAATCCAACAGAAAGTAAGGGAGTCTGTGTCACCGGGCAAGCAGAAATAAGGCTTACGTCCCCAGGGCTGTACAGAGTGGAAGGGGAAAGGTCAAGAGTACTGATAAACTCTGATATGTCCTAAAGGCAAGAATTATAGTCCAAGACGGCAAATAAATCACAAGGCCTTCCTGGTTTGGAGAAAATGGGTACTGAAAGTGCATAGGAATTATGTCATTATTATATTTCATTTAGTGAGCACTATGCTGGCATGAGACGCTGGATTATGTTCAACAGAGTGGATATAACAGTGCTATAATACAATGGACCAATAGATTTAGTTACACAGACCAGACGAAGATGGGTAGAAGATGCTGTGACCATGCAGTAAGTAAGAGGATCCCCCATATTTATGCAATTATTTTTTCAAAATATACATTCAAGTGTTGATTTTCTACTGTGAGCCCAACACTGTGCTAGGCACTAGGGAAACATAACTTTCTCTAGATTGAATCCTTGTAGAAATGGCAATTTAGAAAAGAAAAAAAAAAGGAATGTGACCAACAGTAATTAAAACACAGCAGCATGCACGACCATTGCTCGGTCACCTATCATACTTTCTTAGGAGAGAAACATTTTTTTCTGTTGACAGAACATTTCCCCAACCCTGGTTTCTGCATCTCATATTACCTTGCTGGAAGCCCAAGCCCAATCACTCAGAGTCCCTCACCTTGACATTTCTCATGGCAACCAAGGAAGAGGCTCAGCCTCTCCAGGTATCGAAGAAATTGGGGCTAAGAGTTAAACACTCCCTTGTGTTGAAAGCCACGCTCCTGCAGGGAGCTCTGAAGCCAACAGTCTGAGAGATTCTGGGAAGACAGACGTCCCTACGGCTTAAATGTGTCTCTGGAAGTTTGCTGTGTTGGAAGCTTAATTCCCAGTGAAATGATAGCCAGGGATGTATCCTTGAAAAAGTGACCAAGCAGTGATCCCTGAGATTCAGATACGCTCCTCCTCTGCTTTGGTATTTTTCAAGACAATGAGAGACTTAAAATTTTACTTAAGCTAATTCTAATTTCATTTTCTAATCAACCCTATGGAGAAAGACCTGTCAGCCTTTCCATACAGTTTTTCTTTGGATAAACATCCTTCAAATTTTAATTGTATGGCACATGGGTAATGAGATGGTGCTCGAGTTGGGGTCTGGAGTGTCCACTAATGACTAGGTCCCTACCTCATACCATTGATGGAAGATGATGGAAGCTTCAAGAGGTAGGGCCTAGTACGTGGTCTTCCAGTCATTGGGGGAAAGCCTTTGAAGGAGATTTTGGAACCTCAATCTTTCCCTGTCTCTCTTTCATTCCTGGCTTTCTCTGCCATGTACTTCTGTCATTAGGTGCTGCCTCACCACAAGCCAAAAACAGCAGGGCTAAGTGACTATACACCGAAACCTCCAAAACTGTGATCCAAAATAAACCTTTCTTCATTAGGAGCTGATTATCTCCAGTACCTTGTGACAGTAAGAGAAAACTGACTATTACAATGGTACAGAAGGAAATGATAACCAGAGTTCACAGCTCAGCATTTCTGGCAAGAATTTATCTACTAATAATCCTAACTACAATTTATTTTTTTTTTTAATTTATTAAAAGTTAAGAGTTGGTATTGTTCCATCTATCTATTACAATTACAAATCAGGACCTTGGGTATTTGAAAAAGTGTAAAAAGATGGAAAGTATGGGTATCATCCAGTTGAAGGAAAGTCCCCGGATCCCTACTATGAGCAGTCATAAATATAGCCAAGTAAAAAAGACTCCTTTGAAGTGATATTTCACTTCTTGTAGTTTCTAATTTCATTCTTTACCTCTTCTTTTGGCTCATAGAACATTTTAGCTATGAACTTTCTAAATTCCTTCTCTGACCTTTCCTCCACTGGTGTGAAGGAAGACAGTTGATGAAACACTATGAGCTATTTGAGATGGTGGGTGTCCTTGCTTTCTCATATCCTTGGTATGACTACCCATCTATTGGTCCTTCTCACTTTTTTTTTTTAAGTAAAGGACAGTTTGGAGAGCTTATTTCTCTTAATACCACCAGGTTGGGTCAATAACCAGATAATGATATTTTAAGTTAATGTGTGACCTCTGCTAATTCCAATATCAGCATCACCTTAAGAGATGACACTGAATCCTATTCACTACCATCACTTAGAGTCAAGCCTCATTCTGTTCAACCCTATAACAAACGAAAACACTTTGCTGTTGTTCTCCACGGTTCCTAAAATCCAGGTATAAACTTGTAATGATGTTCTGGATAGATAAAAAAAAATTAGTTGTTAAGTTTAGTAAATTTACTACAACCTAAAGTGAGGGTTCATAAAACCAAAAATCAATAAATGGGATGTCTTCAAATTATAAAGCTTCTTCACATCAGTGGAAACAATCAAGAGAATGAAGAGGGCTCCTACAGAATGTAGAAAATCTTAGCCACCTGTTCCTGAGTTAGGGCATTAATATCCAGGATCTAAAAATAACTCAAAAAACTTAACAACAAAAACAAAACAAATAACTCAGTCAATACATGTGTAAAAAAAAAGCTAAAAAGACTCTTCTCAAAAGAAGAAATACAAATGGTCAACATTTCATCTCAATCCAGTCAGAACCATATTACCCAGCTATATCATTTTGTGGTATTTACACTAAAGAATCAAAGTAATTATACAAATAATATATATAATACAATATATACAATAATATATATAATATATAGTAATACATACATACCCATGGTTATAACAGCACAATTCACATTAGCCAAACTAAGGAACTAGCCTAGGTGTCCACCCATGGATGACTGAATAAAGAATGGCAATTATCAAGAACACAAGTAATAATAAATGTTGGTGATGATGTTGGGGAGAAAGTACACTCATAGATTGTTAGTGGGACTGCAAATTAGTGCAACCCCATTGTAAAGCAGTATGGAGATCCCTCAAAATCTAGGAATGGAACCCCATATAACCCAGTTATCCCACTCCTCAGTGTATTTAGAAAAATACTTATATATTGATGATATATATGTCTTTTAGAAATATGACTAAAACACATATTGTATATACCTTATATAAAATATGTATTTTGTATTTAACATGTATTTTAATATGGATATTAAAATCTGTATGTATTAAACATCGGCATACTACAGTTACATAATCACATCAATGCTTATAGCAGCATAATTTACAAGAGCCAAGATATGAGGCCAACCTGGGTGCCCCTGCTCAGATGAATGGAAAAAGAAAATTTGGCATATACACAGAATGGAGTACTATTCAACCATAAAGAATAATGACATTAGGACATGTGCTGGTAAGTGGATGGACCTGGAAACTATCGTGTTAAGTGAAATAAGGAAGTCCCAAAAAAGTCAAAGACTGTATGTGCTTTCCAGCTTTTTCACTGCTGTGATTAAAAGATCTGACCAGAACAATTTTAGAGGAGGAAATGTTTATTTGGGAGATTACAGTTTCAGAGATCTCAGTCCATAGACAAATGGCTCCACTCCTCAGGGCTACAGGTGAAGCAGAGCATCATGGCAGAAGAGTGTGGTGGAGGGAAGCAGCTCACATCATGATCAGGAAGCAGAGAGAGACTCCATTCTCCAGATACAAAATACATACCCCAAAGCCACGCCCCCAACACCCCACCTCCTCCAGTCATACCCCACCTGCCTTCAGTTACCACTCACTTTCACAGCCCAATCACTTCACCTCTAAACCTTCTTTCATTGTCTCACACATGAGCTTTTTGGGGACACCTCTCTCCCTGACCATTACAGACTGTTTTCTCTGATATGCAGAAGCTACTCCAAAATAGAGAGGGGTTAAAAACAAATAGAAGAAAGATCAGTGGAGTAGATTAAAGTGAATGAAGGGAAGGAAGGAGGGGAGGTATAGGGAAAGACGGTGGAATGAATCTGACCTAAGTTTCCTATGTACACATGTGAATATACCACAGTGAATCTCACCATCATGTACGTCCACAAGTCACTAATTAAAAATACACATATAAGTAAATAGCATGAAGATCACCAGAGTAGAGGAAAGGGAACAGGGGGAGGGAAGGAGAGGAGAGAGGAAGGGAAGGGAAGGAGAAGTGCTGGGGACTGAATCAAAACAATTTGTATCCATGCTTTTATAATTACATCAAAATGAACTCTAATGTTATGTATAACCCCCCCCAAAAAAAAAAAAATTAAAACTCAGGATCAGAAACTAAACCTTTAAATGCACATCTCATGGGGAAGTAAGGAAGAAACTGCACAGGTATTTTGGAGACTTATAGAAGCCTTGGTTCATGTAAGTTAATAAACGATTTCCCTGGACGATTATACTTGCTAGTGTTTGAAGTTCAGTATCTTTAGAAGGTTCTTCATTTCTAGATTTCTACTTCCTAGTTATAAACTTATTTTTTTAGTCACCAATTGTGATGTTATATAAAATGCAGAATTTGAAACCAGAAAATTACACTTTAAGTAGACCGCCCTATGAAATATCACCTTGTCCTGGGCATTAACAGTTAATACTTTACTTCCATAAGGAGAGACACTGGACTATTGTGTTGTGAAGCCCATGCTTTACTAGATGCAAAGAAAAAAAAACTGACAGCAAGATGGCCCACTGCTTGAACATTCAATGAAAACCATTTTACAGGGGTTAAAAAAAAAAAAGCAGAGAGCCAAGTTTTGCATGTCTAACAAAACTTTCTTAAGCTTTTTCTCAATAAATCCTATGCCTTTTTTCAAATATTTTATGGGCTGTTTGGTCACTGTTTTGTAGAGACTTAAGCCAGGAGATAAAATACTTTTAATTCACCATTATAGCAAACTTTTTCTTTAAAGGGTCAGATAGCATATATCTGCAGATCATATGATCTCTGTCAGAGACACTTCACTGTGACATCACAAGGCAAAAACAACTACTGGCAACCTATAACCTATAAGCATGACTGTGTTCCGATAAAGGTTTATTTACAAAAACAAATGATAGGCTGGGTTTGAATTACAACTCTAGTTGCCTGATCTCTGCTCTACACCATGCAAAGAGAAACATGACCTTTGTGTTTCAATGTTTTTCTATTTTTTTCAATTAATGCTTTATAGTAGAGGTACCAATACAAGGCAGTAAAGAGAGGGCTGCATTGGCAAGGACTGAATAGCTATTGGAGAGACCCAAACCCTAAGAGAGAATGTGGGTGATATTAAAATAAAAACCAGTCATTTATATTAAGTGTTGTTTTGGTGCTAAGCAAAGAAGAGTGCTTGTATTTTAGTAATTGATCAGGAAATGAGCAAATCAGCACTTAGAGCCTCAATCAGGGACTAGCAGCCATATATACTTCTCCTCACTTCTGTGTCTGCATTTAAGAAGTGTCTAACCCTCCACTGCATGCTAAAGGCTACCAACATCCCTTTAACATCCCTTATGTATTATTTGTGTGTGTGTGTGTGTGTGTGTGTGTGTGTGAGTGTGTGTGTGTGTGTCTGGTATTTAGACTTTCTACAAATTGGAAATTATTAGATATGGTTTAAATAGCATTTTGCTGGAGTGCTGTTTGTATAAAATTGGGAAGAGCTTAAATATAAATGACTATAAACAGAAAATAAGGCAATGATATAACCAAAGGACTTTATGAACTGCAAGACTCAATTATACTTTGGAGGCCTTAAAAGCAAAGTCTACATTGACTGTGCCTCACTCACTAGTTTAATGATTAGCTCTGATAAATAAAAGGATGGATGAAAATGTTTTATTTTTTTAATTAAAGCAGTTAGTACTTTTTAATTAGTGCAGCTGGACTCTGTTCCTTTGGCAAGAGTACAGGTAATCCATTGAAAAATTATTTATGGCACACTTCAATATGAAAGGTTCTATAGTAAGAGCAATCTGGAAAGTGCCAAATTGGGAGAAATTTCTTTAAAATATCTCCTAAGAATAAATAAGGTAAGTGCATGAATCAACTGGAATGTAATTAACAATAACCTTATGAACTATAAAACAATGTTATAGAAATGGCATGTGAATATATGGATGAACTGGGGTTTATAAGAGTAAAATATTAAAAGTAGAATAGGGAAAGCCAAAGTAGTTAGAGAAGCACCCACTGCAAAAGCAGCTATAGATGTAAATGGAAGGAACAGGGCATCTGTCTTAGAGAAATTAGCAGAGAAAAGGGCCCAAATATCACCTCTGGGATGGGACTCTCCAAACTAGCTCAGGCAAAATCACTACAATAGATTAAGATTGTGAATGACCTAAATCCTACTCAATGCCTGTTCACACTACTGTGCATGTCCTTCCACATCAGTCATCTGTGCATACATTCACTGATTTACACATCCCTTCTATAAACATTTATTATACTTTCTCAGTAATAGTTGTCATGGCTGCCATGACATGGAGACCATCAATCAAACCAAACAGCAGTTCCAACAGACCAGTTTAGATGAGCACATCAGGGAAACTTGATGATCAGCTGTGCATGTCACTCTGTTGTACCAATACATATGGGATTGAATGGGAGAGGGTTTCTGTTTCAGATCACGTGGAATAGAATCCATAAACAGGGCCAAAAATAAAAACAAAAGAACAAAACTGAGGATGCATTAAAAGGAACCCAATAACAAGGACTTGGAAGCAAAGGAGAAAAAATAATAATAATAATCCCAGAGTCTTTGTTTCATATTGGGCCTTTCTCCTCAGTATTGAAAACTAGGATGAAGGTAATAAAAATGCATTTTTAAAATGTTATGTCAAACCCTGATGGAAGATTTTTTTTTTTCTGTGTGTGTGTGCTTCCTTAACAAACACCATCAACTGACTGACATATAAACAATAGAAGTTTATTTTCCTCTGTTCTGGAGGTGGAGAGGTACCACCACAAACTCTGGTTAGTGACTGCTTCTGGATCATAGATTGGCACCATTTTGCTGTGTCCTCACCTGATGGAAGGTAATTTTCAGTTCTCAAGAGCATTTCTGATAAAAAGACTAATCCCAGTAATGAGGCCAACATCTTCATGACCAAATCACTTCTGGAAGAACCCAGTTCCCAATATCATGATCTTAGGGTTTAGGATTTCAAAATAAGATTTTTTTTATGGGGAAGGGGATTGGGTGTGGAATAAAAATATTCAAGATCCTAGCAAATATCAACAAAGGATTAAGTTAAAGGAGGGGATATTTCCTGTTCATGGATTGGAATTATCAAAATATGTCAATTATTCTAACTTTACTTATATATTTAAAAAAACAAAACAAACAAACAAAAACAGTCAAATCCCAGCCAAGTACTTCAGGATATCAACACAAACTGATTCTTAGTTTCTATGGATATATAAAAGTTCTGTGAGAGCCAAAAAAAATTATATATATATATATATATATATATATATATATATATATATATATATATACACACACACACACACACACACACACACACACTAAAGGAGAACATAATGAGAAAAAAAATGAGAGAATTGCTTATACTCAACATCAAGGCTTACTAGAAAGTTAACACAAATTTTAAAAATCCCAGCATAGTATTTAAGAAAAAATAGAAATATGAAAATAAATAAGCTTAGAAATAGATCCACTCAGACATATTCCATGGAACTTTGACAATGGAGCAAAGACAAGAAAATGGTGAGTTGAACATATGTTGCAAGGACAGTTGGATGTTCATTTGCCAAAGAATAAAAATGAAAAAAAGCAAATACATATACCTTATACTTTACCTGAGACAGAGTTTTTATTAGTAAAGGATTTTTAGGGGTTTTTTTGCAAATATTTCTTTGAATACTTTGAATATTTCATCCTGTGCTCTCCTGGCTTGTGGCATATTAGCTGAGAAGTTTGCTGAGAGTCATATTGGAACTCCTTTTTGTGTTTCTTTTTTCTTGCTGCTTTCAGAACTTGCTCTTTGTCCTTGATTTTTGATGATTTCATTACAATGAATCTCCTTGAACTCTTCTTTAGGCTTAAATTGATTTGGATCCTCTGAGTTCTCCATGCCTAGATACTGTTGCTTAACATCTAGATTTGAAAAATTCAGCAATTATTTCCTTATGTATATTTCTTGATCTTGATCCTCTTCTCCATTATCTTCTGGAATACACTTTATAATATCATATGCCTTATGCTTTCTTCTCTCTCTCCCCCCCTTTTTACTATAGTTAGATAATTTCAAATATTCTGTATTGAAACTCAGTGATTTCATCTTTTGCTTCATCTAGTCCTATGTTGAATATTTTGATTGTTTTTTTTTTTTCCAGCTCAGTTATCATATTGTTTATCACTAGGATTTCTATTTGTTTATTTTTTTCATTTCTTTGTCAAACTTTCTATTTTGATTATGAAATATTTTTATATTTCATTTAATTTTCTGTGTAGATTTCTTATAGTTCTCCTGAAACTGAAATAATTTTGAATTCTTTTCTGCAAGCTCCATTACTGTAGCTTCATTAATTTTTGATGGTGTCATGTTTCCCTGATTCTTTGTAACCCTTGGGTCCAAATTGCTGTCTGACTCTGAGGAAATGACTCCCATATTGTGCCTTTCCTGGGGTCTTTGGTAGTGATAGACATTCACTCTTCGGATTAGCCTGAGATTTTCTATGGGCCAGCTGGTAGAGATCCTAAAGAGGTAGACCTTGATATCAGGATTTCTAGTTGAGCTGTGACACTTTTTCTCTGAAGTTGAATGGAAATGCTTGCTGTTTTTCAGAGTCTGGGGAAGCCACTGACTAAACCTCATGGTCTGATGGAGCTCAGTCTATGATTGGGCTCTTTGATTGCTTCTAATCAAACAGGATTATAGGCTCTTTTTCAAGGTTAGACAATATTACTATTTGGAATCTCTAGTTGAGCAAGGCTACATCATGGACTTAGAGGTTGGGCACAATTTTTGTGATTGTCTTTTGACCACTCTGGATAAACAAACTCAGAGATTATAATTCATGGTTATATCTGGACTTAGGCTTGCCTCCCAGCCCGGGAAAAATGTATGCAGAACTCAGATGGTTTGTTGAGTTGCCACTTAACCATGAGATAGGGCAGCACCAGATGATCCCTTCTGCAGAGATTTTCAAATTGTCACTTACCTCCTGGTCTGGAGAAAGTTTATATACAGGACCAAAGTTTTGCCACTCAACTCATGGGAATAATCAGAGGGTGGCTTCATTTCACAGATTTTCATGGATGGTTACTTTCCAACCAATCTGGGAACTCCTCATCAGAGTGCTAGGGTGGCTGGGCAAGCTATTTGGAGATGGGTGGGGAAATCTGACTACACTTTCTACTGAGCTTCCCAATGAGTGATGTTATTACCTGGTTTCTGGTGTGGCCACTCCATGAGCTGGAAAGCAGAGCCACCACTAGAATCTGGCTGCTGTGAGCCCCATTCCTGTGTCTGTTTTTCTTCCTTCCTTCCTTCCTTCCTTCCTTCCTTCCTTCCTTCCTTCCTTTCTTTCTTTCTTTCTTTCTTTCTTTCTCTCTTTCTTTCTTTCCTTCTTTCTTTCTTTTTCTTTTCTATCTTTTCTTTCTCTTATTTACCAAAGGATACTTATCCCTGCCCAAACTTCCAAATATTTACAAATATATTCCTTTCTTTGGAGAGCTACTGTTTGGAGTTCTATGAAAGAGAGTGCTATCACTCTGTACTCTTCAGTATTTCCCAAGCCATATTCTATTTTCTTTACTTAATAGTCTCTTGTGCTTTCAAGTTCATGATTTATAGTTATTACTCCCATTACTCAATGACTCCCAAATCTAGCTCATAGAAATCCTCATTACAATGAGCTCCATATTCACCACCTTTGAAACATACACTAGATCTTGTATGACTAAAAAGAACCAATAAAAAAGGTGAGATGTCATAAAGAACAGTTATAACATAAGCAAATGAAATCTTTCCAATTAACTTATAAAAAGAAAAGCTTGTAAATAAAAAAAGGAATATATGCTATATCATCTGAATTTTAATCTCACTTGCATTTAGAATGACCATTTTCAGAATTTTGATGCAAAACTTCCTTCATGGTTCAAAGAATACATAATTTAACTCTTTAATTCTAAAATTGTC
The DNA here is from genome assembly GCF_021218885.2 of Marmota monax. Classification (NCBI taxonomy): domain Eukaryota; kingdom Metazoa; phylum Chordata; class Mammalia; order Rodentia; family Sciuridae; genus Marmota; species Marmota monax. Next base: position 3,276,322 of record NW_026694501.1, on the reverse strand, counting down.
ATTGAACATAATACCTGTTCTCATGAGTTATTTTACTTTTTCCAGTTTAATTGGTTTCCCCAAGCATAATTGACCCTTTTATTTCCTCATTTATTTCAACAATCTTTCCTCTCCAGAAATTTGCCCTTTGTATTCTACTGTGTACTATTTCTACTTTTTTTGATTCTTTAACTCCTATCATTGATGCTCTCTATGCATTTTCTTGTAGTATTGAACACAGCTGGACAATATTTCAAAACCATTCTGATTGAGTTTAACATAAACACGTTGGTCTCTGTCGCTAAGTTTTTATGAGCATACTCCCCTCTTACTACAGACATGGAAATGGTATACAAAATTTATACAAAAAAATAAAAAATAAAAAGCTGTTCTTGGAGGAAATAAAAATATCCATCAATATAGTTAATTTTAGGGATATAAAAATTTTCTGAAGACACTGACCTCCAATTCTTTTTTTTTTTTAATTACTAGAACTTAAGGCTCAAATTTTAGTGTCTGTAAGATGTAAATCTATGAAGAGGAGGTTAGTCTCTACCATCGGCTCAGAAAAGTATCAATGTGACAAGAATGCAGCTTGCCATTGATGGTCTGAAGAAGGAAAAATGGAACAATGCGCCAAGGGAAGTTAAAAGCCTTCAAGTAAGAATAAAGTCCTACTGACATCTTTACTGTAGCTCACTGAGACCTATGTCACACTTTTCATGTGCCGAATTTTAAACTAACAAATTTGTTTGTTGCAAATCTTGTATAGTAATGGGATGATGCAAAGAGATAGCAGAAAATAGACATAGCTGAATAGAGAATATATGAATTTGAATACAGATGTGAGGCAAAGATTCTGAGAAAGATAAAGAAACAAGTCACACTGGTACATTATGGTAAAATTGACACATGTACGAGTAAATAAGTGAGCCCTTATAAACAATTGCTTAAAATTCACTAAAGGACAGGATATAAAATATAGATAAATTGAACTCAGAAAAAGGCATCATCGGAGGGCAGAAGGAATAGCTCACAGAGAAACTGGTGAACCCATGAATAGTTTTAAATAATGACATGAAAATAATATGAAAAATAAAAATAACTGGAAACTGCAATGTAATTAGCATTCTAAAATCTTTTTTTATAATTTTGTAACTAAAAATAGGGAATCAAAAGCCTATATGCAAAGAATGAATATAATGTTCTCAGGAGAGAAAGATTAAATAAACTATAGGATAGATAGGATTAATATAATATATAACACACATTTTACATATATTATATGTTTTATAATATGTAATTTAAAACACAAATTATATGTGTGTGTATATGATTATTATTGCTACTTTTTCATATGTTTATCCTGTTTCCCCCATTAGAATGTTAACTCAGGAAGGGCAGATCTTTTTATCTGACTTATTTGATGTTATTTTCCCAGAACTTTAAACAGTAAATGCAATATTGTATGTGATAAATAGTAAGTGTGGAATTAATTAAATAAAATGTTTATTTTTCAAAGGAGTCGAATAGTGAAAGAGCTACAACTTACTCCCAATAGAAGACAGGAAAAAGAAGACAGAAAAGAAACACCTGGGAGAAGCATGAAATAGGATCCTGACAAAACAGAGATGATCACTTGCACCCCGTGAATTTCCAAAGGTGATATTTAGCCTATCTACGATAGTAGGGTATACCTTTTGAAATTGTTGAAATTCATTCTGATCAGATGGACCTTTGATAAAAGGTTCCCCTGTCTGCCATTTAATATAGAACTGCTCTTGTGGGACAGAGACTAAAATAAAGGCCAGATGCAGAGGCACATTCCTATAATCCCAGAGCTTCAGGAGGCTGAGGCAGGAGTATCATGAGTTCAAAGCCAGCTTCAGCAAAAGAGAGGCGCTAAGCCACATAGTGAGACCCTGTCTCTAAATAAAATACAAAATAGGGCTGGAGATGGGGCTCAGTGGTCCAGTGCCCCTGAGTTCAATCCCCAATACCCTCCCCCCAAAAAAGACTAAAATAAAGGAGTAGGAAATACTAACCTAAGAAATGCTGATCCAATACTACTCTGGAGTAAAAAGATAATTTCATGGTTTGTAGGGATGAAAATCTTCAATGCTTTAGGATAAAACACTTAACTCTGCAAGAAGATGAAAAAAAATCTGAATCTATAGTTATCAAGACAGATAACACATATATAAAGCAAAATATTGGAAAACTGTTGAGAAATTTTGGGAAAAATTCAGTGGAATTTTTTTGTCTTTCATCTACGTCAAAAATGAATCAAGTCTTCAAAAATCTGATAACCATATGGGTAACAACTACCAATACAATTAGCAAAATATAGATTTTTTTAGGTTCAGCTGGGATCCCACATTTTAGTAATCATATATTTCTAAATGTACAATATGTCACATTGTCAATAAAATTTTTTTTCTAAAAAATGTTTCCCACCCATTAGCCTACACCTCCATAGTTTTCATTCTTCATGGTTGATATTTCTTGCAATTATACATAGAATAAGCAATAATGTGATACGCTTTTGCCCTTCCCACTTCTAAATCCTTTCGGCTCTTTTGCTTGCACTTCCTATATGTCCCTATTTCTTGTATTTAAGCCCAACTTCTCTAAATGAGTTTTAATTCAATCCCTTACCTGTTTTCTTTCATGCCACATTTCTTATAATGTCCCTGTTGTATCTTTAAACTCCATTATTCCCTCAGAATTTAAGTAAATATTCTCAGGCAGTTTTTGGTAATTGTGAAAGAAAAGAAGGCAGAAAGAAAGGCAGGCAGGATGGGAGAAGGAGGCTGGGTTCCTAGAGAGCAATCCAACACAGAATCTTCCAACAGGGAGGAAGCAGAGGCTGCTAGCTAGTTAAGGACTGGACGCAGAAGCAGCAAGACATTTCTTCCAATAGATCTTATGACAGAAGCATTCATAAGCCCAGCACAGATTCAAGGGGCTGGGAAATAAACCTCAGCATTGGTTGGCATGGTGGACATCTTGAACATGCTGCAGGAATCAGGCTCCTCAGAGTTCTGTCCCAGCTCCACCTTCGACAACTTGTGTGATTTATTATCTTTGGACCAGTTTCTGAATCTGATTATCAGTGTTGTTGTAAGAGGAAGAGATGATGTTTGGAAAGTGCTGCTCATCCATAATAGGAGATGGTCAAGAAACGATAACTTCTAAAACATTGGCAAGATGTCCCTTAACTACAGGAATTTATTTATGTATTTTTGGTAGCAAAAAAAAAATGCTTGAATATGGTAAGCTCAAAATTAATATTTGAATGAAATCATGAATAAATAACCCAATTCCCAACGCAGTAATCTTGTTTTACTTATCTCTGCAGCATTTCCACTAAATCTTCCTTCTTTTATTGAATCTGTAAATATTTTGTAATTGGATTCTTGAATCAAACACTGGTTTTCTTTTGCACATAGCATTCATATTGGCAAAAATACATAAGCCTTAAAGGCACTAAATTTGAGAGTTGCGTATTTTAAAAAATTCTGTACATGTTCTTTCAACATGTATTAAAGAGCAGAAAAATTTGGTGAAAGGAAATGGAGAAAAATAAACTTTTCTATGTACGATTTACAGCTTGTATCACTGAATGATCTATTGGATCAAAAGATATTTGAGGTTAAGAAACTGCTCAGTTCATATAGAAATAAGGACACTTTTTGTTCTAGTTGTTGTCATAAACAATACACTGTAAAGTTTCAAAGTTTGCCGGAATTACTTCTGAAGAAAAAGTAAGAATAATGACAGGATAAGTGAAATTCAATAAATTCTTTGTGGCAGCTAGTTTTATTTTCTGTGACATCGTTTTGATTCAGGTATAAAAATCACTATAAAGGAGGCTCTCAATTTCATAACAAATAAAGTTATGTTTCATACATTTCAATTACTAATAGATGAGTTTAGAAATTTTGTTTTCTTGGCAAGATTTTAGTATATAAGGTGTCAGAGTTTTCAATTACTTCGTACTTTGTTTTGAGGATGTTATATTAAAAAAGCATTGTGGAGAAAAAAAATCTTCCCCTTCACATCAGATATAATTTTTCTTAATGTCTTAGAGTATAACAAATTACTTTGAATTATCCACAGTGCAAGCAACAATACATTGATACATCCATTGTCTTTTTATTAACATTTTCTTGTCAAAGTGGTAAATAATAAGGTTTATCTCAGGAGATTTTCCAGGGCTGCATATAGTAAAAGCTGGTAGCTTTTCACGTCGATGTCTTCCTTGGCTATCAGAGGCTTCCCACGTGCATACAAATTAATTAAACCAAGTCTTTCTATTTCATAACAATTGAAATTAAAGGCTCCAATTGAATAAACAGATAATTAACATAATGTAAAAGCATGTCTATTGATTTTATTTATTCATGTGTCTTTCTGTCAACATTATCCAGGTATGGACTGACATAAGTGTTGTATTAGCCCCTATGATATAGCTTAGGATGAAATATCATCCATTAAAGGACTGGTATTCATACTTTATGAGGACCAAGATGGCTGTGTCACCATTGAAACCACTTACTTATTAACCATGTATTGAAGAACAAGGAGAAAGCCATGCCAAGGTTTAACAAAACATTCTTAGATTGTTTTTATTTTTCACATGAAAAACGCATGTGAGGGGAGGGATCATTCTAACTGCTGCTTTTGTACATATTCGTGGTACATTCTGTAACTTATTGAAACCAAGTACTGCTTTTATCATTTGAGAGATTAAATGGTGTTCATCAAGCATAGACTTAGTAATAGTTAAAAATATACACTGAGGCTGGGGATATAACTCAGTTGTTAGAGTTCTTGCCTTGCATACACAAGGCCCTGGGTTCGATCCTCAGTACCACACACATACACACACACACAAAAAAAATGAAAACCAAAACAAACCATATAATTTTGTGATAGCACCCCAGTTTCCCTTGGGTACAACTGAGAGATTCTGATACATTTAATAATATGATAATTATTTTTTTTCCTCAATCTTGACAAGAGAGCAATAAGTCATAGCTTTGTAACTTATATAATTTCTATTCACACATATTCTGAAGGAATGCTAAATGCACAAAAGTAAGAGAATGTTAGAACTGCAGATGACAAGAAAGCAGACATTTTACCCCATGATACAGAGCCTTTAAGATCCCAAGTTTATCATATGACAGAATTCATTTTTGTACCATGTGGTCAGACAACAAGAAAGTCAGCAACTTGGTGTGCTGACATTGCAGCAAAACATGACTTTAATTAGCTCACACAGAGGACACATTGAGGAAAAAGTGACATTTCATTGAGGAATATACTATTAAACACAACCCTCCTTGACCTGCCATTCTTCAGGGTACCAGCTGAAACCTGCATGCGGGATAGAGACTCTCTCTTGTCCTTTAACCCAGGGGCATATGGCTCATTTGCACAAACATTTATTTTGGGACTTTCTCAGTTCCTTGACATCTGAGCATGAAGTGTCTTCCTATTACCATCTCAGAGAAGATTACACTGATTTATTAAAATAAATTAAAGGTACATCACACCTATTCTGAAGAGAAAATAAGTAGTCATTGGAATGGAAGCAATAGGACTGTATTAGTAATAGATCCTAGAAGATGATGAGTTTTTGTTGTAAACCACTACTTCAGGGAAACAATTGATTTATCTCCTCTTTAATTCCCCCTTTTTAAGAATAGAAATAATTTGAACACACTATTGTTTTGAACAATAACATGTTATACTTGGAGGTTGTCTTCCAATTTTTTGAGAGCTTCTGAAATTCCTTTTCCCTGGCTCATCTTTCATATCAAGCCCATTTGAAAGAAAAAAAAAATCCTCCCAATTGCTTATCTGCCCCTGTTACTTGCTTTCTTCAGAGCTGTGTGTCTTTGTGTCACAGGCTGTCACGGAAGGCTTGTAACTCACCTCCTCTGCTGAATTCTAACATCCTTTAAAACCCTTCCCTCATGGTCCAGGTCTTCAAGTCATGCATGAAGAGACAATACCTGGCTTAGTAATATCGAATGTCTCCTCATTCTTTGGGGATTGAACTTGACATACAAACTTTCCAAGGATAGCATTTCTGGTCCTATTCCTTTCAGTTACTGTGTGACTGACTCAATACCACAAACACAGCTTAAAATGAGTTCTGGAGACAGGAATTCTGGCCATCATGGCTGGCTTCTCCATTGTAGGGCATCGCGGGATGAAATCAAGGGGCCAGCCAGATGAAGTCAGCCCTGGGAAACTCTGCATAACAGGGCATCTTCACCTCCTGAATATAGCCTGCATTGCTCCAAGGCTTATTATTTTTTTATTGTTTTTGTTTTTCTCTCTCTCTCTTCTTCCTCTCTCCCCCTCCCAAACAAGATTGGGGAGACAGGGTTATCTTTCCTTCCCCTAGTTAATTGCCCTTTAACAAACACACCCACTACAGGAAGGAGATGCCCTGAGGATCTGGGAAGTGAATATCTCCAAATTAAAAAGTAAATCCTAACTGGACATCAGGAGTGCCTGGGACCCCCTACCAGAGCACACCTGTAATTTAACCCTTGAAGTTCCTTTAAAAACCCCCTGTCCCTCCTGATCAGGGAGAATCACAGACTTTGGGACAGGAGTGCCCTGTGTTTCTCCTTTGCTAGCAAAGCAATAAACCTTCTTTTTCCTTTTTCTCAAAACCATGTCCTCCTTGTGAAATTGGCATTGATTGACATTGGGGATAGATAGGGACTGAGCTTTCCGGTTACATTTGGGGGTGAGGAGGAGGGCAGGAAATCTGCCTCCAAACTCATTTCTGTTTTCTGTGTGGTTGTTGAGATTAAGCCCTCCTTTTCCTGGCTGATTTCCAGCCTGACTCAGCTTCTGAAGAAGCCTGCATTCCTTGACACTGGGGATCTGCAGCTGCATGTCAGAGTTCCTGCTTGGAATCTCTGACTTCCTCCTTCTCTGGTATCTAGGTCTAGATTAAATTTGTTCCAGTGATTAATTCAGACCTACCTGGAAAAATCTCCTTATCTAAAATCCAACTGATTGGGACTTCGCTTACATCTGCAAAATCCCTTCAGAACAGTACTCGGAATAGTGCTTAATTGAGTAAAAGGCAGACATGCTTGCACACCAGAGGTCTGCAGTCTTGGGGGAGCATTTTGGAATTATGACTACACTTCATAGTCCTTTCATAATGTGGCCCCACATGAAATTCACCATCAGCTACTGATATCCCTAGATGTCTTGTCTCCTGGATCTGCAGCACTGGCATATTCCTGGGTGCTGATTAGGAATGCAGTTCTCACCCCCACCTTGGGGCTACTGGGTGAGAAGCTATGGGGTAAGCTCCAGAATTGGTATTTTGGCACAGTCCAAGTTTTAGAACTATTCCCTTTATTTATTTATTTTTTTAAAATTTTTTATTGTTGGCTGTTCAAAACATTACATAGTTCTTGATATATCATATTTCACACTTTGATTCAAGTGGGTTATGAGCTCCCATTTTTACCCCATATACAGATTGCAGAATCACATCAGTTACACATCCATTGATTTACATATGTAGAACTATTCCCTTTAACATGCATGAGAAGCACCTGGCTAAACAGAAATTCCTCTGCCTTACTATCATACTCTGATTCAGTAAGATTAGGAGGGCCTCTGAGAATGTGCATTTCTATCTGGCTCTCCCGGGCTGCTGCTGCTGCTGGTCCATGGACCACCCTTTACGGAATTCTCAAAACCAGCAAGCACTTCTCAATGTCTTTGATATTAAATGTGCTGTTCTTTCTGTCTTGGATTGCTTTTCATACTTTGTCCACCCATGAGATCCTGAGAGCCTTAACCACCCACTCCCAAAGCTGCTTCTCTGTTTAAGATTTCCCCAGGAAACATATGAATCTCTATGCTATCTTCAAGATTTTGCGCTCACGTCAATGATAACATTTATGGTTCTGTAATTATTTAAATCTTTCTATGTTCTACAAAACCAACATAGTTTTTACCATTGCAGGCAAAAGCTAAAATGTATTTGGCCCTTGAAATATTGGTTGAATTTAATATATGTATGAATTAGTGCATGTCAGACACGGAGAAAGAAACCAATCATATGTATTCATGAATAACATTTTTCTTCTGTATTGTTTATGTTGTCATAATGTTTGAGAAATTAAATGAATGTCAATACAGCAGGGTTTGTGCAGCTTCGTTAATAATAAACATAGCCAAATTTGTGGATTGTTGAATGCCTGACTGGTTAGATAACCTAAAAATTGCCATTAGTAATCATATGGCATGTGACAACAAGGTCTTGAAATTCTATTGCAATTCCATTAAAACAGGAGAGGCTAATGTTTGAATAACTAAAGTAGAAGAGAGATTATGTTGAATGGCAACTTCTTAAGAGTCATTACAAGTTAATTTGCAAAAAGAACTATTAGAACTCCTGCATATTTTTCCTTTCTAATTTTCATAAGACGTTTGAGTAGAAGGTGCGTAGGTCCTGGAGATCATATTCATGCTAATCCAAGTCAATTCATGACTTTATTTAAAATATCTTACCTTTTCACAAGTGGTAACACCATCTTAAATTTTACAGTTTCATTAGATGCAGCACTATTTATAGTTATGAAGTCAGGCTTTAGAATTAGCACCAATTATTGGTATCATTATATACTTGGGGCTTGGAAGAATCATCAATGAGAATTTTCCATACTTTAGAGTTACTTTTATAACAAGCTATGTTTATGAGGAAATGACAATTTATACTTCACAGTAATTTGTCTAATTTTCTAAACCTTTTAAAAGGAATCAAATTCATGCGCTAAAAAATCACTAAAAGGGTAGAGAAGAGGAGGAATTGGTAATGGTAAATACATACAGTTTTATTCATTTATTGATTGATTCATCACACAATTTTGAGACAACTTCTTTCTTGCCAGGTACTGTGCATAAAAAGATGATTTACACATACTATTCCAAAGGTCTGAGTCTATGTAAAAATTAATTTTCAGTTGGCCTTTGCTGTGTAACAAACCACAGGTGAAATTCGTGTCTCAACATAGTAGCCATTTATTATTCTTCATAAGTCCTTGGGTCAGCATGGGGGTGGGGGGGAGGGGGTGAGTAGGGGAGGGGGTGCGAGGGGAGTATCATCTCCTCTGTGCTTTCCCATATGACATGGTTAATCCCAGGGTCAGCACAGAACTTCTCACTCATGATGTGGGAAGAGAGGAATGGCAGCCATCATTAAAGTCAGTCTTTAATTTTAATTTTAAAGTGGTGGAGGGGCCTCTGAGTGACTTTCTGGGCAAAGCTAACCATCCATGTAAAGGCATGTAGGCAAGATTCAGCACTGGAGTCTTAAACAATTTGATGTGGTTAAAGTGCCAAGTTTATTTAAGGGTATAGAACTGAGGTGATGGATGGAGGGAAATTGGAAAGAGACTTTAGCAGAGGCTGAGAAGTGTGTTCTCTACCCTGTAAATGAACATGAAATGACATGAGATGTGGCTTTGGAATACTAGACAGGAACAAGGCACATGCCTGTGGTTCTAGCAATTTAGGAGGCTGAGGCAGGAGTATCATAAGGTCAAGGTCAGTCTGGGCTATTGAGCTTCCCAAATTAAAAAAATAATAATAATAAAATAAAAAGGGTAAGGAATGTACCTCAGTGGTAAAGCACCCCTGGATTTAATCCCTAGTACCAAAATAAAATAAAATAAAACTTAGATAGGGAAGGGTATAGATTTTGCAGGGATGAATCAAGAAGCATGAACACATTTACAAGAAAATTTATGAGCTCTTATAACAGATGGTGAGCACCTAAATGAAGTGAGTGGCTGTGAATAAGAGCAATGAAAACACTGGAGAGACATTTTTAGGCACTTATTGTGGGTCTTACATACTGTCGGTTACTGGTGACGAGTTCTGCTCCCTCATATTTTGAAGTGTAACATTAGAAAACCACGCCGAGGCAAGCATCTAAAGCCGGGTTTATTTAAAAAGGGGTAACACAGACTTCTCCCAGGAGGGAGAAAGGGGCCACACCTGGTACCCTGGTATCCCAAGAAGGGAGGCATTCTGCCTGTTTGTATATGTCCTAGGCTTCCTTTGTTCTTCTGCTCTCTTCCCCTTATCTCTCTCCTTCCTGTGTAGGTGACTAGGTCCAGGAGATGCTCGGTGGGAGGGCCAAAAGGTGAGAAGCAGATGGATGGGGGAAGGGCAGGATGGAGCAGCCCTGGACACACTAATTAACAACTTTATAAATCCTGTAGGGAAGGGCAATTCCTGGGCCAGGTTACTTTAGCAACAGGTTGGAGCAGGGGCAGGTTATCTTGATAGGGAGGAGGAGGGGTTCTGAAGGAATTAACATTTCAATTCCTCCATTCTCTGGATCTGACCCTTGCCTATCTGCCTATCTAATTCTGGCTTCACTTACATCAGTTGCAAAGTCTTTATGGGGCCCAAAATAAATTTACAAAACTGAGTAGTGAGCAAAATGAACAAATACTAAATACAATCTACTTCCAGAACTTCCATCTTGAAGAGAAAAAGAATTTTGGCATGGCAGCTTGATGTAATGTTGAGGTATGTGGTGTCCCCTGAAATCTCATATATGAAATGATGCAAGAAACTTCAGAGGTGAAATGATTAGATTCTGAGAGTTGTAACCAATTCTGGGTTAATCCAATCTATAGTTATGGATTAACTGGATAATAACTGTAGGTAGGTAAGGTGTGGCTGAAGGAGGCGAGTCACTGGGAAGTGACTTCAGGGTATATAATTTGTCCTCAGTGAGTAGAACTCTCTCTCTGCTTCTTGATTGCCATTACCTGAGCTGTTTTTCTCCACCATGCCCTTCCACCATGATTTTGTGCCACACCTTGTTGTTAGGGACAAAGGAGGCAAGGCACCAAAGATAGCAGGAAACAGTTTTATTTGGCTGCAGCCAGGTTCAGAGGGTACAGCCTTTGCTGTAATCAATCAATCCCCTGAACCCTGAGTTCAGGGAGTTTCAGGGTTTTATACCCAACATGTAAGGGGAGGGGCTCAGAAGTTCACAGTCTGCAGAAGTTCACATAAAAGCAGCTTTTTCTTTCACTGTTCTGGGCAAGTTAACTCTTCAAGGACCACACCTGAGAAGGGGAGAGCTTCTTCTACCCTTTCTTTCCTCCCCCTGACAGCTGTTACCATGGAGCCCAGTTGTAACTTATCTTAAAAATGTAGACATCTCTGTGAAGCCCAGCTCAAGGCCAGAGGCCTTATTTGCACATTTCTTCAAAGAACTATACTGATACGTTTGTGATAAACTAGTAAGGGGGTGACCAGCACCTGGAGTGTTGGTATCTTCTCAGCCAGTGGCCAAGTAAACAGGGTGACACGAACATAGGAAGTTTATCTACAACGGACTCTTTTGCTGACAGTCCTAAAATCAGCCATGGTGAAGAAGGCTTTTCTGTGGAGAAAGGGGGTGCCACTTCAACCTTAAGCTCAAAGCTATGGTATCCACTGACCAAGGACTAAATCTCTGAAGTCATGAGCTCAGAGCTTCATACTTTTCTCCTTGAAATAATTCTTGTCAATTTTTTTGGTCAGAGCAATGCAAAAGCTAACTAAAACATGTATTCATGTCTTCTATAAACTAGCTACTTTAATATCCACCCTTCATGCATGTCCTGGAGACACCTTGTTCTGGAAAACTTGGCCACATGCCTGAGTCACCTTGTCTTGGGCTCCTGCCTCCCTCATTGTTCCCCATCTACTCTTCCAGGGAGACACATATCAAATACAAACCAACTAATCCAAAGGCCAGACTCAACCATCTCCTGTACTGAATTTACACATTCCAACTCACTGTGCATTCCTTGGAATCACCCAGGGCCAAGTACCAGAAAAACAGGGTAGTCCCTGCATCCCAGAGCATAATGAAATCAATCATTCAAAGCAGCCCATCATAAACCTGCTTTATTTTGCCTCTCCATTCCTTCCGGTGGAAACCATGGTAAAAGTCCTGCCCAGGTGGTTTCCTCTGTGGCCACCCTCTGGCGTGGTGTCCCCTCCTGTTGAGCAATGTGAGTAACGATCTACTTTTTCAGTGGCAATCTTCTCCCCACCCACTGCCCTATCCTATATTTCAACTTTTCTACTACTACACATTATATATATATATATATATATATATATATATATATATATACACACACACACACATACACACACACTAAGGACTGAACTCAGGGGCACTTGACCACTGAGCCCCATCCTCAGCCCTATTTTGTATTTTATTTAGAGACAGGGTCTCACTGAGTTGCTTAGTATCTCATTTTTGCGGAGGCTGGCTTTGAACTCACAATCCTCCTCCCTCAGCCTCCCTAGCCTCTGGTATTACAGGTGTGTGCTACTGCGCCCAGCTACTACACATATTTTAAAACATCAAATATAATCAACAAAAGATAACTTTAAGAACAGTTTTGGTGTAGCTCTCACACTTTTCTTTCAAAGCAAGGGGAATGTGAGTTCAAGATCGTGTGGTAACAGAAAATGGAGAGTTAGAAAGGAAGGTGAAATAGTATGTCGAACAAGCCCTTAAAGAGTCAGCAAAACAAGGGAGGGGAAAAATTCACTTTGAGGAGGGGAGAGATTTCACCTGTAAGTAAAGGAAAAGTAACCGTGGTCCACTTCACTTTTTGAATATAGCTCGGAGGCTTATTTTTAAAAGGGACATTTTTTTTTTCCTTTTCCTCTTCTCCCTCCACGTCTCTCTAACCTGGGGGAAGGGAACAAGCTTACCTGGAGTTATCTGTGCTCCACCAGAAGGAGGTGTCTGCCACAGGATCTAGACAGTGAATGTATCCCCAAAAAACAAGTGAATCCTAATACACCCTCAGGGCTCCCTGGGACCCCCAGTCAGGGCACACCTGGAATGTAGCCTTTGAATAGAGCCTTTAAAGTCCCCCTGTGCCTGCTGATGGACGGAATCACAGCCTCTAGGACCGGAGTCTCCTGTGTTTCTCCTTCGTTAGCAAAGCAATAAACTTCTTTTTCAACCATGTCCTCATTTTTGAATTGAAAAACCAGCCTCTATCTCAGAGCAAAGCCTGTCCAAGAAAGGGACATGACCTTTGTCCTTGGAAAATCCCACAGAGCACTCCTAGGCACATTCCCACCCTGCTAAGTTGTTTATCTACAAATAACAGGAGAGATCTGCTGCGCCAGGTGTCCCTGACTCAGTCAGGCTAGGTGGGAACCCATAGCAGCCCCCTAGCAGCCACCGATCAGCATGAGACAGGGAAATACCTGGGATGCCAGATGACCCTCCCAGTGGTTTATGGAGGTTGATAACATATTGGGAAACCATGTAGTTCAGCACGTACACCCCTCTTGGCTTAAACCCATCAGTTCAAATGAATCCCCCTTTTGTACTGACCAATCACCCCTACCCAACTTGTTCCCACCAGTGAATGTGCTAATCGTGTTTTAGAGTTGTTATTTGATTTTCCCGCGGTGTGTGATGATTTGCTAAGAGATGCTATGATGTATGTGAAGTCCCTGCCCTCTCCAAAAAATGTATAAAAATGCTGCAAACCCTGGGCTCGGGGCCTCTCAGCGTCACCAGTTGCTGTGTGTGCGTGCGGAGGACCGAGCTAGCTCGCAATAAACACCTCTTTGCTGCTTGCATCGATCTTGGGTCTCTGGTGGTCTTTGGGGGTCCCAAATTCAAGCATAACAGAATTGGCATTGGGGACAAGAGCCAAGCTCTCGGTTACAAAAATTCTGAAGCTGGCATAGGCAAGGTGGCCGACTTAGTTCAGGACTCTAATCTTCTTGATTTGTGAAGGAGGAAGCAGAGCCATCTGATGAGGGTGTGGGAGGGGCTGCAGGAAACTGGAGGTCACCATAGCAGGGAGGGACCATCAGGAGGGAAGCTGCCCAGGCTTGGTGGTTAAGAGGAGCCCTGCAGGTGGGGTAGGATTATTGCAATCGTGCACTCCCGTGTTTCCCTGGGCCTATAGTCTCTGAGAAGTCTATATAAAGCTGATCTAGAGCATTGCTGAATCCACCCAATGAATCGATGAGTAGGTCTTATTTTGTCCATAAAAGAGTTAGCCAAGACAGAAGCCCCATTTACCAGTGACAGGCTTTCCCCATGAGCAATGGCCGTTCAGAGCCCACACTCCAGATCCCAATGGAAGATGACATTGTTCATGCTCCTCTGGAACATACTGAATTTTAAAATAATGCCTCAAATGTCGGCTTGTATGAATTAAACTGAGGCTGGTTGTTGCCTCCGGGAAGCTTCTCTCACGTCTGTCATTTCCCCCGGCTCCTTCCTCCTCTTCAGTGACAGTCAAGGTCTCCTCCTCTTGTTACTCTGGATCATGCCAGTCTTTAAGAGCTCTGGATGGCATCAGCCCATCCTGCTCAATTGGGAATCAGACTCTCCTCTAGACTTGTAAAGGGTGTAGATTCCAGTTTTGATTGACAGGCCAAGTGGCGCATTCCTGTAATCCCAGCAGCTCAGGAGGCTGAGGCAGGAGGATCCCGATTTCAAAGCCAGCCTCAGCAAAATCAAGGCACTAAGCAACTCAGTGAGACCCTGTCTCTAAATGAAATACAAACTAGGACTGGGGATGTGCCTCAGTGGTCCAGTGCCCCTGAGTTCAATCCCCGGTACCAAAATAATAGTAAGTTAAAAAGTGCTGTGTTGCAGTATAGCTTTGTATATTTCTAACTCTTAATTCCCATTCAGGATTTGAGGAAAAAGAGCAAGAAGTTGTGGTCCACAACAGTCCCTGCTGTTGAGTTGCCTGGAAGTACTTTCAGATTCTCTGGTTTTGTGTCTCGTTCTGCCAGAGCCCAGGACTTGAGACATTGCCTGTGCCTCTGCGCAGCCCAGGACTTGAGACATTGCCTGTGCCTGGTGACTTTAGACAGAAGTGTATTCTATAATAATAGTCCCACAGGGCTTTTATGTTTCATTTCAGTGATATTTCTGTTATATTCCTGTGGTTTAGTTTTTTTTCTATGTGCAAGGTTCAGAATCAAATTTTTACTTTTTTTTGCTAAATTGATTTCATTGAAATGTGTCTCCTGTGCTGCATAAGTTTGTATTATTGACTTGAAGTGTGTGTTTTGAAGACTTGGAGCAGAAGTGTGTGCTTGTGAAAACATGGCGACCTCAAGGTACAGAATCCATCCACCCTATCTAAATGTTCTCTTTCTCCTGGGAAGTGTGGGTGACTCCCTGCCTCCCAAGTCCAGGAAACCAGTGATCTTTTTTGTCACTACAAATCAGTGTTCATTTTCCAGAAGTTTATATGAAATTATTCCACTTGTAGTCTATTCTGTCTTGCTCCTTTAACTCACAAAATACTTTTGAAACCTATTTTGCTGTGTGTAACAAATTTTCTTTCCTACTTATTTTCAGCTAGTATTCTAATTTTCTATACTTATACATCAGTTTTTGGTCTAGTTTCTGATTTATTTATTTGTTTGTTTGTTTATTTATTTATTTATTTATTTACTGGGGATTGAACCCAGGGACCCTTCACCACTGGGTCACATCCCCATCCCTTTTTAAAAAATGTCATTTTGAGACAGGGTATCATTAAGTTGCTTAGTTCCTCACTAACTTGCTGAGGCTGGCCTCAAATTTACCATCCTCCTGCCTCAGCTTCCCGACCAATGGGATTACAGGCACATGTGACCATTCCTGGCAACTTCGGTGTACTAATTTGGCTCATCATTCCTGTGGTGGCAAAATTTTAGATTATTTACGAGTTTGGGTCTATAGTGAATAATGTCATTATGAGTATTTTTATACATAAATTTATGTTGATGTTTAGTTATATTTCTTTTGGGCAAATGCCTATGACTAGGAAGGCTGGATTACAAGGAATATGCTGTACTTAAATTATCAAATACCTGCCAACAGTTATCCAAAGTAGTTACACTCCTACTAACAGTTTGTAAATACCGTCCACACCCTCAGCCAAACATGGCATTTTTTAAAATCTTAGCCATTGTGCTGGATATTTAGAGGTATCTCATCCTAGTTTTCATTCGACCTTGATTCCTAACTGTTTTCACGTGGTCAATGGACATATGTGCATCTGCTTATATGAAATATTTTCCCCATTTTATTATAGAGTGTTTAAGCCTTCTCTTATCAAATTGTAAGTTATTTATATATTCTGAATCCAAGTTTGTTGTCGGATATATTTGTTGCGAATATTTCTCCCATTTCATAGCTTGCCTTCCCCCTTTTTAAATAGTGCTTTTTTTAAAAAAACAAGCATTTTAATTTTGATAAAACTAAATATAGTCTTTTTAACTCATATATTTGTGTGTCAAAAGAAATCTTCTCAGGCTGGGGATGTGGCTCAAGTGGTGGTGCGCTCGCCTGGCATGCGTGCGGCCCAGGTTCGATCCTTAGCTCTACATACAGCAAAGATGTTGTTTCCGCTGAAAACTAAAAAATAAATATTAAAAAAATTTCCCTCTCACTCTCTCTTTTTTTTTTTTTAAAAAAAAAATCTTCTCACATTCCAAATTAGTAAAGATTTCTCATTGCTCTTTGATTAGAAATTTTTACTTTTAACTTTTATGTCTATGGTCTGTTTTGAGTTAATGTTTCTCTGTTGCATAAGATAAAGTGAAGATTTATTTTTATATGTATCTTCAGTGGTTCTAACATTATTTGTTGAAATTACCTTTGTTTCCCCAATGAATTGCTTTGTCACCTTTGTCAAAAATTAATTGACCATATATGAAAGCATGTATTTCTGAAATCCTTATTCTGTGTATACTTTAATTTGTGCATACGTTAATGTGCAAATCATACTCTTGGTAACCTTATAATAATTCTTATAAATCTTTCAAATTTATTTTAATGATTTACCTATTGTGGATCATTTGCATTATAATGTAAGTTTTGAAATAATCATTCCCATTTCTATAAATTGCATAGTGGTACTCTGAATGTGATAACTTTGAATTGATAGATGAATTTTGGGAAAAATGGTAACTGAACAATAATAAATCTAGCCTGTCATGGTGGTGCATACCTGTAATCCCAGTAGCTCAGGGGGCTGAGGCAGGATGATCCAAGTTCAAAGCCAGCCTCAGCAACTTAGTGAGGCCCTAAGCAACTTGGCAAAACCCTGTCTCAAAATAATTTTTTTTAAAGGGGTAGGGGATGTGGCTCAGTGGTTAAGCACCCTGGGTTTCAATTTCTGGTACCCCTCCCCCACAAAAAAACAAATAATAACTCTATCAATCCATACAATCATTTCTGCATAAACCTAACATAGTTTGTTACTCCATTAACTTCTACCTTCTTTAATTTCTTGGAGAAATTTTACATAGTTTTTAATAATTATATCTTCTACTTTTTATTTTTAATTCTTTCATTTGTTCTTATATTTTGCACTGATAATTGAACCTCTGGGTCTTTTGCCACTGAAATACAACCCTAGTCCTTTTTATTTTTATTCTTTATTTTGAAACAATACCTTACTAAGTTGCCTGGGATCTCCTTGTACATGATATCCTCCTGCCTCAGCCTCCTGAGTTTTGGGAATTATAGGTGTGAACCCCACACCTGGTTTCTTCTACACCTTTTATTATTTTGTTCTAGAATGTTTCAGGGTTTTTTTTTTTTTTTCACAGAACTATAAATGTAATCATTGCTTAGTTTAACTCTTACAAATGTCAGTTGTTAGAATATGAAAGCACTATTTTTAAAAAATATTTACATTTTATTGCACCCTTCCAAAATTCCACTTTGCTCTAGAATTGAAACAAAATTTCCTATGTAAACAATCCTATGGATAGTTAAAGATATTGTATATTTTTCCTTTCTTATCTGTACATGTTTTATATCTTGTGTGTGTGTGTGTGTGTGTGTGTGCTTTAGACTACAGTAAATATCAAACTGAAATAGAGTATATGTCCCTCATTCCCAAACTAAGAAAAATATTTCTGTATTTTCCCACAGAGCATGATGATAGTTCTATATTTTCTTAGATGCTCTTTATTAATAGAAAATGTTTTCTTTTACAGGCCGGTCACAGTGGCACCTTCCTGTAATACCAGCTGTTCGGGAAGCTGAAGAAGGAAGATCTTAAGTTCAAAGCTAGCCTCAGCAATTTATTGAGGCCCTGAGCAATTTAGGAAGGCCCTGCCTCACAATAAAAAAGATTTAAAAAGGGCTGGGGATGTCACTCAGTGATTATACACCCTTGGGTTCAATCCCAGCTAACAAAAAGAAAGAAAGAAATGAAAAATTTCTTTTATTCTAGTTTTTGAGAGTTTTTAAAATCATGAATTATCTTTGGGACTTGCCATATGCTTTTTGTATTTATAATTAAATGATAATATGGCTGATTTTCATTTACTTAATTTCTTGGCTCTTATTTATTAAAGTTAAATCGTGACAAGTTGCCCTAGAAGTTAACACCTTAAAGCAACACTTCTTTCACAACTTTTTTGTGGGCCAGGAAGTCAGCACATCTTAGATGGGTGGTTTGGGATAAGCTTGCTCTTGAGGAGCCATTTCCACTATTGCTTGGGCTGAAGCCTGGTGAGAAGATGTACCAAGCTCTTTCCTGTGGCCCTCGCTTCCTCGCGGGCCGTGCAACAGAAGGATGCAGGCGTTCAGTCTCTTGCTCAGCACAGGACAATCTCAGGACTTGGCAGCAGTCTTCTCCTGAATCGAACACTCCAAGAGGGTAAGGATGAGGGATAGACCAAGAACACAGCAAGACCTAGCTTCAGTCTTTTGGGTAAGTTGATATGAATATGAAGATGAATCCCTACATCCAGTCCACTCTAAACCACTGGGGGGGGGGTCACCAAGAGCCTTTTGAAAGCTCACCTACAGCACCTGGATTCCTGGCTTACACGGCATCAGGTCAGGATGCAGAAGTACTTTCCACGCGGTTGTATCATATCTCCTCAGAGCTTGTTTTCTTATTTTGTAAAATTTTTGTCAGGTTTTGGTCTAAGACTTCTGCCTGCCTCTTGAAATTCGTCACAGAGTACAGACTTCCTCTGTTTTCTGAAAGAGTTTGTGTAAGTTTGATGTTATGTGCACCTTAAACATTTTAGACTCTGAAGATCAGGGTTTTTTTTTTTTTAATATTTAAAACGTTATTAACCTGTTAGGTCCCAAGTTTTTAATTCCATGAATATTTCAATGAAATTGGCACAGGTGAATTAAAATAGGTTTAAAAACTATGATCCAGAGCCTACAAGTATATACAACAGATATAAAATGCACTGTATTCATTTGAATTAGTTAATATTCATATAATTATATTGTAATACAATTATAGTATTATACAATTATATTATTATACTATTACATATTATATGATTATATATTATACACTATAGTTCAGGGTTGTTGTTGTTGTTGTTGTTGTTGTATTAGGGATTGAACCCAAGGACAGTTAACCACTGGACCACATCTCCAGCTCTTCTTTTTCTTTTTATTTTGAGATAGGATCTCACTAAGTTGCTGAGGCTGGCTTTGAAACTTGTGATCCTTCTGCCTCAGTCTCCCGAGCCTTTACAGGGATGCATTACCACACCTGGAATATTTAAGTTTTTATGGGTGCTCTGCATCTGGGATCATTAGAGAAAATGAGTTGAATTCTCTGCTATTCATACTTTGTTTCTTCTTGTATGTATTTTGGCAATGTGTGTCTTTGAAATAATTCATCTAATATCTCAAATTTGTTGTCATAAAATTACTTTTCTTTTAATATCTGCAGAATATGTAGGGATGGAAACTTTGTCAGGGGTTCTGGGGATCAAACCCAAAACCTAAAACATGGTAGGCAGGCATTTTACCATGGAGCTCAATCCCGACCCTAAATGCCATCTGTTCTTCCCTCTATCTAGCTAGATATCTATCTATCAATCTACATTTGTTTCTTTATTTGTGCAGTGTTAAGGATTGAACTCAGGGCCTTGTACATTCTAGGCAATTGTCCTACCACTGTACAGCTATTACTTTATTTGGGGGGTGGGGGGCAGGTACTGGGAATTGGACTCAGGGGCACTGGACCACTGAGCCACATCCCCAGCCCTATTTTGTATTTTATTTAGAGACAGGGCCTCACTGAGTTGCTTAGAGCCTCGCTCATTGCTGAGGCTGGCTTTGAAGTCAGGATCCTCCTGCCTCAGCCTCCTGAATCATTGGGATTACAGGCGTGTGCCACAGCACCCGCCACAGCATCCCTATTACTTTATTCATTTTTATTTTTACTTTAAAAATTTTTTTTGTAGTTGTAGATGGACAGCATACCTTTATTTGTTTACTTATTTATTTTTTTTTAATGTGGTGCTGAGGATCGAACCCAGTGCCTCACGCATTCTAGGCAAGCGCTCTACCACTGAGCTATTGCCCTAGCCCCTATTACAGAAAAATCTGTAACTCTTTTTTTGATCATTCAGGCTTGTTTTTAAATTGTATTAATTTTACTTTTCTTAGCCTTATTTTTTGTTGTTGTTCTTTATTGATGCCCATTTTATATTTTATTAACTTCTGTTTGATCTTCATTCTGGAATTAATTGATAAATTTATTTTATAATTAATTCATTTCTTTGATTCTAACTTCTTAAAGTGAAAGGAAAATTTCACTGGCTGTGGTAAGCATCGGGGTTGGAAATTCCTTGTTTTCTTTCAGCACTTTTAAAAATATCTTTGCCTTGTTGTTTGTCCCCATAGTTTCTGATGAAAAGTCTGCCATCTTCAAAATCACCATTGCATTTTAAGGGATGTGTTGTTTTTGTCTGTTTCGAGATTTGCTCTTTATCTCTCCTTTTCAGTAGCCCACTCTAATGTGAGGTTTGCTGAGCTTCTTCAGTCTGTACGTGTAGATCTCATAGACTTCTAAAGAATTAGCAGCACCAAGAGGGAGCAAAACAAAATGTGCAATTAATGATCTGAAAGGAAGTACAATCTCTCTAAACGTCTTTTTCTCTCAGCTGTGATTATTGATCATTGATCTTTTTTGGCTATCTCCAAACTGTATTCCTCAGGTCCCTATCATGGTAGGCCACGTGCAATCCAGACTTGAAGCAAGAGAGTCTCAGGAGTTCTGAACTGGCACTCAGCAAACACTGATTCTTGCTTCTGCTTATCACTCGCTCTATGCCAGCTCCAGCACATTTGGGTCCATAGATGACAAATGCTACTTAAATCCAGAAGGTGAATAAAACCCGTCGGCAGGCTTCCACGCAAATCAGATTTACATCTAAGATCATGAACTTTGTTTAGCATTTATGTAAGAAGTTTGGAGTAAACACAGTTAAGGCTTAATGTTGCACTCATGGAAAGACAGTCAGTAGCTATAAGGTACTGAGAATTCATCAAAAGAAGGTACTGACACTTCACAATCAATACACATAATGGGGTCTTCCTTCCAACCAAAATTAAATGCAGGAATGGTTTGTATGTTTACCAAGATTATACAGTCTTGGCTTTTTGAGGTGACAGCAGATGGTCCGATAAGAAGTGGCAGGACGAAGTGCAGGCAACCAGCATTTCATCTCAGGCTCTCTTAACCATGAAATCTATGAATTTATGCTTAACTAAGCGACAAGGGTGGGGCGGGGGAAGCATGAACAGTCTTAGGGCCAGTTAGGGTGACTGGCTGTACCTTGTAGTTCTCAAGAGTAATTAGATCTTAAGCATTTTATCTATCTTACTTTCTAAAAGAGAGTGTGCTTTTCTACTTTTCTTAAAATGTCATTCATCAAAAAATGTCACTTACACATGCTTGTACTGTTTCATTTAGTTTTAGATACTTTGTGACTTGGCTTAGATCATTTTTATTTCTTATTTCCAAGCTCCAGATTCTTAGCCAAGTAAGCATCAGTTCTGACTCTATTTTCCAAATTCTATCATTCTTTAAATATCATTTGGGATGATTTCCAGTACTTCCTTGATTTTCATGTTTTTCTCCTTTGTTTTTCACAGAGAACACTGATAGACTATGTCCACATAGTTTCCAATATGTACCAGATAACTTAAATATGAATCTTGATCTCAGGTAATTATATATCCAGAGAAAAAAAATGAATATATAGAATATTTATAATTTTAAAAGAACTAAAACCCCATTTGAAAAATTATATTCAAATTTTAACTGTCAGGTAAGTAAAATTTGACAAAAAAATGTAGTTCTCTTTAATTTGTTTTTGATTTTGATATGACATGTTGTTCGTAGAGAAATTACAAGAACAGTACAAAGAACACCCTTAGTCTCTTCATTCAGATTCCCTGGTCCTGAACATACTGCTTGCTATTGCCTGATCACTGTTTCTCTTTCCTAAACCACTTTCCCTGAGTAATTTTAAATCCAGTTGTAAACGTAAAATCTCTTCATTCCTTAATACCTCAGTCTGTATTTCCCAATTATTCAGAGGAAATTATCCAGAGTAAATGTACTTTTTTAAGCTGGGCAACTAGCATTGACATAATACTATTATCTAATTTATAGACCTTTTTCATATGATACCAAACATCCCAATAAATTTCTCATAGAAATAACATAAAAATCCATTTTAGTTTATTGCAAGATCACACATGGATCACATCTTGTTTTCACTCTCGTGGTCTCTTTCAATCATGAATTCTCATTTTATTCACTGTGTTGAAATTCATTATTATCATTTATTTTCATTCTCAGATTGTCTCCTATTTAACAGGTGGGACCGTCAGACTGGCTTCTATGATCTTTTTATTTTTTTTTAAATAAGTAGTTAATAATTATACATCTTTATTGGTTACAGTCTGATGTTCCAATACATTTAGACCATGTATGTTGATCAATGTAAGAGTCTTATCTTGTCCATATTCTCAAATATTGATTATTTCTTTGTGGTGAAAGTGTTCCAAATCCTTTCCTTCAGAATGTCTTGAAATGTAAAATGCACTTGTTAACCCCTGTCACTTTTGTGTAATAGAACACCATCACGGATCCTTGTAGGTGGCCCTTTGTAGCCTGGAACAGCTTCCTCCCTCCCCTGTTCTTCCGGTCCTCCCTGGCTTCTGGCTATGACAACTCTACTCTCTCCACTTGCTTCAGTTCAGATTTTGTAGATTCTGCACATGACTGAATCATGTGACATTAGTCTTCCTGTGCACGGATTGTGTGACTTAACATTAAGGTATCATGCATTCATAACTATTCTGGAAAAATAAAATATTTTTAAACTCAGGCCTACTTTTTCAAATGTATTCGAATTATTTTTTGAAAATTATTGGATGTTGTGTTTTCAAAAAAAAATGGTACTGTGTGTAGAAACATTTAATTTATGACAACCTAGAAAATAATTTATAATAATTAGAAAATAATTGCCAATCCTTCCTTTGGTTGATGATTTAATTTACTATTTTTATTATGTAATTAAAAGCAATGTTATTATGGTTTTCTATTTTAGTGTTAGACCAATATGAGAGAGAGAGTCTGCTACCACTGGAAGATTTTAGATAGATTTTACCTACGTTCTACAGCAAAAAGTTGAGTATAGAGTTTCTGGATCAAGGGTATTAAAAATGAATAACTGATTTTCAAACATTTGTTTTAATAGTTGGCAGGACTCAAGCTAAAGCCAATAAACTGATAAAACACTGTTTATCCCTGGATATGATGAACAAAAAGTCTACTTTCTTTATTTAAGATAATTAAATATAGGGAAGAACTGGCAATAAGAAGAAGTCATTGGAATAAATGTATTTCCTTTTTATAAGATATGTTTAAGGTAAGACCCTCTTAGCCTTTGGCTATTCCTAATTGCAAAGCTGTCTAACTTCAAAACTAAGTGACCTCATAATATATCCATTTACATCTCTGGGAGTGACAGAGATTTTGAAGGCTAAGTCAAAAGCATGATCAATTGCATCTTGATCCCAGTCAACAACAAGTTTCAGTGTTTTCTAGAAGACTTTAACCGCCAACTCCTTGCTCTCGTCAAAAACTCAAAAGCAACTGAATAATGAAAATGGCTGATAAATCCTTTTAATTAAAGCAGCTTTAAGATCCAAGAAAAATCCTGAAATGTGCTGTCCATATTTGCGTTTTTTACAGCAGGTGGAGTGTTGAGTTCACACAATTCATTTGCTCTCAGCTTCAGCAAAATACTACCTGTTGGAGAGTTGTTCTTTGAAACGGACAGAGATAGAGCAAGAAAAAGTGATAATGAATTGTAGGGAAATCTCGTGATTCATACTCCAAGCTGCCTGGTCCCCTCCATTCCCACCGCCAATGCTCTCTTACAGGTAATCAAAAACTGCCTCTGTAATAACTCCAGAGCTCCACCCTGATGACCTGCCATTGTTTCTTCATAGTGGATCCTGCACTTCAGATGACTCTTCGTAAAGCCAACTTTAAAATAATGAAAATTAAAACCCAAAGTAACAACATTCATATGCTTTTCCATTTCTATTAAAAAAAAAATCCTAGCCTGGCATAGTGGCACATGCCTGTAATCCCAGTCACTTGAGAGGCTGAGGCAGGAGGATCGCAAGTTCAAAGCTAGCTTCAGCAACTTAGTGAAGCCCTGAGCAACTTAGTGAACTCTGTTGCAAAATAAAAAATTAAAAAAGGGGCTAGGGATGTGACTCAATGGCAAAGTGCCCCTAGATTCAATCCCTTGTTAAAAAAAAAAAAAAAAAAAACTTAAAATCACTAGCCCTGGCTCCATTACTACTTCCCACCCCACCCCCACCCCCCACCACCACTAAACTATATTCAAATACCTGGCTCCACATCTTTACTGCATTCTTCCCCGTTTTTACCTCCCATTCCATGTTCGGTGTTTCTTGAACAGGCTCCTGTACCTAGTTCAAATAAATTCCTTGATGTCTTGTATTCCTCAGTCCCTGGTCTCTGTAGGAGCAGGTCTAAATTCAGCCAGAAAACATAAAACTTTCTCCTCCATCACTTTAGACTTCACCTATACATCTCTCTGTTTCCCACTTAACCACTTTCTACCTCACAGCATGTTCATTTAGGTTCATTGAGGGCTCCTATATGGTTCCTCACACTCCAAAGTCTTTACTGTGTGGCTTTGTAGATGATAAACTCTCAAAAATAATGTATATAAAATAATTTGAATAAAAGAGCCAAGTGCCTAATTTTAACAATATTTTTCCTTAATTGTCTTTGTCATTAGCAACTAGGTTGCTAGTGAGGGCTTCAAGGACAATGATAAAATTGGTATTACAATCTGTAATAAAAAGTGACCACTGTTAGATAGAAGCAGAAAGCTCGGTCCCATAGTTGTTTGTAGTAATGAGGTAATTAAAAAATATGTCTAGTGTACTTGAATAATGAGCTAAGGAGATTTTTCAGTCAAGTGTTGAAATGGCCAAAATGTTGCTTTCAGATGCATATTATTTAAAAAAAATGATTTTTCCAGTTTTCAAGAAAAATTTTGAAGATACATAAAGGAGAAAAGGTTTGGTTCATCCTTAGTCTCTTATACAGAAGAAAAGTTTCAGGGAAAATACTGTAGTCACCCCAGCCAGGAACAATACATTCTAAGACTGAAACCATAGACAGCACAAAACCTATACACAACATATATTTTCCTAGATGGAGAAACCAAATTTAATGTATTTTCTGTCTTAAGGAAGCATTTATCACAGACTGTGGCTGTAACTGTTTTGTTTTGTTTTTAATTGGACATGTGAAGGCAAAAATAGCACAGATTCCACACCCGTCTTCACAATTTCATCTTCTCTTTGGCCTATCTGAAACATCAGCATCACTACTTTTGTACTTTGCAGTCATTATTAATTAAAAAGAGTCACTTGAACACAAGGGCTGCAAAACCATGACAACTGATTGGGTAACTAATAGAGACTAAATGACTAACAGGTGGGCAGCATATACATCATGGATACACTGGATTAATGGATACTACACACCACTATGGACTTATATGGTATAAGGTTTCAGTATACTACTCAGAACAGCATGAAATTTATGAATTATTAATATCTAGAATTTTCTACTTAAAATTTTTGGACTGAGTTGACCATGGAAAAATGAAACTTTATTAATCAAAACTTAATATAAAGAGATACTATCTAAGGTCTACTAGTAGAGCATGGTTACTGGTAAACCTTTCAAGTTTGGACTTTAGAAATCTTGAGTGAGACTTTGGTCAGACCAAATATGTTTGCTTAGTAGAATCTAGAATTCTTAAGGGTATGCCTCATTGATGGTCTCTACCAGACAAAATAAAACTAAACAAAAACAAAACCCTTTCTGAATCTTAATGAAATGCTTTGTAGGCCCTTTAAACTGATCAAAATGCTTCTAGGCATCTTACGTACAGCATTCTGCCTAAAGTATAAAAAAATGTTTTTATTGGGAGAAAACATTAAGATGGCTTTGGTGTAGTTTAGAAGATTACAATCTGATACACAGGAAAGTGACAAATTTTTTTTTGTTTGTTTTATTTTTGTGGTGCTGGGGATTGAACCCAGGGCCTTGTGCATGTGAGGCAAGCACTTTATCAACTGAGCTATATCTCCAGCCTGGAAAATAGCAATTTTTAAAGGAATATTTACCCTTAGTTAGGTCAGATTACAAGGAAAAGAGTCAATTTCAAAGGAATCCACTTTTGGATTACTGATCTTCTAAAAGTAGGAAAAAGAGAAGATGAAGATACCCAGTTGTAAATATGGGTCATTTCTTAAGGAAAAAGAAGGATGTTGCAAAGGGTAAATCCTAGACCCTTGTGTGAAGAGGTCGAAAGAGCCATTGTGAATCATTCCAGAGATTCTGACTGGGTCCTGGGCAAGGATGTGGCCCTACATTTCTACCTGAATTTCAGAACTGTTATGGATCAGTAAAAGTTTGGTACCCCCCTGCATGTTCTCTCTCTCTCTCTCTCTCTCTCTCTCTCTCGCCCTATCTTTGACTCAGAACTCTAAGTTGTATACACTGGAAGAGCACGCATCTTGCCTCTTCAATTCAGGGATCCAATCTAAGAAAAATCATACCCAGGAAAATGGTTCCAAAGAGACTTATTCACACGGGGAATGAGAACCTGCCTGAAACTCAGCCCTGAGGTAGTGGTCAGAAATGGTGTGTTTTACGTATGTAAGGAATCTAAAACATTTGTAATTATATAAAAGACTATGGCAATCTAAACATGAACACACATATTTTTCTACTTCTCTCAGTGAGAAGTAGAATATACATCTCCTCCCACTCCCACACTTGAATCTAGGCCAGCTTTAATGAGTAAGTGTTTTTGTTTTTTGATACTGAGAATTGAACCCGGGGGTGCTCAACCACTGAGCCACATCCCAAGTCCTTTTTTATATTTTGTTTAGAGACAGGGTTTCACTGAGTTGCTTGATGCCTCCCTGAATTACTAAGACCGGGTTTGAACTCGTGATCCTCCTTCCTCAGCCTCCTGAGCCGCTGGGATCACAGGTGTGCACCCAGAGCAGGGCATGAGTAGGTTTTTTAATAGATGGAGCGATCAATCTAGTTTTAGCAGGGATCCTAGAGCTCCCCAGAACATGGAGGTGCCCTGCTGAAACTGGGAAAGTGCCAGATGAACGGTATGAGTTGGTTACTGCGCCTGAAGTAATAGAAATCAGAATGAAAGGCTTCCAAAGATGGGTCTTAGAGAAAACCTGCTGAGTCCATCTGGCTCCCTTGAAATAATCACTCTGAGGGAATCCACCTGCTGCGTAGGAAATCTGACTTCTCTGACAACAAAACATGTGGGAAACTCAAGCCACATGGAAAGGTCCCGGAGAATGAGGCACCCCATGGAGAAAGAGAGGCCAGGAGTGCCACCATGCCAGCCAGGGGAGTGAATAAGCTATCTTGGAGACAGATACGCCGGCCCCACCCATCCCTGTGATAGAAAACCGCCCTGTGTATTCCAGGCCACATTCTTGATTCACAAAATCCTGATTACAAATGTTATTGCTATTTTAATTCATTAAGTTGTATGTAGTTTGTTCTATAGCAGCAGATAGCTAAAATAGAGATTCATTCATGAAAGTCAAGCAGTTCATGCACTTCCCTGGAGTGTGTAGTAGAGTGGTTTGTAAAAGAACACACATTCAAATTCTAATTTTGGATGAATTAATGAATAAATTGGCTGGTTGGAAAACTTGTTTTTTTTTTTTTCTTTACAAAGTTCATTGCTGAAAATCTGTCTTAAATGTATTCTTATTGCACATTTTTCTTTTTCTTTTTTTTCTTTTTTTTTTTTTTTGTCAGTGCTAGGAACTGAATCCAAGGCCTTCCACATGCTAAGCAAGCACTCTACCACTGAGCTGTGTCATCAGCCTCTTATACTTTTTCTTAACTTTAAATGTCACATAAAATTTTAACTTTATCTTTGGTCATTCAATAAACCATAGATTCTAGCATTTAGCTAGAGTTTGTTTTGAACTCATATCTAATATAAATATATTTTCTGCTATGCATTCTTTTCTTTTTTTCAAAATTTAGTTCTGGAGATGGGGTTGTAGCTGTAGCTGTAGCACTTGCCTTGCACTGTTGGGCACTGGGTTCAATCTTCAGCACCACATAAAAATAAGTAAATAAAGATATTGCATCCATCTACAACTAAAAACTATTTTAAAAATGTACTAATTAGTTATACATGACTGTAGGATGTATTTTGACACATTGTGTACAAATGGAGCACAACTTCTCCTTCCCTGGCTGAACACCGTGGGCAGTCACGCCATTAGTGCAATCATACATGTATACAGGGTAATAATGTTGGGTACTATTTGAGGTTTTGATATATTTTTTTGCACATTTTTAATTATTAACAAGGACTGATATTTCATTGTTTTTGCTATTTTTTTTAGAGATCCTCCAAGTAGCAAATATAAAATTTATTTAAGCACTAAAATAAATGCCATTCTCTTTTAACATTGCCAGCTAGTCTACTGAATTTTTTTGTAAATCTATGATACATATGCTTATACTCATTTTTTTCTGACATCTTGAAATTATTTTTTTTTACACTAATATGCCAGGAATAATTTCCTTCTTATTTATTATTATTTACTAATCATTATCAATATGCCACAATGACTCAGTAACAAAAGGAAAAAGTATTGGCTTGTGTTAGAAGTATGCAATACTGAATAAGTAAATACTTTTTTCTTTTTCTTTTTTTAATGGAATGGCTGGAATTACTGTAATTTCTTTCAAGAACGTATGAAAGAATTTTGGAGGAACTGTAAATGTTCATCCTTAGGTTTCATTAAACACAACTTAGATCATAATTTCTTATTCTTTGCTCACACTATGTAACAGAAAATTTAGTAGACATTTCACAATGAAAGTCAGAAGATTCATGCAGAGACACATAGCAGTGTTCTAGACTCTAATGATGATGATAAAATTGATCTCATAAGTGGAAGTTTAAACTGTGACGACTCAGATGATAATACCCTAAATTTACTTCAACTCAAGAATAGATAAGAGAACTGTGAATTTCTGCAACCAAAAATGAATTGTGATATTCTCACCCACTTAGGCATTCAATGATTCATCATGCATTATTTTACCAAAAAAGAACCTGGACCAAATATCTTTGCTTAAAGTATGAGTGACTATCTAAATTCATATTTTTAGTGAATCAAAATTCTCATGATGCAAGGGAGCCCTCTAGGTTTAAAGTAATTTATAAATTTCTAATAATATTATTTTTTCTATCACTTTATTGGTACCTCTATAAATTATTGCAAAAAGGGTTTAAAACATTATTAAAAAGAATCAATTATATGTAGGTGTTATCAAATTTTCTGGCATATGAAGGGTTAAAAAGGAATATAAACAAATTTAAGGATTGAAGAATTTTTACAATTATTTTTCTTCAATGACCTTCCAATTAAGAAGTACATTTTGCACCATCTTTGAGGGGAAATTAGCTTTCTAAATAAAGGGAAATAGTACCTCTTAAAATATCCATGATATATGTTGAAAATTTCAAGCTCTTTGATATTACAAATGGTGTACATAAATATCTGTGTAATTGCCAAGAGTGAAATTTCTCATTCACTGTCTTCCTATTTTTTAAGGAATACTGTGCTGAGAGCCATAGCCAAGTAGGAATGACGCATGGCATTTTGGGTTGAAAGGTGACCCTGCTCAGGGATTAGGGTGGCTCAGGGTTTAGGGTGGATCCTGCTGGGAATAGGCAGCTCCAGGATTAGGGCTAATCTGGCTGGGATTAGGAAGTATCCTGCTGCCTCAGGCACCAGCTCCCTTGGAGTTCCTGTTCAGTTCTCACAGGTTCTGAGAGAATTGGTGCAGGGAGCCGAGTGGAGGCAGGGGGTTCACGGGAAGTGTGGGTAGAGTGTCGGTGAGAGTTCAGGAATAAAGAGTTGCTGTTTGAATCTACAAGGCTTGTGTGGTGGCTCGGTTATTTTGTGCCCAGCCAGAATGCGGCAATACTGCTTTAAAATCTAAAATAAAACAAAGATGAAAGAAAATCTCAAGTTGTATCTTGATTAATTAAGAATAAAGTCTGACTACACAATTTCATGAAATGAAATTATTTTTTTTAATAATCCTATGACTTTTTACTCTCTTAGCTCATATTGAACTTGTAGTCAGCTTAAACACAAGTTTATTTTCCATGTGAATGCTGCCAGGGCTGATGTCTCCTTTTGTACACAGGTGCAAATTCTTTAACAGAAAAGAAGGAGTTTAAAATAATTGTTTTAAGTGAAGGAACATTAATTTGTTTATTTCCAACCAATCAGAATGATTTTTAATTTGAATTATGTAATATAAAGTTATAGTTTGATGCTTGAATCATAGCATTTACTCTTTCTCTTTTCTAATATTTTCTACTAAAAAAGCATACCTAACTGGATAAATAATAAAAGGGGAAACTATCAATTAATTATAAATTAAGAGTTAGTTATCCATTAAAAAAATCAGTGGTATATATGTGTAATAAGAATTGTAATGTATGAAGAAATGAATTGTGTGAACGTACTTTACATGCAAAGATATGAAAAATTGTGCTCTATATGTGTAATAAGAATTGTAATGCATTCTGCTGTCGTGTATTTAAAAAATAAAATGGGGCTGGGGATGTGGCTCAAGCGGTAGCGTGCTCACCTGGCATGCGCGGGGCGCTGGGTTCGATCCTCAGTTCGATGTTGTGTCCACCGAAAACTAAAAAAATAAATATTTAAAAAATTCTCTCTTTCTTTCTCTAAAAAATAATAAATAAGATAAAATCAATTAAAAAATTAGTAGTATAGTTAGTTTGCACACTCTAACATGGGCCAACATAATAAATACAGCATACTAAGTTCCAATTTGAATTTAAATTTTTGTACATATTTAATTGATCTGACAGAATAATTGCATGAGCAGTTCTAAATATCATGATGATGACTTTTTTTCTTTATGTAACTGTTGCAAACCAAAGAGAGGGGAGGCTATTTCATTTCCTACGAATATGGAAAATGAGGGGGGTATATGGAAACTTGGTATATTTATACTCAAATTCTCCTTAAACCTAAAGCCAGCAACTCAGGAGGCTGAGGCAGGAGGATTGTGAATTGAAAGCCAGCCTCAGCAAGTTAGCAAGGCCCTAAGTAACTCAGCAAGATCCTGTCTCTCTATAAATTATGAATTTGGAATGTGTCTCGGTAGTTTGCAGGGTCAATCCCCTGCAAAACCAAATACAAAACCTAAAACTGCAAAACAAATCCTATTAATTTACAATAATAACAGTCTAAAATAACATTCTTTAACAGAATAATTATGCCAGCCATGGGCATGGAAAATTATTCATAGTACATATCTTAAGCAACAATTTATTTTTAAAACATATGAAATATCTCTATACATTAACTCAATCATCCCAGTACAAATAAGCCAAAATTCAGACACCAGCCAGAAGATATATTCATTAGCATATGGACAATTGTAAAAAGTAGAAGTGCATAACAAAATTAGTCATCAGGGAAATGCAAATTTACAACTACCATCAGATTCCATTAAAATAGCTGAAATAAGGCTGACAACACTAAATATTGGCAAGGGGTTGGGAGCAACTGGATTGCTGGTGGGAATAGGAGAGGGCTCAGCACAGTTGGAGAACCTCCTGACAGACTACTGTCTCTTCATACAATAATTATTGCTCAGGAATAAAAAGGATAAATGAAATATACCAAAATAGGTATCATTGATGAGTCTCATAAAATATTGTTCTATAAGAGTAATCAGATATATTATTAGAAATTACATATTGTATGAGTCTTTATGTAATGTCCAAGAAAATTCAAAATCTCTTGCTGATTGGGACAGTCAGAAAGATTTTCATCGAGTGAATGCCAAGGTCTGAACAGAAGCAATCTTAAGGAAATTATCTGGGTAACAGAAATGTTCTGTTTCTTCCTTGGGTAGGAGCACGTTCCATTACCACAATCACTAGGTTTGTAAATGTCTATTCTTAAAATCACTGACTTTTATCAATATTATTCATTAAAGTGAAAAGGTCTGTGCTTTAGATGTTATATGAACTATACTTCATTATAAATACTTGAGAGTAAACACTTTAAATATGAATGCTGAAACAGACTTGAAATTCACAAAAACAAAAGTTGAAGAGAGTATTTTATGTGAAAAAGATTGCATTGGTGTTATGGTTTAGATGTGGTGTCTCCCAAAAGCTTGCGTGTGAAACATTGCAAGGTTTGGGGGAGAAATGACTGGATTATAGCCTTAGCCTAATAAGTAAATTAATCCCTGATGGGATTGAGTGAGTTGTAAGCAGGCAGGTGGGATGTGACTGTAGGAAGTGGCTCATTGGGGGCATTGCTATGGGATATATACTTTGTATTTGGGGAGTGGAATCTCTCTCTGCTTTCTGATCTTCACGTGAGCCACTTCCCTTCACCATCCTCTTCCACCATTTTGTTCTGCCTTACCTCCAGCCTCAAGGAATGGACCCTGCTGTCTATGGATTGAGAGCTGGAAAATCGTGAGCCCCTAAATGAACTCCTCTACAATTGTGTTGGTCGGGTCTTTAAGTCACTGTGGCAAAAAAGCTGACTAAAATAGTTGGGTTGTATGAATTAATTGTAGGCTTTGTCTAAAATATGGAGTATACCTAGAAATGATTATATATTATATGACTAAATAATAGTAATAGTAATAATAATAATGTTTCATATTATTTTTCCATAAACTGGAGTTGGACTAGCAAGGATATTAGAATTGGAGGGCAGTGACCTGCCCTTGGTTATTATGAAATCCCATCAAACTCAGCAAAAAATTTCTAGAACTACTTATGTTTATGATTTTTGGCATGATGAAATACTGAGGTAAAGCTAGCCAGATGACTCTTGCAAAACATTCTCTGAAAGTGTTATGACTTTACAATGTGAATTACAGAGAAATATTACAGGTCTGTTTCTAAGATAAAGGATGCATGCAGTCTTTCAAGATACCCTTTTGAGAGTATTTAAGTACATAGTAAAAAAAATTGCCACAGTATAATTGTTATTATGTTAATAAGAATGAAAACATAATACTGAATCCTGTATGCATATTGATAGAGCAGCCTGGGAGTTTGGAGTAAGGTATGAGGAACTAACTTTAAGCAAGCTGGTGGTAGTAACACTGAGATGATTATTTTTTAAAAAAATTTTACCTTATAAGCAAAATGTGATTGCAATGGACAAAGGTGGGAAATGGTGCATTAATAAATTCCTGTAACAGGTAAAATCATTCTCTCTAGTTATCTATAGATTAGACTTACAGAATAGCTTTAAATTATTAGTGTAGGAAAGCTTAAAGTTTTCATTTATTGCTATTTCAAAAGTCTTCTACAAAACCTCCAGCCTTTTTGAAATCAACATTGTTTTTTTCTTACTTTTGACAAGTACGGTTTACAAGCTAAACACATTGGAAAATTCGGAAGGCTAATTTAATGGATTTTTAATGTATGTTAGCAAAAAGTTTACATCCTAAAAGTCAGATTTGTTTTCCTATGGATGTTGGTAATAATTGTTCTGTATGTGCATGTGTGTGTGTATGTGTGTTGTCTGTGTCCACGTGCATATGTGCAGTGCGATGAAAACTATACTTCCTTTTAAATTCTTGTTTCCATGTTTATTCACTGTTAGAATTTGTTGATTCCTATTCTTTATACATCTGTCACCCAAAATAGCCTTCAGGTTGCCCTGAATTACCCCTTTAAAACATTCTGACATTTCCACAGCAGTTCCTGAGCACATTCCATACTTCTGTATTCTCTTTTAACCCTGATTAGCCTCTTAGAAATAAATGCAAGAGGCCAAGTCCTGCCTTAAGATGTGCTGTAAAATGCACAAATTAGATCAGCTGTGTTTGACTAGAAAACAGAGGAACAGATGGACATGGGAAACCATATGGAAGACCAGTGCACTTCCACTAGGCACAATGTACATTTATGTGTGACCTTCATTTTTAAGGAATTACTGCAAATTCATTCATTTCTACAAATGCTGTTATAGTTAATGATTATTATTTGTATTCCACAATTGTTAGATTGACTTATTTCATAGAGATGCCATTTTTACTTTTTGCTTTTTTTTTGGTACTGGGAATTGGACTCAGGGGCACTCAACCACCGAGCCACATCTCCCGCCCTATTTTGCATTTTATTTAGAGACAGGGTCTTACTGAGTTGCTTAATGCCTCACTGTTGCTGAGGCTGGTTTTGAACTCCCCATCCTCCTGTCTCAGCCTCCCAAGTCACTGGGATTACAGGCATGTGCTACTGTACCTGGCCATTTTTATATTTTTGATCATATTTAAATGTTAAGTATTCAAAAAAATCAGTTTTCCAACATTTGTAGGTGAAAAGTGCAAGGAGAAGGGCAGAAAGGACAGGGATATTACTAAAACAATTAAAGGAAGTCAAACATTATACTCAATGCATTAAGTCCCATAATAACTCAGCAAGAGAGTTAAGGTTTCCCACATTTTATAGTGTAGACATTGAAGTGTGGAAATAAAGAGGTAAACATGAAAATTGACATCTTGTCACTCTGAGGTCAAAACATACATTGTTGTGTTGAACTCTTCTTTCAAAGAGGTTAATTTACTACTAAAACTGTTGTGTTTCTGTTCAATGTTTAGTAAGACCTCATATTACTAGAGCTTTCGAGTAAATAAGTTAATTTGAATAATGAATATTTGTAGGACTATTAGTCATAGGACTATTTTTAACCAATAGGGATAGAAATATATATATCTGCCTTCACAATAATATCATCAAGAAATATGTGAAGACACAAATATCCACTGAGGGAAGAGGGCAGGGGTAGGGAAAGAGAAGGAGAAGGGGAGGGACTGGGCTCCTAATTAGAATAAGATATATTAAATGCTTGTATAACTGTATAAAAAATGGATTCTACTGTCATGTATAACTAAAAAAAAACCAATAAAGTAAAAATTTTTACTAAAGAACAAAACAAGAAATACTCGAGTTTTTTTTTTTCCACAACTATGTGCAACATTTGAAATCTTATTGCAAAATTGACACTATCATGTATAGCCGGAGTGTAAAGATATTTGCTCTCATGCTACATGGTCCCATCCATTTAGTTTGGGGCTTGCTGTTCTCTGCCTTTTGTAGTTTGTCAGTTGTATTGCTCTTTGTTAGATATCACTTTTTCCTGTCAATATTTGTTAAATAATATGTACCACTTTCTCCTAAAATTAAGGCCTCTGATATGACTTAAGTTTGGGTAGTAAGATAATGAGTCTATTGAAACTTTTTTAAATTTTAATATTAATTTTATTGGTATATTAGAGTTATATACAATAGTTGGTTCTTTTTACATAATCATACATGCATGGAGTTTAATTTACTCCATTTTTGTCCCTGGTGCCTCCCTCTTTCCTTCCTCTTCTACTTTCACCTATTCCCCTTCCTCTACTCCACTGGTCATCCTTTCAGTTATTTATTTCTAACTGGTGCTTTACAGATATTCATAAAGTTGGACTTCACTGTGGCATGTGTATGCATGCACATAGAGCAATTTTGTCAAATTCATTCTGTATTTCCTCCCCTACCGTCCTCTCTCTCTCAATCTCTCCTTCTACTCCACTGATCTTCCCTATATCTTTATGATATCTGACTCCCACTGTCCCACTTTTCTTTATTTTGCTCTACCTTCTGCATATGTGAGAAAACGATTGATTCTTGGTTTTCCTAGTATGATTTATTTCACTTAGCATGATGTTGTACAGTTCTACCTATTTATTGGCAAATGCCATAATTTCATTCTTTTTTTATGGTGGAATAAAACTCCATTGTGTGTGTGTGCATATATACACATAATTTGTATATATACATATATAATCATATTTTCTTAATCCAGTCATCCATTGATGGCCACCTGAGTTCTTTTCATACCTTGGTTATAGTGATTTGCACTGCTATAAACATCTCTGTGACTGTAACACTATAGTTTGCTGAATTAATTCTTTTAGGTGATACAAGGAGTGGAATAACTGAGTCATATTGTGATTCCATCCCTAGTTTTCTGCTATGAGTTTCACCCTGACACCAAAACCAGACAAAGATATATCAAGGAAAGAAAACTCCACATCCATGTCCCCGATGAACATAAATGCAAAAATCCTCAGTAAAATATGGTTCCACCATATTTAAAAACACATCAAGAAGATAGTGCACATGACTGAATGGGTTTCATTTCAGTGTTGAAAGGTTGGTTCAACATACACAAATCAATAATTGTAATTCACCACTGAGACTTATAGTTAAGAATCATATGATTATCTCAATAGACACTGAAAAAGTATTTGACAAAGTCCGGCACCCATTCATGTTAAAAACTGTTCAAGGATCCAGAAATAGAAGGGAATTACCTCAACATTATAAATGTTATATATGACAAACCCAGTGTCAACAGACTGAACAGAGAAAATCAGAAAGCATGTCCCCTAAAAACAGGAGCTAGACAGGATGTAGACTCTTACCACTCTTATTCAACATGGTTCTTAAAACTTCAGCCAGAATAATAATGAAAGAAAAGGAAATTAAAGGGATACAAATAGGAAAAGAAGATGTCAAATTATCTCACTTGATAGCATAATCCTTCATTTAGAAGGCAAAACAAAACAAAACCTCCCCTAGAAGATTTCCAGAGTTGATGAACAAATTTAACAATGTAGCAGGATCCAATATCAACATAGGTAAGTTTATTGCTTTCCCATACTGCAATAATGAGTCTGTGAAAAAGAAACTAGGAAAATTATCCCATTCACAAAAACTTCAAAACATAAAATGTAAAGAAATCTTTTGAATAAATGGAACCAAGGAGATTAAGGACTTCTCCAGTAAAAACTATAGAATACTGCAGAAAGAAATTGAAGAAGACCTTAGAAGATGGAAAGACCTCCCATGTTCTTGAAGAGGCAGAAAAAGTATTGCCAAAATGCCATACTACCAGAAGTTGACAAATTTTATGCAGATGAAATGCAATCCCTATCAAAACACCAATGATATTCTTCACATAAATAAAAAAAGAAAGAAAAAATAAAAATTAAAAAAAATATATATTTCTAAAATTCATTTTGAAGAATAAGAGACCCAGGATAGCCAAAGAAATCCTGACCAAAAAGAGCAATGCTAGAAACATCACAATACAGGTCTTCAAATTGTACTACAGAGCTATAATAACAAAAACATCAGCATACTGGAATCAAAATAGATGTGAAAATCAATAGAATAGAATAAAAAACAGAAGCAAACCCTCATAGGTGCTGTCATCTGAAACTTGACAAAGGTGCCAAAAAACATAAGTTGGAGAAAATATAGTCTTTTTAACAAATAGTGATGAAAAAGCTGGATATCCTTATGTAGAAGAATGAGACTTGAGTACTATCTCTTACCCTGCACAAAATCAACTCAAAATGGATGAGATCTAGGAATTAGACCAGAAACTCTGCAACAGCTAGAAAAAAAAGTTTGGCCAACATTTCAACACATCTGCCGCAGTCTGGCTGGGCACAAATCAGGAGCCACTGAAGCAGGAACAAACTTTATTTCTGAACTTCACCAGCACACTCCACACATGCTCCTGGGAACTCCTCCCGAACCATGCGGCTTGACCAGGAACCAGCCACTGGAAAATCTCCTCCGGAAATCCCTCCTCCTGCATTTCCTCAACCAATGGGAACTCGCCTGGAATCCCCAGGAATCCCCATGAGAACTCCAAAGTAGCTTGAGAACTGCAAAGTAGCGCCTAAGTGGATAGTAATGCCTCGCCTGTCAACCAATACTATTGGCAAAATGCCAGGGGCCATTCTGACTAGGTTGTGGCTCTCAGCACACATTGACTCTGGAACTGTTTTCCTTAACAAGATTCCTAAAGCCTAAGAAATCAAACCAATAATCAATGTGCGGTGTTGAGAGCCACAGCAGCCCCAGCAACATCTAGCTGATTGGCTCCTCTGCGGTGATGCTCATTGGACTGTTTCCCTGCCCTTTCAGACCACGGAGCTGCTCATTGGGGGACTTTTTTGGCTCCGCCCACGTGACCCAGCCAATCGGCCTCAAGAGCAGGAGGATTGTGGGAGGTGGAGAGAAGCTGGTGTGGGAGAGAGAGGCTTGTGGAAAGCCGGTGGTGGCAGTTGAGGCTCTGAGGGTTTTTCCTGAGAGACTATTTTGTTTGTCGTGTGTGGTTCTAAAAATAAAGTTAGTTTCTTTTGACAAGTGGCTCCTGATTGTGCCCAGCCAGACTGCGGCAGTGCGGGACAGCATCAGATCAAAAAGTTTTTGCACAGCAAAGGAAATAAGAATGGGAATAGAGAACTTACAGACTGGGAGGTGATTTTGCCAGCTACTTCTCAGTTAAGGAATGAATATCCAAAATATATGAAGAACTCAAAAACTTAACACCAAAAACAAAGCAAAACAAAAATACCTAAGTAATCCAATTAATAAATGGGCAAAAGAATTAAAGAGATACTTTACACACACACACACACAGAAAAGGAAAAAAAAAAGAAAAGAAACACAAATGGCCAGCAAACATATGAAAAAATGTTCAGTCTTTCTACCAATCAGAAAAGTGTGAATCAAAACTACATTGAGATATCATCTCACTCCAGTGAGAATGGCAATTGTCAGAAAACAACTAATAATAAGTCTTGGTGAAGATGCAGGGAAACAGACACACTCCTACATTGTTGGTGGGATGGCAAATTAGTGCAACCATTCTGGAAAGCAATATGATGATTCCACAAGGAACTAGAAATGGAACCACAATTTGACATGGCTGTCCCAGACCTTGGTATTTAACCAAATGATCTAAAAACAGTGTACGTAGAGGTACAACCACATCCATGTTTATAGCAGTGCAACTCACAACAGCCAAGCTATGGACCAGCTCAGATGCCAGTCAACAGACAAATGGATTAAGAAAATGTGTTTTCTATATACAAAACATTTGGCCCTAAAGCAGAATTAAATTATGGCATTTGCTGCTAAATGGATCATACTGGAGAATATTATGCTAAGTAAAAGAAGCCAGGCCCCAAACTCAAGGGTTGAATGTTTTTTTCTCATATGTGGAAGCTAGATTAAAATAGGGGTAAAAAAGCAGGTGTGTCGTGGGGAATCCCATGAAAATAGAAATCAGAGCAGTATGAGAAGGAGATTGAGGGGAAGGGAGAAGGGATGGGAAAATGGAGGAATAATGGAGTCAATCTGACCAGACTTTCCTAGGTACATATATGGATAACAGAGAGGATTTCACATTTATTTATATCCACAGTGCAATGATTTCAATAAAATTATAAATAAATAGAAGAAAGATTAGTTAGTAGAGGAAAAGGAACATGGAGAGAGAAGAGGGAAGGAAAAGGGGAAGTACTGGGTCTTAATTATTTTCCATGCTTGTATAATTAGGTAAAATGAACTCTGATACTGTGTATAACTATGATGCATAAATAAATAAATAAATAAATAAATAAATAAATAAATAAATAAACAAATAAATGTTTTTTAAAGATTGAAATCCTGTCATTTGTGACAACATGGACAGGATCAGAGACCATTATGCTAAGTGAAAGGAGCCAGGCACAGAAAGGCAAGTACTGTGTGCTCTCACTCATATGTGCAAAGTTAAAACTTAATACTATGGAAATCGAGAGCCAAATGATGGCTACCAGAGGCTGAGAGGAGTGGGGGGGAGGAAGGGATGGAGAAAGGTGCATCTATGATGGAAAAGCAGCAATTAGATAGCAGTAAGTTCTGGTGTGCTCTTGCACAGTAGGGGGACCACAGACAAGTATTTATTGTATTTCTCAAAGAGCTAAAATAAAGAATTCTGAATGTTTATGCCACATACACGAAAAAGGCAAATTTTGAGGAGGTAGATATGATTAGTCTAATTTAACATTACATGACATACAAATGTGGTAAAGTACCCCATTAACAAATATATATATATATATATGTATATTTTATGTTTTATGTATGTTAACATAAATTTAATTTCAAGAAATAATTATGCATGTGTTTTGTGAGTATGCTAAATACATCCAGTAAGGAAGTGGGCTATTAAAAATTTCTTCTTATTATTATTATTATAAATCTGGATATATTTCAACTTTGGATGGTCAATATTTGAAGAAAATGCCTAATCAAAGCAAAGTCGACGATCAATACATATTAATCTGCATTTGCTTAGTTTAGAGAGCTCTGAAACCAGTAAAGTACAGGATACCATTCCTGAAACAAAGAGCTTACAGTTTTATGTAAACAAACAAATTAAAAAAAAAATGAGGGGAGAAGGAGGATCTAGCTTCTCAAGAAGATATTCATAAGAATAAAAAATTATCTAGGTTAGAATTACTTGTATAAGAGTAATATCATAAAAATTTAAAAATCACAATAATATATGTATACCATTACAGAGGCAGCATAGTTTTTAGAGGTTTATGAAAAACCAAGACCATCATTATAGTTTTTCACCCAATTGATTTGAAATCATTAGAAATCTAATGGTAAATAATACTATCATGTTTGCCATCCTATATTAATAACTTGTTAAATTTTGGTCTATGACAATTGTTTGCTTCCAGAAAGGAAAACAAAATCTATTTTAGAAAACAATTTTTAATTGTAATCATGAGCCAGATTTTCAAAAGACTCAGGACCTCATTTCAGGGAAACACAGCTTTTGTCTTCTACACAGGAATGCTGAAACTGGTCATTTGACCATGAACTCCCCTCTGGGAGATCCTTCCTTCTCTATTGTCGCCATTCACCACATCTGAGGATGGAAGAAGATACCCGCTCTGCTCCCTGCCTGTAAGTGCTCCTGCCTTTAAGTTACATGATGTTTTAGTCAGCTTTACCCGCTGCTGTGACTAAAGGACCCCAGCCAGCACAATTATAGAGGAGGAAGAGTTTATTTGAGGGCTCATAGTTTCAGAGGTCTCGGTCTGTAGAAGGATGACTCCAATCCTCAGGGCTAGAGGTGAGGATGAACATCATGGAGGGAGAGGGCGGCAGAGGGAAGCAGCTCACATCACGGTGATCAGAGAGCAGAGAAAGAGAATCTACTTGCCAAACGCAAATACATACACTAAAGCCATACCCCAATTCCCACTTCCTCCAGCCACACCCTACCCCTTTAGTCAATGCATTAACTCAATGCTAAGGCTGTAACCAGATCATTTCTCCTCCAAAACTTCTTGCATTGTTTCACATGTGAGCTTTTGGGGGACACCTCACATGCAAAACATAACACATGACAAGTATTTCTAGTCTCTTCTGGTTCTGATTATAGTTCACTTGTCAATAATGTTTCCCAAGAATTTTATTTATCTCCTACCTGCTTTATTTTAATGAGCTTTCGAGACATTAGCTGAACTTTTCAAGCCAGACCTGTCTTCTCTTTGCTGAATTTTGGATACTTTATTCCTGTCAACCTCCTGCTGGAGAAACATCATAGTCATTTTTTTTTTCTTGCCACTATTGAGGCAAACTGGAGAAATTACTTTGGTGGCCATATCTTTGATTGCTTCTAGTTAAGGGGCTAGAACTTATCTCCTCCTGACTCTTGACTTTAGAAACACCTTCATCCATATCACAATTTTAGCAAATTCTGATCATCTATCCAGAAACCCTGGTATAAGACTGAAACATAGGAGTCCTCTGGTGCCTTTTACTCTTCTCATTCCTTGTGTCAAGCCCTATTGTTTTACCTATTAATGTCTCCTGCTGGATTCCCGTCTGTCTTCATCACATCTCAAATGGAAATTCAAAGGACCTCAAATAGCTAAAATAGTCTTCGAAAAATCCAGAATTGCAAGCATTATAGCTTTCAAATGTTACTACAAAGATTTAGTGATCAAGACAGTATGGTACAATGAGGATCAACATATAGATGTAATAGAGTCCAGAAAAAGAAAAAAAAAATTCTAGTCAAGTGATTGTGGACTAGTGTTTCAAGATAAATCAATGATGAAAGTATTCTCCTCAGCAAATGATGTTGGCCTAATGGGATCTTCACATGCATAAGTGAAATTAGAATCCCTATGGAACACTGTGTACGAAAAGTACTGCAAAACAACATTTAAGCCTTAAAATGTGAGAATGAAAAATGGAAAACTCTTAGAAGCAAAAAGTAAATAAATAAATAAAACTTCATTATCTTCATTAAGCAAAGTTTTCTAAAATATGGAAACAAAAGAAAAAAATATGATAAAGAGGATGTATCAAAATGTACCACTTTGGTGCTGCGTATTATACCATTGGCAGAACTGAAAAGGAGCCCACAGAACAGCATAGAATGTATGCCAATCATCTATCTGATAAGAAAATGGTATTGAGAATAATACAAATAACTCTCACAACTCAAATGATGAAAAGATAAATAACCCATTTAAAAATGGGCAAAGGATTTGCATAGACATTTCCTCAAAGATATGCAAATGTACAATAAACATGTGAAAAGATGCTCAACAGTGTTAGTCATCAGGGAAATGGAAATGAAGCCCACAATGATCTACCACTTCCCACCCACTAGGATGACTATAATTAAAAAGAAGTACAATAACAAATGTTGGCAAGGATGTGGAGAAATTGGAGCCCTCATACAGTACTGATGGCAATACAAAATAATGCCTTCGATTTGCAAAATAGTTTCAGAGTTCTTCAAATGATAAACATATCATTACCATATGATGCAAGAGTTCCACCCCTACATATATACCAAGAGTACTACAGCAATATTTCCACAGAAAGACTTGTATATGAATGTGGAGAGCTACATAATAGCCCAAAACCAGAAAGCCAAATGTTCATTAACCATAAATGAATATATAATATGTATTTCACAGAATGAAATACTTGGCCTTAGAAAAGAAATGCAGTACTGATACACACACCACACCATGAATGAGCCTTGAAAACATTATTCTGAGGAAAAGAAGCCAGGCACAAAAAGCCATGTGTTGTATGATGTGATTTACTGAAATGTCCAATTAGAGAAATCCATACAGAAAGTGAATTAGTGGCTCCAGGAGGCTAATGGGAGGTGGGTTTGGTAACTGCTGGTGTAGATAGGACTTCTTTCTGGAGTGATGAAAATGTCGTGGAATGTTGTGACCATATTAAAAAACAAGGAATCACTCACTTTTATGTGGTAACTTACATGCTGTGAGAATTTCAATAACAACAAAACATACCACGTATACGCACAAGTTTAAGTTAATATACAACAAATAAATAACCCTATATAGGCAAGACCTAAGAAAATCATGTTTAAAGACAGGTTTAACTATTAAGTGGAAGTTTGAAGTTAGAGGGAAATTTATAAAATTAAATTTCCAAGAAGTCTTTATGAATCAGGTAGAGTTAATATTGGCCTTAGAATCTTTGTGGAAAATGGGTATTAGAGAAGAAATGTCATGACTTATGGTAAGGAATAGGGTCAAAACATGAAAGTATGGCTGGTAGTTAGGGCACAATAGACAGTTCTGAGAGTCATCATGGGGTTCTAATTAGCAAAAGAGTAGAAACTATAATCATGAAACCAAAAATTATTTGGGTGACC
This sequence comes from Marmota monax, assembly GCF_021218885.2. Lineage (NCBI taxonomy): Eukaryota > Metazoa > Chordata > Mammalia > Rodentia > Sciuridae > Marmota > Marmota monax. The sequence goes on along the minus strand of NW_026694501.1, from coordinate 3,232,203 downwards.
ACTAGGTGCCTGGAATTGTTATGCATTTGCATGTATTGTGTTACAACCAATTCGACCTTCCAGAGCTATGGCTTATTTATAACTGTTTTCATGATTTCTTGTTCTCAACCATAAAACCAAAACTTCTTCTTCTTTTTTTTTTTTGGTGGTGGTAGTACTAGGCATTGAACCCAGGGCCTTGTGCATGTGAGGAAAGCACTCTACCAACTAAGCTATGTCCCAGCTCCAAAGCTGCTGCTGCTTCATCTTTTTTATTAATATATTTTTTTTTAGTTGTAGATGGACACAATATCTTTACTTATTTTTATGTGGTGCTGAGATTCGAACCCAGTGCCTCTCACATGCAAGACAAGTGATCTACCACTGAGCTACAAACCAATCCTACCAAAGCTTCTTTCATAATAAAAGTGGGTAAACTATTCTGAATTTATTTGCTCTTGCCTGTGTAATCTGAATGTATCCCGCTTAATGGGAATAGGTGGTAGAAGATTCACTAATGATTTTTATTAGAGGGGTTAGCCCCAGACACCTCAGAAAGACATACATCATACAGGGTGTATAAACCATGTTACCTTCTCGATGTTAAAATTTCTAAATTCCAAAATGCATCATATATATTTGCATGAATAATTTTCTCTATACAGTTTTTTAGATAAGCACAATGAGTTGCAATCATACTGGGGTAACTTGCCTAAAGTCAATGCCAGAGTCTGGTTTTGAAAAAGGCTGTTTTGAGAGTCTGTGTTACTAACCACTACACCAGAACTTAGAATGCTTTGGAAAAATAAATCAAAGCCAGATTGTTTAGTTTCTTTAGTTCTAAACTGAATTTTTTGTTCCCTGCTAAAAGTTTAGGAAAAATAGTGTATTATATGAGTTTCCCGAAGATTGGTCAATAGAATTATGTATCCAGTAGATTGAAGGGTGTAAAATTTTGTGTTGGGAAAATTAATTTTAAGAGTACAATAATTATCATTTTGAAATTTACCAAGAAAATAAATAGTTTTCAAAGGGAGTTAGCTCATAAAAGGTGGATGGTATGGGAAGATTCATATTACCATGGCATATAATGGATAAAATAAGTTTTCCAGTGGTTTCTTGCTGTGCACAAAAATGACTTATGCTGTCAGTAGAACAGTGATTATACCCATTAGTGAAATATAAAAATTCAGCTCAATTAAATTACTTATGCTATTTTTTTCTTTTCCTATGAATATATTTTGACATTCAAGTACATCTTCATGAGCTAACAGAATTTGAAGCAGCTACAATTTATTCTGTTTCTAATTGTGGTTAAACGATTATGTGATTCATCAATAAACACACAGCTAAGTTTCACAGTATATCTTAGTTTACAGAGAGATAGTGACACCATGACATGCACTAATGGGAGGAGGGAGGGAATTGAATGCAGATTTGTTATTTCACAAATGCTTCCATAACTTAAAGTTTAATTTAATGTTTTGGTTGAAAGCTGTCATCATAGGAGAATACAGAAAAATAAATTTTAAAATGTAAACTATAGGAGAATACGACATTTCATCTCACTTAAGAGGTAGCAATTATTAACAGTCGCTTGGCAAGGGAAGACGAAGACAGCAAATGTGAATGATTTTTAAATTACTGTATATCTCCTCACTTACAATGCAACTAATTGAATCTGAAGGTTTGATTACAATAGCAGGCACTAAATCCTTATGAGTTTGTAAAGTCTATTTTAGTGTACATCTTCGATTAATATTTATTGGCTTGCATGAGTATCCTGTACATGGCTTTGTATATGCAGCAGAAAGTTCAAACAGATTTGCTGCTTCTCTGTGATAGTGCAAACAAACATGCATACACACACACACACACACACACACACACACACAACTCCCAATAAAAAGTCTACAATTACACTGGAAATTTTATATGTAATACAAATGTCATTTTCCAAAGCAATTTGAGAAATAAATAAGTATTCATTTTAATCTTTTCATTTGTTATCAAAGATGGTGAATATTGAGGTATAATGTTTGAATGCTTTAGTATGACATGTAATTTTAACATCACTCTCATTTTTGTTCTTACTGCCCAATATAAATCCCAGGGACCCGTGGCTACAACCTAGCATTGCAGAGAAGGGGAAGGGAGAAGGGCCACATGCAGAAGGGACCAAAGACACAGGCTGGCTTTACTTTGTACTCCCTCACTTTCTAGAGAAATAATTTAATCCTATGAGACCCAACTAACTCCACCACAAAAGCATTAATACATTCAAAAAGGTGAAGCCACTGTGACCTAATTACCTTCCACAAGTCTTACCTTAGAAAGGCTGAAAAGCCTCTCAGCCTTGCCACATTGGGGACCAAGTTGCCAGTGCACATACCTTTGAAGGGCTCACTCAAATCATAGCATTTTTTTTTTGTGTGGTGAATTTAAGACGAAACAACACAGCAGAACTTTTTTACACAAATAATACTTTAAGCAAACACCCAACAATTTTTAGCTTCATATTCACATAGTACAACTCCAATGCATATCAAGTCATTTGTTATAAAGTCATACACAGTGATGTGCTCAATGTTTCTTAAACTACTCAGGAGTAAACTTTCTATCATCTATGAGAGTGTCAGTAGCAGTACAATTTTCACACATATAATTAATTATTGTCTTTCAGGTTTGAGGACAGGTTGTGGTCTCTGATCAATCATCTATATATCTCGCTTCTCTGCCTCTCTCTCTCTCTATGTATATATCTTTCTCTTTCTCTCTTTCACACACACACACACACAAACACACACATAGACACACACGTACACACACACTTTGTCAGTCAACAGAAGATGGGAACAAGTCAAAAAGGAAAGAAGCCTTTTTGTAGCTGATGTTCTTGGAACATTTCAGTTGAAGAAAATAAGAGTGTTACATTCACAAAGAATCAGATAGACAGCATGTATGAACATATCTTCCTTGAATCCTCAGAATCCATTAAATAAAAACCACCAAGATAAAAATATTAAAGAAATTTATCAGTTAGGACAAGTTTATAGATAGACAGACAGCAGACAGTCAATGTATCTAGTGAAATCACAAGATAGGCCTGAAGTATACCAATCTGCCCTTGATCTGTGCTCTTAGGTTTTTGACTCTTGAGAGTTACTTTGTAATAATCAGGAATTTGTTAATGGAAATTTCATCTTCTGTCTTTGCAAAACAATCCATTATTCTGTTGATGAAATTTTAAAGTAACACAAAGCCAAAAAGTCATGACTCTCTTATTCTTCAGTACTGCACGTGTGTTTATTTACAAGGTGATTCTCAAAATTGCAATTACTGTCCTTGGTCCAAAGTACGTTAATTACAAGCATGAAGTTGGGCAGAAAAGCAAAATGTCATTGAATATTTTGGAACTTCTAAAAAATGAAGCTCAGTTCCTACTTCTGGTCAGAAATTTAGGCACAAGATATGGGAAGGTAACAGCAATTCTAAGTTTCATCTATGTTATTCTGCATAGTACCATGTTAACGTTAGATAAAGAAAGAACTGACTTTTTAAGTGTAATATGTTTCAAATATTTTAAGACTATAGGCAGAATGGTTTGTACTTAAAAATGTTAAGATAACATTTATGTGGCTGAAAAAATGATAATTTTGTTTAATTGATTTGTGTTTTGGAGCCTTATTAGCATTTTCATTAAAATGCATCTAGGCACATACATAGCAAAGAATATTACATGACTATGAAGTACGAGATTTATATTTACAGTCTTGTCATAAGTTTGTTTCATATAATTGTTTTCTCAGCATTCATTTTTTCTACACCTGAGATAAGTTGTTTAAAACCCAGTTGTAGCCAGGTGCAGTCGTGCATGCCTGAAGCTAGAATTAGACAGGCAGTCAGTATAGATAGGGCAATGTCAAATGGGTAGGAACAAGGAGGCCAATTTGGAAGTTGGAGAGGGATTGAAAGGCTAATGCCTTCAGAGCCCTTCCTTCACCCTAACCCAGAACCTGCCCCGGCTCCAACCTGTGGCTAAGATAACCAGTCTCAGGGATTGCCCTTCCCTACAGGGAGTTATAAAGTTGTTAATGTGTCTTGGGCTGCTCCATCCTGTCCTTCCCACTTCAGCCCACTGGTTTCCCACCTTTTCGGCCAACCCACCAAGCATTTCCTGGGCCTAGTCACAATGCAGGAAGGAGAGAGAGAAGGGGAAGAGATCAGGAGAACACAGGGAGCCTAGAACATATTAAAAAAAAAGGCAGAATTCCTTGCTTCTTGAGATACCAGGATACCAGCCATGGCCCCCTTCTTCCCCCCTGGGAGAAGTCTGTGTTACCCCTTTTTAAATAAACCCTGTTTTATAATGTTTGCCTTGGCGTGCTTCTCCAAGGTTCAAACTTCAACATGTGAGGGAGCTGGTGGTATGAATTCCAGAGACAGACAGGCTGAGAGAGGAGGATTGCAAAATAAAAATGAAGGGAAGGGAGGGGGGGATTGCCGCAGCCCGGCTGGCTGGGCAAAATAACCGGGGGATGACGAACAACTTCTGTACATTGATACAGCAGGAGTGGGAGCCATTTATTGTAGGACAGGAGGGGTATATATACATTCCACACAGCTTATCTTAATTAACATAAACTAGATACAGCAGTCAACCAATAAGGAATCTCCACACTTAATGGCTCACTGGCGTTACTTCTCAAACCACTCCCTCTGGCAAAATGTCAGGCGCCATCCAGACTTGTTTACAGACTGTAACAGCGGATAGGAAAAGAAAAAGCAGTGGAATGAATCTGACATAACCTTCCTAGGTACATACGTCAATACACTCAGGGAATCTCGCCGTCTTGTACACCAACAAGAATGGGGTCCTAATTTGAATAAGATATATTCCATGCTTGTATAATTATGTAAAAACTTGATTCTACTGTCATATGCAACTAAAAAGGACTAATAAAAAAAAAAGAATCACAGGAGTAAGAAGGGTTGATGAGGTTCACAAACCATGAAACATATAATAGGTTAATAGAATATAAAACAGGAATGACTGACTGAAGGAAGGAAGGAAGGAGGGAGGGAGGGAGGGAGGGATGGGGAATGTGCCTCAGTGGTAAAGTGTCCCTGGGTTTGATCCCCAGTACAAACAAAAACAAAAAGAAACAATTTTACTGCATCACCTTTGGTCTAGTTCAAACTTACCCTCCTCATGTGGTTTTCTGTCACATAGCCCACAAGTTCTTGACCTCAGTGGTCCCATGGCCCCAAACCCAACACACCCCGTACCTCTTGACCATAGTGAACCCTACTATGGATTTACTATGTAACTATGTGGTTACAGAGCTGTGTGAATAACTTTGCCCAGTTACCAGTGCTTTCTTTATGATATCAACTGCTTTAGCTTCCACAAATGAGTGAGAAATGGGGTCTTTGTTTCACATTCCTTAAAATAATAAAGCAATCCCATTTACAATAGCTAAATATCACTAAACATTCCTGAAACATGAGGAATAAATGTAGTCGAGGAAGCGAAACATGTCTGCAAAGAGAATTCTAAAACACTGCTAAAAGAAATCGGAGAGGACACAAAAAAAGTGAAACTTCTACCTTATATTGAGACCTTCTGAAACCTAATAATTCATTATGTGGTTCTCATACTCCTTGAAAATTATCCAGAATGTTGGCACTTCAGTGAGGTCACAGTCGCTTGAGACTGGAACCACATCTGTCCCGTTTGTGTTTATTCCCACAGTCCAGGTAAGGGTGACACACATATATTGATGTAAATAAGTGATCATAGGCTTCTTTTACATTTATTCTTAAAAGCAATTCTTAAGCTTGTTTTCATTTTGCTTATTCAATCCTGTTGTTGTTTGTTGAAGAAGCTATATGCTAAGAAAAGAGTGAGTTTGATTTCATGAAAAATCTGGAACCCATTTCTTTAAGGTAACTTGAACTACTTTGCTGAGGTCTTGTTTCAAAATTGGCTTGAAAAATATGATGGAAATGAGCTGAATAGATTGTTTCTCATTAGCAGAACTAAACTCATGATGAACTCATGATGTCCTGAGGTAATGACATTATATTTATGCATTATAAAAATGTTTTTAAAATATATTTATTTAATGGCCAGAGAAAATTGTTTTTCAAATTTTGAGCGTGCTCCTCTATGGTGAGGATATATCTCTAATGCTGTGCCTTACTTTTAAAGGGGAATTGTAACATATTTTGCAGAAAAAATTGTGGAAATAATTGATAATTTATTCACAGCTAAATAATATGGTTTCATTGAAAAAACAATGTGCAGAATTCTACCTTTTTGAGACAAAAAAAAAGCAATTAAAAAATCACTAAAACTGTCACCATATGATGGAAATGTACATATTCATATTTCTTAATTTCTTGAAATTCTTTTTATATACCCAAAACACTTTGTGATACCATTCTCAAACTTATACATCAAGAGAGAGAGTAAGTAAGACATCATTACTAGCTATCCCCTCTGGGTGAGGGATCACGGAGTTCTTATTTATTGTATGCATCAAACAAATGCTTTGTTAATGAGTAGACTTATGCAATTGTGAATAATTAAATATAAAAACAAATGAATGTAGGATTTGCATACAATGCAAAGTTTTCTAAACATTATTTTTTTTTCCTATAACAAGCAAAAAAAATGATTATTAAGAAATAATATTCTTTGCTAAAAAAAAGTAGAAAGAATAATAGAAAAATTTAAGATAAATATATTATATCATAGACTACTTACAAATAAAAAAAAAGATAAGAGAGATCCTGGTTTATCTGACTTTGCTGCATCAAAATGCACAGTTGTGGTGAGCACGATGATGCACATCTATAATCCCATGGACTCAAGAGACTGAGGCAGGTGGATAGCAAGTTTGAGGTCAGCCTCAGCAACTGAGTGACACCCTAAGCAACTTAGTGAGACCCTGTCTTAAAACAAAACTAAGGAGGATTGGGGATTTGGCTTAATGGTGAAATGGTCCTAGATCAATCTTCAGGGCCAAAAATAAAATAAAATAAATATTTTATCTTTTCCAAAGGTCTTTTATTCTCTGTCAACTGAATAAAAAGACATGTCAAAGAAACAGACTACAGATGGGAAGAAAAAACAATAATTTATTATATCATATCACATTATTATATATCATATCAGTATTATATATTATAATAAAATTTATTACATAATATGATATGTTGATATATAAAATATATAATTATATATGTATTTTAAATATGTATCCTTATATATAAAAACATATATAAATATTTACATTTTATATTAATATAAAATATATTTAAGGAGGGAAGATGGCGGCGAGGGGAGTGCATTACCCCCGTGTGCTGCTTCACTGTGTGGGAGTATGACAAGTCAGGACGGCTAAAGGATATCTTGTTAGGAATTTCCAGCAATAGTGGGGTGCGCCGGAACCTGGAGGAAGGATTTCCATCGCATGAGGATCGGCTACGGGGACTCAAACGCGAGAGGTTTGTCGCACGGAGGGTAATACTGCTTATTCAGCAAATCGCCCCGCGGCTAGAGTCTGCAAGGCGCGCTGGGATAGAGACGCAGGGTTACAGCGCTGCAGTTTCTGCCAGACGCGCAAGCACCGCACTCAGGGCTGAATTCTGGGTTCGAGACGGGGAAGGAAGCGGTCCATCTCGGTTCTCCACACCGGTCAGACCACAGAGGAGGCCAGCAGCCACCATGTTGGTAAACTGACGTCACCACACCTGTTTTTGACTGACCGCAGCTCATTCAGCCATAGAACAGGTAATTTCAGGCTGCAATTCGCCTGCGGCTTGCAGACAGATTGCTAGGGTTCAGCGCCTGGGGGCTTCTTAAAATCTGATCTTATCGGAGTGAACACGGAGCGCGGGGCGGCCAAGTCCCGGCTCCCGGAACCGTCCCGGAACCGCCCTGGCTCCGGGCTGCGGAGCCTGCGGAGGCTGCTTCTTGGACCCTGCTAATATCAGAGCAAACACGAAACACCAAGAAGCCGAATTCCAGCTCCCGGAACTGAGCCCGCGGGGACTGCTTCTTGGAGCTTACACTTATAGGAGCTTACACCGAGCACAGAGCGGCCGAGTTCCGGCTCCCGGAACCGTCCCGGAACCGCCCTGGCTCAGGGCTGCGGAGCCCGCGGAGGCTGCTTCTTGGACCCTGCTACTATCAGAGCATACACCAAACACTAAGCGGCCGAATTCCGGCTCCCGGAACTGAGCCCGCGGGGGCTGCTTCTTGGAGCCTACACTTATAGGAGCTTACACCGAGCACGGAGCGGCCGAGTTCCGGCTCCCGGAACTTCCCTGGACCGGGGCTAGGAGCCCGCGGAAACTGTGTCTCGGTCCGGGTCCTGCTGAGGGCAGGTCAGGACTCACCCATTGCTTGGGTTGCCTGGCAAGGGGAACGAAATGCTGCCATTCGCATAGGATACCAACATGGCAGAGATCTGATGTCAGCAGAAAGCGGTGGAGGAGAGATCTTCATCAATACCAGCGGTGACATAAGCAGTTGGTCTTCTGGTAAGGGGGGTGAGGCTCAGTCACCCGAGTCTCCTCAATTTGTCCTCGAGCCGGAGGGAAGGAGCCGGGCCGCCGCCAGCCCCCGGAGCAGGCCCAGCGGCTCGCCAGCGTGGTGACCGCGTGACCCCAATTGGAGAGGGGGCGGAGCGGAGCCGCCACCCACACCCGCCAGGTGGGCAGACCCACAACCCAGTAGTACATGGGCGTGGTAGGAGGGGCAGGGCAGAGCCGCCCTTCGCGCTTGCAAGGTAAACAGACCTGTGACAGCCTGGCGGGTCAGGCCCAGTGGCCTGCCAGTGTGGTACACACATCACCCCAACTCGAGTAGGGGCAGAGCAGATCCTTATCCCACGCCCGGATCAGGCCCTGCCGGTGTGGTGGTCACGTGACCCCAATTGGAGTGGGGGTGGAGCGGAACCGCCACCCGTGCCCGCAGGGTGAGCAGACCAGTGATCAACCTGCAGATCAGGCCCAGGGGTCGCAGGCGTGGTAGGAGGGGCAGGGCAGATCCGCCGCCAGCGCCTTCAAGGTAGGCAGACCTACAACAGACCAGCGGATCAGGCCCAGGAGCCTGCCGGCGGGGTACAAACACCACCCTAATTGGAGTAGGGACAGAGCAGAGTCGCCTCCCTTGCCAGGAACAGACCCAGCATCCTGCAGGCGGGGTAGTCACGACACCCCAATTGGAGTAGGGGCAAAGCAGAGCCTCCACTCGTGCCCGAAAGGTGGGCAGATCTGCGACCGACCAGCAGGACAGGCCCAGTGGCCTGCTGGTACGACAGACACGACACCCCAATTGGAGTAGGGGCAGAACAGAGCCGCCACCAGCTCCCAGAACAGGCCCAGTGACCTGCCGGCGTGGTAGCCACGACACCCCAATTGGAATAAGGAGAGAGCAGAGCCGCCGCCCGCACCTGCAGGAAAGATACGCAAGCAGTATGAAAAGACAAGGAAAGAAAGGACCACAAGCAATGCAGGTCAACGCAACTTTAGAAGAGGTAACAGCTGCAGCAGATGGAATGTCAGATAAAGAATTCAGGATATACATGCTTCAGATGATCTGGAGTATCAAGGAAGACATTAAACAGCAAAATCAGACAATGAAAGATCACTTCGACAACGAATTACGCAAACAAATCCAGGAAGCAAAGGATCAACTATACAGGGAGATAGAGGTTATAAAAAACAAGCAATCAGAAATCCTAGAAATGCAGGAAGCAATAAACCAACTTAAAAACTCAATGGAGAATACTACCAACAGAGTAGAACACTTAGAAGATAGAACATCAGACAATGAAGACAAAGTATTTCAACTGGAAAAGAACATAGACAGCTCAGCAAGACTGTTAAGAAACCATGAGCAGAACATCCAAGAAATATGGGATAACATTAAGAGACCAAACTTAAGAGTCATTGGGATACAGGAAGGTACAGAGCTCCAAACCAAAGGAATGAGCAGTCTATTCCATGAAATAATACAAGAAAACTTCCCAGACTTGAAGAATGAGACAGAATCCCAAATCCTAGAAGCCTACAGGACGCCGAATGTGCAAAATCATAAGAGATCCACACCTAGACACATTATAATGAAGATGCCCAACATACAGAATAAGGAGAGAATTTTAAAAGCTACAAGAGAAAGGAAGCAGATTACATTTAGGGGCAAGCCAATCAGGATAACAGCTGATCTTTCAACACAGACTCTGAAAGCTAGAAGATCCTGGAATAACATATTTCAAACACTGAAAGATAATGGGTTCCAACCAAGAATTGTGTATCCAGCGAAATTAAGCTTCAGGATGGAGAATGAAATTAAAACCTTCCACGATAAACAAAAGTTTAAAGAATTCGCAGCTAGAAAACCATCTCTTCAAAACATCCTAGCCAAAGTATTACAGGAAGAGGAAATGGAAAATAACAATGAAAACCAACAGTGGGAGGTAGGACAGTAAAGGGGGGGGGGAAACAATCAAAGAGGAAAACAAACAATGTTTAGTAACAGAAATAAACAAATATGGCTGGAAGAACAACCCATATCTCAATAATAACCCTAAATGTTAATGGCTTAAACTCACCAATTAAGAGACACAGGCTAGTAGAATGGATCACAAAACAAGACCCAACAATATGCTGCCTACAGGAGACGCATTTGATAGGAAAAGACATACATAGGCTGAAGGTGAAAGGTTGGGAAAAATCATATCACTCATATGGACTTCGGAAACAAGCAGGCGTGTCCATACTCATATCAAATAAAATAGATTTCAAGCCAAAGTTAATCAAAAGAGATAAAGAGGGACACTACATACTGCTTAAGGGAACCATACACCAACAAGACATAACAATCATAAATATTTATGCCCCAAACAATGGTGCAGCTATGTTCGTCAAACAAACTCTTCTCAAGTTCAAGAGTCTAATAGACCACCACACCATAATCATGGGAGACTTCAACACACCTCTCTCGCCACTGGACAGATCTTCCAAACAAAAGTTGAATAAGGAAACTATAGAACTCAATAACACTATTAATAACCTAGACCTAATTGACATATATAGAGTATACCACCCAACATCAAGCAGTTACACTTTTTTCTCAGCAGCACATGGATCCTTCTCAAAAATAGATCATATATTATGTCACAGGGCAACTCTTAGACAATATAAAGGAGTAGAGATATTACCATGCATCTTATCTGATCATAATGGAATGAAACTGAAAATCAACGATAAAAGAAGGAAGGAAAAAGCATACATCAATTGGAGAATGAACAATAGGTTACTGAATGATCAATGGGTTATAGAAGACATCAAGGAGGAAATTAAAAAATTCTTAGAGATAAATGAAAACACAGACACAACATATCGGAATCTATGGGACACATTGAAAGCAGTTCTAAGAGGAAAATTCATTGCTTGGAGTTCATTCCTTAAAAAAAGAAAAAACCAACAAATAAATGATCTCATACTTCATCTCAAAATCCTTGAAAAAGAAGAGCAAAACAACAGCAAAAGAAGTAGAAGGCAAGAAATAATTAAAATCAGAGCTGAAATTAATGAAATCGAAACAAAAGAAACAATTGAAAAAATTGACAAAACTAAAAGTTGGTTCTTTGAAAAAATAAACAAAATCGACAGACCCTTAGCGATGCTAGTGAAGAGAAGAAGAGAGAGAACTCAAATTACTAGCATACGGGATGAAAAAGGCAATATCACAACAGACACTTCAGAAATACAGAAGATAATCAAAAACTATTTTGAATCCTTGTACTCCAATAAATTAGAAGATAGTGAAGGCATAGATAAATTTCTTAAGTCATATGATCTGCCCAGATTGAGTCAGGAGGATATAGAAAACCTAAACAGACCAATATCAATTGAGGAGATAGAAGAAACCATCAAAAGACTACCAACTAAGAAAAGCCCAGGTCCCGATGGGTATACAGCAGAATTTTACAAAACCTTTAAAGAAGAACTAATACCAATACTTTTCAAGCTACTTCAGGAAATAGAAAAGGAGGGAGAACTTCCAAATTCATTCTATGAGGCCAACATCACCCTGATACCTAAACCAGACAAAGACACTTCAAAGAAAGAAAACTACAGACCAATATCTCTAATGAACCTAGATGCAAAAATCCTCAATAAAATTCTGGCGAATCGGATACAAAAACATATAAAAAAAATTGTACACCATGATCAAGTAGGATTCATCCCTGGGATGCAAGGCTGGTTCAATATACGGAAATCAATAAATGTTATTCACCACATCAATAGACTTAAAAATAAGAACCATATGATCATCTCGATAGATGCGGAAAAAGCATTTGACAAAGTACAGCATCCCTTTATGTTCAAAACTCTAGAAAAACTAGGGATAACAGGAACATACCTCAATATTGTAAAAGCAATCTATGCTAAGCCTCAGGCTAGCATTATTCTGAATGGAGAAAAACTGAAGGCATTCCCTCTAAAATCTGGAACAAGACAGGGATGCCCTCTCTCTCCACTTCTCTTCAACATAGTTCTCGAAACACTGGCCAGAGCAATTAGACAGACGAAAGAAATTAAAGGCATAAAAATAGGAAAAGAAGAAATTAAATTATCACTATTTGCAGATGATATGATTCTATATCTAGCAGACCCAAAAGGCTCTACAAAGAAACTATTAGAGCTAATAAATGAATTCAGCAAAGTGGCAGGATTTAAAATCAACACGCATAAATCAAAGGCATTCCTGTATATCAGCGACAAATCCTCTGAAATGGAAATGAGGACAACCACTCCATTCAAAATATCTTCAAAAAAAATAAAATACTTGGGAATCAACCTAACAAAAGAGGTGAAAGACTTATACAATGAAAACTACAGAACCCTAAAGAGAGAAATAGAAGAAGATCTTAGAAGATGGAAAAATATACCCTGCTCATGGATAGGCAGAACTAACATCATCAAAATGGCGATATTACCAAAAGTTCTCTATAGGTTTAATGCAATGCCAATCAAAATCCCAATGGCATTTCTTGTAGAAATAGAGAAAGCAATCATGAAATTCATATGGAAAAATAAAAGACCCAGAATAGCAAAAACAATGCTAAGCAAGAAGTGTGAATCAGGCGGTATAGCGATACCAGACTTCAAACTATACTACAGAGCAATAGTAACAAAAACAGCATGGTACTGGTACCAAAACAGGCGTGTGGACCAATGGTACAGAATAGAGGACACAGAAACCAATCCACAAAACTACAACTATCTTATATTTGATAAAGGGGCTAAAAGCATGCAATGGAGGAAGGATAGCATCTTCAACAAATGGTGCTGGGAAAACTGGAAATCCATATGCAACAAAATGAAACTGAATCCCTTTCTCTCGCCATGCACAAAAGTGAATTCAAAATGGATCAAGGAACTTGATATCAAATCAGAGACGCGCCGTCTGATAGAAGAAAAAGTTGGCTACGATCTACAGTCGGTGGGGTCGGGCTCCAAATTCCTCAATAGGACACCCATAGCACAAAAGTTAATAACTAGAATCAACAAATGGGACTTACTCAAACTAAGAAGTTTTTTCTCAGCAAAAGAAACAATAAGAGAGGTAAATAGGGAGCCTACATCCTGGGAACAAATCTTTACTCCTCACACTTCAGATAGAGCCCTAATATCCAGAGTATACAAAGAACTCAAAAAATTAGACAATAAGAGAACAAACAACCCAATCAACAAATGGGCCAAGGACCTGAACAGACACTTCACAGAGGAGGACATACAGTCAATCAACAAGTACATGAAAAAATGCTCAACATCTCTAGCTGTCAGAGAAATGCAAATCAAAACCACCCTAAGATACCATCTCACTCCAGTAAGATTGGCAGCCATTAGGAAGTCAAACAACAACAAGTGCTGGCGAGGATGTGGGGAAAAGGGTACACTTGTACATTGCTGGTGGGACTGCAGATTGGTGCAGCCAATTTGGAAAGCAGTATGGAGATTTCTTGGAAAGCTGGGAATGGAGCCACCATTTGACCCAGCTATTCCCCTTCTTGGTCTATTCCCTAAAGACCTAAAAAGAGCATGCTACAGGGACACTGCTACATCGATGTTCATAGCAGCACAGTTCACAATAGCAAGACTGTGGAACCAACCTAGATGCCCTTCAATAGACGAATGGATAAAAAAAATGTGGCATTTATACACAATGGAGTATTACTCTGCATTAAAAAATGACAAAATCATAGAATTTACAGGGAAATGGATGGCATTAGAGCAGATTATGCTAAGTGAAGCTAGCCAATCCCTAAAAAACAAATGCCAAATGTCTTCTTTGATATAAGGAAAGTAACTAAGAACAGAGTAGGGACGAAGAACAGGAGAAGAAGATTAACATTTAACAGGGATGAGAGGTGGGAGGGAAAGGGAGAGAGAAGGTAAATTGCACGGTAATGGAAGGAGACCCTCAGGGTTATACAGTGGAGGGGGTAGAGAGAGAGGAGGGGAGGGGAGGGGAGAGGTGGGGAGGGGGGAGGGTGGATGATGGGAAAGGCAGCGGAGCACAACAGACACTAGTATGGCAATTTGTAAATCAATGGATGTGTAACTGATGTGAATCTGCAATCTGTGTATGGGGTGAAGGTGGGAGTTCATAACCCACTAGAATCAAAGTGTGGAATATGATATGTCAAGAAATTTGTAATGTTTTGAACAACCCACAATAAAAAATTAAAAAAAAAAAAAAAAAAAGAAATTCAGATGGCTTAAAAAAAAAAAAAATATATATTTAAAATATCTGTATTTTAAATATATTTACTTTTATATATATTTCAAGTATGTAAACAATTCTGTAAACACAAACAAAAAATAAGGGAACAATCAATTCAACTTAATGGGCAAAGTATTTGAACAGACACTTCACCGAACATGATTTGCTAATGGTAAAAAAATACATGTGAGCACATACCACACTGAAACCCAAGTAAAATACCATAAAACATATATTGAAATGACTCAAATGAGAAGTTCTGACTACATCAAGTGTGGGCAGCAATGTGATGGAGATGGCATTCTAACATTGGACTAATGTAGACTTGTAGTCCTCCAACCATCCTGGAAGACTAGGACCCACATGCTCCCATGTCTTCTCCCATCTGTGAGATTCTGTAAGTCAATCAGGCTGAAGCTTGCCCAAGAGTCATCACTAGAAGAGAGCTGGGAGGTCTGAAGCTTGCCCAAGAGTCATCACTAGAAGAGAGCTGGGAGGTCTGGCAGAGTCACATGTGCCTGAGGTGATGTGGTGGACAATCAATAAATGAGAAGTCAATTGCAGCCAAGAATGATAAGTTTGGATATTTGTCCCTCAGTCTCTAATATCTTACATATTTTATAAGTTAGTCCAAAATTTCTAAGTAAAAAGGAATTGCCCTCGTAGCAGGTGGAATTATGGTCTCTATTTATATATAATAGACACACTTGATCACCCCCCATTGAGATCATAGATATAACAGAGGTATAGTAGACTTAGAGTAAAAACTTCACTTTGCTTAAAATGACATCTGTCATTTCTACTACATTTATTAACAGGTTTTGTTTTGATATATTTCTCTGAAATGAGAATTAAATGTTACTTTTCAAAGGTGATAAGATAATTGAATACACTTGAAATATACCGAAGTGCATTACTGGGCAATTTCTACTTAAGTGAAAATATAAACTGTTTTATGTGTGTGCATCCAAATATATGCTTATAGTATTTAGAGATAAAATAATGTCATATGAAAAATTTATGCAAATACTTCTGTATTGCCACAGTCCGGCTGCAGCAAACTAATCAGGGGGGTGACGAGCAACTTGTGTAGATCGATACAGCAGAAGTAGGACAACAGAGGTATTTATACATTCCACACAGCTTATCCTAATTAACATAAACTCGATACAGCAATCAACCAATAAGGAATCTCCACACTTAATGGCTCGCTGGCTGTTACTTCACAAACCACTCCCTCTGGCAAAATGCCAGGCGCCATCCTGACTTGTTTACAGACTCCAACAATTCCCCATTTTGTTTAATTTAAATAACAACCATAGTGGTTTTTACACAAACACCACAAACAATCTGCTACAAGCAGAAGGGGAGGATACAAAATGTCACAATACCAAGCCAATTGATGGCTCCATGCAAGAAGCCCTTGGAAAAATTATACCAGCAATGACACCGTTAGCAAAGATACCGAGTTACAATTTGTTGTAGATTACAGTTTGTTGTCTCAGTCCAGGTAAAACAGTGTCTCAATAGATTAACTCACAGTCCAGGTAAGTTCTGCAGGCAGCTAGATTGATCCGAAGTCTCATCAGTTTCTCAGCGGAAGTCTCTCCGGATGGCTAAAGAAAATCCTGTAGCATTGCACTAAGAAAACAACCTTCTGAACAATTTAGTACATTATCTCAAGGTTTTTTTTTACATTTGAAATAAGCCTTAATAGTGCTCATTACTCATCAGCCTCCAGGTGTGAGAGAACCATTGTAGTTACTGGCCTTGGAAATGATCAAACTTCAGGGACACCATGTGTGTCCTCCGCCCAGCTGCAGTGTCCTCTGGCAGCCCCAGACGGGGAGTGTCCCGGACTCAAACTGCCACCAGGCACAGGGAGCAAAAGCTTTCGAGACTGGGCCTCCGGGTCAGGGCTGGATTTGGGCTCACGGCAGTGACGTCCTGCTCCCTGGCCAGGAGGCGGGGAAGGGCCAGTCGCCGCTGCCTCTTGGAAAATCCTTGCTGCGCCGTGAGCGGCTTGCACACTCCGCAGCCGCCTCTCCGCTTCACGCACCCTCTGGTAACGAACAGTATTTAGTAATAGCCTTTTGCTGCAACTTTTTTCCTGATAATCCTTCTTCTTCTGAACTTTCTTTTTCTTTGTGACTAGAGTTCCTGGGCTTCCATCAACACATGCCCTAACTGCTCTTGGTTCCACTGGGGTGCCTCCTTCCCTTAGTAATTTACTTCTCACCCCTTCCATATTTTCATCACAAAGACAATACAATACACTGAGACAAAACAAGACACAAACATACTGTATCAATCTTCTCCATTTTCTCAAAATGGCCATTTAAGAACTGTTGTTCAGTTTCTCAGTTTTCCCTCTGCATTATCTTTGTTTAAAATGTGTGCTATCATTTATAGTTCTCGGTAAAAGCTTATAGTTTTCATTTCTAAAATATTTGACAGATTATCACACTCAATTGTTCTTATTTGAATTCTATTTTTTACCAATTACTGGTTCATTCTTTCCTGGAGATAACTATATTTGCTTTTTTAATATTTATTTTTTAATTGTAGTTGGACACAATAACTTTATTTTATTTATTTTTATGTGGTGCTGAGGATCGAACCCAGGGCCTCACACTAGGCGAGTGCTGTACCGCTGAGCCGCAACCCCAGCCTTATATTTGCTTTTTAATAGATCCATATCATATATATTTTAATATCATATAAACAAATTTTATTGAAAATAATATTTTCACATGTTTTAGTTCCATGTTTTTGCTATCATTAGATTTTTTTCATATGGAATTTTCCCTTGAAGCCTTTCTTTGATGGGAAATTCTTTTCATTGCTTCATTCTTCTCATCTTCTTTTGGTTTTGTCATCTAACCTTCTGGGACCCTGAGGCAATATCCAAGCCTGGCAATTATGTTGGTGGGCATAAATCTTTTCTACAGGCTTTCATAATCAACATGATGGGCAACATCCTCGCAATCCCTCAGTGGAATCCTTAATGACGTAAGAGATTAAACTTGACAACGCCACCCTCTCCTTTCATGACCGCCTGTCATTCAAATATTCTGTAAGGTTTGCAGAGGTAGTTGCGTGGTGATAGATTCTAATGCAACGTAAACTGCTGCACTGAGGACCCTCAAGTGAAATTTGCACTTTTTCCTATGAACACCTGTGTAACTGTATGGGAAATAAATATCAACTAAGAAGTAATGTTTATGAAGTAAAGTTTATGGAAGAAAAAATATTTCAATCCAATCCTAAATCACAAGAATGCTACAAGTATTGTTGGGGGTGGGGACCTCTTTAGATAGCTGAGAAACTGAAAAATTCTTAGAGCACATCTCAATAGCTGCATTTTATATCATCTTGATTGTAAGAATGAAAACCACTTAGGATAAAACATGCTTGCAAGTGGCCATTGGCAAGAATTTCAGATTCTATAAACTCTTCAAACATTCTTAACACTGTCTTGAGTAATTACCTGCTCTCATCTCATCTCAGGATAGAAAGAAAGGGGAAAAAAAGTGAATAAGACACCCAACATGAAGACTGTTGAAATTCTATCATTCCTTTTTCTTTCTTTTTCTTTTTTTTTTTTTTTTTTTGAGAGCAGGGTTTGCTCTGTTACCCAGGATAGGCTCCAGACTCCAAATTATAATTCTGGAGCCTCAGTTTCCTGAGTAGCTGAAATTACAGACATATACCAACATGCCCAGCTATACCATTCCCATGTATTCAACATTTTGGGGTTCACAGATTCCCTTCCCTTGGTGATTCTAAGAGCAGACAGAATCAGCACCATTCCCTAAAGCACTGTGAGACAAAAAAAAGCTCAACATAGCCCTCTGTGGGTTAGTAGTTTCTGAAATAATCATTTACACAACTAACAAAAGTATCGATTTGGTGATTGATGCCTCTGGTCATTCCGTTGGGAGCGTATCAGCTGACAAACACATGAAAGAAATCATCTTTTCCAGCTCAGAATCTGGCAAGAGAAGACTGAGATGGAAATATTATTTAACAATGGTAGGTGCTGTGTATAGAGTGAAATTTTAATATCGACAATGGAAGCTGGGGAGAGAAGTCCCCCAGTAAATCAGGAAAAGCTGTGCAGAAGAGGTAATAGTTGGTAGGTTTAGAAAAGATTAGTAGTAAATCTTCAGATGAACACACATGCAAAGGTCAGCCTGTGCAAAGGGATCAACATACATGACAGCAGTTTCTTTAGGAGGAACTGCCCTATATAATGCATAAAATATCTTTTCATCAGCATAAATAAATCAGTACTGTGCTGCATCTGAAAGCTCCAGCTCTGGTGTAGGATCCAGGACTCTGACTCACAATGTTGTGCCTGAGGCAAGTCATTTTAAGATCTCTAAATTGCAGCTTCAAGTCTATAAAGAACAGTGAGGATGTCTCCTGTTATACTCAGCTTTTTCAAGGCTGTGATCAAAAGATCTGACAAGAACAACTTCAGAGGAAGAAAAGTTTATTTTCGGGCTCACGGTTTTGGAGGTCTCAGTCCATAGACAGCAGGCTCCCAGGTGAGGCAGAACTGCCGCAGTCTGGCTGAGCACAAATCACGAGCCACTGAAGCAGGAACAAACTTTATTTCTGAACTCCACCAGCACACTCCACACACGCTCCCCGGGAACTCTCCCGCACGCCAAGAGGCTCCTCCAGCAACCAGCAGCGGGAAATATCCCTCCTCCAGCACTTCCCCAACCAATGGGAACTCTCCAGGAGAGTTCAACTGGAACTCAACGGGAACTCCCAGAGAACTCGCTGGCGTCACCTCTCAACCTCTACTTCTGGCAAAAATGCCATGCGTCATCCGGACTCGGCTGTGGCCCTCAACACAGAACATCATGGCAGAAAAGTGTGGCCAAGGAAAGCAGTTAGGAGCATGGCCCCAGGGATCAGAGAGAGAGAGAGAGAATGCTCCACTCCAAAAGGACAAATTAAAAACCCCAAAGGCACAGCCCCAACGACAACGACCCACCTTGGCCAGCCACAACCTACTGCCTACAGGTACCACCAAGTTAACCCACATCAAGGGATCAATGCACTGATTAGGGTAAGGTTCTCAGAACTCAATCATTTCACCTCTAATCTTTCTCTCGTGTTTTCCTTTTGGAGGACACCTCAAAGCTAACCCGTAACATCTAACTCATGGCCTGGTGAGAAAAGTAAATATTAGACCTTAGTAAAATTCCTCACATAGTCCTTCATCTGGGGCCACTGAACTCCAGCACCTCTTCAATTTACAGGATGAATTGATCTTATATGCTTTTGTCTTGCTTGGTCTATGTTTTTCTGTGGCTATTCTCCTGTTCATAAGAATTACTTCTTGGATTTGAACTAGATTTGCTGGCCTTTTTGGTTTGGTAACATTGCTCTTCATAACCTTGCTTAAATGAAGTAAGTTTTCTTCAAGTATTCTATTCCGTTTGACTTCCCACAGAATTGTTTGATTTCTTTGAACAGGTGGTTTGAATTTAAAATTTGTACAAGATGCCACAAAGGTTCTGGGAATTTGACTGCTTTCCAGATCACCAAGAATATGCATAGAACAGGCTGAGGATCCCACTCTCCTGTTTCCAGCCTCTAAATCCTGGAATTAAAGTTTCCAGTTTCTCTTTACATATTTCCCCAATAGTAGTTTGAAATTCAGTAGAAGATTTAGGTACAAACCAAAAAAAATGGGTGGATTTCTGAATGTTTGTTCTCCATCCATCTTTTTATGTTTAGTTAATATATTGGATGACAAATTATTCTACATAAAAAAATTACACAGATAATTGAGGGTGAATCTTATATGTGTCATGTACTTACAAAAGCTCATGGTAAGATTTTAATAAAAAAGCTCAGATCAGAGTTCTATGATCCCTACCTTGGTGAAAAATCCCACGGATGGCCGGTTTTGGATTCTGGATTTATGTCCTCTTGTTGACAACTTCATTATTTCAACTTGTAACCAAAATCAAGTTGTTCATGCTTCCTACCACTCAACCATAAAGTTGGGACACAGAAGCTGGTAGAAAAAAACAGCTTTATTCAAAGGCAGCCATAAGAAGATAAAAAAATTCATTCCAGCTCAAATCTATCTTAGGGATTTCAGTGCACTAAGGGCTTATAGGACTATAAGGAGGTGCAGTGAATGGGAAGGATACATGTGAGGCAGGGTCTTCGGCATTCACATGTATGGCAACTTCCTTCTTCTCCAGTGGGAACATTGCAAAGAGCTTTGAACCTAGCTTCTGTGACTAGTTAACTGAAAACCAACTCTGTTAGTCAGCTTTGTGTTGCTATGACAAAATGTCAGATACAGACAACTTAAAGGAGGAAAGCAGTATTTGGCTAATAGTTTTAGCAAGCTTTTGTGTTGCTGTGACCATACAACATGAGAAAAACAACTTAGAGAAGGAAAAAAGAAATATTTTGCCCACATTTTCAGAGGTTTAGTCCATGGTCAGCCAACTTCATAGATTTAGGCTCCAGGTGAGGCAGAACATCGTGATGGAAACGCACGGGGGACTAATGTTGCCCAGTTCATGACAATCAAGAAGCGTAGCACGAGCTCCAGTCACCAAGGACAGAGTATAAATCCCAAAGCCATGGCCTCAGTGAACTACTTCCACCAGCCACACCCTCCCTGCCAGTGGTTACCACTCACTTAATCCCTATCCATGGATCAATCCAATGATTATGTTAAACCTCCCTACTCTAAACATTTCATCTTTATAAACATTTGTGCATTTTCTCACATATGACCTTTTGTGGGACGCCTCATATCCAAACCATAACAAAAGATGGTTTTAATCTGTACTCAAATGATTCTTTGCTTTTAGATCTGTGGCAAGATGGACCATCATGAGGAGAAAGGCAGAGAGAGAAAACAGGGGTCAGAGACAACATATAGTCCCCAAGGGCATGCCTCCAAGAACCCACTGCCTTCAACCAGGCCTTACAACCTACAATTTCCACCACCTCCTAAAAGCCAATTCAGCCACGAATCCATCAGTGGGTTAATCCATTGTTAGGGTCAGAGCCATCATGATCCAATCATTTCCCACCTCTGAACTCTGCTGCATTGGGGATCAAGATTTCAACACATGAGCCTTTAGAGGACATTCCTAATCTAAACCATCTCATTAAGACAGGCTTCTTCTCAGCAAAATGAATTAGAAGGGAGCAGAGACAAAAAGGGAGGATAGGAGACCAAAGGGCAGTTTCAAAGTAGCCTCTACAACATTATGATGCAATTTATTATTTTGTTATAATTTTAGGCAATATCTATTGACTCCTTAAAGGAAACATGAAGGGTTTACATTACCTTGTCTTTCTTTTTCTCCCAATATTTGATCCAGTATTACCTTTATATCTTATTGGTGGACTGTTCAATTTAAGCATATATTTTTATATTTTTACCAGTGTCTAGTTTAACAAAATACTGCAGTATCCATTTCGGAGCAAGTTTAGCCTATTCATTCTTTCTTCTTTTTTCCATGAATATTGCTTTTGCCATGTAACAGTTTTATTTTGGTAAAGGTTCAGAAATAGTCTAGAGTATGATACTGCAGAAATAGGTCTCCATTACTATGAGGTCCTTGCTTAGCATCTGGATGGCCATATTAAGTGACAGTTGCCAATTTAAGGAAAGTCACTTTCCCACCCAAGGGCGTTTCTGAGAAAGGATCACCACTCCCTCATACCAACCCAACCCTTAACCGCCTGCATTAGGACCCCACAGCTCTGATTCCTGAGCCTTCCCCGTAAACATCCCAGAACTCAAGCCTGTTTTGCCTCTCTCTCCTATAGAGGTGGCATTTATTTCTCAGCTCTGACAAATAAACTCTCATGTGTATCTCTGCCTGGTCTCCGTCTTTCATTTCTCACTTACCCATCTCTTGTTTCTTATTTTCCCTTCAATTACAATAATATCTTACTATATATAAATATTGCACTCCAGTTCTATCCTCTGAGGAACTGCTTTAGTTCCATGGGCTACAACATATGAAAACCATAGTGACATATTCCCCTACTGGTCTCTTGCAGAAGCTTTGTGTCCATTTTCTCCCTCATGTTCAGCTATTTTTTTTTAATTACCACAACCAGAGGGGTTGCCTCAGATACAGAGATACTCTTTTAATTCTATTTAATTGATATGAGTGGGAGCACCCTTCTTTCTACATTTTCCTAGACCTTTGATTTTAATCTCTCAAATTCTTCATAAAGGTCCAAGTACAATGAAGATGAATCCATACACAGAATTACTTATAGCCATTTCTAGGTTTTCACAGAGCCTTAGAGAAGGTTGCTCCTGCCTTTCTTTACAGTTTTGGGAACATAGGAAGTAGATGCACTTTCCCATCTAACAAGTCCAACAAGAAGGAAATTACTTACCAAAATCAATCATGAGAAACAAAAAATGACAGAGATGACAAAATGTATAAACAGGACACTAAAATACACATTGGCCTGTGTATAAAATACGTTACTTATGCAGCTATACCACATTGCATAATGCACATTAAAGAAAGAAGAATTTTGGTCAATTTTCATTCCCTAGTACTTCTCCTTTCCTTCCCCTCCTTCCTCCCTCTGGTTAGGGTTACTGTTATAATGTATATACAATAAAACTCACGGTTATGTATACTTATAATGCACCAAAAGAAGAAGAAGAAGAAGAAGAAGAAGAAGAAGAAGAAGAAGAAGAAGAAGAAGAAGAAAGCAAGCAGAGGGAAGCATGCTTGTTCATGAGAATTGTGATTGATATAAAGGAAATTAAATTTAACTTTCGGAGATGAAATTTACAATGTGTAAAATTTAAAAAAATGTCAACATGATGGAAAGTATGTCACACACTGTAGAAGAATCTATACTCCAAATTAAAGACATATCAATAGAAATTATCTAAAATGCAGAAAATAAAAAGGCTCATAATTTTTCAGTGAGCTAAAGGACAACTTAAAGTGACCTAAAAATGAATAATATTAAAGTTCCATGAAGACGAAAAGGAGAAAGGAAGACAAAAAAATATCTGAAGAAGCAATGACCCAAAAGTATTAATATGATTAAAATATAAACAGACGGATCCAAGATTCATAAGAAATAGATCATCATTCATAGCAAACCTCAAGCAAATATGAGAAGATGAAATATGAAAGAAAGAAATATGAAAACAGTACATCACAACATTAGATACTTTGTTTTAAAGCAATGATAAAAGAAAAATTTAGAAGCTACCATGAAAGCAAGAGAATGATAATAATTAGAGAAAACTTTTCATCATATTCATCAGAAGATGGTAGAGTAATATAGTTAAAAAAATGAAAAAAAGCTAAAATCATGGAACACTGGGATTAGTGAATAAGTCTTTAAAAACAAACAAAAAAATACCAAAATGAAGACTTTTTAAGTTATTAAAAAATTGCCACCAGCAGAACTGTATTACTTAAAATGTTTAAGGAAATGCTTTAGGCAGAAGGAAAATAATTTCAGAAATATACATCTAAACAAAGGAATGGAAAACCATGTGCAATATACACTTGGGCATATATATATATGTATGTATGTATATATGTGTATATATATATATATATATATATATATATATATACACTTTTTAATTTTATAAACCTTTTAAAATAGAATTCTCATAATTTATTTAAAAACCTATAACTATTGTTTACAATGTGTCATAAATAAACGAAATCATATGAAAATACTCATTTAATCTATAATATATCAGAATAAGAAATAAAAAGGAACACAGAGAAAATGATAAAACATAGAAATTTGGTACTATATAAATTATCACAGTAAATGAAAATTAACTAAATATAACAGTATAAAGGCAATTACAATCCTAACTAGAAGAAGCCCACTTTAAAATAAGGAGACATAGACTGGAAGTGCAAGCATGGAAAAATCTAAGCCATAAAATTAAGGAGAGAGAAAACTCTGCAATGCAGTAATAGTAGTGAAGTGCCTCTGTTAACATTGCATCAAAGAGATATCAGAACAAGGCCTATTACCAGGAATAAATGTCATTTTATAATTATAAAGGGATAAATTCATTAAGAGAACCTAAAACATAAATGTTTATATATCTTGTAAGGGACCTTCAAAATGCAAGGGGACCAACCAATAAAATTGCAAAGAGATACACTAAATTCACAGTCAGAATCAGGAATGTCTGCATTCGTTCTTCAGTGATTGATAGAACAATTAGAAAGTCAGTAAGGATATAGAACATGTGAACAAGGGCCTCAACCAAGTTGACCTAATGTACAATGAGAGACCTTTCTACCGACAATAAGAGAACACATATTCTTTCCCTATGCACAAAAAAAAAAAAAAAAGCATTTACCAAGATAGATCTTCTGGTTTCTAAAGCTAGTTCCAATAAGTTTTTTAAAGAATTAACCTATCCAAAGTATTTTGACTGATTATAGGTAAATCAAATTAAAATAAATGCTCTAAAGTAATAAAAAGGTTTTGGAAAATACACAAGTTAAAAACAACAACATCAACAACAAAAACAACTTCTAAATAATACAAGGACCAAAATAAACACATACAGAAATTAAATTAAAATTAAATTTCTAAAAGCAGCATATCAAAATGTGTAATGTATGACTAAAGTAATGATTAGAACTAATCACATATATTAAAGACCCATATTTCCAGGCACAGTAGTGCAGGCATGTAATCTCAGGGGCTTAGGAGGCTGAGGCAGGAGGATCACGAGTTCAAAGCCAGCCTCAGCAAAAGCGATGCCCTAAGCATTCAGTGAGACCCTGTCTCTAAATAAAATACAAAATAGAGCTGGGGATGTGGCTCAGTTGTTGAGTACCCCTGAGTTCAATTCCAAGTACCCCCCCTGCAAAAAAAGACCCAGATTGGCAAAGAAAAGCATCAATATTTCCTATTTTATACTTTCATAAATTATAAAAGGTAGATAAATTAAAGTAAGTAGAACAGAAGATATAATCAAAATAAGAACAAAGTACTAAATAGAAAAAAGAAAAAAAATGAGGAAAGTAATTGGGAACAAAAACTTATTATTCAAAAGTCAATAACATTGATAAAGTATGAGATAGATAGAGCAGGGGAAAAAGATAATAAATAAATTGTCAAGATCAGAAATGAGAGAGGGGACTGCTTCCATTCTGGCAGAAATAAAAAGAATATTAAGAGATAATTATAAATCATTTTATACCAGTGAATTTGACAATATAAATAATATAAACAAATTGTATGTGATACAACAATGGTCCAGTCAGAAGAAATATACATTTTGATTAAACTTATATATATTTTTTTAAACATTAAAATTGTAGCTTAAGAAATCAACAAAGAAAGCTCTAGGCTAAGAGAACTTCATTGATGAATTCTAGAAAAAACACAAATAAATAAGTAAATAAATATTTTTAAGAAGAAATAAGACTGATTCTAGACAGATGATTATAGAGGCAAAAATATAAATTAAAATAAAGAAAGATAAAGAAAGCTGATAACCAGAATTCTCATAAACATAGATGCAAAAATTCTTAGAAATCTGTAAATTGAATCCAACAATACATAAAAAGTAAACTATCTCCTAAGTGGGATCTATCTCAGAAATATAGGAGTGCTTTAATATTTAAATTTATCAATATAATTCACTATATTAACAAGCCAAAGAGTTCTAAATATTTACACTCATGTAAAAAGCTCTCAGCAAAGTCATAAGGGATGAGAATTTCTTCAAATGCTTATAGGACACAGTCAGTCGTGTTGATGCATGCCTGTAATACCAGCTACTCAGTGGCTGAGGAAAGAGTATGGAAATTTCAAAGCCAGTCTGGGCAACTTAGTAAGACCCTGTTTCAAGATAAAACAAAAAGTATCGGGAAGTAGCTCAGTCATAAAGTGCTTGCCTAGCAAATGAGAGATCCTGTTTTCAATCTCCTATACCACAAAATAAAACAAAACAAAGATCTTGAAGGAATCTGAAAAAAAAATACATATAGTTAATAGTAAAAGTAACAAAGAAAGAATAAATGTTATCTCTATCATCTGTAACAAGGTATTCAATTTCTGTACTTTTATCGACTTATTCTGGAGGTTATTGCTATTGTAGTAAGTTAAAAAAATTTTAAAAGTATGCAGGTTAGAGGAAGAAAGTAAAACTGAGCTTTTTTTATATACAACATTATTATGAAGAAACTATGAAAGAATCAACAAAAAAGGCTACTAGAACAAATAAGGAAGTATAGGTAGCTTGTAGGCTGAGAGGTGAATCTTCATCAATAAACTTTATTTATATGTAATAGGAAACAATCAAAAGTGAAAAGGACATTTATGATAGCTTCAATAATATTCAATACTTGATGAGAAGAAGTAATATAAATTTAAAAATATAGCTGAAACTAAAATTTGCATAAATACAGATATATACCATATTAATGGATATGAAAATGCAATATTCTAAAAAAGTCCATTCTACTCTAATTGAAATATAAATTCAATTCAATTCCAATGAAAATACTGGCAGATTTTGAAGAAACTGTCAAGGTAATTCCAAATGTATATGGAAAAGTAAAGAGTGTCAATAGTCAAAAAGAGAAACAAACCTGAAGAATTTACCAGACCTAACTTCAAGTCTTGCTATAGAGCTCTGGTAATGAAGAGAATTCAACAAAAAACACAAAGATAGACATATATATCAGTGGAAAACACTCCACAATCTAGAAATAAGCTTAGATACACGTGGTCCAATGATTGCCAATGTCAATAAAAAAGATCAAACAATGGGGAAATTACTATATTAACAAATTATTATAATAACCAATTTGGTGGGGAAGAACAACTCAGTCCTTAACAACAAACAGTCCAGTAACAATTTGGCTCAAATTAATTCTACTTCCAGGTACAAAGAGTAGGCATACGTTTTCATATTAGTTCTGCTAAACACACACACACACACACACACACTCACACACCCATACCTACACATATACACACACATATATGTGTATTTTTATATGAAACATATATAATACATATATATGTATGTGGGTATATATGTTTTTACTATGTGTGTGTGTGTTAATATATATATATATATATATATATATATATATATATATATATATATATATGATGATTGACTGGTGAAGGGAAAGGGTTAACTGGCCAGAGATGTCAGGACCAGAGAAATGAGATAAAGTGATTTCCTACTTCCTTGTATTTTGTCTCATGAATATCAGATTTGGAAACCCAAAACCCAGAAAAATCAAGGGATTCTGATGAGAAAAAAAAAAAAAAAACAAGAAAAAAAATCTTTTTCTCCAAAGGTCCAAAAAGTGACAGCCTAGCAAGAGAGAAAACTACCTCAGCCAAGCACCCAAGCACCACAGAAAAGAAGCTGTGGCCCTAACATCCCCACATCAGCACGGCATCAGAGAGAACAAAGGGGGAGTCGCAATTCAATTGCTGCCAACTCTTAAGGACCCTTCATGGTGTTGAGATCACATGGGAAGTTGGAAATCCCACATGACCCAGCACTGCTGCAAAGCCCCATCTTGGTTACCAAAAAAAAAAAAAAATGGTGCACAGAAAGCTTGAATTTCTACCTCTACCTGGTGGTAATGCGGTGGTTCAATTCAATTCAGACCTGAGTCTCAAAATATACTGATAAGGGGGCTGGGGATGTGGCTCAGTGGTAATGTGCTTGCCTGGCATGCATGAGGCCCTGGGTTCAAATCCCCAAGCACCAAAAACAACAACAACAAAAATGTTCAAAATATACTGATAAAATGCCTAGGATACAATGGAAATCACTTTATAAACAAGAATTAGAAAGAGAAAAGAATATTTGTCCAAACTCAACCTAAAGAGGTAATAAATAAATGCTGAGAAAGAGGGTGAGACTGAAAAAGTACCTAAGGAAGTAATGTCTGAAAACTTGCTAGATTGTATCCCAAGAGACATAAAATTATAGATTTTAAAAATTGAGGGAATCCAAGCTGGACAAAATAAACAATTAAAAAAATCCACAGAATATGCATAATTAGAATTGTGAAAATATTTAAGACAATGATTAAAAGAAGGTAAAATTATGGGAAGAGATCTAAGAATTATATAACCCACTTAAACTGGTAAAATAACACCTGTCAACTATGAGAAATTATGTGTGTGTGAGTGTGTATGCCTGTGTGTGTGTGTTTGTTTGATAATACCTAGAGCAAATACAAGCAAATAAGACAAAGTAAAATTGAAGAAATGTTCTAGAAATGCATAAGGCAATGAACGCCAGACACTGAAAAATGACAGAAAGCAAACACACACACACACACACAAATAATAATAATAATAAAATGGCAAACCCAAGTCCTAGCATATCAATATTTATATTCAATAAAATGGTCTATATATGTCAACCAACAAAACAGAGATTTTCACAGTGAATTTAAAAAAAAAAACAGCAAGCTCTAGCTCTAAGTTGTTTACATAAAATCCACTTCAAATATAAGAAGACATGCATATTGAAAGTGAAGGAAGGAAAAGATAAATCATGAAAATGATAAATAAGGAAAGCAGGAGTGACTAATGTCAGACAAGTAGATGTAAGAACATAGAAACTTGCCATGGACAGAGTGAGACATTACAAAATGTAAATTAATCTAGCAACCAAAGAAAGCTAAAAATTCTAATGCATACACATCAAACAACAGGGGTATAAAAGATTGTTTTTGTTGTATATATACTGGCAATGAACAAGTAGATTCTGAGATTAAAAATACAGTAACACTGAAAATTATTCAAAAGTTGAAATATTTATATGTAGACCTACTAAACCATTTATAGAAGATACATACTGAAACTTCACACATAAATAATAATAAAGTATTATAATAATTTCCTGCTTTGTATGATTCAATATAGAGAAGATGCCAATTCTCCCCAAATTGAAAATAAAGGTTTAGCACTATTCTTACTAAAATCCAAGCAAGAATTTTTGGTGATACAGAGAAGTTTATTTTAAAATGTTTATGGTAATGCCAAGGATTAGTAAAGTTAGAATAAATTTTTTAAAAGATAAAAATAGTTGGATAAATAGGTTTATCTGATTTTAGGAATTGGATTATAACAAAGTCATCAAAATTATTTGGTATTTAGGAAAAAAACATAGTCCATGAAACAGATTAGAAAATTTATACCTAGAACCACACAAATATGACCAACTTGTTTTTTACAAAGCTGTAAAAGCAATTCATTGCTGAAAAGACAGCATTTTCAATAAGTGAAGCAATTATACTAGCATCTATAATACATAAAGAACTTTCAAACACAATAACGACAACAAAACTAAACAAAACAAACAAACATGCAAAACCCCCTATACAATCTAGTTAGAAAATGGGGAAAACACATGAAGAGATATCTCAGTTCAATAACAAGAACAGAACGCAAATTTTCTCTGCCTTATTTATTCTATTAGGTTTTCAAGGGGTTAGATGATGCCCACTCACCCCACTTTGGCATCTTCTAGGTAAAGAAGAGCATCTTTACTTAGTCTAGTAATTTAAAATCTAGTCTCATCCAGAAACACTACACTATACACATACACACACCACGTTTTCTGACTCTCCCTAGCAGTCAAGCTGATACATAAATTTAACTCTCACATTCACAAAAATATTAGTACACCAATATTTATAGAAATGTTCTTTATAATAGACAAAAATGGAAACAACAAAAGTGTCCATAAATTGTGGTATATCCATACAGTGTACAACTCCTCAAGAACAAAAAGGCATGATGTGTTTTATTGATACACACTAGCAAGTGAAGGAATCTTAAAATTTATGCTATATAAAGTCTGACAATACTTTATAGCATGATTCCATTTATATGAAACTGAAAAACATATTACATTCAAAATAGGTGTGTCCATGTTTGTCTGGGGATAGGAGTGAGGAGTAAGGACAGGAAGAAACTAGAAGAGATCATGGGTAAGTTCTTTTCCTTAACTGTGATGGTATTTCCACGGAAAAATTAAAACTCATCATATTTTACACTAAATAGGTACAGTTACTCATGTCAATTAGACCTCAGTAAACCTTCTTAAAAAAAATAAAAACACTGCCTGAGGCTTTATATCATAGTATCTGTCCCAATTAGCCTAGGCCCCACAGGTGAATGGTTTTCCCTTCCTTTCTTGAATTCCAGAGCTTTCTTCCGTGGCCTCATTTCCTGAGAATGACTAAGGAGGAAAATTGCATGTGCTTCAAGGAATACCCTGCCCTCACCTAGAGAGCTATGCTTTGTCCCTCAAAAGAAAATCAAACATGATTTCATATCAGAATGTTTTCCAATATCTTGGTTATTCATTCTTAAGACCCCAGGTGAGGCATCAAATAGACCAGGATAGTCTATACTCAGCACAAAGCTTTTCTGTCTCTCTTCTCCCATCCAAAGCTTCCAAACAGTTTAGATTAATACCTTCACTGGACTAAGCTACTTATGCACTTAATAATCTAAACTCACAAATATAGTGTCAAGTCCTTCCAACACTGACTGTTCTGACATTTTAATTTTTTATCCTGTTATGACTGCTCATTAACTTTTAAGTATTTATTTGCATTATGTTGCTACTGAAGTTCATCAATATTTCACTCATATTTTGTTACTTTTTGCTAGATTGGAAGTACTTCTCTTAATGCATCAGTGTATGTCAGAAAGCATCGTATTAGATGCTTCTAGTAAAGACATTGGCTTTTGTATAATTGGTACAGATACACCCACCCTCCTGATGAGAATATTCCACACTAGGAGGAGGAACAGAGCTTTTGGAAGGTAAAATGTGGTCAGTTGCTTCACCATTGGCCACTTACATATTTCTGCTCAGAACTTTTAATCCTGTGTTCCCCCTTCATTTATCCTAGCAGCATCCAAAGCCTTAGATATTCTGCCATGACCAAGGAGGCATAATCATCAGCAGCTCTGAAGCAGGATGCTCCTGCTGGCTCTCCTGTCTGTGGTGTGTGTTTAATAGGTGTCTATCGTTTCCTCTCTATCCTTCCAATAAAGTACCTTTCCACTTAAATTAGTTCCAAGCCATTTTATTCACATGCAATTAAGAATCTTGAATAATGTATACGTGGTATGTTTCTGTACATTCCATGATGAATGCAGATGCCTTTCTTTGTGGGTTCCAGCAACACCATCAGTAGGAATAAAAATAGGATTATTAAGTAGTCATAAGATAATGAAGGTAAAGTACTTAACACACTATGTGAAAGCATATTGCAAATATTAGCTGTTAATTTAACTACTACTGTAGGATGGTAGTTCCCTGGGCCTTTCTGTCCTTTCTGTATGCAATGGGGGAATTGAAAATGAATTAATTTTTATGTTTATGGCAGGTTTAAATAATCTTATGTGTTCTACTAACTTATCTTTGACATAAATTCAAACAAAATTCCTAAGATCTTTAGGACCTTGTTTCTTAAGGTGTACCCAAAGATTGTGTGAATCAGAAATGCCAGAGGTACTCACTAAAATATGGATCCCTGTGCCTCACTCTCGGTATATCAGATAGAAATTTTCATGGCATAGTCCAGGAGTCTACAATTTACATCAGCTCCCTAGGTGAAAATTGTATGCAATAAAGTTTAAGAACAGCTGATCTAGGTTCCATCAATGGAAGAAATTACAAATAAAACATTTCACATCATTGACCAAGAATATGTGAGTTTCAGCCTGTTTCAAAATGCATATACACTGTAACTCACACCCTAGTCAGTATATGTGTACAGCAGGAGGAGGAGCCTTGAATGGAACTGAGTGATGCTCCGTGATTCCATATTGACCTCACTGAAATACATATTTGTTGGCAGAAGTAGATGCCAGACAGGCTTGAAGGCTAAGAATCCAGGAGTATCTAGATACAACTTGACTTTCAGCTCACCCAGTACCCACCGCCCCCTAGGTACTGGTACCTACCATTCAGGAGATTTCAAAACCAGCTTCCAGAGTACTCAGGAGAGCTGGGAGCAATGTTAAATTCCTCTGATTATCATAGATGTCAGGACTTTGCCCTGCATGGTGGTACCTCTGATAGTTGTGATGCTCTGTCCATTTACCTCAGGATTCATTGACATGTGTCCTTTAGCTGTGTCTGTTGGTTAATCAGCAGGAATCGATGAGAAAGCATGAAATTTCTACTTTTTATCATCTGTGTTAGCTTGAGTTGATGGAATGAATCTTTTTTTTTAAACATTTATTTTTTAGTTGGACACAATACCTTCATTTTATTCATATATTTTTATGTGGTGCTGAGGATCGAACCCAGGGTCTCGAATGTGCAAGGCGAGCGCTCTACCACTGAGCCACATCCCAAGCCCTATTCCATACTTTTCGTGAGAAAAAAGAAAGAAAGAAAAATAAGGACAACAAAGAGAAACAGATACAAAACAGTTTAACAGGTTACCCAAAGTCCCACATACCATAATTCATATAAGTGGGAATTGAGGCCAAGTTTTTCTGAAACCAAATATAGGGTTTCCTTTCATTATGATGTGATAGCTCATGATGATTGACTAAGTTTTAAATTGTAAAGAATAAAAGTTTCTGTTATGGATTAGGTATGAGGTGTCCTCTAAAAGCTCATGTGTGAGAAAATGCAAGAAAGTTAAGAGGTGAAATAATTGGGTTACGAGAACCTTAACCTAAGCAGAGATTAAATCCTCTTGAATGGATTACCCGGGTGGTAACATCAGGCACACAAGGTGTGGCTAGAGGAGGTGGGTCACTAGGGATATGACTTTGGGGTTTATATTTTGTCCCTGTGGGCAGTGCTCTCTCTGCTTCTTGGTGTCCTAAGCAGCCTTTCCTCATCTACACCCTTCTACAATGGTGTTCTGTCTCACTTTGGGTCCAGAGCTAAGGAGTTGGCCACCCACACATCTGAGATCTCTGAAGCCTTGAGCCACAAATAAGCTTTTCCTCCACTATGTTGTTCTTGTCAGGTCTTTTGGTCACAGCAATGAAAATGCTGAAGGAAAACACTTTTCCTTTACTTCTATTTTCAGAAAACAATTCCCAAGCCAACACTTAGAAATCCTCTGATCCTGTACCTTTTATCTCTGTATGCGATTAGATTTTGAAGGGAAAAGGCAGCGTTCAGGGATCATTAGCAAAGAAATAGATGCAGCACTGAAACTGTAGTCAAAGTAATCTCAGCGGGTTGATGGTACCCTTAGCTACCTGTCTGTTTGATATCTGGACTCAAACCAAAGGCCCTTCCTGACATGTGCTTACAAAAAAAGCTGTTGGAAAGACAGGTGCCACTTACCACCAGTAGTCTTCAAACCATGGCAATACAAAGATAAAGACAAAAATGAACTCATTTTTTTTTTATCTGTGGAAGAAGCACAGCTAGAAGTGTTTACAACTATTTCAATATTTCCTAAAAAATACTACCTTTGGTATGCAAATCCATTGGCAGTATTCATTTTTCCAAGTACCCAAAATTCCCATTTACAGCATTTAAGGAGACCAATTAAATCAAGGTCCCATCAGTGACCGACTGTATATGACCGTGAGGGAGAGGCATTATACTTTCTAGTATTTCAATTTCCTCATCTGTAAAATACTAATAATGTCTAATTCAGTAGATGACGATGGAATAAAAAATCAGAAGCATGTAAAATGATCATTAAAATGTTTGTCACATAAGAATGTCTAAAACAATTTTGATGATGGTATAACTGAGAGAGTACCCCTGACGATATCACATTGCTATGGTTATCTTTGTGATTAATGCTTCCTATGGGAGACAACAGGAGGGTGCTGTTGATGTATTCCTGAAAGCGCATGAAGGGGAAGAGTGAGGAGCGCCTTCCGCAAGAGAGAGAAGTCCAGGACCAGATACTGAGTCACTCACTGGCTTTACCTGAACCTAAAGCCAATGAAGGAGTCCGAAGACATCTGTTTTGATGAGTGTTTTATTCACATGTTAATCAAAACCATACAACAAAGCATAGTAGTTCTAAATAATTATTATTGTTTATAGTATAATCTATTACTGTTGGTCACAATCTTTGCAAACTAATTGTTTTGAGCCTATTTGTTATAATAAGGAACCCTCTGTGCTAAGAAACGTGATCCTTCTCCAAAGTCAAGTAAAAGGGACAATTCATGGCAAATATAACCACTAGAAAAGTAATCCATTTGCAAAAAAAAATCATAGAGCTCTCCTACCAGCCTAAGGCAGAAGTTCAAAGTTTGGTACATAGTGTTTCCTAGAAACAAACTCTATTTAATTTGTTTGTCATTTAGGGAATAAATTAAATTTCTTTGCCATTAGGAGGAAAATTGGAAATCACCATTTACCCTTGAAATGAGGTTGTTTTCAAAACCATTAATCAACAGTAAAAAATGCCTAAATAATTTCAATAGTTTAGAAGAACATGAGCTTCCTACTCCTGTATCATTAAGCATGATAATGAGCTCATTGATATATTTATTCTTCTTTACTGTTTTATGGATATAAAGTTAGTATATAAGGGCAATAACTACATTATTGTAGTTGTAGCTATTTTTTTAAATAATATGCCTTTTACAGATTTTGTAGGCTTCCTTAAAATCCTGACTATGTTTTGTTAAACAGCCTTGAGAAATAAAATGCTCTACTCTAGCCTACTGAGTAAACATGAATTTCCCAGTTAAATACATAAAATAATGATTATGTCCAGTGGTCACAGGGGACATGTATTTAGGAGTACACTAATTAAACCGCACCCTTCAGACAAGGAGCTTCCACAGTTACCAGCAGTGAACCATATCTGATTGGTCATTAAGTGATTAGGAATGCTAATGTAAATAGTGTCATTCAAATGGGGCTGTCAGAGTCAAGATGAATCACATATTTCATCTTCTGGACTGAACTGTATACAGACCAACCAAGTTAAATAGTCAAGAAAAAAGGTACTACAAAACAAAACAAGATGGTTCTCTTACTCCTGAAGAGATCTCATACTTCTATTCCATTTTCAAAAATATATTGATGATATATAAAGTCTTATAAAATGAGAAAAATGGCTTACGTCACAGTCCTGTGTTTCTCTATGCCTATCATAGTCTATACTTCTGTGTTTGTGTGTACACATGGGGGTCTAGTTTCTATGAAAGACGAAATATCAGAAGTTTGAGAGAGAAAGTCATGAAACAGTGAAACAGGAATGGAGAAATAAGTGGCCGTGGACCAAGGAAAGAGAATACTAAAGGGAAAAAAAGGACAAGAAGTAATTGGTGGGAAAAAGAAATGAGAAGTGACTAAGGGTTTGAAGGTAATGGGAACTACATAATAACATTGGAATTAGAAGCTGTCAGGATGCTTACCTCTGGATGATGTGTCAAGGTGATAAAATGAAAGTATATACTTTAGTATTAACAATTAGTAAACATGACATGGGGCCAGCATGGTGGCACATGCCTGTAATCCCCAGTAAGCTGGGAGACTGAGGTAGGAGGATCTCAAGTTCAAGGCGAGCCTCATCAACTTAGTGAGGCCCAGTCTCAGAAACAAAACAAGAAAATGGGCTGGGGATATAGCTCATATCACTGGGTTCAATCTCCAGTACCCACCTCAAAAAAAAAAAAAAAAAGAGGGAAATTCATAAATTGTTCAACCAAGATTTTAGAATGAGTTTCTAAAACATCCTTCTCTATGGGTGATTTGCTTTAAATGCTTACACTAGGTAGTAAAAAGTTATGTGACACCTGGTGGTGCTAAGTGAACATTGATTCTATGAATTAATGAATGAGTGAGCTGATTACTTAAATTTCAATGCTACACAACTCCGCTTTCTAGAAAGTAAAGTCAATATATTTTACGGTAGTTATTTTGTCAGAGTGACAGACATTCCACAGGGTGCCCATCACTCTTGCCCCATTGATGCCATCTGCTGTTACTTGCGATACTGTCTATGTTCAATGAAGTACACAAACGTTAACTGTGAAACCTACACTCTTGGGCAATAGTAAACATCTTTCAACTACCCTCCAGTTAAACACACAGTATGTTCCCATAATATCAAAATTTTGTTTTTACATTCTATTTGTGATAATACCAATGCCTTCAAAGATGATCACCATAACTTACTTGCTCCTGAACTTCTTATAAAAGGAGACATGTACTGTATAATAAGTTATGTCTTCCTTCTTTCAGTCAGTATAATATTTATACCATTCAATCACATTTCACAAGTGTTATATATAAAATGTATATATCACAAATATAATATACATTTGTCATACACGTATGTTAAAAATCTCCTTTTTTATTGTTGCATAGGATTCTATTATGTTAAAACATTACAATTTACTTATTTATTTTCCTAATGAAGAGGAAAGAGTTGTCTCAGCTAAGAAATTCTTGGACAAGTTCTAGGCGAAAATGTTTATTTGCTTCTGATTTATTTATCCAAGATTAGAATTGCTAGGGCACAGGGTAGGATGTATTTAATATTGTTTGATACTGTTAAACTGTATTTCTCAACGTCATCGTGCCATTTTATATTCATATCCATAATGTATGCACCCACCTTATATCCATAGTAACATTTTTAATTTTATCTATTCTGGGGACTCTGCTTTTGATGACTCAGGGTGGTGATTTTAATTTGCATTTTTCTTATGTCTTATGATGGGAGGGCAGATTTTCATATGCTATTTTCATATGGTCATTTGAATGTCTTCTTTTTGAAGGCTTGTTTTTATATACGGTACAAAGAAATCATGCAGTATTTTTGAAAACTTGACCTTCTCACATCACACAATGTATTAAAATTTATTTGAGACAGTTCATATGTGTAAAAACAGAGGCTAAAATAATAGACTTCTAAAACACAGGTCAGCAAACTACAGCTCAAAGACCAATCTGGCCTGCCATCTGTCTTTCTTTTTCTTCTTTTTAAAGTATTTTTATGATAAAGAGCTGTAGATTCACATGCTGTAGTAAGAAATAATATAAACCCTTTGATGAAGGAAAAAAAAAAACTCTAAAAATCTGGAAATGGGAGGAAATTTCTTAACTTGATAAAAGACATCCTGTAAAATCCAAAGCTAATATATTTAAAGGTAAAAAACTCAATGTTTTCCCTTAAGATCAGTAACGAACCAATGTCCTCTCTGGCTATTACTGTCTAACATTATACCAGAAATTATAGTCATGGTAAATACGCAAGAACAGAAATTAAAAACAGCTAGATTGAAAAGGAAAAGTCAAAACGATTTATTTTCTGATGGTATGCTTTTGTATAGAGAATATCCCAGGGGATTTATTTAAAAAACTATTGGGACTAACACATAAGTAAAGATCGATAATTCAAAATCCAATTATATATGTACACTTTATCAGTAAAAAATCTAAAAGTGAAAATAAGAACAATTTGATTTGCAGCAGCATAAAAAATAAATGTAGCAAAAGAGGTGCAAGATCTGCCCTCTGGAAACTAGAAAGCACAGCTGAGAGAAATTAAGGAAGACCTAAATACATTGAAAATCACTTTATGTTTGTATGCTGACATACTTAACATTATTAAGTTGGCAGTACTGCCCAAATTGATCTGTGGATTTATTGTAATTCCTGTAAAAATCCCTGCTAGAAGTCTTGTAGAAATCGACAAGCTGATCTAAAAATTTGTTTGGTAATTCAAAGAATTTAAAATGGCCAAAACATTGCTTGAAAGATAAGTTCAAAGCTGGGAGGATACCTAAGTCCTCACAAAAAGTCACAATAAAGCTGAAATAATAAAGGTTCTGCAGTACGGGATCTAAGAAAACCTTAAAGAGGATACGAAGGGCAGCAGAATACAACAGACACTAGTATGACAGTATGTAAAAAGGTGGATGTGTAACCGATGTGAATCTGCAATATGTATACGGGGTAAAAATGGGAGTTCATAATCTGCTTGAATCAAATGTATGAAATATGATATGTCAAGAGCTTTGTAATGTTTTGAACAACTAATAATAAAAAAAGAAAGAACTCTTAGTCTTATGGTCAGTGATGAACCTCAGGCAATTCAATATGGAAAAAATATTTATTTATTTATTTGTTTGTTTGTTTGTTTATTTATTTATTTATTTATTTATAAACCCCTGTCTTTTCTCTCCAGTGCTCCACAGGTATATGTGGAAGATAGAAAAGAAGGAATTCATGGTGGCATCCCCTTCCAGGTCCTGACATTATTGTTCAATCCACCATGTTTCCATATTCAGATCCTTGAATGACTGCCTACTGAATGATTTCCAAGGAATTTATCATAATTAGAGGAGAAAAATGGCAAAATTGAGACCTGCCATCTTTTCCCTGAACAGAAAGAACTACTTTCTGCCTTTCTTAGATAAAGTTTTATTGGAACACAACTGTATTCAAGTTCATTCGTTTAAGGATTGTGTTTAGCTAATTTCATGCCACAATAACAGAGATGGGTAATTATTACAGAGATGATACAGTCTACAAAACACTAGAACACACTATCTAGCACTTTACAGGAAATTCTTGGTACCAACTGCTCTAGATGAAAACTAGGCATATATATATATTCATGATCTGCAGATTGGCCAAGGTTTTATAGAACACAAGTCACACCAATCATAAAATAAATAAATACATAAATTGACATCAATAAAAGGAAAAAAAAATTATGGTCGTTAAACAGTACCTGTTTAGCAAATAAAAATACAAACCCTAGTCTCAAGAACATATGTGCAATTAATGTTTCTGACAAAGTATTCAAATACAAAATCTAGAAAAAGAAACCCCAATACAGC
The DNA here is from genome assembly GCF_021218885.2 of Marmota monax. NCBI lineage: Eukaryota > Metazoa > Chordata > Mammalia > Rodentia > Sciuridae > Marmota > Marmota monax. The sequence continues at coordinate 3,192,566 of NW_026694501.1, read as the reverse complement.
ATCCATTCATGTTCAAAACATTAGAAAAACTAGGGATAAATAGGAACATAACTCAACAGTGTAAAAGTTATATATGCTAAATCCAAGGCCAACATTATTCTAAATGGAGAAAAATTGAAAGCATTTCCTCTAAAAACTGGAACAAGACAGGGATGCCCTCTTTTACCACTCCAATTCAACAAAGTCCTGGAAGTTCTGGCCAGAGCAATTAGATCAAAGAAAGAAATTAAGGGATAAGAATAGGAAAAGCAGAGCTCAAACTACACCATTTTGCTGATGACATGATTCAATGTTTAGAAGACCCAATAAACACTACCAGAAAATTTCTAGAACTCATAAAGGAATTCAGCAAAGTATCAGGATATAAAAATTAGCATCCATACATCAGTTGTGTTCCTTTACATCAGTGATAACTCAACTGAAAGAAAAATAAGGAAAATTATCCCATTCACAATAGCCTCAAAAAATACTTGCAAATCAATCTTACAAAAGAGGTGAAATGCCTCTATAATGAAAACTACAGAATGCTAAAGAAAGAAATGGAAGAAGACCTTAGAAGATGAAAAGATCCCCCATGTTTTTGGATAGTCAAACTAATATTGTTAAAATGACCACACTACCAAAAGTGCCATGCAGATTTAATGAAATTTCTATTAAAATTCCAATGATGTTCATAGAAATAGAGCAAACATGAAATTCATTTAGAAAAATAAGAGGCTCAGAAAAGCTAAAGCAATCCTTAGCAAGAGAAGTGAAGCAGTAGACCTCACAATACAAGACCTTAAATTATACTACAGAGCTATAAGTAATAAAAATGGCAGGGTATTGGCACCAAAACAGACATATATACCTATGATACAGAATGGAAGACACAGAGAGAAAAACACATAAATACAATGATCTCATACTAGATAATGCCATTGGAGAAAAGATAGCCTCTTCAACAAAAAGTGGTGGGAAAACTGAAAATCCATATGTAGCTAAATAAAATTAGAACCCTATCTCTCACCCTTCACAAAACTCAACTCAAAGTGGATCAAGGATCGAGGCATTAAACCATAGACCCTAGACCTATTAGGTAAAAAGTAGGACCAAATCTCCATCATGTTGGCTTAGGAAATGACTTCCTCAATAATACTTTGGAATCACAAGAAGTAAAATTAAGAATAAATCAATGAGATAATATCAAACTACAATCTTCTTCACAGCAAAGGAAATAATCAAGAATGTGAAGAAAGAGCCTACCCAATGGGAGAAAATCTTCACCTGCACCACAGGAGAACATTAATCTCCTGGATATCTCAAAAAACTTAACACCAAAAAAACCCCAAATAACTCAATAAATAAATGGTAAAGGAACTGAACAGACACTTCACTGAAGAAGACATATGATTGATCAAATAAGATATGGAAAATATTCAACATCACTAGCAATTATAGAAATGCAAATTAAAACTACACTGAGATTTCATCTCATTCCAGTAAGAATAGCAACTGTCATGAATACAAGTAACAATTAATGTTGATGAGGATGTGGGGGAAAAGGTCCACTCACACATTGCTGGGGGGGGAGACTGCAAATTGGTCAACCACTCTTGAAAGCACTATGGAGATTCCTCAAAAAACTTGGAATGGAACCACCACTTGACCCAGTTATCCCACTCTTTGGCATATACCCAGAGTACTTAAAATCTGGTAAATGGACAAAATTGAAGATGATCATGCCAAGTGAAATAAACCATTGCCAAAAAAAAACAAAGGGCAAATGTTTTCTCTGATATGCAGATGCTGGCACACAATAGGCAGGGGTTGGGAGGGAGGAGTAGAGGCTCACTGGATTGAATGGGGGGTGGGATGGGGGAAAGAGAAGGGGAATGGGAATGAGACAATATGATGAATTGGACAAAACTTTCCTATGTTCATATATTACAGGGCCAGTGTAACTCCACAACATCTACAATCACAATAATGAGAAGTTATACTCCATGTTTGTATAACAAGTCAAATTACATTCTACTGTCATGTGTAAGTAAAAAGGATAATAAAAATTAAAAAAAGAAAAAAAATGAAAAAGAAGCCTCTACAAATTAATAATAAGATATACAAATCATTTTTCTATATATTTATTGGTGCATTATACTTGTACATAATGGTAGAATTTGCTGTTACATATTCATACATACACACAATACAACAAAATAATTTGGCTTATATTCCCCTGTGTTTTCTCTTTTCCTCTCCTTCCCCTCCTCATGGTCTCTTTTCTGTACTTTCCTGGTCTCCCTTTGATATTTATGTATCCCTCCAAACTTTCTTTTCCTTTTTCCTCTCTAGTCTCCATTTATTAAAGACAACATATGACCTTTAACTTTATGTCTTTGGCTGATTTCACTTAGCATAACATAATTTCATTTTTTATTGATGAATAAAAGTTCCTTGTGTGTGTGTGTGTGCGCGCGCGAGCATGTATTTTATTTTTTCATTCATTGACAGACACCACCTAGGCTGGTTCCACATTTCTACTATTGTAAATCATTCTTCTATAAATACAGTGTGCCTACCTTATTTCTTTAGGATAAATATCAAGAGTAATAAAGCTAGTTCTTATGGTGATTCCATTACCAGATTTTTGAGGAACTGCCATGATTATTTACATAGCATTGTAATACATAATGGTTACACCAAAAGTGCAAAAGTGTTCCCTTTTATGCACATCCTCTTCAGCATTATTATTATTTTTATTCTTGATGACTTCCATTCTAACTGAAGTGAGATAAAATCTCAGTGTAGTTTTGATTCGCATTTAACCAATTGCTAACAACATTTAACATTTTTTCATATTTGTTAACAGCTTGTATTTCTGCTTTCTAGATGTCTGTTTAGTTCTTTTGCCCATTTATTGTTCCAATTATTTGTTTACTTGATTTTAGGTTTTCTGAGATTTTTTGCAAAAATTCTGGATATTAATTTTCTGTCAGAAGAATAGCCAGCAAAGATTTTCTACCATTGTGTATGTTCTGTCTTCACATTCTTGATTATTTCTTTTGTGGTGAAGAGCTTCTTAATTTAATTATTTCCTGAACTTTAGGGGACCTCTTGAGATCATTGCCTGTGACTGTATGTTGGAGTCTTGGCCCTATTTTCTTCAAGAAATTGCATACTTCTTTTTCTAATTCCTAGATCTTTGATTCATTATAAGTTGGCTTTTATGCAGGGTAAAAGACAAGAATCTAATCTTTTTCTTCTACATATGAAAAACAGTTTTCCCAGCACCATTTGTTTTAAAAGCTATCTTTTGTTCAGTGCATATGTTTGATGCCTTTGTCAAGGATTATTGACTTTTTCTGTGTTTGAACTTGTGTTCTCTATTCTGTCACATTGTTCTATGGGTCTGTTTTTATGCCAGTACCATGCAGGTTTTGTTACTATAGCTCTGTAGTATAACTTGAAGTCAAATTGTGATGCCTCCAACATGGTTTTTTTGGCTTAGAATTGCTTTGAGTTTTTCAAGTCTTTTGTTTTTCCAGATGAAGTTTAGAATAGCTTTGTCTAGCTTTGTGGAGAATATCATTGACATTTTTATGGGTATTACATTGAATCTGTATATTGCTTTTGGTAGGGTGGTTATATTAACAATTTTAATTCTGCCTATCCATGAACAATGAACATCTTTCCATCATCTTGCATCTTCTTCAATTTCTTTCTTCAGAATTCTAGAGGTCTTTCATCTCCTGGGTTAAATTTATTCCCATGTATTTAATTTTTATTTTTATTGAGTCTGTTGTGAATGGGATGGTTTTCCAGATTCATTCTTTGAAATTTAATTATTGATGTATAAGAAAGTTATTCCTTTTTGCATGTTGATTTTGTAATTGTCTGCTTTGCTGAATTTATTTATCAGCTCTAGAAATCTTCTGGTGGATTTTTAGAGTCTTCTAAACAACAGATCATGCCATCAGCAATCAGATAATTTGACCTTGTATTTGTATCCCTTTAATTTCCATCTCTTTCCTGAGTTCTCTGGCTATGGTTTCAAGAACTATATTGAATAGGAGTAATGACAGTGGATATCTTTATCTTGTCCTTGATTTCAAAGAAAATGCTTTCAGGTTTTCTCCATTCACTAGGACGTTGGCTTTGGATTTGTCATGTATACCCTTCTATTTCTAGTCTCTCTGTGTTTTTAAAAATGAATGTATGATAAATTTTGTTGAAGAATTTTCTACATATACTTTTATTTTTGTCCTTAACTCTACTTATGCAGTGAATGGCATTTTTATATTTGCATATGTTAAAAAATCCTTGAAATCCTGGGATAAAACCAATTTGCTCATAATGTAAAATATTCTTAATATGTTCTTGAATATGATTTGCTAATATTATATTAAGCATTTTTGTATCTGCTTTCATCAGGGATATTTGTCTGTAGTTTTCTTTCCTTAATGTGTTTTCTGGTTTATTATGAAGGTGATATTGATTTATAAAATGAATATAGCAATATCTTACCCCTTTCTGCTTTATGAAAGAATTTAACAATGTTGGAATTAGTTCTCCTTCAAAATTCTAGTATAATTCCGCTGGGAATCTATCTTACCCCAGATTTTTCCTTTTTAGAAGGCTTCTTATATTGATAATTAGTAGTCTATATGGATTTTCTGGGACCTCTTGGTTCAATTTTTGTATCTATAAATACATTCATTTCTTCTAGGTTTTCCAATTTATTAGAATTTATGGTTTTAAAATAGACCCTAATGATCTTCTGGATTTCTGTGAAGACTATGGTGGTTTCTCCATTTTATACCTCTAATGTTATTCATTTGGGTATTTTCTCCTTTTTTTCCAGTTAGTTTGGCTAAAGTTTTATTAATCTGTTTATCATTTCAATAAACCATCTCTTCATGTTTTGATCCTTTGTAATTTTTATTCTCTATTTCATTGATTTGAACTTGAATATTAATTATTTCCTTTCTTCTACTGGTTTTGAAATTGGTTTGCTTTTGTTTTTCAAGGTAATTTAAATGTAACATTAGGTTGATTATTGTATATGCTTCAGATTTTCTTATGTAAGCACGTATAGCTCTAAACTTTCCTCTTAATATCAACTTTATGTTGTCCTAGATGTTCAGGCATGTTGTGTAGCTATTCTCCTTTGAGTATAAAAAATATTATTTCTCCTCTGATTTCTTCTATCACTCATTCATCATTTAAAGGTATATTGTTCAATATTCATGTGTTTATATAGTTTCTATATATTTTGATGCTGTCAATTTCTACTTCATTGTGATCAGATCAGATATAAGGAATTATATAGTATTTTTTTTGTGTGTATTTTCTAAAAGTTGTTTGGTACACTAAAATACAACATATTTCAGAGAATTTTCCATGAACAGATGACTAAAAAAGTTGTATTTGGCTATTGTTGAATAAAATATTGTACACATCTCTGTTAAGTTAATGCATTTATGCATTTTTTTAGGTCTGAAGAATCAATAGTGAGTTTATGTTTGGATGACCCATCTGATAGTGAGAGAGGTGTGTTGAAATAACCCAATATTATTGTAGTAGGGTCTACCTGAGTCTTTAGTTGAATTTTTTTTCTGTTTTACATAATGAGATACTCCAACATTTGGAGCATAAATATGGATTAGCATTATATCTCCTTGTTCGGTTTTTCCCTTTCTCAGTATAATTTTTTTTCCCCTACCTCTTCTAGTTAATTTGGCTTGAAGTCTGCTTTGGTGGATATACAAATAGTTTCTCTACTTGTTTTCTGATATAATGTTTTCATATTATATAAATTGCCCTTCTTTTACATATGGCTGTCTGGCAAACAGCATATGGTTGGGTCATGTATTTTAATCCATACTGCCAGTCTGGTGTTTAGTAGGAAAGTTGAAATCATTTACATTTGACATTATTATAAAGAGATACTTCTTCATTTCTGCTATTTTTATTTATTTCCAATGTAGAATTTGTTCCTGTTTCTCATTCGTTTGGCTTAACTTCAAATGGGATTTGCCCATTGTGGGTTTGGTTTTCATTTGTTCTGAGTAGTATTTCTTGACATGTTTTTTGTAGTGTTGGTTTAGTAGTCCTGAATTCTTTTAGTTTCTGCTTATCTTGGAAAGTTTTTATTTCCCCTTTGGTTCTGAAGAATAACATATATATATATATATATATATATATATATATATATATATAGAGAGAGAGAGAGAGAGAGAGAGAGAGTAAACCCAATCAATAGAAAGTTTTGTTTCAGGGTGTGGAAACACATTATTCCAATTCCTCCTGGTTTTTAGAGTCTGTGTTGAGCAACAAGAAATAATTCTAATTGGTTTCCTTCTAAATGTGAACCAAATTTTTCTCTTGAGACTTTTAAATTTCTGTTCTTATCCTGCATGTTAGCCATCTTCATTTAATGTGTCATGGATCTGTTTTTTTTGTGTTTTTTTTTTAATTCTTTTTTATCTTGTCTATTTGGATTTCTGAATGATTCACATAACAATTGTTGATCCCATTCTCGAGATTTGGAACATTTTCTGCTATCGTTTCTCCGGAGAGGTCATCTATGGTATTATCCTAAATCTCATAACCCTCTGTAATTCCTATTATTCTTAAATTTGGTATCTTAATACTGTCCCAGAGTTCTTGTATATCCTGGTCATGGTTATTCTTTTTTCTTTTTTTAAAACTGTCTGAATGTTTAATTCCAGCCACTTTGTCTTCCACCTCTGAGATTCTATCTTTAGCATGGTCTACTCTATTAGAGAGATTTTTTAAAAAATAAATATTTTATTTATTTCTAAAATTTGTTTTGTTCTTTTTCAACATCTCTACTGCCTTATTGAATTTCTCATTCATATCCTGTCATGATTTTCCTATTTCATTCAGTTGTTTTTGTGCATTTATTAGAATTCATTGATCATTTTTATACTTATTCTTTTAAATTGTTTATCTGCTGTTTTATTCATGTCAAAGTCTTTGGAGTCAGTTGACAGTGAATAATAAGTTTTAGGAGATGATATGATATTATTATTTTTTTTTAAGGATTCTTGTATTCCTGGGTTGAATTTTATACACATGATGTGATGGATTTCTGTTCGACTCTTATGTGTGGACCTTTACAGGGCACATCCACTTCTTACCAAAATGTTCTAGAGTAATCTAGAGAGAGACTACTCGTAGGAGTTGTGTCCAAAGCTTTTGTTCTAAGTCTATTTTGCTGTGGGAGTGCTCACCCAGCACTAGTGGAACCTGAAGGGCATCCCTACCTGTTCCTTCTGGGGTTCTCATTTTTCGTTTTTTTTTTCTCTACCATTCTTTGTATAAAATCATCACTGAAGTTTGAGCATGGTTAATTTGTGTGTAAGGCAAGGTACACTGTCTCTTGGATTGGTTTGGCTCAGCAACAGAATGTCTACCCTTTGAGCTTTTGTCTCACTAGATTTCCAGCACCTCACAGAAAATGGGGAAATAAACAATAGCAATGACACAAGAAAACAACAAACAGCATTAAAATATATATCCAGTGCCCACTATGACTTTATGACAGGGATTTCCACAAAAACAAAAATGGTGAGGTCATCAATTGCAAAAAAAAAAAAAAAGATTATATAGCCATGAACTAGATCTGGCATTAAAATAAACAGTAAAGTGTTAACTATACCATCCAGTGTGATAATAACTGCAACAACATGAATGGTGGAGGCAAAAGTTATATAAAACAAATAACTCTAAAAATGGTAAAAATAGAGTTCATTAAGGAAAAAAAATGTGATAGGAAGGTAAAAGAAAGTTTAGAATGTTTAAAATGTGAACAGAGAGAAAGCAGAAGTTATGGTAATAATGGAGAATAACACATATATATGTACAGTGTGTATACGTGCGCATACCTGTATGTACGTATATATGTATATGTACACACACGTATGTACATATTTTTACATGAACCAATAAGCACAGTAAGAACACACATACACACACAAAATATTTTTAATCAATAGTGGAATAATTGTTTCCGTAGAGGTTGTCCAACTGTTGAGAATGGAGCTAGTCACTGACTATGTCCAACTGTTCTTCTACCTCTTTCTTCTTGGGCTATGTGGGTTTGTTAAACCCTTCTCTCTCTCTCTCTCTCTCTCTCTCTCTCTCTCTCTCTCTCTCTCTCTCTCACTTTATATATTTTGTTCATCAACAAACTGCCAGCTAGAGTGGCCTAAAACTGAAGCTAGTTGAAAAAGATTTCAGAGGAGTCTCACCAGCATAAAGGTACAATGGAATGGGAAGTGCTGTTGATGAGTGTTTTGTCCAGAGAGACCTGATCATTGCACTCCCAGGGTGAGGATGGTACAGAATGCTAAGTAAGAAGTTTCAGTGATGGGGGGTCCCCAGACCTTAGAAATGTTTTGGGGTGGTATCTGCTTTTCAGAGATTAAACCAATATACCCCTAGGGAAGATTGATGTGGATCTCTGCTGGGAGTTTGAATCTCAGAAGACTCCTGACAATTCTGTTCATGGGGCAGGGTAGACAACCCTCCAGACATTTCACACATTTCACTGTTTATGAATAGAGCCTCTCCCGTATAAATCCCTAAGAGTAATCACACCTGCTTATTCAGTTTTCCAACCCTTTTCAGCTGGTCACATGAGCCACCAGATTCACAGGAAAAGCAGGTTGCACTCCCCTCTGTATCTCTGACTTCAGTTCCCCTTGGTACCCCCTTCTCTGTACCCTCTTCTTTGCTCATGTTCTCTTGGGTACACTCTAAGCCACATGTTAGGTGCTTTCCAGGACAGTAGGACAAGATTTGCTATGACATTCCTGGCTTCCACAGCACAGCCTCCTCAAGATGGCTCCCCACCACAGCTCTCTGCTTGTCAGTTGGGAAACACAGAAGACTTGATTCAAACAGTTCACTGTTCCTCCTCCAGGTCAGCTAAGTTCAGGTTTCATTTCTGTTCCTCGGGTTTTGTGGCACCAAATTTGTATGTAATGTTTTTCTCTCCATGTTCTCCCCCTGCAGTGAATTGGCACTGTTACCACTGCCACATAGAGTTTGGTCCAATGTGATCTTGCTTGTGCTTTTCTCAGCCCACCAATATTTCTGAGTCTCTGAAGCACTCTCTCTGAAATTGAATTGCCGTGCGTTCTGCCTTTCACCTACCTCATGAGAAGTGGTACTTCCGTTGCTTAAATTCTGAGTCACTGAACAACTGGAGATGCAGCCTTCCTCTAATCAACCATCTCGAATGAAGATAAATACCTCAGAGACAAGAAGGATACAAGATTTGACACTTACTTCATAAAACATGCTACACAATTTTGTTCTGAGTTCATCTTGAGCATCACGAAAAGTCAATTCCAAAAGGACTCAGTGGAATACATTCTTAAAGACAAGACTGCATCAAAGCCAACATACGTATTAGGAGGCACTTTTTTTTTTCTCTGCTGGGGGAAATCGAGCATGGTTATGACTTTAAATCAAATATTTCACAATTTTATATTTCTTGCCGCAAGTCATTTCTCAATTACGTTACTGATATTTGCGTTATTCAGATTTTTGTTGCTAAGACAAAATACCTGGGAAAAATAATTGAATGGAGGAAAGGTTTCTTTTGTCTCATGTTTTCAAAGGTTAGAGTCCATGGTTAGCCAGTTCCATTTCTTTGGGCCTGTGGTGAGGTGGAACATCATGAGAAAAGGGTAGGACACAGGAAACTGCTCACCTCATGGAAGCTGGAAAAGAGAGTGCAGAAGAGACCAGAGACAAGATATACTCTTCCAGAATGTTTTAATCACTCAATGGATTAATGTATCCACAGGATCAAACCCTCATGATCCAATCACTTCCCAACAGCTCCACCTCTGAACATTGCTGAATTGGGGATAAAGTCCCCAACATGTGAGAGTCTGGCAGACATTCTGGATCCAACAATAAAATCCCACTATGGCCCAAAGTTTCACGACCTTCTTATAATGCAAAATGCATTCTTTCCTTCTTCAAGAGTAGCCGTAGTCTTAAAAATTCCAGCATTGTTCAAAAGACAAAGTTCAAATTTTCTTCTGAGAATCAAGGTGAATCACCAGCTATGAGCCTCTGCAAAAATCCAAAGGTTGCATTCTTCCTTTATATAATGGCACAACATAAACACTTCTATTCCAGGAAGGAGGAATGGAATTGTAGAAAGAAGCAATGGAACCAAAGTAAGACCAAATCCCAGTGGGACAAACATTAAGTCTTATAGCTCCAACTCCAGCATTTGGGCATATGGTGGCAAAATGTGAGCTCTAAAGCCAAAATGTGAACCGGGTCAGACCTGCCTCTATGGAGTTTCTGGTTGTAGCCTCTGCCCTGCGACCAGCGCTGGCTTCATTATAGAAGGTTCCATTAATGAGTAAACGAAAAAGAATATCAGTAAAATTAAAGAGACAAGACTCTAATTACCTTTAAAACCAGCTCCGGGACGGCTTCTCCTAGCTCCAGCCTCCAGCCACCTAATGCAGTAGAGAGGTTTACTGAAGAGGGGGGAGAGAGAGAGAGAGAGAGAGAGAGAGAGAGAGAGAGAGAGAGAGAGAGAGAGAGAGAGAGAACACGCCAGGGAGTGGACTTTTATTGGGGAACAAAAAATTCCCGGGAAAATCCCGTCCAATGAAGATTAAGGGGGGCAGCATCCCAAGGTCAGGGGTGCTGAGAGCCATAGCCGAGTCGGATGGCCCCTGGCATTTTACCAGAAGTATGGTTGAGAGGCAAGCCATTAGGATGATGTTGGATTGAAACAGGTTGTGTATTCAATTGTATATTAGACCTTTACTGTCCAGTAATAGGATGGCTCTTGCTGCCTCGGGCGCCCGCTACTTTGGAGTTCCTGTTGAGTTCTCGCGGGGTTCCCAGAGTGAGTGTGCGCGCAGCCCCGGGGAGGGAGTTCCGGTTGGTGTGTGGTGTGTTCCTGGAGGAGCCGCCTGGGTGGCGTTTGGGAGAGTTCCTGGGGAGTGTGCGTGGAATGCTGTGGGAGAAATAAAGTTTGTTCCTGCTTGAGTGGCTCGTGATTTGTGCCCAGCCAGACTGCGGCACAGGGATGACGATTGGATCTTCGGGGCAGTGGCCAGACATACCTCTGCACCTGCAAGCCCTCGGATCTGGAAAAGGGTGGGGAAAGCTCTGACACAGCTGTGTCTAAGCGCCTCCCACCCAGCCAGGGAGGTAACTCAATTCACGTGTGAGGATGGCCTCCCACAGTAGCCCACATGTCCTCCCTCTTAGCTGGTTTTGCTCTCTGCCTACAGGTTTCAAGAACAAACATTCCATGAACTGGCTTCTCTAACTTCCTAGAGCCTCCACTGAAGCTTAGGCTTCACATCCAAGTCCTGTCATGGGCTGCCCTTGGGGATTTGGACCACTTTGCACATTTCTTGGATTCCCAGATGTTCGTTTTCATATCAAAGTGACCGCCTCTGTGATTTCATAACTCTGGCATTCTGCATTTCTACAAAACCCGCTCTAAATGGATGATACCACTTCTGCTGCCACTGGGCAAAATAGCCAAGCCCACTTTGAACATGACTCCAGTGGCCTCTGAATGCCTGGAGACTTGATCGTGGTAAAAAGAAATCCTGCGAAAACAATGTTCTAGGTTGTTCTGTGAGAGACGGGCACTCCTGGGCTCTCTTCACAAAACAAAATCTTTCAAATGAGTCTGTACTTCTACACCCTTGAACATTTGGTTGGATGCAGTACAGCCAATTCTTAAGATGCCATCAAAGCATCTTCCTATCATCTCCGTGCAAAGTAGTTGGTTTCTCTTGGGTGGTGCTAATCTCTTCAACAACCACAACATCCTTGACCCTAGTCTTACACAAAATTTTCTAACCAAACTGCATTTTTTTTTCAAATCTTACTATTCTGCTTCTTGTTACTGACTTTCACTTTAAACCTGACTAAAGGCTGCCACTAATTCCCATACCATTGCATGAATATTATGCTGCCTTGAAATTTCCTCTCACTGACTAATTTGTTCATTATCTTTAAACACCATAGACAAAATCTCAGAGCATGGGGGAAAAAATGAAGTCGTGTTCTTTATCAGAATGCAAAATGAATAGACCCTGTCACATTCCCACTGGAGTCTTCATCTCCCCCAGAAAACTCATGAGTACAGTCTTTACTGCCTGCAGTCCTATATTAGTATCTTCTCCTCCTCCTTCTCCTCCTCCTCTTCCTCCTCCTCCTTCTTCTTCATACCATAATTGTCCACTAAGCTCTACTTCAACATTAGCCTGTATCTCCAAAATTTTTCTAAAACCTTTCCAAAATCTAGGCTTCTCAACTTCAAGAATAGGTATAGTCAAGCAGTGACACTACTCTTGATTGCAGTTTTCTGTGTTAATCAGCTGTTCACAGACATAATATAGTGCCTGAGGAAAACAGCTTAAGGAAGGACACATTCATTGTAACTTAGGTTGCATTCATTTTAGTCTATGGTAAGCTGACTCCATGGTTTTGGGCCTGTTGTGAAGTTGAGCATCGAGACAGAAGAATTGTGAGAAAGGAACATTTCTTTATGGCATCTATGAAAGGGAGAGAGGTGGAGGGAGAACTGAAGGCAAGATATACCTTTCAGGGGCAACCCTCCCCCACCCACCCACGACCTATTTCTTTTACCTGGGCCCCACCATCTGTGATTTCCTATACCTCCCAACAATGCCATCAGATATGAATCCTTCAATGTATTGTTAATCCATTGATGAGGTCAGAGCCCTCATGAGCTAATCACTTCCTCAATGGGGGACCAAGTCTTAAACACTGAGTCTTTGGAAAATTCCAGATTCAGACTAAAGCGATGTTATTGAAAATTCAAGGTGGTTTAAGAAAAGAATATCAGTAAAAATGAAGAAAAGGCAAACAAAAAATAGAAAGATTTTTGAAAGGATTCTAAAAGCTAAAGTTGAAGAATGAAGAACATACTTAGGAAGTATTTTCTACCTATATTCTCCCAATTCCAGCACTTTTTTTTTCTTTTCGTTCAAGAAAGAACATGAGAAAAAAAAAAAAAACAGAAATAGGAAACAATAATTTCAAATTCCAGTAAAAACCAGTCCTGTTGCTGTATGTCTATGCTCCCAGCTCCTCTGGAGGCTGAGGTCAAAGGATTGTTTGAGCCCAGTATGTCCATGCCAGACTAGGCAACATAGTGAGACCCCCATCTCTAAAATTAAGATGAAATAAAAATAAATAAAAGACCAACAAAGCCATACTAAATTCTTTGCAAATTTTTTTTTTTCTTAAGAACTGTAGTTTTCGAAACTAAGTGAAATCATAATGTCAATGGAGCCAAGTTACAAAGTGACTTTTAACAATTTTTATTGTGAAGCATAGGATGTGTATATGTGTATGGGAGTGGTGATTCATAGTTTGTGTCTTCTGTTATCTTTTCAGTGTCCTCTAACATTTTTTGTGTCACCATATTCCAATTTAACTGTGCTTTGAGAACATACACACACACACACATATGATACCCATCTATATACCTATCTATACACACATACACACATACATATGCTGATCTATGACTTCTCATTTTTATATGTGTGTTGTTCATGTTGTTTTTATTTTTTTACAAAGTCATATAATCATATTTACATTCAACTAGGATCCTTTCTTTATCCTCAAATTTAAGTGAAACGAGTTCTCCTGCACTTTTAGAAGAGAAGGTAAGTGTGAACCAGATTATTTCCTTAGCTCCAAGATTCTGGAACTGCTATTATGCTATCATGGTTGAGTATTAAAAACATGATGTGGGTGTGGTGTCACACACCTGTAATCCCGTCAACTCAGGAGGCTGAGGCAGGAGTAGTGGGACTTCAAACCCAGCCTCAGCAATGGCAGGTACTGAGCAACTCAGTGAGACCCTGTCTGTAAATAAAATGCAAAAAAAAAAAAAAAAATGGTTGGGGATGTGGCTCAGTGACCAAGTGCCCCTGAGTTCAATTCCTGGTACTCCACCCACCCCTGAAAAAAATGACCTTTCCCTGGAGCCACCTCTCCAGTACTTTCTGTTTTGTCCATTCACAGTTAGGCCTGCTCTATCCTTTCCTCCCAGAGTGCCTGTCCTGAATAGTTAATTTTCTGTTCTCATGAATTTCTCATTGGTCCTTGCAACTGCAGAACTAAAACTGACTGTACTTGTGAGTCCACCCTGTGCAAGTGGTGGTGCAACTGTTTGAATAAGGACTTCTTGGAGAATTCCTCAGCAGGTTGAACCTCCTGAAACCTGTTTTCTCTCTATGCCTTTCTCACACTCACTTTGTTCCCTTGCAGCTCTGGGACGCAGACTTTATCCCACAACCTGCTCTTCCAGAGTTTGTACCCATAAGTCACTGATATTTCAATGGCTTATTTGTTTCCTTTTTTAAAGTCGCCTGTTTTATTTGCTGTTTTCATGAGGGGTTGTCTTGAGCTTTGACTGATTTGTAATGGAATGTTTGAAATCTTTCTTTATTAATTTCAATTTTTACTATAAATTTGCTACATTTTTTTACTCCATTCTAAATTTCTAAATTTCTTCCATTTCTAAATTTCAGAGGTTTTGTTTTGTTTTTTTTTTTTGCCATGTTAGGGGACAATTACTTATAATTGTAGGTGATTCTAATTTAATACTTCACCTATCATTTAGCTAATCAGAAGTCTGACTCTAAGTTCATGAATAATATTTTCTTCATATTGTTTTCTATTATGCTTTCCTGATGTAGGTTTGATATAAGAACTGTATTCTACTCAAACTGAGTTGTTGAATATGACTTTTCTCTCTAGTAACTGAAAGATAAGTACAATCTTTAATTGGTAGAATTCTCCTATGAAGCCAATTTAGCATGGGGATTTCTTGGGAGAAGATATTCCAAGTTGATACAAGTATATTAACTATTGTAGGACTAGGCATTTTCTGTTTTTTTTTTAAATTTATATTTTTCTAGGAATATTTCTATTTTATCTGGATGTTCAAACTGTTTGGCATTAAGTCATTGACAGTACTTATTCATATAATCTCTGCCAAGTCCTTGTTGTTTCTCTTTTTTCACTCCTAATTTTATTGATTATTTATATACCAGTTGCTGCTTAGATGCCCCGTGTGTGTTTAGTAGATTTCCACAGTTACTTCATTGTTAAGTCTTAAAAATTTTCATTTTTGTGGTTTTCTGGATGTTTAAAATATTAGTGTTAAAAAATACATCATTTCTATATTATTGAATCAGGTAAAAATTAAGGGGAAAAACAAAATTTAGACCTTTGTCATCCTATACATTCACTTTCAGCCTGCAAAATACCAAGGAGAATGAAGGTCAATGTGAATGATCTTTACCTCTCTTGAAGTAATGCAGTAATGGAATTTACTGACACGGGGCCTAATCTTCATGTAAAATGATCACCTTCTACAATTGTATTTGTTAGAAGGGAAACTTGCAAATAAATACCCCAAATCATCAGAATTCTAGGAGTTGTTAGTAAAAACTCACCACTTAGCAATTTGCAGAAAATTTAAGCCGATTTACTTTCTCATTACCTAGCAAATGTTTCTTGTACTCCAGACTCACTTCTTTCTTTCTCTCTCTCTTTCTTTCTTTCTTTCCTTCCTTCCTTCCTTCCTTCCTTCCTTCCTTCTTTCTTTCTTTCTTTCTTTCTTTCTTTCTTTTGTACAAGCAATGAAGTTCTAAGTTCTGTGAAGTAATAGTCTGCACGATATAATGCTTCATTGCATGAGCAACTGACAGGAAGTGAATTATGAAGAACAAAGACCTTGTTACACAAGCATCAGTGATCCTTAACTCTGAGCAGAAAAATAACCAGTCGGTTGTAAAAGTTTCCATAAACAAAGTAGGATGACATGTATTTGAACTGTAATTGACTAAATTTTATATTTTAGTAAAAGAAGGAACTAACAGGGAAATTGTGTGGGAAGTCTTTTTTTTTTTTTCCAAATATGCACAAAATAGATACCTCCTTTTAAAAATCTCCATTAAAAAGGTTCAAACTAAAGTCATCAAACTAAAAGGAACTGACAAAGTTCGGTAATATTTGTGTCGGAATAATGAAATGCACTTATCTAAGAGAAAAATTAAAAGTTTCTCTAAGATGATTTAAAATGTAAGTATTAGGCTGACCTTTTAATTAAGATGATTATGAATATGTGGGTGATAACGATATACAATGGGATCATTATATCTAGGTGATGGGTTTGTAAATTACCTGGCAAACACCCAGGGTAAAGCTGCCAGGTGGAAAGGAAAGGTAAGAGAGACATGGCTTGTACTTTGCCTGGGTGAATTTGTTCTCTTTTTTTGACTTATTTCACTTAATGAAGTTAATTTTAAAATTTGCATGTTAAAAACTGGGCTTACCTAATATTGCTCAGCAAAGATAGTTAAAAATACTGAAATCCCTTAGTGTCCAGATTTTGGGGAGAAATGATGATTCCAGATTTGGGGCAGGGCATTTATAAGTAAGTTTGAACATCTTTTTGTGTTCCTAAACAAGTAAAGTGAAAATTACTGGGATTGTGCAAACAGAAAAAAAAAAAAATCATACCCCCTGAAGGGATTTTCATTGTCCAGGAATAAAAGACCCTCACTGGTCACCTATAAATTGTTTGAAAAAAATAGTAAGCAACTATAATCTTGATTAGAATATTTACCATAAGGTGAGCTAATGATATGGTGTATTTTTAAGTCAATTTTGAGTTAATAAATGCAAAAAGAATGATACAATTAGAAATTTACTGTTTTTCTGGTCTTTTTTTGTTTTTCCTTTGGTACCTGGGATTATTAAACTCAGGGCACTCAACCACTGAGCCACCTCACCAGCCATATTTTGTATTTTATTTAGAGACAGGGTCTCACTGAGTTGCTTACAGCCTCGCTTTTGCTGAGGCTGGCTTTGAAGTCGCAATCCTCCTGCCTCAGTCTCCAGAGGCGCTGGGATTACAGGTTTGGGACACCACGCCTGGCTGTTTTGCTATTCCTAATGAGTAACAGTTTAGGTAGTGATTATCCACAGATGCCAACACTGTTAGTTGGATTCTTGTTGGAAATTTAATAAGGGAGGGATCAGTTAAAGGGATGATTGGTGGATACCTGAATCCTCTGACAATCTTGGCATCACTAAGCATGGACCAGTGTTCCCATATGCCCCCTGACATCAAGCCATTTGTAGTGTTAACTGCCTCTTTCTATAGTTGGAGGCCAATTTGCTTAGCTTTGAACTAATCTTACGATCAAGTATTGGTTTGCCAGTTTTCTTTTGGCAAGTGTTTGTGTGGTATATCCTCTTTTATCCTTTAATCTTTTAAGATCACCTGCTCGTTTTCATGTGGAGGATCTCTAATTCCATCAATCACTACTCTAATTGTCGTGGCTCTAAACCCTATAGAAAGGCAAGTGATAGAATTGCTTCAATCTTAGATCAGAAGTGCAAATGTCATGACTAGTACATGGTAGACTCAGAACACAAATCCACCGTTTCTGACTTCTCCAGCAGTTTGAACTGCACATCAAGGTAATTCTTGTTTTATAACCTCATCAGTGTTATTATTGCCACCTAATCATTTCTCTTATTAATCTCAAGGGTAAATGGTAACAATTCCAATAACTGAGGAAGATCCCCTAGAAATTGAACATAGTCATTTCTATTTATTTAGGATGAAAACTGGACAAGAGTTTTGTGACCCAAATAAAATAGAAAGACCTCAGAATGGGCTTGCCTGTTTTTTTTTTCTCTCTCAATCAGCTAGCATCTATCTGGAGAAGGAAAGTCAGGGGTGATTGTTAGTTTCCAACAGGAGATCCAACTTCTAAATCTTCCTTAGAAAATAAATGATTTTTTGGGGGAAAACCTGTGTCCTGATTATTAACAGAAAGAAAAAAGAAATGCTTATGGCCAGTTTTCTCACAAGGACAACTTTAGAGTATTATATTTAAATTTTCGACTTTGGCCATAATAGATGAAAGCATGCTTTTCATAGAACAAATGACATCACAGCTCCCCTGCTGTAGGGCTTACTCAAGACATTCCAATAGAGACATAATCCCTTTTGTGCTTCTGAAATTAAAATGAATCATATGCAAAAAATAGCGCTAGCCGAGAGGGTCTATGTAGCCCATTATGATTATTATGCTTTATAGAACTGTATGCTACGCTCTGCAATAGGTAAATTGTGCTAAATAAAGAATAGCATTGCTCTTCTGTGATAATTACGTTCTACAAAATGCTTACTTGCCAGCAAGTCGATGGAGTGAGAGGAGATTTAGATTCATATAAAAGTAAGTTTATTTTTGAATAGAAAGCGAAGTTAAAATCGGCACCATCCATTAAAACTCAATTCATCCTGGATATTAGAAAAATAAAAAGCATAAATAAATGAGGCAGATGTTGGCAATCTGAGTAGGCCACAAAGCTGTTCAACCTTAATAACCAAAATTCAAAAGGCAGATGGCAAAAGCCTCAGCAAAACAGAGGAAATTCTCCAAGAGTTGGAGCATTTCTATGCAGATTGGTAAAATGCCCTTATGACAAAGGAAATGTTCTATCACCACTTGCAACGCATTTTTTAAAATATTTAGAGTAGATTTTTATTTTCTATCAAGGCTCGTTAACTCAAAAATACAGTAAGGTCATGATAAAATCTGTGAGGGACTTGAGAAAATTTCCAAACTAAGAAAAATCCAGATGGAAACTCATTGATTTCTTTATGTTCTCCCTTTAAAATAAATTAATCCCGTTATAGAAACATTACCCACATGCCTCCTGTCTTTCCATGTTCAAGCCATCCTCCTCCCTCTCAAAAGAAAAATGCTGATTTTTTTTTTAAAGGGATGTCCTGCTTAAAAGTCTATGGTTGTCCACAGAGTGTAACATAAAATTTCCAAAAGTAATTTTACTTTTGGAAATGAAATTGTCTTTTCACTTTAATTCCTTTTATTTTTTGGTAGCAGGAATTTAACCCAGGGGTCTTTTACTTCTGAGCTACATCTCAAGCCCTTTTTATTTTTATTTAGAGAAAGGAACTCACTGAGTTGCTCAGGCAGCCTCGAACTTGTGAACCTCCTGCCTCAGCCTTGGTAGCTGTTGGGATTGCAAGCGTGTGCCACCATGGCTTCCTCAAATTCGAATGTTCCCTGATTTATTTATTTATTTATTTATTTATTTATTTATTTATTTATTTATTTATTGTAGTGCTGAAGATGAAGCCTAGGGCCTCGTGCATGTAAGGCAAGTGCTTTTCCACTGATCTACATTCTCAGCCCCTAAATGAAGTTTCTCTTCCTTAGCCCCTCTCCTGTTGGACCCTGGAACCTTCTCTTAGATGGAAATTGTGGAACTGGTCTGGATTAGAACAGCCCAATACACACTCTTTGCCACACTGAGCAAAGACAAACTTGGCATTTGATGTAGTCGGCGTTAGATAGTTCAGATAGTGGACACAGATACATAGGTTACGGTAGAATGTTCAGTAACTGACAGTTATTTGGGTCAATGAGTTAAGGAGAAGTGGGCTATTTAAAATTTGTTCATCAATTCAACAAGTATGTGGTGAGAACCTGTTATGGTTAGGTGGTCCTTATAGATCAAGGATACAGAAATGGAAATTCCTGCCCTGGTGCAAAATCTATACCAGTGCAGGAGATATACAATAACCAATATTATCAGCAACATTAAAATTTTATTATTATCTCTAAGAATGTAAAACACTGAATACAGGAGTATAAAAACCATTCAGGGCAGCATAGCATTGAATTGCCATTAGATGGAGGGGTTGGGATAAGTCTGGTTAAGGAGACTTTTGAGTGAAGACCCCAGGAAAGTGAGTAATGTACTCTGTGCACATTTGAGTGTCAGGGCATGCTACAGAGAAGAGAATTCCCTGAGGGGGCAGTGCACCTTCCTGTGCCTCTCAATCATGATGCTAATGCAGCCTTATCAGATGAAACTAGGGCGGGGTCCTTGGAAATTCTGGTATTTGCCATCTAATTTGGAAATTGAGAAGCAGAGATCTCTCTGCAGTTCATTATGTGTACTTGTATCACTGGGCATGAACCCTTGCATTCATACCAGTTGGGTGTGTGCTAGAACAGGAAGATACAAAAGACGAGGAGGAGGAACATCCAGACGAAAAGAGATTTTTCAGTCTGACCCACAATGGTGACCATTTTCTGTTACACACGGAGATTTTTCACTATTCTTTGGACCACCAGCATGAAATGCTTGAGAATGAGTGCCACAAACATTTCAGTATTCACAGATGTACACACATATTCTAAATACCTAGAACTTTCTCCCTTAATCTCCTGATGAAATTCCAGAGGACACTGCCCATGTACACTCCACTCAAAGGCATCAAGAAGCTGATCAGCCACATGGAAAGAACTCAGAGCCCCCTGTCTTTCTTTGCAGGATCTGCCTTATAAAAACAAAAGAATGCATTTCTCAGTTTGAATCTGGGCTTCTTTTTAAGAATGTTTCTTAACTAATAAAACCTGTGTTTACTGCTCAATTGCTTTTTTCCTTAAAGAAAAAATGAAGTTGCTATATAAATTGCAAGAAACCTGTGGCCAGTTAAATACAAACTTCAGACAAATGAACATTTTGTTCAAAACAACTGTCAAGTATTCCATGAGGAATACTTAGACTCAAATTCTAAAAAAAAAAAAAAAAAATCAGTTGTTATTCAAAATTAAAAGTTAATGCAGCTCATTGCATTTTAGTGAACTTTTTAGAATAGCTGTAGATTTCCAATAATTTTGAAGATATACAGAATTCCTATATACCCTACATTTAATCTTCCCTGTTCTTAACATCATATACTGCATTTGTTAAAATTAAGAAACCATTGTATATTATTAACAGAAGACTACATTATCTAAAAATGTATCACAAATGCCAAGATCATCCAGATTCTCCCCTACATTTTCTTCTAAACATTTTATTTTTTTCCATATTACAATTAAATCTGTGATTCACTTCAAAGTTGTTTCAGTCGAGTTTTTTGCTGCTGTGACTAAAGGATCTGTTCAGAACAACTAGAGAGGAGGAAACCTTTATTCAGGGGTTCACAGTTTCAGAGGTCTTAGTCCACAGAAGGTTGGCTCCATTCCTGGGGGCTGGAAGTGAGGCAGAACATCATAGTGGGAGAGGGTGGCAGAGAAGGTGGCAGAGGAAAGCAGCTTGCATCATAGTGATCAGGAGGCAGAGAGAGACTCCACTCTTCAGATACAAATATATACACCAAAGCCACTCCCCAATTCCCACCTCCTCCAGCCACACTCTACCACTTCAGTTACCACTCAGTTAATCCTCTGTTAAATTGAGTTAAACTCTGAATTAAAGTGAAAAGTGTTAGAAATCTGCATCTAGGTTCATCTTTTGCTTATGGACGTAAAAGTTTTCAACACCATTGGTTAAAATGACTATGCTTCTTCCATTGAATTGCCTCTATTCCTTTGTCAAAAATCCACCACACACCTGGATGGGCCTTTTCCAGGACTCTCTAATCTGCTTGATTGACATTTCTATTCTTTCACCAAAACTACATCATCTTGACTATTGCAGTTTTACTATATTAAATCTCAAAATCAGATAGCATGATTATGTCAACTGTGCTCTTCTTTATATATTGTTGGCAAATCCAGTGGTTGGCCTTTCCGTATAAATTTTTAATCAGCTTATTAAATTTTCAAAATAGCTTCCTGGGATTATGATAGGCTTTTTTTTCAATCTATAGATAAAATTGGGAAGACATGTCATCATCCTAACAATACTTTATCTTTCAATTAATGGATGTAACATATTTCTCATTTTATTTTGAACTTATTTAATTTCTTTCATCAGAAGTTTATAGTTTTCTGAACCCCATCTCTTCGACAATTTTGCTAGGTTTATATCTAAATATTTTATGCCTTTGGTACTTCAGATGCTCCTTGACTTAAAATGTCATTCCATCATAACAGAGCTGTTGTAAATGAAAATACAGCAGTTAAAAAATGCATTAATATCCCTAACCTGCAGGATATCATAGCTTAGCAGCACAGCACAAGAGTATCATTGGTTTCCCTGTCGGATTGTAGGGCTATCTGGGAGGCGTGGCTTATAACTACTGGCCAGCATCTCATAAGAGGATAGATCTATCTATCATTGGCAAAGGTCCAAAATAAAAATTCTAGGTCCAGTTTCTCCTGAATGCATATCTCTTTCCCACCATTATGAAGTTGAACAATCTGAAGTCAATCCATAGGTAAGTCCATTTACAGACTGTATTTAGGAATATCTTTTACAACTTCAAATTCCAGTTGTCCATCACTTCTGCATAAAAAAACAGCTCACTTTTTAAATATTCATCTTGCATTGTACTCCTTTGATAATTTCACTTACAAGTTCTAGGAGTTATTTTTGTCTAATCTTTAAATGTTTTATACAGACAATCAGATTAGTCATCTTCAAAGAAAGGACATTTTATTCCTTCCAAATGGTGTGTATTCCATACCTTTTACTGCCATATGGCAGTAGCTAGGACTTGCAGTATGATGTTTTATAGGAGTGGTCAGAAAAGACATTTTGACTAGTTTTTGATCTTGGGAAAAAGCATCCAGTTTCCCAATATTAAAAATCTTGTTAATTGCAGAAAACTTTCAGATGACCTTTATCAAGTTCAGCATCTTTGCTTCTGTTCCCAGTTTACTGAGGGTTCTTATCAGAAATATATTTCATTTTGCAAATGCTTTCTTCTGCATCAATCAAGATGATCATATGATTATTTTAATCTGTTGATGTGAAAGATTATATTGACTGATTTCTGATGTTGATCCATATAAAATTACTTTTGCACAGGATTGAATTTCATTTGCAAATATTTTCCTCAGGTTGTTTGCTTCGACGTTCACTGGAGAAATCGGTCTCTCCTTTTTTTGTAATGCCTTTATCCTATTTTGGAATAATGTTAATGTTGGTCTTGCAGAATCTGTTGGACAGTGTTTCCTCTGCTCCTGTTTCTTTTCAGAAGAGATTGTGAATGATTGGTATAATTTTTTTTCTAAATCTTTTATAAAATTTACCATTGAAACTATTGTGGTCAGGTACTTTGCTTTATAAATGATCATTTATTAAGTATAAGAGTGCATAAGACAACATTGTGTGATATATTACTAATTATATATCATTATATACTATATACAATAAATAGCACTATAAAGTATAACTATATAAAACTCTATTAATTAAAAGATGTGATATTTATTAAGTACCATTAATTTATTAGCAATTAACTGAAATCCTTTACTATTTATATTATTAAGATGGCATATGACTTTTTTATTCTTAGAACATTATAGTGGTACATCATAGTTGGATTCATGCTGACATGATCATATGTAATGATTAATTATATGTCATAACCACATGTGCCGCAGTCCAGCTGGGCAAAATAACCAGGAGGTGACAAGCAACTTGAAGGTTGAAGCGGGAACTGCTTTATTGCAGGAGAACTCAGCAGGGAACTGAGCGGGAACTCAAGGTAGCCGGAACTCAAGATAATGGGAACCCAAGGTAACGGGAACCACTTTATTGCAGAACAGCAGAGGTATATATACCTAACTGATTACACACAGCTTGACTCAATTAGCATCATCTAGATACAGCAGTCAGCCAATAAGGAATCCCCATCATCTTAATGGCTCGGTGGCGTTGCCTCACAAACCACTTCTCCTGGCAAACTGCCAGGCGCCATCTTGACTTGATTTGCTGTCCCCAATACACATGCATGGAATTTACTCTTCTCCATTTTAGTCCCCAGTGACCCCATTTCCCTCCCCTCCCTTCTATATTCCCTTTTACTCATTTTTCTATTGTTAATTGATACTTTATAGGTATATATAAAAGTTAAGTCCAATTTATAGATATTGATATATGCACACAGGTAATTTTGTCAAATGCATTCTACTTTCCCTCCCCTTCCCAGTCTCTCCCCTGTCTCCCTCTGACTTCTACTCTGACCATCTGCACTCTGTCTTTAAGACATCTGACCCTCCCCATCTTCCTTGCCCTCCTCTCCCCCTCACCCCTTTACTTTGCTCTAGTTCCTGCATATGGAGAGAAAACAATCAATCCTTAATTTTTTGAGTGTGGCTTTTTTCATCTAGCATGAAGTTCTCCGGTTCCATCCATTTACTGGCACATGCCATAAAAACTCCATTGTGTACCTATATATCACATTTTCTTAATCCATTCATTGATTGGAAGGCATCTGAACTGATTCCATAATCTGGTTATTTTGATCTGCACTGTTATAAACATTGGTGTGTCTGGATCGCTGTAGTATGATGATTTCAGCTCTTTTGCATTTATACCAAGGAGTAGGAGAGCTGAGTCATATGGTGATCCCATTCCTAGCTTTTTGAGGAAACTCCATACTGTTCTTTAGAGTGGTTTTACTAAATTTGAAGTCCTACCAGCAATGTATGAGTGTAATTTTCCCCACACAGCCACATCAGGATTTATTATTATGTGTATTCTTAATAATTGCCAGTGTAGTTGGATTTGCATTGTCCAGATTGTTAGGGATGTTGAACATTTTTTTATATATATATTTTGGCCATTGTGCTTTTTTTTTGAGAAATATCTGTTTAATTCTTTTGCCCACTTATTGTTTTTGTGTGTGTGTGTGTGTGTGTGTGTGTGTGTGTATGTGTGTTAAGCTTTTTGTGTTCTTTATATATTTAGGATATCAGTCCTCTGTTAGAAGAGTAACTGGAAAGTTTTTTTTTTTCCCCCCCATTCTGTAGGTTCTCTTCATGCTCTTGGTCATTTCCTTTGCTGTACAGGAGCTTTTAAAACTGATGTCATATATTTATTGATTCTTGATTTTATTTCTTGAGCTTTCAGGATCTTGTTAGGAAAAATTGGTGCCTTCGGCGTTCCTCTTCTTAAGATTGCTCTGGCTATTCTAGGTCTTTTATTCTTTCAAATTAGTTTTAGAACTGTTTTTGTTTTTGTTTTTGTTGTTGTTTGTTGTCTGTGAAGAATGTCATCGGTATTTTGATGGGAATTGCATTGAATCTGTATAACCCTTTTGGTGCTATGGCCTTTTTCACAACATTAATTCTGCCTATTCAAGAATATCAAAGGTCTTTCTACTTGCATGGTCTTCTGGTCTTCACCTGCTTTCTGCAGTATTCATAGTTTTATTGTAGAGGTCTTTTACTTCCTTGATTAGATTTATTCCTAAAGTGAATTGTGGGTTGGTTTTTTTTGAGTTTTTTTTTTTTTTTTTTTTTTTGAGATTGTTCATTACTGGATTATAGGAAAGCTATTGACTTGTGAACATTGTTCTTGTATCCTGATACTTTGCTGAGTTTATTCATCAGTTCTAGAAGCCTTCTGGTGGAAACCTTTTGGTCTTCTAGAATCAGTATCATGTCATCCGCAAATAGATAATTTGAGTGACAGTGAGGTAAGTCCCTTCGATTCCTAGTTTCTCAAGCATTTTTAACATGAATGAGTGCTGCATCTTACCAAAGGCCCTTTCTAAGTCTATTGAGGTCACCATATGATTCTTTTCCTAATTCTATTTATGCTTCCAGTTACATCTATTCATTTGTATGTATTAAACCAACCTTGCAGTCCTAGGACGAAACCCACTTGATCATGGTGTATACATTTTTATGAGTTTTTAAATGCAGTTTGCTAATATCTTATTAAGGAGTTTTACATCTATGTTCATCAGGGATATTGGTCTGTAGTTTTCTTTCTTCAGGTGTCTTTGTCCAATTTTGTTATCTGGGCAATGATGGCTTCCTGGAATTTATTGGGGAATGTTCATTCCCTTTCAATTTCATGGAATGATTTGTGGAAGACTGGTGTTCTTTAAAGGTCTGGTAGAACTCAGCTAAAAATCCGGGGCTTTTCTTTGTTGGAAGGCTTTTAATTGCTGTTTTGATTTCTTTGTTTGATATTGGTCTGTTTATGTTTTCTATATTCTCAGAGTTCACTTGCTGTGGTATTCCTTCATTTTCCTTTTAATATCTATATTATGAGCACTAATGGCCCTACTTTAATTTTTGGTGATAGTAATTTCAGTTTTTAAATTTTTTTTCTTGGTTATCATGTCTAAAGTTTATCAATTTTATTGATCTTTCTAAAGACAAAGCTTTCAAATTTGTTGATTCTCTTTTTATTGTTTTGTTGTTCCTGCTACTACTTTACTTTTTAATTTCACTGATTTATTATGATTATTATTGTTTTCTTCCTTCTCCTTTCTTTAATACCATTACTCTTCTTTCTTTATATTATTAAGATGGAAGCTTATATGATAGATTTTAGATTTTTCTACTTCTATAATATGTGCATCCTATTAGAATACATTTCATTCTAATCATTTTTATGCCACATTCACAAATATATATAGAAATATTTGCATTTTCATTTGGTTAAATTTAAAATTTATTTTTTCTTAATACTCTTTAAGTAATGTATCACTAGAAGTTAATTTTTCACTTTCCAATATTTGAGTGTTTCCTGGCTCTCATCCTGATATTAATTCTAGTTTAATTCCATTTGAGTCCAAGAATATACTTTTGTTTAATTTTTTTCTATAAAATTTCTTAATGTATATTTGTGTTTTCCAGATTTCAGTTCCATTTGAACTTCAGAAAATGTATTATTCTGTAAGTGTAAGATAAAATTGATGATTGTGCTGTGCTCTGCAGATTATCCAGAACATTATTCATATTATGTCTTCCTGGTCTACCAATATTGAAAAGGAAACATTGGAAGTCTTCAACTATAATAGTCAATTTGTCTATTTCTTCTTGAAGTTCTATCAGTTTTGCCATGCATTTTTTTATTAGTTAATTATTATTATAAATAATAGTTGGAATTGTCATTACATACTCATACGTGTACATGGCATAATTTGGTCAATTTTTTCATTACCCAGTACTTCTACTCCCCTTCTCTTCCCCCCTCTCCCTTCTCCTCTTCCTCTACTCTACTGGTCTCCTATCTGTTTCTTTTTTCCTATTTCTCCCCTTTTATCTCCCCAACTTCCATTTGTGAGGGACAACACACAACCTTTGACTTTCTGAGCCTGTCTGATTTCACTTAACATAATACTGTCAAGTTTTATCCATTTTCCTGAAAATGACTTATTTTTGAAAAATGTACTGGGGATT
Organism: Marmota monax; assembly: GCF_021218885.2. Taxonomy (NCBI): domain Eukaryota; kingdom Metazoa; phylum Chordata; class Mammalia; order Rodentia; family Sciuridae; genus Marmota; species Marmota monax. The sequence continues at coordinate 3,165,360 of NW_026694501.1, read as the reverse complement.
AAACCTAGGGGCACTTTATCATTGAGCTACATTCTGTCCAAGGAGGAGATCTCAGGGAAGCCCAAAGACAACTTGGGAGACCAGGGCATTAGAGAAATCGGAAGGTTCTGACACCTGTAACTACAGCAAACCTTAAATATGGCCTACCTTCTGGTCAGGTTAACATAAAATCTCACACCAAAGGTCTGTTTACCTTAGTTCCTAATACTTGAAACATATTCAGATAACAACCACCACAAAATACCAACATGATAAAAGACAAAAGGAAACTTAATCTGAAGAGACAAAATAATTATCAGAACAAGATTAAAAGACAATAGAGATTTTAGATCATCTCACAGGGGATTTAAGTATGACTCATAGATTAAAATGGAAAAAGATGTGAAACAGAGAGAAACAATCAGAAAATGCAAGCTATAAGAAAGTCATTCACAGACTTGAGAATGCTTTAACTTGTTCATCAAGAGACTAGATAGAATCAAGGGGGAAAAAGTCAGTAAGCTTAGAGATATGTCAACAGACTCTCCAAACTGAATTTCCTTTTATTTTTTTTTTTTTTATGTTTTGGTACCAGGGTTTGAACCCAGGAGTACTTGATCATGGAGGCACATTCCCAATACTTTTTATTTTCTTTTAATTTTTGAGACAGGGTCATGCTAAGTTGCTTAGGGCCTCACTAAATTGCTGAGGCTAGTCCTGAAGTTGCAATCCTCCTGCTTCAGCCTCCTGAGCCACTGGGACTCCAGGGAGCGCCACCATATTGAGTCCAAACTGAATTTCAAAGGAAAAAGGTAATTAACAGTGAAAAGATGGAGTAGAATAACCAAGAACAATGAGACAATTTCAAAAGGTATTAACTTTTGCAAACTCAAGGGAAAGTAATTCATTTTTTACGTAATATGATCTGTATTTGAAAAAAAGTGTTCTACTGTATATAAAATGCTTAATTAATACCAGAGAAAGCAGGGGGCGGGGAAAGAAGAAAGAAAGGAAACAAACAAACAAAAGAAGGAGCAGAAAGTATAGAATATTTACAAACATGGTAGATAGTGATTCAGCTATATTAGTAACCCATTAAATGTAAATAATATAAATATACCAATTAAAAGATAGATTTTTCAGAATCAGTATGTTGTACACAAGAAATTCATATGAAATATAAAGACACATCTAGGTTAAAAGTACAAGGATAAAGAAAGATGCAATGTAAATATCAGTCAAAGAAATTTACTATAGCTGTGTAAATTTAAAATAAACAAACTTAAGAACAACAGAATTAGCAGTTATAAAGAAGAACAGTATAAACTGGTAAAGGGTCATGCTTCCCAGAAGCCATACCAATCGTTAACAAGCATGTACGTTACAACAGAGCATCAAAATACCCAAGATATCTTGATATTTATCAAAAAGAATTAAAAATCAACATACCCGAGCAATACATATATACCCATGTTTATAGAAGAACAACTCACAATTGGCAAATGATGTAACCAGCCCAGGAGGCTCCAACAGATAAATGAATAAATAATACATGGTATGAAAAAACAAAGGAGTTTTATTCAGCCATAAAGAAGAACAAAATTGCCAGGTGTCGTGACACAAGCATGTAATCCCAGTGGCTCAGGAGGCTGAGGCAAGAGGATTGCAAGTTTAAAGCCAGCCTCAGCAACTTGGCAAGGCCCTAAGCAACTTAGTGAGACCCTGTCTCAAAATATAAAATAAATAGAACTGTCTTTACATTTCTTTGCACCCTCAGGGAATAAGTGCTGGTGCTGGGAGAGGGAGTATCTGTAATTTATGATTAAATCTGGTAGTGTTCTTCAGCATTTTAACTTAGCCATCATCCCTTTAAATGATTTTATATATAAATGTTATGTATTTTCTGCACCTTCTTTGTTTGTTAGTTTTCTTTCTTACTTTTCCCTCCCACCCCTGCTTTCCCTGGTATTAATTAAGCACTTTATGTATACTAGAAGCATTTTATACTAGAAGGGGCTGGCATCAGCTAGGATAAGGCCCTGGCACAGTCTATTTTCTGGAAGGCCCTGGGAGTAAATGCATTCCATAATGATGCTATTTCCCTCCCTCACGTAAAACACGAAGGGATTTTGCATGCATCTTTACCAAAATATCCCAGTCAGGATCCTTAAGGTTAAGTCTTATGAAAGTGTGCACGTGCCCTGATCCTTCTGATAGGACGATCCCTGAGGACTCCTTCCCATAGAAGTCCACATGCAGCTTCTAGTAATTTCTAAGAATTATCAGTCATGTGTTTCTGCTAGGTTACTGGGCTTTGTTTACAAGTAAGCAAATATTGACTCTGACTCTTGATTTCTGGATTCATCTATCTGTCTCTCCCAATATGGGGTTTACCCTAGTTCTCTGATGGGTCCAAGAAAAATCATTGATTTAAAGGTGTGTTTTTTTTTTTTTTTTTGTGTGTGTGTGTGTGTATGTGTTTCCTTGTTGCAAAAGTGACAACTTCTAAACTGTTTGCAGTCAGGAGAGGAATTGGAAATCCTGTCCCAGTCTCTTTTTACACATGTGCCTTAGGGTTGATCTTCTCCTTGAGTCTGAAGAGAAAAAAGAAGACCCACAGTGCCAATAAAATGAAAAATACATAGAGTTAGTCATTTTTTAAATGCATTTATGTACAATTATATTTTTACCTTTTTATTTTTATCATTTGATAAATTCCAGCCTTTCTTTAGGCCTGTTTTTTTTTCCTTTTTTTTTTAAATGAAGTCCTATTTGGACCTGGCTTTGGAACTCAGGCAATAGAATCTCTTCTTTTTATGATGAAAGATGTGAGGTTGGGAGGGGAGCAGGATTCAGCCAGGTAGTCTGGCTGAAAAAGTGTTCAAGTCGAAGGAATGGAGCCCAAGGTTTCTGAATCTCTCTCTATTCTTGGGGATATGAGCATCGCTCCAAGGAAAGAGCCAATTTATTAGATGGTCTCACATAGCTAATAGTCATATACAGAATCTTATGTTTTTGTGGGTCCAAAGGGATAACCTCCTCTTAATTGAATATTACACCTTCTTAGTAACAGTGTTGAAATATATGAGCAGACATTTGGACTCTGCAGGACTGTCTCTGCAAAACTATGTCAAGAGTAATGTAGGTCACATTTTGATCCAAATGTTAATTGACAGTGTCCTTTAATGTGCATTTTGGGGCTCAGGTAATAGCAGTGAGGAAAACTCATTATAAGCCCTGCAAGAAGACAGTGTGCAGCCCTGTGACATGCCATCTGATGTTGGAGAGGGGTTTCGCTGAATCCAGGAAGCTTTGCCTGAGGATAAAACCACCCTTTCACCAGTATTTGTGGGAGGAATATGGCAGTGGCCCACGGAGGTGCCCTCAGGCAGTGTAGTCCCTGTCACCTGCAGTATCACCCAAGCTTTGAAAAGCACTTCTTTTTCTTTGCTTTAAGGATCTGAACCTTTCACTCTCACTTTGTCCACCAAGGATAACTGACGAGCATTATTCTCATGTCTCAGCTTTTAAAAGTGCTTCCTGTCTGACAGATGTCCTTGTTCTAAGCTAACATTTCTATGCAGAAATGTTACCCCTTGGAAGTCTGCATCAATAAAAAAATAATTTAAATTTCTTTCTCGGGTTTTTGTGGCAGTTTTGAGCTTATCAACGATGTCCTAACTTGTACACAAATTCCAGTAATCCTGTTTAACTTTCCACAGGGCCACTGGAGTTTCAGTGAAACAATAGGTAATCAATTTTCAAAATAGAAGAAAATGAATCAGAATGAGCAACATGTGATTTGAAAATCATTTTAAAACAGCAGACCTGGTAGATAGGACTTAAAGTTCTAATGTTGCATAACTGTTAATTCTTGGGCAGTAGATAAACCACGGGAACAGCAGTGCATTAAAAAAAAGAAGAGCAAACAGAGGCCTTTATAAAAAGCATTTTAATGGACTCTGGGAAGCTTAGTATTTTAAAATTGTTTTTGTATTCATTTAATTAAAGTAATTTTTCTTGAGCACTATTAGGCTTTGGATTCTTCCAGAAGCTGAATCTGAGCCATTTAAGTACAAGCAGCTTATTTAACAGGTTATTTCTAGAAACAAAGGTAGAAACTGACGAAGTAGGCTAGGTGTACAACTCAGTGCTAGACCACGAGCTTAGCTAGAGCAAGTTCCTCAGTTCTATCTCCAGTTCAAAAAAGTAAAATGAAAAAGAAAAGAATTTAGTTGATGAATTAAGACAAAAAAAAAAAAAAAGAGTAAGAAGTCAATAAGGAATTCATTATGGAGTAAGTTACCTGTCTGGAGATGAACAGCTGCGCTTCCTAAGGCAAAAACGTGGGGCATTGATCCAGTGACTCCTTTCCTATGAATGGCTATCAATTCCATGGCCCTCATAGCTTGACTTTTGCAAGTGGGTTGATGTCACTAGCAAAAAGCCCAGGGCCACAGAGTTGACTGACTCCCTGGAAGAGTGGCTGTCAAAGTTCACTCCCCAAACCAGAAATATGGAATTTGCAAAACATGAAATACGCGATTTTGGAAAAAATGCAAATTTTCCCCTTGCTCCTCCCTTGAGAGGCATCCCCCGTGGCAGAGTGGGTCCCATGTTGATTGTTTCTCAGTGCTCCACAAATGTGCCACACACCTCTTTACTTCACAGTGTCTTTTTAATAGTTCATAGTATGAAGACTTAGTTTTCTGAATTCTGAAATTTCTATACTTCCTATCTCATCTGCCAAACAAAAAATCCCTAACGTTTTCTGAAGTCAAGTTATTCCTGTAATTGTATGTCTGAAATATCATCGCACATCAAACAATGTTTATGCAACCATTACCCTTTGTCTTACGACATTTGAACTGCTATATCATAATACCTTGGAATAGCTAATATATAAAGAGAAAATTGTTTCTTCTGGTTTTGGAGGCTAGGAAGTCCAAGATTAAGACACAGCTGTTTGATGAGGGCTGATTTCTGTTTCCAAGATGGTGCATACTTGGCTCATCTGGCAGAATAAAGAAGAAGGACACTATTCCCTCAAGTCCTTTTTTTTTTTTTTTTTGATTCTGGGGATTGAAACCTGGGGCGTTTTAACCACTGAACCATATCCTCAGTACTTTTTTTTTTTTTAATGTTATTTAGAAACAGGGTCTCGCTGAGTTGCTTAGGGCCTAGCTAAGTTTCTGAGGCTGACTTTGAACTTGAGATCCTCCTGCCTTAGCTTCTTGAGCCCCCAGGGTATAGGAGTGCACCACCAAGCCCTTTTACATGAGTGACAATCCCTTTCTAGAGGGAAGAGCCCTTGGGATAAAAACCTTCCAGAGGCCATATCTCTTTCTTCTTTTACTTTGTGGACCACATTTTAACATGAACTTTGTAGGGGACACCATCATTCAAACCATAACACCTTTGTTTTACTGTCTGGGTAAAAAGTTTAGGACTAAGCCTTCCTCTCTCAAAAATTTAAACTTTTTGACTTTTACTGGAAACATATATTATCACGTGAGAAATCTAAGACAATTCTGGTTCCAAACATTTCTAATAGACTTATGCACTCTCTTTGGATTTTTTTTTTTTTTTGGATTATTGTCTTTCTATGTTCTGAAAATTGATCAAGGTTATTGATCTCCATTCTGAAACTGTTAAATGATAAATCTAGAGTTTTATTCCCTTTGTTTCTAGAATTCTTCCTATTTTTTCAATTTTTCATTTCAGTTATTATTTTGTTGGTTTTGACTTTTTTGACTTTCTTTTTTCTGTGATCTTTCAATTTCCATAGTAATCATTCTTTTTTTTTTCTTTTTCATAGTAATCATTTTTCTTTCTTTCTTCCTTTTTTTTTTTTTTTTGGTATCAAGAATTGAACTCAGGTGCACTCAACCACTGAGCCACATCCCCTATCCTCTTTTTGTATTTTATTTAGAGAAAAGGTCTCACTGAGTTGCTCAGTACCTGCCATTGCTGAGACTGGCTTTCTACTCCCAATCCTCCTGCCTCGGCCTCTCAAGTTGCTGATTACAGATGTGAGCCACTACACCTGGCAATAATCATTCACAATAAACAAAATTTCCCCCTAAATCTCTGATTTTATGACTATACTGATTTTAGAGAAATGTATTTGAAGTTTTGTTCTGTGTCTGCATTATTATATTATCTTTATTTTTTCTGTTCTATCTTTTCTTCTTTTAATTTTTTAGTCATCTCTTCCACATAAGGATGATTGTCTCAAATTCTCAATTATAATAAAATCAATAAAGGGTACTAAAAATAGGTCCATGTCTGAGTTTCTGGAACCTGTGAATATGTTACTTTATATGGAAAAGTAGACTTTGCAGGTGTCATTTAGTTATGTATCTTGAGATAGAAGATTACATGAATCATTCAAATGGGCCCAGATTAATTTGAAAAATCTTTATAAGAGGGCTGGGGATGTGGCTCAAGTGGTAGCGCGCGCTCGCCTGGCATGCGTGCGGCCTGGGTTCGATCCTCAGCACCACATACAAACAAAGATGTTGTGTCCGCCGAAAAATGAAAAATAAATATTAAAATTCTCTCTCTCTTCTCTCTCTCTCTCTCTCTCTCTCTCTCTCTCTCTCTTTAAAAAAAAAGAAAAATCTTTATAAGAGAGATGGAGGTCAGGGTATAAGTATTATTACACTGGTTTGGAAGACAGTAAGAAAACAGATTTTTCACTGTGCATGGTGGCACTTGCCTGTAATCCAAGTGGCTCAGGTGGCTGAGGCAAGAGAATCACAAGTTCAAAGCCAGCATCATCAACTTAGTGAGGCTCTAAACAACTTAGTGAGACCCTGTCTCAAAATGAATAAAAGTGGGGTGGGGACTAGGGATGTGACTTAGTGGTTAAGTGCCCCTGAATTCAATCCCTGGTAGAAAGGAAGAAAGAAAGAAAGAGAGAGAGAGAGAGAGAGACAGAGAGAGAGAGAGAGAGGGAGGGAGGGAGGGAGGGAGGAAGGAAGGAAGGAAGGAAGGAAGGAAGGAAGGAAGGAAATAGTTCTCCCCTTGAGACTTCAAGAATGTAACTAACTCTGCAGGCCCATTTTAAAATACTACCTCTAGAACTGTAATATAACAGATTTGGATCTGGAGGTGTAGCTCAATGGTAGAGTGCTTGCCTTGTACACATGAGGTCCTGGGTTTGATCCCCAGCCATTGAAAAAATAAAGGTTGCTAATTTCTGTTGTGTTAATTCATTATATTTGCAGTAATTTTTACAGCAGTCATGGGAAATGAATACAATGATCTATAAGATAGGTAATGAACTTCATTTACACTGAAATCTCATATCACAGTAGGTAGGCATGGGTGTCTGTTTTTTCAAAATTTACCAACTCTATAAATGGAAACTCTTGAGGTTGACTCTTAGCTTTCTCATCCGTATAGTGTGCATAATAATAACATAGCCATTTTATCATATTTTTGAAAGAATTAAATAAAAAATTGATACGTAGTTTCCTTCAAAACCATAAAGTGCTATAAAATACAAGATTTGAAAAAGAGCATTATCTCTACACATAAAATCAGGAAAGTATTTTGAAGTTTCTGTTCTACAAAGACAAGTATAAGCTTGTTTATATTAATGCAGCAAAGTGAAAAAAAAAACTATATTGCTAGATAGTGAAAGGAAAATGTCAAGGTGTGTCCAATATCCCTCAAGCAAGTGGATGTTTGGATTATTTTAAATAAATTTTTTCTTTGATATAATCTCACACTTAACGAAAATATGTTACAGCAGTACAAGATTTTTTTATCTGAATTTATTAATTGATTATAGTTTTTCCCATTGGCTTCATATCTTCTCTTTTTCCTTATTCTGTGGGTGTGTACAGATATATATATATATTATTACATATATTTATATATTATATAAAATGTGGAGGCAAAAATGCTTTTCATCCTTAAATACTTCATGGCTTATTTCTAGATAATTACAGTAAGCAAAATCATAAATGAAGTATTAAAACATTACTTCTTTCTAATGCAGTTTATTCTAAATGTTGTTGAAGATTAGAATCATCTGATAGGACTTTTGAAAGTCTCTCAAGGACCAGGTCACAAATACAGGAATTAAATCAGAATGTCTAGGGTGGAAACCTGGCAAATAAATAAATGAATAAATAAATAATCTACCAGTAAACACTAAGGAAATAGACTAAGAATTAGAAACTAAATCAATTGTATTAGAAGTTTCCAGTGAATCAAAGTGGCAAAAAGCAGTATAAGCAGCTACTTGCAATTGGTAGAACCACCTTAACATAATATAGGAAATACAGGATTTTTTTTTTAATTTAAAGGGTAAAGTATTTTTTCAAATAACCAAAAGTTAATTTTTAGTTAATTTTTAATTAATCTAAAAAGTTAAAAGTTAATTTTTAGTTAATCTAAAAATTCAGTTTGACAATCCTTTAAATTTATGTGCCATTTTGAACTTCTGGGGAATCCTTTCAATATAACCTCCCACATGCTGCGTGGTTGAAGGATGCCATTGATGCCCATGGAGTTTTGTTCCAGGTGTGTTGCTCTCAGAAGCAACCTTCAGGGGTTGTAACTACATAAGATTGAGATGCTCCAGAAGGGGTTTCTGTGAGTCTGGTTGAGAAGGTAAAGGCAGCACTAGAGAGGGAGGCAGGCCCAAGTGCATATGGGAACACTGCTTCAGTCCAGAGGAGACAGCCAATTGGGTTCCAGTTGACGCTGGAGCTTGAAAACTACAAGAACCAAGCCCTAAGTACCTTGAGCTTTAGCTAGGACTGTTAAAAGGGTCACTGTCCTTCACAATGATTATTTTATTTTTTCTTTTTCAATGAAGTCCTATAATAGTTTACCTTCATATTATTGTCTTGCATTTTTCATGGCTTGGGTAGTTATTTGGACCTTATTTTTCCTTACCAACTTGAAGTGCTGAGCATGTCTTCAATATAAGACATAGTCTTATATTGAATATATTGAAGTGTGCCTTAGAATGAAAAGTGCCCTCTGGATTTCAGATCTTTCTCATACCCAGCAGGGTTTTAAATTCCCCTTCTGCATCCTCTGTGCAGAAGCCCAGCGACACATTGGCAGAACAACTGCATCACACGATTATTATTTCCAAGTACAATGTCTGGTAATAGTTTATTCTCTTTTTGTTTTTGGTTGTTTTGTCCTAGCAATGGAAAAGGATTTCTAATTTCTTATATAAAATAGCATATAAAATACAATGCCTGGTGTTCTCATTTTATTATAATAGATACTGAAGAAAATACATGCTCTCTTAAGAGGCTTCATATGATTATCCATAAGTGAAGAAGATGGTTCATTTCCTTCTGTTAGAACATTCCTCAATAATTTTTGCATTATTACTATATCCAGTGGGGTAGTTAATCAGTGTAGGTAAGGGAAAGGCATTTTTCAAAGACAGCATCAAGTTTCCATATAACCCATATCCCCAATCAGAGCATGTGGCATCTATGGGTAGAGGTTATGCAGATGTAGCAGGGTGGAACTGCTGTGTGAAGACCCAGGGTGCCTCATTCATCATGTTCTAGGGACCAAGAGTACTCAATACCCACTACAGAAAAGAAACCCAGGGTAAATTTTATTGGTCGACTAAGAATCTTCTTCACTTTCCACACACTTCATGCCCACTCAAAGTTCTAAACAGTATTTAATGGTGCATATGGTTTATTTCTCTAGTAACAGAAGACTTAATTTGTTCTTTATCCAAAGTGCATGTCACATTTTGAGAAGAACAGCACATAAATGGAGAAGTTGAGAACTTGGAAATGACCAAGGTATATTAAAACCTGCAAAAGTTTTAAGTCTTTGCAATACATATTTAATATACAAAGGCAATAGACCCTAGAAACTAAAACTCTTTGTACTAGGTATAGTTTTCTCCAAAGCATGAATGTATTGAAGTATGGTAAAGATATTAAAATGTCTATTTGCATTTATTTTTATTGTTTTTTTTTCAGATATATAATTTGAAGAGTTTTAAACTCAAAGCAAAATAATCACAAGGATAGTAAAAGGAAGACAACACACTTTTACCTCATTTCACCAACTCTTAACTTCTGGCAACATTTACCTTATCTTCATTTATATCATTTAAAAAAATTGTTAAAAACATCTTTTGAGAATTGCAGCCATCAAAGTACTAAAGTCCTGAATACTTAATTATGCAAAGAATAAATTGAATTGATTTTCAATACAATCATGATATATGAGTCATACTCAGGAAATTGGCATCAATAAATATGAATATCCATTATACAGTGCCAACTTTTATGATTGTCACTTCTATTAGCAAAAAACATAATTGTCTTTTCTTTTTATACAGCTTTGATAAAAAAAATCACATTTTTGCCCTTAAATCTTGTATAGTACGTATATATGCCCTTTCAAAACTGAAACATATTCCCTTTTTTACTTTTATCTTTTATGACAAGTTTAAGAGGTTAGGCTATTTGTTTTGCATAAAGACCCTCCATCTTTTTTTATTTAGAATATGCATACCATAAAATTGAGCCTTTAAAAGTATGCCATGCAGTAACTTTTAATGTATGTGTCAAGGTTTGCAACCATCACACTATTTAAACTTTCCCTTTTTAAACTCCAGATCATTTTAATCACCTCTAAAAACAAACACCATGCATGTTATCAGTCATTCCTAGGAACCCCCAACCCTTGATCATCACTGATCTGCCTTTGGTCTCCATAGATTTGACTATTTTCGACACTTCATATATATGTGAAGTCATTCAATATGTGTCCTTTTGTGTGTGACTTGTTTACTTACCAAAGTGTTTTCCCACATTTTTATTGGTGCATTATAGTTATACATAATGATGGGGTTTGTCATTACATATTCATACATGCACACAATTAACAATGTAATTTGACCAGTGTTACTGCTCAGCACTTCCCCCCTCCCTCTTTTTCTCCTATCCCCTTGTTGTTTTTCTCTGCTTATCTCCCTTTAATTTTGATGGGAAAAAAAGTTTGGAGTGCTGGAGGGGTTTTTTTTTTTTTTTGACAAAATAAATGTATGTGTTTTTTTTTTTAATTGTATTGCTTGTGCTTTTAATGTTATAGCTAAGAAATTATTCACTAATTTAAGATCATAGAGGTATACACCTCTTCTAATTTAGTTTTTTAGTTTTAGCATTTAGATTTAGTTTTTTATTGATTTTAATTTTTTTTGTATGTGATATGAGGTTGGGATCCAACATTTTTTGGCTTTTGTTTTCTTTTCTCTTACAGGTCTCAGGTTGTCTCTGGACTATCTGTTGAGGAAAGGTATTCTTTCCCTTTATAAATTGCCTCGGTACTTTTGTCAAAATCAGCTGGCCATAAACGTGTTTTCTAAAATTATTATTGTTTAAATTTGCATTTCTAATGCTATCTTTTGGTCTATACAACTCTCTGGAGGCCATTACCAGACTGTCCTGTTTACTGTAGCTTTGGAGTCCAGTTTGAAATCAGGAAAGGTGAGTTCTCCAGTTTTGCTTTATCTTTTTATCAAACTGCTCTCAACATTGTGAGTCATTTTCATTTTCACAGAAATTTTAAGACTAGCTCATAGAGAGAGAGAGAGAGAGAGAGAGAGAGAGAGAGAGAGAAAGAGAAGCTTGGATATTGAATGGGTTTATAAACATTTTGACATTTTGGGGTGGGAATAAATCATTGCCATCTTAATAAAACCGAGTTTTCCAACCCATGAACATGTAACATCTTTCTATTTATTAAGTTACTTTTAATAAAGTTTTTTTTTGTCTATCAATGTGTAAGCTTCTACTTCTTTGTTTTCTTTCATTTAATAATTTAATTGTAAGTATTTTAATTTTGGTGCTACTATAAATAAAATTAATTTATTAATTTCATTTTCAGTGTTCATTGCTGGAATATGAAAAATAATTTATATGTACATAATGTAGCAAACAATTTTGTTGAAGATTTTTGAGCATCCATAAGGTTTTCCATATTCGAGATCATGTCCTACATACATAGTTCTTCATGATCTCTATCGCTTTCATTTATTGTGATTGGAGTTTGGGTAATCATTTCTGGCAGGCATACTACATAGGTGATGAATGGTGTTCTCAGTGCATCTCATTAGAAAAAATGATGGCAGTTTGTCCTATTTTTGATGCCACTTAATTTGCACACTTCTTTAAGGTGGCATCCACTGGATATTTTCATTATGAATATGATGTCTTTTCCTTTTAGCTTTTCTTTTTCTTCCATATTTTTATAGGTGCATTATAGTTGTACATGACGGTAGGATTCATTGTTACCGATTCATCCATACACACAATATGATGATATAATGTGGCCAGTATCACTACCCAGGACTTCCTCCTCCTGCCCACTCTCCCATCCCTTTCTTTGTCCCTTTCCTCTACTGATGTTCCACTGATTATCACGGGACCCACCTCTCTCTCCACCAAATTCCTCTTCCTTTTCCCTCTATAGCTTCCATAAATTAGAGAAAATATATGACCCTTGACTTTCAGAGTTTGGTTTATTTTACTTAACATAATATTCTCAAGTTCTATCCGTTTTTGTGAAAATGACATAATTTCATTCTTCTTTAAGGTTGAATAAAACTCTATTGTGCATATATACTACATTCCTTTATTTCTTTTATCAATGAGTAACTCATGATGAGATTCTTTGGGGCCGTTTATCTCACCCTCTCATGTTTCTATCTTTGCAAGTTAAGTACCGTAGTCTACTCTTATCTGCACCTTCAATTTTTCACAGATTCTGTTAGCTTAATCAAACTCGGCCTGAAAATATGAAACTTAATGCAAAAGCAAATGATACTCAAGTTTTAAAATGTAGGCTATTACAGAATTTTTGTAAATATTCTATTTTATTGTTAACTAAACATGTCATAGATATGTATGTGTAGAAAAAAAAAGCAAAATTGATATTGGGTGTGGTACCATCTCTGGTTTCAGAAATGCACTGCAGGCTGCAAAAACATCCCCTAAACTTGGCCGGTGGGGGCTACTAACCGCAGCTTGTAATGGTGGTGCATGCATAGAATTTAAAAAGAAATAAACACACTTATTTGGGGAGTATGTGTTCCTCTCAGTAAGGTGTGTAACATAACCTGTTTGGGAGCCACTACTCTACCAAACCAACTCCCTCTTCCCTATTCCTTTCCATCTATTGACTCTTGCTTTGGTCTTAGACCCCAGCAACGTGGCTGTTCACCACAAGTTCCCCAGGTCTCCTGGCATCTTGGCCACTTGGAAGGCTGTTGAATCCCACTCTAGATCTTGTGAAAATCAGCTTTCAATCATCTGCATTGGTTAACTTTTTCCTGGCCTTTTTCCTTTTCCTTATCTCCTTTTACCTTGTTGGGCTTCTCACCTGTTCTAACCCCTTCATAGACCCCATTTGCATGCCCTGAAGAGCTCACACAGGGATGCATGTCAGCCAGCCCTTCTTGCTCCCATTCCTTGGATCCAGGAAAGAATGAACTCTTTGGTGTGCATCTTTCCTGAGATAGAAGTAAAAGTTCTGATCCTCAGTGGCCTTTTTAGGATTCAATGTGAACTTTGTTTAAATCAATGATGTGATTCTATATAACCATATTTTATATAAATAACAAAGCAAATTCTTTTTGATATAGGCACATATAATATCAGTTTTCAGAAAAGAATTCTATGTATATATATATATATATATATATATACATATGCATATACATATTTATTTGTTTATTTATGCATTTATCAGGTAATTGTCCTGAGGTTAAATGCTGCTCATATTATCCAAGCAAATATTCAGTCCATTTCTCTCAGCATAATAGTGGATGCCCCCAGTTTGGAAAACACTTTAACACAAAACTAAAGTATAAGCCCCTGAAAAACCTTAGTGCTCTAATACTTGGGGGAAAAGGAGAGCAAATCCAGCTATTCAGTTACTTGTTCACAATTTATTGGGACACTTTTTAGTGTCAGACACTGACGTAGGCACAAGGATATAAGGGTGACAGACACTGCTGGGTCTTTCTGAGGCACAAATGAATAGAATACAGAGGAGCAGGTGCTGAGATGCTCATGGACAGCATAGCAGTTGAGCAGAGGGAGCAGGTCTGTGTACCACCAAGGGAGAACAGGCATCTGGAGACAGAACACAGGAAATGTGCCTTGGAGATGACCCTTAAGCTTGGTCTTAGATGATGAATAAAACATGACAACTGGAGTAGATGTGGGTTAGGAGAATAATGCAGATACAAAGTTTAAATTGAGTCTCCAGTAGTTTGAAGATGAAGTGGGAGAGGGGAGTATGAGAATGAATGTGAGAAATGATATGAAGGAATCAGATACAGGAGTGAGAGCCAGAGGAGCCCTTGGGCTAAGCCAATGGTTTCACGTTCGATCCCAAAGGGAGTAAAGCCATTGAGGAACTGCATCTGGGTTAATTAGCACTACACAGCTGCGGGATATTCAGCATAAAAACATCTATAGTAGCTGGGCACAATGGCGTATGCCTATAATCCTAGCAGCCTGGGAGTCTGAGGCAGGAGGATTGAGAGTTCAAAGCCAGCTTCAGCAACTTAGGGAGGCCCTAAGCAACTTAGTGAGACTGGAGTTCAAAATAAAAAATAAAAAAGACTGGGAATAGAACTCAGTGGTTAAGTGCCCCTGGGTTCAATCCCCAGTATTTAAAAAACAAACAAACAAACAAACAAAAAAAAAAAAAAACAGGAACTACAGTACTATGAATTACGCTTGTATTATTGAATGCCTGTACTAGCTATCCTGGATGGGGAAGGCACTGGTTTGGGTGAAATGATTTGTAAGCCAAGTCACAGTTTTCCTCCATCACTCAAATTTGGTATTTTGTGCAAACTAGTTTCATGGTTCTATCCTATATTTTCTATTTCAGTGTTTGATATAACCTTACTATGCTATTATTATCAGATTATGGGTGATACAAGTATGATTTACACAACTATGAAATACACTGATTAATGATAAAGCAATCACTATCACATTGTGTAACATGTATCATACTAACAGCTGTAGTTGATACAGTGAATTTCCTGAACACACATCTCTGTGGGTGTAAATCATAAGCAGAGCATCTCCGATGTGATCAAACATGAGGGTGGTCCAGTGCATGGGAATATCCATCAGGGATGCTCCTTTGCAGAAGTCCAGGTTGTGATAATAAAAGAACAATATTGAAATTAATGTGTTTCACTAAGGCATAAATTTTCCTAATGAATAATTTTTTAGAAAAATTTTAAACCTATATACCTGAAAATTTTTATTCTCAGAAATAATGTCAAGAAATATATCAATATATCTCCTCCTAAAAAGTAATATGTGTATATATTATAAATTGTGTATAAAAGTATATATACATGTGTATACACACATATATATACACGTTATATATAATTTCATAAACACTTTTATCTCATATGCATAGTATACCATGCATATATACACTAAAATATATGTACATATATATTATAAATATATGAAGTAGTTTGGGCTAATGAAGCAGAAGTTTGTGAGTGATGATTAGGGCTGCACTCTGCAGCTTTATGATAGGGACAGTTTTTTTTTTTTTGTCTTTTAGTTTTTTAGGATATGGGAGTCTAATTCAAGTTCAGTGGTCTTTCACATTGTACTCTTTGAACCTTGCAATAAAATTGTTTTGGGTAACTATTCTATTACAATAATGTCCTAATGTAGTCATCCTTGAGGATTTTGTACTCATTGCTTTTTGTTTTAAGCTCTACATGCCATCTCACCTAAGAATCAACTCCATCATCATATTCCTTCCCTGAAAGGGGACAGAAGTGACAACTTGCCTTAGTAGCCGTGTACATATACTATAATTTTATGCCTGTGTTTGGTTCTTCAATGTGATATTAGGGTAATGGCTCACTTTTTCCAATTTTTTTTTCAGTTTAAAATCTCTCAGTAATATTCTTTTATTTCTTAAAGAATATCTCATTTTCATGGTTCTTCAAATTGGGAAATTATTGCTTTTAAAAAAAATTCTAATTTTCCCTATCCCAGTTGTATCATTCAAAATTTTTGTCCTCCCTAAAGCTGATCTGAAGTAAGCCATTGTGCTTCTGACTGAAAGGAAATGACAACCAGCTTGTTTTTCCGTCTCAGATCATAACATTTTTCTTTGTGTTTTGTCTTGACTTTTGTACACAGAATAAGCTCAAATGTTCCAGAGGATATTCTTTATTGTGGGGGAAAGGTGATACTGGGGATTGAACTGGACCACTGAGCCACATCCCCAGCCCTTATTTTGTATTTTATTTAGAGACAGGGTCTCACTGAGTTGCGTAGTCCCTCGCTTTTGCTGAGGCTGGCTTTGAACTCACAGTCCTCCTGCCTCAGCCTCCCGAGCCTCTGGGATTACAGGCCTGCACCACTGCTCCCCACAAGGCTACTCTTTTGAGACAGAGATATGCCCAGCTGACGAAGAGGCAGGAGCTTCCATAAGGAAATGAGGTGCTGTTCCTGCTTGTCTTTTCATCTAGAGATAAATGGTGATTATAAAACATTCATTAACACTGTCATCATTTCCAAACACCAGAACTTAGTAATGAATAATGGGCCCAAATACAGCCAAGTGTGCTTTCTCCCTCCTGCTGAGTTATAAAAGTGTTGCCTCAATTTAGTGACGGCAGGTTATGGGTGAATTTGCAGTTCAGTAAGTCAACTCTCTGTTACTTTTGGAAGGTTTCTGATTAAGGGTGGTTCCTTTAGCATAACCTCCGCCTATCACCTATAAAGTCTGGGAATACCTAGATCTTCCGGATGCGCTCAGACAGCATAATGCACCCTTCTCAAGACTTTACACTCATTCTCTATGTTTACAACAACTGCATGGTCCAGATCATGATTTTATTCAGGGTATTCTCATCAACACTCAAGTTTTTCAAGGAAAAATAACTGCCCATTAACAGAACTTGGTAATGCTAGAACAAAGTTTCAATCTCACTCAGTCTAAAGGATAAAAGAAAAAAAAAACTATTTGAAGATGATAAATGCATTGTGATTGTTCTTGAAAACTCCATTAAGTAGAACTTGGAACCTAGTAGAAGTTTAGTGTTTGTCAAGTTCACTTGAAATAGAAGGGTAGAACATTTAATTTTGGATACTGACATGTCAACTTCTAGCTAACAATATATCTCAAGTTCTCTTTTCCCTATTTGAGATCAGTAATATAATTTTTTTAATATACTTGGGATTGAACCTGGGAGCTTTACCACTGAGCTACATCCCCAGTCCTTTTTATTTACTTTTATTGTTATTTATTTTTTGACTCAGGGTCTCACCAAGTTTCTTAGGGCCTCACTAATTTGCTCAGGCTGGCCTCAAAATTGCAGTGCTCCTGCCTGAGTCTCCCAGGTTGTTGGTATTACAGGCATGCCCTGTCCTGTCCAGCTCAGTAACAGAATATTCTTTTTTTTTTTTTTTTTCTTTTTCTTTATTTCTCTTTTTCTTTTTTTTCTTTTTCTTTATTTCTCTTTTTTTTTTTATTGTTGGTTGTTCAAAACATTACATAGTTCTTGATATATCATCTTTCACACTTTGCTTCAAGTGAGTTATGAACTCCCATTTTTAGCCCATATACAGATTGCAGAATCACATCAATTACACATCCATTGATTTACATATTGCCATACTAGTGTCTGTTGTGTTCTGCTGCCTTTCCTATCCTCTACTATCCCCCCTCCCCTCCCCTCCCCACCCTTCTTCTCTCTCTACCCCCCCATTGACCTTCATTTCTCCCCCTTGTATTATTTTTCCCTTTCCCCTCATTTCCTCTTCTATGTTCTTTTGTATAACCCTGAGGGTCTCCTTCCATTTCCATAAAATTTCCCTTTTCTCTCCCTTTCCCTCCCACCTCTCATCTCTGTTTAATGTTAATCTTCTTCTCATGCTCTTCGTCCCTACTCTGTTCTTAGTTACTCTCCTTATATCAAAGGAGACATTTGGCATTTGCTTTTTAGGGATTGGCTAGCTTCACTTAGCATAATCTGCTCTAGTGCCATCCATTTATGTTATGGATGGCACTAGAGCAGTAACAGAATATTCTTAAGAACGAATTTGTGGTGGGGTGTGATGGTACAAGCCTGTCTTCCCAGCATCTCAGGAGGCTGAGGCAGGAGGATCATGAGTTCAAAGCCAGCTTCAGCAAAAGAGAGGTACTAAGCAACTCAGTGAGATCCTGTCCAAATAAAATACAATATACAATAAGTAAATAAATAAATGATTAAATAGGGCTAGGGATGTGGCTCAGTGGCTGGGAACCCCCAAGTTAAATCCCTGGTCCCCCATGCAAAAAAAGAATGAATTTGTTTTATTACCTACTAAATGTTGAAAATGAGACAAAAATTCTAGAGCACATGGGCCATGTTTTTCTGGTATTTCCATAGTAGTGTTATTTCTCTTTTGTTTCATTTTTTCTTTAAGCAATGTAGGTAATATTTGGTCAGCTCATTAGATTTTAAGTCTACATTTTGTAGGGCACATTGCTTAATTCCTTTTGGAAGCTAGCAGAAATCTGAAAATCATTCACTTGACTCTTATTGTGGCTCTATTTAAGTAATTTCAATTTTCTTTATTATAACAATGGGCATTAAAGGGCATGAGAATATTGAAAAGATCCTTGTTACTGATAAGCATAGTGATTTTAGGAAAACTTATTATACTGAAGTTAAAAAAATCCACATGTTAAATATTGAATTTTCTCAATGATATTTGGATATTAAAGGAATATCCTGATAGTTATCCTGATAGTTATAGAAACACTTCTATTATTTTAATTTCTTCTTAAATATTATTATTGAGAGTCTTAAAAATGCTATAGAAACAGCTCTTTGATAACTAGCAGTTTCTCGGGAGTGTGACAATCATGTTACAATAGAATAAGTCTTACCAAAATCAGTATTCATGGAAATGAATGGAGTCATGAGTGAAGAGTAAATTTGAGAACTCAGGATTTTACTGGATGGTCCAATGACTTTTTAAATGGCGGTGTAAACTATGTCCGGCGTTTTGGAACCTCATGCTATAATCTCTGTGTATAGAGACAGTATTTTCCTATGTTTATCTGTGATTCATTATGAGTTTTATATATGGAAGGAAATTTTATAGAAAAAAAGATACATTTAATGAATATTAAAATGTGTATTGTTACTGGAAAGAGAAAATAACTTTTTTTTTTTTTTACTATATGGAACAGCACAAGTTTTTCTTGAAATAAAGGGCATGTTCAGCCTCTATCCAGTCTCACAGGAGCCTGGGGATCCAGACAGAGCTTTGGTCAAAACTGCTGCTCTTTTCCCTGGGTGTGGGAGTAGCACTGGAAGGCAGGGTTTGGAGGGAAGCTGCCCCCAACATCAGAGAGACTTTCCCCAAAACATGGATACAAAGCATTTCCTCAGACACCTCCACCAGATGGAACTCCAGGGCAGAGAGCACTAGATGCCCATAGGATCCTCTGTAGTTTCAATCTTAAGCCCCCAAATCTTCATATGTTAAAGTCTTGGTCTCCTTGCATGGTGCTACTGGAAGTGGTGGGGTCTTTAAGAGATGGAACCTAGTGAGATGAGGTCCTGAAATCATTGGAGGCATGTCCCTGAAGGGAATAGTGGGGCCCCAACCCCTTTGACTTTCACTCTTTTGCTTCCTGGCGATGAGCTGAATGGTTTTGCTGTGCCAGACACTTCTACCATGATGTGCTTGGCTTTCTTCCAAAGCCACAGAGTCAACTGATCCTGGATTCAAATATCTAAAGCTCCAAGCCAAAATAGAACTTTCCTCTTTATAAGTTCAACATCTCAGTTGATGTTGTAGTAATGGAAAGCTGACTAATACAAACGTTCAAGATGTAACAGCCCAAAATATCATACATATTATCAAATCTCCCATGGCAGACAAAAGCATTCTGTTACTATCATGACCAAGTCAGCTCTAGGGGATATCAACTTGAGAGGGGCTCATTCATGCAGGGTGGCAGAAGGAGCCAGGATATATACCCTCAGCTGACAGAAATGAAGCTTCCCTGTTTTTTAAATTATTATTATTATCATCTTCTTCTTCTTCATCATCATCATCATCATCATCATCATCATCTTGGGCCACAGTGTGGAAGAGAAGAAGCTCTTAAATAATCAATTACATTTCCAGATCTTTATAGAATATGCAACATACGGGTCTAAGTGTTAGCTGTTAATACTTGATAAGAGTGAGGCATGCAGAAATTGGTTTGCAATACCCTTGATAGACTTCACAAAGCACTTGATATGTAATGGGCAGTATGAATCTCTAAATATCTAGCCTGTTCCCCAAACTTACTTGACCACACTGTAGGAAAAATTACCATATCGCCAAATGTATTGATAGTATGTAGTAGAAAATACATATTTACAATGACACTTTACAGAACAATTCCCCAACCTCTGGTATTTCAAGTTCATGGAGAGCGTGAACTGTCTTTAAGAGATTATCGCCATTATTATTAATAACCTAGAAAAGACACTGAATTTGAAAAGGAGAAAACTGGTGTGGCGCTGATTGCAACATCAAGTCTTCCTGATTTTCTGTCCATTTTTCTCCAATGCCACACAGACTTTGTGCAGAATACTAATCAATATTTAGCTATTTACTCCATAATTTTTTATTTGTCTTTGTTCCAATCCTGCTTTCACATGCCACATCAACATTTTAAATGCCCCAAGCTAGGGGGACAATGAAGATGTACTAAAGACATATTACTATCATCATCATCATCATCATTTTTTAAAATACCTTTATTTTATTTATTTATATGTTATATGTGGTGCTGAGGATTGAACCCAGTGCCTCACACATGCCAGGCAAGTGCTCTACCACTGAGCCACCACCCCATCCCTATTATCATCAGTATTAATGTGCTAGTGGTAAACTTGTTGAGGTGGGTACATAGGTGCAGACACACACATGGAATGATTTTGAGGAGACAAAATGACAAAGAACAACTGTTCTCTGAGTGGAAAAGCCTGGGAGTGTACACCTGTTTTTTTTTTTTTTTTTTTTTTAAATTGCAAAAAGAACTACTCTGAGGAAAACCAAATTTTCTACTTCATGAGCTTCCTTCCATTTCTTTGGTTGTGAAAAAATAAATGTTGGTTCTCGCTGAATTAGTTTTAATATATTTACAATATATGTGAGCTCAGTGGGTTTCAAGAGAAAATATAAATCCCATCTGAAATCACATTTGGATATAATTTGAAAGAGCATTTCCTACGCAACTAATAAACAAATAAACAAATCAGTTTGATCTGCTGGGCAGATTCTATTGAGAGAGAATGTGTTTTTTTTTTTTTTTTTTTTCTGAAGCAAAAATTCATTTTCGTTGTGGAAGTTCTTCTTGGGGGAGAATTTCTGTGTCCCGTGTAGAGCTCTGAGCCCCTTTCATGTAGCACGTTTCACTGGCTGAGAGCTGAAAGAGGGTAGAGTGAATCTCAGTGGATCAATTAACAGAGGGACCTGTCCTTCAACAGCAGAAGATCTATTTCAGGATTTGCATATCACTGAAAAAAATTACAAAGCTGAGATAAATACAAGCCCGATAATAACTCACTGCAGACTTGGCTCCATTCCTAGATTTCCTTGGCTGTTTGTCCTAATAAAGTGTCTCCATGGCACTTAGGGCGGGAAGGTTATTAGTAGCTGTCAATCAAAGGAGGGAGTAGGCATCCGCAGGAGGAGGAAGAGAAGAGAGGTGACATTCACCCTCTCTTCTCACTGATATTGGGTATAAAAGTCTCTCCGAGCAAGTGGTTAAAAAGGGACAGGTCCCTCTTCATCCCTATGGAAAAAAAGAAAAGCTGCCTTGGTTACCAACAATTTAATAATAAAACGAAATACATCAGTCATCTTTTTTTTTCTACCTTATTGATGCCCGAACGTCCATTAATTCTAAGGAAATGAAGGACATATGAAAGAGATCTTCTTGGGGGACTCTTGACTTAATATTTTTTTTTCTCCCTTTTCACAAGATGAGTACATATCATGGCTTACAATTAAAAAAGAAAATTTCCACCATTATTAGACATCTCTATTTTTTGTGTTTATTTAGTGTTGCAATTTTTCTTGCAGCATATCAAATAAATGCCTTGACAAAAAAAAAATCAGGTCGGAAAATTCAAGCATTTTCTTTGTTCACTTAAATCATACACAGTGATTTTGACTTTACCAAGTTGGTACTCAAACACTACCTCAATAGCAATTAATTGATACTTTAAAGGTCTTTAAATTATTGTACCATTTTCTTAATTAAAGTATATCTACTGCTTGAGCACATCGACTCTCTATATGCATATTTTCATAAGTAACAGAGTCCATAGAGTGCTAATTGATATCTTGGTCTCCAGACAATGCTTTACTAAATGAAATGACAATTATAACCAATTAAAATTCACTTTACATACTACTTCACCTATTTGGTATGTATTATGCATGAAGACGGAGAGTACATTGCCTCACTGCTCGGGATTTCTGTGTGTCTCAGAAATTGATGGACAGCTCCAAGTTCTTCTTTTCAGAGCATTTTTTCCCCTAAACCAGGGGTCACTTGGGGCTTATCAGAAACCCTATATTTTGCTGTTACTTAGATTAAATAGCTAATAAGTGCTGTTATTTGTTGCAGGTTGAAGCTTTTCTCATATTTGCCTAACATAAATCAAGAGCACTTCTCTACAGAACTACTCTTAAGATGAAAAGAGTTTTTTTTTTTTTTTAATAGAAACACTGCTGTCTAATTACATACCATATCTCCCAGCTCCTAGCTGCAAGATGTCCTCCATAAATACTGTTTATATCTATGTCTCACTGTGGCTGCCATGTGTTCACCTGTTGCGCTGTACATGACTAAACTTGTGGTATTCCTATTCTCACAATTTGTTGAGGCCTAGTTGACCTTCAACTAATATCAAGAGACAAGAAACAGGTAACAGAGGGGAGCATTAGCACCAAGGCCTGTTTATTGAATAAAATGAGTCACTGTTTCCTGTCATTTCTCTTTTTAAAAATTTCAAATCAGAAATACTTTGGAAAAAAAATAGAGAAAGAAAGGTACAAAAATTAAAAAAAAAAAAGAAAAAGAGGAGGAGGAGAAAGAAACATAAGGATAAGAATTCTGGAGTCAGAATAATTGTATTCCAAAATTAAGAGTTGATTTCTAATTTGGGGGAAAAATTTGAGTGAGTGAGTGATCAGTTTCATTGGGGAATGTGTATTTGCTCATGCCTTGATATCCTTCAATGATCATCTGAACATTGTGAATGTATATATGTATATTATCTTCCCAGAGGAGGCCATAACCCTTTAATATTTTTTTTTCCTAAAAACTATTACGTGATGAGAAATGTGGAGTGCTGCGATCATCACTTTTTTTAAATTTTACAATGAGGCCCAAATTATAATATTTTTCAGAAATCTCATTTCTATTCTCCTGCTTGCATGGCTCTTGCATTAGGAGACTAATTTCTGAGCAACAAGTGGCACCATCAATTTATAAGTAATTCTGGACTCGTTGGGGTTGGAACCATAAACATCTTACATACGTTTTTCTTTTTTTCCTTGACAAAAATATGACAAAAGTCACTGTTGTTGCATTGTACCTTTGAAAACATTTTATTGATTTTGAAAATTTAACTGCATCTGTTCCAATGATGTTTGCATTTTGTTTTCTTATGGCAGGTCTGATGAATTACCCAAGAAATAAAACACTTTGAAATCTGGTATTCATTTGTAAGACATTTGCCTTGAAGTGTGCATCAGGATTAGTAAACTGCCAACTTGTATTCAGCATTTTCATAGTCTTGAATTATGTTTTGAGTAGTATTTAAGATTAAATCATCATTCTTATTTGCAACATTTTAAATTCAGAACATAGGATTTCAATAATCATTAAAAAGGCTGTAAACATCAGATACCATACAAAAAAATAGCTCTCAATGGCTCTGTGCAATTGTTATTTTTAAGTTCAAGTACAAGATGATGCCAAGTAATTGTAAATATACTTGTAATTGGATATGGTACATTATGAACTAGATTTCATATCATGAGTTTCCATTTCTATAGTAGTTTTATACTTCCCTTTCTCCTCATTTAGCTTCTTTCATTGTGCCTTTTAAGATAAACCATTTTAGTGTTGGAATCATGGAATTTAACACAACTTCTATTAAAACCCTGGCCAATTTGACATAAATAAAATTGTTGAGATTTACTTTATTGCAGTCATTTTGGCTAAATTTCCCTTTTAAGTATATTGAACATTATTATTTACTGAACTCAGTTTTATGGACTGCTATGTTTGATTTACGGTTAAAAAATATTCTTTCCCTAAAATGATAATTTCAGATATTTTCTCTTAAATTTTAAATGTTTACAGTTTTTACTTTTTGGTACTCTGAATATCCGTGTGCATTCCACAGGTGCCAAATAATTTTGAAGATTGATTTTTCAGTAAGTTCATCATTTTTGTTTTGTTTTGGCTTTTTTTTTTTCCGGAAAAGTTATTTTGCCCAGTAAATGAAGTGCCAATGCAGACAAATGTAACCAACATTAAGCTGGCCAATAGAATTGAACAAACTGCTAAGGTCATTAATATAATTTGTTTTGGCACTGTTACATTTCCTAGTGCTACTCTGAGTAGTTTGCTGGGCACATCAATTTGTTTTCAGCTATTGTGAAATTGGATATCTTGGCTTTCATCCAAAGCACCCTCTCAATTTGCATATCTTTGTTATCATTTCAGGTTCTCAGAACATACTGTGGACTATCACACCATCTGCACCAAGATCCTCACATCCAAACACAAATTAAAAATGAAACTGTAAAATTTGCAAGGAAACAATACAGACCTTTTATCTCATTCTCCCTCTGTTCATTTTCAAAAGAGAAACTTGCTTGTAGCCAAGCATAGCAAAAAAGGCTTTTATTAATTGGACTGGCATCAAGCATGCATACATAAAATTGTTTATTTTTTCCCTATAAAGGGGTTGCCTGACATAAAAGGGTCTTTGAAGATGACATTCAGATTTTGACATTTGCATGATATTGTATAAATATCAGAGGTAGGAGACTTTTCTGACAAACCAGATGGGTCAAAAAAAAAAATAGGAGAAGGAGAAAAAGAAAAGAAAGGAAGAAAGACACTACCATAGAAAGATATTAGTTTTTTATTTAAAAGATATTAACTTCTCCTCTAAGCTAGGAATTATTAGCTAAGGAAAACAAACATATTTGTTATAAACCAGGGCTTGCTTTCTTTCTTTTTTTTTGTAAGAGAATTCTGATCTTGAGAAAATATGAAGTTTATTACTGAGATATATTCTCTATTTCAATTAAGAGTACATAATGTAATTGAATCTTGGCCTTCTAAGTGCTGCAGTAATTAAGTTTTATTGTTGAGCGCCTTACTGCTGGATGGTCTTAATTTTGATTGTGGGTTGGGCTCTGGAATGCTTTTGGAGGATGGAAGGGCACTTGGAGTCCGTGCATTCATCAACATCTGGATTATGCAGCTATAGCATTTTTACTTCCCTTGGTGATTTCTGCATGCAGATGGAGCCCACTTATAATTTTTGCAATAATAAGAGTGTCCTGCCAACCCCATCAGTAGATCTGTTCAGTAAACGACAACAACAACAAAAAAGAAAGAATGATAAAAGAGAGAGAGAGAAAAGCAAAGAAAAAAAAAAAACTACCTATATGGCTCTTAGGTGCAAAGGCAGGAGAGGAGAGCAGACAGATAAAAAGAGGATTTGCTGATGGTGTACTTCCATGTGGATTTCAAAAGCTGGCCAAGGGAATCACATCCATCTGAGTGTATAATAGAATAGCACAAATTTGATTAGACTCCTTGACCCTTAGTTATCAACCAAGAATCAGACACAGTCAGCAAGCTGTGTGCCAAGATGTACTTGGCCTTCAGCATAAACTTTCATCCTTCAGAGACCTGTGGGCTACACCATGGTTTTCTTACCCTTCCCTCTCATGATCATCTCAGTATTTGTTATGGACTTCCTCGAGATGCCTCAGCACTTTGCTTTTATAAGTCTCCCCTTTAATAAAAATGCTGATCTCCTATTCTCTGAAGAGTCCAAGATGGAGAGAACAGGACAGATCTGGAAGCAATGGTCAGAGGGGGCGTGGTGTGCAGATGGCTGCAGGTGGCCTATGAGAATACTGGATGCACTTTGGGAAGGTCATGCACATCTGGGCAACTCATGTCAGTGGTTTGAAGTCATGATCTCAGTCATAAATCTTCCCTTCCATCATCACCGAGTTCTATCTTACCTGAAGTTCTTCCCTTCTGCAATCATGATAGGAAACCAACCTTTCCGACTCCTTCCTTTCTTAGAGGTCTTTACCCCATCTCTGTGGTTAACCATGTGATGTATTTTCTTCCACACTGTTTTCGAGAATATGGTTCCTTCTTTCAGATTATTGTAACTTTCAATGTCTTTTTTTCCTTTCATCTGTCCTTTTAAATAAGTTATCAGGAAATGGATGAAGTGACAGAAATTACAGGGGAGAGTCAAGTCTGACGGTGCTAGTATACTTAGAACCAGTCCTGCCTCACACTCCCTGGTGGAGTCTCCTTGCCACTGCGTGGGTATGAACCTGCCTACACCTCCTGGACCCAGAATCAAAGAATCACCTGCTTTGAGGGTTCTGAGGTGAAGTTTTTCTGTTGGTGTTTGGCTAGGATAGAGGACAAGGATCACCAAAATTGTTTTCTGACGTTAAATCACCATCTGTCTTTTTGTCCTTCAGTTAGTAACAACAGGATTTTTTTTTTTTTCTGCATGCCTATAGGCGTAGGGGAGGTAGCTTCTCCACATCCTGTTTCAGGATATGTGGAAGTGATCAGGAAACCCAGGGTACTTGCTAGGCATCACCCCTCAAATCTCAAAGTTCCTAGGAAGTCCAAATTCTTCTTTCCCCATTTCTGAGTCTTCCTTTGTGGATTGGTTGTGTTGTGTCTGGTAATTTATAGTAATAAATGAGAGGACCCTAAAGGAATGGACTACTCTATCGTGGGGGTAACCCGCGATCCATGTTTGACCCCCAGTTATTTTCTTATGTTTGGATTGCTGTGTTAGTAGCATGGCTATTAGTGAGCATGCAATGATGGCTAAATGTGAGCTGGGCACCTTTCCTTCAATTAAATCAGACACAGGCTAGGCATGGAGGTGCACACCTGTAATCCCAGAGGCTCAGGAGGCTGAGGCAGAAGGATCACAAGTTTGAAGCCAGCCTCAGCAACTTAGTGAGGCCCTAAGCAACTTAGCAAGATCCTGTCTCAAAATAAATAAAATTTTAAAAAGGCTGGGGATGTGGCTCTGTGGTTACGAAACCCTGGTTCAAATCCTAGTTCCAATAAATAAATAAATCAGACACAGTTCTGAGCCCTGAGTGTCTGATTAAGTTCTAAAGCGTTATTTGCCTTTTCCACTTCTCTCTCTCTCTCTCTCTCTCTCTCTCTCTCTCTCTCTCTCTCTCTCTCCCCTTGCCCTCCAGGTTTTAATACTACCTCTAGTAGGGGTTGCACTCTCCATCATATCAACCTATATTTTCATCAAAAATCTCTTCCTACTGTTTCTTACATTTAAAATCAAACAATGTCTATTTAGTCTTTTACTAATGCAAAATGAAGCTCTTTGACACCCATATATTTCTCCAAGCTGTGGAAGCAACTGATGATCTTCTTTGTTACAGGTATTGTGAAAATCTCACTTCTTAGAAAATTAGAGGAAAGAAATCACAGTTCATGAATTCCTATTGTGTTCCAGGAACTCTATTTTGGTTTTTCTTTTCCAACTTAGAAAGCCACTTCAATTACTAAGAATTTTTTACTTCTTGTATTGACTGCTGTGAAACAGATGATGATTTCTGTCTGTCCTTGTTGTACTTCCTGAAAATAGTCAACTATCTTGTGAAATCCCCTAGGTTTTAGAATTTATGTTACTTGGGGATTTCAGATCTCTGTTCTTGAAGAAATGCCAGGGAAGATGACGGCTTTAAAATACAGAATTTTAAAACAACAATTTTGAAGTGAAAAACGATGAACAAATAAATAATTTTATTTGATTTGTAAAACATTAAGATGAAATTAATAACCTTTTTAATTTCAGCAAATAGATTATGGTTTTAGTATAGTCTTTTCCCAGGTCCATCTGCCTGGAATCTAACTAAATAAAAATAAAATAAATTTGTTGTTAAGTAACTTTGGGATCAAAGAAGAAATATAAATAAATAAAAACTAAGGATCAACTGGAACACAATGATAATAAAAACATTTTAAATTAGTATTTGTGGAATGAAGTATTCAGAGAAAAATTCATGGTGTTGAATATAACAATAGACTGATGATAAATGGAATAAGTTTCCAACTCAAAAAGTGAGGGAAAGAACAAAGCAAACCCAAGGAAAGCAGCAAGAAGTAAAAGACGGAGAAGGACTAATGACAGGTCATGAGACATAGGGGAGGTAATGAGGAAAATCAAATATCGGTTCTTTCAAATTTCCATCAGCCAGCCAGATAACTAGCTACGATTATCCACACAAACGAAGGAAGCACAAATGTGCAAAATAAAACAAAAATGTCCAGGAGGAAATCATATGTTAAACAAATGGAAATTCAAAACAATGATAAAAGAAGCTGTCTTGTACAAATTTAATTTTTAAAAAATCTATTTAAATTTATTTGAAAACCTAAAAGAAAAGATAACTTTTTAGGAAAATATGACTTTGCAAAACAACCATAGTAAAACAAACACCCTAATCTGTCCAATGTGTATGAAAGGAATAAAATGTAAAAAACAACAAACTTCCAGCAAGCTCAAATAACTTTATATGGGTTAATGTAGTTGAAAAAAATTATAATGTATCTATCACACAGGGGAGTACTATGCTATGCAGCTATATAAAAAGAAGAATGAGATTTCTGTATACTGATATGGAGTAATTTTCAGAATATATTCTAAAGTTTTTTTAATGCAACAAATTAAAATGATTATAGCTGGGCAGGGTGGCATATGCCTATAATCCCAGCAACTCAGGAAGCAGAGGCTGGATTATAAATTTACAGTCACTCTCAGCAATTTAGCAATATCCTATCTCCAAATAAAAAACAAAAGGGGGGGCTGGGATTGTGGCTCAGTGGCAGAGCGCTTGCCTCACATATGTGAGGCACAGTGTTCAATCCTCAGCACCACATAAAAATAAATAAACAAAATAAAGATATTGTGTGCATGTATAACTTAACTAAATATTAAAAACAAACAAACAAAAAGGCTGGGGATGAGGTGCTTTGATAGAACCCCACTGGGTTCATTCCTCAGATGCGCGCACACACACACACACACACATAAAAATAAAATAACATGTCACCTTTTGTGTAGGAAGAAAAAAAAAAAAAACAGGACTTGGTGGCCCATGCTTGTAATCCCAGCAGCTCAGGAGGCTGAGGCAGGAGGATCATGAGTTCAAAGCCAGCCTCAGCAAAAGCGAGGCGCTAAGCAACTCAGTGAGACCCTGTCTCTAAGCTATAAAAAAATCAGGCTTGGGATGTGGCTCAGTGGTCAAGTTCAATTGACCAATTTGGGGGGGGGGGATACTGACTTCAATCCCTAGTATCCCCACCCAAAAAAAAAGAGAGAAAGAGAAAATATTAATATATATGTATATACAGGATAAATATACCACAAAATATTCAGCTATATGTTTGTAAAGTAAATAAATAATATTGCTTAGTCCTATCAAATGTAAAATAACCAGGTGTCTTATTGAACTTGATGCATGGAATATATCATACATGACACTGACCATGAGGTCTTACTCTTCCTGATTATATTATACTATATTTTAACTATAATCTAATAAGTCCTCCATCTCTAATTTCTGGTTTACTTGTATTTCTGGGCTACACAAACAAGTTAAAGGTTACCATGAGGTAGCACTTAACCTAATCTCTAAAACGAGATATTTCCATAGGAAAATTGGCCACATTTCTTCAGTAAGTCAGTGTAAATAGTAATAAAGGGGATACTATTCTAATTTAAAAATACTTAAATGTAATTTAAGAGATATAACCACCCAAATGATCCTATTAGAAATGGACCAGAATAAATTTGAGAATAGTTCTTCAAATCTACTGCTATAGAAGAATGTTGTTTATTTTTTGAGATACGTACTGAAGTTCTTGGTGGGAGTTGTTGAAATGGTACAATATCTGGGATTTTCTTTAGTGTACTCCAGGGAATTCAGAGGTACAGCGGGAAAAAGAGTGATGGTAGGAAAGTAAAGCAAATGACAGACATTGCATAAATTTTTGCAATCATTAAGCTTATTCATGAATCCATGGTCATTCTTCATATTTTCTATAGATGTTTCCATGTACAAATTTTCTTAAGAAACAAAGAAAAATAGAAAGGATGGGTTGCACAAAGAATCAGCTTGAAAACTGTATTATTCTTACACAAAACAAACCAACCAGGAAAACAGTAATGACACCATTACTTACAAAAGTAAGTTCTGGGATAAGTTGGGACAGGTTTGTCCCACAGTTTTTTTCTTGGACCTGGGCTGAAGTGATAGCAACTGAGGAGCATATCCTTCCTCAACATGAAAGACAGAAAGAAGCTCTTAGAGAAGAGAGCAAAAATGCACAATGCCTCTTTGGACTCAGCTCTCTTTGGACCCAGCTCACTTGTAACATTGGGTAAACCAAGATGCATGCTCCAGCCCAGCCGATAGCATTGACAGCAGGGAAAGCCACTGTTCCTAGAAAGTTTGGGTGGAGGTATAGGTCTGGAGTAGGAGGGAGGAAAGGAGTAGAGCAACAATGGACCACCGGGAAGAAGGCTTCGAATTCGATGGTGACCATGCCTTTTTATTCAAGTGAGCGAGGAATATAGACAGTTGGATATAGGATTCTGGATTTCATAGAAGAGTTTGGAATAGAGTTGCAATTTTTTTTAATATTAATTTACCATTGCTTTCATTGAGTTGCCATGATATTTTAGTATTAAATATTGAGAAAGCATATTGACAAGACTAATCATGGATATTTTCCAAATCTTGATTAGAAATGTGTAAAGAGGTTTATATAAAATAGCAGAATTCAGATACAATACAAATACATTTGTGAATGATTTTTCAAGGCCAGTTGATTCCGCTAGATGAATGATGTTAATCCTAGCTTAACTTTCTGATGTTCTGAAATAACAAAATGGCTAACAGCAAAATGTTAGAGACTCTCAGATTCGGAATGACCAAAGGTATCATCTGGCCCCAGCTCCTGCTCACTCCGGGAATTCCTTTGACAACATCTGTGCAGATGGCCATCCACAAGTTGCTTATCTACTTTCAATGAAGGAAACCGCATTATTTTACAGAATGGCTTATGCCGCAGTCTGGCTGGGCACAAAATCACGAGCCACTCAAGCAGGAACAAACTTTATTATTTTTTGAAACTGCCGCCAATGTCCGGTACGCACCCGGGAAGCTTTTTTTCCACCCACGCGGCCTCCTCCCGGACCGCAGAGAGAGCTCCTCCCCCGGAACTCCCTCCTACTGTACTTCCCCAACCAATGGGAACTCTCCAGGAGTCCCGTAGCCGGCCTAGGTGAACAGCAGGAGTCCAATATCCATATGAATGCAAATCTTAACATAATCATATCATCTCAATGGCTAGCTGGCGTCACCTTTCGACCAAAAATGCCATGCATCATATACTTGGCTCTTAGCAGGCTTATTTAACCCTTATAGCAACTGAAAAACATTGAAGACAATCTCTCTTTGGGGCTATAATTTCCTAGTAAACTTATGTCAGTAGAACTGATTGTACAGAGCAGCAAATTCTCTAGCCACCTTTAGTGAACAGGATTTATTCAAACAATTTTAATTGGTAATAGTCCTCATAAATATTAGATCTTGAGTTTTCTTTTGTAGTCAGAGTTGCTACAACCATATAGCTACACTCTTCATAGGTTCTCAAAATTCAGCATGCATCAATGTCATCTTGGGATGACACCATCACCATCAAAGTTTAGTTAAACCTGGTAATTTAGCTTTTGAATATGTTCTCAGTTGATGCCAATGTTGCTCCTTTGGAGAACTCTGGTAGGTACTGGCAGCTTTTGGAGCTCTCTGATTTGTTTCATTTGCTATTTACTGATTATGTACCCTCATTCCGTCTATTTGCGTAAGGTAGTACTTCTTAACTCTGCATTGTAAGGCCTCCCAGACGATTCTGATGCAAAATACAGTTTGAGATACACTGGTCTGGATATTCAGACTGCTGAAACACTCTCCCCCACTCCTCCTCTCCTGTTTCCCTCTCATGAATCACTGGTGTTGCTTTGAATTCTTGAGAAGAAGCAGTTAATTGGACCAGTTCATCTTTCCACCCCAGACCATAGGTGCTATGGTTTTCCCTCGAGGCTTCAGGCACTTGAAGTGTGGTCCCCAGTGTGAACACATTGAGGGGATGGAGCCTTTAAGAGGTGGAGCCTAATGGAAGTTAATCAGGTCATTGGAGGTGCTGTCCTCAGAAAGCATTTAGGTAGTTCTCATGGGACCCCCTGTTCATTCTCTCAAGAACAGGTTGCTACAAAATGATCAAGACCAGACCCTCTCTGGTCCCTAGACTTCCTGTCTTGCCTTGTGATGGCTCCCTCTCACACATTTTTCTATCATGATGCCCTCTGTCATTTGGTGATATAATCAGGAGAATGTTGATAGAATCTGCTTCATGTTGTTTAGACTTTAAGATTCAAAATTGTGAGCTGAATAAATCTTTTTTCTTTATAAATTATTAGAGCAGCAGCAAAGTAACTAATACATTAGGCCATTGGTCTTACTGGTCAGTTTTGTTTTGAACAGATGTTTTTATCAGGCATGAGTAGGTTCATGAGTAGTATGACCTTTGGACCCCTAACAATAGCATCATCTGGGAACTTGGCAGAGATGCAATTTCTCAGGCCATCACCAAGACTTGAATCAGAAACTCCAGAAACTCAGGGGTTGGATTCAGCAATTTGTGTTTTAGAAAATCCCGCAGGTGTGGTTGCTGTGCCATGAAGTTGACTATCACGGCTACAGAAGAAGAGTGTAGCTTAATGCCTATGTTCCTGTATCTCACCCCAAACAGTATGTGCCAGGCTGCTAACAAGGGGCATCAAAATACATTTAAAAATACAAAATCTCACCACGAATTTGCACTTCTTCAAACTTCAATTTTACAAGCTCGGAATTTCTAAAGGAGATAGAAAAATAAATAAATAAAAATGATCTGTCTTCGAAACCATAGGCCACATATTACCAAATTTCTACATGATAGTTGGTTGAAACCTTTTATAAACAACCTGGCTTTGGAATATAATTGTGGAATCCACAAGGGTCACATTGGCACTAAAATAATCCACCACTTCCATGGCAGTGGACATCTGGTATGTAATTTTACATAAACAAATTTAACTTTGATGAAACTTAAAACCTATGAAACTTAAACAAAATGGTGTTAAGGCTGAATCCCAAAAGAAAAAGAAAGGAATTTGGGTTTTTGTTTTTCCTTTTTTGAAACCCAGGTGCACATTAAAGTTAAAGCCAGGACACACACTTGTGTAATTTGGCTCAAGTGCACATTTTCCTGTCTCATGGCATGAGACAGGCGACATCAAAACAACCACAGGCCTCAAGCAGAGTTTGGTAAACCCTATCCTTCCAACAGAGGAAAAGGGAAGGAACTGTCCTGGGCAGTTGGTAATGTGCTCAGCCACAGCATAACCTTCAACTTGATATCAATGAAAACATTGAAGGAAAGCATCATTTTCTACTTTGGATTGAATTACTTAGTTACTCAATTTAGAAATCTGATTCAGGCAAACATCTCTATCTCATTCTATAGGGAATGAGAAGCTAAAATACGATTTTTTTTTTTTGCATGGGCTCTCTCTTGTCCAGCGAAGAGGTCCATGGAACAGGGTAGAGGAGAGTGTGGCTGCGGAGTCACTCATCAAGACCTCCAGAGACCAAGCATGAAGCAGGTCTGATTTTATTGCACAGTTACCATGTATATATACTGAGGCAGTAGCTAAGCAGATGACAGGCAGCCACCAAAGCAATTTCTGGCCAACTGTCCTTGCAGGCAGGGCTGTGCCTATGGGGCAAGTGGTTCGCCACTCCTGCACCTAGCACTGGGGAGTAGTTTGCCACTCAGAGGCCCTTAATGTATGCCATGTATGCAGTACTCCATGCACTTGTCCCCGCATCTTTTCATTTTTTTTAATATTTATTTTTTAGTTGTAGTTGGACACAATAGCCTCACTTTTATTTATTTATTTTCATGTGGTGCTGAGGATGGAAACCAGGTCCTCGCACACGCAAGGCGAGCACTCCCCCACTGAGGTGCAACCCCAGCCCCTATTTTTCATTTGTTTTTACAAATAATTTTAATGGAGTGAAACCTCTTAACTCCTACAGTATAGAATCTTAGTACATTTTTTTAAGATGCGCAATTTTTAAAGGCATTATCCTCAACTATAAATTTTTCTTTACTTTTGGTCCTAGAGATGGAACCCAGGGGCACTTAACCACTGAGCTACATCCCCAGCCCGTTTTCATATTCCTTTTGGAGACACATCCTGTAAGTTGCTGAGGTTGGCTTTGAACTCACCATCCTCCTGCCTCGGCCTCCCAAGCCACTGATTGCAGGCGTGTGCCACCGTGCCTGGCTCAAATAAACATTTTTCAAAAGTGGATGAAACATAGATAGGAGATTTTATTTGGGGGGTGTTAGAGTCTGTAAACAAGTCTGGATGGCGCCTGGCATTTTGCCAGAGGGAGTGGTTTGTGAAGTAACGCCAGCGAGCCATTAAGTGTGGAGAGTCCTTATTGGTTGACTGATGTATCTAGTTTATGCTAATTAAGATAAGCTGTGTGGAATGTATAAATACCTCGGTTGTCCTACAATAAAGGGCTCCCACTCCTGCTGTATCAATGTACACAAGTTGCTCGTCACCCCCCCCCCCCCCCCCCCCCCCCGGTTATTTTGCTGCAGCCGGACTGCGGCAGAGGGGAATTTATGTCTTAGTGAGAATGCCAGTTCAAATTAAGATGGGTAGTAAATTAGAAGGAGGGCCACTAGCAACAGCAATCATTGTAATCATTCCTTTAGTTCAACCTCTGTGAACTCAGGGCGACCCTAGGAAATGCCCTCAGGGTGACCCTTCTCGGGCTACCACTTCTCCATTCTCCACTTCGTGGTGGCTTCTTTCTGGACCAACATCCTCCCCTTCCTGAATGATTTTTCCCCTCTGAGCTCGTTCCCTGACATCCTGACTTCAAGATTTCCTGCTCAACTCTGGATCACCTTTCATCTGTGGTCACTACGGGCATCTCAAGCCTCAGATCCCCCAAGTGAAACTTTGGGTCCTTTTCTCGTTTCCCATCCAAAACCTCATCTATGTCCCATGTCCTCAGAGCATCTCATAAGCAACAAATCCAGTGATTCCTTCTGGCTCCTCCCCCTCACTTATTTTCAATGTGTCCTCTATCAGTGGCCACTCATGCTTACCAATTCTACTTTAGAATGACCTTTTAAATCTGCCGTTCACATCCCTTCTCCATTAATGTTTCAAGATATGTTCTAATATCTTCATAATTTTTTTTGTCATCTACTTTCCTCATTCCAACCCACTTTCCACTTGTGGGATTTCTTCCTTAAAATCCATATGTCCCCTTTACTCCTCTTTTTAAATCTTCCAAGGGAATTTCTATGGTTTGCAGAGTAGGACGTACAGTGAGGCCCTTTAAAAGATGGCAGGAATTTGCCTGTTCACCCTGGTCTCTAGGTATTCAGCTTCTACCACAACCACTGGCCCTCTGTACTATTTTTGGAATATGCCATTCCTCATCAGGCCTATCTGCATACTGCAAAATGCACTGTCCCTTTCATTGGAAAGCCCTCACCTTCTGCCTTTGTCACCTCCTGCTTTTTATTCTTTGACCTGAAGCTGTACTCTTAGCTCAACTAAGAGGCTGCCTAACCCAGGGTAAGACACATCTGTGTTCATCCTACCACTGTGAACAGCACTGTGAGGCTCCATGAGAGACGATTCTAGTGCTCACCTGCATTGTGTTTTCCTCTCCTTTCAGGGCAGGAGAGCGGAATACACGGCTTTGCCCCTTTGCAGTTATTTGGAGACAAATTACCACATTTAATGAAGGCATAGGGGGCAGAAATGACAGGGGTCATTTTTAATGCATAAGCACATTTACTTACTCTCCCCCTCTGTTTCAGTGACTGTTTTACCTATCAAATACCTATAACATGGTGGTGTCTTTGTTAATCTGGGTTTCTGTGTGACTGTAGAGTAGAACTTTCCTGCCACCCCACAATAAGCAGGTATGATCAGTGACAAGAACCCTTTGTACATTGTTATTTAATTGCTGCACAACAAAAAAAGATCCTGAAATGAAATAGTTCAAACAATAGCAATCCATAATTTCTCATGGACCTGTGGGCTTGCTGGGAAGGTCTGCCGATCTCACCCAGGCTCACTGTGGTTGGGGTGAGTGTTTTAGTTCTCTTCCACACAGTATGTCTCTCTCCATGTGGTCTCCCTCCTCCACTTGTTTTCTTTCCTTCACATGGGCTCATCCTCCAGGGACATTCTATCCAATTTTCTTATAGGATGGTGGCCATGTCCCAAGAGAGAAAAATGCCAGTCCTCGCAAGAATGAAGTTTGGACCATCACATATTATTGAATAAAGCTACTCACAAGGCCTGTCTAGAGTCAAAGCAAGTTTCTATATCTTCTTGGGAGGTTCATCATGGACATACAGAGAGAAGAGAAATAACTATTGGCTGTCTTTAGAGATTAACTACAGTATAAGGTTAGGCCACTGAGACTTGAGGTTATTTATTACTGCAGCAGATCCTAACTTGCCCTTGCTGATACCTACAGGATGTATTTTTGTCTTAGGAATCACTTTGTGGATACTCTGTGACAAACAGAGTCATGAAGTTCTATTTCCTTATATTTGCAATCCCCCCATGGTTGAATCGTAGTCAATAATTCACTAAAAGCTATTGAGTAAATAAATGAAGGTTTTGCTTGTGCAAACAAGGGAACTATAGCTTGAGGAGAATAAATGACAGCACAGAGGTCAGAACATAATGTCTGAGTAATGCAGTATAATGACAATATTATGCATGGTGCCTATTTACCAGTACATTGCTTTCATCTAAAATAGTTTTATATACTCTCTAATCTTTTATCCCCTCAGACGTTCTATGAGATATGAAAAATTGTATATTATTAAAATAATTTTACAAATCAAATACTTGAGTCACAGAAAGGTGGAGAGAATATTCAAGATCAAACAGCTGGAGAGTTGCAGATATTAGTCCTGTGGCTTAGAATTCAGTTTTCTATTCATACATGTCTACATTATTATCTTGGAATTTGGGGAAAGTGTTTGAAAGTGAAAATAAAAGAAATGAGATGAATTTGTAAGGGAGATTGAAGGTCAAGGCGAAGATTTAAAAGAGGATAAACATATTCAGAGGAAGAGAGCTTTATGTTGTCAGGAAAAATGTGGGCAGGTAATAGATAAAATGGATAATTTAATTAGTTGAAATGGATAAGTGCGTTTAAGAAGAGTGTATAAAAGAAACACTTAGAAGAAGCAGTCCCAGTTATAGATCTGTCTGTGTACAAAAGGCAAGTGACAAACTTCATGAATCTTCTCTGCTAAATTAAGCATTTATAAAAGAGCAGTGCTTGTCTTCAAATAAATAATCCATGCAAAGAAAACATAGGCTTTTGGTCAGAAAGCTCTCTTTTGAGCTCCAGTTAGAGTTATATTCTCCTCCTTGGAAGATGCTTCCCTTAGCTATCTCTTTCTCACCCTCTTATTTCAGGTGACGGTCACCCTCTGGAGCATCTGTCTTCCCACTCAAGGGGTGTCCTATCCCACCTGTCCCTGGATGCCCACTGGGAGATCTGAAGCAAGGTGGGGGCCATCTTTTGCCTGCCTTCCTCACCCTCCCCTGGGCTCTTGCCCAAACTTTGGAGGCAGCCATGCAAGATGACTTCAGTTTCCTGGAAGGGTGGAGCCCATGGGGTAGAAGCAGCATAACTTTGGACACTCACCTTGACTCATGCTGGGTTCTGCCCATAACAGCCTCCCTGTTTCTTCTCACGGCCTCCAGCACATGCAGATATCCATCTCAAGACTGCCTGAAATCAATGACACTTTGTCCACATCAAAAAGTCTGGGACTTAAAGTCCACAGCATCAGACTG
Source organism: Marmota monax (assembly GCF_021218885.2). Taxonomy (NCBI): domain Eukaryota; kingdom Metazoa; phylum Chordata; class Mammalia; order Rodentia; family Sciuridae; genus Marmota; species Marmota monax. The sequence continues at coordinate 3,126,995 of NW_026694501.1, read as the reverse complement.
CACTCAGCCTGTGTACGAACTTTTAGTCTTTGTACATTATGGTTATCTGCAGAGCTGTCTTATTTTTATAAGGGGGGAAGAAAGGTTACAATAAACCAGAGCAGGAGTTCTCTACCCTTGTTCTCAATGTGAGAAGTTCCCTTTTTTTGTCTCAGTATTGCTTTTAGATTCTTAAAAATTACTGAAGACTCCAAAGAGCTTTTGTGTATTATATCTCTTGATGTTTGAAATATTGGAAATTAAAACTAATTTTATAAATCATGTGTTAATTTCATTTAAAATAACAATGACTCCATAATAAATTTACACAAGAAAAACTTTTTAAAACAACTATGTGTTTTAGTCAGCTTTTTTTTTTTTTTTTTGCTGCTGTGACTAAAAGACCTGACCAACACAATTCTAGAGGAGAAAAGGTTTATTTGAAGGCTCATGGTTTCAGAGGTCTTAGTCCATAGAAGGCCGGCTCCACTTCTCAGGGCTTGAGGTAAGGCTGAACATCATGTTGGGAGAGTGTGATAGAGGGAAGCAGATCACATCATGATGTCAGGAAGCAGAGAAAGGTCTCCACCTGCCAGATACAAATATATACAGCAAAGCCATGGCCCTGATTCCCACCTCCTCCATCCACACCTTACCTGCCTTCAGTTACTACTCAGTTAACCTCTATCAGGGAATTAATTCTCTGATTGGGTTAAGATTCTTACAACCCAATCATTTCTCTTCTAAACCTTCTTGCATTGTCTCACCTGTGAGCTTTTGGGGGACGTCTGACATCCAAACCATAACACTATGTGTTTCAAAACCAAAATAGTCAGTGAAGTGAACAGTATTGTTTTACATTTGCATAAATGTATTTAATGTTTGGCTTCATGAAAGATGGTTGGATTCTCATATCTGGGTCTGCATGTAATTCTGTTGTGACATATAGGATTTGGTTGAATTATATGAAAAAATCCAGATTCACATTGATATTAAAGGTGGAGCCCTTAATTTTGTCCAAGAGATTCTCAGAGGTTCTTGAATTATTTGATAAAGTGTGTGTGTGTGTGTGTATATGTGTGTGTATGTGTTTGTGTGAGAGAGAGAGAGATTCAATGTTTTATAGAATATTTACATTATAACCTGTGAAAATATAACAAATATATGATAATATGCCTTAAAGTTTTATGTTTTGAGATGCAGACAGCATTTTTAGTAAAACTAAGTCATTACAAACAGAAGAAATCAGGAAGGAAGAAATTTAGCAGGATATTAGAGACTGGATAGAAATTGGATAGTCTAAGAGTCTAGGACTTCCATTCTGGGACACAACAAAACCAAAGTGCAAAGATACAGTTTGGCAGGTCAAAAAAAAAAAAAAAAAAAGAAAGAAAGAAAAGAAAAGAAAATTAGGAAAAATACCTGTCTGTTTTCTGATACTCAAGCTATCCTTGAGTGTGGTTCATCTTCAGACTTCCTATTCAGATATACAGTCTGTTCTGCATTGTAATGTATCCATATTACTAACTGCCATCTACATTATGTTGCAAGGGAACACCGGGAGTCCTTCCTGTCTGACATGCACATTGCATCTACGTCCCTCCATCCTAGGCTCAGGGAGGGAAGAAACTGGCTGAGGTATGCCACAAGCACGGTTCTCATGCTGCCAGCTCTGGTAATGCCATGAACCATATGTGACAGACAAACGCTACTAGAAAAATCCTAAATTCAACCGCTCTTCTAGCTCCAAAATCAAGCAACAACTCTCTGGGGCCTTTCCATTTTGGTAATTTCTACAATAAGTGAGTTTCAAGTAATTTCTGGAATTCAAGAAGACCCATTAAATTGATAGAAGAAGCAAATAACCCACCCAAGAAAAAAAAAAAGAAGGTAATTAGCCTCATTTTATGGTATATTCTATGGATGGTACAATAATAATAGAGAGACTTGATGTTCCTCAGATGAGAAAGAGCTTCTCCTAGGGACTATAATTCAGTAAACTGACTTCCATATTTGCATGCTACAGAAAGGAAGAAATACATTTAGAATGTATTGAGGATGGAGCTGAGGTCTTGAGAGAAGAGCATGGGAAGTAGGAGGGTCCCAGTGACAGAAATAAGTAGGAAAAAAGAGGGAATAGCAAAGGACTTATTGATTTGTACTACATACACTCATTTGGGAAAGGCTATTCAAAAGGAATATGATAGAAATATACTTCTCAATTACGAGCAGTCTCCTGCACATTCTCTAACTAGATGAGCTCATGTGACTACTTCAGCTATGCGTGGAAGTGATGTGTGATACCTCCATGTTGAAGCATTAATATCCAGCGGAGAGCCTTCCAGCTCTCCTCTTCTGCACCAGTGTTCTTCATGTGGTCACCACAAAAGGCAAGAAATGTGGATTTGGAAGATGCTACTGGAAGAGAGCAATTTTGGAGAGTCAGTGGATGAGGAAAGACTTTACATTGGCAAGACATAAATCTTCATGTGTTAAGCTATTGAAAACATAGGACTGTACTGTCATAACATCAGAACTTAGCCTATCCTTACTAATACAATGGGCAAGGTTGAGATTACACCAGGTGATCATTCATTATTAGAAGATAACAGGACTTAAGATCAGCATACTATAGTAACACAGACATATCAATGTTTATAGAAGCTCCATTCACAGTAGCTAAACTGTGGACACAACATAGAGGCCCTTCAATAGACGAATGGATAAAGAAACTGTGCTATCTATACACAATGGAATATTACTCAGCATTAAAAGAGAATAAAATTATGGCATTTGCAGGTAAATGGATGGATTTGGAGATATCATGCTAAGCGAAGTAAGCCAATCCCCCAAACTAAAGGCCAAATGTTCTCTCTGATACGTGGATGCTGATCCATAATAGGGAGGGAAGAGGCATGGGGAAAATGGAAGAACTTTGGGCAAATGTGAGGGAGGGTGAATGAGAGCATGAAAGATGGTGGAATGAGATGGATAGCATTACCCTAGATACATGTAGAACTGCACATATGATGTGACCGTATATGGTGCACAACCAGAGAAATGTAAAGTTGTGCTGCAATTGTATACAATGAATCAAAATGCATTCTGCTATCATATATACCTAATTAAAATAAATTAATTAATTAAAAATAAAAAAAGAAGATAGCGCTTCAGAGGACAAAACTTCTGGGAAATACAAATACATAATTCTATAGTTTTAAACTCAAAATTCTCATTAAAATAATATGGATGATTTTTAATTGATTTAGAGTCTTCTTCAAGTAATTCTAATTTAACTTTCTCAGAGGGATCCAGGCATCAGCCTTTTTACATTGCCATACCCACCCCGGGTGATTTAAATAGGCAGCCAGTGTTGAGCACCAAGGGTTTAAGAAACGAACCAAGGCCGATGATGTCACAAGGAAGCTTTGAGGAAGTAAAGATGGCAAAAAAAAAGAAAAGCTGGAAAGATGTAGTAGTACCATGAAGACCAATTTAAAATTACTTTCAATTATAACGAACTCATCGCTAATAAAGTGAGGATAGAAGTGAAGACCATGTGGTGGACCCGGCAATCCACAGGTGAGCTGGGTAAGAAGTACTGCCTATGAAAGTAGTGTCACCGCCAGGTGGATCCCATAAAGAAATCAATCGACAATGGAAAACAAGCATCATTCTTTACAGAAGTTTGTGATTTCAAAAGATATTGATAAACTTAGGATGTGGACTTTTTTTTATGTTTTCTTGTTGTTTCTTCATTTCTTCTAACATTTGGTTTCATTGAGGCTTAAAAACCCAAGTATGATCACCATGTAGCCTCTGTACTCACCAGTAGCCACCACACAGATGAAAACACAGCTGGGACCCTTCTTAAAGGCACTGTAGGGACCTCGGTCATCAAGGACTAGTTTCACTTGTTCTTGATCTTCCTACAAATGGAGTCATGAGGTCCATAATTTTTTCTCTGTTCTTTTGCCCAACATGACTTCTTTGTGATTCCTCCATTTTGCCGTATGTGTGAATACTTACTGCTTTTGTGATTATGTGTGAAATTTCATGACATGGCCATTCCACGCTGTTCCCTCCACTCCATCAGAGGACTGCTCTGCTTGGACCCTGTTTTGTCATGCAGTGTTCACAAACAACAGATACAGAAACAAAACAGCCACAGGGAGAAAGCCAGTCCGTGGCGGGACTCCCTGTTCGCCTTCCTCCTCTGAAGCATCTCAGTCCCTGTTCATTGCTGTTTGGAGCCTCCACAATATAACCCATATCTTGTGCCCAACTTGTTGATTTGTATACAGTAAGAAAGGAAGAAGGAGCCCCACCCACTCTCCCATGAAGAGAAATAGGAGGCTTGCATTTCTTTCTCTCTTTTTTTTTTCTTTTAATGATAGATATTGCTACAGCACTATTTTATATTGAAGGAAAGAACAGGGATGGGGTTCAAGGTATGTTAGCAGCAAAGGGAGAGGTGATAATAGATTGCATTACTGAAGAATTTACAAAAGGAAATGTGCTTTGGAGCACAGGCAACTGGATTTGGCTCTCAATACTGCAAGGAACAATTTCCTCTCTTAAAATAGAAGACAGGAATAAGGGTAATTTAAATTTGGGGGCTGACACAGATCCACTCAAACAGCCCTTTTTCTAATTTGTAATTTAAAAAATAATACCCCTGGCAACTTGTGTGCTGAGAGTCAGAGGGACACAGTTGGAGAGGCGTGTTCCAACACACGGTGGCTGTGTGGTAGAAAGGCCATCAGAAGTGGTCAGGATGCTGCCAAACCACAGTGAGAGGACCATGAAAATTGATAATAAGACAGTTGCGTAGATGATGTATCTAGCTTCTTTACTTTGCATGTATGCCTATTCGTGGTTAGTATATTCATTTGTTAACATTGCCATCAAAGTACAGTCACTCCTCAGCATCTGCGAAAGATGGGGTCCCAGGACCCCACTTGGACACCAGAATCCACAGGTACTCAATTAAGGCTCTCCTACAAAGTGTAAACTATGCACATCCTCCTGTAGGTATCCAGTCATCTCTAGGTGATTGATAATGCCTGAGACATGGTAATGTTTTGTAAATAGTTGCACCATGTGGTTGAGGGGATAATGACAGTGTAGGTGTTCAGCCCAGACACGATCATCTGAAGCCTGCGATTTTCATGCACAGGAGGTCGAATCTATGAATGTGGAACCATAGAAGTGGAGGACCAATGGCAGGACGACCTCAGTGGCTTCAATAACAGAAGTTTATTGTCTCACAGCCTGGAGACTGGAAATCCAAGCTCAAAGTATTGGCAGAGCTGCTTTCTTCTGAGGACTGGGCAGAAAAGATCCGTTTCGGATCTTTCTTTAGCTGATAGATGTCCCTTCCTGTGCCACATCTTTCCAACCTACCCCTTTTTATAAGAGCACCAGTCTTATTGGATTAGGGTCCACCCTAATGACCTCACTTTAATATGATTAGTTCTGTAAAAACTATTTCCAAAGGCAGTCATATTTTGACAAACTGGGAATGAGACTTCAACACATGAACTTTGAATGAACAGAATTCAACCTATAGCACGTAGTGAAAGAATTTAAGCCGTTTTTATACATTATTACGACACTAGTCATCAATTTGGGACACAGAAAAAGATGACTATGAAATTTCTATAAAGTTTGGAAAAAACGTAATGCATATAAGATATGCCCTAAGGCCAGTGTGATATTGAGCAAAAATGTATGTGTGGGTAGTTGAGGATGATGAAGGCTCACCCAGAATGCAAACCATAGGGGTGCATTTTCATACATAGGTAAAATTACTTGTTGGTCTAAGTTCCAACATTTTCTGTAGTTACTTTCAAGTCTTAATGACATATGTCATAGGTTATGCAATTCCCATATATTTTATTACTTATCTTTAATAAAAATTGTATTCCACATGGCTTTAAATTGAAGAACTAGTTAACACAGTACTATCATAGCGAATTCCACACCTACATTTGTTTCCAAAATAAGTTTCTAAACCGGATATTGTTGTCCATGCCCGAATCCTAGCAATTTGGGAAGCTGAGCAGGATTATTGCAAATTTGAGGCCAGTCTTGGCAGTTTAGCAAGACCTTGTGTCAAAATAGATAAAACATTAAAGGAACTGGGGATGTAATTCTGTAGCAGAGCACCCTAGTCTCATTTTCTAGTACAAAAATAAATAAATAAATAAAAGCGTGTAACAGTTTGAAATAAGTCAAAATCATTACTTCAGGCACAGTTCATTTCTTCAATTTCTGTGAGCTTAGAAATCCTTTCATTTAACAGTAGGTTTTAAATAAACTATAGTGTAATACCATAATACCATGAGAGAAATGGAGGTCATTTAGTAGGGAAATTCTCTTGGAGACTTTATTTGTATTGACCATGTAAAACAGTGAAACAGCAAGACCCATAAGACCCAATATGTTTATTTTGGTAAGTGCAAATTTTAGTTTGTATACAAATAAATGCCAGAAAAACTTTAGTGTTCTTAATTAATAATTATGCGTTTTAAAGTTAAAGTCAACGTCTAGAAATTAATAAATATCATTCTCGATTACTGGATTACTGCTTTTTTTAAGTAGGAGAGGTTATTTAAAAAATGACTTCAGATTCCAACTACACTAGATACACCACTACTTTTGGTCCTAGAAAGGAAACATTTATGTGTGATATTCTTAGCAGCCACAGTGAATGTTTTACCATGATTTGGAAACAACAACAACAACAAAAATTAAGTTAAAAAAGAAAACCTCAATGAAATTGTTAATGATCATTGTTTTTCCTGGTAATGTAACCTGCTGACAATATCCCTCCCGGATTACTATAAACATGTGCTCTGGGAGCTATAGGACAGAGTGGACAAAAATTCTCCCAGGAAATTGGACAGCGAGTGTCCTGGTCTTCTCTATGGCAATGCTTTCCAAGGCCAGTCTTGGCAATTTAGCAAGACCTTGTGTCAAAATAGATAAAACATAAAAGGATTGATGGCATACACAGTTAGAAAATATAAAAGAAAAAGAAAAAAAGATGAGTAGTCAAAATAAAGTAACCTATGAAGAAATATTTCTTACACACATGCCAGAGCTTAAGGAAAAACTTGATATCATTAGAAAAATTGTTTACTAAGATGTCTTATATAAATTCTCTGTTGTTAAAATAAGAGTGGAAGCCAGGTGCCTGTAATCCCAGCAGCTCTTGGAGGCTGAGGAAGGAGGATTGCAAGTTCAAAGCCAGACTCAGCAACTTAGGGAGCCCCCATTCAACTTAGTGAGGTCCTAATAAAACCTCCAAATAAAACATAAAATGGACTGGTGAAATTGCTCAGTGGTTAAAGGGCCCAGGGTTCAATCTCTGATACCAATAATGGTAATAATAATAAGAAGAAGTGAAAACATAGTGCTGTAAGTATTTGCAGTCATGGAGACTTACAGAGCCCCTAACAAGTTAGAAACTCAGAAGTGTAATGCCTACTGATCTTCATATAAGAACTTCCATGTGCTTAATTTGAAATAAGCCCTCCTCCCCTTTCCAAATTAACATGACCTAGAAAAGATCTAGAATTTAAGGTCTTAGAAAACAATTTGGAGGTGAAGGTATTATCTTCTTTAAGGATTCAAGTGTGACATTCTTCCCATCCTTTGTTAGCAGTGGATCTCTGCTAACAATTTCTAGAATATCAGTAAAGATCTTCATATCTGCAATACTGCACAGGCAGGAGTAACGCCAGCTTGAAAATATTTCAAAATTTTTGTTACCAATAGTGTCACGTTGTCTTCCAATTTTTGCAGTTCACACCAATTTTCTCCAAGAAAGCCTCCATCCTTTTCAAGGTAACACTTAATAGGATGTCTTTTTTCCCTCTTGTTCAGAAGAAAACATTCATTTTTTCCCTGTGATGAAACATTTATGTAAAAAATATTTTTCAAGGAAGTGAGCCCAAACAAGAAGGACTGTATCAAGTAACAACAAAAAGTCAAAGAGAGTAGTTACACATATTTTTCATCGTGGTAACGAAAGAAAAAAATGACTGTCAGCTGTCCAGCTACAGGGAGAGAAGTTAGAAAGAGAAGAACTTATTTTAGCAGAGTGAAAATGTACCTAAAATGACCCAAAAAAATGTGATTTAAATAAACAGCTCCTTTGCATTTATATCTCAAGGAAGCTCATCATTGCACACTTACTTTCTGAGGTTGGATAGAGATGTCCTGAAAGAGACCCTGTGGAGGTCTTTGAAAGGAGGTGACAGGAGGGAACTCTCTGGAAGATCTAGGACACTCAAACTTTCCTACCTAAACTTTGGCTAAGCAGTCTAATTTCCAGCTTCCACAATATTTTGTAAACAGAGATATCTGAAAAAAAAGCACTATAATAAAAAATGGAGGCCAATGATCAGGAAAAACATAAATCCATCAAATCAATGAATGGCATAAGGGAAAAAGAAAAACATGTGGCACTTAAGAAATACTCATTTTCTGTTCAGATAAATCAAAGTCCAAATTCTGGTTTACCATCTTACTATCTATAAGATCATAGGAAATTTCCTTAATTTTTGACTCAGTTCCCTAGCCATATAGTGGAATCAATAGAGCATCTTTCTCCCAAATTTGCCAAACTAGATTTGAAGTATTCAGGATAATGTCAAGCACCTAATTTCCATTTTGGGGGCAATTGCTGAGCACAGCAAAATGAGAAGGTGATCACAGAGAGACAGCAGTCACACCTTTCAAGATGATCTAAAACCGAATTTAAACACAATATCCGGGGCCTTTTAAAAATCCATAGTTACTTCAGTATTTTCTTGTTTTGAGGGGTACAGAATTTTCAAAGTAGTAAAAATAAATAAATAAATAGGGTAAGCCAAATTCTAACTTTATTCCATCTGAAAAATCTAGTGTAAAAGACATCTCACGAGAAAACATCTTGTTTTGTTAGCTTTGCTCTTTTCTGTCTTTGAAGAAGAGTCTAGGAAAAACCCTTGGATATCTGAATTGCAATATGAACTCAGTCATTGAGTAGTGAAGTTAATTTTCCAGTACGTGCCGCTAGCACTGAGCATGTTATCCACACAGAAGGAGAGGCATATTCGAGCTGATGCACATAGAATGTAAACATCTGAGTTATACTTTGCTTTGGTACCACAGAGCTTGCCTGTATGTGAGCCCAGATGTTGCATTAGTCTATTCGGGAAAAGCCATCACCACCACAACAAGAGGATATTGTGCTCAGAGATGAGGATACTAAACTCTTGGGCAACTGAGACAGCTTGTCTCCACGGAGAGGGGGTGGACATGCTGGTTCTTCCTAATCAAATATTTATCTGCGGATCCATGTTCACATAACCTCTTTCCATCCAGAAGGGAAGGGATGGAGGACGTAGAACTAGAGGGCACTGTATCTTCATTGCTATTCTCGCCTCAGCAATGAGCTAAGTTTCAGATACACAAAATTATTCTTTAAACACTAATGAACGAATGAATGAGTCATATGTTATGGTTGGGATCTGTGTTGTCCCTCATTAGCTCGTGTGTGATGATGCAAGAAAGTTTAGAGGTGAAATGATTGGATTATGAGAACATTGACTTAATCGGTCAATTAATCCACTAATCTAGATTTACTGGGTGGTAACTGCAGGCAGGTGGGGTGTGACTAGAGGAGACAGGTCACTGGAGGTGTATATTTATTGTTCGTATTCTGCCTGTGGTGAGGGAGGACCTTCTCTCTTCCTCCTGTTACAATGTCTGAAGCTGCTTTCCTTTGTTCCACTTGTCCACCATGATGTTCTGACTCACCTGGAGCCCACAACACTGGAACCATCCCCATATGGACTGAGACCTCTGAAACCTTGAGCCAAGTATATGTTTCCTTCTCTAATTGTTATTATCAGGTGTTTTGGTCATAGGAATGAAAAAATTGACTTATAGAATGTGGAAGTCTTCCACCATCAATACTAGCACATAATTGGGCATGAATTCATTCAGAAAATATTTATCCCCCATGGATGATGCGACACACATGGTCATAGATCCTGGGACTAAAACCAGGGCCCTTCAAGCTACACTCACAGAATTTATATCCTCATGCAGAAAGAGATAATGTACAGGTACACAAATAATATAATCCCAGATAAGCACAAGTTTCATAAAGTAAAACACAATAATGAGACATGTGTAGGCTGTCAAGACATTTTGGTGGAATGAAAAAAAAAAAAAAAAAAACAGTTCCTTCCCAAATGTCACTTGGCAATTGCTCCAGGCAAACACAGATGCCCTCTTCCTAAGGTTATGGGTGGTGAATTTGCTTTCTTGCCATTTTTGCAATAAAGTCCCATAAAGAATGACTTCCCTGGTCCCCCCTCAGACACCTCCCCACACACTCACACAAATTTATTGAGAAAACTCTCCATTGAGGTGCTCAATCTGAAGGAAGACACAAATCCTTCAGTACATTCTGTAATTCAGATCCTGTCCTAAAACTTCCCATATGTTTATTCACATTGAAAACACAACAGTCTTCAAATTCAGGTGCTATTTTCATCCCCTTTTTCCACATGAGAATGTTAAGGCACAGAGAAGGTTAGCCATTCACCCAAGGTCACACATCTGCTAAGGGGCAAAGTCAAGATTTAAACCAAGGCAGTTGGCTTCAAGGTCTGAGGTCTTTCCATTTGATGCCATGGTAAATGAAAGGGGGGTGGGTGGCAATAACCAAGCAGCCTGCTTCTCCCCAAGCCTCCTCTCAGGATGAACACAGCCTTGATAACCTAGTTTTTATTTTTTCCGTGGAGAGCTGAGACAGCCTCATGAGGAGACATATACCTTCTACTTGCAAGGAAGACATTCTTTTCTCTCCTGCAACTCATCATACTTTAGCTCATCAGACTCACCAATGATTCTACCAACAGCTAGTAGTAACTCCAGACTTCAGGCAACAACAGTGTGTTGTTGTATTTTTTTCCCCATGTGCTACATGCAATCATGTTTTTTGTTTCTCATCTCCCCTTCTGAACTATAAGCTGCTAGAGGTCACTATGTCTTTGTGGGTGTTTCATCCCCAGCTTTTAGAAAAGTTCTAGGCACACAAAATTGTTTATTAGACACTTATGAATGAATGAGAGAGTGATGAGATTACAACTACGAATCTATAGGTGAGGGTGATTTTTAAATTTTTATTTTAGCTTTTACCCAGAACAGTTGTCATATTTTTGCAAGGAAGCAGCAAAATGGCATAGCTCTCCACCGGACCATCAATGTCAGGAACAGTAAAATCAAGAGATTGAAAATAATTGTTGCTTTGAACTCTCACAGCTGAGGAACCTTTATTTAGAGCCTCTTCTAAAATAATTATCTTTTTATAAACATGCATTTGATCTCATCTACTCTTTCACAAGTTATTCCTGTGTTTGGTGCTCTGTTTTGACTCCAAGCTACCTTCTGGGCCCCCATCTGTCAATAGCAAAGTGTTACAATTATGACTTCCCCTCAGTCAAATCTGCTAGTTTTCTCATGCTCAGTTGCTATAGCACTTCAGTCTCCCACTGCAGATCCTTGTTTTTAATACTGCACATTTTTATCGACTATTCATTTACTTACACCCTTTCACAGATTTTTGTCGACATGCTACAGACTTTGACACTTGACAGTTTTCTGAAGCTTTTGCTAAGTAAATTGAAAATTGGGATAGTACAACAGGAATCCAGCCCATATCTGTATATGCTTGCACTTCCCTTTCACATTATCTGAAGTCCTGTTGTAGTTGACTCTTCATGTGGCAATGAAGAGCCATCTCCACTTGGTATGGACCGCCATACTTGTTTATGATTGTCAGTGGTAGAACTTTCAATCCTAAACATCAGAAAACTTGGCAGAAATTAAAATTTAGAAAAAAAAATCCAATTTGTAAATCATATACCTGATAAGGGATTTGTGTCCAAAATATATAAAGAACTATTTTAAATTAAAAATAGAAGACAAAAATCCAATTTAAAAAAAAATAGAAAAGTATTTGAACAGTTATTTCTCTAATGAAGGCATAGAAATGGTGATTGAATACACAAAATAATGCTTAATAGCATTCATCACTAGGAAAATGTAAATAAAAATTATGACAAGATTTCACACAGGCTAGGATGTCTATCATCAAAAAGACAACGAAACCATTGTTGAGATTGTGAAGAAGTTGGAAATTGGAACCCTCAAACACTTGATGGTGGGGATTTAACATGGTATAGCTACTTGGAAACAGTTTGCAGTTTTTCAAACTCCTAAACGTAGAAAACCAAAGACCCAACAAGCCCATTCCTAGACATTTATCCAAGAGAAATGAAAATAGGGCCACACAGAATCTTATACATTAATGTTAACAGCCGCTTTATTCATAATAACCAACATGTGGAAGCAACCCAAATGTTCATCAATCTGTAAATCAATAATCAAAGTGTGCTCTATTCATAAAATGGGATGTTACTTTTTCATAAAAAGGAATGAGGACTGATAATGTTATAACACGGATGAGCCCTAAAAACATCATAAGTGATAGAAACCAGTCACAAAAAGATCATCTCTTCTGTGATTGCATTTTTGTTGTTGTTGTTGTTGTTGTTGTTGTTTTGTCTGATTGCTTGAGCATAGAGACAGGAAGAGTAGGCATAGAGAGAAGATTTCTTTTAGGGACGATGAAAATTTCTTAAATTCTATAGTGGTGAGGTTGCACAATTCTTTGAATATAATAAAAAAAAGCAATGAATTAGACAATTTAAGCAAGTGTATTTTATGGCATATGAATTCGATTTAAATAAATCTCATTTTAGAATAAAACCAAGTAATTCTATACCTCTTTGAAACCTCAATGCCAAATAGCTGTCAATAAATTAAGGTTGTTAAAAGCTCACTGGAAAAGATGGAAAGGGCAAATAATTTCCCAATCTATTATAGGAGAGCACGAGTAAAACTGATTATAGTGTTTGCAGGGAACATCACCAAACCATTGCTGTTATCACACTATTCGTGTTATTTCAGCATGAGTATTGAAAACATATTTCATCTAGAGGAATGCATGTTTTACATTTACTTTTGTGAAATTAATAAATGTCTGTGAAAATATAATTATGTTTTTAAACTTAAATAACTTAGAGGAAAAACCTGAAACCTTTTTATTATTAGTTTTGATTCCAAATAACATACAAAGAACAAATTAATTTAAGAAATGGATTTTTATTGTCTTCCATACCTTTGCTTTTTGTTTGTAGATTAGATCTGGATTTGGGGATTTCTGACCTCACCAATTCTGTGTCTGTGATATTGGACTTTGGGATCACAATTGATGAGCAGAGATGATTCCCTCTCTTACATTTTGTCAGACTGTATGCCCATAGATTTCCCTAGCAGAAAATTCCCTCTAAGATAATAAGGCCTCAAGAGATAACAGAGATCCAGCACCTTGTTTATATCTAGCATCATGGAGACTAATAAATGAGAGAGAGCACCGACTTCTGGGTGCATATTTTGTCTGTGTGTGAACACGTGTGTGTGTGTGAGTGTGGGTATTTGTCTTCATATCCCCAAAAGATTTAATATCTAATTTCAAACTTTTAAATTGCATAAGAAGATGATACTATATATCAAGACATTAATTCTCTTCATAATGAAGAAATGAAACTCATATAAAAATAGCATATTTAATTTTGGAATCATATTTCAGTGAAAGAAACCTGGTTTCTATTGACTTAGTAGAATTTTGTCATATCTAATTTATCGTGGTAGAGTTTTGTGGAAGCAAACATATATAAATGTACAAGTTCCACGTATAATTGGGAAGCATAGATAAAAATAATTTGACATTGAAATTTATATTTAAGAAATGGTGCACTTCACTGCAATCAATTTTTCATTATGTTGTTGAGATCAATAGCTACAAATAAGATATAAAAACTCTATTATTGATGGGGCATATGTCAGTATAAAATGTGCAGTTTTCTATAGCATTTCAGGGGTAGAAAATTGTATTATACACTTTCCAATGATATTCATATTACTCTGTAGAGAAGGCCTATTAAAATCAATGTACAGTAAGTCAACTTGGGAATGTTTTATAATTTTGAGAAAGGGTAGAGTGCATATAAAAAAAGATACTACTGTTTTTAAAATATTACCTTAAATTTATCTCTCAGATTTTGGTTTAGGTTATTAAAATAATGATGATACATGATTGTTTTTACCATTTGAAAATCAGTTCAGCTTGGTCATTACCAAGTCTGATTATCTCAGAAGGTCTGATGATAGTTTTTTTTTTTAAGTATTCTTCTACCCCCCAAATACTAATACAAAATGCTAATACAAAAAGTATACTTCTCCCCCCAAGGATAACAACAGAGCATGCATTTAAGAAGAAGGGAAGTTAACACAGGTGGAAAATCTTTGGGATCCAAAGAAATACACTATATGTAATATTGGTGAGAGTATTTCAGTTGCAAAAAGTGTGATCACAGCCTCATAATCCCATCCACTTAGGAAATAAATAGGCCTGAACATGAAGTTAATATGCGACATGCAAATTCCAGAGCACTTGAAGTAAATAGTGGACGTGTCTGAGACATTCATTTCCTTTTCAAATCTTGATTTTTGTCGAGGTTAAATTTATACGTGATTTTTTTCCTGACATATAAAACGTATGTCACAAAGTTCCCAGATTTTAAACAGCCACACCTTTCTTTAGAGAACTTTACTCCTTCACTGCTACTTCAATGCTAATCCATTTGACTATAACACAAATACATTTTAATCGATGATAAATTGTGTCTGTGCAACCTATTTGAAAAAGTACCAATTTTTGCATTGCTTGTGTGGAAATAAGACTCGTTTAAAACAAATAACTCAGCAGTGAGACCCTTTTCAAAGTGGTTCATATTATATTTATAGTCAAATGATATTTATGCATTATCTGGACAAATGTGGCACTCCATGGGATACCTGCTTCTACTTGTAAAGCAGAAAAGGAGAGGAAATCTACCTAGAGAGATGGATATTCAAATTTTGAAAGGTCTATATTTCTAATATAGGGATAATTTATTTTCAGGTAAAGTGGAAATAGATATTTCCAAGTAAAGCTTCTGAGTAAGCAGTACTTTGAAGGAAAAGAAAGATAAATATTACTTAGTGGGTGGTCCATGGGAGAGGAGTGTGTGTGTGTGTGTGTGTGTGTACTGCAGCAGTACTTCTGATAAAATTCTGCCATTATGCATATATTAATTGAACCATTCTTCAAAATCCTTGGGGAGCCAAGGACTGAATTACCCAAAGGTTTTAATATCACAGGGGAGCTGTAGTGACCAGGTAGGACGGACCCTGGCAGTGGGCAGGGGGAAATACCGTGGGAAGCAGGGCTTTAGCAACAGACCCTTGTGGTCTCACAGTCTTGGAGGCTGAAAGTCCAAGATCAAGCTGTCAAGGTGACTTCTCCTGAGGCTTCACTCTGCGGTTTGCAGATGAGTGCCTTCTCATTGTGTCCTTACTTGGCTTTGTCTCTGGATCCACATATTCCTGTGTATCTTCTAATAGGAAAACAGTCCTATTAGACCAGAGCCCCCCTCATATTATCTCATTGAACCTCAATTACCTGTATAACAGCTCTGTCTCCATGGACATCATACCGGGCCTCCAAATTGGGGAGGGGAGACACAATTCAGTTGGAAACAGGAAGCAAGGAATGTGCACAAGAATCTTCTATATATTCAGTGGATCTCCCAAAATTGAATGGGATTCAGGAGTGGAAGACTCTTTCAGAAACTTCTGGATCTAAACATTAGTTATCTCATCACCAAGATCAAGTGAGGAGAGTCCATATAGCATTATGAATTTTTCAATTTGAAACTACCAAGAATTGTGGAAACGGTGATCAATATAGATTTTTTTCAGTGGGACAACTTCAGGTTGGCCTGAGAGCTGAGAGGTAGTTTGTGGGTGGATATGGGATAGTGGGGACATCACATTAGCAGGAGGATGGCTAGGGTACAACAGAGGTAGACCTGAAGTCAAGCAGTGAATGATGAATTGCAGATTTTGAAGAAAACCCAGAGGACCCACAAGAAGAGGCAAGAATGACACCCAAATGGGTAGACAGGTAGAGTCTGGGAAGTCAGTCTGAAGATGCCATATTGATCAGATGCCAATAGAAACATTTGTGATTTCTGAGCATGGAGGAACTTCATTATAAGTGATCCTAGAGGAAACTTTGTCTCATGGAGGAAAGGAAAATGGATGGCAAGATGAGTTTGTGGGAAAAAAGGACACAGGATGAAAGACTCAAGGCACGGTCAGTGCTCTTGAGCCAACTAAAGCTGCGGCATGGTTACCCAGGAGTTTCAAACCTCCTTGTGTCTATTTATGATACATTTTGTTTCCAAAAAAATCCTTTCCTGAAAAGTCAGGGGAGAACCTGTGCCTGCCAATAGCTCCCAGCCAGTTGCTCTCCATCTTGCTCTCGAAACAAATCTGTGAGATTCATCAGTCATTCCAGGTCCACAAGATAATTAAACAAAGGGTAAAATGCTCAAGGTCACCACATAAGTTATGAGGAATCCATACACGCTGTCAATTCTGTTTGCTCCAAACAGTGAGGTTTGGAGAGAGTTCTAGTGCTCGGACAGGAAAGCTGGTCAATATGAAAGGTCAGGCAAATTAGTAAAATGGCATATGGCAAATTAGGTTAAGGCAGGGAAGGCGTGGGAGGATGGGAAGGTCAGAAATACTATAAAGTATGGAGGACAGACACATGCGTAGGAGAAAAAGTTGAGGGAATGAAGTCATGACCTCTATTGCATCCTGCCACCCATTACATCATGCTGTGCCATATTTGTCAAGACACCTTAGTTTCCAGTTCTGACTTCCATGAGTAGGATGGAAGGTCATGTTAACTTCTGTGGTTCATTACATAGGAAGTGATTCTAAGAAGAGAAAGAGAAGCATGGGAAGTAAGCAAGCCTGATTTGTGTTTATAACAAGACAATAAAAAAAAAACAGATGGATACTTATATTTCCTGAAAGATAGCCCCTCTGGCCTCAACTGAAGGGTCTCATGACTCCACTAATAATAGGGTTTGCAACTCTGCATATGTGCTGTAGCCACAGTAGTTTATAATCAGGAGAATCTAATTGCTTGTGAAATGGGGATGTAGCTAAGTAGCAGAGTGGTTCTCTAGTATGCATGAGGCCCTGGGTCCAATCCCCAGTACTGGAAAAAATAAAATAAATACGTGTGTGTGTGTGTGTGTGTGTGTACATACATGTATGTATGTATATGTGTGGGTGTGTATGTTTGCTTATTTAGAGGAGTGTTACCTACTTTCTGAGATGATGTACACTGTTTCCTTTATACGCTGTCTTTTTGGGGGAGTTTCTTATTTCAGTGAGGTTACTCTTTATGGTATATATTGGATGCATGCTTGTCACTGTGTTTGTGAATAGACAAAAGATTAAAATGTGCTATTTTAAACCCACGCTTCATTAGATAAATACACACAGCTGCACATTCTCAGGCACACACACAGTTCCTTTTTCTTCCAATGAGTCCTGCTTAAAATATATGTGGTTTTATGGTATTCTCCAGTTACTTATAGACTATCAGAAATGGTCCTTAGGAGTAACAATACATATGTTTGTTTATCTCCGATAATGTCAAAATTTGGGGAAAATAAATTTAAAAAGAAAATAAAATTTAGACACAATAGAAAACAATACTGACACAGAATTTGTAATACTGGATCTACATATACATGAATGGTGGAGAAAATATTAATTTCAAACATATTGTTTAAGTTTTCCAAAGTTTGGCAAGCATTACACATATGTGTTTATATATATATATATATATATATATATATATATATATAGAGAGAGAGAGAGAGAGAGAGAGAGAGAGAGAGAGAGAGAGAGAACACTGCTGTTGTTTGGATACTAAATGTCCTCCAGTCATCATGAGTTGCAGGTCGCCCGGCCTGTAGTGCTAATGAGAGATGGTGAAACCTTTAGGACCTTTAGGAGGTGGAGCGCTGTGGAAGGAAGTTTGGTCCTTGAAGGGGATTCTGGGAACCCTGGCCTTTCTCTTCTTTGCCTTTTGGACTCCGTAAAGTGAACAGGCACCCACCACATGATGTACGGTGCCACCACAGGCCCAAAGCAACAGGGCTAAGTGATCATCGAGGGAAACCTCAGAAGTCATGAGCCAGAATGAACTTTTCCTCCTTAAATTGATTCATCTTAGCTATTTGGCCCTAGTGAGAGAAAGCTGACACAATAGCAACTGTGCTTATTGAGGGCCTTTACTTTAGCTTTGGCCAAACCTTTAACTGTAAGGATTGGATCACATGAGAAGCTTTGGAGAAGGATATTTTTGAACTAAGATTTGAAGGTAAGAAAGTGTTCATGGATCAATATTCAAGGTAGCCTTCAGCCAGGTGTGGTGCCGCACACCTGTAATCCCAGGTGGCTGAGACAGGAGGATCGTGAGCTCAAAGGTAGCCTCAGCAACAGCAACTCAGTGAGACCCTGTCTCTAAATAAAATACAAAATAGGGATAGGGATGTTGCTCAGGGGTCCAGTGCCCTTGAGTTCAATACCTGGTACTCCCCCGTCCCCCCAAAAAAGGTAGCCTTCTTAAAGAAAAAAAAAGTTGAGGTGATCTCATTTTAATATGAAAACTGATGTTACTGAAGACTAAAAATCAAACAAAAAAAAAGTTGAGTTGGAGGATTAAAAAAAGGGAATAACAATTAGATAACAAATAAGCTTAGTGATGATGTAAGCATCGAGAAACATGGCAGCCAACAGAAAAAGGAAGTAATGCCCATTGCATAGATACCTTTGGAGATCATGTAATACCAGTTATTTGTTAAGTCAATAAAATCCAAATATGAACCCTAATCAACCCATTCATCCATTATAGCTGTGTGACCTGGAGGAAAGAAGATAGATTCTAGAATTAGACAATGGCCATCTGCACACTGACTTTGCTTTCAGTTCTTTAGTCTCTGTTTCCATTAATTACTTTTTGTTCCAGTTTTTTAAGTGCTCTGCAACTCCATTTCCTTATCTATAAAATGGAGCCATGATAGTGTGACTATGAGAATAACATTAATTAACATTTAAGATAAAATTAAAACGCTGCTTTAATCTAGCTAAACATTTTGGTATTAATTCAAATTGTAGCATTCATATTATGCATTAAAATTTTATAGGTTCAATCTATAATATGAAAATAAATAATTCTTATTAATTTAAGAAAAAATACACTTATATCTTAATTAAAATTAATTCAAACTACAGCATCCCAATGTAGATAGTCTTTGTAATTTATGAAAAATCAATAATTAATATCCTTATTTGAAGTTAATCCTTTAAAAAATTAGTTATTAAAATTATCATTTATCGTGTGTATTGTACTTTGGACGAGAAGGTAGTCAAAGATTAGTATATCTCATTCTTTCAATGAATATTTTGAGAAACAATCTGAAGAATCCCAAATTTGGGGGCAAAATTTAGAAGATAGCCTATGACTTTTAGAGTGTTACATGATACCCTAGTGTCCTTCTCTATGGAAATAATTCATAAAATAAGAAGCTTTTAACTAGTCTTTTGGAGAAACATCTTTTAACAGGTCATTTGAGAAATGAATGATTTTTAAGGAAATACATTCACAATTTAGAATTCACTTGGTCAAATCTAATATATCCTTCAATAAATACTTATCAGTGCCTAACACTGGATACTTATATCATTATTCACTTTGGGTGATATGTTAAATATGGGGACATTATGAACCAACTTCGGCCGGACATGGTGGTGAATTTCAGTAATCCCAGGGGGTCTGGACACTGAGTCAAGAGGACAGGGAGTTCAAAGCCAGCCTCAGCAATTTAGTGAGGCCCTAAGTAATTCAGTGAGACCCTGTCTCTAAATAAAATACAAAAAAAGGGCTAGGGATGTGTGGCTCAGGGATTAAGTGCCCCTAATCACTCGCCAGTACCAAAAAAAAAAAATCAAAAAAAAATCAACTTTACTTTAGTGTAATAACTAACTTACACTTCGGTATACAAAAAATAGTTTATTCATGGAAGTTCAGAAAGAAATATATCTTATAGAAAAAGATTAGGAAGCTTCCGCAAAGGGTGGCAATCTTCTTAAACTTCCACAGATGTTAATTTTGTAACAAAATATTTAAATATAGCATTTACATGTGGCATTCACTTTCAAATTTTCATACTTTCTTTTCTGAGTTATGGGAAATTTGCTTTTTAAATTCTAATGGTTAAATGACTAATTGAAAAATAGTATAATGCATTTAAAAAAATTTTTTTTAGTTGTTGATGGATCTTTATTTTATTTATTTGTATGTGGTGCTGAGAATCGAACCCAGTGCCTCACGCATGCCACGCAAGCACGCTACCACTGAGCCACAGCCCCAGTATAATAAATTTTTAAATACAAGAAATCTACAAATATACAGTCCAAACTCTAATAAACTAAACCATTTGAGCTTTTCTCTTTTACAACATGTTATATCCAATTAATGAGGCAAATAGAAAAGATCTACTCATTGCTGCTATTGTCTTATCATAAAATCAAAGGTTATTTACAAATTGATCCTAATTGTTTCTCAGTTTTCTAATTTGCTGGGCTGGTCACCAATCATAGGACCACAGGTATTTTTAGACAAAAAAGACCAGAGAATTTGTCTCATAACACTTATTTAATCTCCCCCTGAAACTTGGGATGACATTAACTTCTTTGTATTTGCATTAACAATCTGAAATAGTTGCTGTGGATTGAACATGTCCTCTATTATTAGAATTACATTAAGCAAATTATAGTTATCTCAGTGTTGGCAGATGAGATTTTCTAGCATTATGAAATACTGCAAGTTTACCTAACTAGACCATAGGTTTAATATTTGATATTTAAATTTGGACCACTCATATTACATAAATAATTATTCAAACTTTATGAATCCACCTACTATGTGCTAGGGCTAGGGATGTGGCTTCTATCTATACTAGGGATAGAAAATGAATGCTATACAGCCTAATTTTCAAGCAGAATATAATTGGATGGTGAATATGGACACAGAGTGACAATAATACAATAGCATGCAATCATAGGACATGCACAGGGGACCTCAGCATTCATAACACTCGTTCATGACACTCATTCATGACACTTACTGTGTCAAACTCTGCTTTAAGCCCTCCGTACATAGTGATGAGTTCCATCTTCCAGGTATCCCATAAGACAGGTACTGCTTTTACTTTCATTGTGTTTAGAGGCAAAGAAAGGTTAAAAAAAAAAAAAAAACTGCTCAAAAATCTTTGGTCAGAAAGATCAAAATTGGCAGAGACAGGCAGTATTCAAACTTAACAAGTCTTGCTCAAGATATTGTTTAGAAAAGCTGGAGGATATCTCAGCTAACCAGGGTGAGCTCTTAAATAGGAGTAGCAGATGCACCAGGGAGCCTGGCAGAATATAGACTTTGGAACCTAGCCGCAGGTGTGGGCAGAGGATAGCGATTTAGTGTTGTTGAAGAGCCATACAATGGTGGGGTGGGACTTTGATGATGACACCAGTGGGAAGGGTGGGGCTTGGGCTGCCATGCCAGTGTCTTTGCACCCAAAGGTCGGGAATTCCCAGGTTGGGCTCATGGGTTGTTGCCTGATACACGGGGCTCCATAATCAAATTACCTTAAGGAACTCTGCTATACATGTTTTAAATGGGGTTCTTTTTAGCACCATGATAGTCTTCAAAATACTAACATTTATTATAAGTATCTAAGAGAAAGATACACCTTTAATTCTTATGACTTGGTTTTAGACAGCCGAATCATTGTATTGCACAGTGTCTCATGTCTCTGGGGACTGTAACTGCACTGTTGTCCTTCAACCTCCATTGTGAACAGATGGCTGCAGGCTATGGGGGCAGGTTTAGTGAACTAAGCCAGGGAAGGAGATAGTCAGGTGGGCATGCCTGGTGACCCTCGGGAACCTGTGTGGAATTTGGATTTCAGGAAGACAAAAGGGGAAATGTAGCATCGACTAAGAACTGTGTCCATGCTAAGCAATATTGTTGGCACATTTGTGTCTCCTTTTTAAAAAATGTTTTATTTCCCCTTCCAAGAGCTGGAATAGCATTATTTTGTGTTGAGGGTTCATGGGTTTTTTATGTTTTGTTTTTTGACATAGAGGATCTTGAAGACCAACATTTCTTCAAGATTTAAAAGAACAAATTACAATGCTAGAAGGAAGACAGTGAATTGATACCTTGGAAATGTAGAAAGTGAATAACACATACATTATCAACTGCTCCGTAGAATGGCTGTGGGATCTGCCATGGCTTAGGATAAACCCAATTTGCATAGCACTTATAAAAGCTCTATTTATTTACATTTCTAAAATTTGAAATATCAGAGTTATGTTAAATTTGTAGAGCCCTTGACTCGGTTTTGAACGTAGTATTTTTCAGGGCACTGGAGAAAATTAAAGACAAATAACACAAGGAACTAAGTGTTAGAGTTAGGAAACTGTGGCTTTATCTGTGGATGCTAATATTGTGAAATATTGTCAATTCAAACTTTAACTCAGTTCTTGAGAGTAAGAACAATGGTATCCAGGGTTTTTGTTGTTGTCGTTGTTGCTGCTGTTGTTGTCTTGTTGTTTTTGTATGTATCACTGAAGGAGGTAGGACTCTTTTAGCCAGTGTACATGAGGGAGGGAAATGACAAAATATTTATTTCAGCAAAAGTGTTTGTACTCTTTTATAGAGCAGACATAAAGCATTCCAGACGTCATATATAAAACATTGAGAAATTAGTTTTCCTTCATTTTATCCTTTTTTAAAAAAAATTTCCTAGGAAGGTTTAACATTATATTAAACATTATGCTGCTATTCATTTTTTACTGAAGCAGGTAGTTTATTTCAACAGTTTGGAAAGATTCTCTTCTACCGTCAGTTTTGGCTTTAGGCATTTTAAAATTAATAGACTGGGTTAAGTGAAGGGCTCATTTGCAGTCTGTATTGGGTAAAAGTGAACATAAACATGCTGCTATCAAATTACTATGAGAAGACATTTATGAAGAGATGAAATTTTTTAAAAATTCTGAGATAATAATGTAATTGAATTGAAGCTGAGAAAATGTACACAGGCTCTTTGTCACAGTCCCTCACAGGTTTTATGCTATTTTTATTTTATGTTGTTTTAATTTATTCTTGGACTCACTCTGGGCAAAGCCCACTCTGCTTCATGGCTCTCAGCAACGCCATTCAGGGAAAGCCACTCCAGTTGGAGAGGGCTCCCAGTGGCTCATATTAATTTGTGTGTGAGAGCATAAATACTTCTGGTAGATATTATCCGGGAACAATTATTTTGACAACTTTTTAGAAAATGCTAGTTGTAGTGGGAAATTGATTTGAACCACAAAAAGAATAAAGAGCACCGTCTAGCAACAGGAATTCTGACAGGTGAGACCACACAGATTTTTTTTTTAATTATGCTAGCTGAATAATTTAAAGAATTAAATGCTATAAACACTGTATCTTCAAACCACACATTATAAATATATATAAGATTTATGTTTTTAAATATATATATATATATATATATTTAATATATATTAAAAATATGTATTTAGGCTAAGGCTGTAGCTCAGTGGCAGAGTGCTGGCCTAGCATGTGTGAGGCATTGGGCTTGATCCTTAGTCATTCTGTCCATCTACAACTACAAAAAAATTTTTAAAAATATATACTTTATACATAATATACTTAATCTATAATATATTAATACAATATATAAATATATATTATACATAAAATATATAAATATTATATGAATATATATTATATATTGAATACATTGTTTTATATATTTTATATATAAATATATATCTTATTTGTATATTTTATATATGTAAATATATATGCATAATTATATATTTAATATATATAAAATACAATTATTTTTATATACAGCATTTATGTTTTTAAATATATGTATATTATATATATATATATATATATATATATATATATATATAATATATACACATATATACTATATATAGACAGAGACTTGAAAGAGCAAACATAAGTCCCCAAACCTATGTTAGTGGGAAGTATTGCATTTATTTGTTCTGCTTGCTTCTCAAAACATGCAGAGAAAGATACATAACTGATTTCATTATAAGCAGGACCCCCTTCCTGGGCCTTGTAAAATCAATGAAATCACATATGGGCCTGTGCTCGGAAGGGACCCCTTCCATGGGTTTAATGCTCTGCAGAGACCATCTCAAAATTCTTTATAATTTTGTCTTTGAATGAGACAATGGAGCATGCTTTGGGAGCTTGGGGCCTCCACTCAGGTGTGGTTCCACCTCTCAACACCTGCCCATCTCCTTGACCCCAGCCAGTGACCTCATTGCTTTGTGACCCAACATGGGTAAGGGCACCTGGAGGGTGGGTCCCCAAGCAGCTGTGAGAGGCTGCTCTCATCCTGAAAGTGTCCCTGTGTTCAAGAAATGTGGCTTGGAATACTAATTAAAAACAACAACAACAACAAAAGTCACCACTACAGGTTTAGAAAGAAGCCAGAGAGGAAGGAAAACATCCTTTTCCTTTTCCTTTCTTTCTTTCTTTTTTTTTTAAACAAAGGGTCCTGCATTTTCATTCTGTATTTGGCCCTAGGAATTATGTAGATGACCCTGATTTCGGCAGAGTACTGTTTGTGTGAACAAATCGTGTTGGTATTAGAGAGGGATCTAATAATGCCCACCCACTCTCAGGTATTCATGGTCAATGAGAGATCCTTGGTGACTCTGTCAACCGTGGTCTGACTTGAGTGGTTGGTTGTTACCTGGGGGTTGGGAAAGAAAGAAGTGTGTTAGGCACGATGACTCTCAGTTAGTGGTTGCAGTTTTTCTATAGCCACAGGGTCCCCTCAGCCACAGGTGATAAAACAAGGCAGTGAATATTTTCTTGAAGGTATCCTGGGGCTTGGGCTCTCTGGGTTTCCCCACAATGATGGTGTACACAGTAGATGGCAGTGCTTCTTTCTCTACATATTGAGTGAGATGTCTTCAGTTCAATAAGGATAAATGGTTTTCCTTTGTTTCCTTCTTAACCCAGCAGGAGACTTCAGGGTTCAGTACATGGGACTGCCTAGGACAAGCTTCTGACCCTGCTCAACTTCTTGGCTCTCTCTGGATTCCGCTAGTTCCTGAACACAGGTCCTCCATCTTTGCATACTTGTCCATTTTCCTACTACAACTCTCTTTGCCCTGTATCTTCTAACACTTTCTGGTCAACCTATTCGGGGGGCTAATCCTTACAGTGTTCTTTTACACTGCCAACTCTCAGTTGCATCTTTTTGCTGTTTGGAGCCAGCACCAGTATTTCAATGGCCTCTCTTTCTTTGCTGATTGGAGGTATAATGAGCATAATGTCTGATGCTATCACTCTTTACTACATGTCATAGTGTGTCAAAAGTGTAGCACTTTATATGTGAGATACTTAGTTATCAAAGTTTTTGTTTTTTTTTTTTTTTTCGTCCAAATAAAAAGAGACACGAGGTATTCCTAGAATTATGGAGTTCTGTGTCCTAAGTTTTCTGAAAGGAGGAAGTTCACCAAGCCATTTTTAATGATCAATGACTTTGTTAATGTCAACAGTTACTAATTAAATTATTCAATGCCACTTCTCTGAAGCCCAAATAACCATAGCTATACTGTTCTGCTCTCTGCATTTCCATATTTTTTTTTTCCTTGAGCCATACAGCCCAGATAGGCAGAGGGCAAGTCTTGACTTCCCCATATAATTCTTATATATTGAATGAAAAATAAAGACTCCTGCCTCCAGGCTTGAATACACTTCAATTCAGGGATCTGCAAGAAGACTAGGTTATCCAAAACTTAAATTCTGAGCAAATTTGACAACATCATGTTTCTTGAACTATTGTATTGGGAGGAAAACAAAAATAATTAAGAAGCCTCACTTCCTTCCAACCCTCACTTCCTCATCTTCCCCATTCTTCACCATGGACACAGAATGTAAAGGCAGGACAAAAATCCTAATTCTGGAAGCCTTGGTTTTGATTTTATTTTTTTAATCTAGGGGTATCTTTACCTGAAACTGAAAAATTGTCTGTGATCTTCCATGCAGTTTAGTGAGTTGTTATTGATGTCTTGAGAATCCCATGCGGAAAACAGAGCAGAGGCCAGGCATAGAGGAGGATCCTGAGGATGTGCGAAGCCTCTCATAATTAGCCCCAGACCCTGTATTGGACAATATAGACAAACATTTACAGAAGTATTCTTAAACTTGCCTGATTTACTTGCATAATTTACGCCTTATGAAAATTATGCATAATTCAATGGAAACATATTCCAAGGAGTAAAAATACTTTCCAGAAAATTCATCTTGTCTTACTTCTTATCGCCAGAAGACTACAAATTAGAACATCTTGCACAATACCTGTGACTTGTTCAAACATTTTAGATCTTGAAAGCCTGGTAATTATACCTTTGGTTTGAAATCTGAATATATCCGTAGCATAGAATACCCACTCCCTTTATAGGTTGCTGGCAGGATTTGTTTTTCACTTTGGGAGCAATCTATTCTTTGTAGAATATTCCCACACATGTCTGTGTCTATTTCTCAGAGCGGTGCCACAAAGGATATGACCCTTTTGCTCCCAGTAACCTTTCATGATGCTGAATCGG
The DNA here is from genome assembly GCF_021218885.2 of Marmota monax. Lineage (NCBI taxonomy): Eukaryota > Metazoa > Chordata > Mammalia > Rodentia > Sciuridae > Marmota > Marmota monax. The sequence continues at coordinate 3,100,244 of NW_026694501.1, read as the reverse complement.
CCTTGGACATTGGTGCCAGTCAGCACGATTTGATTTGCTATGGTAAGAATAAGATTATATCTAACAGACGATGTCATTTCCAGGTTCAATAGGCACAGATTTAAAACTAGTCCTCTCTTTGACCCTCTGAATTCTCTTGAACTCTTGCACCTTCTTTGACAGTGTTTGTGAATGACTGAATTCATGAAAATTCAAGGTTATTTTAATGATAATGGCACTGCCATGGACAAAGGAAGAAGGCAGGCCTGGGCTCCCCAGGCCAGGGTGTTCCTTCCCCAGAGCAGACTTCCGTCCTGGCAGACGGACTGCAGAGTGAATTCCTGTGGACGGTCAAAGGCTGAGAGCAGTTGTGTGTCTACGCTGCTGCTACTGATCTGTGAACATGACATGCCTGAGAATATCCCATCGCCATGGCAACAACAAACATGGGGCTAAATTCCATTAGCGGCAGTGACTCAGTGAGTCAAACAGATAATGTGCTGGGCCTGGCCAACTGCCCACAAAGGCTTATGTGAAAGTTGTGATGAATTAACTTCAGCTTGTTATGGCCGCATTGGTATAAATTCTCTTTTGCTGACTTACGTCCTTGTATTTATGGTATTTCTTAAATAAACACTTAAAAGTCCTGTGGTTCACTCCCAGGAAGGCCTAGTTGGGGCTTCATTTCTGCTGTTTCGAAACACCCAAGATTCTCACAGCTGCATCTTCTATTATTTTTTCCATTTTTCTAGGTTATTTTTTCTTAACGTTTTTCCATTTACCAATTAGTGACAGGGAGTTGAGAAATGTATATCATGTTTCTCATCAAATGATTTTTCTATGAAATCTATAGAATAAGTTTAAAACTGATAACTTTCTTGATGGAGATCAGTGCTGCCAAGATTTTTAAGAGAGCCCTTGGTCAAAAGGAGAAAAATGTTAAGCTCTTTGATATAGTCAGTGTAATTGGAAGGCCATCAGTTCGAGGTAAGATGAAAGAATGTAGACATTTTCAGAATTACTTTGAGTATATGCCGTTAATAGCTTTAAATTATATATGATGTACCTACCTCATAATATCTTAAATTTAAAAGGGTTATGATCCTTCTTCAAAGAAAAATCTGATTGATAGAGTAAATGGCTTGCCTTCTTTTATACGACTGGTTAGTGAAAGGGGGAAAAATTAAAGGGTGTTAGGTGTTGGGGTGCAGATCAAGAACACAGTGCTTCTGCAAAGCCCTGAGTTCCATCCCTAGCTCTGAAACAGAAAAATAATGGAAGGAAATGCAATTCAATTCACAAGAACATATCAACTTGCCTTTTCTATTGGAGATCTGGGAGTCTCCTGCCCTTGGCCCTGCTTCTGTTTCTAGAATACAAGTGCTCCTCCTAGTGTCCTCTGGAACAACCATATGAAGTGTGGCCCTGGGGTGGAGTGGAGAAGATGACGGATATGGGGGTCATTATTGACCAGATGAGAAATTGAGATATTCAGTTCCCACCTCAAAAGAAAAAAAAAAGACTAATATAGCTGATGAAACACAGTGAGCATCTATTTAAAAAATTTAGACACAAAAATAAGCCAAGCCTACTAGCTGGCTTAACTTTCCCAGAATAGAGAATAAAAAATATAAAATATGAGAATTTTCATAATTATGAGCATACCTATCCCTGTTTTTCTCCAGGAAATATTTAATGAACAAAATAAAATCACACATATTTTTCCTCTTATACCTTTAAAGATATATTTTATATTTGCCTGTATTTTTAACTAACCAAACAATAGAGATGATAATCTGATGGGAGATTTCATGCTTTAAAATCTGTTCTCTCCATCCCACACCAATAGATCTTCCTTTTGGATTACTTACTATTTTTTTTTTTTGGTGTGTTTTGACTATACATAATAGTAGGATTCATTGTACCATTTTTGTATATGAACATAATTTCATTTTGTGTGGTGTATGTGTGTGTGTGTGTGTGTTTGCGCGCGCGCATATGTGTGTATTTGTCCCCGATCAAGTGTGAGTTATGGAAAGAAGTCAATTTGATGACACTGAGCAACACCCTGCACTACCCAGTATGTGTTTTGAACAATAGCCATGAGAGAGGAGGGTTGGGCTCTTGAGGGCCCAGTCTATAAATGGATAGAGGGACTAGGGCCTGGGGGTGCTTTTAAGCAGAACCGAGATAGGGTGAAATAGTATTTGAAAGCAATCTGAAATAGACATTAAAATCATAGTACTTTAAACTGGTTAGAGGAAGCCCATCTAAGGCAGTTAGATGGTTAAATATGCATTTAAATGAAAATAAAGCAGCTTTATATTCAAGCCCTTTGTATTATTTTAAAATAGGAGAAAACTTTTCCCCATAGACATTGTTACAGAATGTTAGGTAATAAGGGGTTAAAAGTTTCTTACAGTTAGCACACACTTTTTTTTTTCTTTTAATGAGAATGAGTACGAATTGCTCTAAGGAGTTCGAAAACAGTTTGTCCTTTAAGATATTTCAAGCTTCCCCTTCCTTTGAACTTTGATTTTTTTTTAAAAGAGTTAGAAGGTAAACCTAAGCTAAAACTTCTTTCTCATGCATTTTAAATTCCAAACTATACATAATTTTAATTGTTGAGACATCTATGCTCAAAATAATCAATACTCATTAAATGCAAAAGCCTTCATTTACAACCCAAGATCAATTGTACATTTCCCAGTTTTTCTGGAGCCCTAAGACCCTGCTGGTAGGTGCTATTTTCAGGCAAGTCTCTAGGTGACTAAGGCAAATCGTCTTCAATAGAGTATCTCTAATATGTTGTGAGCCTCAGCCTTTTAATTTCTTTGGTTGGAGTTTTAGAGGTGAGCAGGGTGAACTCCTTGCCATCTCCAATTTGCTCCCGGTCTCCATGTGCATGCCCGCCTCCTATCAGCATTGCAATAACTCTGATGGGTCAAGATGCAGGACACCTCTGCCCTATCTGACTGCAAGGCACTGGTGTTTTCAGCTTTCCCTCAACTCTCTTATGCACTTCTGTTACTTTTTATTATTTTCAGCCTCTCTGATATATCCCAGGCTGCCCTCATATCAGTCTCAATGTCAACACATGCACCAGGTGACAGTATTATCAGCAAGTTCAGCATCAGCACCCCTCCTGCTGCCCCACCATTGTGTCAGCATCTGACCCTGCACTGGTTCACAGCATTATTTTAAATTCTAATTCGTTTATTTCATGCTGGGAATGTAGTGATGTTTAGAGAGAAGATGATCTGCTCAGGACAGAAAAGAGAAGCAGACAGCCTTTCATTTTGTGTGGATTGGATAAACCACAGAGGAAGCTAAAGTGTGGAACCCTTGTTCTCCAAAGGGGCTACGTGCATACTCTGTTCTTTCTCTTGGCTTCCTCTGGAACATTAGGTCACATCTTTTCTCAGGAGTTATGTTTGTATCTTGAATTCACATAGAACTTTGAAACTCTACATGAACTTGTGCTTTAGAACCACCAAAAAGTTGTTCATAAGATGCAAGTGTTATAAATCCTATTGCGCCACGCCTCTGATGGACTGGGACCCACCTCCTGGTCCTTCCTGCCCATATTTGAGACTGAAACTATTGTGTGCTTAGATTATCCACCATAGATGTGACCGAATTCTGAATGGGTAACCTGAAAAAGTCTTAAGAAAATTCTTCTAGTAAACTAATAAGGAGCACACAAATTTTTGACACCTTATTACAAGACGTCTGTTACTTAGCCATAGGGTCTAATGCCCTTCTGGACCAAACTGAAATATTTCTATTCCCTATTGTTCTGCCTCACCTTCTATCACCTCCTCATGGCTTCTCATCTCACTTTCAGACAATCCTGCCATTGGGTTTTCAACAATACTCATAAGAAGGAAGCAAATTCCCTTGCTACTTCATGTCTGTGAGCAGAAGGGTCTGCTACATCCACACTCTGGGTCCTGTCCTTCATTTCTTTGTTCAGCTATATTGATAGATAGTCTCTGATCAACAACATAATGTCTCTCACAATTCCAAGGATGGGAATGTTCGAATCCAAGCATCAGCAGTCAGAGTCTATGACAGCTGTATATGTGCTTGTTACTAAGTGAAGATATGAAGGATTTTCCATGTCCCAGAACTAAATGTATTGTTTACTCAGAAGACATCAATCCATCAGTGTAAAACAACAACAACAACAACAACAAAATTGGATAACGAGGAATCTAATTGCATTTTCCTATACTAGTTAGTCTTTTTAAAGAAATGAAAGTCCAAAAGTCAAAGATAACAAAGTCAACATATTCAAAATCACAATTGAAAATAAATTGTAGAAAAAGCTGCTCATAAAGATTAGAGCATCCTAACCAACAACTGGTATAAGTAGTCTGAGAAATGTTTTAGTCCATTTACTTAAATAATTTCAATTTACTGGACCTTACTTGATAAACATGTAAGGCAGTCACTTTTAAAAATTAAAAAGCATTCACTACACCTCAGACCCTGAGAATGCATCATAAATCAGAAATGCATTGAATATACCTCACCTACAGAACATCACAGGGGGCTTTTGCCCCAGAAGCATGTCATCTAATGGAAGAGGCTGGTAAAAAAAAAAAAATACAGGTCATTGAAATTCAGTGAAGCAGGTGCTGGGGGAGCACCAAGGATGCAGTTGCCAACATGCAGGGACAAGGGTCAGGCAGGGCGACAGCACAGGCAAATGCCTAGGATTAGCAGTGCTCTAGCAAGCCAGGTGGCCAGGTCTGGCCAGAGAAGAACATGCAAACTGGGGATGGTGAATTGAGACTGGAAACCTGCTGAGAAATTGTTCTTTTATTCTGAAAGACCTTGAGCATGGGAGAAACAGGATCCCATTTGCATTTTACAAAGGGCATTGTGGCAGAAATGTGAAAGATAAACCAAAGCCAGGAGAGACTGGAGATAGAGGAAGCAAGAGATAATGAGAGGGTGAACTTGGATGGGGGTGCTTCAGAGAACTTTCTCAAACTGGCATCTGATCTCTTTAATCAATCTCTCCCATGTACACACATGCATACACACTGCTCATTTGCAGAATGTTTTATCTCTCACCAGTCATCTCCTTTAACAGAATATTATTTGGAAGTATGGTGTGGCACACAGATTATATTTTATAAAACATGGCTTTGTCACTTCTACTGAATTACATGTTTTATGTCCAAAGCTGTGTTTGGAGAAATCTATAATATTATTGCAATCTTAAAAAATAATAATTTGGATTAAGAGATTAAGTAATATTCTAATATTTAAATTAAGAAACAGACCAGGGCAAATGAGCAGAAGGATAATTAAAAATCCATACCACAGATCATGACTCATGTTTGGATACTAAGTTGCCACAAGTGAGAAGTACAGGCTTATGTAATATCTACCCGAGGGACTGCTGATCTACTTGAGGGACTAGAAAATGGTGAGAGTGCTGACAGATTTAAATAGCACAGGGTTTTGGGAGACCGCTCAGCATCCAGATGCATGGTAACCCCTTTGCATGCCCCGGTTTACATCAAGCATGCCATCACCATATCAATGCACTGCCTTTGCCACCTGTCGAATCTAACCCAAAGAAATGAGAGCTCCGAGTTCAGGGGTGTGAATTCGAGGAAGAAATTAAACCAAGGTAATTTTAAGTTGCCTCCTTCAGAGATTACCATCACGACTCTATAATAAACAGTCACCACCAGATCACTCATCATCAGAAGCCTGGTGTGGAACAGGCAGAGAAATGTGGTGCTCAGTTACCACATTGAGGGCTTGGTATTAAAGTCAACCATAGATCTGCACCCAGGAGAAGTGTTTTAAATGTTGGGTCACATTTCCACCTTGTGAATACCAGCCATGGTTATTAACAAAATAGACAATCACCCTACCTATGATGGTTCAGCTTGGAATGGTTTGACTATAATGGTGTAGAAGCCACAGCATTCAGTAGAAACCATCCTGGGATTTTGAATTGGGACCTTTACTAGGCTTGCACTGTGCAGTACCATAGTGACTTATAATGCTGGGCAGGGGAATTAGGCTGCAGCTCCACTTAACCCTGTGATCAGGAGGACAAACAACCTGAACTCTACATTGTACTATGTTGCTAAGCTATGATGCTCAGTAAGTTAGGTGCAGGGAATGCATTCTGATTTACAATAAATTCAACTCAGAATGGGTTTATAAGTATGTAGCACCATGTTCAGTCAAGGCATATCTGTAGTGTGTCAGACTTGCTGTTAAGTCATTTAAATGGACGGACATCTGAATGGTTCAGCCTTTCCAAGGATACTAAGCTGTTCTTTTTGGATAAAAGAAGTTATGTGATAAAGTGATTTTTCAAAGACATAACATTGTTCTTAGTGAAAGAATGTATTAGTAGACCTGCTTTATCAGTGGCATCCCATAAGCTATAAGATGTGCTCCCCTGAATAGTTGCCTTTAATAAAATAAGAGAGGACTAGGGGTATTGCACAGTGGTAGAGTGCTTGCCTAGCATGGGTGAAACCAGGGATTCCTTCCCCAGGACCACAAAAATCAATCAATCAATCACATATAAACAAATTAGGAAATGTGCATATGATTACCTGGAAAGTATTTAGAAACAACCTAGAGAATTTCTACAAAGTTGTTTGGTGTAAGATTCTGTGTCCAGGTCAATTTACTTTTTCCACTTACACCCCTCACATTTGAACATGTACCTGCTTTAATCTTAAATGCTGCACCGTCAACCTGCTACTTTTCCCTTGTAATTTTTATACTTGAACGTGGCAGTGAGGTTTCTAACATAATTTAAAAATAATAAAAATTTTAAAACTAAATGTTATGTATTTTATAGCTAAAAAAATTCTATTCCTGACTGGACAGATTTTCTTTTTATTTCTTTATATGCTTGGGTTCATCTCAAATAAAAGACACTTTGATGGAAAACATAGTTCAAATCATCAAGTTTGTTTAAGAAAGTGAGAGAGTTTAGTTCTAAAGTTAGTGTTAAAGATCACTGCAGTGTTCATTTTGCCTGAGGATTCAGCCTAGTAAAGGTCTCACATGGCATAGAAATAGTAAGGCAAGAGATTTCATGTCCCTTATTAAAAATGGCATGATGGCAGTGATCACTAAGTTATGTGTTTACTACAAAGTAATGTGGAAATTGAGTTCGGGTTAACATTTCCATGTATCATTATTAAATGATGCTAAACAAATCACCAATAATTGTGAAGAAATATTTTACAGATATGTTAATAGTATTTAAAGATTTTATAGTGTTGTTTATAAATGAATATGTAAGAATTTTTGGACAAAAATATTTATTGTGTCTGTATAAGCATAAATTATGTTGCTACTTCAACAGAAAAAAAAATTCAATACAAGCTATAGTATTTTGTAATTTATTTTTAAGATAGGCAAATGAAAAATGTCAAGAGATCATATACATTAAGGCAAAAATTGTTCTCAAGTTGATTTTTGTATATAAAATTGTTACAGAACTTTAGAGCAGAAATATTTTAAAGACAAATATAATTAGGATATATTTTGATTTAAATATTTAATGAAACAACTATCTTACTAAACTAACAACTTATTTTAAAATCACAGATCCATAAAAACTCTTATGCTTTTCATCTTAATTGAATAATTCATTGGTTATAATTATTTTATACAAGTTTTGATTAGCATTTTAGAAGAATACTAATTCTTTAAGAATTATACTTCATTTTATAATCATTTTACCGCAGGCATATTAATATTTTGGATTATTTTGGTTATCTATGAAGACAAGATGTTTGTCAGCACCATTATTTGTAATTATTATATTGAAAACCCCTGACTTAACCTAATCAGAAGTTATTTCCTTCTCCAATAGACATCCGTGTTTATGGCATTTACAGTTAATGAGGCTGAAATTCACATGAGGAAAGGGAGCGTGCTGTGTATGCACAGTCCTCTCACACGCACACAAACTCCCATGCTCACACACACACACACACACATGCACACGCACACTCTATCAAGTATATTTTCTTATTTGCTTCATAATTTTTCATCATTCATGTGTGGCCATCCTTCTACATTTTCCATCCCTAGATAAACCATCCAATGCAACCATCAGATGGCAAAAATTTTGGCTCAGTTATATTTCATAGCATATTTTAACTTGAATAGACTTTTATTTTGCTGTTAAAACATCAGTAGAAAGGGACTCCCATTTTCCACATCTTTAATGTTATGTAGTATCTAAAGAAGGAATGGACTTATAATAAATGCACATTATGAACTTTAGTGATCAAATGCATTTTGAACATGAAAGGGTGACAGTTTTTTTTTTTTTAGGGTAATGATAGAAACACAATGATGAAAAACAAACAAACAGAAATACTCAAGTAATTTAAGAACTCCTGGAGAAAATGACAATCAATCATGAAATAATAAAGCAGTTCAATGAAGAACCACAACAACAACAAAAACAACAACAACAACAACAAAAAATGGGATATTGCCAGATCCCACGGGAGCAGCTCCTGACTCAGAATTGGAGGATTTTGAAGGGCTCCCAGGAGGTGGTGGCTTCTAAGGTAAACAGGATAGATGAGAAATATCCAAGTGCAGAGAGACAGGGAAGCTAAAAGATGTCAGAAAGTGAAAAGTCTACAACAAAGTGTGTCCTTCAGGAAATAATAGAAATTTGGTGATGTTGCTTTACTTGCTCTTGCTGCGGATGGTGGTGTGTGCCTGTAACTTCAGTAAATTGGAAGGCTAAGGAAGGAGGATTGCAAGTTGGAGGCCATCCTGGGCAACTTAGTGAGACTCTGCCTTAAAGTAAAAAAGAAAGAAGACTGGGATGTGGCTCAGCGGTCAAGCACCCCTGGGTTCAATCCCCAGTATGACAAATACATCAATAACTAAACAAATGAGTAAATAATGATGTGAAGATAAATGTTACAATAATAATAATAATAATTCGCCCTAATATCTGTAGATTTGGAAAAACAGTACCTCAATAATCTGCCATGAAGTTTTGCCTAGTCTCCATCTGGCTACATTAACCCTGCCGGCTCACCTATGGACGGAGTTCCCAGCCTCAGTGGGAGAGCAGATGAGGTTGAGTGGATGAGGATCTAAAGGGAAAGAGATGGAGGAAAGAAATAAAAATGAATATTTCCAAGTGATTTCCCCATGCACACGCTGCCTACCTGGGTAGACTTCTAAGTGGGGGAAAAGCAGTTTGGGAAACATGGATTACAACCGGTTCTTCCTGACCTCTCCTCGCAGGGGTGCATTTGCTTCCTTGGAGTTTAGAATCTATCTTTTTGCTTTAGACATCAGGCCTGGAGTACCCACTGCTTTCCACAGGCCCTTCTGCAGCTCAGCCCACACCTCACGGTTCCCCTGAGACCACACCCCTTCAGAGGGAGAATCCCAGGTCCTGGGTGTGTTGAGGTCTAGGAGGCCTCTGAGGCTTGCCACAAGCTTTTGGCTGGAACCAGGGGGAAAAAGCAGCTGTGATATGAAACTGGATCAGCTATGGGACCAGAGGGTAAGACACGAGGGGCTTCCCTGCCGAGGGGACTGAACAAAAGGGGAAGGAGGTTGAGGGACTTCCTTTAAAACTGAGCATTGTGGCAAGAGGTAGGGGACAGCCAGCTCAGCTTTGCTGGTGGCAGGGTCGTCATACCACAGGTGTTCTCTGAAATGTAGCAGTAGGACTCTCTCAGAAAAGATTTTAGTACAGCAGGTGGGGAAATCCTGCGGTGGACCCATATGGCGGTCACATGGCTTTAGCTCAGCTTGTCAATGTCCTCCAAAGCCCGCATATTAAAGGCTCAGTCCCCATCCTATGGGACTATGGAAAGATGGTGGAGCCTTTAAGAGGTGGGTAAAGGGGAGGAAGTTAGGTCACTGGGAGCGTGCACCTGAAAGGAGAATCTGAACCTCAGTCCTTTCGGTTCTCATTGCTTCTCAGCTGCCATGACATGAGCAGCTCACTCCACCACAGACTCCTCACCATGATGTGCTGCTTCACGACAGGCCCTGAGCGACAAGGCCAAACAATCACAAGCTGGAATCTCTGAAATGGTGGGCCCAAATAAACCTTTCCTTCTTAACAGCTGAGTATCTCAGCTATTTTGTCATAGTGATGGAAAGCTGACCAATACACATAGTACTAAATGCAAACAGAAAAGAGAGAGAAAAAAAAAGAACCAGCTATAAGTTTGGTTCAAGACCACAAAAATCGTAGGTGCACTTAAGGACAGCCCAGCCCTGTTTTGGAGTCTTCCAGGGGAAAAGTGAACCTGTGAGCAATGCCAGGACATAATTCTCTATTTGTCAGAGTTTATTGAAAACTTTTTGACAGGATCATGTCTATATGACTTGGTACTAGCTGCACTCACCACAGGGCCATGAGAAGATTTTCCTGGGCGACCAACATAGGGGGTTTTGAGGAGGGCTAATACTTCTATATGGAAAGGAGTAAGGAGGTTGCCAGGCACAGTGGTGCACATCTGTAAACCCAGTGACTCAGAAGGCTGAGGCCAGAAGAACACAAGTTCAAAGTCAGCCTCAGTAACTTAGCAAGGCCCTAAGCAAACTTAGCAAGACCCTGTCTCAAAATAAAAAAAATAAATAAAAAAGGACTGCTCAGTGGTTGAGTCCTCCTGGGTTTAATCCCCAGTACTGAAGAAGAAGGGGGAAGAGGAGGAGGGGGAGGGAGAGGAGGAGGAGAAGGAGGAGGAGGATCAGCAGCAGCAGCAGGAGGAGGGGAAGGAGAAGAATAAAGAGAGAGGATGCATAATTTCATGGAGACTTTCAATTAGGAATTTTCATCTCCATCAGATGTGACAATAGTTAGCTGAATGATTAACAAAAAGCCTCTTCAAATATTAGAAATGAGGTCACTTTGATTCTAGATTATAGCACATCACCTGTGACAGAGAGAAACACATTTTTCCCCCCATCATTAGTGTCTGTTCTTTCTTGGAGGGGAGATCCAAAAACTGCTAGGCCTGGGATGACAAGTCTCTGAGGATTTAGTCAGAGGTCAAAGGAGACAGATATTCCAGCTGCTGGACCCATTTACTCACGTGCTAAGTGTGAACTGTGTTTCCCCACTGAAAACTGGGAACATAGCCAGCTAAAGCCGGAATGAATTAATCCGGTGCAAAATGCTCTATTAGGAAAGTGCTCTCACCCAGGGTGAGCATGCCAAGCGAAGTGAAATGAGAAGAGCATAGGCTTGGGAGGGCTTTCACTGCAGAGAGGCAGACAGACAGGAGTCTCCAGAAATTTGACGTATGGGTCATCCCCAACTTAAGAAAGTTTGACTTCTAATTTTTCAATTTTATGATGGAGCCAAAAGGATCTACTCGGATTGCTGCATTATGATCTTTTCCTGGACTAGTGTCATGCAATAAAATCCTCTGTCTTAATGCTAGGAAGCATTAGGGAGCCACAGGTGCCAATCATCCGCGGGATCTTTAGGGGAAACAAGTGACACTCTCCAGTGTGCTGCGTTGCTGAGCTAGAGTGTGTGGTAGGCTGGGTGTACTGAATTCACTTGCAAGTAATGATACAATGCATTTCCAAATTAATGATATTTTTAACTTAGATGGGTTTATAGGGACACAACCCCAGTGTCATTCAAGGAAGTACATCTAGAGCAAGGAATGCCAAGGTGGAGAAGACTTCAATGAGCTGGAGAAGCATCCAGGAATGCTTCATGGAGGGCTCTCTCTGCAGTGCTGAGAATTGGCTCTTCATCCTGCAAACATCCAGGAGCAGCAAAAGGGAGTCCCCTTAACGTTGAGCAGGGAGGTCAGCTGTTTGGTTGCATGATCTTTCCCTGCAGTAATCTCAGATCCAGATCTGTTTAGGTATCCCCTGTGCAGGAGTTGCAATGATTTCATTTGTCCCCTGCATCTATGGCTATAATTTTGCACAATATTAAATAAATGGTACAGATGTACCCTTTTATACATCATGTGATATTGATTGAGTTGGAAAGACAAACCACAAATAGAATTCCATTCACTGTCTAGCCAGTTACAATACAGTTAAAGCTAGAAAAATTTTTTTTAAAATATCTGATAATCAGAAAATTGAAATCTGCATTAAGCATTCTACATTATTTTAATGGATAGAAAAAAAAATCCAAAACTTAAGGAAAGGATATGCTAAAACTCAGAAAATAAGTTTATTAAATAAGACTAGTGGGCTGGGGTTATGGCTCAGCAGTGGAGCGCTCGCTTAGCACACGCAAGGTCCTGGGTTCGATCCTCAGCACCACATAAAAATAAATAAAATAAAGGTATTGTGTCAAACTACAACTAAAAAATAAATATTAAAAAAGACTAAAATTTGCAATTGAAGTATTTCCAAAATAAAAGAAAAATAAGCAAATTCTAATTTGTATGTGATCCCTTGCAAAGATTTTTGCTACAATTTGGGGAGTTTCACATGTTAGAGTGTAACACTTTCTGAACATTGTGTTGAAAATAAAATGGTAAACAAGTTCAAAGCAGACACAGAGTAATTTGTTTTGGTAAGTTCTATTCTTCCATGTATTTAATAATATATATTTTAATGACCATATTTACACAATATCAAAGAACCATAATCTTCACACATGGTATAATACATTCATCAATAAATTATTACTTAGATTAATTATATGCATATTTTTATTCACCTATATAGGTAATATATTTTATGTAGCTTCCATTATAAATGCTATAAAGTATTTCTTTTAAGCATTTGTAATTATTTGTCATACATCATCAGTTTCTGAAAATACCTATCCTTGTGTATTTATATTTACTTGCACGTATGTGTACATTCATACCCGAGGCAAAATTGAATTAATTATTTATCCTGACCTAAAGATTTTATTTTTGTATTTATTATTTTTAGATTCTATAAACACATGTACATGATTTTATTTAAATTACTGTCATTTGGGGTATAGAAAAAATAAATTGATTTTAGATTTCCCAAGAGAACATTGCAATTGCATTACATTAGAGATTATCTTCAGAAACAATAAGAGACAATTTTAGTAAAGCTTTGGGTATTTTTCTCAGGAAATTTGCTAATGTATATAATCTGGCCAAATAATGAGCAGTGAGCATGCTGTTTTGTTTGAAAGGTATTCAAATGCACTCTTGCTTTGAATTTCATATGTAGTGAGAAAATTAGCCATAATTCAAGAAAGAAAATTGAATAAGAGATGCCCCTGTGTGGCATAAATCTCTTTTCTCTCCAAAACCTTTTCATAAAGACACTACATATATACACACACACGTAACACAAATATACAGGATATACACATACACACGTGCACAACTTAGGGAGTGGAAATCTGTAAACACTGTGTCCTGGAGGCACAGTGAGCCGAGTTTTTTTTTTCAAGCATGATAGTAGAAATGTGGATTTTTTATTGAAGGTTTCCTTCCATATCAACTAGGAAAAAAGAGAACTATTTCTGAAGCACACGGCCTCATGTTAAGAGCCCCAGTTTATACTATGCTCACATTAAATTCTGTATGTCTTTTCTATCAAGAAAAATATCTTCCTAAATCGAAAGAACCGAAATACGTTGTGAGAGAAGAACTATTCTTTCAGGGGTAGTGGAATGACAGTAACAGATTGACCCTCCCATTTTAAATAACTAAGGCACAGGCAAGATATATGGTACAAGTTTACAGCTCCTTGACAACAGGCAAAACAGATGAGTGATCCCTGAGAGCAAGGAAATGAAGAAGGTGAGCATCCTAATCCATGCTTCTGCTACTTGGGAAGAACCTTTAGGGTGCAGTGCATAGATGGAGCACCCACACAGAGCCTGAAACTCTTCAAGAGTTGAAAGAAATAAGCCATACTGCAAATAGGCCAAGGTGGTTAGATTTTGCTGTGGAAATCAAAAGAGAAGGGAAAATTGCAAAGAAAGAAAGTTTAGAGGATTTGCAAATGGTTGCTCCTCCTAGAGATGCATTTCCACAAAGAAATTTGGAATTGTACCCTAGTGTTCAGAAGAGCTCTTTTTTTTCTTCAATAGCCATAAATTGGAAATAACCCAAATGTCCATCAAAAGACTAATGGATAAACAGATAGTGGTATATCCATTCAGTGGAATAGTACTCAGCACTGACACAAAAGTAATGATTGATATAAAAGAAGAAGAAGAAAGGGTAGGTACAGTGAGTTTAATGGTGTCTCCACAAAAAAAAAAAAAAAAAAAGAGTTGTACCCATGTCTTAGTGCCCCAAACCTGTAAACTGTAACCTTATTTGGAAAAATGACTTTTCAGATAAAACTAAACTAAGAAATGATCATTTTCAATTATTCAAGTGAATTTTAAATTTTATGTCAGGTAATCTTTCAAGAGACAGAAAAAGAGAAGACACAGTTACACAGAGACAGGGACAAAGATGAGTGTTATGCATTCCAAATCCAACAAAAAAATGGGACTACCAGAAGCTGAAAGAGGTGAGGAAAAAGTTTTCCTCTACCCAGCCTCCAGTAACTGAAGCATGCATTGTTCCTTAATACAGCACCTCACACAGTGTGGCATATGATCGAAGAGTCTATTTCACTGAAAAATGAGTGTGAAGGGTGACATCATATTAAAAGTGGGTCAATGATGTTGCTAGGTAATCTCATCCTGTTGAGAGAAAGCCCAGTGAAGATGCTCTTAGCTGGGATAAAGTAAATTCCACTAATTGGAATGGAGGACCCTTACCTATTTGGAATACAAGTTTAGCTCACCGTGTCATACTAAATTATCTTCACTACTGAAATGCAGATTGAGGCTAAAAGGAATGTTTGACAGAAAGCAGAAAACTGAAGATATGAATAGTCAGTGTCACTGTGTGTGATGTTGGACGCCTGTAAACCAACTACTCAGGAGGCTGAGGCAGGAGGATCACAAGTTCAAGTCCAGCATGAGAAATTTAATGAGATTCGGAGTCAACCTAAAACAGAGCTGGGGATGTAGCTCAGTGGCCAAGCACCCCTGGGTTCAATCTCAAGTGCTGCTAAAAAAAACACACACACACACACACACACACACAAAAACTATTTAATTAAATAAAAAATAATAACAATAAAGGATTAAATCCAGAGCTAACATCTTACTGATCATATTGTCAGCATTTTACATTGCAATTTCTCACTTTGAGAAAAAGAGCAACCTCAGAGCCCTCTCAGGATGGCGAGATTGATGTCTCAAATTTACTTTTCACCCTTGCAGTTACCTGTGTGTCTCCGGACTCTGGGTTGGGTGAGCAGTTCTCACACAACAAATTCACTCTAACATTTCAATCTTCCTGAGTCTAGAGGTACCATCTTCTAAAGTATATGGAGGCCGCTTTAGCATTTCAACTTCATTTTGTGTAGGCCATTTTTTGGTTCAGGTTTCAGTCAACCAAACAAGCAAATGGTTAGAGCCCCTCCTAACCCCTCAGACTTTATTAAACTTAGAATCCCTGCTTAGTGGGCTCACATCAATTAATTCACCCTGATCTAATGTAATGTCCATCCATCATCACCCCCACATCCTTAATATCCATTCCCATATGTATTCCTTTTTTTTTGTTGTTTCCCTGTATATTGAAAAAATAATGAAATTACCTTGGAGTGGGCACTTTCTCATGGATGGCTTATACTTTGCAATTCAACTTTAGGGGCCCTTTAAGACATGAATCCGGTTGTAATTCTAGGAGCAAAGAAGGGTGAATGGTGGGTCCTGAGGGAGTTCAGCATTGTCTTGCCTAGAAGCTGTGTCAGGAGAGGCCTTTGAACTTCCCTGGGCAAAGCAGTGTGATCCTTCAGATGAGAGGAAAGGCTTCTTTTGTTGGTAAAGTATCAGAATAATTTAGGGGTTCATGTCCTCCTCTTCTTCAGGAACTTACAGGTGCTCCCTTGAATTTTTGAGATCTCACCCTTTCCCAACAAATGTCCTCATTTTAATAGCAGATACACCAAAAGGCTGAGAATTCAACCGGCCTTTAGTTCAGCAACTTGCTAGATAAGACTCTGTGTTTAGTTTTCAGCATAGTAAGCTCCGAAGCTACAGGAGACAGGGTTGATTTTAGGGAAGATATAGGAATTTTAAGTTATTTACGGAGCACCAGAGCTGCAACCTGTGAGCTCATCCTTTCCTTTCACCACTTTTCTTGGTGCAATCATGAACAATCGGTCCATCTCATTATGCTGATAGTTTGGGAAAAATGCTATGAGGTATCAAATATGTGGTCATTAACATCCTTACCCTTTACAAAGATTTGGTTAGAAATAGCTGATGGTGATTTTGTGCATCTCTACTGCCTTTGCTAACAAAAGCAGCCATGCACTCTCAATCCTCTCCTGACTACTAGAAATAGTCATTGGTGCCTTTAAGTCTGAAATGAGAGAACCAAGTCAAGAAGCTGCAGAATCAGCAGAATCGATTCATAAAGCCCCAGTGTTTGCTTTTATGGTCTTGCAATGATTGAATGACACCCAGACATATGATGGTAGGTGGTCTTCTGTAACTTTTATTGGTTATAAATATGAATCACACTTTAGAAAAGTATCTTCATAGCAATATCTAGACTAGTTTTTGACATGACAACTGGACATCATCCTCTGGTCTAGCAGATGCATAAAATTAGTCATCACATGCTATCTTGAAGACCAGAGCTTCTTTTTGTTGTTGGTAATCTGGAAATTCACAAGTTAGTAGTCATAAACCTCTCAGTGGGGGAAAACTGTTGTTGTTGAAGCCACATATAAACATAGACTCAGTATGAGGGCATCATGTCAGCCCTCAGACTGAGACTCCCTCTAGAGGGAATCTTTGAATAAGTATTGGGGTGAAACAAATGATCACACTCTGGGCCAGTTTTGAGGGGTTTTTTGTTTGTTTGTTTTGGTTCTGGGGATTGAACCCAGGGCCTTGTGCATGCAAGGCAAGCACTCTACCAACTGAGCTATATCCCCAGCCCTTCTGGGCCAGTTTTGAAATGCCCACTTCCCAAGTTGAGAAAGCTTTCTGTTGTCATTCACCCAATCTTTTTTTTATTGATTTTTTAAACATAAATGATAGTGGAATGCATTCAATTCTTATTACATGAATAAAGCACAATTTTTCATATCTCTGGTTGTATATAAAGTATCTTGACACCAATTTGTGTCTTCACACATGTACTTTGGATAATGATGTCCATCACATTCCACCATCCTTGCTAATTCCCTGCCCCCTCTCTTTCCCTCCCACCCCTCTGCTCTATCTAGAATTCGTGTATTCCTCCCATGCTCCCTCTCCCTACCCTACCGTGAGTTGGCCACTTTATATCAGAGAAAACATTCGGTATTTGTTTTTTGGGGACTGGCTAACTTCACTTAGCATTATCTTCTCCAATGCCTTCCATTTACCTGCAAATGTCATGATTTTGTTTTCTTTTATTGCTGAGTAAAATTCTATTGTGTATATAGACCACATTTTTTTATCCATTCATCCACTGAAGGGCATCTAGGTTGACTCCACAGTTTAGCTATTATGAATTGTGCTGCTGTGAACATTGATGTGGCTGTGTCCCTGTTGTAAGCTGTTTTTAAGTCTTTGGGTATAGACTGAGGAGTGGGATAGCTGGGTCAAATAGTGGTTCCATTCCCAGTTTTCCAAGGAATCTCCACACTGCTTTCCATATTGGCTACACCAATTTGCAGTCCCACCAGCAATGTATGAGAGTACCTTTTTCCCCACATGTTGTTGTCTTCATAATAGCTGCCATTGTGAGTGGAGTGAGATGATATCTTAGATATTTTTTATTTGAATTTCTCTAATTGCTAGAGATGATGAGCATTTTTTCATATATTTGTTGATCAATTGTATATCCTCTTCTCAGAAGTGTCTGTTCAGGTCCCTGGCCCATTTGTTGATTGGGTTATTAGTTTTTTTGGTGTTTAGATTTTGAGTTCTTTACATACCCTAGAGATTAGAGCTCTATCTGATGTGTGAGGGGTAAAAATTTGCTCCCAAGATGGAGGCTCTCTGTTCACCTCACAGATTATTTCTTTTGCTGAGAAGAAACTTTTTAGTTTGATTCCATCCCCCATTTATTGATTCTTGGTTTTAATTCTTGTGCTATAGGAGTCTTATTAAGGAAGTTGGGGCCTAGTCCCACATGATGGAGATTAGGGCCTACTTTTTCTTCTACTAGATGCAGGTCTCTGGCTTAATTCCTAGGTCTTTGATCCACTTTGAGTAGAGTTTTGCACGTCGTGAGAGATAGGGGTTTAACTTCCTTTTGTTGCATATAGATTTCCATTTTTCCCAGCACCATTTGTTGAAGAGGCTATCTTTTCTCCAATGCATGTTGTTTGCACCTTTGTCTAATATAAGATAATTGTAATTTTTTTGGTTTAGTCTCTGTGTCCTCTGTTCTGTACCATTGGCCTACTAGTCTGTTTTGGTGCCAATACCATGCTGTTTTTATTACTATTGCTCTATAGTATAGTTTAAGGTCTGGTATAGTGATGCCACCTGCTTCACTCTTCCTGCTAAGGATTGCTTTAGGTATTCTGGGTCTCTTATTTTCCCAGATGAATTTAGTGATTGCTTTTTCTATTTCTATGAGGAATGCCATTGGGATTTTGATTGGAATTGCAATAAATCTGTATAGTGCTTTTGGTAGTATGGTCATTTTAATAATATTAATTCTGTCCATTGAAGAGCAAGATAGATCTTTCCATCTTCTAAGGTCTTCTTTGATTTCTTTCTTTAGGGTTCTGTAGTTTTCATTATATAGCTCTTTTACCTCTTTTGTTAAGATGATTCCCAAGTATTTTATTTTATTTTTTGAGGTTATTGTAAATGGGATAGTTTTACTCATTTCCTTCTCAGAGTGCTGCAGTCCGGCTGCAGCAAAATAACCGGGGGGTGACGAACAACTTGTGTAGATTGATGCAGCAGGAGTAGGAGCCGTTTACTGTAGGACAGGAGGGGTATATATACATTCCACACAGCTTATCTTAATTAACATAAACTAGATACAGCAGTCAACCAATAAGGAATCTCCACACTTAATGCTCGATGGCATTACTTCACAAACCACTCCCTTTGCAAAATGCCAGGCGCCATCTTTGACTTGTTTACAGACTCTAACGTTTTCCCCTTTTGTTTAATTTAAATAATGACCATAGTGGTTTTTACACAAACACCACAAACAATCTGCTGCAAGCAGAAGGGGAGGATACAAAATGTCACAATACCAAGCCAATTGATGGCTCCATGCAAGAAGCCCTTGGAAAAATTATACAAGCAATGACACCATTAGCAAAGATACTGAGTTACAATTTGTTGTAGATTACAGTTTGTTGTCTCAGTCCAGGTAAAGTAGTGTCTCAATAGATTAACTCACAGTCCAGGTAGATCACAGTCCAGGTAAATTCTTCAGGCAGCTAGCTTGATCCGAAGTCTCGTCCGGTTCTCAGCAACACTGGAAATTCTTCCACCCTCGTCCTCACCGGCACTGGGATGAAGGCAGGAACTCTGGATGGCTAAAGAAAATCCTGTAGTATTCCAGCAGGCACTAAGAAAACAACCTTCTGAACAATTTAGTACATTATCTCAAGGTTTTTACATTTGAAATAAGCCTTAATAGTGCTCATTACTCATTAGCTTCCAGGTGTGGGAGAACCATTGTAGCTTAGTTATTGGCATTGAAAATGACCAAACATCAGGGATGCAGGTAGAGTCTTCTGCCGCCTGCAGAGTCCGGGCAGCCCCAGATGGCCCTGGGGAGTGTCCCAGACTTAAATTGCCACCAGGCACAGGGAGCAAAAGCTTTCGAGACTGGGCCTCCTGGTCAGGTCTGGATTTGGGCTCTTGCAGTGGCGTCCTGCTCCCTGGGCGGGGGGCGGGGAAGAGCCCACTGCTGTTGCTTGGAAAGTCCTTGCTGCGCCATGACCGGCTTGCGCATGTGGCAGCCGCTGCTCCGATTCATATACCCTCCAGTAACAAAAAGTATTCAGTAATAGCCTTTTGCTGCAACTTTTTTCCTGATAATCCTTCCTCCTCTGAACTTTCTTTTTCTTTCTGACTAGAGTTCCTGGGCTTCCATCAACACAAGCCCTAACTATTCTTGGTTCCACTGGGGTGCCTTCTTCCCTTAGTAACTTACTTCTCACCCCTTCCATATTTTCGTCACAAAGACAATACAATACACTGAGACAAAACAAGACACAAACATACTGTATCAATCTTCTCCATTTTCTCGAAATGGCCATCTTTCCTCTCGCCCTATCTGCCTAGGGACGAGCAGATTTGCTCCCGTCCTATCTATGGACGGGCAGCTCTTTTTCGTCACTTACCCCCGAGTGTCCCGGGGCTCCCTGTAACGGGCCACCATCTGCTGCAGTCCGGTTGCAGCAAAATAACCGGGGGGTGAAGAGCAACTTGTGTACATTGATACAGCAGGAGTGGGAGCCCTTTATTGTAGGACAGGAGGGGTATATATACATTACACACCACACAGCTTATCTTAATTAACATAAACTAGATACATCAGTCAACCAATAAGGACTCTCCACACTTAATGGCTCGCTGGTGTTACTTCACAAACCCACTCCCTCTGGCAAAATGCCAGGAGCCATCTTGACTTGTTTACATACCCTAACATCAGAGGATTTGTCATTGATATAAGGAAATGCCTTTGATTTATGGGTGTTGATTTTATATCCTGCTACTTTGCTGAATTCATTTACTAGTTCTAGAAATCTTAAAATTTTATCTGATCACTAAGCCAAAACATGAGGCAAGATGCATCAAATAGTGTAGTTCTACACCTCTCCTGCAGGAAAGGTGGGTCACTACCTTCTGCCAACTGGGGGACATTTCTTCCCATTGTCTTGTGGAGCCACCTTAATTATGCCTTGAATATTGGAAAAATTCAATTCTATAATGTAAAATCTATGTTAAAAGAGACATTTCGTTTTCATTCTCAAGCAACTTGTCAGGAGGAAAGTCTATGTATGGGTAAGACTAAGGAGTATAGTTTCCAACTGTGCTGCCACCATTCCAGGCAATTGACTTCTGCTTGTGGGAACTCTTTGGGTGCAATCTTATTTATGTCACTTCTCTTTGTTTATGAATGTTATTGTGGAGAAGTACAGATGTCCACCAGGAGGACTTGATGGATGATAAAACACTAATTCATGAAGAAAAATCTGTGCCACTGGTGTAGATGACCAGGGAGTCATTCTCAACCAGGACCCAGTAGCAAAGCTAAGGAATATTTTTTTTTTATAAGGAAATTATTATTTTCCATGAAAATCAAGATCTTGTTCCAAAAAATCATAGGGCTCTAACAGCACAATGGATTTGCTGGGTTATAGAGCCAGAGATCTAACCAGTTGATCTGAAGCCTATACCAGCTGAAGTCTAAAGTAGTCTCTTGTCCTGGTCCCCCCTTGAGCTGACCCCCTTAGGGTTACTCCATAAATGGGTGCAACAAACCCAACCAGTGCAAACTAAATTGCCTTCAAAATTTAGAGGCCACTAAGCATGGTCCTCTTTTTAGAAGTAAATGGTATGTGATACAGTAACTTATTTATATGTCCCAGATTATGATATCCTCCAATACTTGAGTAGATTTTCAGGAATTTTCCACCCTATACTCTTGTGACCCTTATCAGAACAGCTAGGATACTTGTACTTCATCTTCACCAGATCCTATTATCATGATCCTATCAATAAATGGATCAGTGCGATATTCTGTGGCAGGATGAGGAGATTATGATTTTAAAACAGATTTAATTATGATAGAGGTGGAGAATTGGGTTAGGTTGGAGTGAATGCAGGAAAGATGTATACCTGTTCTTTTCTGGTAAAAAAAAAAAGAATGTCTCTGATATGATATTCTATGTTTAATAGAATACATAAAAATCTGTTTTAAAAATGAGAACTCTGAGACTGGGCTGATTTTCTCCAAAAAGGGCAATATATTTTGAATAATAACTGAAACTTAAGCCTCTCCCTATTATTACATAAGACCATTTACTATCAGGTCTGGTCCAAAATCAGTGTTAGAGGATAGTGACACAAGCAGAATAACAGAACTGAACTTTCCTACCATCATCCACCAGCAGAAGCACCAATTCTAACCGTCACTGATGGACATGAGTAATCTGTGCTGCCCCAACAGTTCAGCTAAGAAGTTCTAGCACACTGTTGTGACTAAATATGTGAGAGATGCATTGAAGAGGCTTAGAAGAACAGTTTCACTTTACTTGCTTCACAACTTTCCCAAGGAAGAACAGGTCAGTGCCAAAAGAGACTCCTTAGTTCCCAGTCTCTTCTCCAAGAGAAAATAAGAGCCTAGGGAGAGAGCTTAGAGGGTGGATCCATCCAGATATTGAGGTCATTGTCACAGATGAGGCACTGGGTAAGACTTGGAGCCAAGAAGACATGGAACCTACTCACAGCTCTGTGCACCCCCATTAATAAGTCTGCCCCTGAACCGTGTGAGAGACGTCTTGCCTGAACACTCCGCAGTTGGCCTGTGGACACTCCACAGTTGGCTTCACATGGCTCACTCCCCACTCCCAGATTGTCTCTCTGTAGGAAGTGCATGAAAATGTTTCTTGAAGACCAATCAACTTTACAATGCAGGGAGGGAAGAGACACAAAATCTGAACACTTCAGCATCATCCTGTTAAAAACAAATGGGAGGTGCTGATGAATTCTTTAGGATTTGAGAGATGTGGAATAAGCATACAGTCTCAAGAATGGTCTTCTAATAGAAAGCAAGAGATATAGAGCTGGTAAATAATCACAAAAAGTTTGAGAGAGCCTCAGATATCCCTAGTCAGGCTATTTGGTGAAGGTGCTTCTCTCTTGGAAATAGTAGAAGGTGGAAGAAGTGCCTTTTCCTTCAAATGCAAAAATAATAAAGCAAAGTTTTGAAGAACACAACCTATCAAGAGTATTTTTGTAACCAACCGTAAAGAAAGGGAGATCGACACATTGTTCTACAAAACATTCAAAATGATTGTCTTGAGGAAGCTTAGCTAGCTATGAGAAGATAGACAACTCAATAAAATCAGGAAAACATAATAAGAAAAAAGTCAGAAGAGAAATCCTTAAAAAAAAAAAAAAAGCAAACAACTTCTAGAGGTGAGGAATACAATGAATGAAGCAAAAATTTCCATAGAAAGCATCAATAGTAGACTTGATCAAGCCTAACAAATAACATCTGAACTCAAAGTTCATCTGAAAATATTCAGAGGAGAAATCACAATGCACAAAAAGTAACAAAGCAATGTCACATAATTTGTGAGAATCCATCAAGAGAAATGGTATTCACATTAATAGTAGGGAAAGGATAAAAGAGAGAGAAGAAGAAATAAGCTGAAAATTTCAGAGATCTAAGGAAAGACGTATATTAATGTACACAAATTAAAACTTCTCAAATCAGGTTCAAGTCAAAGAAGATTGATGCAAGACATATAAATTGTCAAAAAATCAAAGAAAATCATCTTACAAACACCAGGAGAAAAGAGGTTGTTCATATAAGGAATCACTGATAAGATTATCAGTGAGTTGTTCAACAAACACTTTTTGGTCAACAGAAAGTGAGGTGATATGCAAAATTTTGGAAAAAACAAAAGTAATTGCCAACCACAAATAATTTGCCTGACAAAGCTGTCCTTCAGAAAAGAAAGACAAAAACTTGCTTAGACCAACAAAAATTAAAAGTGTTTATTAACAGTAGACCTGATATACAAGAAATACTCAAGGGAGTTCTTATAGCTAAACAAGAGGACACTAAAAAATAGCATTAAAATATATGAAAATAAAAAACCATGTGGCTTGGGAGGCTGAGGCAGGAGGATTGTGAGTTCAAAGCCAGCCTGAGCAACTGATAGTGGCACTAAGCAACTCAGCCAGGTTCTGTCTCTAAATAAAATATTTTTTTAAAAAAGCACTGGGGATGAGGCTCAGGGGTTCAATTCCCAGTATCAAAATAAATAAATAAGTAAATAAAATAAGAATTAAATAAGTTAGTCAAATTTAGAATATTCTAATGCTCTAATAACGGTGGTGTGAATGTCACATTCATAGCTGGTATAAAGATCAAAGATAATACTATCAAAAATAATACCATGCTGGGTGCTGTGGCACACACCCGAAATTCCAGTGACTCTGGAGGCTGAGGCAAGAGGATCGTAAATAAAGGTCAGCTTCAACAACTTAGCAAGGCCCTCAGCTGCTTAGCAAGACCCTGTGTCAAAATAAAAAATTAAAAGCCTGGGTATGTGGCTCAGTGGTTAATTCCCCTGGGTCAAATCCCTGGTACCAAAAATAAAAAAAAAAAAAATAATAGTGATGATAAGTTGTTAATGGATATGCAATATAAAAACGCAAGTTTTAACACAAAATCTTGAGTAAAAAAATGTTAAATTTTCTATGTGGTCAAAACAAAGTTGTTATCAGCTTTAAATGGACAGTTATTACTGTGAGAGCTTTTGTGTAAGACCAACAGTAACCACAGAGCAATTTCCCTTTAGTAATACACAAAAGACAATATGAGCGGAACCAAAGCCCACCACTACAGAAGATCATCAGATCACAAAGGAAGAAGTCATAGAGGGGGAAAGGAACAAAGGAGCTACAAAGTAGCTGGAAACCAGTCAACTCTAAGATGCCCATTAGTTCAGCTCTAAAAATATGCATAGACTGAAACCGAAGGGTTGGACATTCCATGCAAATGGAAACCAGAAGAGAGCAGAAGTAGCTGTACTTATCCTACAGTTCAAATGTTTTCCAGAGGCCCCTGTGTTAAAGATTGGTCCATAGCGTTCCACTATTAAGAGGTGATGGAACCTTAAAGAGATAGGGCAGAGGGGGTGTGGCTCAGTTCATTAGAGACATGCCTTCAAAGGAGAAAGCGGAGCATAAGCCTCTTCCTATATCTCTTGCTATATACCCAGGCATGAGTTAGTGGCTTTGCTTGACCACGTATGGTCCTGCCATGATGTGCTGCCTTGCCACTGGCCCAAAACGACAGGGACAATCATGGACTAGAACCTCTACACATTTTCTCTCTATAATTTTATTACCCCATTTATTTGTTACAGTGATGAAAAGCTGACGAATGCAACTTTTATCAGACAAAATGGCATTTCAATCAAAAACTGTAAAAAACAGACCCAAAGAAGTATATTAAACACATTTTCTAACCACAGCATCATGAAAACAGAAATTAACAACAGGAGGAAAATTGGAAAATTCAAAGATAGGCAGAAATTTAGCAACCCATTCCTGAACAACCAAATGGGTCAAAGAAGTCAAAGGGGAATTCGTGACTTAAAATGAAGAAAAATTAAAATGGATGTACAGATACCAAAATTTATAGGAGGCAGTAAAAGCAGTTCAAAAGGGAAGTTTTCAATAATAAACTTAAGCTGCTGATGCATCTCAAAAAGCTATAAAAAGAAGAAACTAAACTCAAACCTGGTAGAAGGAAGCAAATAACAAAAATTCAAGCAAGAAGAAACAAAATGGAGAAGGCAAAGACAATAGAAAATAAACATAATTTAACTTTTTTATGAAAAGATGAATAAAATTGACAAGTTTAGCTCTGCTAAGAGAAAACCCAAATAAATAAACTCATAAATAAAAGAGGTACAGGGGATTGGATTAGAACAAATTATATTCCATGCTTATGTTAAAGTGAATCCTTTTGTTATGTATAACCTAAAGAGCCAATAAAAGAGGAAATGAAGTAAAAGTCACTAAAACTAATATCATCTAATATAAAGGTTTAGAGAGATTACTGTGAACAATTACATAACAGCAAGGGTTATCTAGAAGATATAATTTCCTAGACACAGAATATATCATAACTAAATCATGAAGAAATGGGAAATCAGAATAGGCTATAGGTAGAGGTTAAATCAGTAATTTAAAATCTCCTTTCAAGAAAAAGTCAAGGACCTATTGGTTTCACTGATGCTTCCTAACAACAATTTAAGAAGCTAATACTAATTAATACAAACCCTTCTGAAACCCTTCCAGAAAAAAAGGGGAAGGAAGTAAATAAGTAAATAGGGAGGAATAATTCTAAATACTTCAAAAAGTGATAATTCAGTGATATTCTGATACCAAAGCTAGACATAGATATTATAAAAAAAGAAAGTCACAGGCAAATGTCCCTGATGAATGTAGATGAAAAAATCTTCAAAAAATATTAGAAAACTGAATTCAACAGTGCATTAAAAGGATTTTATAACACGATCAAGTGACTTTTAACCCTTACATGTAAGGATGGTTAAACATATAGAAATCAATAAATGTGATATACCGCTTTAGCAGAATGAAGGTCAAAATGACATGATATGATTCTCTCAACAGATTGCAGAAAATCCATTTAATGAAATGTAATACCTTTCCTTCATCAAAACTCTTGACAAATTAGATATAGAAGAAACTTATCTCAAAACAATAAGAGCCCCATATTACAAGCTCACAGGTAGAAGTAGTGAAAAGTTGCAAGTTTTCCTCTAAGAGTTAAGAGGAATATAAGAATGCCTACTCTTGCCACTTCTAGTCAACATAGTACTGACAGTCTAGAAGCAATTAGGCAAGGAAAGAAATATAAAGCATAAAAACTGGAAAGGAAGAAGTAACTATCTCTGTTGAGAATGATATGATTTTACACATAGAAAATCCCATTAATAATTTACATTCCTACCAACAATACATGAGTGGGACTACATCAAACTACAAAATAAGAAATTTTGACAGCAAAGCAAACAATCAACAGAATGAAAAGACAATCTATGAAACTGGAGAAAATATTTGCAAACACTCTCTGATAAGGGGTTAATATTCAAAGTTTAGAAGACACTTATAAAACTCAATAGCAGAAAACAAATAACCTGATTAAAAATTGGAGAAAAAATCCTGAATAGACATTTTTTTCCCCAAGAATTAATAAAAATGCTCAACAAGTATATTAAAAGGTGCTCAAATCACTAATTATCAGGGGATGCAAATCAAAACTTCAATGAGATATCACCTCATTATCACCTATTATCCAAAGTCAAAAGATGAGAAATGTTGGCAAGAAGAATGTGAAGGAAAGGGGGCCCTTCCCTGGGTGGGAATGTAAATTTGTGCTGCCATTATGAAAACCAGTATGGAGGACTAAAAAAATCTTCAAAATAGAGCTAACATATAATCCAGCCATCCCACTGCGCATACAGGTCCAAAAGAAATAAAAATCACTCTCTCAACAAGACATCTGCGCTTCTATCTTCTTAGCAGCATAGTTCACAATAGCCAAGATAGGAAAACCACCTAGGTGTCTATCAGTGGATGATTGAAATACAAAACTCATTGTGGTGTGTATGTCTGTGTGTGCACGCACATGCAATGAAAAATGTCCAGTCTTAGAAAGAAGAGAATCCTACTTTTGTGACAACAGAAATGAACCTGGCAGACATTACCCTAAGTCATAAGTGCAACAAGCCAGGCATAGAAAATGCCATGGAGTCTCTCAAGTGGACCTGGCTTATCTTTCCTCTAAGGATTCACACAGATCCAGGGTTTGAAATCGAATTAGGGATCTTATTTTCTGTAACTGTCTGAACACGTGTGTCCTTCCAAAATTTTGATGCTACAACCTGACAGCCCAAGTGATAATATCAAGAGGTGAGGCCTTTTGAATAATGATTATATCATGATCTTATGCACGAGATTAGTGCTTTTATAGAACAACTAGCTTCAGGGAACTGCCTTGCTTCTTCCACCAGGAAGATGTAGCAAGAGGCATCATCTACGAAGCAGAGAGCAAACCTTCACAACACACAGAATCTGCTGGCACCTTGATCTTGGATTGCCAAGTCTCCAGAACTGTGACAAAGAAATTTCTGTTATTTGTAAATCTGAACAGATGAAGATGTCTTCTATCATGGTGACAAATAGAGCCTTCATTCCTGAATGCTAGAGTTGTTCCAGGGTGGGATGTTTATGAATAGACATTGGTTATGAATAGACATTGTTTATGAATAGACATTGGCTAAGCTCCTCCTAGTCGTGAAGATTTTCCAGTCAACTAGCCATTGCCTCAGACAGTCCTTTGCAGGTACTAGATTTTGTTGACTACTTCAGTCTTACTGCACTTTGTGGTAACTACGTCTACCTTGGTTCAGCCTTGTCACTTAACCTGGGTCTTTTAGTATTCTTATTTTCCACTGAGATAAAGGAATCCATTGAAAGGACAACATCTCCTAACTGAAGCCTGGGCCTTCAGGAGACAAGCATAATGTATCTTTTTCTGGCATTCGTGTGTGTGTGTGTGTGTATGTGTGTGTGTGTGTTTTCTGATAAATTTCTCAGTCTCCTTGGATGGCATACTTTTGAGAACTTCAGTAGATTTCTTCTACTAGGATGGCTGGAGGAGAGACAGCCCAATTCTCAAAGGAGTGCCAAGGGAGAATTTCATGGCAGAGATGAAACCTATGCTAGTCTCAAAAATTAGGCAGCATATAGATGTGTGTTGAAGCAGAGAGGACATTTGTGAGGAACAGGAAATACGCCACGGAGAGGGAAGTCCAGGGATGTTCTGTTAGTGAACTGCTCCACTTGGCTGAAGGGCAAGGACCAGAACAGAGTTTGAAGAAGATAACTTCAAAATTACTTGGAAACCAGACATCTGGTGTCCAAATATTTGTTTAGAGAATGATTCAAGAGACTTCTGAATCATGGGAATGTGAAATAATTTTTTTTTAAATAACCATAAAAGGGAATAGATGTAAAATCATTCAAAATACTACTAGAAAGTCTTAGCTGGATATACTGTAGGTTCACAGTCAGTTTTTATTATGGCTGTTTTAGGTTCTTAATCTGTAA
Source organism: Marmota monax (assembly GCF_021218885.2). NCBI lineage: Eukaryota > Metazoa > Chordata > Mammalia > Rodentia > Sciuridae > Marmota > Marmota monax. Next base: position 3,071,359 of record NW_026694501.1, on the reverse strand, counting down.
CAGACTTGGGATCTATATCAAGCGTGTGGTTTCAAGGCCTTCTTGTCTCTACATTTCCTTGTTACCTTTTTCATTCAAGTTAGCATCTCTTTACTGACAGTGAATTGTTCTTTCACTCGATTATCAATATTCTGTCTTCAGATCTGACTGATGGCATCTTTCAAGAGAAAAAAAAATCTATTACTTAAGTGAGTGACAGAGATCAGGTATCATTTAGACAAATGTGTGCTTTTGCGATCATCAAACCTATTTATAGGGGAAGATAACAGACTGACAACTTCATGAAACATTTGGCTTATGCTCACTGGTGAAATTATTCTTTCTTCTCTTTCAAATTTTAAAGTTATGAGTTTCCAACTTACTTTCTAGTGTAATACATCAGTGACTAGGTGAAATTAATTTCCCTCATCTTCCAAAGCAATACTTGCCAGGTTTTTAGATAACTTTGATACCATTAAAGGTAAGTACTTTGGAAGAAATATAGTTTTGCCTTGAAGATTCCATTGTCTGGTATTCAAGGGTGTTTTGTTCTGATTATTATTTCCTAAAGAATACTTTGAGGTTTAAACATCTTAGGCATAATGTTTTTTTGCTTGCTTTTTTTTTCTTGCTTTTTTGCGTAACGTTGTTTTTATGAAGCACACCTAATTTTCTTACTTTTACTTATAGTATAATTTTAGTGAGGTTCTCTGGGGCAGGCATAAATACCAAGGGATCTTCAGGTTTTCTCTATGACTCATGCAAAGGAAAGGAAAATCTTCATTCTATCAATAGACTTTTTTTTTTAAATCCTAAAGTGAAAATATTTGTCTTAAATTCCATGTCAGTATATAAATACATAAGGAATTACTACAAGAAGTAAACAAATTATTAAACACTTTACAAGGTAGTTTACCAAATATAATAGTAAGGAATCAATAGAAACAGAATATTTGGAAATACATGTTAGAGAAAGTAAAATAAAGCATTGATATGCATGCACGAACTGAGAAGCACATCAGTATGAAATAAAATGAAACTAAATCCGGAGCGGCTCCATACGCCCTGCAATAATTTAGCATTCTTATTTTCCACACAAATTTCTGGTTTTGATCTGGTTGATGATAATTTATGAACTATATTACAAAAAAAAAACACAATTAGCTAACTATTTAATTCCCACTTTTACTTATCCAACTCTATTCCGACTTTTCAGCCAAGATTTTAATTGATTTTTGTAGTAGCCAGTTGTTAATAGGATAATTTGTCAATACAATAATAAAACAATTGTCTCAATGACTGGAGGAACTCAGTTCATCAGATAACAAAGTTGAGTTTTGTTTCATTAATTGAACACAGGTGTAGGATTTGTTGGATGAAAGATCCAAATCCCTGTGGAACTGTGGAAATCTGGGTCAGAGATCACTGAAAAATTAGCCAAGCATGATAGGTCAACAGTGGCCCAGACAGGTGTCTCCCTCGGCTTTGCTTCTCTGTATCACTTCCTGTGCTGGTATTTAAACACTGGTCTGTTGAGCTTGGGCATGAAGGTCAACACATGGATTTCTGAGTCTGCGGTAAATTAGAAGCCGGGTAGGATTCCTTAACTCACAAACACATGATCCCAAACACCCTGCCAGTATTAACTTCTCAGGGCAAAATATTTCCCTATGTGTTTTCACTGTGCCAAAGACACTAATGAGAAATTTTACCCCGTCTTGAGATATGGATGATAATATCAAAAGAGATGCAAATAAGTTATTTTTCTAGAAAGGAAAAAAAAAATAAAACATAAGACACAAAAGGGGCATAGAATTGTTGAGAAAAGGAGATGATGCTAGTCAAAATATATTTGCTCTTCTTAAGAGCATATTGAAAATTTCAAACACATTTTTTCCTCTCTAGCGAATCTGTAGACATGGCACTTGCAATTCTTTTTTTTTTTCTGTCATTTTTACTATACGGTTAAAGAGTCACTACTTTGAATTTGTGTTTTGGTCTCATTACTATTCTCAGTGATGCCACAATAGAATTATTCTTAAGTATCTACACAACAGTTAGTACAAGACACAGATTGGATACAGACCATAATATATGACACTGCAGGAGTGCACTGTTGTAAGGACTCCTTCAGGGCACACAAACCCCTTAAATGAGCAGTCACACACAGAAACCGTAGCTTAACTGTGGCCTTTTTAATGCTTTGACACCCTACAGCATATATGTGCACACACATACATGCAAACACCAAACATTTTTTTCCTTACTAAGTAACAACTTTTAAAAAAAATAAGTTTAAGAATTCTTTATCCAGTGCTCCCAACTGAAAAGCAAAGAGCTATGTGAACCCATCTGACACTTTGAACTTTTATATACCTATGTTATATTGTGTTGCAGGAATTACTTATGCTACTTAAGAGATGCTCATCTGCCAAGTAATTCTTTGATAGTACTCTTTTCGGTAGATGTGTATACATTTTTTCTTATTTTCTATATTTTGTAGATTCTAAAATGTATAATTTTTCTTAATTAACATCTTTAAATATTAGACTGATTCATAAAAATCACTATTTTATCAGAGTTTATGGTAATGTTGTGGTTTCAGGTTTCATTGGGTCATGCAGTAATGATGTATATTGTACAATCATGGCAGTTTAGATTTAAAGAAATACTGATGCAAACTAGCCTTCATTTCTATGATAATAATATTGGGTTTGTTCAACACCTGCTCGTGTGCTCACTCATGATCACACCCAATGAGAATAAATAATGTTAATGGAGAATAATAATCAAACATTGTTGGGGGTTGGGAGAAAGGCTCAGTGGAGACAGTGAACATAGAACATGGTGCAGATGGGTGTGCTGATCTCTTCAGACTAGAGGGTGGACACATTCCTCTTTAGTGACCCACAAAGAAAATTACCTGGAAAGGCCCACAGTTACATCAGAAAAACACTAAGAGAAACCTTTCTGTTCACCCCAAAGTCTAGCATGTCAGTCTGAAGACAAAAGGTGGTAGCTGTTATTTCCTGGGTTTTAGAAGCAGGAACTTCATAGGGCACATGCTTAGTTTCTATTTTACAGATGTGCAAATCAAGTCACAGAGAGATTCCGTGATCTCAGAGTGCTGGAACAAAGAGGCCGTTTTACTCCAGACTTACCACTCTTTCTAATTCACTTCTGTCTGCATATTACCTATTCAATCTTGCTCCCTTTATCTATAGGTGAAACTCATTGTTGTGCAGATTCTGCATACATAACCCAATTCCTTCAGATCATTTATTCTGAAATCTGGAAAACAGAGGAAAGTTCCCCAATGTCTATTTCTCTGGCATATTCTTTCCAAAGGCTCAGTCAACTAAAAACCAACTTAAAAATCACAAGGTCAACTGTCTTCAGGGCATTTAATAAAACTTGACGATATTTTTTCTACTAAGCAAAATTTGATTTAGATGTATGATCTATTTCCCAAATAGTGGATACTAAATTTTATTGCCTGAATTTTAAAATGTATTTCAAATCACATTAAGATTTATTTTATTTTTACATGCTCCAGAACACATTAAAATCAATTTTACTTTTACCTACTCAAGTATTTAATGTACAAATAAAAAGTTTATCAGTCACATTCAGTGTTTAAGTTTTTTTTTTCAAGTATAGTTATTTATAGTGAAACCCATGTGCTACCTGCAAACACACTAGACTTGAGATATATGGAAATGATCCAAATGGAGTGAATAGAGTGGTGGGTGGATGAGACCCTCCAGACAGGGAAGTCCAGTTTTGCTATCTGGATGGTTAAGATCAAATCTCTTATTTTGTCTGTTAAGGGAGATAATTTTTGTTAGATCTGGATATTACAGAAGAAAAATTAGGGAGGAGAGATTGACTTAAATTACTTAAACTGGTCAACCATGTATGTACATATCGGTTAACTACAGAACATCTGCTTTTCTAACATGAACCAAGAAAAGTCCAGCTTGGCCTCCAACTGAGTTGCTATTTGGGAAGGTTCTGCCCAGGTCTTCATAACGACCTTGTATGTCTCAGGCCCTCCCCTCAGGCTACTTTCCCAACACTCGTCAGAGGATGGGTACTTTGATAGGTATATTCCCTTTTTTGTTATTTGTTCTATTATGAGCTTAATCAAGTTAGACTTGATGATGGTTTTTAGTGGTTCAAATTTCAGTTCTCTGCAATCAGAAAAACAATTTCTCCCTTCTTGATGATAATAATGTTCTATAAATGAAGCTTTTTAAAAATTCAGTTTCTTTCATCAAAAATTGATTCCACAAAGTATTTCCATTTCTCCCTCTTTCCAGTGCCAAGCAACACTGCTGGCTGAGGTCCCCACAGAGGACCAGAGAGAAATGCAACCAAAAGCTTCTTCTCTCAGGGGTATGAAAGACAGATGTGAGCTCACCTAAACTAGACAATAAAGTCTGAACCATTTGCTATCTACTGGAATTTGCTATTAATTATTTTTGAAATCTAATTGTAAAATAAATGCCCATCTATTGAAGACTTTGGGGGAAAAGAATCTTAAAACAAAACAATTTCCTGTTTAAAAAAAATGAAAATAAATTACACAAGATTTTTAAACGACCAGGTGGCCCCAGTACAATTACACAAATGGAATACATTTAAAAATTATAGATGACAATTTGAAGCGATTTTACACTTTTATATTTCAGAGTTGGCAAGTGAATAAATGTCATAGTTTTTGTACTGTTTTAAAATTAAATAAATGCTCCATTTTGAAGGTAAGCTTTGCAATTTGATGCCAAACAGTGATTGCCAAGAGCACTGCAGACAGTGCCAGAATGTCATTTACCTTTATTCAATTAGGAAACTGCTAGAGAAGGTGTCTTTCCAGTTCCACCCTGAGTCATTTCCTGAGAGCGCTCCATGCTCTAGTCTGCCCCCCTTCTCTTTTGGTTTGAACTGCAGGAGAAATACATTCACAAAAAATCAATACAAACGGCTGCCTTGTGTTTCTCCACAACCAGAGATTTATTTGTTGACATTTCAGGTTATACAGAAAGGTCTTTGTGGCAAGACACAAGCTGGTGGCTACAGTAGAAGAAAGATAAAGTGGTGCCACACTCTTGGTGGCCCACCAAAGCTGAGCCATAAGTACAGTTCCACATTGAGAATCAAGCATATTCAGGCTCTCACAGACTTCTAGAAGATTCCTAGATGTATGCAGAGAATGGATTCAATTACATCAAAATTACTTGACCATACTGATCGAATCTCGATTTTTACATGTGTTTTATTTTGTTTGCTAGCCATAGATAATTCAAACCACATCTGAGTTTGAAACAGTCCCCTTGCTTGACTTGCTCAAAATTATTTCTTTCTCTGGCTCCTGTACTATATAATATCGTCAGCAAACGCTCTTCCTTCTTTGTATGATGGACCCAGAGTTAATGGAATCATGTCAGATTTGTCGTTTCAGGATCATGTGGTAAGGCCATTCAGACACAATTAGACACTTACCTTGAGTAGTTAAGATGATAAATTATTATTATGTGCACACACCTTGTAAGTATTCCATTTCATTAATGAATACATAGAAACAGAAGTAAATACTGACAGTAATAAAATATAAAGACACAGAGAAATCTGGCCAGTGGGATTCCAGCTGTACCACTGATTTTCATGTTACTTCAGCAAGTTTCTTAGTCTATCTGGATTTGCGTTTGCTTATCTGTGAAATGGGGACTAAATAGTACCAAAGCCAGAAGGTATGTAGATATTAGTAATGAGGATTAAGCATATAAGATGCAAAATACAACCCTGGAAAGTCCAGACTAGTCCTTATACTTACTATCAAATCATGTTCCACAATATCTTATTGATATTCAATAGATTATATTTGGGGAAAAATATCTTCCATGTGAATGCATCTAAGAGAAGCTTTAATTAAATTTTATTTTTAACCTAAATGTTATGATTATATTCCCATGGTTCCTTTCTTGTAGTTATGTAAATGTCTTAATGATTCAGTAATTTATAACTATCAAAAAGATGAGCATATTTTTTTTATTGGAACATGATGAAAACTGGAGCCCTCAACATTTCCAAGAGATCCTTTCTTTATTTTTCATTAGTAAATTTTTGGGAACACATCCCTATAAATTACAGCCATCTTTACATTATTTGTTTTCTAAACTAAATATGAATTTTTATGGCTTCATCTTCCAAACCTTCATATGTGGATAAAAATTCTTCTAGAAAATATTGTTGCATTTTTGACAAATATTCTTGGTTAGATTAGAAGGAAAAAAATGTTTTCCTGTTGTTTTTTGAATGTACTTATTCTCAAGTAGGAGTAGATGCAATTTTCGTGAAGTAGTAGTTGATGATAATACTAAAAGAAGAAAGAAAAACAGACCGACAGACTGGTGAATAATATGTGGAACAAAATAAATGTATGTGTGTGAGTTTGTGTGTGTGTTAATGCGTGTGCGTGCGCATGCGCACAAAATTGTGTTCCTTCTCTTAAGGCTGCGTAGGGCATAAGTTGTTTTCAAGCAAGCCTCGGACTCCTACAGCTCCAGCTGTCATGTGTAATTAAACATTTGGCCTCCACAATTACTCTACAGTGTACATATGCCAGCATTTCAAGCCTGGAATATGCATTTCAAAGAAGAATAATTCCCTGGAAATCCTAAATTGACAGGAGCAAAGACAGCCTGAAGGAAAGTAGTCAGCGAAAACTGTAAGGTCGGGATCTGATGATTAAAAAAGAAACTTCAAGAAGAACTTCAACCCTTAACTAAACCAATGGGAAAAGGAACGACAGTTGGCAAGCAGATTTCTGCATGGGGATTCTGACTAGGGAACCTCTTGGGGTAATTTAATATTATCAGTGTGGTTCACCTTGCTGTATTCAGTCTTACCATTAATATCATTTAAACAGATATTTTTCTTAAAGCGCATTTGGCATCACTTATTTCTTCATGAATCTTTAAAATATTAAATTTGACGATTCATGTTGAGTCTGTAGTTGATTTATCGAAAAGCATTCCTCCCCACTCTTCTGTCTTCCCCCCTTAGCTCCTGCAGGACAGATGATTCCACTTATGAGTAGATGCTGGTATCTCAGGGAAAAATAAAAAAAAAAAATGCAATGCTGAGCTGACGTTTCCTTGCAATTCCCTTTTTATAGCCATTCGTTTTAATTCCATTTCCAATGGTGGCGGAATAAAACAGGGAATTTAAGTGTTTATTGAAATGCGATTTTTTAATTGAATTAATCTATTGTCGATGTATTTTCAGGCCGATCTCTTATGTATAGTCACTGTTAGGAATGCTGCATTCAGAAAGTGCGTGCAAATATTTTCAGATAGCTTCAAAAATGTTAGCAAGAAGTGGAGAATAGAACTCTTCAACTTTATTTTGCAGCCTCAGGGAAGCAAGGAAATGCTAATTCAGAGGAGTGTCAGGGCCTCCTCTGCCGTGTTTTCTCTCTTCTCAGCAGCAGCCCAAAGACAACATGCACATGATTATGAATATTCAAGGAACAATTTAATCCTCTACTCCACTTTGGAATTTTCCTGAAAATCCCAATTATGTGACTTATGAGGCTACTTATGGGGCACATTTTTTTAAAAAAAATTTCAACCAGAATTAAATGTAACTACACATCATTTGTCTCCATAAATTTACCAGCCCAGAAAATAACTTATTTTTTAAATACTTATGTAACACGAATTTTCATTATTGAGGAGACCTAGAACTAATAAAAAGTAATAAAACTTCCAACCTCCCTCTCAAATGAGAAAACTTAACATCATTCAAGCCATTACTCAATGTTTGAGTGAAATGACAAATGAAACTTACAAATGTTTTTCAAAATGAAAAGAGAAGGCTTTGACAGAGTGAACTAAATCTTTACGTTAAGTGGTAATAGTCCTCAAAGTTCCCATTCAGTAAAGACAGGATGAATCAAAGAAACATTTGTATTTTCCTATGTTGGTAAATCTTTCAGGATGTATCTAAACTTACCTAGAGTATTATAATTACATAAGACAAATTTAATATGAATGCTGCATTTTAGACAGAGGCAGACAGACACATTTCTAGTAATTGGAAATGAGAAATTTGGATCTTTGTAGGGCAAAGGTATATATACAAATGACTATAGCAAGGGCAATTTGAAGATAAACTCACATTATTAAGTCATTAATCCAATTATATTTATCTGATAAAACAAATCTTAAGATTTAGGACCAGATTACCTGAGGTTACAAGGAGTTAGCCTGTCTTTGTGAGCTGTTTGAATGAACAGCCTACCTCCTTAGATGAGATAAAATGTCTCCTGGCAGTTTTGAATATTTACCTTGAAGATGCATGATGTACTGCAATTTGTGATTTGCTGAATACCTATGCAAACTCCACCCAGTCTATACTGCAGCAGATGTTTAAAAAAATATTTAGAAACAAACAGTATGGATATTTTAAAAATGTTGTATTCACTTCATGGAGCTCGGTGTAAAAATTTTCTCTTTTTATTTAAAATTGGTTCTTAGATTGTAAGGAATAATTACAGAAATAATGATTTGAAGAACAAGGAGGAAAGAAAGGAGAAGAATCAGAAAAGAAGAAATTGGATGAATAGAAGAGTTTAATGTTGCCTTGGGAGCATTGACTGAGATCTGATCATATTTGGATTCTCTATATTGAAACTAGAAACAAAGAAAATAACTGTCAAAATATTTTTATATGAGTTGAATCAGTGAGATCACCATTTGTGAGAACATAAATTGGAAAGGCATCTGCATATGTATTCAGACTATGTATAGAACACAGACATCAACTGTAAGAAACCAAATAACCTGGTAAAACGTTTGAACAGATATTTAATCAAAGAAGAGATGAATATGTAGATAGCACATAAGCAAATTAAAAAAAAAAAAACCTCAACACTATTAGTCATTAGGGAATTACGATTTAAATTTAGAGAAGATACTATTACATACCCAATGGAATGGACTTTTTTAAAAAACTGGAAATGCCAAATACTGATAAGAATGTAAGAATTAGAATTCTTCCATGGCTAGTGGTAAAGCAAAATGGTTTGGCCACTTTGGTACCCAATGCATGAAGTTAATTTTCTTCTAAAGTTACATTTAATTGCAGTCTAGCAGTCTCACTCCAAAGTAAGTATACACCAAAGACAAATAAAAGTTATCCCCAGACTAAAACAAAAAAGGTATACAAATGCTTTTAAGGCTTCTTTCATAATTACTAAGAACTGAAAGTAATCACAACAGCCTTCAATTGATAAATGTATTAAACAAACGCTTACTAAAGTTTAACTCTTATTAAAGTTAAACTCAATTGGAATATTATTCAGCCTTAAAGAGGAGGAGATTATATACATACATATGCAGTATGCATGCATTGCAAAGCTAATACACAAAGCAGATCTCAAAATAGATCTGTAAGGAGGATACCTTTTACCCTGTGAACATAACCATGGCTGCCCTGCCTCTGTGATTTATATTAAAACTGACATTTTTCTTTTTTCATTTACCTTCTCCCTCTCCCCCACCTAAACTTTGCAGAAGCAAGATTTCCTTTCTTCCCATCCTTGGGTGAGTTATCTGTCCTTGAGCAAACTCACACTACAGGAGTCAAGTAATTCCGACTTCAGGGATGCAGCCAGAAGACCTAAGAAATGGCTATCTCCCAAGCCTACCTGTGAATTTCACCCTCTGATAAGACACACCTGGAATGCCACTGTTGTGTCATCTCTTTGAAAGTCCTCTGTTCCCCCTGACTGGCAGAATCACAGTGTCTGGTACAGGAGTTCAGTGTGTTTCTCCTTTGCTAACAAAGCAATAAAACTTCTTTTTCCTTTTTCTCAAAACCATGTCCTCATTATTGGGTTGGCATTGGGGACAAAGGGCCAAGCTTTCAGCAGCATATTCTGCATTCAATTTATTTTACATTGTGAAGAAAGCTGAACTACTGAGTTAGAAAAAGTCCAGTGGACCAAGTTGGGGTGGCATAGACCCATAATCTCAGTGACCAGTGAGGCTGAGGCAGGAGGATTGTAATTTTGAGGCCAGCCTCAGTAACTTAGCAAGGCCCTGAGCAATTTAGCCATACCCTGTCTCAAAATTTAAAAATAAAAAGGTCAGAGGACGTGGCTCAATGGTGAAACTTCCCGGGTTCAATTGTCAATACAGAAAAAGAAAAAAAAAATGCAGTGGTTGCCAGAGCCTCGGGGCAGAAAAGTGTTTGCCTACAAAGAAACTAACAAGAACTTGTATAGCTGGGCACTGTGGCACATGCCTATCATACCAGAGGCTCCAAAGGCTGAGGCAGAAGGATTGAAAGTTCAAGCCCAGCTGCAGAAACTTGGCAAGGTCCTTAGCAACTTAGTGACATCCTGTCTCAAATTAAATTTTTTTTTTTAAACATTTTCATTAATCCGGAGACAGCTCTGAAACCTTAAGGGTCCTTGGAAAGAGAGAAACAGTTAGTGAATGGAAGATATAATTCCCCAATTGTCTTTTTATTTAAAAAAATTTTTTAAAGTACTGGGGATATGGCTCAGTAGTTAAGCCCTTCTCTGTTCAATCTAAATAACTTACAATGGGACTGAATGATTCTATCTTTTTCTGTGTGTGATGCTGGTGACAAAACTTTATACTTTTATTTTTTTTTTAACTCAGCCAGGCATGAGTTATGAGCATTGATTGATCCCAAGAATCTCTGGCCGGCCTAGACAACATAACAATATTTCCTATCTTTAAATAAAGAAAAAAATCACAGAACAGTAACCTAAAAATGGCTTTTTCTTCATGTGAAGCATACCATGTGTAATTCTTCATGTAATAAATGAAAAGTGAACTTGTAGAATTTGGAATTAATGAAGAAGGGAAAACTAATACCATTCTCAAATGAAACTGACTGGATTGTCAGGTTGTAGAGACAAATGGGAGGGAATTATGTAAAATTAAGTAAAATAAGCAATAGATGGCTTGATACTAGAAAAGGAAACTGGTACATCCGATAAGTACCACTGCAGAAAAAATGTTTGTATTCAAATATATTAGAAAAGACATTTATTCCAAAACAATGTGACTTAATTAATCCAAAGAGAGCTTTCTTTCTCTATTTAATACACACACACACACAATAAATAAATAAATAAATAAATAATCAACAGGGCAAAGTCAATAATTCTGGTGAATGTCTTATTTGCAAGGCTAAACTATGATCAATTAAGTGGAAAAAGAAATCACCTAAACAAGCTAGCATTATTTTAGCCTAGGTTTTTCAACAACAGTGCTAACTTCCTCAGACAGTAAATAAAATTCTACGGAAATTGGAGCAAAAGGACGTATCAAGAGTTTTATAACCAGGTAAAGTTTCCTTCAAGGTCAAAGGAACCAAACTGACACCAAGAATCCATTTTGGAAGAAAACAAAAACGTGTCATTTGAGGATGAAATTTAACAAATCAAGAGATGAAATAAAATTAGTAATTAAACATCAAAGACTTAATGGCAAGAGCTAAATAATAACATCGAGCTTTTAAAAAATATAAAACCAAGATGAAAATTTACATATATATAATATATACTACTGCTGTCAAACATGTTGACAATCTACAAATAAATCTATAAATATAAAAATATCACAAAATATGAAGTAATATTAGATAAGGATATGCAATTGCATTTATTATTTTATCTTCACAGAAATGTTAAATATTTGTAAAATTAAAATACATAATTATTAAAGGGAAAAAATGATACTAACCCCAAAGTCTTTCTTTCTTTCCTTTATTTTTTTTAAAATTAGGTGAATAAACATCTACTGGATAATTAACAACTATTACAATTTTATCTTTTTCTTTTCTTATTTACTATTACAATTGTATTCTTTTTCATTTCTTATTTAAGTAAAACAAAATTCAAGAGTGTGCAGAAACATATGCATTGAGAGTGTTTTTTCTCATAATGGGAAATGAGTAATTTTTTATTTACTGTTTGCATTATTCCATATTGTTTAATTTTTTTTTGGTAATGAACACAATTTTAAATAAACAATAATGCTATGGTAAAAATGATAAGAAGCATTCTTCTTTGTATAATATGCAGTTAAAATAAAAGGTGATAAGAAAGCATTATTTTGGGTTTCTGTATTTAGACATGTGTCTGATATTATTACAATGACTATTCAAGATAATGAAATGAGGCAGTACTATGTTGCAAATAGTTTTCTTTCATACACCAAAGCTTGGGGGTATTAGTGTACCACGGTACATTGCATGGATTGGTGATGAGATAGCTAAATGCTTAAATAGCTCACACAAAAAAAGTATCTTCATCAATTACTATGTCTGTCATGAATAAAAGAGATGGCACACATGAATTTATCTTAAAAGGGGAATATGTGTACTTTATTTTAGGTATGTATCTATAAAATCACTATGATCCTGAAAAGTAAGATCATTTTGTAAGGTGCACCATGCCAGTTGGAGTCCCAAACGGTACTACTCCAAAATACAACACCTTGGCATTTGAGAAAACAGCAGTTCCAGGAAGGCCATTCTCACCATCTCACACCTTTCCCCTGAGCTGGCTATGAAAGAATTCTGTTATGAAATATAGGATTACAAAAAAAAGAAGAATGACCAGGGATTGTAGGTCCCTTCCCCCAAGTTCATTATTAGATCATATCCCCTTTGTGCAATCAATCTCCACAAATTTTCAATTTTCACTCTTCATTGGACTTAGCCATGAAAATACACAACATAGTCTGTTTCATTGTATCTTCGCTTTTGAAGACTCTCATGACATGTAAAGGTCACACTTGAATTTGTGTGCTTTTCTCTTGTTGATTTCATCTGTGTTTTGTTATAGATGCTTCAACCATGCATCTAAAGAGGGACAAGTAAAGAAATCATTTTTTTCTCTTATACCAGTGTCAACATAATACAAAACATTTTTAGTTCAATGAACAGACATTAGATAGAAGACTACATTATCTTAAAGAAGACTAAACTGTCATAAATTGACTATTAGTAAATGTGCTCTCCATGAGGTCTCAGGAGGAAGTGGGGAATATGCTACCAGAAACTGAAGAAGGGGGGATCTTTGTTGTATCTTAGTGGAAAGTTTATTGGAATTGGGTCCTAGTTATAGATACAGGGGTGGAGAGAGAGACAAGAATCAGGGACGAAATGTATAATCCCCAAGGCACACTCCCAGTGTCCCACTTGCTCCAGACATACCCCACCTGCCTACACTTACCACCCAGTTAATCCATTCAAATTACTAATTCATCAAATGCATTAATCCACTGATGAGGTTACAGCTCTCATGATCTAATCATTTCACCCCTGAACATTTCCTGCCTTAACACAGGCTTTGGGAGGGGGGAGCATCTCATATCCAATCCATAGTACTTATATACCCTTTTATTTCTATGGGGAAAGGAGAGAATGAGGAATGTAGACAATATTGAGGTGGTATAAATGACTACCTGGGGGAATGAATAGTCCCATAGACAGAAGGTGGTTTGTACATGATTCTCTTTGGAATTTGCACGAGCCCAAGGGGCAGACTTCATTTCATATCAAAGTCCATCCAGGGGTGGGTACATTCCTCAGTCTTATTTCTTCAAATAGATGAGATTTCAGGAATGGATGGGAAGCAATGGTGTCCCTGCAGCCATCTGGTCCTTAATGCAGATAAGGAAATTCTTAAGAGTCTTGGCCTATGCCTGGGGAGGGAGAAGCAATACAAGTTTTTCTTTTGGGTCAAATGCTTAGGCTGCCAAAAATATCCTATTCCCCAAACTTCAATGCTGGGAGAACACAACTTGTAACAGATGATCTTGGACAATTAGTTGAGGAGATTTCTAGAAAAACACTGAAGGCTTTTTTGGTTGTTGTTGTTGTTATTTTGTTTTTGTGCTGCTGATAGCAAAATGTTAAGAAGTTAATTTCTGAGCAAACAAACTTTTACAATGGAAGGAAACAAGAAAATGCATTGGAGAATTCTTGTCTTATTTGGATGGCAAAAGACAACAGAATTGAAAGATTCGCTCACATTGTAACAGAGTAAAATCCAGCATTTGACTAGATAACTTTTTTTCTGAAATATCAGAAACCTGAAAAGATCAGATTTTTGAGACACACAAAAGACTCTTTGAAGAGCTTTGGGGTGTGACTCTGAGAGCCTCTTAATCAGGTAAGAGGGCCTCTGGGAAGACCAAGGGTATCATCCCTGAGTCTTCTCTGCAGAAGACAAAGAAAGAAAAAGCACTCTATCAAAGGCATTCTATCTCATGAAGGAAACCAACATGAAATTCACACAGCAACTCCTATAGTTGTTTAGAGTGGTATCCAACTGAAATATTGTTAGCTTGGGCATCAAGGGACAAGGAGAAGAGAAAAGGAAAGAAGAAAGTTGGAATGTCCAAATTCTACTGGAAGAAGAGGACTAGTGAAAGAACTTGGCTGCAAACATCAGTTTGGTTCTGTGAGATTGTTCAGGCTTCTGTGAGTCGATCCAATCTAATCACATGAGTTCCCTATGCAGGATGGGGAAGCTTAGACAGCTCATAGGAATCAAGACAAGTCTCCGTCTAACAGGAAGCAAGTATTGGGGGACTTCAATCCTACAGGAAAAAAAAAGAAAACTAAATGCACCAATCCCCAGAATGACTGTGATAGGAGATCTCACTTCAGAGTGCCCATTCAGGAATGCCATCGGCCACCACCTTGATTTCAACCTTGTGGAAATGTAAGCAGAAGATTCAATCAAGTCTGCCTGCATTTCCAAATTCCAAAAACAGCACTCTAAAAATTGTGTTGTTTTCAGCTACTAAGTTTAGGCAATAATGTTATTCCAGCAACAAAATATTAATACAGCCTCATAGGAATTTTGACACTAACGTTGCTAAGAGTAACATAAAAGAGAAGAATATCACCTGAATTAAACAGAAAGCCATGACAATACAAGATTCAAAAAGTGGCCCAGAACAGTTTTAATCAGTTTAGTGAGCACAGAAACATAGTAAAACTATTAAGCCATTTGATTTTTGTTGTCAGAAACAATTTTGCCCTTTAACTACCAGATATATTACCAATTCCAAATTAGAATGGTAAAACTTTTCCATATTTAGTATTATAAAAGCCACAGGTGACAGCAGCCTCTGAGAAGACCCTAATGTTCCCCTTTCCCTGGTGTAATACTCTCCCATACTATACGAGGGTCTGTGTGCCCAGTGAAACACAGAAGGTGTAGTGGCGTGTCACCTCCACTGTTAGATCATAAAAAGCAATGCCACTTTTTTCTTGGACTTTCTCCCTCTCCTGATATTTCTGAGAGAAGGCACCTGCTAGGTCATGAGCAGCCCTGTGAAGATGTTCATCCAAGGAGGAAGCAGTCACCAGCCATGAGTCCCATGAGGGCTGTGCTGGAAGTGGGTTGCCAGCCCAGCCATGCCTTTGGATAATTGCAGCTGTAGCTGACATCTTCAGAGACCCTGCGTCAGCACCACCCAGCTAATCCACCCTTGAATTCCTGACCTACAGAAACTGAATGAGACGAGTGCTTTTGGGTTTTAATCACTAACGTGGGGTAATTTGCTACATGGCAATAGATAACAAATGTACCTTATGAGGTCAAAAAGATTATTCCTTTCCCAAGCAATTATCCATATAAAATAAGCAATAAAATCAACAGGTCAGTTCATATCCAAATCAAATTTTTATTAAATCCTGTTATAGCACACTCATAAAACTCAACACATAATTACCATTAGACTTCACCAGAGCAAAGATCATAGCCCATGTTCACCATTATCTATTGCCTAAGGTTTCCTAAGGTCATGCCTACTCTGATCTCATGTGCACACACAAACACCCACACACACTCACAGAATATTTAAATAATATTTTACAAAGAATGGTCTGATGAATGCATAAATTGAACAAAATATATAATTGCAAACTGCTACCTACTTTTCATAAGCCGTGATAGATATACCTTGTCCTCGTTCTTTGGCAAGAGCATGAGTAATTCTTGTTTAGTACTGTGTGCTGGTTGACCTTCCAGCAAGAATTGACAGCAACTCACAGTTCCACTTAACACATATTGCTATTGATCAAGGTCACCTAAAGAAACCCAGATGCCTCCTGGAAAATAGAAATTAAAGATCATAATGGTGGATGCAACTGGAAAGGTTTGACCAAAAAAAAAAAATGAGTGAAAATAGCATTGAAGTTCTGATATTTTGGTAGTGGGTGATCTATGTGGCTAACAATTGCTGCTTCTTCATCAAAATAATCACTTCAAATTGCACTTTGGGGATGCACTCTGCAGGTGTGCCTAGTGAAATAGCAGTGAGGCAAAAGTCATAGCACATTGAGTCATTGCTATCACTCAAGGAAGATGAGTGTCCTAAGTCTCTTCTAAATGCTGCTGTAGCAGGAACATGTGCATCAGGAGCTATTTTGGGTTTGCCTCTAAGCTCTTTAAACCAAAGATCACTGAGAGAGCCTGCCCGTGGCGTCAATGACACCTCTGTCACTTATTTTTTTTGAATACACCAGCAGCAAAAGAAATGAATATGGCTCAGACTCATTAACACTGATTGTCAAGACACCTGCTAGGTAGGCACTCTAGATGCCAGTGACCGGAGTTCAGAATTCTGTTTCCTGAAACAGAGGTGAGAACTGAAGAGTTCTATGGCCTGCAAACGATACTGTTAGGAAGAAAGAGTGAATGTTCACTAATACTGATGTCTGATGGGTTATCTGACTGAAATAGTTTTATTCACAAAGCAGAAAAGTCACTGGGAGAAGGGAGGACAGAAAATATTTGCAAAGATATCCTTTGACTGAAACATATTCTAACTGCTATTTCTGCCATTCCACACCTCAAAGGCTCTGCATTCAGGGGGTGGGGATCATGAAAATAAATTGTGGCAATTGGGATTTATCCTTTAATTATTGTTTATTTCTCTCTTGCTCTGTTGTGATCCTCTGTCTATATGTCTATGTATCTAAATATTTTGTTAAGTGTAAGGAAGTTTAAGTTGAATAAAATTGCACAGCAGTGTTCTTGGCAAATTGATCACACACACACACACACACACACACACACACGAATAAGCTCCTTTTAAAGTTGGGTTATTTGAATCAGACAAGCCATCGTAAATTTCATTTATTCAGCAGAAACTTTAATAAACCCTATGGAATGAATAGGTAATAAAAATTACAGAGATGCATTTCTTCTTTTAAACTTGATTCTTGCTATTGTAAATAGTGGGTTAGCATCCAGGGATATAAGTGTATTTACAAGTGAGTATGTGTGTGTATTCACAGCACAGAACTCATATTAGGAAGTGAGAAAAGTCTGAAAAATCAATTGAAATTTAAAAAGAAATGAAGTCAAATTTGGGGGTTTGGAGATTAGGTTTTATTATCTGTAGCGATAAAGCTGGGAGTTAGCATAGCTTTAACTAAAACCTTGAACCACCAAAATACTGGAATTCTGGTCAGTCTCCCTTCTTAAACAGGGTTGGCCGATAAAAGAGAAGATACAGTTAAATTTGGATTTCTGAATAACGAGTGATGTTTGTAGTTTAAGTATATCCCGAATTTTACATGGGATATACGTACACTTCTAAACAATCTGTTTATCTGAATTCTAAATTTAAGTGAGCATTCTACCTATTTATTCACAAAATGTGGCAAATGTACCTGTCTACTTTCCCTTCCTCCAGAGCATAGCTTGCTGTATTTCACTGGTTAGTTGTATGTTTATTGATAAGTTGTTACATCTACATAACTTTCCTTTTAAAATACTTTTATTTATTCAGTGTTATTTCCTAGTCATAAAACAGATTCTTTTCATGTGTTAATGTTTTCATTTCAAAACTTTGAACACTTTAAAAACATACCATGAGACAATAAGATGGAACAAATGAATGAAAGTGTCAATTTCATGTTAAGTGTAAACATTATCAGTGTTTTCATTTCTCCTGGTGTTGCTTGATGACAACAGTCAGTTGAGAAAAGAAAGTAGTATTTACAGCATGTCTAATTACAACTCAATAAAGACATGCAATGCCTGAATACATTCTCTAGCCAACATTCTTGCCCTTGCCTAGTCCAAAGAAATCTAGGCCCCCACAGGTTCCCTTTGCAAAATGACATAATAGCCAGGTAATGTTAAACAGAGTTGACATATCAATTGCTCTTTGACTAACCTTGGGGGATCTCAACCAAGTTAACATTCTAGAAGATATTTTCTCTAAATCTTTTAATGTTATTACACTGTACTAAATGTGAATAACATGACTGAAACTTAGAAAATATTTTTTTTATAAAAAAATCCAGCAAGTTGCAGAACTGAAATTCATAGCATGTAAGTCAAGAAAGCATTGTAAATAAATTATATAGGGGCCTCAGTTAATACCCTCTTCATGAACACAGCTTCAAGAGCCTTTCATTGTTATTGAGGGAGAATGTTTAAGTTAATGACAAACAAGGCTGTACTTACATACCTATAGAAAGATTTTTAATTTAAAAGCATTAATAACAATGAAAACTTTTACTACCTAGCTGTCCATACATTGGAGAATATTTAAATTAGTATTCCAGACCTGAAAAATTAAGAATTTATCCAAAAAAGTAAGTACTTATTTAGGAATGGGCCATGAAAAAATGCAGAACACAAAACTGGATTTGATTACTAGATATAAAATTATATTTGCGTAAAACAAGTTTTGAAAGAAATAATGGGCAAAAAACTTATATTTGCTGAAGTTGCAGATATGCAGTAAAATATTTTATTTCTTATAGTTAAAGCACTCACAATATTTTATCATACTAGTTTTTATAGTTATAATTAATTTTTTGAATTATATTTTCATGGCCTCAGCAGTATTTCTAGAAGTTACATTTATATACCTTAAAAACAAAGCAGTGGACTCCATAATATATTTCATAATTTTTTCATCCTTTGATGTATTGTGATCATTTAGTGTAAATGCCCTTTGAAATTTATGCTTTCTATTCCCATTCTATGTACCATTCAATCACAAATACACTTCACTAGAGACTAATAAATAAATAAGAAATCTGTAAACACTATAATTTTATCTTGTATATCTTAACTTGAACAAAAACAGCTCTTGTATTGGTGTTATCAGAAAATCTGAGACTCACTGTTCTTAGAGGGTAAAAAAGCATTAACTAATAATTATTTTCTAAAGAATGCTGCCAATCTCTAAAAGAAAAATAGAACTAATAGCACAAGAGCCCCAAATAAATGCAGCAAAGCAGTGATTTGGAAACCACATTTACAATTTGGAATATTTATTATTATAATCTCTCTGAGACAAAATAAAACTCCAACTGATAATTACGTATATTACACAAAAAGATGTATTAGTCAATGTTGCAGTTCTATAACAAAATACTTGAATCAATTAATTTTTAAAGAGAAGGTGTTTATTTAGGTCACAGTTCTGGAGGTTCCAGTTCAAGATTGGGTGGCCCCATTGTTTTGTGCCTCTGGTGAGGGTGCCGATGGGGATAGCAGGATGCAAGCGTCAGATCAAACTGCTCACCTCATGAGCCAAGAAACAGAGACAGACTGAAAGATTGATGACTCACAGTTCCATTCAAAGGCATGCCTTCAAGGATATAAGGATATTCCACTCTTAAAGAGCCCCCACACCTCCCAACACTTCCATCCTAGAGACTAAGACTTTAGCACATGGAACTTTGGAACACCACCCACATTCAGATTTATAGCAAGTGCTGTTTTTCTAAGTTTTAGAGTATTAAAGAACTAAAGGTAGTGGTTTATTAAAGAGGTAGTGGTTAATTATAAATATTTAGAATAAGGAGTCATATAATAGGTACAAGTACAAACTCAGATCTACTTCAAACCTCATCACAGCTTTTATCATGAGGATATCCAGTTGTTGGTGGGATGCTCTGGGTTCACAGAACCGTGCCATGGAGGGAATGCAGGCTTCCTCTAGAGACTGGGTCTGTAACCCTAACTTCATGTCTTATAAACTCATGTGATATATTTTGGTGTTTAAGGAAACACAGTGTTTATATTTTTTGACTATTGGAGGTCTCTGATGATTCTTTGTAGCTCTTTGATTTCAGAAGAGCACATCACTCATATTTTCTGAACTTTACATCAGAGTTGTCTTTAAAAGTTAAAGTTAATTCTGTTCTATTCTCCTCAAAAGATGGCTTCAAAAATGCCAGCTGGGATCAGTAGCAGAGTTAGTTACGCAGTGACTCAAAATCATACCAAGCATGATGAGATGGTTCTGCGTCTTGATTGCAGCAGTGGTTACATGGATGTGCTCATGCCACAAAATGACAGTGCTCTATACTGCCTTATTGTAGCAAGATGAATTTCATGGATTTTTATATTGAACTGCAGTTATTTAAATTGTAAACATGTAAAGATTGCAGCAGAGTTCTGGGTCCTCGCTTTGCAATTTCCTGTAATCATGATACATAAATTATTATTTTTTGGGGGAGAACTGGGATTGAACTCAGGATTGCACTCAACCACTGAGCCACATCCCCAGCCCTATTTTGTATTTTATTTAGAGACAGGGTCTCACTGAGCTGCTCAGCACCTCACTTTTGCTGAGGCTGGCTTTGAACTCAGGATCCTCTTGTCTCAGCCTAAATTATTCATTTTTATTAGTAACATGACTTTGGCTTTGGCTGACTCTGAAATTGGTCAGTGTTTCATAAACTAACCTGTGCTTATTGATCTGCACCAAGTATTGTTTTTTTTAAATGCGTACTATAAAACAGAAAGTTGGGAATGTCTAAAATAAAACAAAGAAGTAGTCAATTTCTGTTGAAAACAAACAGTCAAATGCTACTAAAAAGACAAAGTAAAAAAATAGACACAAGAAACTGGGTTAGACAAATATAAATTTTGAAATTAAAAAAAGCAAAAATAATTTGGGAAATGGAAAGATGCAAATGTATTGTGAATTTTTCAGAATTGCAACTGTTCTAAACTTACGTAGGCCTTTGGCCAAACTTTGAAAAAGTTGCAGCATTATTCTAAGAGAAATGTTAATACCTATCTAACTGGAAGGAAGGAAGGAAGGAAGGAAGGAAGGAAGGAAGGAAGGAAGGAAGGAAGGAACCAAAAGCCAATGAGCAGACCAGTAGGACAGGTAACTGGTAGACCAAAGCCAGATTTTGAAGAATTTGAATATTGAATTTAGAATATTTTGAAAAGCCAAACAAATCTTTGTGTGTTAGTCAACTTTTTTTTTCTGTTACAAAATACCTGAGGAGAGATTTATTTCAGTTCGTGGTTTTAGAGGTTTCAATCGGTGGTCGACTGGACTACAGTGAAGCAATGTGGCCAAAAAGGTGGATGGAGCAGAGGTGCTCCCGTTACAGCAGCCAGGACACAGAGAGAGTAAAACCAAAGCTGCAGAACAGACCCCAGAAATTAGAAATGCCAGGAGTGTGCAGTGCCTGCCCTGGAAGTCTGCAGGCAGTGACCAAGCAGACTACAGCTGATAAGGCCATAGGGGAAGGGGGACCCAAGGCTCTTGGAGCCCAACTGGCCCCACCACATGGACCCCATACTGGACATGAATTCACAGGACTTGGTGTTCGCCCTACTGCTCTTTGGTCTTGCTATGGTCTGATACATCCTTTCTATTCTCCTATTCTTCCCTTTTAGAATAGGAATGTTAACCTGTACCATTGTGTTTAGGATATGTAGGGTTTGTTTTTCTTCTTTTTTGGGGGGGACACACACCTAAGAGTTTAGTGGGAGCCTCAGAGACTGTGAACTTGGACTTTTGAATAATGTTGGAACTGTTATGACTGTGGAGACTCCTAAGAGATAGACTAACTGCATTTGGCGGGGAGTACAGGGATTGAACTCAGGGGCACTTGGTCACTGAGCCACATCCCCAGCCATCTTTTGTATTTTATTTAGAGACAGAGTCTCACTGAGTTGCTTGGAGCCTCACTGTTGCTGAGGCTGGCTATGAATTCACGATCCTCCTGCCTCAGCCTCCTGAGTTGCTGAAACTAAAGGCGTGTGCCACCACGCGCAGCAGACTAAATGCATTTTGCATTGAAAGATGGACATGAGCCTTTGAGGGTTGGGGTGGAATGCCATAGTTTGAATCTGGAAAGACAGAGGCTTATTCATTGAAGACTTGGTCCCCCAAAGAGCAATGTTTTAGAGGCATGGCTTGTGGGAAGTGATTGGATTATGGAGGCTCTAAATTCATAGATGGATTAATCCCTAAAGAAGTTATAGTTGAATGGAATTTGGGGAGGTGGTAGAAACTATAAGAAGTAGGACCTCATTGAAGGGAATGGGTCATTGGTTATGTGGCCCTTAGGGACAAAATATCCAGCCCCTTCCATGCTTTCTACTTACCAGCTGTTATGAGGTTAGTAGCTTTGCTCCACCATATCCTTTTTCCATTATGTTCTTGGTCACCTTCATGCCCAAAGCAATGGAGCCAGCCAACCAAGGACCAAAACGTCTAAAAGCATGAATCAACAATTCTTTCCTTGATTTTCTCAGGCCTTTTGTCACAGTGACAGAAAGCTGACTAGCACAAGGTTGAGTTCAAATCCTAGAGACCTAGTACAGGTCCTTAGGTGTGTGATATAAAATCTCTAGGTCTCATTTGCTAAACTGGAATAATAATACAATGTGTTCCCAATGAGCATTGTGAAAATTGAATATGTACTAAGCACTTAATGTCTAAAGAAATAGAGCACATTCTGTAGATGTAAAATGCTATACTATTATTTCAAGGAATGATTCTCAAATTATATCATTTCAAGGATCTAACTGCCTAACTCATGCAGACTGGTGTTGTCTAGAAAACAAACAGAACAATACAAAACAAACAGCTATGCAGCTATTTTCCTGATTAAAACAAAACAAATATATATATATATATTTAAGAAAAAAAACTTGCATACTGGCTTCTCCTGAGTTTCACCACACAAACTAGCATATTAAACTTCCAGAGGTAGAGCTGGGGATGTAGCTTAGTGAACCAACATTTCCCTAGCATGTGCAAGGTCTTGGATTCAATCCTCAGCACACATACGATAGATACATTTTTTAAAATAAATAATCTATGTAACTTTAACTGCACACCTGTTTAAAGACCACTTGTTCCATCTTGTGGGGCACTGCCCTTGTTCAAATGTCTTTGAAAGACCATTTATGGCAAACTTTTCACACACTTTTAGCAACAGGACTCATTTTTTAGAACTCTTCTATATTAAACATAGAAAGGTGATGAACACTTTCCTCAGGCAGTTAAAATTTTCATTATTTGATAAAAATATACTTTCTTGTTTGCAGAATCCCTAAAGCAACTCAACCTGTCAGGAGAACCGTTTGAAAATCCTGATGTAAATATCCTTGTGCTGCAGAAAAGGAATTCATTTAAACCAGTTATTCCCTTACTGGGGGGGGGGGGGGTCTACAGATACATTTTAAATTTCCTTTAAACTGCTCCCTTCAAAAGCAATATTCTGAATCATCTCTGTGGTCATCTTGTCACAAGTGTTTGTGTTTGTGGTTTGTGGCAGAGGATCTCCCAAGACCACAATGTTCAACCTCGAATCTTCTCAGAATTCCGTCGAATACTTTTCTCCAAAAGAAATTTTCCTTGTTTCTTAAATGTAAGAAAATATCTACATAAACTATGTTAGAAAAACATTATTTCTCTTCCTTCCTATATAGTCAAGAGGGAAATGCAGTTCTGAGGATAAGGTTAGCATAGTTCATTGAAAAGGTTTAGGTTTAGATTGATATAATATCAATTTAAAATATAAATTGTATCTAAAGGCATCAGAAAGCATGTTATTGTGAGGGTAATGAGAATTGGCCCATGACCAAGTCCTGAAAAAAATTAATATTGAGTGAAGAAAAATTCAATTTGAGTGAAGAAAAACAAGCGAAAGAGGCCAGGTATATTGGAAGAAAATAGGGAAATGTGAGACAGGATAAATTTTTTTTGTAGGAGGGAGTTGAATGCAGAACAATATGGTAAATATTACTTGGATACCAAAAGGGAAAATGGGAATATGCCCACAGGATTGGGCACCTGGGGTCTGCAGTGACACTGAAAGAGCATGCATAGGAACTCAGTAGGAAAAAGACCCCTGTGACTTGCGCATCACCTCCAGCATGTTGTTTGGAAGTCATGGGTCCCATACTCACAATTAGAATCGAGGAGACTGGGAAGCAGTCACTTTTCTTGGACTCACAGGAGAACAGAGGTTATTACCACCCTGAAGTCTTTTGGGGCAGGTGGCTCCTGAGAGAGACAGTCCCACACATTCTACTTTGTGGAGAAGAAGCTTCCATGATGCCTGGACAGGGAGCAGATGTGGAGCTGGAGACACTTGTGTGCAGTTCTCCTTCAGGACTCCCATCAGATTTTCATAGTAAGGATCTGAGAGAGATTCCTTTCTAGTCCTCACATGGGGAGGAGAAGAGCAGCCATCTGAGACTCTCAGGCCCTTCTCACTAATAAATACCCACTACCTCGTCCTGCCTAAGAGAGAAAACAAAGAAAACCAAAGAATACATTCAACAAGAGACTCAGGGCTTCAAAGAAATAGAAAGGAGGTGACAGCCATGTGAGGAGGTGGGTTTAAAAATAAAAAAAAAAGAATGGACACGGTTGTGAAGAGGTCACTCCTGACAAACCAGCAAGACTCCAGAATAATTACAGAGAGCCAAAGAGCTATAAACTTCCAAACCTTTCTCTACAGAACAGCTATGTAGGGAAGTCCCAAATCTATCAGAGGAGAAAGAAAACAAAGCAATAGAGGGATTCAAAACTCGAGTACTTAGAGCTTCAACAAACATTAAACATAGCCCCATTTTTAAATGGACTACTATGAAAGCTGATTTAATTTAGTATCTACTATCTAAAAGTTCATTTAATTCAGTATCTTCTATTTAATATGATATGTTCATTTTAAGAAAAGCAATCATGAGGCATAACAAATGATCTAAAATGAAAAAGCAAATGTCAGAATCAGACTCATTCAACACAAATGTTGGAACACAAAGAATTTCAATATTTACAGTTAATATGTGAGTGAATCTAGTGGAAAATATGCAAAATGAGGGGGAGAGTATTGCAGACAGATAGAAACTATCAAAAAGAAGCAAAAGGAAGTTGGGAAAAGCAAGATATCATTGAGTTCATTAGTAAACTCAACACAGTTGAAGAAAGAATCGGGGACTAAAACTGGGAAGAGAAAAATCTCAAGAGAAAAATGGATGGAATATTTAAGGTTGAAATTCTGATGGTTGAAAACTCTTAAAAATTGATGACAGTCCCAAGCAAGTTCAGAGAACAAGAACATTAAAAATGAAACAACACAAAAGGCAAAATAAAAGCCCCACTCAGGCAAATCATATTTTAACTAGAGATACCACCACAAAAAATAAAATCCTGAAGGGAAACAAAATGAAAAAAAAATTTAGGGAACAAGAATGAGACCTACCAAAGACTGTTCCTCAGAATTTATGAAAACAAGAAGAGATTGAAATATATAAATTGTGGGAAGGAAAAAAAAATCCCACCAACCTAGAATTATATACCATTGAAATAAATGTTTTGACATGAAGTAGTGATAAAGATATTCTCAGAAAAACACAAAACTGACTGGTCCTGTAGGAAATATTAAAACAGTTCTTCGGACAGGAAAGATCATGACACATGGAAAACAGATCTGTATCACAAGAGGGAAAGCATCTACATACCAGAGTAAGGTATAAAACATTTTATGATCTCATTCATGATTGGTATAAAAGATAATTCTTATGCAGTAGTAGTAATGTGTTGGATAACTACAAATGCACAGGGGAAATGAACTACTACTGCATTAGTTTAGAGTGTTCGTTGAAGGTGAACTTGATGCTTAATATTTTGCATATTGAAATAGTTATTTTAAATGCTAGGGAAACCACTGAAAAATATTTTAAGAGAATAAGAAAAGGGTCAATGAAAAAGAACAACTTCATCAGAAAAAAAAAAAATAAGAAAGAGCAGAAAAGACCATACAAGAAAATAGAACAAATACAATAAACAGAAAACACTTACAAAGATGATAGATGGTGATACAATTTTGTTGATGATTGCCATAATCTGGAAATACTTTCAATGCACCAGTTAAAAGACAGAGAATACCAGGTTGACTTAAAACAAGACCCAATCATATGCACTCTATAAAATTTTGACTTTAAATGAAAAGACTCAGGATAAAATTAAAAGTGGAAGAAAGGAATACCACGCTAACATAATCCAAAGAAAGTTGGGATAGATACATTCCAGTAAGTGGACCTCACAGGGAGCTTTATCAAGGATCCAGAACAGCATTACATAATGATAGAAGAGTCAGTGCTATAAGAAGACACAATAATCGTAACAGATGTATTACTACGTGAGAAAAAATGAAAGTCCTAAAGTGAGAAACAGTCAAATTCACTATCATATTTGCGGTTCTCAATACTGCTCTCAATACTGTAATTGATAGAATAAGCAGGCAGAAAATAATTAAAAAAAGACCACCTGACCAGCTATCAATTGACATGATCTCATAGATTTTCTTAGAACATTCTATCCAACTATGATAGAATATGCATTGAATACTTACTAAAGCAAACTATGTTCTGGGCCATAAAGACAGCATGACAAATTTAAAGGAATAGAAATCATACAAAGTATATTCTGAGGCTACAATAAAATTAAACTAGAAATTTTAAAAATAGATTAAAATATATTTGAAAATCATATTATGCTTTTCTAAATAATTCTTTTAAAATAAAAAAGTCATGAAATTCTTATGAGATAAAAAAAGATAAATTATGAAATATTTATAAGTAAATAGAAATAAAAATACAAGTTTGGCCTGGAAATACACTGAAAATAGTATTTAGAGGAAAATTTATAGTCTTAAAAGAAGTTTGAGTGGGGGGCACTAAAGAAGAATGGCGTTACCTTAGGTTAAGTGGAGGGAAGTGAAGGGAAGGGAGAGAAGGCGATGTTGGGATAGGAAAGATAGTAGAACAAAATAGACTTTGTTACTTTGTGTAAATATGTGACTGCATGACCAATATGATTCTGCAACAGGTACACTCAGAAAAATGAGAAATTATATTTCATCTATGTATGATACATCAAAGTATGTAAATGCATTCTACTGTCACATATAAGTAATTAAATTAAATTTAAAAATTTTAGAAAAAAAGTTTGATAAAGAAAAAAGATATGAAAATAATGTTTTCCTCTTAGGAAATTAGATTGAGAACAAATTAAGCCTATAGAAAACAAAATTTTATAGCAGTCAGAGAAATGCAAATCAAAACCACCCTAAGATACCATCTCACTCCAGTAAGATTGGCAGCCATTATGAAGTCAAACAACAACAAGTGCTGGCGAGGATGTGGGGAAAAGGATACACTTGTACATTGCTGGTGGGACTGCAAATTGGTACGGCCAATTTGGAAAGCAGTATGGAGATTCCTGGGAAAGCTGGGAATGGAACCACCATTTGACCCAGTTATCGCCCTTCTCAGACTATTCCCTGAGGATCTTAAAAGAGCGTACTATAGGGATACTACCACATCAATGATCATAGTGGCACAATTCACAATAGCTAGACTGTGGAACCAACCTAGATGCCCTTCAATAGATGAATGGATAAAAAAAATGTGGCATTTATACACAATGGAGTATTACGCAGCACTAAAAAATGACAAAATCATGGAATTTGCAGGGAAATGGATGGCATTAGAGCAGATTATGCTAAGCGAAGCTAGCCAATCCTTAAAAAACAAATGCCAAATGTCTTCTTTGATATAAAGAGAACAACTAAGAACAGAACAGGGAGGAAGAGCATGAGGAAAAGATTAACATTAAACAGAGTCAAGTGGAGGGAGAGAGAAGGGAAATCATATGGAAATGGTAGGAGACCCTCAATGTTACACAAAATTACACATAAGAGGTTGTGAGGGGAAAGGGGGGGGGGAACAAGGGATAGAATTGAATAACAGCAGATGAGGTAGAGAGGGAAGATGGGAGGGGAGGGGAGGGGGGATAGTAGGGGATAGGAAAGGTAGCAGAATACAACAGTCACTAATATGCCATTATGTAAAAATGTGAGTGTGTAACCGATGTGATTCTGCAATTTGTATTTGGGGTAAAAATGGGAGTTCATAACCCACTTGAGTCAAATGTATGAAAGATGATATATCATGAGCTTTGTAATGTTTTTAACAACCAATAAAAAAAATAGAAAAATTTTAAAAAAAGAAAACAAAATTTTAGGCAGATAAAAAAATTAAGCAATTTTAACGAAATAAAAAAAATCAAACCATGTTAAAAAAGAAAATATCTCAGCAGAAACCAAAAAAAAAAAAAATTGAAATCGGGAAAACAATAGTAAAAAATCAACAACAAAAAAGCTAGTTCTAAAATGCTTAATAAATCTGATCAACTTTTTGCCTAACTAAGGGAAAAACTGTAGAAGGCATTGATTATTAATGTGAGAATTGAAAGAGATGATAAAGACTATTGATTCCCAAGTCCAGTGGTCAAAGGAGTATTACAAACAAGTTTCTGCCACAATTTTGATGCCTTGATTAGCAGATGTTAGTTTCCTAGAAGAGACTAACTACCAAGGAATAATATGACCGAATCCTCTCCATCTTTTTGAAAAAAAAGTTGAAGAGGGGAGCACACTACCCAACACATTTATTACCTGCATTATCCTACTATCAAAACCAGATAAATACATTACAAGAATAGAAAATGATAAACCAATATTTTTCAGTTTTTAATGGAAACCACTACAAAATCATTAGTGAAATGTTAGCATATCTAACCCACCAATGTATAAAAAGAATTATGCACCAAAACCAAGTAGGAATAATCCCAGGTATTCAAGGTTGGTTCAACATTTGAGAACCAGTTAACATAATCTACCTCACTAGCAAGATAAATAAGAAAAATCATATGATCATCTTGATGGATGCGGTATCAACATTTCATGAAATCCAGCAGTAATTCATGATAAAAATTCTCAGTAAACACCAATGGAGGGGATCTTTTTCAATAAGATTTAAGGAAATCTACCAAAAAAAAAACAAAACTTAAAACAAGCATGAAACTTGTATTAACACACTGGGTAAACCCACCCTAAAATCAAGAACAAGACAGAGATGGTTTCTCGCACCACTTCAATCAGCATCTTACTGGAGATTTTAGCTAGTCCAATAGAACAAGAAAAGGAAATAAGAAATCTACAATGTAGAAGGAATAAATAAAATGCCTTTGTTTGTCTAGGTATAACATTCCAAAGATTTAACTAAGATTTAAGTGCCTTAGACGCCAGGAGAGCAACACCCGAGATAGGAGGTGAAAATACAAAAGTCAAGTAGTTTCCTTTACAGAAGCAAGAAAATTTGAATTTGGAATATGAAAATGAAACACCATGCCCAATCCATTAAGATCAAGAAAAGCTAAGAGATGGTTAGGTGATTACCTAAGAAACATTACAAAATAGGTACAAGATTAATGTGTAAAACTTACAAAACTTTGGTGAAAGAAATAAAACGCTAATTATAAAAATAAGTAGATTAACGATAAAGTGAACTATAATAATCAATATGAGTTAACAGTTTTAAAAACACTATGCACTGGCATTGAACTACCAAGAGGCAGATGATGGGAGCCAAAGTTCTCAATGACAGAGAGTGATACTGCCAATAAACAACTGGAGAAAGATAGAATAAACCATGTGGTGCTGGATTAAATTTAAATAAATCAGCATAAACTCAATGTTTGTTTAATATAGACACAAACAAATAGATGTTATAGAAATGGTTATGGATATGTATACATGGATTATAATATGTGTTTACATGGATTAGAATGCATGGATATGTTTCATAGTGCTACCTGCTAAGAGCACTGATAGCCAAGTAACAATGAACAAGACTGGCTCTTGGATCTTGGTGTCCAGTGCTGTTCTCCAGTAAAAGGAACCCAGGCCCCTTAGAGAAATGCCTGATTCTAAGACAGCAGGAGGAAATATACAAGACTGGAGGATCCTATAGGGCCAGAAAGTAAGGAAGTACTCCAACAGGACAATGGGAAGTCCACAGGACATGGGAGCCCACTGAAACACTTTATTGGCAAGCCTCAAATAATTCGAGCAAGAAAATAAGTGGCCTGTTGTTGAAACATAATTTATGGAATAATACTCATGAGTGTATACTCATTATAAGTCAGTGGGGGAGAGACAAATATCTGATTTGGAAGGGTAAATCAATGTTCCATTATGTGTGGTCACTTAAGAAG
The DNA here is from genome assembly GCF_021218885.2 of Marmota monax. NCBI lineage: Eukaryota > Metazoa > Chordata > Mammalia > Rodentia > Sciuridae > Marmota > Marmota monax. Next base: position 3,040,955 of record NW_026694501.1, on the reverse strand, counting down.
GTAGATACTGATTGATTTAGTCAGCTTTTTCACTGATATGATTAAAAGGCCTGACAAGAACAATTTTAGAAGAGGAAATGTTTTTTGAGGGACTCATGGTTTCAGAGGTCTCAGTCCATAGACTGCTGGCTTCATTTTTTGGGCCTCCAGGTGAGTCGGAACATCATGGAGGAAAGGTATAGTGGAGGAAATCAGGTGAGGACATGTCTACCAAGAAGAAGAGAGATACTCCACTAGCCAGATACAAAAGACATACCCCAAAGGCATACCCCAATGCCCACCTCCTCCAACAGCACACCACCTGCCTTCTGTTACCACTCAGTTAATCCCTATCAGGAAACTGATTCACTGATTGCGTTAAAGCTCTCATAATCCCATCATATCACCTCTTATGCTTCTTGGATTGTCTTATACATGAGCTTTTGGGAAACACCTAATATCTAAACCATAACAAAGTGTCTAAGAATTGCATAACAAAGAAGTCATAATATCTTTATGTATATTTTTAAAAGTTCTTTTTAAAGACATTGTAGCAAAACAAATTGAAAAGAAAGGGCGAAGAGACCCGCCTGGTTAGATTGAAATGATCTAGAAAACAATGAACAGTCAGAAAGAAAAACTAAGAGTTATGCAGGAATAAGTTACATGTCACTGCTTATTATATCTCATTAAAAATGTCTGTAAAAAAAGGTTAAAAATATTTTTAAAAAATCATAGAATACATATATCATCATCTATGAGATTTCTAATTTTAGTTTATATCTGGAAAATGTAATGCACATTAAAGAGGTTCCATGATCAGTTGTGGAGGGGAGGAAATTGTTTGACCAGAGGGTAACGGAAAACTGACATATGTAGATAAAATGTACATTATGCAAAAATATTTATACTTAAAATTTAAAAAAATTGCAGATAGATATGTTTTTATGTGAATACATGTGTACCTACCACCTAGACTTAAATTATAAGGTAAAAAAAAATAAGAAAACAAATGAACATATAGCACAGCAATCCTCAATTTAAACTTATATACAAAATATTTGGAGGTCTTGTTAAAATGCAGATTCCAATGAAATGAGCCTGGTGCAGAGCCTGAGACTGCATTTCTAAGGAGCTCGCAGGTGATGTGTACATGGCTGGTCCAAATCTACACTTTAAATAGCAAGAATAGGGCTTGGGTGGTGGCTCAGTGGTAAAGTGCTCGCCTAGCATGCATGAGGCACTGGGTTCAATCCTCAGCACCACATAAATGTAAAATAAAGATATTTAAAATAAATAAATAAATAAATAGCAAGAATAGAGAAAATGGTTAGAAACCTCAGAGTCAGTGGCTTCAAATGGTGCCTAATTAGCTGAGTTGAAATCTTTTCCAGAATTCCTGCTCCTGTTTGGTTTGGGGTTATGCTTTCTCACAGGAAAAATGACTAGCCATGACTAAAAAAAGACTGAATGATTATGTAAAGGTAATCCATTTAATTCATTAAAGGGGCAGCCAAGCAGCTAACAAGAATTTAAACAATACTCAGACTCACTATGAAGTAAGTTAAGATCCACAGTAACACTGAGATGGTCCATAAAACCAGCTACGGGCGAAACCATGTTAGTGGGTTTCTATTTGCTTGTTTTTCAGGACTGTAGAAAATGGTAGTTCATGGCACACAAGTGGAAGTACAAGTTGTTTTACTTCTTCTAGAGAGAAACCCGACTAGTACTTGAGGGCATTAAGTGGTATGTACTGTGTTGCAGCAACCCTACTTTGAGGAGAAGGAGGAGGGGAAATGTGGTTGGTGTTGTAGAGAAAAAATAAAGAGTCTGATCAATTCAAATACCTGTTGTCAGAGGCTCAAATGAAACAAAAAGAGAGAAAGAAGAAAGAGAGAGCTGTAGAAGATTTTAAAGACTTTTTCTAAGAAACCTGAAGGAAGAAGCACAGAGTTTTTGTTTTGTTTTGTTTTGTTTGTTATCTGCTCTGAAAAACATTTTGTGAATGACCTTCATGGAGTCTTTCCACAGCAGTCAACTTAACTTCTTAAAAACAGCCACCCACATTATTTTTATGCTCACATTTAATGAAATGAATAATCATTATGAAGCAGATGAATACTAAATGAAGGAATAGTTAAATAAATGACCGTAACAAGTACAACAAACATGGAAAGATTGGAAATGAGCACAACAATTTCTGGGTACGAACCTTAGTCCATTTTGTTGCTTTAACTAAATACTAGAGACTGGGCCATTTATAAAGAATAGAGGTTTATGAGACTCATGGTTCTGGAGGCTGGGAAGTCCCAGAGCACGGTGCTGGCATCTGTTCACCATCTGGTGAGGGCCTTCTTGCTGTAATATGACATGGTGGAGGGCACCACATGGAGTCACAGAGCCAAACTGGATTTTATAACAGAGCCACTCTTTAGGCAACCCACTAATCTATTAACCCATAGGGCAGAGCCTAATCACCTAATCATTTCTTATAGGTGCCACCTGGTCTCCACTCAATAACACACAAGGGGATTAAATTTCAACATGAATTTCAGTGGGGACATTCAAACCAAAGCAGTACTTATCCTCTCAACTGCAACTAGCATCAGAGCAGGGGAATACATTAAGGGAACCCACTCATCAGTATTTTGGAAGCCAGGCAGCTCTCCATTTTCACAGGGGCAGGGCGGGATGTCTGATGGTATTCTGAGAAGCCAGCAAGTGATACTGTATTAGAAATAAATAAAACCAAGGCGTCCTGGAGATTACTGCTGCAGATGAGGCCGAATTCAAAAAAAAAAAGTGAGCTGATTCAAAGACAGAATAATCACATAGATAAAAGTCGACATGGTAAATGTAATGGTTAACTCTCAGGGTCCAGCTGGAACTACCCATCATGGACTTAACATTATTTCTGAATTCGTCTGTGGGAATGTTTATCTGTTGGCAGTGCTGGAATTGAACCCAGGGCCTCATGCATGCCAGGCAAGTGCTCCACCACTGAGCTACATCCACAGACCTGTGAGAGAATTGCTGAATGAAGTCAGCATTTGAGTGACAGTCTCAGTAAAGCCAGTGCCCTGCCCCTCCGAGCATGGGGAGGTATCATTCAATCTGAATAAAACAAAAGGAAAAAACATGCATTCTCCCTTCTTCTTTGGCCTGACCACATAGTTTGAGACCTTCATCTTCAGCCCTCAGACTAAGATCATACCAGGTTGGCTCTCCTGTTTCCAGTCTCCAGACTTGAACAGAATTCCATCACTGGCTGAAGTCTCCTAGCTTGCAGATAGCAGATTGTGGGGCTTCTCGGCCTCCATAATATCATGAGCCAACTCCTTATATTCAATCAATGGAGAAGATAGATTCTATGGTCCCTGCAGAAAAGGGGAGAGGTGAAACTCCAAGTCCCTGAATGCCTGTTTTCTGTTCCCCAAATTCTAGCCAAGTTAAGGGAACAATGAGAGGAAGCCTAGGCCAGAAAGTCCAGATACATTTTATCTTGAAGGACCCTGGCTTTCTCCTAAGCACACAGGGGACTAGGACAGGTTAGTCTTATTCGTAGAAAGCCACTTTATTGTATATACACCAGGAAAGTTGTTCCTTGGGATACAGGCAAACTAAGCAAACTAATGCTTGATGATGTCACTGCTTCTGCAGCCTAACATATAAAACTTCTCTCTGAATGGGGAGGGGCAGGGAACTCAGGGCACTGTGGAAGCACATATGTCACTTGTCTAGCTGGCCGCCACTGGACTAAACACCATGAGGGAGAGGAAGCCCTGCCTGACAATATACCTTGAGGGACAGAAGTGTTACTCGTCATCTTGTTGCCACTGAACTCTTCTTGGATCAGTCATTGATCTCTTGAAACTTTTCCCAATAAACCATATGTCTCCTATGCTGTCTCTGGGCACTTTCTTTGGCCAGTCTGCAACCTACACTATTGGGTTGTGTACAGTATATATATATATATATATATATATATATATATATATATATATATATATAGAGAGAGAGAGAGAGAGAGAGAGATATGGGTATAGATATAGATATATAGATATAAAGAAGAGATATTTGACATATTGGTTTTCTTTGTTCTTTCTGAAGAACCACAACTGATACACTAAATTACTATAACAAAATTCATCAAAATGTTAAGTATTTATTTATTCTCTATGAGTTTGAACCCTTGGATTTGATCTTATAGATCAAAAACAGTCAAATAGCAGCAATTTCATATAGTTCAACCAGACACCATAGTGTTTTCATCTTGATAGCAAGCATCTGGTACAAATAGAATATTAATGATTTAGAAGTACAAGCAGGATTTGAAGACACAAAGTCCTAGAGAAATGGAAAGGGACATATTTAGTTAGGTGAGTTGTGGCACATTGCCTAAGGTATCAAATTTTTGAAAATATTTTTTAGTCTTCTTGACTCCATAAATAAACTTTCCGTGTTCATGAAGTATTGTGTTTATATGCAAGGTACATTGTGTTTCAAAAATTATGTGTCACAACTTCTCCTACATAAATTTGGTGGATTCATTTTAACTGTCTTCTGACGGGAGAATTTCAGAGAAGTCTGAGATCATCAGCAATTATTCCAAATAATCTGTCTGCTTTGTTGATATTTTTGTTTTGTTTTGTTTTGCTTAGTTTAGTTAGTATGAAATTTGTTTTACTTTTCTGTTAGCATCATGAGCTATATAATTCTACCTCATTTCCATCTTCCATTTTTGGATAATTTTTTTTTAGAGCTTTATAGTTATACATAATTGGTGGGTTCATCCATCCATGGAAATCGGTTGAAGTTCATGTTCCCCCTTTCCCTCCCCCTGACCCCTTCTCTTTCCTCTACCATACCAGACTTCCTTTCAATGGTCTATTAATTTGTATTTGTTGGGTAATGTTTTAAACTTGGGATGAACTTTCTTGATTTAATATGGGAGTATTTTGTATTTCAGTTATGACTTCTTCCCTGGGAACTCATGCAAATGTCCATACTGCCTTCTCCATGTCTTTATTTATTTATTTGCAGTTACTGGTAAATGCTTTACCACTGAGCCACATCCCCATCCTTCAACCTTCCATTTTTTTAACTTGTGTTTGTCCATTTTCTGTAGGAATCTCTCCTGTCTTCCCTCTGTGTTCCAAATGCGTCCTCTCTTCATCACAGGGCTGTTAGAGACTTTCATCTGGCCTTTTGAGGTTCCTAGTGGTCCTTTCCCCATGTCTCCCTTTCATCTCATCTAGTTTGTTAACTCACAGATTTCAGGTTTCTGCTTCTGTTGACAGAGACCCTGCTTTTCTTGTATCCTGTTGAAGATACTAATAGCATTTACTTCTATAGCATTATCAATATCATTGTTTTCTTCTGGTTTCCATATTAAACTATTTCCTTTGGTCTTTCCATTATTTGGTCTTCAGCATGATGCTTTGCTTATTTTCTTACCTAACAACATTTTATTTATTTATTTATTCATTCATTCATTCATTCATTCCAATCAGTTACACATGACAGCAGAATGCTCTTAGACTCATGTACACAAGTGGAGCAGAAGTTTCCACTTCTCTGGTTGTGCCTTAAGTAGAGTCCCACCATTCGTGCAATCGTACATGTACCTAGGGTAATGATGTCCGTCTCATTTCCACCGTCTTTCACCAACTATTTTACAACCTTTTTGTAGGCCCCGAGTGAGTGAGCTCTTTTGTCTACCAGCCTTGAATGAATTAATTTCTATCCATGGCACAGTCCCCAGATCTGGTTAGTGGATTGTTCATGTGTCTCATTTCTCCATCTGCTCATATTCTTCTGGATTCTCCTCCTCTGATCGCTCTAGGGACAGTAGGGGGATTTTTGAAACACTGGCTGAGATCAGAACATCAAAAAGCCTTCTGTTTTGCATAGTTGTCCTTCTCATCTCCTAACCCACAGCCTTGATCATACTGGAATTAGAAGAAGAAATAAGGAAATTATTTCATAACTCCCAGAACATTATACATTGCTTTCAAAAACCTTCCTCACTCTTTTTCACCTTTCCTTCCCATTTTTTTGTATAAAAAATATGCACCCCTAGATTTAAAGTCTCCGTCTTAGTGCCCCATGGTGACCCAACCACTCCATTGCTATCACTGGAGTATGGTTTTCTTTTCTTTTCTTTTTTTTAAATTTGGCACTGGGGGTTGAACCCAGGGGTACTTTAGCCCTGAGCTACAGTCCCAACCTTTTTTAATTTTTTTAAAATTTGGGACAGGGTTTCACTAAATTACATAGAGCCTTTCTAATTTGAACTTGCAATCCTCCTGCCTCAACCTCCCAAGTAGCAAGGATTAGAGGTGTGTGCCACCATGCCTGGCTTATTCTCTTTGACCACTAGAAAGTTACTGATGAGATTAGAAATGACCACAGGCCTCTTGACTAGAAAATCAACACACACTGTGGGAAGACATCTTACTATGGTATTGATAAAGACTCAGACTTTTCTGAGGAAGAACCCTGTAGGCCTCCTTTCCTACTCCCAGATGGGCAGGCCAGCTCTGGTGCAGGTTGCTTAGCGTGAGTGGCTGAGCAAGTAATGTTTTTGGAAGGTAGTTGTCCCAAATGCTTTGCCGTGATTGGAATATCACCCAGATACTGGCAACAGAATTGTATACTGCCTTTTTATATCTGGTTGTGGGTTTGGAGATGCTGTATTAGCCAAAGTCATTGAAAAGATTTCCACTTCTTTTGATTTAACTCATGCAAATTTTATTATAAGCTGCAAACTCCCTACTTTTATCCTTTTTAACTTTATAACATTTAAAACTCTAATATTCCCCTCATTATCTCTGCCTTCATTTTAGTCTTTCCTCTTAAATACCCTTTCCTTTCTGCTAATTCTGGAACTGATCTTTCTTTTAATCCTATGCCTTGTCACATCACATCCGAGGTCTTCCTAATTCAGTTGCAATTTGGTTTTGTCTGTTTCCACATAATAAAACATTCGGAGTTTTCCCCTCTTCTGCTGGCCTTTCCCTTTCCAGTTTCACATCATGGCAAATTAATTACACAATCCATACTGAATATTGAATAGTGCTGCCTACACTCCCACAGCAGGTAGTGGCAGCTTGGGATGTTATGCTTCCGACCCCGTCCACTCAGTCACATCTTCAGCCCTTCCAATTAATTATTTAGAAGATGCCATATCTTTTCTCGCTGGGAGCACCAAGTCGGAGCAAAAATGATGTCAGCACTTTGGAATACTCACGTGACATAAATCACTATTTATTTGGGGCCATTGTTCATTTGTGAACCTGTTCATCTATGCTGACTTTGAAAGAGCCATCATGATTTTTTTTCCAGTTTTCATGATTAGATCACATCATGAAAATCCTTTTTCACTTACACTTATATTTTGAACTTTAGTCTACATATAAAGAGGCACAGAAAAGTCTAAAATATAAGTAAGAAAGGTTAAAAAAAATAAAAAGACAATGTCTTGTGAATTTTTAAGATAGCCACTAGCCACCCCTCTCATACTAGAAGTTCGGCTATGTTCCTCTCTTAGAGGTACTCCTGCTGTTCTTTACTTCTTGACAAATTACGAGTTGTCATCCTATTGTAAATAACAGTTGGGGGAATATCTAATGAAAAATCTCATGGGCCGAGCAAAGCATCACATTATTAATTTGTCAGAAATGCTATTACCTAGACAACCAATCTAAAATTTGTAGCTTTTATTTCACAGTATTAGAGCGACTCACACCGAGAAGCACTGAGCAATATCAGCAAAGGTACTGGGAAAACTCCACCAAAGTGATTTTTTTTGTATGACTAATAATATTTCAATTTAATGTTTTTTTAATAATAAGAAAGCAGTAAAGATTAAAAAAGCACAAAATACTTTTGAAAGGACTTTTCAGTTAGAAATCCAAATCTCTCACCCATGTTTCTGATTTTAGTTCATTCAGTCATATAAAACTGTGGTACTTAACCTGCAAAAAAAAAAAATAGCAAAGAGATTTCAGTATGGTTCTGGTTATCCCACTTCCATAAAATCAAATGTGTCTATACAACCAGAGATATGAAAAATTGTTCTCTAGATGTGTAATATGAATTGTAATGCTGTCTGCTGTCATATATAACAAATTAGAATAAAAAATCAAATATGTCTATTTTCTATAAAGTGTATTTTTAGGCAAAAAGAGAAAAAAAGAACATGTTTAGATTTAACAGAAAGATATGACTAGATAGGAATTAAATTTGCCAAAAAAGAATGATCTAGGATTTTTAATATATCAAATGGTGCTTGCATTTCAAAACATCTTGTTTACTATAAACATAAACAAACATTTTCAATTAAAATTAAATAAATACATTTAAAATTTAAAAAATAAGCAAGTAAAATTCTTGGTTTCAATAAAAATACTTTCTTTCTTTATGCTCATCAAACATTTATGGGAGGTTCGGCTAGACATTCTTTTGCATCAAGGCACACATCCAGGAAGCCACAAACCTGACCCTTTCCAACAAATGAACTGACTCTTTTCCATGAGCGCTCAGTAAGAAAGGCAAAGGAAAGAGTAAAATAGGACTTCTCAGTTCTTCCCAGGATACCAAAACACCCGTGGCATACAGAGTCAGGAAGACATAAAGCCATGAGAATTATCAGTCTTGCCTTATATTGTATTCAGGATTTATAACACACCATCAGAGTGTAAAGATTCCTATGGATATTTAATCTTTGCTTTTTATGGACTGGGATAAATATATATTCTTCTCTTATAAAAAAACACTTGGAAACAACATCTACATCTCGATTGTGACACCATGACATGCATTGGGAGTTTTTGGTACTTTGTTTACGACTTGCTTGTGACTCATAAACTATTTCAAACAAATATAAAATCTACTCAAAAGTATAATCATGTACCACTCCATGATGTTTTGGGTAAGGATGGACCACACATGTGCTGGTGGTCCTACAAGATCTTATCTCCTGGAGATATCATAGCCATCTTGCTAGTGTCTGTACACTCTCTGACGTTTATAAGATGACATGGACTAATGGTGCATTTCTAGATGGCATGCCTTTCCTTAAGCAGAGCGTGACTGTGCTAGTAGCTTTCCTCATAAGCCTTTCAATATGTGAGCATTTGTAATTTTAATAGTGACGATTAACTATATCAAGGTAGGTAAACCAGAGTCAAAGTGAGATCCTCTCAAAAAAGTTTGGAAAAGGGTAGTCTAGTTTTACATGGATTAAACAAACAGAATTACATGTTATGAACATTGGTAAATACAGAAAGCAGAATAACCTGTCTTTTACTTTAATGTTTAATTAAAAATTACCATTTCAAAACTAATGATCTTTACATGAAATTCTACAAAATTAAAAGGGAGACCTTGCAAACAATACATATAAACACATATGGTAAAATACCTTTTTATATTGTATCTAATACTTTATAATATCCTTTTCACGTGAGAGAAGAGAAAAAGAAATTAAAAACTATATGGCTGGAGCAAAAAAAAACAGAAATAATAATGGCACCTTCTCTTATCATTTTTTTCCTTTTTATTGTTCAATCTGGACTTTTACTCTACATACTCTCTGAAGAAAAGCTAAGTTAAAGTGAAGTAAGCTTTGACTGTTTTCTACTCTTTATGAGGTTGTTCTGCATTTTGTAACTTTGTAGCAATTATAAACACAAGTACCACTTTGACAAAATACCCCAAAATAAGGATTTTACTTGAAGAAGGACAGTTTTATGCTGGATGAGGGATCACTGTTTTTGTTTTTGTTTTTAGTATGGAAATTGAACCCAGAGAAGCTTTGACACTGAGTTACACCCACAGTTTTTAATTTTTATTTTGAGACAGTACTGAGGCTGGCCTCAAACTTGCAATCCTCCAGCCTCAGTCTCCTGTGTCATGGGGATCACAGGTGTGCATGACCACATCCGGCAAACGGCCTCTTTTAATTGAGATGCTTACTATAGTGTCCTATAGTGAAAGAAACTCACCCCCCACACACACACATATACACAAAATAAGTCAAAACACTGTGGCTATATTTGCTTCTATATTCAATAAATTGGTTTACTCTTTTTCCTTTTAGAAACTTTACATCTTAGTTTATCATATGTCAAATGAAATGTTCACTCTGGACTTTTACTAAAAATATTTCTTAAATAAAAGTTTAAACACGTATAAACAAAGGTCTATAACATAATGTCAATAAGTTATTCAAAAAATATTTTGATAAAAAACTTTTACTCCAATAATTCATCAAAATAGATCAGATGGAGCAATTGCGTATGCATATCCTCCAAGAAGAGTAGAAACATAAACTTCTTAACTCTTTAATATAAAGAGGCTAAGAAGGAAAAATAAGGGGCTAGGGATGTGGCTCAAGCGGTAGCGCGCTCGCCTGGCATGTGTGCAGCCCAGGTTGGATCCTCAGCACCACATACAAACAAAGATGTTGTGTCCGCTGAAAACTAAAAAATAAATATTAAAAAAATTCTCTCTCTCTCTCTCTCTCTCTCTCTCTCGCTCTCTCTCTCTCTTAAAAAAAAAGAAGGAAAAATAAAATAAAGATAATGGAAAGAGCTTCTCTTTCAGCTCTGACCACTGAAGATCTTAATGGTCATCACTTCTATCCTTACAGCAAAAAAGGCTGAGACAATTGAAGAGCAACTATCTTTCTAGGATCCTTCAGAGAACTCTGAGCAAATTGCCATCCCAAGTTTGTACACACAGCCAAATGCAGAGAGCTCCAACTCAGACTTGGCTTTCTTAAATAGAGGCCACTAGAGCCGTAAACTGGTGGAAGCACATAAATCAAGGCTTTGACAAATGGCTGAAGGCTTCACTCATGAGAGTGAAGAAGCCCATGGTGGCAGTCCTAGGGCCTCCCCAGATTCCTCAGCTCACTCTCCAAAAGGGGAGACAAACTTGATCAGAGACTTGTCCTATTTGGGAGCAAAAGACATTTCTCCCACTCACCTCCCTCTGGCCTTCTTGCCTCATGATACAGGGAGAAAAACAGCCAAGAAATATATTTGAAGGTCATAGTTCTGGGACACAAGCCCTTAAAAGACTGAGATAGACCCCTAAGACTTGGAACACTGTCCCCTGCATCCTGCCACTGTAAATAAATGCAGTCAATCCAGACTTTTGATGATTTAAAGGTTTTTTTTTTTTTATCTTTAAGATGGTACAGAAATGATCCACATTCAGGGAAAAGCCATACTTTGGGTTTTGAAGTTAAATCTTTTCCCAGGCTAGCAATATGCTGTGTGATCCTCTCTGGTGATGTGAAGCTGTGAACCTCAGCTCCCAATCAGCCATGCAAGCATGAGAGATGGCATGGCTATGGGAAGCCTCATTACTCAGTGCGACATTCAGCAGGTTAAGTGTAGTAGATGCCTTTTCAACTTACATTTTCAATTAACCATGGGTTCATTGCAAGTTGAGGAACATCTATAGAACACTACTGTAATGACAGTGGAGCTTAAGACATTCTAAGACCCAAACAGTCTGAAAAAGATTATCGCTATATTAATTGCAGACATATATATCACAGAACCAGGAATATAATCAGTGAGAATGAGGGCTATTACACAATAATGCATGAATCAATTCTCTAAGAGAGCATAGCAATCTTAACACTGTATGCACTTTACAATAGAGCATCCAAATAGGTGAGGACCAAACTAATAGAATTAATAGGAGAAGGGGATCCAACATGGCGGCCAGAGGGGAGGCAGCGCTTTCAGTACCTCCGCAACAACGGGATCAGAGAGACGCATGGATACGCTTAGATTCGACCTGCTGAGAAACTCCTAGCAAAATTCCACTAAAGAGAGACCGGCCGGGAATCGGTAGGATCTTTGGAGGTGACAGTTTGCGCTAGGCGAGTGAATCTCCGCCACACAGCGCAGAGGTCCAGACCCGCCAGCCGCTGCCCGCGCGACTCGGCGACTGTCCGCTGCCTGCGGCCCCCGCGTCAGGGCGGATAGCCTCCGAGGCGCAGCGCAGCAGGAGCGGTGCAGGGACTCTAGGAAGAGGTCTCTCGCCAAGCCTTCATGAAATAGCGAACCGGGAGCTGAAACCAACCAGAGACAGACCAGTCCCACCCCTCCCTTTGGACATTCTGGCAAGGAGCCTGGGGCCCGCCATAGCAGACAGGTGACATCACCAGAGTTCCGCCGACAGAATTCCTTCCCAGCGGAATCCACGTTAGCAGGTGTGTGACTCCCACCCCCCCAGATACAAGCAGCCAGGAAACCTCGGGAATCTCTCCGGGGGCATGTCTGTAGGGAAGCAGAGGGGATTCCAGATCCCCACCTCCCCTTAACACCAGCTGCAATACCCAAGATCTTAGCCGCCAGTTTCCGGGGGCCCACCAAAGGGGTCCGGAAAAATTAAACTGTTGGTTCCCAGATCACCCCACCACAGCACTGGGGCTTAGATGAATGACAGAGAGGGTGTTCATCCTTCGGGATATAGGACACGCGGTGGGGCTGCAAGTGTAATCAGATCCTTGGGGAACCGCCTCCGGTGAACAGGACCTGGCTGGCTGGCTGGGAGGAGGAACAGGGGGAGGGGCCGGATAAGTGAAAGGGCTCTGGACTAACAGGATTCAGAGACTCCCAGGAGCCACCTTACAGGGATTTCTGTCAGCACATAGAGGGCAGAAGCTCGGCTCGGAGGGCACAGCTCCGCCTATTGGAAGAGAAGAAAATGGGATTCAGCCATAGAACAGGTAATTTCAGGCTGCTATTCGCCTGCGGCTAGCAGACAAATTACTCAGGCTCATTGCTAAATAACCCGTGGAAACTGCTTCTAGGAGTCTGCTCTTACCAGAGCATACACCGAGCACGGAGCGGCCGAGCTCCGGCTCCTGGAACTGCACTTGCCCAGAGCTGAGGAGCCCGAGGAGTCTGCTTCTTGGTCCGGGTCCTGCTGAGTACTGTGGAGGTGGATGCCAACCGAGCCTTCGTGGGCAGTGGCAGCAGGACTGAGATGGGGCCTGCGGGGGCCGGTTGGGACTCACCCGTTGCTTTGGTCGCCCGGCGGAGGGAACGAGATGCCGCTGTTCCCAGGGGATGCCAGCATGGCAGAGATCTGATGTCATCGGAGAGCGGCCGATGAGAGAACTTCATTGGTGCCAGCGGCGACGGAAACAGTTGGTCTCCTGGTAGGGAGGGTGAGTCACAGATACCCGAGTCTCTCTCGCTTTGTCGTCGAGCCAGAGGGGAGGAGCGGGGCCGCCGCCCGCGCCCGCAAGGTAGTCAGACCTGTGACCAACCTGCAGATCAGGCCCAGTGGTCTGCAGGCGTGGTAGGAGGGGCAGAGCAGAGCCGCTGCCCGCGCCGGCAAGGTAAGCAGACCTGCAACAGACCGGCGGATCAGGCCCAGCGGCCTGCCACCGTGGTACACACTTCACCCCAACTGGAGTAGGGGCAGAGCAGATCCTTCACCCGCGCCCAGATCAGGCCCAGCGGCCCGCCTGTGTGGTGGTCAAGTGACCCCAATTGGAGTGGGGGCGGAGCGGAATTGACACCTGTGCCCGCAAGGTGGGCAGACCAGTGACCAACCTGCAGATCAGGCCTAGCGGTCCCCGGGCGTGGTAGGAGGGGCAGGACAGAGCCTTCGCCCCCACCTGCAAGGTAGGCAGACCTGCGACAGAACGGTGGATCAGGCCCAGGGGTCCGCGGGCGTGGTAGACACCTCACACCAATTGGAGGAGGGGCAGAGCAGAGCCCCCGCCCGCACCTGCAAGGGAGACTTTTCAACTATACAAGAGCAATATAAATATATAGGGGGGGGGGGATTCAAAAACACAACAGTTTCACCAAGAAGAAAGAAACGCAAGCAGTATGAAAAGACAAGGAAAGAAAGGACCACAAGCAATGCAGGTCAACTCAACTATAGAAGAGGTAACAGCTGCAGCAGATGGAATGTCAGATAAAGAATTCAGGATATACATGCTTCAGATGATCTGGAGTATCAAGGAAGACATTAGACAGCAAAATCAGACAATGAAAGATCACTTTGACAAGGAATTACACAAACAAATCCAGGAAGCAAAGGATCAACTATACAGGGAGATAGAGGTTATAAAAAACAAACAAACAGAAATCCTAGAAATGCAGGAAGCAATAAACCAACTTAAAAACTCAATGGAGAATACTACCAGCAGAGTAGAACACTTAGAAGATAGAACATCAGACAATGAAGACAAAGTATTTCAACTGGAAAAGAACATAGACAGCTCAGCAAGACTGTTAAGAAACCATGAGCAGAACATCCAAGAAATATGGGATAACATTAAGAGACCGAACTTAAGAGTCATTGGGATACAGGAAGGTATAGAACTCCATACCAAAGGAATGAGCAATTTATTCCATGAAATAATACGAGAAAACTTCCCAGACTTGAAGAATGAGACAGAATCCAAAAATCTAGAAGCCTACAGGACGCAGAATGTGCAAAATTATAAGAGATCCACACCTAGACACATTATAATGAAGATGCCCAACATACAGAATAAGGAGAGAATTTTAAAAGCTACAAGAGAAAGGAAGCAGATTACATTTAGGGGCGAGCCAATCAGGATAACAGATGATCTTTCAGCACAGACTTTGAAAGCTAGAAGATCCTGGAATAATATATTTCAAACACTGAAAGAAAATGGGTTCCAACCAAGAATTGTGTATCCAGCGAAATTAAGCTTCAGGATGGAAGATGAAATTAAAACCTTCCTCGACAAACAAAAGTTAAAAGAATATGCAGCTAGAAAACCATCTCTTCAAAACATCCTCAGCAAAACATTACAGGAAGAGGAAATGGAAAATAACAATGAAAACCAACAGTGGGAGGTAGGACAGTAAAGGGGGGGGGAATAATCAAAGAGGAAAACAAACCATGTTTAGTAACATAAATAAACAAATATGGCTGGAACAACAACCCATATCTCAATAATAACCCTAAATGTTAATGGCTTAAACTCACCAATTAAGAGACACAGGCTAGTAGAATGGATCACAAAACAAGAACCAACAATATGCTGCCTACAGGAGACGCATTTGATAGGAAAAGACATACATAGGCTGAAGGTGAAAGGTTGGGAAAAATCATATCACTCATATGGACTTCGGAAACAAGCAGGCGTGTCCATACTCATATCAAATAAAATAGATTTCAAGCCAAAGTTAATCAAAAGGGATAAAGAGGGACACTACATACTGCTTAAGGGAACCATACACCAACAAGACATAACAATCATAAATATTTATGCCCCAAACAATGGTGCAGCTATGTTCATCAAACAAACTCTTCTCAAGTTCAAGAGTCTAATAGACCACCATACAATAACCATGGGAGACTTCAACACACCTCTCTCGCCACTGGACAGATCTTCCAAACAAAAGTTGAATAAGGAAACTATAGAACTCAATAACACAATTAATAACCTAGACTTAATTGACATATATAGAATATACCACCCAACATCAAGCAGTTACACTTTTTTCTCAGCAGCACATGGATCCTTCTCAAAAATAGATCATATATTATGTCACAGGGCAACTCTTAGACAATATAAAGGAGTAGAGATAATACCATGCATCCTATCTGATCATAATGGAATGAAACTGAAAATCAACGATAAAAGAAGGAAGGAAAAAGCATACATCACTTGGAGAATGAACAATAGGTTACTGAATGATCAATGGGTTATAGAAGACATCAAGGAGGAAATTAAAAAATTCTTAGAGATTAATGAAAACACAGACACAACATATCGGAATCTATGGGACACATTGAAAGCAGTTCTAAGAGGAAAATTCATTGCTTGGAGTTCATTCCTTAAAAAAAGAAAAAACCAACAAATAAATGATCTCATACTTCATCTCAAAATCCTAGAAAAAGAAGAGCAAAACAACAGCAAAAGAAGTAGAAGGCAAGAAATAATTAAAATCAGAGCTGAAATTAATGAAATCGAAACAAAAGAAACAATTGAAAAAATTGACAAAACTGAAAGTTGGTTCTTTGAAAAAATAAACAAAATCGACAGACCCTTAGCCATACTAGCGAAGAGAAGAAGAGAGAGAACTCAAATTACTAGCATACGGGATGAAAAAGGCAATATCACAACAGACACTTCAGAAATACAGAAGATAATCAAAAATTATTTTGAATCCTTATACTCCAATAAATTAGAAGATAGTGAAGGCATAGATAAATTTCTTAAGTCATATGATCTGCCCAGATTGAGTCAGGAGGATATAGACAACCTAAACAGACCAATATCAATCGAGGAAATAGAAGAAACCATCAAAAGACTACCAACTAAGAAAAGCCCAGGACCGGATGGGTATACAGCAGAATTTTACAAAACCTTTAAAGAGGAACTAATACCAATACTTTTCAAGCTACTTCAGGAAATAGAAAAAGAGGGAGAACTTCCAAATTCATTCTACGAGGCCAACATCACCCTGATACCTAAACCAGACAAAGACACTTCAAAGAAAGAAAACTTCAGACCAATATCTCTAATGAACCTAGATGCAAAAATCCTCAATAAAATTCTGGCGAATCGGATACAAAAACATATCAAAAAAATTGTGCACCATGATCAAGTAGGATTCATCCCTGGGATGCAAGGCTGGTTCAATATACGGAAATCAATAAATGTTATTCACCACATCAATAGACTAAAAAATAAGAACCATATGATCATCTCAATAGATGCGGAAAAAGTATTCGACACAGTACAGCATCCCTTTATGTTCAAAACTCTAGAAAAACTAGGGATAACAGGAACATACCTCAATATTGTAAAAGCAATCTATGCTAAGCCTCAGGCTAGCATCATTCTGAATGGAGAAAAACTGAAGGCATTCCCTCTAAAACCTGGAACAAGACAGGGATGCCCTCTTTCTCCACTTCTGTTCAACATTGTTCTCGAAACACTGGCCAGAGCAATTAGACAGATGAAAGAAATTAAAGGCATAAAAATAGGAAAAGAAGAACTTAAATTATCACTATTTGCAGATGATATGATTCTATACCTAGCAGACCCAAAAGGCTCTACAAAGAAACTATTAGAGCTAATAAATGAATTCAGCAAAGTGGCAGGATATAAAATCAACACGCATAAATCAAAGGCATTCCTGTACATCAGCGACAAATCCTCTGAAGTGGAAATGAGGACAACCACTCCATTCACAATATCTTCAAAAAAAATAAAATACTTGGGAATCAACCTAACAAAAGAGGTGAAAGACTTATACAATGAAAACTACAGAACCCTAAAGAGAGAAATAGAAGAAGATCTTAGAAGATGGAAAAATATACCCTGATCATGGATAGGCAGAACTAACATCATCAAAATGGCGATATTACCAAAAGTTCTCTATAGGTTTAATGCAATGCCAATCAAAATCCCAACGGCATTTCTTGTAGAAATAGAGAAAGCAATCATGAAATTCATATGGAAAAATAAAAGACCCAGAATAGCAAAAACAATGCTAAGCAGGAAGTGTGAATCAGGCGGTATAGGATACCAGACTTCAAACTATACTACAGAGCAATAGTAACAAAAACAGCATGGTACTGGTACCAAAACAGGCGGGTGGACCAATGGTACAGAATAGAGGACACAGAAACCAATCCACAAAACTACAACTATCTTATATTTGATAAAGGGGCTAAAAGCATGCAATGGAGGAAGGATAGCATCTTCAACAAATGGTGCTGGGAAAACTGGAAATCCATATGCAACAAAATGAAACTGAATCCCTTTCTCTCGCCATGCACAAAAGTGAATTCAAAATGGATCAAGGAGCTTGATATCAAATCAGAGACACGCCGTCTGATAGAAGAAAAAGTTGGCTACGATCTACATACTGTGGGGTCGGGCTCCAAATTCCTCAATAGGACACCCATAGCACAAAAGTTAATAACTAGAATCAACAAATGGGACTTACTCAAACTAAAAAGTTTTTTCTCAGCTAAAGAAACAATAAGAGAGGTAAATAGAGAGCCTACATCCTGGGAACAAATCTTTACTCCTCACACTTCAGATAGGGCCCTAATATCCAGAGTATACAAAGAACTCCAAAAATTAGACAATAAGATAACAAACAACCCAATCAACAAATGGGCCAAGGACCTGAACAGACACTTCTCAGAGGAGGACATACAATCAATCAACAAATACATGAAAAAATGCTCACCATCTCTAGCAGTCAGAGAAATGCAAATCAAAACCACCCTAAGATACCATCTCACTCCAGTAAGATTGGCAGCCATCATGAAGTCAAACAACAACAAGTGCTGGCGAGGATGTGGGGAAAAGGGTACACTTGTACATTGCTGGTGGGACTGCAAATTGGTGCAGCCAATTTGGAAAGCAGTATGGAGATTTCTTGGAAAGCTGGGAATGGAACCACCATTTGACCCAGCTATTCCCCTTCTTGGTCTATTCCCTAAAGACCTAAAAAGAGCATGCTACAGGGACACTGCTACATCGATTTTCATAGCAGCTCAATTCACAATAGCAAGATTGTGGAACCAACCCAGATGCCCTTCAATAGACGAATGGATTAAAAAAATGTGGCATTTATACACAATGGAATATTACTCTGCATTAAAAAATGACAAAATCATAGAATTTGCAGGAAAATGGATGGCACTAGAGCAGATTATGCTAAGTGAAGCTAGCCAATCCCTAAAAAACAAATGCCAAATGTCTTCTTTGATATAAGGAGAGTAACTAAGAACAGAGTAGGGACGAAGAGCAGGAGAAGAAGATTAACATTAAACAGAGATGAGAGGGGGGAGGGAAAGGGAGAGAAAAGGTAAATTGCATGGAAATGGAAGGAGACCCTCAGGGTTATACAAAAGAACATACAAGAGGAAATGAGGGGAAAGGGAAAACTAATACAAGGGGGAGAAATGAAGGTCAATAGAGGGGGTAGAGAGAGAAGAGGGGAGGGGAGGGGAGGGGAGGGGGGATAGTAGAGGATAGGAAAGGTAGCAGAACATGACAGTCACTAGTATGGCAATATGTAAATCAATGGATGTGTAATTGATGTGATTCTGCAATATGTATATGGGCTAAAAATGGGAGTTCATAACCCACTTGAAGCAAAGTGTGAAAGATGATATATCAAGAACTATGTAATGTTTTGAACAACCAACAATAAACAAAAAAAAATGAAAAAAAAAGAATTAATAGGAGAAATAGACAAATCAATTATTAAGACTTCTGCACATCTTTTCCAGTAATTGATAGATCAGGTAGGCAGATAATCAGTAAGACCAGATTTGACCTAAACAGTATCATCAATCATTTTAACCTAATTGATTGACATTTGTAGAGTTCTCCATTCAAGGACAGAAGAATTCACCTTCTTCTCAGTCTCATGTGAAAGGGTCACCAGGATAGATCCCATTCTGAACCTTAAAGTGTACCTTGAACAATTCAAAGTAATAGAAGTCCTACAGATTGTGTTCTTGGATCAGAATGGAATTAAATTATAAATCAAATAGAAAGATGATAGAAATATATTCAAATATTTGGAAATTATACAACATACAAGAAAGTTCTATACTGGCAAAATAATTAGCTTCAAAACAAACCAATACTTTCAGTAAAATTGTAATGAAAATATTCACATCAAAATTTGTGGAATGCAACCAAAAGTAGTAGTTATAGAGAAATTTCAATGATTCGATGAATATTTTAGAAATTCAAAAAGGTTTAACATAAATATCTTAAATTCCTACCTTAGGAAACTAGAGGGGAAAAAAGAGCAAATTAAATTATATTAGTAAAAAAATTATAATAAAGTGACATTAAATTCAGGAAAAATTAGAGAAGATAAAATCAAAAGCTAATATTATTCAAACATTAATAATATAAAAAATAGTGCTGATAAACCTCTGTACAGGTGAGAAAGAGAGTTGAAAAAATGGCCTACATCAGAAATAAAGGTGATTGAAAAAATGGCTGATATCAGAAATAAAGTGATGTTTGTTGTTGATCTCATTGACTAAAAAGATAATAAAGGAGTATTATGAAGAATTACATGCCCATAAATTTTATAATTTACAAACAATTGTCCAGCTTCTTGAAAGATGTAATCTACCAAAACTCACACCAAGAGAACCAGTAATATGAATAGCCTGACATCTATTGCAGTAATCAAATCAATAACCAATAGCTTCAAAAAAGGATGGAAGAGGCCAATATCTTAAGGTAAATTCTTTCAAATATTTAAGAAAGTAATGCCATTAATACTCTAAAATATATTTCAGTAAATAGAAACATAGGAAACATTAACTCTTTGAAGCCAGCATGAACTTAATACCAAAAGATAAAGACATACAAGAAAGGAAAACTACAGACCAACATATCTCAAGAACAGAGATGTAAAAATCCTTAACAAAATTAAGGACAATCTAATCTAATAATATATTTTAAATTATTTCACATCATATCCCCAGGGAGTAAATTTCAAATATGCAAGGCTGGTTCAACCTTTAAAACTCAACTGTCTAATAAAAATAAATTACATGAGCATTTCAATAGAAACAGAAAAATCCTTTGACTAAATCCACCACCACTCCATGATAATTCTCAGCAAACAGGAATATAATTGAACTTCCACAAATTGGCATTTTAAAACCTACAGATAACATCATAACTAATGATAAGAGACTAGATGCTTTGCCATTAAGATCAGGAACAAAGCAATCTTTTCAATGTTTTAAAATTAATTAATTTATTTATTCTAATTAGGTTTATATGACAGTAGAATACATTTTGATTCATTGTACACAATTCCTGCACCACTTTTCATTTCTCTGGTTGTTCACAATGTAGTGTTGCACCATATGTGTAGTCATACATGTACCTAAGGTAATGATGTCCATCTCTTTCCACCATCTTTCCTAAAGATATCCTCCCTTCTCATTCCTATTCAGGATTGTGCCTGAATTCCTAGCTAGTTCAGTAGACCAAAAAAAAATAAATAAATAACAAATATTCAGAATGAGAAATAAGAAATTAAATTCCTTTTGATTGCAGAAGACATTATTGTGCATATAATCCTAAGAAATTAACATGAAACAATTGGAGAAAATAGACAAATCTGTAAAAAAAAAATTGTAACACAGAAAGTATAACATAAATATCTATGAGTCCATACTGGCATATGTGAATATGTGAATGAATAGCTCTCCTATGAAGAATTCCAAATAATTTCTTAAGATATGTGGATATTACACCCTCAAGGTGGTAGAATGCAACAACCTACTCCTTAAGTGAGTTGTACATAGTGACTTCCTTCAAAGAGTAGAATGCAGAAAGAGGAAAAAGAGCAACTTAATATTGGAGAAAACAGACAAACACTACCTCAGCCAGGTGCAAGGTCAACCTCAACATTGACACCTCAATTGTAAAAAAAAAAAAGTAGCATGCTAACATGAAACATTAATAATAGGAGAAGCTAGGTGGGCTGGGGATGTGGCTCAAGCGGTAGTGGGCTCGCCTGGCATTTGCATGGCACTGGGTTTGATCCTCAGCACCACATAAAAATAAAATAAAGACGTTGTGTCCACCAAAAAACTAAAAAATAAATATTAAAAAATTCTCTCTCTCTCTCTCTCTCTAAAAAAAAAAAAAATAGGGGAAGCTAGGTGTGGAGTATATGGGAATCTTTCCATATCAATACATTGTACTTGTATTTCCAATGTAAACATCTAAAATCTTCTAAAATTACACACATATTTCTGGAAAAAAATGATGAAAAATACTGTGTAGAAAAGTATGTTCTTCTTCCAGTCTGGATTTGGAATAGTATGAATTATACTCTCATTTGGCATTAGTAAATAATAGCTGCCCTACAATAGTAAGTGGTTGAGTGACATTTTCAAATTCATATACCTTGCAATTTTCTGAAGACCTTGAAGACTTCATGATCTGTGTTCATAGTCAATAACTGAGTGTACCTTAACTAATTCAATGATCCAAAGCATATTTATTGGAAAATTAGTATGTGAAAGGCACTTTGGTGACACTATAAAAATTGAAAGATATTTACATAGATTTTTTTTCTCAATGAACCTTTTTAAACCAACATTTTTTTAAAAAATAGTACCCCTCAATGCCTTTTTTTCCCCAAAAGTGTGGATGAGATTTTGCCTACCCCAATGCTATTTATTACCAGAGAAATCCCAGCCCTTCATTGTAATAAAAATCCCAGCCTTAGTCATATGATGCATAATCACCTCCCTTCCCTACCTTCTCCCTTCCTTCCTTCCTTTCTGTTTCTCATCCTTCCTTTCTTCTTTTTTTCTCTTTCTTCCCCCCAAGCAAGCCAAGGTCAAAGGATAAAGGAAAAGAAAGAGAAAACTGGATTTCAATGCTAATGGAATTTTCACTCACCCACTCATGCCCCAGTTAGAGTTCTTCCATGTGAAAGTAATTATAATGTAATTAGGGGAAAGTCCAGTAGGGACTTTTGTCCTGAAGACAATATATTACTTTTGATGTTTATCCTGATATGTTACATTTCTATTCTATCATAAGCCTTAAGAGCAAAGCAAAACAAAACTTTAGCAAAAGCAGTTTTCATCTTTTAATGTATTTTTTTAAAATATTCAGCTTACAAGAAAACACTGGTGACATTTTTCACTTAAAATGTGGCACTATGACAAAGTAAAGTCTACATCTGCTGATATTTTAGAATGAAAGAAAATCTGCAACTTTTCTGAGTCTCTGCCTAGTTTTACAGGTCTGATGTTTTAAGTAATCTAATTGTGTGTGTTGTTATTTACACATTTTTTCATCTCCGTCAAGGAGAAACTATGGAAAGCTCTGGAAACATTGTCAAATTTATTGAAACATTCAGCCTTCCACGATTCTCAGATGCATATGGCTCCTGTGAAGGACCAGTGCCAGTCCTGACATGTCACCATTCCTTCTCTTGTTAACCACTGTTCTGTGGATAAGTTTAGAAATAATACAGCTGAACACAAGACAGAGGTCTAATCCAGGACCAAAAAAAAAATTTCTAAAGCCAAAATAAAAGTTGTTTGTTTGAGCCATAATCACTGACAGAAAATTCAGGTCAACACATCTTAAGTAAGGAAGAACTGTGTTGAGCGCTTTCGAGTATCTCCTCAGGTAATGAAGACAGAAGATGAACTGTTGTCCTTGCCCCTCAGATTTCAGCCCTTTTTGATGTTTATTTTCCTTAAAATCTCAAAATAGTGTCCACATTGCAGAGAACTAAGTGATTGGCAGGGAAAAGGTGTAGACCTGTTCTGTTCATTTAACACAACTTGAAACTTCTGTGAAGATGCTTAATACACAGAAGGAGAGGACTGGTGGGTGAAAATCCATTCTAGGAAGTGTACTTTTTATTACATGTGACATTCCCACTGGGTAAATAATCAAAAGACCCATCACCTTGGGTGGATCACTGTGATTTCCACCACCTCAGGCCTTGGTGTTCAAGATGATATCTCCACTTAATTTTCATCATACGTAAAATGATCAATTTCGAGCCACAATGTTTATATCGCAAAATAAGTTTGGCACCAGCAACCTGGGATAGAGGATTTTTGTGGCAGCGAGTGAACCAAATCATTGCATGCTGTTGAGCGCCTGACACAAAAACACTCAATAGATGTGAGTTATAATGATCATCATGAGGTACAGGACATGCCCATGGAGGACAAGAGGAATTAATGTATTATGTGATTCTACTTAATGACAAAATGTGTGACAGTTTGTGTTTTTAAAATCTTCAGAAACAGTTCTAAAAGGGTCAGAAACTTAATTCCAAGTGGAAGCTAATAATCACATTGCCCTGTTGCTGATATTCAAACCCAACTTGGTAATTGCAGCATAAGAGGAAAAAGAAGTCTATGCTTTAAAGTGTTCTTTAAAGTTGTAAGAATGAAACTTGTCATAAATTAATTCCAGCATTTCAGGTTAGAATAAATTTCATATGATCATAACTTTGCATCTTTTCATTATTAATAAGATCACGGGACTCTTTCAACCCACCCTGCATTCAGCTTGATCTTTTTCTCATCTGTGGCACATGTCTCTCCATATTTTGATGGAGTGGCTTTTCAGAAATCATTTGTAATTTCCCCCAAATTAATGCATTTTATGAAAATAAATGACATAGCGATTCTTTGAAAATTCCAAGGCCACAAATGGTTTCCCTTTAATCTTTTGTTTCCAATCACTGGGTGATCAAAGATGTTTTATTTAAAACGGGTCATTTAATACATTGAACAAGGAGGTGCAATTTACATTGTCTGTGGCAGTGACTTATGTTTATATTTAAAAGAATTAAATAAATGCACCAATGAATATAATGTAAAGCTTTTGTACTTTAGTCTTTCTTAGCAACTCCTACCACTTTATGGAATTTTCCTTACTTCTTTTTTTATAAATACAAAAAGAAGGGAAATGACTATCTAAGGAAAGATCTTTTGGCTTCCTAAGGTCTACATCCTATTTCTGAAGAAAATGCTGCTACTCTTCTCTTTCCCAGCTCTTCTCCCTTAACTTTCGTCTGCTCCTTTACATTTTCCTCTTCTCCATTGGTCTAACTATTCCCAACTCCAAACCTTAGAATATCAGGAAGAGAGTGAGAGTCTGATCATGACCACTCAATGGGTGTTAGTGTGTCAGTCAATTGAGGGAGGGGGTTTTTGAACTGCTTCATAGTGACAGAGACCAAACTTCTCTATAGCTGATATTCATTGTCCAGGAAAAAAAAATACAAATATAATTTACAATTAACATAGAGGTGAACTTCTGTATCTGCAGTCTACCAACCTCAGATTGAAAACACACACACACACAAATTTGGATCTGTATTAAAGATGTGTAGATCTCTAGTTCTTGTTCTTATTTCCAAAATAACAGCCACAACCACTATCGATCTAGCATTTGAATTGTATTAGGTATGATAATTAACTTATAGAGTTTCCTTAAGTGTATGGGAGAATTGTGTAAGTTTTGTGCAAATATATTACACCTTTTTATACACCAGTTTGAGCATCCTTGGATTTTGGTATCCATGTCCTGGGAGTCAGTCTTCCTCAGACATCAAATGATCAGTGTACACACACACACACACACACACACACACATTTTACTTTCATCTTGCATAGGCTTTCTTTTTAAACATATCACTAAGCAATGGTTTACTGTTGCTTTTATCTTTGAATATTTTTTTCAATATTTTCTATTTGAAATGTAAAATAATAATAATAAAAATAACAATATGTATAGTCTATTGATGTAAGACTGGGGAAAATAACCAAAATTTTAGAAACATGCCACAATGTTCAGAGAGTTCCTGAGAAATAATCGTCCAAGAATAAATATCTCTGACTCAAAAAAAAAAACTGTAAGTGGCAAAAGAAGACCATTTTTTAAAAAATTAAACATTCTTTATTTTGAGAGTCTTGCAACAGATGTTTGCATTCTTGTTTTTAGTCTGCTTCCAACACCGGAACATCAACAAAGTCTAGAGAGACTTCGCAAGACTACTCTTTGTTTTTTTTGTAGGATAGTTCCATTCCAAAACGTCCTCAGCCATCAGGAAAACAGAATAGATTGGAATGTTCTGGCACTGCCTTATTCTTCAATTCTGGTCATACTCATATTCAATTTCTTTTCTTTGGGTTTAATTTAGCCTAGTGTGCATTCGAATGCTTCTATGTGCTTTCTCACAGACACATAAGTAGCCACAAATATGCTAAACTAATACTGATCATTTATCTATAAAATATACTGACAGGATTCCCAGTATAAGAACACAGAGTCTACATCCAAAAAGAAAGAAACCCACAGTTTCAAAGGTGCCCAAACATCAACCCCTCTAATAAAATAACCCATTTCTGGAGAGAAAGAAAAATTCTAAAAATAATCCTCTATTTTGAATTAAGATGACAATTATTATGTTCCCAATGAGCTGCTGTGCACTTCATTAAATATTCAGTATTACTTGGATACACTGTTCGAAAGTACTTCTTCTAAAATTGTGTACTCTCTCAGTAAATCCATTGTTAACTTGCAATAAATAAATTAATGAGATTTTATTGTATATCCACCTGTGGTCTCTATGATGATATTGGAGTTAACACATACCAGGAATGAAATGGTTAAGTGCCACAGGAAATTAAAATAATAACTAACACCAGGTGGGAAATACAGCATGATCAAATTGCTTGAGTCATATAATCTTTTTAAAGTTATTCTCAACTTGAAAGGGCTTAGTCCATTGTGGGTGTTCAGTAAATATTTATTGGATAAAGCAATGTCATTTTTATCAAAAAGTCAGGGGGTTTCTTATTATCATGAGGCCACTTAGGGAGAGATGGTCTCAGAGGAAAGCTACATAGAAGAAAGAGAGAAGATCTTCAGTTAATAACTATGGTTAATGTTGGGAAAAAATATATATATATAGAGAGAGGGGGTGGTGGTTCCTTCAGCTTTTGGAAATTTCAAATAAAGAAGAGTTTTCGGCATATGCCATATGGAGATCCCGCCTTAAGACAAAAGGTTGAACAATTGTAGAGAATGAACCTAAGTTTTCTAAAATTATGTAATAAACAACAGTGCCTTGATCTGTGCTGGGTACATGATTTTAAACCATTATTATACATTTTATATATATATATATATATATATATATATATATATATATATACATATATATATGTATATATATATTTGATAGTAATTATCATAACAAAGATATTTGTCAAATTGTGCAAAAACACAACACAAGCTTGCAGTGGATTCTAAAAAGACAACAACTGAGATATTTCACGTGCTTGCATTTTAGCTAAGACCCACCAGTGATTTATAGAACAATTAGGATTTTTGCCAGCTATTTTCATATGAACTTGAAGAAAGCAATGTCTATAATTTGCAGTTTAGCATCTATATAATTATCCTTAAGGTGATCGTTTAGTAAACTGTTCTTTTTCAATAATGTGAGCTCTTCCCATTTCAAATATTTTTGTCATTGTAATTTAGATTCCAGTTAAAGAACATCTTTCGTATTCTTTTTGATAGCCATCTAAATAAGATTTACACCAACTGATAATTTCAGGAACATATTGGTACTTAGATTATTTAGTTCACATACAGAGGCAGTGGAATATAATGCTTACAATTATGGATTCCAGAACGAGTCCAAAGCCTGGCTCTGCAATTTTCAAGCTGAATACTTTTGAGAACTTAGTCTATTACCCTCATGTTATTGCCTCAGTAAAATGGACAAAATAAATTATCAGATATCACAGTGTTGGTATGGACGTTAAGTGAGTTACTACACTAACTTAAACCCTCTTCCAAACTTCCATTAAGTAACCCACTTAATGGGAGTTTGGGAGAGGGTTTGGCACATGACTGTTAGGTGAATGTTAATTCTTTTTTTTTTTATTATTGGTTGTTCAAAACATTGTAGTTTTAGTTTTTATTATAGAATGAACGTACAGAATTGTGTGTCAGTATGGTATAGCCCTGCTGGTGGTATGCATGAGTCTGATATCAGTCAGAAAATAGTTGCAGCATGAGTAGAAAGGTTTCCATTTTTTAAAGAGGCCTGATGAAATCAAGCTACACCTAATGCATGTCAAGGGATAAGTAAAAAATATACCTAGTCATAAGTTTAAAAAAATGCCACTTTTAACTCTATTTCAAATAAATTCCCTGATTTGAACTACACTTTTGATATATCAGTATATATTCAATACTTCAGGTTGGAAGTAATGGCACCGTAACACCTTGGTCACTGGTAATCCTCAACAGAAAGAATATTTGAAGCCCTCTATGAGCAACACACATTTCACCTGACTGTACATGGTCATGGAGATAAAAGTCTCACTGCCATCTTTAGGAATCTTGTAGATTCACATAAACTTTCAATCAGACAAAACTTAAAACTCTCATTCAACTAACTCACTTTAAAGACAGGAAAACAGAGATTTGGAGAGAAAAATAAAAATGGCTGGTGCAAAGTCACCCAGGGTGTTAACACAGAAATAAGAACATAAAGAAGCCAGAGGATTCAGAGGTACTTTGCTGAATCCTCACATAGCCATTTAATTATTCTCTCATATAGTTTTTACTGTTAAAAATACTTCAACAGCAAACTCAATATATATAGATTATTAAACATTGTATTGGCTTTTATTCATGTAGTCAGAAAAGTGAAGTTTTAATTCAATGACTGTTCTTATTCACATTAATAATGGAATGGATTTTAGGTTTGAGCATATACCTTGATTTTAGTGATACAATTTTTGTTAAGCTCGTGTTATTAACATTTGCAAATATGATTCATTCGATTAACTATAAAAATAATAGATGTTTACTTTTTAATCCAGTTAAACCAATACATAAATGTCAGCAGGAAGTTCCTATCACACTGAATTAGGTTTGTGCATTAATCTTAGTTAGTTTGGCTTTATATAGTGTACTGGACATGATCATTTGGAAAAATAAAAACAAATGCTTACATTTGAACTGTGACTTCTGCTTTATAAAAACACACACAATTAAGGATGTAATTGTGCAATTTTTCAGCTGCACTTACCTATCCATCTGTCTAGATTTCACATTAAACTCATTTTTCTCCATATTTGGAGTTATTTTTTAATCCAGATTGCTTCTTACTAATTGTACAAAGTAAACCTTGGTTTCAGGTTCAGGCAGTTTATGTGTTTAGCTTATGTGTTTAGAAACATATATGCCCTATTGTACAGGACAATAGTATGTCACTCTCATTTACCATTATCAATTCTTATGTTTCCTCACACAGGAGAACAAAGTGAGAAAAAAATACAATTCAGCATTTGACATCCATTAAGGATCATTAGCCTGGATCACATAAATGCATGTCCTAGAGATCATGTTACTGGCCATACAGCCTCCAGGTTTGAAGTCCACATCTTCAACACTGAAGTCTAAAAAGTGCATCCAAATGGTGTTTAAGGTTAGACTGTACTTATTCCTCCTTTTTACATTTGGATGCTCACACCAAAACACTAGTTAGTTTTGCTTCTTTTCAGACTCTCTGAAGAAGCAGAACTTGCTGCTGAGATTTTCTCACACAATTCCCATGATTTTGAGAAATATCTTCCTTTTGAGTTTAACTAGATAGAAAAAGAAAAAAAAATCACCGTGTTAAAGTTATCAGTGTTCTGGATTCCTAGCTGACCTCTTCTTCATTTCTCTCTTGTCCCAGACAATGTTCAAAGTGACTTAGAAGAGAGAGATTTTTACTTTGACATGTTCCTCCTGTGAGAAAAACCAATCAGACTCAGAATCAAGGTCAGGATTCTTTTTGGCTTCTCCATAAGTATGTGGTCATGATTGTCAAAACTGAACTACTTTGCCACTGCGGTACTTTCCTATAAATTAACATATTCTATAAAGATATGTACAGTGACAATCCTTCTTCTGAGCTCTTTAAGGTATAGCTGTTATTAAATATCATTAAAAAAATCTGTGACAAGTTAAATTTAACAATGTTTATTTGAAAAAGGAAAGCATTCTACACAAAAAAAATAGAGTAAAGGTTAACAGAATAATGTAGTAGTAAAACTATTAGGAAATGAGTATATTTTTAGAGGAACAAAGTGACACAGTGAAAAAATCAAGAATTCTCCCATTTGTTTAGTATGTGACTTAGCCAAGCCTACAATTAGAATTAGAATCTTTCTAATCTCCAGTCTTTCCATTTGTACCCTGTGTTTCAGATTTGCGTCAAGAATTAAATTGTGTGGTGCTGGGGGTGGGATTGTGCATGCATATGTTATGTTTAAGGATCAGGGACATACATTAGAGAAGTATTTTACAATAGAATAAATATATAGTTATTTTCATAATAGATTTATACCACCTTGAATAAATCATTGTTTCAAATTAGGCATAACCCCAATACTATATCTTATTATAAATAAAAATAGATGATAGATCCTACCTTTGTTTATAGAATAGCTTTCCAAATTGTCACTCTCTTTAACTTCTTTAGTAATGAATAAATAAAATGCTAATAATATTGATCTTTAAGAAAAAAAAAGAAACAAAGGAAAAAAGAAAAGGATCCTAACACCTGAGGGCATTCTAGACCCAAGTTGTTTCTGAATGTTCCACTTCCCCACATGTACAGGTCATAGTTATCCCCAAAGAAAAGGAAGTGATGTAGAAGTTACCTGATTGGCTGACTTGGCATTTGCTTTCTATGGGCGAGATGTGATCAGTCAGTAGCTGGTGCTCACTGAAGTTCTCCTGCTGACCTTGACTACTACTCAGCCACCAGGTACAGATCCTGCTCATAGGACAGTTTGCAGTTTGTTTACATAATAACAGCTTATAGTTTGCTACATACAGAGGCAACTTTGGGCCAAAGTTTATAAAACAAGGAGAGAAACAGACTTATGTCGAAGTTGTAAATTTAACAACATACATATTTAGATATTTAGGAATTGTGTTGCCCCAATTTTCAAAACCACTTCCTCAAATCTCCATTTCACTTGGTTAGAATATGTATGGCTATAGAATGGACTGGCAAGGGATATTGTGTTCTTGAATTTATAGTATGATGTTCTAGTAATTCTGAAACATTAATTATCTATAGAGAGGATTCTGGTTTGCAGTTTGATGTAAGAAAAGCTTGAAATTCAATCTCTTAGCATCATAACAAGAAAAAGTAGAAGATCTATCAAAAAACAGCATAAAGAGGAGCTCACAGGGAAACCTACCCTCTGAAGACTGGCATGAAAGTTTATAGCTCACACCTGTAATCCCAGTGACTGTGGAGGCTGAGGCAGGAAGATCATGAGTTCAAAGCCACCCTCAGCAAAATTGAGGAGCTAAGCAACTCAGTGAGAACCTGTCTCTAAGTAAAACACAAAATAGGGATAGGGATAGGGATGTGGCTTAGTGGTCAAGTGCCCCTAAGTTCAATCCCTGGTACCAAAAAAAAAAAAAAAGGAGGCTCACAAAAATACAGGGACTCACAGTTTTCCAAGGGCAAAAATAATGTTGGAAACATGAGTTGGAGAAAACAACTGAACTGTAACCTTCTCATTAATGAAAGAGTCTAAACAAGCTTAAGAAATCACAATCCCCGAGAGCAGCCTTCTGTCCAGGAACCAAACTATTTCTAAGAGTAAAGATGAGAGAAAAAATTTCCTCCTGCTTCAGGCAGCCTGAGGAGAAAAGTAACCACATTATAATAATATGTCCAGAGCCTTCTGTTTCCCTTAACAAAGGCTTGCCTTAGGAGAAACTATTTTCCCTGAGCCTAATGGACATGGGTTTTATCAGTATTTAAATAATCTGTGGAAATGGAAGAAATGGAAATAAAATAGCAGCACCCTTCAGCCTTCCTGTGTCAGCCAATCCATGGTGTCATAAAATACCATAGATGAAGAAGCTTAAAACAGCAGAAATTTAGTTTCTCACAGTTCAGGATGACAGAAATCCACCATCAGGGTGCCACCTGGTGGGGCTCTAGAGAGGGTCCTCTTCCTGACTTGCAGACATCCACTTTCACACTTTGTTCTTACATAGCAAGGTGTGCAGCATGTCTACTGATAAGGGCGCTAATACTATCATGAAGGCCCCATCCACATGGCCTCATCGGTGTCTAATATCTCCCAAAGGTCCTATCTTTATACATCATCACCTTGTGGGAAAGGGTTTCAGCATACAATTTTCAGAGACTCCGTTGGGTTGATAGTAGAATGGAGAAACCTGGAATATAAAAGTCACAGCCTGGGAACAGAGCCAATCATATTCTAAAATGTTATGTCTCCTTATACTCTTACCACCACAGCAGCAGGGCTCCTGTTTAATAATACAGATGAAAGAACAGCATATCTCAGATGTTATTTAGCAGAGAGACTTCAGGGGAAGGCAAAGACAACAAGGGAGATGCAAGGAAAGATGTTAGAGGAAGTTCTGTGCTCTGACATCTACAGCGAGAGCAAATAGTAAACACAGCTAGCATCTAGCCAGATTAACACATAACTTCCCACTAAAGACCTATTTACCTCAGTTTATTTTTACTTGATACATCAGCTTTCAAATAAATTTTTTTTAAAAATACCTACAAGGCATGGTAAAAGGGAAAAAAAATGCAGACTGAAGAGGCAAAGCAAACCAGAACTAGACTCAGATATAAATGTTGGATTTATCAGACTCAGACTCAGACAAGCAAGTGTGATGACCATGCAAGGCCCTTTACAGGAAAGAGTAGACACATGAGAGAACAAATGGGTAATGTTTACAAAGAGATGGAGACTCTTAAAAAAATCCAAAGAAATGCTAGAAGTCAAAAACATATGGGAAGTATTTGATGGACTTATTGGTACATTGAACATGCCTGGAAAGAACCAGTGAGCTTCATTGATAGCCATGCAAACATTCCAACAGTAAAGCAAAGAAATATTAATTTAATACAACAATGAGAAGATGCAGAACATCCTAAAACTCTAGGAAAATCATAAATGTAGGTATAGTAGAAATACAGGAACAGAAGAATGAGGGAAAGGAATAGAAGAGGAATTCTCAAAAGAAATTTTAAAACATTTTGGACTAATTTGGGGCTGGGGTTATAGCTCAGTGGTTAAAGTGCTTGCCAAGCATGTGTGAGGCACTGGGTTTGATTCTCAACACTGCATATAAATAAATAAAATAAAGGTTCATTGACAACTAAAAAAGACATATATATATATATATATATATATATATATATATATATATATAAACATTTTGGACTAATTGAAACTGAAAATGCAATCTACCATAAAGTGTGGGATTCGATAAAAACTTTGCTGAAAGGAAACTTACAGCACCAAATTCAAATGTTGAAAAAAAAAAGAAAACTCTAAAATCAATAAGCTGATGATTTACCTTAGAAAACTAGAAAAAATAAGTGTAAATTTAATATAAAAAGGAGAAAAGAAACAATAAAAATTAGACCTGAAATTAATG
Source organism: Marmota monax (assembly GCF_021218885.2). Classification (NCBI taxonomy): domain Eukaryota; kingdom Metazoa; phylum Chordata; class Mammalia; order Rodentia; family Sciuridae; genus Marmota; species Marmota monax. The sequence continues at coordinate 3,007,918 of NW_026694501.1, read as the reverse complement.
AAACTGAAAATAGAAAATCAACAGAGAAATAAATGAAACCAAAAGCTGTTTCTTCCTCAACTTGGTAAAGAATGTGTAAGTAAAACCTACAGCTAGCATCATCTATAAAAACGGATGCTTTCCTATAAGATTGGGAACACTATAAAGCTTTCCTGTCTCACTATTCGTATTCCACATTTTAGTAGCAGTCCTAGACAATGCAATAAGATAAGAAAATGAAATAACAGGTATATGAATTAGGAAAAAAAATAAAACCCTCTTTGTTCACAGATAATGTAATTGTCTATGTAAAACATATAGCAATGTGTTCAAAAACAAGTCTAACATACAAAAATTGATTTCTTTTCCATATATCAGCAGTGAACAATTGGAATTTGAAATTTAAGATCACTATTTATAATAACACAAAAGTTGAAATATATAGCTGTAAATATAGCAAAGCATTATATCTATGTAGTGAAACCACAAAACTCTAATGAAAGAAATCAAGGATATGAATAAGTGGAAAGAAATCCCATATTCCTGGAAAGCAGTCAATGTGACTTAATTATTATTTTGTACCAAATTTAATTACAGATTCAATACAATTTAAATCAAAAGCCCAACAAGTTATTTTCTATTTATCAAACAATTGATTCTAAAGTTTATATGAAAAGACAAAAGACTTAGAATATTCAATAAAATTATGAAAAAGAATAAAGTCAAAGGGCTAACCCTTTCTGTCTTCAAGACTTATTATAAATAATCATAATCAGTAATCATAACAGTTTGGTGTCAGTAGAAGAATAGACAGAACCAATGAAAAGGGACAGATAAGTCCAAAGGCACAAAAAGGAAATAATATTTTCAGAGGAACATGGCTTGCCTTTCCAACAAATGTTGCAGGAACAACAGAACTTCCACATGCCAAAAATCAAATCTGGACATACACCTCATATTTTTCATAATAATTAGTTAAAAATGGGTGATAGACCTAAATATTAAAAAGCATAATTATACATTTAGAGAAGATAGCATAGGGGAAAATCTAGAAAAAATGGGATATAAAAAAAAGAAAGAAAAAAATGGGATATGTTGATAATTTTTCAGATCCGAACATAAAAAGCACATTTATGAAAGCAAATAATAATAATATGAACTTCATTCTTCATGAAAAATATCTTGGTGGGTACACGGAATTTAACCCAGAAGTGCTTAACTATTGAGTCACATTCTCTGTCCTTTTTTAAATTTTTATTTTCTTGCTAAGTTGCTTAGGGACTCACAAAGTTGTTGAGGTTGGCCTTAAACTTGCTATCCTCTTGTCTCAGCCTCCAGAGCCTCTGGGATTCCAGGCAGGCATGAGATATCATACTTGTCCATTAACATTTTTGATATCTGCTTGGCAGTACAATTCAAAAGGGAAAAAAATAAGCCAGAGATAGGACAAAAATATGTGAAAGATGTATAAAAAACTACAAAAATCTCTCAAAACTAAACAATTAGGAAATAAGCAACTCAATGTCAAAGTGGAAAAAAATCTGAATAGACACCTCATTAAAGATGAACAGATGGCAAATGAGAATATGAAAAGCTACTCAACATCATATGTTGTTTCAGAATTGCAAGTGGAAACAATGAGCTATCATTATACACCCAGTATAATGCTGAAGATTCATACAGGTGCAATACCAGATGCTGACAAGGATGTAGAGTGATAGGAACTCTCATTTATTGCTGATGGGAATTCAAAATGGTACCCATCATTTAATAATGCTGAACATAGACTTACCATACCACCCAGACATCACACTCCTTGATATTTATCTAAATGAGTTGAAATGTCCAAATGAATTTTATTTCCACATAGAAATTTATGTGTGAATGTTTATAGGAGCATTATTTAGAAATGCCAAAAATAGGAAGTAACCAAATTGTCTTTCAATGAGTGGATGGGTAAATAAGCTGTGGTACATCCATACAATGGAATATCACCTGGCAGTAAAAATAAATGAAATATCAAGCCACAGAGGGACATGAAGAAACCTTAAATGCAGGCTGCTAAACTAAAGTCTGTTTGTATAATTCTAACTGTATCACTTTTTGGAAAAGACAGAACAGAGTGAAAGCAAAATGATCAGTGTTTGCAGGTGGTTTAGGGGAGAAGGAATAAGTGAAGAGTAGGAGAACAGGGGACATTTAGGGTAGTGAAACTCTTGAATGGCAAATTGGCATATGCACATGATGAGATCATGTGTTTGTGAAAACCCACAGTACCAGGCAACACAGGAAGTGAACCAAAATATAAATCATGAACTTCAGTCAACAATAATGTATCCATATTAGCTGTACTATCAAATGTACTACATCAAGGCAAGATGTGAATAATAGAGGAACTATCTACAGATGGGAGAGGAGGAATTTTCTGTAATCTGCACTTGATTTTTCTGTAAGCTTAAAACCACTCTTTAAAGTCTTTTAATTTAAAAAATTAAATGCATACATTTAATAAAATACCATAACATGTAATTCTGAAAATCTTTATCTACAGAACTTGGGATATGTTTTGATACCAAGGTTGTATAGATTTGTGATGGGCAGCATGTTTATTAACATGTTAATTCAAGAACGACAGACAGTCATCAACTCTGTATATTCACAGCTGGGTTGTCATATGCAAATATAGAATATCGCCAACAACTCTTGCTGTTATTGTCTAGCTATTCATTTTTGAGGCTTAACAATGGCTTCATCTTCTATATTGTTCATATATATGTCACCAGATCCTCACACTCCATATAAATTCAAACTAGAACATCTGTGAGAAGCCTTAAATACCTCTCATGCCCCCATGGGAGTAAATATGACTCAGATATAAACAGACACTTTTTTTAATATCTAGAATCCCTATCAATTCCGTAGCAACTATAAATAACCATTAATTTACAACCCTAAAACTAGTTTCTTCGATTATGCTTCATATAATTATATATATTTTAAATGCAAATATTTGTTTATAAATATTATTCAAAGAACTAATAAGCTCTTTTAAATACCAAAATATCTCACTTTCTCTAATTATGATAATTTTATTGCTGGATAAATAGCATGTCACACTGTCTGCTCCTCCTTTATCCATTGTGGTGCGCTCAAATGGGAAATCTAAAAAATTAAAGTCTGTGGCAGATTTTCCCACTGCTTCTGTCTTTGAACATTGAATGCTAAGAAAATGCATGCTGTCTTCTGCAGTTACTGTACCTAATATCATTAAAACCACAAGTTCCTTTACATATCAAGGGATATTTATGATGGTTTAGGTAACATGTCCAATTTTATCTAATTTAATCTTCTGTGATGTGTCATCAAACCTGGTTAACATAAAACAAGTCCTATGTCCAGAAACCAATAACTTCATCCTTTAAAAGAATGAAATGTTTTTAAATTTAAAAAAAGGCTGGTAAGTGCCAACGTTGAGTAGAATGTGATCCTAAGTGGTGCCTTTGAATGGGGATCACAGATGTTGTAAATTCTAGAGCAGTGTGGAGAATGCTGGTACCTGTCCCCCAGGAGTCCCCAGCTCTAGTGACAGATAAAGAAATATTATCATAGAAGGCCTACTCCATGCTAATTCCTCTGATGAGTATACTGACATGCAAAGGTGTTTGGAACTAATACTAAATATCCATAATGTTCATGGGAATTGTGAAACATCCAACTCAAGACAACTTCACCTGAGGTGTTCCGTGATTGCTCCACCCTACCTCATGGTGGGGACACACTTCCACACACAAACCCATACCTTGACAAAATCTATTTCTGAATTTTAACTCAAATTTCCCTTCTTGTCTGAGGCCTTCCCTCATTGCCCTAACCCAAGAACCCCCCAGACAATCTCTAACACTCTCTTCTATTTAATCTCCTTCACCTATAACACAAGTTCAACTGTTGATTTCATCAACCCATGGATAGCTGGTTGAGTAAACTTGAATATTGTCAATTTACTATTGTTTGAAAGTCCCTGTTTTATATCAAAAACAAAAAACATTGATATCACTAAAAAAGCCAGACTAATATAAATTTTAGGATTTATTTCACTCACAATTTTCTTTTAAATGACTCACATATTATCAAATAATAACTGATGTTTCCCATAATTTTGTGATCAGAGGCAGTTTTCTCATGAAAGTTGCAATGCTTTAATGTGACATCAATGTAGTTGTCATTAGAGAAGGGTATTCTGTTTACATGTTAAAACATGATCTTGCCATAATAGACAATTATGCTAGAAAATTAAAAATGGATATTCTCCTTTCTGTTATCATATTCTCTATGGAAACTGTGCATGTTCAAGGCCATTGTATTTTTTTTTTCCTCTCTAGACCTGTTTGTACTGCAATGCACATGCCCTGACCCCATGGCATTGTCTGTTGAAGTTGGGACCTCAGACACAGTAAGAAATCAACTTTTGACAGAGTTTTACAATATCAATATCATATACATACTGGCATGTGAATACAAACACTTTCCAAAACAATATTTAGTGTGTGCCTATACTATGATACATCAATTTTAAAGCATAAGTTTTGAACTAGGAATGTAGATCGGTGGAAGAGCATGTATCTAGTGTAACAATGGCCCGGGGTTCAATTCTCAGAACCATAATAATAATAATAAAAATAGCAACTACAACAATAATAACAACAAAATAAAATAAAGGTAACAGAGAAAATATAGTGCCTGACTTGGTGGATCTCAGTAAACAGCGGTTGAATAAAATTGTTGAATATTGAACTCTGGGCCCATTATTTACAGGCACACATATTTAGGTAGGAGTTTGAATGTGCATGAATTATGGAGCTCGTCATACATGCATATGGCCTGAAGCCTGATGGACAGCATCTAAGAGAGAAGATGTCACAGCATATTAACTAAGCAGATGCTTATTAAGTCTCTTGGGTCAAGGCATTGGGGATATGGCTAAAAATAAGACAGACAAAACCTTCGCCCCCCCGGAACTAACACTCTAGAGGACACAACTTCTGCTTGAAAAGGTAAGAAGCATAAAATGTGAGATGGTGATGAACATTAGACAAAAAATGTAAAACGGGAACAGGATGAGGACCGCGGCTTTGGTTGGGTAGCAGGCAAGGAGGGACTCAGTAAGATAAGCATCAGGGAAAGGTGGATCTCAGACAAGGCAGCATATACAAAGGCCCTGAGGCAAAAGGACATCTGGTACATTGAGGAACAACTAGGAAACCAGTCTGAGGAGGGCAATAGGAGGAAGGAAGAGAGTGACAGGAGATAAGGAAGACCATAGCATTAACCGGGGGAAAATCCTACACAGCTTTAAGGGCATTGTTATAACCTCAGAGAGAAATTGGAAACTCTCTGGAGGATTATGAGCAAAGCAATCATGTGATCTGAGGTTTGAAGAGAACCTTGCACAGAGCAAAGGAATGATTATGTGGCAGTTTCAAGTTTCCATGTGACCTGACCTAACTTGGTATATGAAGTGTGGTGAGCAGAATAATGCCCTCCAAAGATGTCTAATACATCCTAATACCCCAAAGTGGTGGACATGCTTGGGTAAGGAGAAATTAAGGTTGAGGTGGGATCACTTTGTTGATCAGCTGACCTCAAGGGAGTTATGCACATACTGAGATAGACCTTATGCATGGTTAGCAAGGTGGGCCAAATGTCATGCCAAGGTTCCTTGTAAATGGAGAAGGAGGCAGCATCTCCACTGGATTGAGATTTGCCAGCTCTCAAGTAGGTGAAGGGGCTATAAGTTGAGGAACTGAGAAAAGCTGGGAAAGGTGATGAGACAGATTTTCCCTTAGAGCCTTCAGTAAGAGCACAGCTCTGCTCACCCTTCATTTTAGTCCAGTGAGATACACTTCCAACTCTGATCTTCGGGTGTGTAAAAGAATAAGTTTGTGTAGCTTTAAGCCACCAAGTTTGAAACAGTTTATTAGAACAGTTATAGGAAATAAATGCATGAGATATTTCAACAAACTTGGCTCAAGAAAACACCAGGAAGAGGTGGAGAAAGTGCTATAGATGTCCTGAATGGGCCTTCTACCTCTCCTTAGGTGCCAGCAGGTCATTGTGCCCCCCACATCTCTTCCACAGTATCTTGGTATTTCCCTTTAATAATTTGTTGCATCTGATAGTTTTATTTACTTTAAGAATTCTCTTTCAATACCGATTAGTGGAATCCTCTAAGCACATATAAGTGTGTGTGTATGTGTGCACACAGGTGTTGCATGTACCTTCCTATATAAACTCAAAGAGGATAAAGCCTGGAAAACACACGCTCCAACTGAGAAGGAGTGGAAGTTGAATGTGCAACTTCCATTTCCTATTTTAGAGACTTTCATTCCTAATTTAGATGCTTTCTTTTTTCCTTAGAAAGTGGTACATTCTTAGAAAGTGGTAGATTCACAATTTGTGCACACACCTATTTAAAGACATAAAAGTTATTTCTCAGCGTTACAACAGTGTGTGCACTCTTTTATCTCTAAGAACTAAATATGGATTCTGATTTTATTTTTATTCATGTTCAATATATACCAAAGATACTTTGCAGCCCCTACTACAGCTTGAAATGCTGGAATGTTTTTTTTCCTGCATGACCTATGCCTGGCCAGATGTTGGTGACAAGGTGGATTGTTTTGATTATGGAAGGTCAGATTTTTTTTTTTCTCTTGCTGTATCGCAAATAAAAATGAAGATAAATCAGCAGCATATAGACTCTCAAACTGTGTTTACTTTGTAAGTCAAAACTGACGAAAATTGGCAGTTTCACATGATTCAATCTACTAGGCTGTTGCAGAACAGAAACCTTGGAAGTCTATACTATGCTATTTTATGAAGCCATGTGCATGGCATGGGTGTGCGCACACTGACATAGTTCTATTGCATGGTTAGCAAGTGTGGAGCATTGGATTTGATCCCCACCATCAAAACTTACACACACACACACACATACACACACACACGCATGCACGCACAATGAAAACTCTGACATAGAACTATTATATGAAGAGAGACACTGTCACGTGTGCTCTCTGGTAATAGATCAATGAAGAGGTCTGTAAAGATGAGTGTGATTTAGGCAGCCAGCAGCAGCATAAGCAAAATGGAAAGAAAAACAAAAGCCACTGAAATGGGGCTTATCTATTTACTCAGCAGTTGATAAAGCCTGACAAGTTAATTAAGTCACTTTTATTAAGGTTGGAATACCATGTGATACTTCAGTGATAATGCACTTAACTGATGTCGACAATATTAAAAAAAAATGCTACTGAAATAATAGCAATTAAAAGTTTATACTCTAAAAACCATTTAAACCCAGTGACCTAAATTAATAAAGTGTTTTCTATAAGGTGATATTTAAAACACTGAACTGCCCTAGAAGGGTGACAGAAGATCAGGAATTGTTTCACACATTCAAAATACGAATGAGAATAAATATTTTATAATATAATACGAAGTTATCAATATTTAAAAGCCTTCCTTCTTTCCAAATTCTTAATGCAATTTATGTTTCGGAGATGATGATATCTGGTTGATACATTTCTTTTCAGGTATTTTATCAGATTAAGGGTGTATGTTTATTATCTCAAACCCATTTTTAACTAATTTCATTCTCAGGGTCAAAAACTTTCTGAAAATAACTGCTCTGGGATGTTCATTATTAATAGTGTTCCTCTCTCGTTAATAGTTTATGGTGAGCTTCTCAGAATATTATGAGACTGTAAAAATTCTATCCCAATAAATGTGTCTATAGCAATAAATTGAATATAAGTTATAGTCTATGAGTTTCACATTGATTTATGCCCGTCGTAACAAGTAGCTGCTCATGGTCTGTTCAAGCTAGCAGATGCAGCATATGGTTGACTATTTGTGGGTGCGTAAGATTCAGAAATGATCCTAATTTGGAGGAAACAAATATAAAATTAGATCTGAAAAATCACTTATAGAAACATTTATTATTCCATTTCTAAACTCAGTCTGAGCAAGAAACCTCTCAATGAATGTATTTCTCCGGGAACACTTGGACTTGCATAGGAAACGATAGCCAGTTTCATCGGCTCTGGAAGTGATTAGAGGTTAAAGTTCAGAGCCTGCAACTGAGGTTTGGAGTAGACATACACTTGGTGCATTTGTCCACCTAATAAAACCCTGATCTTATTTTCTCATTGCAATTCTGCTATACTTACTACCGAAATAGGCTTTTATATTAAAAAATGAAGAAAAATCTCCTTAAATTTTAATTATGAGAACTGCAGTATCCCATTCTTACACAATCTAAATCTCCTGCATGTAATAACTCACTTCCAAATATCAGCGTGAAACCCAAAAAGCTCAGTTAATGATCATCATACCTCCACATGTGCTAATATTGAAGACAACGCCAAGATGATGGATTATTCAACACCCAGGTTTTGAGTGGCATACACCCAGCCTTAGTGAGTTGCTTTGATACCATGTGTAGTCCCAGCTCTCAAATAGAAATGTGCATTAAAAATAACAGAAGCATTTTGAGCTCTAGCATTTGACCTCTTGGCATTTCCAAGTAATGAATTGAAATTTCTAGTCCTATGAAAAAGTGGAAATACTTGTCCTTTTAGCGATTTTGGGCATGAGTTTGCATTATGTGAACATATTAGTAGGGATAGGTATTGTGGGATCAATGATATAAAATATTTTAAATAGCTTCACATGGAGTATCTTTTTTCAGTACAGGTGTGTGATGCTAAAGCAGATAGCTTGTAAAGCACTTCACCCACAGGTGAGAAATGAGAAATTTTAAGGCCTATTGAACACAACATAATTTCACAGTGGGTCAGCACAAATTTACACAGTACAGTTGTTTCTATAATTAGAGTCCACCTGAAAAATTCACATCATTCTACACTCAACAATGTGCAGATACAGTTCAATCTGTGCACTTTGCTGATCTTATAATAATATGCAACTTATTGAAATGTAAAATAATACAAGTAAACTCCAAACTTAATTATCTTGAAAAATGTATCTTACCTTCTCTTCTTGCATTACAAACTTTCAGATTCCTACCATATTTAAAGATGCACACTGTCTTTAAAATTATATATACATGTTTTATTGCAATTTGATGACAAATAATTTCAAATGTAAAAAAATGAAACATCATTTAAATAACACACTAAGCTTTTAAATACTAAATTATGAGATAATTATAAACTTTATTATCAAATTTGGGGTTTTATTTGTTTTGTAAACTAGAATAAAAGAGTAATCTTTCTTCCTGGACAGGGCCAGTCTATGCCTTTCTAAAATTTCCTCAGTAACTTTCTGAGTAATGTAAAGTTATTGAATTATTATATTTCTTCAAAACTGTACCTGCATATCAAAAGAAAATGGAATAGTCCTTTTGCTTTAGTAAGTAATTAGTTGGGTGTTAAACAATGTTGATAATTCTTTGAGAAAAGCAAATTATTTTTATTTTTTAAAGATTTTTTTATTTGTCAATGTACCTTTATTTTATTTATTTATAGGCAGCTGAGAATCAAACCCAGTGCCTCACAATGCTAGGCAAGCGTTCTACCACTGAGCCACAACCCCAGCCCCAAGAAAGGCAAATTCTTTAGAAATAAAAGATGAAATGTCTCATTGTTAAATTTTTAAAAATCAAGATATGTGATAAAGGCTCCATATCTCACAAAATTATTGTATATCATATAATATAGCTCTAAATTTAGAAAACAAAATGTTTTGCGTGAAATAGCTCACCTGAATTTTTCCAATAGATTTCTTCAATATATACAATATTCACAGTTAAAACAAAAAAAAAAGGTTTAATGTGCTGTGTTTAGTATTTACTTCACAATAATTTGATGTTTTTGTTTGTATGTCCAACCTCTTTCTTCAGCCCCAGGTCCTTAAAAGATTTGCCCTTGGACCTTTATTGACCGATAGACTCTCCACATCTTTGCTCATCTTTATTCTGTGGAAGAAACCGTTAAACCTCCTCCCATTTGTCAGTAGGGTGTGATTCATGATGCAAACTAGAAATTTGCAGCAACGTATACATTAAGCCTTATAAATTCTACAAAGAATTGTTCTAATTTTATAAAATATATTATGTACATTTTTCAGAATAGAAACATGGAAAATTGGATCCTTTCTAATAATAAAACACAGAACTCTTTACTTGGGTAGGAAAGGGATTTGGGGGTTCAGGTGCCATAGGTCTGCCCCATAATGCCTTCCTTACCTCCGTAAGTGCGAGGCTGCATCTTCAAAGGTCTTGCATGATGTGATTTGGAAATTGTTTGTCCACCAAGAGTTTATGTTTTAGGTGTTGGGAAGTGATGTAGAATCTTAAGGCTGAGTGGGAGAGCTTTCAGTCAGTTGAAGGTGTGTCCTCAGAAGGGATGGTGGCACTCAGCCCTCTTCTGGCTTTCTGTGATGCTATGTGATCTTGTGCTCTAACAACACTCCTGCCATGATGCTGTCGGCCATTAGGTCCGCACCAGTGGCTACACCAATGTGGCTGCCTAATCATGGGCTTTCAATCCTCCAAAATGTGCCAAACTCCTTTTATTAATAAGTATCCTGCCTTGGACATTTTGTTATACTAATGAAAAAGGGAATAATGCAGGTGAGAATATAGGGACAAATACAGCCTCTACTCCAAGTCTTCTTCTGCCACCTTTGGCTAATAGATCTGAAGGATAACTGTAAACAAGGGATGCAGTCTTTCCAAGAAAACCTAACGTATCCCTTCTCTCTTCCCCAACTATACTTATTCATGAGATTAAATAATTTTTATCAGTTATTTTCTCTTTACTCTTCTCTTCATGCTTGCTTTTCCTTCCTCTCTTTCTCTCCCCTCAAGTTAGTACAGCTAACAAATATCCACATGATCACTGAACTTAGTGTCTAAAAGCATTTTCTCTAAATATATACATTCTCTATATATATATAATATATATATATATTATATATACATATATATGTATATGTATATATAATATCAGAAAATAAATGTGATGGCACTTACACAATTTTATACTGGGATTAAGTTTTATAGATCACAACATTATGAAATAGTAAAACACATGTCCATGACAAAAACATGATTCTAAACAATAAAGAGTGGCATTCAAAGCAGTGAACAGTGCCATTTTTCTACCCTTTAACCACAAAAGACATTGATAAAGCCACTATTAAACTGAATTTAATTAAAGTGCCAAAGCCTATTCTGGAACTGGTGTAACTTTTCAATCCATGAATGGATTTCCAATATCATCAAAGAGGAGTTGAGGACTTCACACACATGGGCCGTCTTGCAGAAGGCTTCAGAAAGGAAGGGGTAACCAATCAAAAGCTGAAGGTCCCTGGACCCCTGCACCCCGACTTCAAACTTACACAAACAGTTGAGGTGCTCAGAAAGGAATGTGTGGACACCATCTCTCTGTCAGCTACTTGAAGGAACAAAGACAACACGGGTTTCCATAGTGATACTTCTAAGTAATTTATTGAATAACTTAACATTTTCTTTTTTCCCAGTTTCCTTGCAAGTACTTTGAAACATCTCTTCTTGTTAACTTTCAAATTAACTTTTGCCAAACTAGAAACATCTCTATCAAAGTGGAAACCGGGCATTGGTGCATGCAGATTTAGTTTATAAATGATGTTGGAAATATATGAACAATTGGAATTGAAAAATCCCCATTTTATAATTTTCTCATATCTCTTCTGAAATAAGAAGTGATCCCGTGATGGTTCTATGCTTAGCAAGGATATGTTATGAAAGGTTAATTAAAATTTATTCTGCAGTTAGAAAATTTTAAGAAAGCATAACAGATTTGGTTAGTAATGGGAAAAAAATTATGAAAATTTTTTACCATTCGGAGAAACCAAACTTGGAATCTCAAATAAACAGATTTCTATATTATCAAAATAACCTTAGTCATTCTGATAACTAGAAGTCATCTTATATTTAGATACAAAAGACTGTTTAGAAGAGTTGTCTCTTAACTTATGATTAACACATGCAACAAGAAGTTAAAAGTTGTATGAAGCAGCCTTCTTCCTTCCCTCTAACAAATGCTTTTAAAGTGTATCCTTTCCTATTTTGCATTATGAAAGTTTAATTTTTCTGTGCGATCCAACTGAATCTTAGATTATGCAGGATCTTCATAAAATAAATTTATTTAACATTTCCTTTTGTTATTCTTATGCAATCATGAAACTATTGCAGATGCAAAAGGCCAAAAACACTTGCAGAGAAGACTATGCCTATAGGTTGCATTCTCATATGCAATATACTTATATCTATATGACATGTACGTATACCTATCGAAATCTGAGCTCTGTTACTTCCATGGATAATAGGAAAATCATATTTCTGAAGATATTTGTTTGGTAATACAAGTGACCCGCCCATGCCAAATCTCAGGGTGGGCCTAGATTCATGGATATTTTTTGTGTGCACCTGTGTGTAAAACTGATGCTGATGTAGGAAATTGACATCCACTTGCATAGAAAATGAAACTCTCCTCTGTCCAATTCCAAGCATGTAAGAAATGTAGCATGTTTCCATTTACCTTACTTCAAATATTGCCCATTTTTATGACTTACGTAAGTCAGAACTGTGGTTTGAAATGAACCCTCAGACTGTCTCAGTTTAAAATCAAGGAGTGTCTTGGAAAGAACTAGTCTTTGGCAAGAAGATTTCTGCCCTGATAGACCCTCACAGCCAGGTGCATCATAAGGTATTATTGTTGTTGTTGCTATCATTTCCTAAGGGACATCACTGTGAACAAATAATTTAAACCACACTGAACCCACCTGGAAAGAAGATAAAATAGCATGTTAGCCTCAGTTAACTAATCAATCAAATTAGCGGAAATAGAGAAACCCACACATATGAGCAGACACACCTTTTAAATTTTGTACATCAGATAACTCTTGAGCATCTACTAAAGCTAGGCAATTGTCTGTGCTCTGGGAAATCTGCATGTGAAGAGGGTCAATCTGTTCCAAGTTTAAAAGGATGGTATTCAAGTGAATCAAAGTTCATCAATACAGGAAGCATAAAAATAGAATTTAGTGTGCTCTTTTAACAAACTGTGAAGGCCTTACTTTCTTTTCATTCTATGTTCTAAATCCTAAAGAAATTATGAATCCTTCTCTTATGTTATCAGATTTGACTATTAGATTTTTTTTCTTTTGAATACTTAGACTTCCCTAACAGTAAGATTGCACTCCTCTGATGTGACCAACTCACGCTAGCTACAAGGATGTTTTGGTAAGTTTTTTAGTTTGCTCTCCATTCTGAAGCATGAAGGTTACTTTAATGTGTATATGGAACAGTTTTTGCACAATTTTGTGATTGATATTGCTAATATTTATGAAGGTAATAAAATTTAATTATTTCTATTTTGAAGGGAAAACTTTTTACTGTAATCCACCTTTAAAGTATATCTTTTTCTCTATAATGTATCGATGGTAATCTAAGAAAAATTGGGTCTTCAACCTTGCATACCAATTGATTTATACATACATTCTTGCTTTTTAAAAAATAGGCATCTCATACTCTAAAAACATGATAGACAATCTAGTAACAATTTAGCTCTTAAAACCGACTTCTCATAAAGAATGAAGTTAGATATTTCATTTACAAATGAACTTTGGATACCATTTATTTCCTCAGTAAGATGATAAAATCCTCTTAAATCTAAATCCTTTTGTATTGGGGAAAATATCCTACAGATTTAAATAGCATGTATCACTGCTATTTTTGTTCTATTAGTAATATTTAGACAGATTTGGTCCATTTAAATCTAAACAGGAAGAATATTAAGATAATTTAGTGGACAAAATACTTGTACAGCACAATCTCTTTTCCAGATAGTAGTGTATATGCACCTGTGTATACCTGTGTGTATGCAGGGAGAAGGGATTGGAGAGTTTATGAGAGGGGGTGGGGGGGGGAAGATGTTGAGACAGCAAGAGAGGGGGTGAATATTTTGCAGAAAATTAAGCAAGACAAAAAGAAATATGTAGTTACATTTCTTAGCAAGGGAAGTAACTTATTTTTAGAATGCAAGGTTCACAGAAGCTGAGTCTGGGGGCATTATTATTTATGTTCTCTGAGCCCTGGCTTTTTCTCTAAGTATACAGGCTAAAAGATGGGTCTTTGATAAGTAATATTTAAAATTGATTCTATTTTATTGTTGCACACAAGATCCTGCAAATTCCTTAATTCACTGTACAATCTAATTACAGCTTGATTTCTCAGTGGGGAAATATATTACCCTATCTTCTCAAGTTACTTTTTGATTATTATCTTCTGTGGCTACCTGCAGCACTGGATTACAGCCCAGCCATTTCTTTCTTTCTTTTTAGTCCTCTCTGCATTGAACCCTGAGTACTGCAGCCGATTTGATCATATAGCATTTTATATTGATTATGGAGACTGGCAAAGAGAATGTAACACTTGGGTCTGGATGCTGTAGATAACATTTCCCAGCATGTATTCCCAATAATGTGGGTTGAGTTGTTGTTAGTTATTAAAGTTTCAAGGAAGGTTTCATATTTAAAACTCATTGGGTGTAGAACCATATGATAATTAGAGAAAAGAAAAAAAACAGCAAGATTCTGCATCTGATCTTTTCCTGAAACATTTTTCACAGATAATTATCATCATCAAAAAATATATTTAAGCTCTATAGGTTCTGTGTTGAGTGCTGTTTAGAATTTTTTTTTGTGTGTGTGACAAATCCTCTGTGTTTTCCTAAGAATACTGGTAAATGATGATGTGGGTGATGGCAAAAGAAACACGACGGGGGGTCGCTGTCTCAGAGAGGAGACTGAGTCATTCTAAGCATAGGGGGAAAATAAGTGAACGATCATGATATTGCTTGTGTTTCTGCTGTCCCCCCCACACACACTTTTTTTTTTTTTAATTATCTCAGGGCATCTCCTTTCCACTACTGTCTCTGTTTTCTGGTCTCTCCTCTTCCTGCACCTCCCCTCTATAAACCCAGTCACACACTTCCAGGACCTCTGTACCCAGCAAGTCTTTGCAGAAATGGGCTTTTCAGCACAAGGTGCTAGTTGTTCCTGCTGGCTGCTCCCACTTCCTGCATCCTTTGCATCTGTCTTTGGATCCTCTCATGCTCTACTCACTTGGGAAGGCCAAGGTTTCGGCCAAGGGCAAAACTCACATAATCACAGCAGTGAAGCCATGGTCTAAGCCCCCAGTAAGAAGCCCTGAGATGGGTGTGGAGGACCTCTGTGGCCCCTGCCACCTGCAGACCGCCACCTGCTCCCTCTCTGGTGACTCCTCAATCCTGTGCCGGAATCAGCTGGGGTCATGGGCCACAGCGACTTCCTGGTTTCCAAGGTTTCCAATTACTCAAGGGTATCTTTATCATAAAGCTACTGTTTTCCTTTTTTAAATTAAATTTGCTACCTTTATTTTTTAAGTTAATGGCTGGTGATCAATGTGGCTGTGCTTTTGAGGAGCGCATTTTTTTTTCTTCTTAGTTAAAGATAGAAAACTAAATGTAGATCAATTTTATAGACTCTGGGTCACATAGATTTTAGATACGAATTTTAAAAATTAATCCTAATTGTGCAAAGCTGCTTTGCACAGATTTGAGCAATGAAATTTAGTTCTGAATACAGACTTTAACTTCACGAGATTCATCACATTTTTCCAGAATGAGAATCCTTGTTCTGACAGACTGAAACCTTTCATAGATGCTTTGAGGAAATTTTTAATTCATATTTTAATAAAAGGCTTTGGTTAAAAAAATTTTCAGAATTTCTGTATTAATCTCTTTGAAATGCATATAGAGACCAGAGTTCAAGTTTATTCTTCCCATTCTTTTGGCCAAAACTTTAAGGAGTACAGTATGTACTTTTTAAGATCTGAAATTTTATTGAATTTTTGACCAGAAATGTGAAAAACAGTCAATAGCTACACAATTAAAAGAAGCTACCAGGGAAAAAATAGAAAAAAAAACCTAAAGAGGTCCAAAGTTGATTGCATATCCCGATCCATCTAAGATCACAGGGGAGTTGAATATCAAATGAGTCAACTGGCTATTCTAACAAAAAGGGGGATGTTTTGGAAATGTTCGTCTTCTATTTATTAAAGTTCCCAACCATGTTGTATATCGCATGGGAAGCCCTGCTAAGTGTGACTTGGGTCTGAAGAATTGTTAAGGCCATAACTCTTTAGCTTTCTCTCTGAACGATATCTAAGGCTGCTTCTTATCTTATTCCACATACAAGTGGAAGCTTTTTGCTTTCTTTCAAAAAAAAGTATTTTCAATATTACAAATGTAGGTATGGAAAAACATCCTCTTCCCTCATAAGGACTTTCACAGACAACGTTTCATTGTATGCATTAAATCTGTGTTAAAACACAGTCACCCAATGTTAACTCAAAACTGCAGTGAGGCGACTTCAAGATTCGCCAGCCTACTTTCTTTTAATCAAAGACACCGGGATTTTTGAATTTCTGACTCCCAATGATTTCAAGTATTTTTTTTTCCCTTTCACTTTATTTTGATAAAGGACCTTCCCTTTCTATAGCTAGTACCATCAAAATGCATTGGTCTCCTCCACGCCCCAAACCAAAGAAGTAAACAATATTCATGTAGGGGGAATATAGCTTAAGCCATTCACAGAGTATACAAACATTTATGGTACAAAACCTGCAACATGAGTTTTTTGTTAAATTTTAACAGTGTTTTCTCAAATCTTCAAAGCTCGCCTTGATGGTTTGCTGAAGTAATTGAGCCACTCCTGGGTTGTTTTATATAGGACATCTTATCTTTCTTTCATTACCCAGGCTGTGGCTTCTTTTCTATTCCCATGAAATCCATGTACACACTTTAGAAGCCCTCCTGAACAAGCTCGCTTCTAAGTTTCACAGAGCCCTTAGCACAATTTGAATACGAAAGAGATACTGAATAAAAAGCTTTAATCTCTTGTCTGTTATGCTGCTTTCTTGCCGCTCTTCATCTCCTCCTCTTCCAAGGGCTTTTCTGTGTGAGTAAACTGCACACTTTTCTTTTTTAAGTGAAGTGTAATGTTCAAGAAGATGCATTCGGGAGCCTGAGACCCGGGAAGCAAGCTCCTGTAAATCTCCTCTGTCAAAATGTAGCTACATTTGTGGCTGCCTCGCCTTCTGTTTAAGGCTTTTGCAGGTAAAAGATTAGTAAAAGAGCTCTCCCTGAACAAAAATCATTCAATCAGCAGAATGTACAGGGAGTATCAAATGTGCCCTCCACCTCAAATACTGTGGGGCTCTCTCCTCTGATACCTCTTCCCCTTCGTGAGCTGGAACTGGTTGAAAGGGTTTTTCTGTTCTCTGGTCTCTTGTCAATTTGAATGCCAGGAAATGAGCCCCCTTTGTAAGATTAATTAATAGCAGGAGCGGATCGGCCGAGCCCAATCGCCACGCAACGGAGCTGTAATTGCTACTTTGTGGAAAGGAAAGAAAAAAAAAAAAAAGTTTGGGTTGCCATTTAAGAAGAGGGTTTAAGGAGAGTTCTTTGAACTGGAGGTCTCAGTGCACTGGATTAAGGCAAGAAGCAAGGAGGCCTTTGAAGTTTGCTAAGAGGTTTTGGAAGGGAAAAAAGTTGGGTGGCAAATGGGGGTTGGCAACATCAAAAGCACTCTCACGGCTCCTCACCTGCTTGGCTTGGAGGGGTCTGCAGGCTGCAAGGCAGCAGGGCAGGTCCAGCAGCCAGCTGGGATGGCGGTGGGTGGCTGTTTCCTTGGGCTGCTGACATACAGCCATACACCCATACACCGCTGCTGCCCTGAACCGGCCTCCTGATTTAGAGGTGCTTATTCTCAGAATCTGCTCTCAACAGCACAGGCAGGGTGAACACACACAGGGCAGAAATGCCTCCAGTGGATTCCTCTCCTTCTTGTCGCCACTCTTCCTTCATGCATCTTCAAAGATGTTTTAAAAAGTTTTCTCTGCTTGTCACTTAACAATCCTGTATTGATAAGAGGGAAAAAGGGGTGAGATTCTTACAGAAAATACATCCGTCCCCTGCCTGGAAATAAGAAATTAGCAGATGCCATTCCTTCTCAACAGGGGCAATATCGCCCCCAAGGGGGTGAAACTGATGCTTGGGGGTAGAGGGCGGTTGTGAAAAATCCTAGATCTTACAACCATTTATGGCTCTCTAAAGAACTAGAGTACAGCGAGGGTACACTGTCATAGAAAAGAAAATTAGGAAAAAAAAAAAAAAAAAAAAAAACTACTGACAAAGGTTCCTTAGGGGTGGTTGTAACAAAAATACAGTAAATAAACTCAGGATCACTGGTGGATACAGATTTTTAAAGCATAGCAAGAATTTCTTGCTATTTCATATGAATTGGCCAGAAGTTAACTGGAGCATATGCATTTTATTTTTGACTCCGTGTGGAATGTGTCTGAGCTCAATATCCTTTATACCTCCACATCTTATATTAGCTGTTTATCATTATTATTTTATTAACCTTTTCAGATTGATGGAATAAGACCCACAAACTTTCACTGAGAAACTTGAATAGGTATCAATTCAATTCTCACTATCAAAATGTGTCTATAAGCTCAGATTTTATAACTGAGTTTTTGGAAAATAATCAAATTAATTTGCATTTTTGTGTATTTTTTTTTTTACTATCTTGTGAAATATTGTAGGATCTAGACTTGGAACTTTTAAAATGACCCAGATGGGCTATATGTTTTACTAGTATAATTTTCACCATCCCTTCAAGCTTTGTTGCATACTTTTTCTGAGGCTAATATGGATAGGTATTAATTTCAAATAATAAGCAATAGTTAATAAGAGGAGTCATCGGAAAATTAAAATTACCTTGATATCTATTGGCTAATAGGGTTGTTTTAGAACTGTTAGGAATTAAAATTCAAGGGTTTTGTTTTCATTCCAAACTTTACTTCCAAGATAAATATATAAAGTTTTAATGTGACCAAATGTGTGCATATTTTTACGGACATAGTTTAATAATGAGAAAAATCTTGAGTTCCTGTGTTTTGAAACTATAACAATACTACTTCCCCCCCCCCATGTACTGACAAGGAATGTTTAAAAATCAGGAGCCAATACCAGTCTGGGCCCAAGAAACCAGTATTTCTCTAGACCTGCTCTGCAGCTGCACATCACCATTTAGAGTCTCTCTTCCTCAATGACCTGAGTAAATAAGTGCCAGAGGCTGGGATGAGAGAGAAAGATAGAGAGAGAGAGAGAGACCAAGATGTGTGGTAGTTGTGTCCTCTCTTTCCTCTTTTCCAATGCATTTGGAGTTCAGAAAGATAGTCCATACCTTGTCAGTCCCAGCAAAAAGGGCTGGTGACATTTCGGGACTTCCTTTTCGTTGACATCCAATACCAATTCACACAGCACAAGCAGGTTGGCCTAGCCTAGCATTCAGCCCACAGTGAGCAATCAATAAACACTGTTGACTGACCTCATGGGTGCACCCAACACTCAGCCTGTGGACTCTGCAGCCTCATTACAGAATCACCTTGGGGGACCTGCCATTTTGAAAGTTTTACAAATATTTTTAATACACTGACTGAGTGAATGAAGTAACAGGTCATTATGAGTCCATTGCCAGAATTCCCAGTCCCCAATCCTTCCAAACTTGCACGAACACATTCTTGTTTCCAGTGAATGCTCATGCCTAATGGTTCACCTTACTTAGAGAGATCTCTGCACTTTCTGTAGAATCAAAATTATGTACACATAGAAATATGTGCAATATAAATGACTTGAAACATGTTTGGTACAATATAGACTGTACCCTGGTCCACTAACTGTCAAAAAGTCACATATAATAACACTCATTAAGCAAAACAGGCATATATTCAATTACCTTCCTGCTGCCAATATAGGAAGTAAAATCGTTTCCTCTTTTATTATATCAAATATCTTGGTTTATGCCATGCATGTTAAAGTTTCCCACTCCTTGAGGCTTGGAACTGCAACATTTTTAGCTATCTGGAGGATTATAATTGCGTGCACACATCAATTATGGATTGGATTCAGCATTTTCAGATAACTTCCCAAATCACAAAGACCGCACAGTGGTCTCCAGGCATTTCCAGGCCAGTTTGATTACAGGTGTAGTACAGGCAGCCTTGTTAGTTCTCCGTGATGAGGGCTTCCTTTCCCTGCTGGGTTTCTGGGAGAGGCACTGACCATTGCTTTTCACTAACAATTTCTTCCTATTCCCCAGAGATGCCTTAATGAGCCCCTCGGACATGGCCAAAGGCAATCTTGTTCTCCGGCCCAGTGAGGTGAAAAGCCAAAGCTTAACTTCCCAGGCAAGCAATAATTAATAAGGTACCTTTGATTCATCTCAATTCATTAACAAAGTTACAAGTTTGGCGGCCTTAAGAACAGTTTTGCTCTGTTGTTTCATTTACAAGTATTGAATGAAACACCCCGTGCCAAGGTATGTTAAAAAAAATTAACTTACAACGAAAATAAATGAGTGTAGAATACTAATTGGGAGAAAGCAACTGACAGATACTGCAAAAGATTGATTTTAGGGAAAATGGAGAAATCTGTTTTCTGTTTATTTTAAGGACAGGAAATGAATACTGATTAGAAATGTATAGGCAGTTGCGTCGTGTAGCATTTGGTAATGTTTTCACTGGATGTTTGATTTGTCTCAGTTTTTCCCAGATTTCAGTTTGGATGCCAGTTATCAGAGTTAGTTTTTTTAGTCTAATAGTTTAGTTGGACTTCCTTGGCTACATGGCTCTTAAATTGTAAGCATTTGGCCACGCCTTCCTTTGGAAAAATAATTCAAGCAAAAATGTTGTGTTGCCACAGTATATTGCTACTCTAAGTGGGAAACATAAAGCTGAGATGAGGGGATTAGTTTTCTGTTGGCTTTTATTTTTCCTGAGAAAATGTGGTGAATTTTTTAAAAAAATATTACCCATTTGGATTTGCAGGAATCTTCAAGTGCTGTATTTTTATGTGTTTTCTGGATATGTTCTATCCATTTATTCATTCATCTGCCTATCCATCCATAGATATTTCACCTAAAGGAAAAGCAAAATTTAAAAAAAAATGCTGTTTTAAAAAGAGGATATTTCACAGAATGAATGAGTGTTATCAATCACTCTGGGTGCATCTTAAGCTGTCCACAGTTTCACCATCCCATCTAAGAGCAGGAGGGGGCTTCTTATTTGCATGTGTTGTATCCTGCCTTGCTAGGACCCTGCCTCCAACAGTGAGTAAGGTTACTGTGGAAAGGGCTGGCACAGAGGCTACATCAGAGTCAGCTTTGCTGGGACAGCCACGTGATAGCCCCTATGAAGAAATTTAGAGCATAGTATGCAACCTCTCCAGGAACTGCCCACAGAGTACATGGGCTGGTGTCAAACTATTCTAATCCTTCATAGAAATTTTGGAAATGCAGTAGTGAGGTTGTAGTGACATCTAAAGGCGGACGCTTAGACATGTGCTGTGCTCCTCAACAGCTTGCTGCTTTTCACAAATGCTTTTAATGATGGCTTCTAACAAATATCTCCTAAAATCTACACAAAGCAATTTTACTATGGATCTTCTCTTTTCTCAGTCTGTATCATCTGGAGCAGGAATTTCCTTGCCATCTGTGAATGTCTCTCTTGGGAACAGTATTCTCTCGCTTCTATCACTACTTGAAGATTGTTTTCTCCTCTGAAACTTTTAAAAATGTTTTGGCCACATGTGTAGAGGCCAAGCCAGGCTAAAGTACTTAAACCATTACATTGAAAGAGAGTTCCAATGTCCCTGTGCCAAGATTCTGCCTTGGGGGCAATTACACAGCTAGCTACCTCTGTAACTCTCCCCCTTCTATGTTGCTGGGGCTAACAGGAGGGTCCAGAGGCTGTATGAGTTCGCTCCAAAGGGTAAGCATTGGCCAAGCCACCTGCTGCTGTCATGAATAGGATAGGGCCACTCTGCCAATTGGCATATGGAAATACGCATTTTAATGTTGGGTGCCTACTTTGGAACTGTGTTTCTTTTCTTCATCTGGAACTAAAATGGCCTTTTCCTAAGACTTTCCCCATAGGATCAAAGATCTGTCTCTAACTGCGGGGACTTTATTTTTTACCTTGCCCTGGACCATCCCACAAAGAAGGCTGGATTTCTACCACCACCTCCGCAGCAGCCGCAGACATTGCAGTCACCTCCTCTTGATTCAGATGATCCCCTCAGGCTCTCTTCTGGAGATTAGCAAGTTTGAAATGCCTCATGCTTTGATTTGCTTTCAACCAGGTGCATCCCATTGGTGAATTTGGAAGAAGGCAAGAAAATTGGACCAAGTATACAAGGCCACAGGGTATTTGCATGCAGGTGATTCCCAGTCATAATGGAACCTGAATGTGTTTTCTTTGCTCTCCATTGAAGGGATGGGAGTTTTTCTTTTCCTTTCTCTTTCTTTTGCTTTTATTTTTAAATGGCCTTGATAAAAGACCTATAAAGTTGAATTGAATAGTTGGAAGATAATAACTGCAGTGGTAAAGGTCTCTGCATAGGTCTACCACCCTGCCCCTGGCAGTAATCCTGGCTTTGGGGATCTGAAATTTCCTAAAGATGTATTAGTGTCGTATACACATGTGCTCTTGTATGCTCATAATCCTTTTTCACCAGCTTCTTAGCTGCATGCTTTGTATTTAAATTTTCCTTCTGACCAAGTAAATCCCTTTGGATGAAGTGACAGGGTCTTTTCAGCACCCATAGCTGGTGACAGCTGGTGGAGCAACTCTGAAAGACTGCAAAGTGTTCCTTACTAGCTCTCTTCAAGACCAGTGCCAGCCACCAGCTGAGAGGTTGCTCACTGCTCCCTTTGGGCATCAGTCAGTTGAAGAGGCTCCCAGCAAATGCTAAAGAAGTATAATAGATATTAATATAAAAGACAATATCTGAGCTTCTGGCTTAACTGTGCCTTTAATTAGGTACTTATTTATTATATGCGAACATGGAACCTTTTCATTAATTCTGGTGCAACCCGTTATTACTACTGTATGAAGTGTATTCTGGCATCTGAAGTGCAAGGAAAATGACTTTGAAAGCAAGAATTGCCGATAACCTTTGGGAAAAAAAAATGGCTCAGAGGGCCAGATGCCTGCTGTTTCTCCTTCTTAAGTGAAGTTTCCTTGTGAATTTTTAACTTGTAATATATTCTGTTGTCTTAAATGAAAATTGAAAGATGTCTTTTTTGGGGGGAGGGGCTTCCTCTGGCAAGTTGCCATCCTTAGATTAAGTAATGAGGTAATGAGAAAGATTCAAACTAAGTAAGAAACTAGACTTTGAATTAATGTCGGCATTAGCAGTAAGCTGGACCCCATGTGGAATTATTTAGCTGAAATAGTTGCCTAACCAGATGCCATTTCTGTATTTTTGTGGAAAAGCAAAATAAAATAATACTTTCAGGAAAACAAAAGATATTAATCATTTCACAGCAACATTTTGTTGCTATTAGATTTTCTTTGTAAAGTTAGATTCCTAACATGCCTAATCACCCTACTAAAAATCAAACATTTGCTCACATATAAAACAAATCCGAAAGGTAAGCTTATATGCCATTTTTAACAATGCCTGGCTATAGATCTCCTTTCACATTCATATTCTCTCTCTCTCAATAATTTTTTACTTATTTTCTTCTTAATTTTCTGAAGCATGAAGAAGGAGTTGACAGAATGATTTCTCATTTCTATCTCTTCCTTGAAATGAGGATTTAAGAAAGGAAGTATTTGTTGCTATATATTGAATTCACATAGAGATTTGAAAGAATGTAGGCTTAATCAAATAGATGGCCAGAACTTTGAAAGTCATGCTTGAGACAAATAATTTCACAATGCAAAATTAACATCAGAGCTCACTGTTCTGACTGGTAACAGAAAAAAGAAAAAAAAATATATATATAAATGAAAACTTTTCCACACCCATAGAAAATGGTGGTGGTGGTGGGGGGGTGTTTGTTTCTTTCACATTTCCAGTGCTTTTTAAATTGACAGAAGTTTAATATTAAATGAATCTGACATTCTGGGACTATTTTATGAAACTTGAGTACTATATTTCATGTTATGATTCAGTATTACAAAAGCTGTTCCACTTGCAAATCTCAGTTAGAGAGAAGAAAATAAATAAAAAAAGGAAAGAGTCATCATATTTTACCTTAGGTTTTGGAGTCAGGAAAAAATGTATTAGCAGTTAAACAGTTTCTGTGGCTTAATGAAAAAGAATGGAGTTTGAAATACTGTATTTTCAGTTTTGTTGTTCTGCATTTAATATCCAAAATTTCCTTATATTTGCAACCCTAAGTGGGTTGAGGATGCAGTATGAGGTGGGGCAAAGAAATTGGAGGTGTTTATAATTATAAACATGTAATGGGGGAAGTCCCCCAAACAGACACGTTGAAAAACAGCAAATGATGTATTTTTCTGGAAGATGAAAAAAAATTGCTAAACTCAATAATCCTGTTAAGACAGAAGAATACTAACTAAGGTGTTGAAAGAATAAAATTTATCCTATGATCAATTAAAAGTAAGCAATATGCTTATAATAAAATTAGACTCTGAGTTTGTTGTTGTTTTTTAAACCAAATATACACATGGGCTTTCAAATATTCAAGTACCTTACCATTATGTTTTTGTACCTGATGAATTATTAATACAGGGCTCACCAGCTACTCCTGAGTTCCTATTAGTAAGTCGTGATTCTGTGTGTCACAAAGAAGGGTTGAAGGGGTTTCTCTTAAGACTGTAATGCACCCACGGATGGGCACATATCACGATCTGTCTCTTGATCTAAGTCATTGTGCATTGGGTAAATGATTTACAATGAGCTTTGTGTTTTTATGTGAGAAATTGCTCGTGTGTGTGTGTGTGTGTGTGTATTTTTGTTCTTTGAGGCATGCATGTGTACACGTTTTAATGGGCAGTTTCATATGCTGCATTTTTTTACACATCTTTACATCAAATATTCAAATACAGACACAGCACACACATATATGTACTGCATACCTGGATGTGTGGTGTCTGTTTACATTTTCTGTCATGTAGTCATTAAGCACACAACGTAGACTTAAAGGATGTCAAAACTGACAGCCTCGGCATGATTGATGATGCTGTGGTAGACTGATTCTTACCAGGTGTGCTGTGATGGGAATTCAAATTCTATTCAGAGCTCTTATTTGTGTTGGTGAAGTTTCGCTTTTCTCTAAGTTGTTTTGTGTGTGTGTGTGTGTGTAAACCAGGAAAAGCTTCTGAACTTGTAATCTTAAAACCTGGTTTAAGATGTTTTTGAATACTTTAAGGGAAAAAACGAATCATGATTGCCTTCCAAACGTGCATCGGATGCATGTCATCCATTTTTATTTCACTTACTCTTCAATATACACTTAAGTGTGTACTTATGTTATCCAGATAGATATTTCCAAGGTTTTAAAATCATTAGTGCTATTTTTGCTAGTCTGATGGATAAATAAATGCCCCACTTCTTCCTTTTACTGGACAGAAGTAATTCCTGTCTGTCTGAGTTCATGAAAATACTAAGCCAAATTTTTAAATAAAATCCTATTTAAATATTTCAAGTCAGCTACAATTTTTGAGGGGGATCATTTTGGGGGGCTTCTATGCATACAGCGCCTGGTCTCCAAACCCAATCTAGGATCTCAGATTGGCCCCTATTGGGCAATACCCATCAGTGCAAAAGAGTGGGAAATCTCAGATTTGTCTGCATTTTGTTCCTCCAAGCTTGTCATCATGGCTGACACTGTGTACCCAAGGCAATCCTGAACCAAGGCTGTCAATACCAGGAGGAAGCTCACTCATGTTCCACAATTGAATTCAGTCTCTTCTGATCAAAAAGAACTCTTCTTTCCTTTTGACCACCTAAGATAGAAATAACAGTACTAAAAGCGTGAATTCATGCTCTGCAGAATTCCACCAAATGGGATTCCCTGCCTCAGGATGTTGTCAAATGTAATCTGTCCTTAAACAGAGGGAAGGTGGAAATTTAAGTAATCGCTACAGTTGTGGGATGGGATCCTAACTTTACCCATGTCCTTATCCATCTTTCCAAAAAACACTGAATTCATTCATTCTTTGGCTAGAAATGGCCTGAAATGTGCAATAAACTATGTGTGCAATAAACTGTGTTTCTCAGCATATTTCTGAAGAAAATCCTAGCACAAAACAATTCACTCCAGGTCCTTAATCTTTGCCCTTTCCATTATCTTCAAGGTTTCAGGTAAGCATATGAATAAGCTGGTAGTTCATTCAAACTAAATGAAATGGAAGCTCACTGTGGAGATGCAGCATTTTTACTTGACAGTTGGCATAACTATTTGGTGGACACTGCTCTGTCCTGATGATCAGGTATTGAGAGATTCTCAGCAACTGTCACTGGCTACTTGGCATTACCTCTTAGATAAATGGCATGTATTCTACTACATACCACCTATTTGGAGGACTGTATGACCAATGGGAATTGCCTGGCCACACCCAGACTTCCCATTACTTGTTTCCTTTATTATATGTCTTGACTAAGACCTGATTATTCCTTAGTTCGACCCTACAATGTGATATGTAATGACCACGTACCTCAGCCCCATAATTCTACCCTTCCTTGCCTATTGTGTTTTTTTTTTTTTTTTGTCTTCCACACAATATTTTCACTTCAACCTTCGGCTCCAATATGTTCCTAAGAAGATGTGGCTAACTGCTATGTTTTTTTATTATTTTGGGATTAAGCAATTAGGCAATGGGTGGTAACCCAATTTGCCTGCCCTTAGTAGGGACCTGGGAAGTGGATAACATGCACATGCACATGCACATGGAGCAGTTTTTGGTCACTGCAGAGGATTCACAGATAGGGGACAGTGGATTCAATTGTTGGCTCCAGGGAAACATTGAGGACCAAAGAAAAATCATCCATGTGAACGGTGGGTAAAGCTCTTAACAGAAACATAAACAACCCAGTATACACAGATGGTCCTCAACTAAGAATGGCTCGATTTACTATTTTTTGACATTATGATGGTGGTGGCTAAGCATCCAGTTGAAAGCATATCTCAAGATTTTGATTTTGGATCTTTTCCTGGGCCAGTGATATGTAATTTTATGCTATCTTAAGATGCTAGGCAGTGAGAAGGAGATGCCTCTCCAGTCAGGAGCTGGACTAGGAACAACCGATATTTTGAGCCCTGTTGATTGCTCTCTTATCATGTTCAGTGAGGTAGTTGTGTCAAATGTATTTTTGACCAACAACATAATGCATTTTTGACTTATAATATTTTCAACTTATGATGGGTTCATCATTACAGTTAAGGAGAAACTATACATTACATCGGTAGATATTAAATTCCACAGTAAAGAAAAACACTGTATATTCTTAACAAAAAGTATAATTACAGGAAGTCTATCATGTGATCATTTTGAAGTGAAGAAAGGCCCTTAGTAATTACGAGTAGACAATAGATGTACAATGGAACCACACACATACACACACACACACACACACAAATAGTAATAACCTACATGTCTTGACCTTGCACTATAGATGTTGGAGGTTGGGTGCCAATTGATTAATTTTTATCTGGAACCTTCAAGAAATCCACCTAGAAGGGTGCCAAGGGAAGCTGTTCACAGGGGTCTTGTTGGAGGAATTAAGTCTATGAAACCGCCTGTGGGAGATGCAAAAGAAGCTGCTATCCATTGGGAGTTGCTGGCCTCCATACACTGAGGGACACCCGCCTTGAGAGTTCGCCCAGCCAGGCATTGCAGGAGCCCCTGCAGAGTATGCTGGAACCTGGGAGTTTGACCCTCCCTCCCTCCTGCAGCGTCTCGCTAGCGCCCCCTACTGACATAACATCATGGTGCTACCTGGCGAAAAAACAAACATTGAAAGGGCTTTGATCCATTTTTTAAAAAATATATTTTCTTTATCGGGTGTGGAAGAGGGAACTTGAAGTTGACAGGCGTTGAATAGTTCAAGCATCTCATCTACAGGCTGACTCCTCAGCGAATCTCTTTTCACTGTTTTCGGTTTTAGATTCCTCTTGTGGGTACTTATTAATAGGATAATAGAGTCCTATATCGATTATAGACAGGGTCCATTCTGAGAAACGTGTCATTATATGATTACATCCTTTTCAATTTATTTATTTGTAATGCTGATGATTGAAGCCAGGGCCTTTCACTTAGTAAGTAACCACTCCACCCTTGAACATACAGCAACCCCATGTCATCCTCTTGTGAATGTCAGAGTGTAGTTACACAAACCAAGATGGCTCTGATGTCACTGGACGATATGATCATATGGGACCATTGTAGTACTTTCAGTCCATATGGACTTAAGGGTCATCGTGCAGCACATGAATGTACTTGTGAGTCTTGATATCTCAGCTTTAAACCCTCAAGTTCCAAATTTTCAATTCTGCAAATATGTCAATGAAGTTGACACAGGTGCATTGAAATCTGTTTCAAATCATAACCTGAAAGCTTTATATCTTAATATGTATTTTCCAAACATTCTAATCATTCCTCTACTGCTTTTAGAACTCTAAAAGCATAGTATATATTTGAAAGTGACCAATGTATATTTGTTGCTTTGTTTTTTATGTGTATATATATATATATATGTGTGTGTGTGTGTGTGTGTGTGTGTGTGTGTGTGTGTTTTATGTGTCCTATATATAGGATGACAGATACAATGAGTTAAGTATCATCTACTAATACCTTAGTATTAAAAAAGGTGATTTATTCTACCATCCCCTTCTATCCCAATTCTTCCTAATTATGGTTGCAGTGACTTATAAACTTCTTTATTTTTCACATCATGTCTGTGCAGCATTTTGGTTGTTCATACCATCTAAGCTGAAAACTCCCAGCATCTCTGATCTTTGTTTCCCTTCTTCTCTCCCCACCAGCATACCCAGCTTTTCTCAGGTATGACGTCATTTTCCATTTCTACTATTATATTCTGTTTATTTACTATAATTGACCATATGTACTGTATGTAGTAGTTGCTCCTAAGAACCCAAATCCAAATGAACTGAATTTTTGATGTAATCATTGTATGTTATTTATTGGAGTGTTTTATTTATTGGGAGCATTTGAAAACATGACTGCATACATAGAAGCAGATAAGTAAACATTAACTAAGAATTGTGCATTTCTCGTGGCCTTATTATCCATATAATACATGGACTTTTAGAAATGTCAATGTTACAGTGAGTGATGGGATGGGGATATCTCAAATCTAATCCTAATGAAGTGATTTCAATACAATGCCATAAGTAAACTACTATTATCATTGTTTTCTTTTTTCTTAATAGATTTTGGATTCACCTTAGAGGTCCGTATTAGCTGTCTACAGAAAAGAAATGTATGTGCATTGGTATTAAGTCAAGCAATGTGGATATTCTCATGCTTTCCTCTAATTCTGCACCATTGTCTCTGTTTATAGAAATATACTCACATTTTTAGTTTTGGTTTATATTTTTAAGAAGATTGTGGTTTTCACATATTATTTTAAAAATCTTTTCATTTGAAATTATTTTTTATTTGATAAAAATTATAAAGATAGCACAGGAGGTTCACATATGGTATTTACCCAGATCCTTGAAAGTATGACTGTAACACACTTACAAAAATGAAGAATCAACATTGGTACAATAATAATAAGTAAACTATAGACTTTATTTAGTTTTCCGAAGTTTTTTCACTGATGTTCTTTTTCTGTTCTAGGATCCAATTCTGATTGCTTTCTGGAGTTATCTTTTATGGTGTAGAGGCCTATGGATCTTAAAAAATGGCGGGGGGTATATATGTGCCATCCTGGTGCCATTTAGTACATTTCTGACACTTGTAGAACACCATCATGGTCAACTCCTCTCCCATCCCTACACCCTGGCAACTAATAATATGTTAATAACCTCTATAGCCTGCTTTTATACAGTCTGGCTAATCATCTCTCAGAATGCCCTATAAATGGAACCATATAATACATAGTCATTAAGTCTGGTTTCCTTCATTTAATAAAATGTATTTGATATTTATCCTTGTCGTTGCATCAATCAGTTGTTTGTTCCTCTGTATTGTTGAGTATGATTCTGTCTTAAAGATGGGTGATGACATGGTTATGCACAAGTCTGTTAAAAACTTCTGACTTATTTCCCATTGTTTTGTTTATCAGGAGCAAAGCTACTTTTAACATCCAGGTAAAGGTTTTGGTGTGGATATAAGTTTTTAATTCATTTGGATAAGTGACTAGGACGAATAGTGTTGATAGTATGTCTAAGTTTATGAGAAGCCACCATGCTATTTTCCCAAGTGGCTTGGATGGCACTTGCATTCCT
This sequence comes from Marmota monax, assembly GCF_021218885.2. Taxonomy (NCBI): domain Eukaryota; kingdom Metazoa; phylum Chordata; class Mammalia; order Rodentia; family Sciuridae; genus Marmota; species Marmota monax. The sequence goes on along the minus strand of NW_026694501.1, from coordinate 2,977,534 downwards.
CCCAGCCTTGAGTGACAGATTTGGTGCTTTGCATGGGATGCCTCAGCTTGCTATTACTTCTGTAGAAATTACCTATTTTATTTTTCTAATGGGTGTGCAATGGTATTCAATTGCTGATTTAACTCCTCTTTCCTTAATGATTAATGATGCTGAATATCTTTTCATAAGCTTGTAGGCTGTCCACGTACCTTTTTTAGTGAAATGTCTGTTCAGAATCTTGAATTTTAAAAAATTGCTTTGTTGGTTTTAAACTTTAGGTATTCTTATCATCTTAGGAAAATAGTCCATTATTAAATTTGTGATTTATACATATCTCCTCAGTTTGTGAATTATCTATTTATTATCTTAACAGCATTTTTCACAGTAAAAGTTTTTAATTTGGATCAATTGGAATTTTTCACTTCTTTTTCTTTTTTGGTTTTATGATTTTTGTGTCAGGTCCAGGATGCATATTTTCCCCTATGTTATCTTTTAGAAATCTGCTATCTCCATGTTTATGTTTAAGTCTATGTCCATTTTGAACTAATTTCCATATAACATAGGAGGTATTTGTTGAGGTTAACTTTTTTGCAAATGTACATCCAGTGGTCCCATTGCCATCTGTTGAAAATATATTTCTCCATTGAAGAGTATTAGTATCTTTATAAAAAGTCAAACAGTTGGTTGTATTGGTTTGGATCCACTTAGGAACCCTGTATTCTAATACACCAATATATGTATCTATCAATATTTTCTTGAATACCATGTTGTAATGGTTGCAATATTTTTATGGTAAGTTTTCATATTAGTTGGAATGAACGTCTCAACTGTATTTTTTTTCAGAAATCCTTTTGATATTGTGATCCTTCTAATTCTCTCTATGTTAAAATCAAGTTGTAAAATATACAAGAAATCTTGTTCAGTTTTTTTACTATAATTCCATGGAAATTATACATTTCATTTCTATGAAGTGACAATATTATTAAGCCTCCCTTTCTATGAACATAGTATATATCTCCATTGATTTAGATCTTTATTTATTTCATCAATATATTATAGTTCTTATCATAAAGCTCTTGCATTTATTTTGTTAGATTTACCCAAGTGTTATAGTTTGAACCACAAATGTCACCCAAAGGCTCATATGCTGAAGGCTTGGTCACCAGCCTGCGGCATTTGTATTGGTGGAAGCTTTAAGAGGTGAGACTTCTTCATCAATAGATTAGGTCATTGGGGATATGCCTTTGATGGGTACATGAGGACTCTGTTCCTTTCTCCATATCTTTTGGTTACTGGCCTCCAAGAGGTAAGCAAATTTGATCTACCACCATCTCACCATGATTTTCTGCTGGACCACAAGTCCAAAAGCAATGGAGCCAGCTGGCTCTAGACTGAAACCTAAGAAATCATGGGACAAAATATATCATTTTTCATAGAAAATATGTTTTTGTGAGGTATTTTGTCACAATGGAATGTTGACAATGACTAAATAGTTCATTATATTTAGTTCATTTACAAATGATATTTGTATTGTATTTCAAATACCAATTTGTTTATTGCTGCCAAGTTCAGATTACCTGTGCTATAATGAAGCTTCATCAGGACAAAAGAGAAAACTTTTCCTTCTCTTATTCCAACACTGTGCTATCAGGTGTCGGAGAGAAATAATAGCCAAATACAGCAAGTGTAAGGGGCCAGATAGAGGAAGATGATGGGAACATGAGGTTAAGAGAATAATTCTAATAAATGGACCCACAATGCTGACCCCACCCCCCCACCCCCCTCCAGGAACCACCAACCGGAAATCCCTCCTCCGGCACTTCCCCAACCAATGTGAACTCTCCAGGAATCCCCGCGAGAACTCCAAAGTAGCGGGCCTAGGCGGACAGTAAAGTTCTAATATACAATTGAATCAATTCAGCATCATCTTAATGGCTTGCCTCTCAACCAATACTATTGGCAAAATGCCAGGGGCCATTCCGACTTGGCTGTGGCTCTCAGCACCTTCCTCTTCAGAATCTTTTGGGAACATTAATAAAATAAAATTTATGTTCTTACTCTAACCCTTTAGAATGTAATTAAATCCATCAGGGGAAAGAGAAGATCAGAGTATCCTGCTCTAGAATTTACATTATCCCCATGTTCTGGGACTCTCCCATGACCACTATCATTATAACAAAAAATATTTAGGAAATTAGCTCGATCTGTGAGATCAAAAGTTTACTTCTAAGACTTGACTTTTAACCCACATCCCAAATTTCAGTAAAACTTTCTTAACAACCTCTGTATGGAAACAAAATGTTTCCTTTACCATCCACAGAATATTTTAGTCCATTTGGAATTGTCACACTGTTCTTGGATGCACTTCATATGTGTCCCTAGTCATCTTGCAGCTGTAACACCGGGGTAAGCAATATTCCTGCCTTCCCTGAAAAGTAACCTTCTCACCACCATTTATTTCCCCAGTCCTCAGACAGTCTCAACTACTTCTGTAAGGCAGGAGTTTGTGTTAGTCTTCCTTCTGTTGGGAGTGCCTGGTAGGTTCATGGAAGAGAAGCTTGGAAGAATTACAAATATTTGCAATGTCTGCAGCTACACCTGGGCCTGAACTTTCACATTAGCTATACTCTGCCTTTAGGAATTCATAAAAACCTTTAGAAACATTTCCTTATGGAGTTAGTGTGCTCAGCCATGCCTGCCCCCAGGAAGCAATTGAATAAATCTTGCTTCTCCCTGCAGGTATCTGCCCACCCCCACATTTCTATTAGGTATTTGACCTTCAACCTCATTTTGTCAATACATTCAAGGAAAAAAAGTGTTAATTCAGATTTTATCCAGCTCTTTTTCTTATAAGTATGGGACATTTTCAGCTTTCCCATGTCTCCAAAATGAAACTGAAAATCCTATACTCTTCATATTCCTTTTAACTGTTTTTCATTTGAAATATCATGGACATATTTTCAGTAAAATACATTGATATTTAATTCAAGTTATTCAAGTAGCTGCACACTGTTCTGAATGTGCATAAAACCATAACTTATTTAAAATGTTAGTCTCAGACCTAATGATATTCAGGTCTTATTAGTTTGCTTGGTGTTAACCTTTGCTTCTTTTGGGGCTTATCGGTACATTTATTTCCTATATATGACTACAAATGCAAATGCACTGTTGCTGAACCCAGTCATAGTGAGCCAAGTCAATTGTGGCATGAAACATGTGGCAGGATTGGGAGACTCTGTCCTATTTGTCCAGCACCTAATACAGTCACCAACTCCAATGGTTTGGGACCCAAAAAATGGGAATGTCTCATGCCACAGTTGTGAAATACATGCAGTATATATGTCCAACCCATTCAGGATGTTAACCATTTATCCCATAGTGGTATATGTGATCTTCTTCAACCTATGACTTTCGACACATTATAGTGTATATATTTATCATACACAGATGCTCCTAATCTTATAACAAGGTTATATCCTGATAAACATATCAAATTGAAAATAAAATAATTTAGAAACCTATTTAAGCTGGACACACTGGCACACGCTGGTAATCCCAGTGGCTTGGGAGGCTGAGGCAGGAGGGCTGCGAGTCAAAGCCAGTCTCAGCAAAAGCAAGGCACTAAGCAACTTAGTGAGACCCTGTTGCTAAAGAAAATATAAAATAGGGCTGGGGACGTGGCTCACTGGTGGAGGGCCCCTGAGTTCAATCCCTGGTAACCCCCTAAAAAATGTATTTAAGATACCTAACCCACCCAACATCACAGCTTAGCAAAACAGTACTCTGTAGAATATCATTACCCTCATCATCGTGTGGTTGCAGCTCACTGCCCATGCACAATATGAGAGAATGTCTTACCACATATCACCAGCTTTGGAAAAAATGGGAATTTATAATTTCATGTATTACTTCTACTGACTGTATATCACATTTGCACCATAATAAAACCTTGACAAAATGTAAGTCAAACCATCCTAAATTAAGGATTGTCATTACACTACAACAAGGTTGAGTTGTGCCCCTCCCCCCGCAAAAAAATATATGCATTACAGTTGTCACCTCTGCTACCAGTGAATGGCTTTATTTGAAAGTAAACAGATATAATCAAATTAGGATGAACGGATGAGAATTGGTCCTCATCCACTGTGATTAGAGTCTTTATAAAGAGAAAGAATCTGTGTGAAGATATGGACACACAGGGATCAATTTTTGTGACCACAGAGACAGAGACTATAGTTCATGCTCCCATTACAATTTTTGATCGTTGGAGGCCCAGTCAACAGCTGTCACTCAAGATATAGATTTTCCTTTATAAAACATCATGGGGTATTGTCTGCCTTTGTCACTACTTGTTCACTGCAGCTCTGTTCTTGTATTCAAATATGCACATAAGGTGAGTCTGATCTCCTAGCAGAGGAACAGAATGGTGGCAATGGAAATAAGAGGTGATTTTTAAAGTGCCAACATGACCCACTGAGTACTCTAAATATTCACCTGCATTTCTCAACTGCACTGGGAAGCCACATGACTACTTCTGGCCAATGGGCTGAGAGCAAATGTTATTATACTTGTCAGCCGCAAATTAAAGTGTTTCTGAACTGGCAAGTTCCTCTTCTGCTATGGAAACAAGAGACCTTTTATTTTCAACATGAAGAAGCTAAGATGATCGGAACACTTTCAGTCTACACCAACATGAACACCAATACTTAAATAGAACTAGCAATCTAGGTTTAAAAAAGGTGGAAGATAAAGGATGGCATTTATGGGATGGTACAAGTAGAGCTAACCTAGTTGATCCTGCAAATAGATACCATGTGTAACCTTATTTACTGGGGAAAGGATGCAAAAGGATAACTTTATAAAGATGAAGACTGGCAAGCATTTGAATAACTAGTAAATTACTAAGTTTTAAAGATTAAGATTAAAAATGCTATGCGAGCCATCAGAAGCAAATGCTAATTTAGTGGGAGAATCAGGGCAGGCTTCTAGATTATCTTAGACATGATATGTCAGAGGCCAGAATTGCCTCAGTGGATTCAGTGAACATTAGCATCAAGGTCAGTCTCTGAACTTGCATTTTTATATGGGAAGAGTCTATTCATTTAAATAGTTTTGCTTAAACAGACATCAGAATTGACCTTTTGCAATTCTTAAAGATGACAGGAAATGGGGAGGAAATTGCTACTTGAAGAAACTTCCTAATAATTGTAAAAAATATTTCCTTTTCTTGAATTCAGATGATTTGTCTCAGGACCTCTCAGCTGACACTCGGATAGAATATTTCAACTTCATCAGTGAAACATCAAAGACATGAACAATAAACACATAGATCATAAGTACCTCTGATCTATCTACCAGGAAATTAAAATACTGTGCAGTTATTCTCTTGAAAAAAAAAAGCATTGTTGCTCATTTGTTACTTTTTTTACAAGTTGTCTAGAAGGATCACTATAGAGGCTTTACATTCGGCTTTAACAAATAGGCACTTTTAACTGGATCAAGTCCACAAAACTCCTCCAGTAATTTTTTTCTCCTATAGATAATTCTCATTTTTGTCATAATTGTCCTTCTAGAAGTGTTTATTTGCTAAACAAAGGAACTATCCTCTGAATAAAAGAAATTGGCAGGAAATGTTATTATTAACTGCCTGTTTCAGTTCATAACCTCCCCAGCTAGGATTTCTGAATACGTTTTATGTATACTTTCCATAATACCTTAAAAATATTAAATTGTCATTTTTTACACTTATATCCAAATTTAAAACAATTCATTTGATTGATACACACACACACACACACACATACACACACCATCAGATTTTGAATCTTATAGAACTAGTAGATTCAGAACTCATATAATCAGGATAAGCATGAAAAATTCTTGGATTTCCATTCAGACATTGCAGGCAATATTACACATGTGGCAGCCTGCATGTGGGACCAGGATGAAAGGCACTGTAGGTTGCATGCTACACAAACACACCTCACTGAGATAATGAGCACAGGCAGAAACCAAGTCCACTTTCTATTTATCATCCTTGTGTCCTTGTTAAACTGTGTCAGGTGAGACAAAAGGGTACCTGATTCTCACAGAAATCAACAATCTAGGTCATGGGTTCTCAAGTCTGGGTACTTGGAGAAGGGTAACCCTTTCTAATTTGTACAATGACTTGATGTACTTAAGGAGTAGCCTCTCCTATATCCTTGGGTCAGAGATTGCACATAGACATACAAACCCTGTCAGTCCTCAGATTGGAAGACTAGGGTTAGCTAATCTCAAATTGTAAAAAAAAAAAAAAAAAAAAAAAAAAAAAAAAAAAAAAATTTGAAAAGATCTATCATTATATGCATGATTCTGGAAAAGTAGACAAGAATAATAGATTTTAAAATGTGGCATATATACACAAAGAAATATTACTCAGCAATAAAAGAGAATAAAATCATGGCATTTTCAGGTAAATGTATGAAGTTAGAGAAGATAATGCTAAGTGAAGTCAGCCAATTCTCCCCAAAAAACAAATGTCAAATGTTTTCTCTGATATAACAAGGCTGATTCATAGTAGGGTAGGGAGGGATGGGAGGAATAGATTAACTCTAGATAGGGTAGAGGGCTGGGAGGGTAAGGGAGGGGGCAGGGGAATAGAAATGATGGTGGAATGTGATGGACATCATTGTCCAAAGTACATATGTATGAAGACACTAATTGGTGTGAATATGCTTTGTATACAACCAGATATATGAAAAATTTGTGCTCTATATGTATAATATGAATTGTAATACATTCCACTCTCATATATAAATTTAAAAAATTAATAAAAAAGAATAATGCAATGGAGAGTCATTCATGCTACATCAACTGGAGCAACTCTTTATACAGTATTTTTTTGTTTTTAATTTTGGTGCTACTTTCTAATGTTTGGAGAAATGTTTCAATGACCATAGAGAAGTAATTATCATTAGTTAGATCAGAGGTCGGCTGACTTTACCTCATGGGGTATATCTACTTTGTCCCCTGTTTTTGTAAATAAAGTTTTATTGAATCACAAAAGAAACTTTTATATATGCTCACTGTTTTTCCCCACAGTAACAGAGCCATGCAGTTGCAACAGATTATCTCACTTGCAAACATAAACATTTACTATCTGTGGGTTTTTTGTTTTGTTTTGTTTTTTGTACTGGGGATTGAACCCAGGGACAATAGACTACTGAGCCACATCCACAGCTCTATTTTGTATTTTATTTACAGGCAGGTCTCACTGAGTTGCTTAGTGCCTTGCTTTTGCTGCAGCTGGCTTTGAACTCGCCATCCTCTTGCCTCAGTATCCCAAGCCCGCTTACTATTTGGATTTTTATAGAACAAGTCTGCTGACACCTGGCTGGGATGATATTCAGGACAACAAAGTATTTTACTGCACAATCAGCCTCTGTACTATCCAACACGGCATTTATGATTTGAATTAAAAGGAGGTCAGTTGGGAATGTTTTTGGTAGAAAACAATAGAAACCCAGCTGTCAAAGGCTTGATTAATTGTGCAGGGAATTATCTTTTCTTAAGTAACATAAAGTCTTGAGGTAATAATTAAGGGCTGGGAGATTGCTTAAAGATGTCTGCCATGCAGCAGGGTCCTCCTTGATTTGCTTTATTTGGCTTCCATCCTCAGGGTCACAAAATGATTCTCGTGCATCCAATAATCACATCCACATTCCCAGATATGACAAAGGGCAAGTTTTTTTTTTTTCTGATAGGATTTTTACCAAGTTGGGAGTCAAAAGCTTCCATAATTGTTTTTTTTGCCTACACTTTTTTTTCAATGATGAATGATTTATTCATTTATACCACAATCAATTATTGGCTCTTCATCAAACCAAGCATGATACAAGACACTAAATGTATAATTATGAGTTAAATAAAAGTAGACCCATTAATAAGATTATAGTAAAAGATGAAGGCAGAAGTTTAACTAAATGATTACAATAAAATGCCATAAATTTTATGATATTAATGGATGGGATTTAATGAGAGAACATAGCAGGGCATCTAAACAATTAAGAAATAGTTTTCAGAGGAATTCAATTAAGAGGGAAAAAATGTACCAGGCACAGAAAAATCATGTGCTAAGTCTCCCAGGTAAGAAGATTATAGAATATTTGAAGATGGCATTTGGTGGCTGATGACTACAGTAAAGAACTTGTGTATGTCCTGGGAAATTGGTTATTCACTTAGATACAAAGCAAAGGGGAACATGGCTGATAGGGACCCGGTATGAGTTTAATAAGGAGGCATGCGAAGTTTCAAGTCCACACAGATCTATATGGACCAGAGGAGAAGTAGGTAGCTGCACATCAGCTTAGAAAGCCATGGTTAGTTGTGGAATGGAAGAATTCTGGGAGTCACCCAGATTTAGATAGGAATTAAAGCTGCAGTACTAAATTAACCTCACAGGAGGGGCTTATGAAATGAAGACAGGAGAGGACCTAAGACAGAGTCTGATGAACAATTAACTTGAAGCCAGGGATCTCTGGTAGATTGCCTGTCTTCTATTAGGGGAAAAAAATGCAATACTTATTCAATCTACAAAAGTAGACTCTATTGTAGTGAGGTCCATACAATTTTTACTCCTAATAAAGCTTAGGAACCAGTGATCTGAGGAAAATTATTGAGAAGGAGTTTAAAGGGAACCATTGGAGAAATTTAAGGAAAATAGATGGGGTGATTATTTCAAAAAGGAGAAGACTGGATGGTAGTCATCCATGCAACTGAATGTTTGAGTAAGAACACATTGGGAATGGTGGCACTGTCAGATTCAGGCATGTTGATGGAATCACTGGATCTCTGGTAAATGTGTGTTCAGGAGATCATGAGACATAAAGTGAAGTGAGGGTATGAAGCAGGAGGGCAGGAGGAGAATGAGTTCACAAGCATGGCTGAGCAAGGTAGACCAGATGTACAGAAATGGGTGCAAAGAATCCGTCTCACAAGATGGAGATACTTGGGTGCTAATAGGAGGAAATTGAGAGAAAGCAGCTCAGTGATATGGCTCAGCCTGATGAGTGTGGGATCCAGAGCTGATGTAGAATTGGCTTCTGAGTGTTGTGACAAACCAGGAGGAGGAAGGCAGGCTGGACCTCAGGCATTTGAAAGTGTGGTAGCAAAATTTTTCATGACTCTCTTCAATCAGATTAGCCAACAATTATTTTAAATTTTTTCGTCTCCCAAATTTTTGGACTCTTTTTGTATGTGATATTTATGATAAGGTTTGGTATCCAGGACTTCAATGGGACAGCTTTTTAAAATAAACTGAGTGGTTAAAAAAATTAAATGCTTTGGAACAAATTATGTGTCATGGAAATTATGTTTTTGGTTTGTTTCTTTGTTTCTGTGAAAGTCAAACAGAGGTCAAGATATTCTGAGTATTGCAATATGTGTTTTTTACTAATTCTCAAAATATTCCTGATCATCTATTTTGCCATAAAGAAAAGCACTTCTCGTTGCCAATCTCTGGCAGAGAACAGACACTCAGTGAACATGTTGAATGAGTAGAGGAACAAATCATCCTCATCCTGTCCAATTCTTCCTTTAAATGCATTTTGATTCTTGTTTTGGCAGAGTAGCTTCTACATGGACAAACTGGGAGCCACATGAATCATTAACTCCATTAAACTTCTACCATGGGTCAGGCTTTGCTAAGTCCTTCAACTTTAGGGGTCAATTTAAAATCATCTTCAACTCATCCCTTACTCTTAGCACCTGCATTAATGATTGCAAACTCAAACTAATTGTGCTTAAAATGCTCCTGGATTCCTGCCTTTCCTCTCTGCCCTCTCTGATACTTCCTTAGCCCTGGCTCACTTGACATTCTTTCCATCTTTTATACTTCTGTCAAAAGAAATTATCCTTAAAAAATATAAAAAGCTTTCACGTCACTGACCTGATTTTAAAATATTGATTATTCCTGATTAGTTTCAGAAAAGAATCCAGACTCCAGCTGGACCTGACTTACTCTGCCCTACTCATATACAATCCTCATTTCTCAACTCTCTCCCACCACACGTGCCCTGACCCCAACACCACTTTCTCATTGCTCTCTAGATCATTCCGGGTCCCATGTTTTCATCATCTTCTCATAAACATCTGCCTATCTTTTAAATTCCAGATTAAATGTCATCTCCTCAATAGACCTTCTTTCACATCTTCCAGCACCATTTCTCCATCCCTCTGTAATGACCCTCATTAGGACATACACTTATTTGCCTGTGCAAATGAATCCAGTTTCTTCTTTGATTCAGGGAGCATCCCAGCCCTGCCCTGTTATGTTCCCTATATTTGGAAGAGTGCTTGTCTAGCTCAAAGTTGCATCAGTTTGCTAGGGCTGCCAGGACAAATTATCACACCCTGTGTGGCTCAAGCAGCAGAGATTTATTGACTTAGGGTTCTGTCGTCTGGAAGTCCAAGATCAAAGTGTCTGCAGAGTTGGTTCCTTCTGAGGTATATGAGAGAAGAATCTGTCCCCAGACTCTCTTCTCAGTTTGTAGGTGACTATCTTATTCCTGTCCTCCTCACATTATTTTTCTTTTATGCATTTCTATCTGTGCCCAAGTTTCCCCCTCAGGTGGATTAAGAGGTCACCTTATTCAGTATGACCTCATTGTAATGAATTGCATCTGCAAAGACCCTATTTCCAAATAAATTCATATTCAGAGGTATTGGATTTAGGACTTTAATGTACAAGTTTTTGAAGGGATAGAATTTAATCTGTAACAAATGTGCTCAATAAACGTGTTTTGAATTACTAACTGGGGACCTGAGGAAGGACAGATGAAGTGCTGTCATTCTCCTTTGAAACAGACCTCACAGAACAGAGACTTTTCTTAGCTTTCCCAGTCGCACCTCTTATTTCCTACACTTTTACTGAAATAATTTTTTATTGATCTCTATTAGTCTATTTTCAATCCATTCTTCATAGAATGGTTAGATTATTCTTTCTAAATGCTCTTTATATCAACTCATTTATCTGTTGAAGGGTCTACCATGGATTTCTTTCTCCTTCTTTATCAGGTCTAAAACTACGCAAATTCGCTTCAATAACTATTGGAATCTGAATCTGCCCCCACGCAGTATATTGTAGAAAGTTTATGGACTTGACCTGTATGAATAACCACGCTAGGATGGAGAAGTCTGGATAGCAACAAGGGTGTAAAAATTGGCCATCTATTAGGTAAATTAAATCTAAAGAAGGCAGAGCAGTCAGCAGAACAACGTGTCAGAAACATTTGATGATAAGCAAATAGGAAAATGTCAAGAGAGAATCAGGAGATCTAAGAAAGGTGGCAACAGGTCCCACTAGCAAATGGAACTGAAGAATGGGAAATGGGGACGGGTGATATTCTGAGCTGCAGAAAGGCAGGTCAGGCAGGAAAGTGTATTTGTGAATTTAAAAAGCACAAGCCCCGTCCAGCAACTCTGGAGGCTGAGGCAGGAGGATCACAAATTCAAGGCCAGCTTCAGCAACTTAGCAAGGTCCTAAGCAACTCAGCGAGACTCTGTCTTAAAATAAAAAATGAAAAGGGCTGGGAATGTGGCTCAGTAGTTAACCACCCCCAGGTTCAATCCCTGGTACCAAAATAAATAATTAAAAAGCACAAGCCCTGGGGTAAAGATTAGGAAGAGACTCCAGGTATTCTGGATGAGCCATTGGATTTAAGAAAACAAAGAGAGTCCTGCCAGAGGACTGGGCAGCAAGAGACCAAGGTGAGTGCAATTGTCTACTAGGGAACCCAATTAGACAGGCTCTGTCCATTTAACTGGGCCTCTGGAAATAATGGAGTGCATCAGACTGTTAATAAAAAGCTATATTTGCATAATCAATCTTCCTTCCAGCTAAAGAAGAAGAAAAACATAATAACAAAAACAAAAATTTATTTTGTGGTGAATTTTAAATAGAGTCAGAGAAAAATTTTTCCAGTCTTCAACTTGGCCACAGAGGGTGGTGCATTTCTGAGATGAGAGTGAATGTTTCCTGAAATGTCAGGAAATTTTTCTCAAACAGTGGTCATTGCTGATGAAGAAGCCGCAGAGCGAGCTAGGGAAGAGATGTGGATGCAGATTTTAAGACTCTCTCCTCAGCTCCTCCTGGAGCTACTCTTCTTTGCAGGCCTCAGGATCTCTTCTGTCTTAAGAACCAAGTTCAATAACAGAAATTTTTTTTAAAAAATTGCCACATTGACTAGGGGATACTTTTCAAAGCCTGTGACCATGTCCCCCACGATGGATCATATAGCATAGCAGTGGATAATATAATAGTCAAGTCCCAAGAGCATGAGGACTATATCATAAGAAATTTTTGCTGCTTAAAGGAAAATCCAACTTCCAAGAGGTGTGCTTTTCTGCATTCTTTGTTGGCTTGATGCAGCTTTGGCCCCAATCCAAGTGGTGCAGGCACTTTAGAGGGACCACGGAGATGAATAGAGGGCGGGATGCGCTTGCAGGCAGGAAGAGAGGACTCGAGGGGAGGTCCCTTTTCCTTCCTCCGTCTCTCCCAGCCCCCACCTCCCTCGGGCGCTTCTCCTCCAGTGCAGGCTTCGCTCCTCTGCCAGCGCCACAGTGACAATATGAGATATCGCATCTGAAGAAGCACAGCCAAATATTTGATTTGGATCATTACACTGAAGATGCCTCATCACAACTGTGGGTGCCCAGATTACCAACTCCTTGCTCTTGGCTTCGGTACATTTTGCAGTGAGTACAAACTGCATAGAAGAGCTCGTTACAACACTGATGGAAGGGATCCCAAATGGCTGATGTGGAGTGTCTTGTTTGGGGAAGAGTTCACTGATGAGGAATAAGCTGAGGAGGCAAGAGGCTGTTGTTTTTCCTGTCAAGGCAAATGGTACTAAGAATATGGCAAGCGTTTTTTGAATTTTTTTTTTCCCTGTCTAACTTGGATTCAGAAATGCTTGGCAATGATAAAGCAATTGCTTTTCATGGAAGATCACAGAATAGTCACAATGACTCTTGTTCTTCTCCCCTGGACATAGGATTGTCTCCCTTTCTGTTACCACCAGTTAATAAAAGTAGCAGATCTCAGAAGGCTCTAATCTGAACTGATTTTAACACCTTGCTGTGTTCATGTTTCAGACTGATGGAAGCGTACAAATATAGTCTTTGTGCATAATTCACATCAAACAATACCTTCTTTACGTTGTCTTTCCACAAAGGATAATATCACTTAAATTTTCTGCAGAAAACCATGCAGCTTTCAAAGGAAGAAAAGAGGGAAGAACTTTAGACATCCTCCCATCTGCTTTGAGTATAGTGATTTCTTCCTATTCATGGTTTCAGCTTCCACTATTTCAGTTACCATTGACCATGGTCCAAATATATTAAATTCTGGAGAATTCCAGAAATATACAACTTGTCACTTTTAAATTATGCATCATAATTTAAAAGTGGTGTGAAGAAATCTCATGCCATTCTATGCAGAATGTGAATCATGACTTTGTCAGATGTATCCACACTATTCAAGATACCTAAGGTTAGTCACTTAATAGTCATCCTCATTGTTAGATTGACTGCCAAACTATCAGAGTATGTTCATACAAACTTTGTTTTACTTAATAATGGCTCCAAAGGACAAGAATGGCGATCCAAAGGAGGTATCGGGGCTTAAAATACAGAAGGACAGAAAAACTCGAGTATGTAGCAATGCTCAGGGTTTATGGGAAAAAACACCAGGGTACATGTAAGGTTTGGTACTATTGTGATCAAGCACCACTTGGGGTTTTAGAACACATTTCCCAACAGATACGGGGACTACTGCACACTGTGGTTTCATTTTAATTAAAAGTAAAATTCTCACTCAAATGCATTCAATCTGTCATTAGCGTTTCAGTGATAATAGTAATTTTTAAGTATAGGGCCTCATTGAAATGCAAGATCAGTGATTCTTTGGTTGTTACACAATACATACACAGACCACACCCTTTCTACATGAATCAGGTAAGGATAGAAATTGAGATGGATGCCTCAGTGCACAGAATGATGAGACTGACAATTTGTCTCTTTGGTATCTATGTTTGCACATGTCCACGTGCACACATGCATATGCAAACTAGTACACATACCTGAATTGAAGTCTTCAGAATGATCTAGCTAAATGTGTGTGTGTTAACAGAGTTCCCTATTTGACTTTCAGCGCCTTTCCTGAAAAAAATTCAAGTTGTATGAAAAGAATCTAGATAACATGCTTCTGCTATTGCATTAGTTCATTAGCCCTGTGTTCATTGTGCCAAGGTCATGAGTTCAGTCCCCACATTGGCCATTTACATCTTTTCTGCTCCAAAGCACAGGCTGCACTTCCCACCCTACATCATCACCTATGATGGATGCACTATGCGGGACTTAAGGTTCAGAATGTGAGCTATGGAATTTGGCTCCATGAATTCAAAGCCCAGCTTTTTACTTCCTAGATGTGTGATTTTAGACAAGTGAATCAATCTGCACAAGATTCCATCTCATCGGTAAAACTGAGATAATAATGACATTTATCGGATAGAACTGATGTAAAAACAAAAGGAGATCTCATGGACCAGGGCTGAACATAGCATTTAGCTGCTTAATAAACAAGGAGTACCAGGATGAAGTGGAGGCTGCAGGTCTGTGCAGGTTGTGGTAATAAGCATAACTTGGTCAGGGATATGAAGGTGTCAAGTTCAGTGAGTCGCATAAATTCCATTTACTGATCAGTTAACTCAGTAGCAAATTTGAAGCCCAGGAGCATGAATTTGAAGAATTTGGTCTCTATAAATCTGAAACTAATGGGACAATATCTAACTCATTTCTCAGGTGTCTATACCTTGGGTATTATTTTAAGAGTTTTCCAAAATGCATCCCATGGCTAAAAACCCAATTTAATCTTTTGTGAAAATGTGAAAAAAAAAATCAACACATGCAGCATCAGTTTCAAAAAATAGAGAGTGAGCTTGTCATAGAGAAATATATGCACAGTAGAAAGTTAATTAACTGTATCCTCCACACATTCATATTTTAACTCTACTTTTCCCCTGAATCTATTCCACCAGAATCACTTCTCCAATTTCACTGACTCTCACAGAAGGCTGGCTGTAGAACTTTTAGTAAGATACAGAGTCAGATGTGATTGTTTCATCCAAAGTCCTAATTTATTGTATCTGTGTTAAGACCATAAATAAGACACTATGGTGAGTATGGATATTTTCTAGACACAGACTATAATTTGCTTGCCTAAGTTCCTTGACAGGATTAAAGCAGGGTCTAGACTTGTGTTCAGTTGAAGATGTGCCCTGAGCCCAAGATCTCCTATTTTTTTTTTCTTTTCTGTGTTCATTAATGCTGCAGTTTTTTTCTCGCAATATTGGTCTGTGCTGCTTCTTGAGTTTCATTTCCCCATATGTTTCTGATTTCTTCCCCAGAGGAATCAAGGTCACATGTAAACAAAACCTCAACTTGTTAAAAAGTAGGGACAAATTAAACCCATCGTTTGGCATAATTTCCCACCCTTTGTATTTGTTTATCCCACTGAGATAATCATTGAAATGAATTCAACTTGTGATACAGAAAGTGTTCATTTTATGATTATATGTAACATAACCTAAATCTTAAAAAAAAAGAAGAAGAAGAAGAAGAAAGAAAGAAAGAAATTTTTCTTTTGGAACCTCTAGCTTCTTAGAGAGGTTTGGAAAAATTCTTTTTAGGACTTAGAAACTTCTCTCAGATAACCATCTAAAAAATTGTCTCCAGAAGGTTCAGGTCAATTTAAAATAGGTTTATATTACTGACTTATTCTAGATCTTACATCTTTATGTGCCATTAGCTATATGAATTTTTTCTACTATATTGTTCTTTGCCATATTTTTTGAATTTCTTTTATTCAGTCTCTTTTCCTATTGAACATTATCATAAAATAAAAAATAAAATTTCAAAACCTCTGAATCTCTATTTATTTTTCCTTTAGTAAATCTACATAATGACATTCTACTTTACCCCCTTGAAACCAAAACACCAAAAAGTTCAAATCAGACCACTGACAAAATTTGACAAAATCATACCTGTTTTGAACCCAAACTACTATCCCCCTGTACTGTTAGGAAACACAATGCAATTAATATTTACCTGGAGTTTACAAATGAGAAAAAGAAATCCAGATTTGTATTCATCTGCGTTTTTTAATAATAGTGAGGGGAGGGGGGGAAAAAAAAAAACTACCAGGAGGCTTTTTTTTTTTTTTTTTTTTTTTTTTTTAGTGAGATGATGGTAATTCCTCTTGGGATTTTTCCTGACAGTTTTAATGAGGCCTCCTGAAAATAGCATCTGGCATATTGGATTTACACTGGCCACACAGGAGAACATGAGCAATATATCTTAGGTAGAGAGGGCCAGACTTCCTCCTATTTTCTTCCCCCACCCCATGATGTTGTTGAAGCTTAGTAGGTATCAGCCATCACCAGTAGCTGTGCTGTGAACACACTATGGTTACAGTCAAGACAGAGCCCTCAGCCTTTTGGGAGCTCACAAAGGATGCTCAGGAATTTGAGAACACCCTAGGAGCCAAGGCTCTTACTGCCTTCTTTCATTGGGGATCATGATTTTAGCGCCCACCTCCCCAGATAAGCCATCTCATCTTCCAGATATGGCAGGTTAGGTCCAATGATAAACAAAAGAATATTTTGATAGAGAACAACATGCTACTAATTTGAGAATTGGAATAAGAAGAAACCTTCCACAAATCAATATGCTTCCTATGGGTCCATTTCCACAGGGCCAAGGTTGTGAAACTTGGTGATTATTTGTAGCAACTCTAGAGAGAATTCCCTTATGGTTTCAATACCTCCCTTTTTAACCCATAAATGTTGCTCCTGGCAAAAGGAATGAATACATAAATAATGTTTAATGGTGAAGAATGGTCCAAGCGAGAGCATAAGGCTACAGGAGTGGTGGCAAAGCTTCTCTTAAGATTTAATAATGGGTGGAAAGTGGATTCTGAGGACTCAGAAAGACACAGTTTTACAGAAGTCAAGAGCTTCCGAAGAGAGATTTTCTGCTTCATCAGTGGCTGAGTGGCTGTGTATGGTCTTCCTGCTGTACAGCACCTACCACATTGTGATGCTCAATAAATATTAATGGAAGATGAAAAATGCATGAAGAGGCACACAGGAGCCTAGTGCCAGAGGAGAGGAGACTCAGAACTCGAGAATGTTTCCCTCCCATTTTAGGCTAGATAAACATAAGGAGTTGGAGGAGTAGGAGGAAATTCTCAAAACTGAAAGGATGGGGATGGGAGAGAGGGCAGGAAATTGAGAATGATTTTTAAGTATTCTAAACCTGCTCATCACCACTTTCTATTTCCAAAAGAACTTCATAATGATCTCTTCCTTCCAACAATGCAGTGAACAGGGGGAAATCATACATACGAATCAAAGGGCAATAAGAGGTCAAAATTAGGGAAGGGAAATTTCAGCGTTTGAAAAAATATCTATAATTAAGAAAAGAGAACATTTTTAAAAAGCCACACAATAATACACTTAAGCATGATAAGTAGGATTTAAGATATAAACAACAGAGAAAAGAAAACAGAGAAGAAGGACAGTTTGCTTTGGATTTTGTTTTAATTGGCACTCAAGGCCATGCTTGGTGAGGGTTTTGGTGGAGGGACGAAAAAAATATTTACTGTCATGTCAAGCAAAAGTGAAACTGCCCAAGGGATGACACTTCCTGCAACCCTATCATCACATCATTAGCTGGAGTTCAGAGCCAATGTGTAGATGGTGTGCAAGTTCAGGGGTACAGCAGGGCTGCCAGCCCACCGAGCATGTACTTGAATTTCCTCTAGTCTGTATATCGGGGAATCATGACAGAATGATATAAACAGGCACCATAGCTAGTTCCTTTCTTGAGAAACTCACTTGTTTTGCGTATGACTTTTGTTTACAACTTTTTAAAATAGCATTGTTTTTGACATACAGCCATTAGACATTTACCATAGAAAGAAGAAAAGGAAATGAGAAAAGAATAATCAGAGGATAAAAGCATACCCATAAATTCCTTATTTTAATGAAACATTTATTGGGATAATAATGACAATATAATATGTATTGTTTTAATTTGTAATGTATGATCAGGCCTTATAGGCTCAGCATAGCTGACATATTTAATAAAGCCCAATTTGGCCCTCAGATTAATTACTTAAAATTTTAAGATCATCAATGAATGAGGCCTATTAGTTAAATTCATTGCTTAAATGATAATGACGACGATGATGATAATTTCCCTTGCAAACAATGCCTAAGATGATCAATTTAATACTTTTTTTAAAAATTTTTTATTGTTGGTTGTTCAAAACATTACAAATTTCTTGACATATCATATTCCACACTTTGATTCAAGTGGGTTATGAACTCCCACCTTCACCCCATACACAGATTGCAGAATCACATCAGTTACACATCCATTGATTTACATATTGCCATACTAGTGTCTGTTGTGCTCCGCTGCCTTTCCCATCCTCCACCCTCCCCCCTCCCCACCTCTCCCCTCCCCTCCCCTCCTCTCTCTCTACCCCCTCCACTGTATAACCCTGAGGGTCTCCTTCCATTACCATGCAATTTCCCTTCTCTCTCCCTTTCCCTCCCACCTCTCATCCCTGTTAAATGTTAATCTTCTTCTCCTGCTCTTCGTCCCTACTCTGATCTTAGTTACTCTCCTTATATCAAAGAAGACATTTGGCATTTGTTTTTTAGGGATTGGCTAGCTTCACTTAGCATAATCTGCTCTAATGCCATCCATTTCCCTGCAAATTCTATGATTTTGTCATTTTTTAATGCAGAGTAATACTCCATTGTGTATAAATGCCACATTTTTTTTATCCATTCGTCTATTGAAGGGCATCTAGGTTGGGTCCACAGTCTTGCTATTGTGAATTGTGCTGCTATGAACATCGATGTAGCAGTGTCCCTGTAGCATGCTCTTTTTAGGTCTTTAGGGAATAGACCAAGAAAGGGAATAGCTGGGTCAAATAGTGGCTCCATTCCCAGCTTTCCAAGAAATCTCCATACTGCTTTCCAAATTGGCTGCACCAATCTGCAGTCCCACCAGCAATGTACAAGTGTACACTTTTCCCCACATCCTCGCCAGCACTTGTTGTTGTTTGACTTCATAATGGCTGCCAATCTTACTGGAGTGAGATGGTATCTTAGGGTGGTTTTGATTTGCATTTCTCTGACAGCTAGAGATGGTGAGCATTTTTTCATGTACTTGTTGATTGACTGTATGTCCTCCTCTGAGAAGTGTCTGTTCAGGTCCTTGGCCCATTAGTTGATTGGGTTGTTTGTTCTCTTATTGTCTAATTTTTTGAGTTCTTTGTATACTCTGGATATTAGGGCTCTATCTGAAGTGTGAGGAGTAAAGATTTGTTCCCAGGGTGTAGGCTCCCTATTTACCTCTCTTATTGTTTCTTTTGCTGAGAAAACACTTTTTAGTTTGAGTAAGTCCCATTTGTTGATTCTAGTTATTAACTTTTGTGCTATGGGTGTCCTATTGAGGAATTTGGAGCCCGACCCCACAGTATGTAGATCGTAGCCAACTTTTTCTTCTATCAGACGGCGTGTCTCTGATTTGATATCAAGCTCCTTGATCCATTTTGAATTCACTTTTGTGCATGGCGAGAGAAAGGGATTCAGTTTCATTTTGTTGCATATGGATTTCCAGTTTTCCCAGCACCATTTGTCGAAGATGCTATCCTTCCTCCATTGCATGCTTTTAGCCCCTTTATCAAATATAAGATAGTTGTAGTTTTGTGGATTGGTTTCTGTGTCCTCTGCTCTGTACCATTGGTCCACCCGCCTGTTTTGGTACCAGTACCATGCTGTTTTTGTTACTATTGCTCTGTAGTATAGTTTGAAGTCTGGTATCGCTATACCGCCTGATTCACACTTCCTGCTTAGCATCGTTTTTGCTATTCTGGGTCTTTTATTTTTCCATATGAATTTCAGGATTGCTTTCTCTATTTCTACAAGAAATGCCATTGGGGTTTTGATTGGCATTGCATTAAACCTATAGAGAACTTTTGGTAATATCGCCATTTTGATGATGTTAGTTCTGCCTATCCATGAACAGGGTATATTTTTCATTCTTCTAAGGTCTTCTTCTATTTCTCTCTTTAGGGTTCTGTAGTTTTCATTGTATAAGTCTTTCACCTCTTTTGTTAGGTTGATTCCCAAGTATTTTATTTTTTTTGAAGATATTGTGAATGGAGTGGTTGTCCTCATTTCCATTTCAGAGGATTTGTCGCTGATGTACAGGAATGCCTTTGATTTATGCGTGTTGATTTTATATCCTGCCACTTTGCTGAATTCATTTATTAGGTCTAATAGTTTCTTTGTAGAGCCTTTTGGGTCTGCTAGGTCTAGAATCATATCATCTGCAAATAGTGATAATTTAAGTTCTTCTTTTCCTATTTTTATGCCTTTAATTTCTTTCATCTAATTGCTCTGGCCAGTGTTTCGAGAACTATGTTGAACAGAAGTGGAGAGAGAGGGCATCCCTGTCTTGTTCCAGATTTTAGAGGGAATGCCTTCAGTTTTTCTCCATTCAGAATGATGCTAGCCTGAGGCTTAGCATAGATTGCTTTTACAATATTGAGGTATGTTCCTGTTATCCCTAGTTTTTCTAGAGTTTTGAACATAAAGGGATGCTGTACTTTGTCGAATGCTTTTTCCGCATCTATCGAGATGATCATATGGTTCTTATTTTTAAGTCTATTGATGTGGTGAATAACATTTATTGATTTCCGTATATTGAACCAGCCTTGCATCCCAGGGATGAATCCTACTTGATCATGCTGCACAATTTTTTTGATATGTTTTTGTATCCGATTCGCCAGAATTTTATTGAGGATTTTTGCATCTAGGTTCATTAGCGATATTGGTCTGTAGTTTTCTTTCTTTGAAGTGTCTTTGTCTGGTTTAGGTATCAGGGTGATGTTGGCCTCATAGAATGAATTTGGAAGTTCTCCCTCTTTTTCTATTTCCTGAAGTAGCTTGAAAAGTATTGGTATTAGTTCTTCTTTAAAGATTTTGTAAAATTCTGCTGTGTACCCATGCGGTCCTGGGCTTTTCTTAGTTGGTAGTCTTTTGATGGTTTCTTCTATTTCCTCAATTGATATTGGTCTGTTTAGGTTGTCTATATCCTCCTGACTCAATCTGGGCAGATCATATGACTTAAGAAATTTATCTATGCCTTCACTATCTTCTAATTTATTGGAGTATAAGGATTCAAAATAGTTTTTGATTATCTTCTGTATTTCTGAAGTGTCTGTTGTGATATTGCCTTTTTCATCCCGTATGCTAGTAATTTGAGTTCTCTCTCTTCTTCTTTTCGCTAGCATCGCTAAGGGTCTGTCGATTTTGTTTATTTTTTCAAAGAACCAACTTTTAGTTTTGTCAGTTTTTTCAATTGTTTCTTTTGTTTCGATTTCATTAATTTCAGCTCTGATTTTAATTATTTCTTGCCTTCTACTTCTTTTGCTGTTGTTTTGCTCTTCTTTTTCTAGGATTTTGAGATGAAGTATGAGATCATTTATTTGTTGGTTTTTCTTTTTTTAAGGAATGAACTCCAAGCAATGAATTTTCCTCTTAGAACTGCTTTCAATGTGTCCCATAGATTCCGATATGTTGTGTCTGTGTTTTCATTTATCTCTAAGAATTTTTTAATTTCCTCCTTGATGTCTTCTATAACCCATTGATCATTCAGTAACCTATTGTTCATTCTCCAAGTTATGTATGCTTTTTCCTTCCTTCTTTTATCGTTGATTTTCAGTTTCATTCCATTATGATCAGATAAGATGCATGGTATTATCTCTACTCCTTTATATTGTCTAAGAGTTGCCCTGTGACATAATATATGATCTATTTTTGAGAAGGATCCATGTGCTGCTGAGAAAAAAGTATAATTGCTTGATGTTGGGTGGTATACTCTATATATATCAATTAAGTCTAGGTTATTAATTGTGTTATTGAGTTCTATAGTTTCCTTATTCAACTTTTGTTTGGAAGATATGTCCAGTGGCGAGAGAGGTGTGTTGAAGTCTCCCATGATTATGGTATGGTGGTCTATTAGACTCTTGAACTTGAGAAGAGTTTGTTTGCCGAACATAGCTGCACCATTGTTTGGGGCATATATATTTATGATTCTTATGTCTTGTTGGTGTATGGTTCCCTTAAGCAGTATGTAGTGTCCCTCTTTATCCCTTTTGATTAACTTTGGCTTGAAATCTATTTTATTTGATATGAGTATGGACACTCCTGCTCGTTTCCGAAGTCCATATGAGTGATATGATTTTTCCCAACCTTTCACCTTCAGCCTATGTATATCTTTTCCTATCAAATGCGTCTCCTGTAGGCAGCATATTGTTGGGTCTTGTTTTGTGATCCATTCTACTAGCCTGTGTCTCTTAATTGGTGAGTTTAAGCCATTAACATTTAGGGTTATTATTGAGATATGGGTTGTTCTTCCAGCCATATTTGTTTATTTCTGTTACTAAACATGGTTTGTTTTCCTCTTTGATTATTTCCCTCCCCCATTACTGTCCTACCTCCCACTGTTGGTTTTCATTGTTGTTTTCCATTTCCTCTTCCTGTAATGTTTTGGCGAGGATGTTTTGAAGAGATGGTTTTCTAGCTGCGAATTCTTTAAACTTTTGTTTATCGTGGAAGGTTTTAATTTCATCTTCCATCCTGAAGCTTAATTTCGCTGGATACACAATTCTTGGTTGGAACCCATTTTCTTTCAGTGCTTGAAATATGTTATTCCAGGATCTTCTAGCTTTCAGAGTCTGTGTTGAAAGATCAGCTGTTATCCTGATTGGCTTACCCCTAAATGTGATCTGCTTCCTTTCTCTTGTAGCTTTTAAAATTCTCTCCTTATTCTGTATGTTGGGCATCTTCATTATAATGTGTCTAGGTGTGGATCTCTTATGATTTTGCACATTCGGCGTCCTGTAGGCTTCTAGGATTTGGGATTCTGTCTCATTCTTCAAGTCTGGGAAGTTTTCTCGTATTATTTCATTGAATAGACTGCTCATTCCTTTGGTTTGGAGCTCTGTACCTTCCTGTATCCCAATGATTCTTAAGTTTGGTCTCTTAATGTTATCCCATATTTCTTGGATGTTCTGCTCATGGTTTCTTAACAGTCTTGCTGAGCTCTCTATGTTCTTTTCCAGTTGAAATACTTTGTCTTCATTGTCTGATGTTCTATCTTCTAAGTGTTCTACTCTGCTGGTAGTATTCTCCATTGAGTTTTTAAGTTGGTTTATTGCTTCCTGCATTTCTAGGATTTCTGTTTGTTTGTTTTTTATAACCTCTATCTCCCTGTATAGTTGATCCTTTGCTTCCTGGATTTGTTTGTGTAATTCATTGTCGAAGTGATCTTTCATTGTCTGATTTTGCTGTTTAATGTCTTCCTTGATACTCCAGATCATCTGAAGCATGTATATCCTGAATTCTTTATCTGACATTCCATCTGCTGCAGCTGTTACCTCTTCTAAAGTTGCGTTGACCTGCATTGCTTGTGGTCCTTTCTTTCCTTGTCTTTTCATACTGCTTGCGTATCTTTCCTGCAGGTGTGGGCGGCGGCTCTGCTCTCTCCTTATTCCAATTGGGGTGTCGTGGCTACCACGCCAGCAGGTCACTGGGCCTGTTCTGGGCGCTGGCGGCGGCTCTGTTCTGCTGCTACTCCAATTAGGGTGACAAGTGTACCACGCCGGCAGGCCACCGGGCCTGATCCACCGGTCGGTTGCAGGTTTGCCTACCCTGCAGGCGCAGGCGGCGGCTCTACTCTGCCCCTACTCCAAATGGGGTGATGTGTCTGTCGTACCGGCAGGCCACTGGGCCTGTCCCGCTGGTCGGTCGCAGATCTGCCCACCTTTCGGGCACAGGTGGAGGCTCTGCTTTGCCCCTACTCCAATTAGGGTGGTGTGTGTACCACGCCGGCAGGCTCCTGGGCCTGATCCGCCGGTCTGCTGCAGGTCTGCCTACCTTGGAGGGCGGGCGGCGGATCTGCCCTGCCCCTCCTACCACGCCTGCGGACCCCTGGGCCTGATTTGCAGGTTGGTCACAGGTCTGCTCACCCTGCGGGCACGGGTGGCGGTTCCGCTCCGCCCACACTCCAATTGGGGTCACGTGGCCACCACACCGGCAGGGCCTGATCCGGGCATGGGAGAAGGATCTGCTCTGCCCCTACTCCAGTTGGGGTGACGTGTGTACCACACTGGCAGGCCACTGGGCCTGACCCGCCAGTCTGTCACAGGTCTGTTTACCTTGCAAGCGCGGGCGGCGGCTCTGCCCTGCCCCTCCTACCACGCCCATGTACCACTGGGTCGCGGGTCTGCCCACCTTGCGGGTGCGGGTGGCGGCTCCGCTCCGCCCCCTCTCCAATTGGGGTCACGCGGTCACCACGCTGGCGAGCCGCTGGGCCTGCTCTGGGCGCTGGCGGCGGCCCGGCTCCTCCCCTCTGGCTCGACGACAAATTGAGGAGACTCGGGTGTCTGAGCCTCACCCCCCTTACCAGGAGACCAACTGTTTCTGTCGCCGTTGGTATTGATGAAGTTCTCTCCTCCGCCGCTTTCTGCTGACATCAGATCTCTGCCATGTTGGTATCCTATGCGAATGGCAGCATTTCGTTCCCCTTGCCGGGCAACCAAAGCAACGGGTGAGTCCTGACCGGCCCTCAGCAGGACCCGGACCGAGAAGCAGTTTCCGCGGGCTCCTAGCCCCGGGCCAGGGCAGCTCCGGGAGCCGGAACTCGGCCGCTCCATGCTCGGTGTAAGCTCCTATAAGTGTAGGCTCCAAGAAGCAGTCCCCGCAGGCTCAGTTCTGGGAGCCGGAATTCGGCCGCTTAGTGCTTGGTGTATGCTCTGATAGGAGCGGGGTCCAAGAAGCAGCCTCCGCAGCCTCCGCAGCCCTGGGCCAGGGCGGTTCCGGGACGGTTCCGGGAGCCGGAACTCGGCCGCCCCGCGCTCGGTGTTCGCTCCGATAAGATCAGATTCTAAGAAGCACCCAGGCGCTGAACCCTAGCAATCTGTCTGCAAGCCGCAGGCGAATGGCAGCCTGAAATTACCTGTTCTATGGCTGAATGAGCTGCGGTCAGTCGAAAGCAGGGATGGTGACGTCAGCTTTCCAACATGGTGGCTGCTGGCCTCCTCTGTGGTCTGACCGGTGTGGAGAACCGAGATGGACCGCTTCCTTCCCCCGTCTCGAACCCAGAATTCAGCCCTGAGTACGGTGCTTGCACGGCTGGCAGAAACTGCAGCGCTGTATCCCTGCGTCGCTATCTCCTCGTTTCCCAGCGCGCGCTGCAGACTCTAGCTGCGGGGCGGTTTGCTGAATAAGCAGTGTTACCCTCTGTGCGACAAACCTCTCGTGTTTGAGTCCCCGTAGCCGATCCTCGTGCGATGGAAATCCTTCCTCCAGGTTCCGGAGCACCCCACTATTGCTGGAAATTTCTAACAAGATAGCCTTTAGCC
Source organism: Marmota monax (assembly GCF_021218885.2). NCBI lineage: Eukaryota > Metazoa > Chordata > Mammalia > Rodentia > Sciuridae > Marmota > Marmota monax. Next base: position 2,952,006 of record NW_026694501.1, on the reverse strand, counting down.
GTCCTGACTTGTCATACTCCCACACAGTGAAGCAGCACACGGGGGCAATGCACTCCCCTCGCCGCCATCTTCTTAAGACCTCCAATTTAATACTTAGGAGTGGCCTGGCAGAGAGCTGGGTATGGTGGCACATGCCTGTAATCCCTGGGAGGCTGAGGCAAGAGGATCGCAAGTTCAAAGCCAGCCTCAGCAAAAGTGAGGTGCTAAGCAACTCAGAGAGACCCTGTCTCTAAATAAAATACAAAATAGGGCTGGGGATGTGGCTCAGTGGTCAAGTGTCCCTGAGTTCAATCCTCAGTACCAAAAAAAAAAAAAAAGATGAGTAGCATGGGTAGGTCCCAGAGCATGGCACAGTTGCTAATATGAGCAATGGGAAGATATCAAAAACACTGAACAAGGCAGTTTTATCATGAAGGAAACATAGTGCATTTGTAGAAAAATAAAGCTTCCCAAGTCTCCCATATTCCCAAGGGCCCATGTAGATATGGACGATACCTCTGCTGTTGAATCCTTGTCCACCATGTATGAGAAGCACCCTTTGATTGTCTCATGGGGTCTTTCTGCTGCCTGAATTTGCCCTGCCATTTGGATATTCTTTGTGTTTAACTATGTTCAGCTTTTTAAGTACAAAAGTCCAGTCTAAGCAATCCCAATACACTCCTGAGAACTTCAGTCTTCTGCTGGGGAAAGGCACGGTTGGTTTCCCAGGAACACCTGGTCCAGCTTGTAGGCCTAGCTGAGGTCCATCCCAGAAAGCAGGACATATACTTTAAAGCTTTTCATGAATATTACTAGACTATCTCCACAAAGGCATTACATTTAATAAGATTTAGAAACATCTGGTTTGAGATGATATTTTCAAACTAAGATGTGAAAAAAAAAAGAGATAACCATCCATGCATTAGCATCAAGAAAGACAAGCATTTTTCTCTGTATAGTAAGATACTTAAAAATGTGTCTATAGCCAGGCATGATGGCACACACCTGTAATTCTAGCTATTTGGAAGACTGAGCAGGAGGAGCACAAGTTCCAGCCCATCCTCAACAACTTGGTAAGACCCTATCCAAAATAAGATAGAAAAAGAGCTGAGGATGTAGCTCAGTGATAGAGCACTTGCCTAGCATGTGTGTGGTCCCAAGTTCAGTCCCAATGCCACACACACACACACACACACACACACGCACATGCACAAAGAGAGTCCTTCCTTGTGCAGAGCTCTTTAGCTTGATGTGATCTCACTTGTCTTATTTCTGCTTCTGCTTCCTGTGCTTTTGGAGTCTAATCTAAAGATTATCATTGTCCAGACCAATGGTTATAGTTTTCCTTCTGTGTTTTCTGCTAGTAGTTGGATAGCCCCAGGACTTATGTTTAAGTGTTCAACTTATTTTGCTTTGATTCTTGTATATGGTATGAAATGAGGATCCAATTTCATTCTTCTGCATATGGATATTCAGTTTTCCCAATACCATTTATTGAAGAGACTGTTCTTTATCCCATTGTGTTTTCCTGTCATCTTTGCTGAAAATCAATTCATCAAACAAACATAGGCTCATTTCTGGGCTCTCTATTCATTTTCATGTTTGGTATATCTGTTTTTATTTTAGTATCTTGCTGATTTAATTATTATCACTTTGTAATCAGGTAGTGTGATGCCTTCAGCTTTGTTCTTTTTACACATGATTGCCTGGGCTATTCTCTTTATTTTTTACTTTTTCTACAGAAAATGACATTAGAATTGTGACAAGGATTTCCTTGAATCAGTAAATCATTTTAGGCGGAGTGAACATTTGGAAAACATCAATTATTCCAATCCATGCTCATGGGTTATCTTTCCACTTATTTCTGCTGGTTCAATTTCTTTCATTAACATTTGATAGTGTGCAATGCATAGGTCTTTCATTTCCTTGGTTGATTTTTTTACTAAGCATTTTCTTAAAATTATTTTTGAATGCCATTGTAAATGGCATTCTCTTGATTTCTTTTTGAAAAGTTTTTGCTAGAGTGTAGAAACACCACTGATTTGCATATTGATTTTTATATCATGCAATGTTACCGTATTCATTGGTAAGTTCTATTATTCTTTTGGTAGACTCTTTAGCATCTTCTACGATAAGAACTTCTGCAACAGGGACAATTTTATTTTTTCTTTGCTTTTCTTATTCAAATGCTATTTGTTTCTTTTTTCTTTCCTAATTGCTCTGGCAATGACTTTCACTACTATGTTAAATAGAATTGATGAATATGGGCATCTTTGTTTTGTTCCTCAACTTAGAGGAACAGGTTTCAATTTTTCTTCATCAGAATTTGACAGAACGTTAGTTGTAAACTTACCTTATATAACATTTATTGTGCTGAATTGCATTCCTTGTGTACCTAATATGTTGGGAGTTTTTAATCATGAAAAGAGGCTGAATTTTGTGAACTGTTTTTCTGCATCTGATTAAATGATCATATATGGCTTTTGTCCTTCAGTAAGATCATGTGTGTTGTTCCTGTTTCCTCATCATACATCGAGTGTGTCTGCAGGAGAAGGGAAAGTTAACTGGTCAGGAAAGCCCAGATATTTCTTTACTGAGTGGAGCTACACACTGACCAGATTAGAGGCCACTTGTATCTATTTCTAGATATAGGGAATAAAAGATATCGCCCAGAGATACTGTACCTTGAGGTGTGAGCAGACTTGATGGTATATGGCACTCTGAAGTCAAGGTGTTTAGGAGCAGATGAGATATCTTTCCAAACTATCTGCCAACTAGATTATTGGTTTTCTCATCACTCAGAGACCGGAAGTAAGGTGACCCCTTCTAACCACATTGTGCTTGTTTTAATCAGCTTTTTCGCTGCTGTGACTAAAGGATCTGAATAGAACAACTACAGAGGAGGAAATGTTTATTCAGGGGTGCATGGCTTTAGAGATCTTAGTCCATAGAAGGCTGGCTCCATTTCTCAGGGCTCGAGATAAGGCTGAACATCATGACAGAGTGTGTGGCAGAGGGAAGCAGATCAAGAAGCAAAGAGAGAAACTGCACTCGCCAGATGCAAATATATATACACCAAAGCAAGCCCCAATTCCCACCTCCTCCAGCCACAACCTCCCACTTCAGTTACCCCTATCAGGGGATGAAATCACTGGTTGGGTTAAGGCTCTCACAACCCTATCATCTCTTCTCTGAACCTTCTTGCATTGTCTCACACATGAGCTTTTGGGGGATACTTCACATCTAAACTACCACAAAAAATAAAATGAAATACAATGGGTTATGTATGCAGCTCTGTGGTAGAGCACTTGGTTAGTAACATGGAGGCCCTGCATTGAATCCCCAGAACAGAAGGAAAGAAAGACTGACTGACTGACGTGTATGTGAAAGGATGATCAACATCACTAATCATTAGGGAATCATCAGAGAAATGTAAATTAAGGCCACAATAAGTTATTGTGTCATACTTGTTAGACTGGCTATTAACTAAAGGGCACAAGTTAAGTGCTGACTTGGATGTGGAGAAAAGGGAGCACCATACACTTAGAGATCCTTCTCTGGAGGTCAACGAGCAACCCAGCAGCACTGTATTTCAGAGGTGTCTGCTCCAAGCCCGGTGTGTTTCTCTGACACCCTGGAGAGCACAGCCTGAGTCCACAGAAACCTCAACTGGTACTGCAATTCCAACCCTCCTATTCCCCCAGCCTAAAGTGTATCTCTGGGTTCCATTCTCAGATATCATCTTTCATCGTTAGTCCTGCACAGTAAGGAAAGGCCTGTCATATTTTACTCTTTGAAGACAGGAAGTTAAAAAAAGTACAGTACAACAAATTGTGTCTAATAGAAACATCTTGAATTCCTAACTCTCAGAACCTCAAAATATGGCTTTATCTGGAGTTTAGGTTTTTAATGGGGGGGGGAATCAAGTTAAAATGAGATCATTAGGATGAACCCTAATCCAAATGATTTGGGATCATTTACAAATAGAGAAAAGCAATACAAAGACTTGCATGGGGTGGACAAATGTCTACCAGCCAAGGAGAAAGGCCCCGGGAGAGTTTTTGCCTTCACAGCCCTCAGAGGACCTCCCACCCTGCCAACACCTTGACCTGAACTTCTAAGTTCCAAAAACGTGAGAGGATAAACTTGTTGTCTAGGTCTCCATAACTGAGAATATATGTGTGTGTGTGTGTTTGTGTGTGTGTGTGTGTGTAAAATTTAAATTTAGGACACTGAATTTGTGGCAGCACTAGCAAACTAATAAATGCATCTCTGGAATTCATATATTTTTATTTTATTAAAATTCATAATTAAAGAAATAATATCTACCCAGAATTTAAGCATGTGACACTCCTGAGGCATCAAGACTTGATGGAGGCTCCTCTGGCTGTTCACAGAGTTCTGGCCATGGGTGATGTTCCTGCACTTTTGGTGTTATCTCCTCATGCATCTTGCTGTCTGTGGTGCAATGCTAGCCACTCTCAGGACTCTCAGAGTGACAATCACTCTCAGTCCTCTAAGGAGACTTAACTTAATCCACATGGAAATTACATTTACATACAACATTTTTGTTTTGAGATTAAAAAAAAAATACATGTCAACACTCAATGGCCCACCACTGGCATCCACTGATTCTACTGAGAAATTTGAGTAAAAAATGAATATTCAGATATCTGTAGTCCTCCGTCTAAGAACAGAGAGAGTGTGACGGGGACAGTGGAGGGGTGGGGAGATGATGCACCAAGTTCCCCAGAGGTTGAGGCCATAGTTGTTGACCACATCTAATCAGGATAAGGTGGATAATTTCAAAGTAAAAACCTTGAAACAAGTTTTCCTGGAAACATTGTTACGAAATATGTTGTGAGCTGGTCTCAGCTCTGACACCATGTGCTGAGTTGAATCAGAAAATCTCAGGATGCCTCTTTCTCTCCATAAAACATAATGGCAGAGAAGGTCATTAAGATCCTCCTATAAAATTCTTCAATTGAAAATATATAAATCACAGCTTCCAAAAATGCAATGGGCTCCTAAAATAGCAACAAAATATAGCATTGATGGATAAAGTTTTATTGCCCAGTTGCTCTGAGACTTTCAGACATGAACATTCTAGGGTAACTAAATCCACCAAGTTAGCCTAAATTCAGAAGACGTACAGACCATAGCCAATGTCATTAAGTCTCTATAAACCATCTTATAGTACAATAAAAATCACAATATAATTCATTACATACTGACATAGGGTTAGGTATCACTCTAATGTCTTTGCTTCCCATGAAAACATGCAGTCTCTCTCTCTCTCTCTCTCTCTCTCACACACACACACACACACACACACACGCACACACAATTGTACACATGCTCATAATCCCATGCGTAAAAATGCCGTGCACATCCCTTGCCCTGTTTTCCAAAACTGAAAGTAGAATGGATATTATTACCCTCATTTTATTGCTATGGAAGCTCAGGCAAAGAACGACCAGATGATTTACTTAAATTTATTTAGCGCAAGATTGTAGAAGCAAAAACTGGATTAAAATTCCCTGGCTCCCATTGCCATGCCCTGCAATAGACTCTAATGTCTCTTGCTGTCATTCTTGGATAAAACATGTCAAATAAATATCAGAATGAGGTCATCTTTAATTGCCCCAAAGAATTTTATTCTATTTCTTATTTTAAAAAATCTTAGGGACAGAGGAGCCCTGAGAAGACGTCATTGGCTGATGTTGCCATGTGAGAGTCCCGAGCACTTTTTTTTTTTTTTCCTGAAAGCTTCCCTGATAGAGTGTCACTGCTTGACAGTCCTAATGCCTCTTGCTATGTAGGATTGAAAGAAAAAGATAACCAGGCGACTTACGCTATGTCAATGGCAAGAAAAACTGTATCTCTTTCACCTCCAAAGCCTGAAAGCCCTTTGAATACTTGGGCTGGAATCTCCTAAGAGGAATCTATTTTCCATGTAATGGTGTGAATTTCCCACATTGAAACTAAATATTCATGACTTCATGAAAGCACTAAGCTTCTGTATGAAAAAAAAAATAGACTCTAAGTCCGTTTTATACATTTTGGACAAGCTAGTATTTGACATACTCTATATGTTCTGCATAGTATTATAATTTCAAATAAATCTCTACTGACATCATTTCAGTAATGTCATATCCTTAAAAATCATCTGATAGGTGAAGTGCCCTTTTCGTGGATTAACCAAATAGACATATGAGGGATGATGTAGACGAGAAAAGAGAAGGCAGGCCAAGAAGGAGGCTGCCTCTCATGTTCTGTGCAGGGATCACCCCTCAGCTTACAGCTTCTTTGCTCTGTAAGCCTCTCCTAGCTCCAGTGGAACTTCTTTAGGGCTCTCTGCCTGCGGCATTTCTCAACAGAATTGTTGCAGAATACAGAAAGCTGTTCTTGCACTCTTCCCTCTATCCAGGGGAAATTTAAGCAAAGAATGTTTCACAAGCAAGATCCACCACTAGGCTGTCTCCTGACCAAATTGAATCCGGAAGGAAAATGAGGTTTGATTTAGTCATGTAGCCCCAAAGATGATTTCATGAAAGCAAATGGCCTTATAAAGCTCTATGCCTCTGCCAAACTCTCTTTCAGGATGGACTTTGCCTCTGGAGAGCCACACATTTTCTCTTGGTACCACTCCTTTCCCTTCTCTTCATTCCCCACCCCAGGAAGTAACCTGACACTTACTCCAAAAATAACCAGATTTTGTTAAATATGACACAAAAATACCTCACATCTAAAATTTCAGGATGGGGATGTAGTTAAATAGATAATTCTTAGAGTCCATGCTTTTAAAAAACCAAATATCTAAGAAGAAAAAAAATACATGTATATTTGGCAAAAGCATGCACCACCTCAAAATTTACGGATTGGAAGGTCCAACAAACTTGAAAAAGCTACTCTTCTGAGTTAATTTAGCTGCCTGAGGCTTGGAAATCTCTCAAATAAATATACATACTCCTTACATTGCTATTGTACATTCATGGGTTTTTCTTTAAAAAGCTTATATTCAAAACCTGTTTTTGTTTTCCTTGTACTAGAAACTGGCTAATGACAACTGGGGACAAACATCAAGGAGCCACTTTCAAATTAGAATGATACAAAGGAGAGAATTAAGGACCAGGGCAATGGCACTGTGGAGCAGAGCGCTCTGACAGGGGCAGTTTTCCTTGATCCCTAAAGATGGGAAGGGATGGGCACTATTTCCCTGAAGGCTCAACACAGTGAACAGGAGAATGGAAAACAGAACATCCGGGTATTGTAAGCTCCTGTTCCACCTGGGATCCAAGGATCTGCCCCTTCAGACGCCTAATCCTCCCAGCCGGGTCTCACAAAGGCCTTCTGATGCCTCCCACGTGAACACTTTCCTGGCTTTTCTAAGTCGACTTTCGCCAGTCCTTCTACTCTCACTCTCTTTCTTAATGTTCTCTTCCTGAAGAGCCAGTGTTCCCTCCATGCTCCTTCATCTCCAGGCCAGGCTTGCATCTTGTCCATTTCTCAAAGTCTGAGGCCACGGGATTGAAAATCCACACCTTCCGTGTAAAGTGCCTGCGTAGAGACTTTGAGGAAGGCAAGATGGTAGTGGTCTGAGCAGGGCTGGATGGCCAGGTGTGGACTCAGGGAAGCTCTCCTTCATTCCAGCTTTTCTTTTACTCTATGAGAATCAGAATGCTAGCTTTATGTCGAATCTAGAATGATAATTTCTCATAAGGATCAAATCCATGTGGTGCAATGCCAGCCCACATCTCAAATAGCAATGCTTCCTTCCAGGAGTGTAGGAAGGAATGCATGTTTTTTCTTTTTTATCTCTTTCCTATCTTCTAACCATCCTGCCTGAACAGGGAAAGGAACTAATTTTGTTCAGCCGCCTATGGACAAGGGCAGTTTTATGGGTGACTTTTCAAAGATAAAGACTTGAGAGTTATTATTGAGATGGCAACTGATATCAGAGAGGCAAAGTGACCTTCTCACTCTACCTGGATGTAGAATAAGAAGAAAAATGATCCCCGGGCAGAAAATGTCTGTTGTATGTTGAAAAGGACAACATATCCACCAGAATTTGGTGAAATTGATATCCTGACAAGGGAGATAAGAGCTTTCCAGTTCCAGCATCAAGAAGTTCATGGACAAGTTGATGTACAAGCACAGGAGATTACACATGAGACTTAGAAGCAAAGAGGGAATGGAGAATGTTCCATGTCTACTATTGTGGCAAATGATACCTTGAATAGCCCTTTCTATTGACAAGATTAATACACAGGCTAACAACAATACTAATATGGAAAACCAAAAAAAAAAAAGAATAAAAATCCTTAACTTTTAAAATACATTTTCAGTTGACAGGTAATTAAAGAATATATTCTAAAATGAGGTGAAACCATGCAACCCAGAGAAAGGCAGTCTAACATTTGTCCAGGAATCTCCTCTGTGTGGCCCTGAGCTCTTGAGTTCTCATGATGTGAGCTCTGCAGTCACAGGTACAGACCATCGGCCTGGGACCAGTTCAAGCACAAAGAAATCTAACAAGAGGTTCCCACATGAACCTGGGAACCCAAAGGCTCTGCCTTCTAAGGAAGACAAAGATAAAAAGATGAAAGTGGAGGAAAGAGAAGTAAAAGGATACTTGCTGATTGGAAGGGAAATATTTTTCTCCTGAGAATCTGGAACCACGTATCTTCACATGGGTTTTCGTTCCTCTTTCACAATATTAAGTTCAACATTAAGTTTCAAGTAAAACCAGATTGACTGCCTTCGTAGGCAAATAACAGGAGCCAAAGCAAATCTTCTTTATGGGCTCACAGAATTCTGACATAGGACAGTTCTAGAACAGGAAGGCCTCACTTTAAAAATAATAATCATCCACACAGAACCTATCTGTGGGTGTTTGCTGTAGCTTCATTCATAACTGCCCCAACTTGGAAGTGACCAAGATGACTAGATAAATAAAATGTGCCATAACCAGACCGAAAAATATTCAGCTTCAAAATGAAATGGGCTATCAAGCCACGAGAAGGCAAGGAAGAAACTTAAAATCATATTGCCAAGTGAAGGAAGAACATCTGAACGATCCCCTACTGTATGAGCCCAACTATATGACATCCTGGGAAAAGATATAACTATTAGAGACGCTAAAAAAATTAGTGGCTGCTGGAGCTTAGAGGGGAAGGAGGGATAAATAGGTAGAGCACAGAAGATTTTTATGGCAGTGAAACTATTCTGTGTGACACTATAGTGGTGAGTCCAGGTCATTACACATAAGTTCAAATATGGAGCCCACAACAAGAAGAGTGAATGAGGATGGGACAATGTCAGTTCATCAGTCAACAGTTTTGATCACTGATATGATCTTTTCTTACATTTAAAACTTATAATTTATTTTCTGCAGATAAAATAGCCTCCCATTTGGTATTTTTAAAGAAAAAAATGATTGGGAGTAGTTACTCATATTTCCCCATATTTTTGTTTGCATTACTGTGGTACATAATGGTGGGATTTGTTGTTACATATTCACACATGCACACAACATAACAACGTAATTTGGCCAATGTCATTTCCCAGTATTTCTTCTCTCATTATCCTTCTCCCTCCCCCTGGTCCCTTTCCTATAGTCTAGTGCTCTCCCTTCAAATTCCATGAGACCCCACCATCTTTCTTTTCCTTTCACCTTCCCAATTCTGCACATGAGCGAAAACATATGACCCTTGACCTTCTAATTTACATAAATCATGAATTATATTCAGAACGAATAAATACATAACCTCCAAATAATTAGTAATGATAAATCAACTCAAAAAAGGAACAAATGCTATGAAAAGCAGTTTCACAGAAGATCTGTGAAAAGCTCATAATCATTTGGAAAGTTTCTTAAACATATATATATATACTCCTAAAATGTAAATTACATGTATGTGTATGTGTGCATATGTTTGTTTTATATATACACACATACGAGTGTGTATAAATATATCTCTATATAAACATGCAGTACTTTTTGGTATTCATTTAGTTGTCAGATATTTTTTATATACCCAATATTTCACATTGGCTAGAATATGGAACATCATTAACTGTCCTCTAGAGATGGCAGGAGGGTAAATTGGTGGAACTTTCATAGGAAATATTTGTGTGTGTGTGTGTGTGAAGTGTCTCCCAATAAACTCATGTGATACACAATGTGGGAATATTCAGGAGTGAAGTGATAGAGAGTTGTAACCTAATCGGTGGACTGATTCATTTGATGGATTAATAACTTGAATGGATTACTTTGTGGTCATTGTAAGCAGATGGGGCCTAGAGGAAGTAGGTCACTGGGGGTGAATCCTTGGGGATTATGTATCTTGTCCCTACCCACTCCCTTTCCCTCCCTCTCTCTCTTCCCCTTCTTTATCTTTGTGTGTGTGATAGAAATACTCTCTCTGTGTTTCTCTCTCTGTCTTTCTCTCTCTCTCTCTGTCTCAGACTATATGCATTTTGGCTACCTGTCTTTGGGCTAATAGCAATGGAGTTGACTGACCATGGACTAAATCTCTAAAACCATAATTTCCAAATAAATTTGTCTTTATGTTTTTTTTTTTTAAATCAGGTATTTTGGTCACAGCAACAAAAAGTTGACTAACACATAGTCATATATATAATTCAGTAAGTCCATTCTGTAAATCAATTTTTAGATATATAGCTTAGATAAATGGTTGAGCAAATGAACCCAGAGGATATTTAAATAATATCCATACCAATATTGTTTATAATAGCAAATCCTGGGCCAATCCCAATGGCCATAAATAGTGAAAAGTAAATGGTACCACATCTCACATGAAATACAGCAGTAAAAGTCAAGTGACTGCTGTCATTGGCTTTAACATGAATGGATCTCAAAAGCACAGCCCTGAGAAAAGAGAGTATAAATACAAAAAAGAGTATAAATACAATGATGGAAAGTTCAAAAGAAGGTGAAAATAAATGTAGTAGTGTTTGGGGAGACATATATATGAACCGAACTAGAATGAAAAACAAATTCAGGGCTAAACAAAATCAGGATAATATTGGGCTTATGACACTTGATGAGGGTCAGAGAGGAACATCCTAAGGGATGATAGCCCTTTGTGTAATAATCTTGGATGTGGGTATAAACTGTTAAATTTATTATTATTTTTAAAAATATACAGCATGAATATTTTGTATATACATGTCACAGTAAAATTTTAAGATAATTCTAAATTTCATCAGAATCATATGAAAACTCTTTCAACATATGCAATAAGATATATAGAAAATCTAATGTGTGTTTTGTAGTCGACAGAAATAAATTATTATTTTTTCATTGATGTATTTGCTCAAATATCTCCTATGTAAGTGTGAAAGAGAGAAAGAGAGATCCTGCATCCTTAAGGTCCTCTGTGACAAGGTCTTGGGTTGGATCTAAGAACTCAATTAACATAAGTGCTGACTAATGAAAAAAAATGCATAAAAGTTTCATTAATTTTACACATACATGGGACTCTTAGCAAGTGAGATTGAACTCTGAAAAAATGACCAAAATCATGATGCTTTTATCTTTTTAAAGCCAGGACAACACATTTGTGAGCAAATGGACAGAACCAATGTAGATCTGGAGTTGTATGATAAATTCTAGTGTTGTTACTAAGATAGATATACAGGCAAGAACATTAGTGCTTCTGCAAGGAGTTTGCCTCTTAGCTTCATGGTAGCCCTGTGATCAAGGAGATTTTCCAGTCTGGGCATGTGAAAGACATTCCTTCCTAAAGGATCTCCATGGCTTGCTTCACAACAGTAAAGCCATACCAAGTATCCGTTTACGTCAAGTGATTTTAGTTTGAAATATTAAATATGACAATTGGCTATATTTAAGATGGTACATCTTTATCTCTTTTTGCCCTGCACTGTGGTCATGATGTCACATACTCAACTCTCTTTGGCTCCAAAATTGGGCTCAATGGCAAGATGAAATCACTTTTCCTCTATTATTTATTTATCATATTTTTGGCAGAAAAAGTGAAACTGTGAGAGATGTGCGTTTTCGATCACACACACACACACACACAAATGTAAGAGAGAACTACCAATTGCAATGCGTTTAGATGGTAACAGTGTCCATTTTTTCTTCATACACATTTCCTGGAGTGTTATAAAATTTGTGATGAGTGGAACAGACAACATTTGTAGATGATTGGATGACAGGGTACGATATTCCTTGAGTGACAACCTCCCTCTGTTCTATTTTGTCTCCATTCCCAAACTTCTGCTCTTATCATTGCTGTCTTAGCATTTCTCTGTGGCCTGAGCTATCTGTTCATTTTGCCATTCATACATGTATTAATAAATCTTAAACCAAAGGGTTAAAAGGAGTGCTAAAGTATGTATCAGAGAAGTAAGGAAAGAGACACTGGATTCCTCACACGAATTAGAAATTTTGATTACTGCTGCTCCAGGCCAGCAATATTTGTGGAGTCTGAGGCCCAAGGGTGCCAGGCTGCCTGTGGAAAAGACAAAATTAATTAATGTTTTCTGAGATTAATTAGAAAATTAAATGGAAGTATAATGAAAACCAGCGTGGCTTAGCTCACCGGATTTACAACTATGTGTAACCAAATTTCAGACTTATTCGAAATTTCTGTGTGTTGCTTGAATAAAAATACAGTTAGATTGTCTACAGTAGATTTTCTTTTTACCTCTAGCGCCTAATCCCAAGCAGGAATACTACAAATGTCACAGTATCATAAAGCATAATGCTATCTGACAGCTCTGGCCTTAGTACATGTTCTTCAAAGTACCTTTATTTGTTATAAATTAAAATGCTCCCAACTTTCCCAATTTTCCAAGTCATTCTGTTGGCCTTTTTTGCTGGACAGCCTCTCCATGGGCTTTTTACAGCTGATGCATTTTTGGTTGATGTAGGGCACCTCTGATCAACCAGGAGAGGTGTTCAGAAAGAAGAAAGCCTGGGAAGTCATCAAGAATGTAGAAAGGGCCACAAGGCATCCCTTCAAATTTGTTGCACAAAAATGATGTAAAACACACCATTGTCTTCTTCTTTGACCGCGTCTTGTATTTTGTAAAATGAGTATATTTAAAATACTTCTCCATATCCGTATTGAGCTGACAGTTAACTGAAATGAAACAGGAAGTAGTTGATTATCATGATGTAATCCTGTCGATAGGGATCTTATGATAGCTTTATATGGCTAGCAGGCATCAAATAACGGAAAATGTGAGGCAAGATTTATTTATACAAATAAAATCATGAGCAAAGGCAATTGTCTTTTTATTAGACAGTACAGGTATCTTAAGACTCTCATGGCAAGTATTAAATGTCTCCTCTTCAAACCTAACTTATGCCAATTTTTCAAATCCAGCTTCCCTGAGTTTCTTTCTTTGCTGTTTCCTAGCATCTTAGATACCTGTGATAAACTATATGTTGGAATAACCCAAGAGCAACCAAACACATCCACACCTCATATGAGCAAGGCCATCTCCAGACCCAGCAAATGCAACTAATAATTGATTAGGGAGTGTATTACATTTCAGACCCTGCAATTAGAAATAAAATGGGGGAATTTCCTACATTTCCACATTTAATATTCCTTTTTCTAATTATTTTTTAATACTCTAATAGTAATTTTTTAAAAGCACATATCACACACTATCCATGATGGTCACCATGAGAAATGTTCTCATGTTTTGAGATGATTTATCCTGTGCAATTTAAATAAAAGTGCATCATCTTACATTCTTAATGTCATTGTAAAGGCTATCTTTTTCCTTCTTCAATTACCAAGACTTCCTTATTTAAAGACAGAGACTACTGAGAAAATGAAAACATCTTCTTTTAAGTAAAATAAAATTATTTTTCATGATATATTATTAATGTTTTTAGTATTTGGATTAGTGTCTTCCAAAGAACTCTCAGTGGATTCTTTTTTAATATGATATTCCTTGAATAGAGTTTTGTATAATTAAATAAATTTGGGAAATGTTCCCTTCTCTTGGGCTTAGCACATAAGAAAGGCTAAGTCCCTGAGAAGTCTTACAGGAAAGAAATTGTTTTAAATTTATGCAATCGTGTTTACCCATCGATTTTTAATTTAATATCTATTTAGATCTATTAGATGCTGATCTGAACTTTATGTTTCCCAGAGCAGGAATCGGACTAATCCTGTAAGATCCCTATCAGAGCCCTGTAAACCTGTAATAAGTAGGATTTGGTGATACTGTGGTTCAATCATTTGACTAAACCCTAGACCAGAAAAGAGAATTCTAATGCAAGATACTTGTGGAAATATAATGGTATTCAATGTGCTACATCATAGAGTGCACCAAATTGAGATCTAATTCCAAGTGATTAGAATTTTATTAAGTCATTTGTATGTTTCTCTCCCTGAACAGACCTAACATACTTCCTTGTGTTGAACAGAAGCCCTGGGGGGCATTGTTATGGACTGAGCTCTGTGCTCAGCCCCCACAGCCCAGACCAAAGCAGGTCACCAATGTAAATACCAGGCCACCAATCTGGAGGTATAAATAGGGAAGCATAGAGATCACCAAACTGGACTAGATTTTCCTGAAAACAGGAGACTCTGGTCTGAGTCAGTATTATTCCTCTGCTTTTAAACCTTCACCAAAAATGAAGTAACTTGAAGTACCCTAATTTTAACCAATGAGTTGTGTTTTTCCCTTATTGTTCTATTTCCTTGTTGCCACTTTACAAAACCCACTCTTCTGCTACTGCCAAGTGGACACACTCATTGTATTTTACAAAGTGCCACATTGCCCAATTCACGAGATTCCTAAATAAAAGCCAATTCCGTCTATGATTACATTCATTATAATATGACTTTTGATCCTGGGCTGACCCATTTTCATCCCACCCAGAAGCATGAAGGGTACCCTGATGTGGTTCTTTCTCACACTTTGAAGGGTCATGTCATCCGGGGGCTCCCAAGGGTTTTCCCCTACTTTCACGGTCCTGACCTCTCCATATCCACGTGGTTTGGACACTTATCATGTTTGAGAAGCCCCCCACCATCAACACTGGCATTGACCTCCTTTTGTTCTTTTACTTTTTAACTCCCACCCCAGACTCTCTGTTGCACCAGAATGTAAGATGCAGAAACACAGAACACCTGATGAGATGCTAGCACAATGTGGAGGCCTCACTCTCGTCACATACTCTGTGGGGTGTGGGTTTTGCCCAAAGAGGTTTCAGTTATTGACATAATAATAGGAACTCAGTTTCACTTGTAAAAACCGAGCCACTACCTCTCAGATTGATGCCACAATGTGAGGAATGGACAACTTGTTCGGTTCCCGTCACTCCCAGTGTTAAGGTATGAAGTGATCAATACAACCCATAAGCTATAGGTATCGGCATAGGTTATAGACTGTAAGAGTAAGATCTCGAAAAGTAAAATAAGAAAACAGAAATAAGCAACTGTAAGACATAGGATTTAAACCATAGAAAATAAGATATTAGATAATAAGCATAAGAGAGTGAGTTAAAACCTGTTACTGATAAATATAGGTTAAAAAGTTAACATAGACATAGATAAGGTTAAATCAATATAGCCACAAAACAAATATATTAGCATGATCATGTAGCTTTGCATAGGATAAGGACATAAGGTTTAAAGATATTAGTAATAAAATGATAAGTGAATATGATAAGTAGAAATCACTTATTGGCCATAAATTAGGTATAGTCTTAAGTAAATATTAAATAAGTTACTAATACCGGTTTTGGAAAGCAATTCCTATGGTAAAACTACCTGATCTCTTGTAACGGTTCCCTTCTTGCTGGAGCAGCGGGAATGGAGTCACTATGGCTACACGTGCAAACTAGTGTCACCCTAGAGACTCCATTTCAGCTGTTCTAGACTTTACCTTAGTTTTTCTGTTACTGCTCCTGAGAAGAGACAGCTACAGGACCCATTTCTGAGAAAACAAAATAAAGTGGTTTTCTGCTAAATTCAAAACAAAATGTATTGTTTTCTGTACTTTGTACGCCACAAAATGTACTCAACCCAGGATATGGTCGTCTTGGTGACCCACATAACTTTGAAGTAACCCTGCTAACCACCTGCTCAACAGTTGCCTAGCACCTGCTCAAAGCCAAGATGCGGTTAATTGAGTTGTTCTGCTAAAAGCTTTTTCTTGCTTGTATAACTTGCTTGCTTGCTAACAGAAAAAAAAAAATCCATAGGATTTGGTTTTTTCTCCTTAAGTAGATTTCCCTTAGAGGAGGTGCTATTCTTTCAGAGAGCCACTTGGATTGTGTTAGACACAGCCCCTGGCCAGATATAATGGGCAAAATAGGTAAATAAAAATTCTTTAATTTGTTTCAAATTCGGTCTTGGTGTGTTTTCTGAGCAGTCTCCCCACAACACCAGTATGATCAGGGACACTCACCACATCTGTGTTCAATCTCATGTTCAGGTCAGAGAAACAGTGGAAGATGGCAGGGTGAGGAGAGCAGGAGAAGGGCTCAGGATAAGAAGATCCAGGTTCAAGGGCACGAGGAAGGGAGCAAACCAAGAAGCGCACCCACGCTACTGAGATGACATGGATCTAGTGTCTTAACTTGAGAAACACCCACAGTGGGGCTTGTCAACCGATTTGAGTCAACCAGCATGAAGGAAAAGCAGGTACACTGAAATTTTGCATGGAATTAAAGTCCTTGGGTGGCTCTGTCATGTCAATCTAGTTTAGCTTAGTCTGAAACCTATTTCCTGACTTGAGATACTTTCCACGGACCAAAGAGGCATTTCTCTTTCTAAGAAGCAAACTTCCAAGTACCCCGAGTGACAGGCCCTTATTTCTGGTTTAGAGTCAAATGAAGTGTCCCGGCAAACAAAAAAACTCTTTTCAACAGGACAGCCTGCAACGGCTTTCCTGAGAAACCCTGGCTTTGACAGATCCAGGCCAACAAGAGCACATTCAGATAATTTCAAAGACTCTGTAAACCATTTTTTTTTTCTTTTTCGTACTAAAAATACAACAGCAGCAAGAAACAGTGCATTTTTCGTTAACACTTTCAAATTATCCCAATTACAGGTCATTTACACCCATCTTGGATTTTTAGGGGTTTTTTGTTTTTGTTTTTCTTCCTGCCCCTCCCCCCAGCTCAGGGGTTCTCCCTAACATGACTTCTGCTTTATTATTGTACACATAGCACTATGGATAAAGACCTCAGGAAAGAAAACGCTGGTGCCCAGAATACTTTGATGGCCTTTCCACCCTGTAATTATATCCCCTCTTGATAGCTCTGAAGGCCTGCCTTATTGGCAGTGGCACGGGACCTTCTCTTTCAGAGAAAGATGGATTGTTTCTGTGGGCCTTGATGGTCTTCAAATTATCTGAGTGCCGAAAAGAGAGCAGAGTGAATTTTATTTTAACTCATTTTATTTCTGAATTTATTTCCCAGCAGCTAGGAGGTAGCGACTGCCCTCGCAGTCACTTGTTATCTGTGGGACTTGATTATGTTCGGACCCAGTCGCTCATTCTGAGCAAGACACAGTTAATGAGGAGAGAAATGAAAAGTGCATTGAGTCACAGTGTGTTTGTGGTAATTTGTGACACATTTACTCCACTCAGTTCTTTGTTTATTCCTCCCCCCCTTCTCCTTGCAGGTTCTGTAGAAAAAGGAGCAGATAAGCGAATTCACTGGTAGACAGTTAAGGGTGTTGAAGGTAATGAATCTCTCTCTCTCTCTCTCTCTCTCTCTCTCTCTCTCTCTCTCTCTCTCCCCCCCCTCCCTTGCTCTCTCTCCATTCTTGGCAGTAATTGGGGCACTGTTCATTTCTACCATAAAATGCTGGAGAAGCACATATTAACAAAACATCTTATTTTCCATTATTTCACAACATATTTTTTCATTCACACTGCTAGATTTTATTTTCCCTGTCCCTTTTTGTTTTTTTTTTTTTTTGGTGTGCTCTTTGCCACTTTTCTAAATAATAGTCCATTAAACAGTTCCCAGTGTGTGTTCTGTAGAAATGTAAAAAAGTGATTGGATGATACTAATTAAGGAGAGATTTTGTTTCCACTTACTGCAGATCAATGGTGGGTTACATTAAAGCAGCATTTTGCGATGAGTTTAACACAAAAGAACAGCTGTGCTAAATACATATTTCAAGACATACAGGTAGGTCAAATAAATGTTCCTTTCTTTGAAAAGTCTGTATGCTGTAACTATAAATTTTACTTGCAGAACTGTGGGGAAACACAAAGCCTAATTATTCATTACGATCATTGTTAGTTTCAGTAGAACCTAAGAATAAAATTGGGAAATGTTCAGTTACTTTTAGTTCTTACTTTACTATGGATCCTTCAATATACTGACTTTACAGTGATATTCTTCCACTCTGAAAACAATTTTCAATAAAATTTCCAATGGAATCAGATTTTCTTTTGCTTGATAATGATTTTGAGTTGAGGAAGAGAAATGTGTCAATGTAGTTTTAAGACTTGGCTATAGCTCTCTTTGTGATTATTTTAATCTACTACATGATAGGATTTTTTTGTTGCCCAGAAATATGATTTTCCTTTTTATAAGTCTGAGGTAGTACAGTCCAGTTCTGTGAATGATGATCAATAGCCATTAAAGTATTTTATAAACTCTGGGGGACACAAATACTTGGATTAATAGGATTACAGAGCAGAGAAATGTACAACAAAATATGTACATCTGCTACATAATTTTAGCCGGCAATAACTTTGTTTCAGACTGTATGCATGCAACCTATATTTATACTCATCTCTTTTGGTAAATGCTATTCTTCATAGCAGCAGTATTCTCTGTGCTTTTATTTCCCTTGACACTTAGATGGTACACAATGGCAACCTTATAACAGTGTTCTGCTTCACCTACAGTTTCACTTGCCTACAACAGTGTCCGCTGCAATTAGAGGTTTGCAAATGTTCTCACAGATGCAATTTCACTGTAACATGAAAATTTGCAAGTGTATTTTCCGCTTAGGTTGAACTTCCTAAGGAATAAAATTGGTTAAAAGGAATGCAAGGGAGAGGATTACTCCAAGATGACTTCCTGATTCCACACCTGACTTGCTGGATGACTCAGGGCCAGTCTAGTCATCTGTAACCCCTCCTTAATGGTAATGAGAGTTACACAGGAGCACCAGGCTGCAGAAACTGACTTCAAAGGGAGCCCTTCCCTTGAAGGAGATGCAAGCCAGGGGGTAAAGGCAGGGAATCAGGCTGTGAAAGAGCACATTTCTTTCAACATGGGACCAAAAGCTCAGAAGGCTATGGTTGGTTAAGGGGCTCAGCTCTGCAGTAAAGCCAATAAAATCTATGTTGGTTTTGGCTATAGGAATTTTTTTTTTTTTTTTTTTTTTTTTTTTTTTTGCATTCTAGCACAATAAGATGAGACAGAAATCACACTCCGTGACATAAGAAGAATGAGGCACTTCTCTTTTAGGTACTCCTTTATGCATTTGTTTATGCCATGATCTTTCTCATGCATTCTGTTCCCACGTTTATTTTGAAGTGGTCCTTAGTTTCCCAGCCTTGTGAAATCTGCATCTCAGGTACATCATCTATAAAATAGGAATGCTGTTCATGCTTTTGACATCTGATTTCTTATACAGGCTAACAACAGTCATTGGGGAAGATTTTTTTTTTTTTAAAGAGAAAGAGAGAGAAGAGACAGAGAATTTTTTAATATTTATTTTTAAGTTTTCGGTGGACACAACATCTTTATTTTATTTTATGTGGGGCTGAGGATCGAACCCAGAACCCTGCGCATGCCAGGCAAGCACATAACCACTTGAGCCACATCCCCAGGCCCAGGGGAAGATTTTTGTAAAGCATATGCCACTGTCCTTAAATTAACTTTGCCAGTTTACCTGGCATAACTGGGGTGGAATTTGGTATTGATTATGCCTATGGGAGTCAAGTTTTTTTTGTTTGTTTGTTTGTTTGTTTGTTTTTGGCGGGGGGTACTAGGGATTGAACTCAGGGGTATTCAACCACTGAGCCACATCCCCAGCTTTATTTTGTATTTTATTTAGAGACAGGGTCTCAGCAAGTTGTAGCTCCTCGCTTTTGCTAAGGCTGGCTTTGAACTCAAGATCCTCCTTTCTAAGCCTCCCGAGCCACTGGGATTACAGGCATGTGCCCGGGTACCTAGCTCAAGTTGGTTTTAATTATTTTTTCCCAACACATATCCACAGAGCACTTGCTTTGTGCCAGAAAATGTTTTCAAGTAGTAGGTCATAGAAACAAAGAAACAAATGTTTGGACACTTGTGGAATGTATACTTTAATACAATGTCTGTGCTCTTGTGTTTTCCAGTTCTGTTCAGGAGGCAAGGAGTGCTCGTGGATTCTGGTGTGTGCGGAGTGTTGCCACTTGAAACAAGCATAGGAAAAGCCTTCCTTTATTAAACTATGATTAAGAATAAAGTGAGAACTAGTAAGCCAAATGAACAGGAAGGATCCTTAGGAGGGGCCACCATAGGTTGGGCAATCCTTAGTCTCATCTCACTCATTTCCCTGGTATACACACAGAACGGCTCTGCTCTCTCATGGAATAGGTGACTCGAGCATCATCCGGAGACTGATACCAGATTCAACACTGTGAGTCTCCAGTAAGAGGCCAGTGCTGAGAGTGTAGTAAGACACAGGTCCAGGGGCTCTGGAGAGGTCACTGCAGACAACAGGGAGAACTCATGGCTGGGTCATGCTCCACTGCCTGGCAGTTCGTTATTTGAAAAAAAAAATTGTGCTGAACGAATGTCATGAAATGCTTAAGGGTTTCTACAGGAGAGATGGAAATTGGCATATGTGAGAACTAGGAAGGCCACCAATGTCAAAAGGGAGGAATTGGAACCAAGTTCAAGTTCTCAGCCTTCCTAGTTGAATCACTTGAGCAGATGGATTAAAACCCTGGCTCTCATTATCTCAAGCTTTACAAAAATGATAGAATTCCAAACTCATATGATTATTGTGTAGGATGTACTATGAATGGGAACATTTTGTAAACCACAGAGTTTAAAACATGAGTGCATGGTTTCACTAGTACATACTTTGATGACATTGTGGCATAGATATCTGATCGTTCATTACATAGATTTGTTCCAGAACTACAGACATTTTAGGGAGAATGAAAATCAAAATTTATAAGAGAATCCCAACATGTTTGGGATCCTAATAATAAATAAAATGTTCTTCCTCACCAAGTGTTGGTTTGAAGGCTTATTCCTATTGGATTAAGGATATGTTTTCTAGAAGACAACTCATGGGATATTAAATCATCTTAAAGAACTGATTTGTTTTTTTTTAATGATAAAAGCATGTTCAAATTAGAAAAACAACATATTTACAAATGTTTGCTGCAACTGAATGTGAAGGTGATAATTGAAAATTTTATGCCATGACTCCTATGAGGCAGAATGGTTAAGATCTTGTGCTCCCCTATCACCTCCTCATGCACACACGTGAGCCTTACAGGGGAGATGCTGAGAGGGTACAGAGAAGCTGGCACTTAGAAAGATCCCAGGATCTTGACAGACTTGATGTCTTATGAAGAAAATTATACACAATTTCTGAGGATGGTGAGGACATTGGAGGTCTTAAGGTAGAGTGTTACATGGTCTTCTCTAAATGCCAGGGAGGTGAAGAGAAGCCAGCAGACTAAGTGGTAGTGCCCAACCAAGGCAATAGCAGAAAAACTGAAGAGGAGGGAAGGTTCTAGAGAAAATGTTTGTGATATCAAATTGGCAAAGTCTGAGAACATGTTAAGTAGGAAGCTTGAAGTCAGAAGAATAAAGACAGCAGGTGTGTTTCTAGGAAATGAGCTCATGTCATCAATTCACAGATAGGACCTGAGGTAAGTTCAGGTGAAGGAGGCTACCTAGGAAATGTCCTTGGGCATCCGATAAAACTGTGGATCCCAGGTGGACATGGCCATCATGCAGCGGCTCTAGAGTTCAGTCACTTCTGAGAGAAGGTGAGCAATAGCTTGTAGTTCACAACCGTACAGGGGGAGATCATCTAGGGAGAATGAGCCCAGGGAGTTGGGCCAGGCTAGAACTCATGTCCACCACCTCTCTCTGGTTAGCATTGAGGTTGACAGGTTGGTGAGGAGGGGTAGGCAGGGGAGGGACTGAGATGGCACACTTCTGTGGCAGGCAGAATTCCCAGAGCCTGCCACCTGGTGCAAATGCCCGTGTGGCCCCTTCTGCTTCGGTGTGAGGGACCTGTGGGTATGCTCGATAGTCTCTCCTGGGACTGAGTTACCTCATGTGACTCCATCTTAGCACACTCAAGAAAGATTCCTCTGCTCACTTAAAAAAATAAAATAAAAGAGTACCAGGTCCTAAGAGGTTCACAGGACTGTGACCTAAGGGCAGCATCTGGTAGCTGAGAGATCCCTGGCTGACAGACAGCCTGAAAACGGGAAACTCATTCCTCTGACCTCAAGGACCAAATTCCACCAGTATCCTTGATGATCTCAGAAAAGTGCCTCAAACTCCAGAAGAGAACACACGGCCTGCCAAAATCTTGATTTCAGACTTGTTGGATGCTGAGCAGAGACCCAACCATGCTCCCCGAGCTTCCTATCTGTAGAAACTGTCAGGCATTGTGTAAGCTGATAAGTTAGTGGTAATTTTTTATGTGGTTATAGAAAACTAAAAGACGGTCCTGAGAGGCCAGAGGACTTTTTCTATGGTAACACTTGTTACATTGAAAAGAACCCCTCCACAGATAGTCTACACACACACACACGCACACACACACACACACACATATACACACACACACAAGGTCCAGAACTCAGACACATGATCTACATTAATAGCAGAGTATGTCCTTTTTTTTTTAATTGACAATTAAAATCAGTGTCCTACTCAACAGTCCAAAAGACCACTTACCTGATTCTTTCAAGTGAAAGGGAGGAAAAAAAAAAAAAAAAAAAAAAAAAAAAATATATATATATATATATATATATATATATATATATATATATATATGGTACTGGGGATTGAATTCAGAGGCTCTTAACCACTGAGCCACATCCCCAGCCCTTTTTATATTTTATTTAGAGACAGGGTCTTGCTGAGGCTGGCTTTGAACTCTCGATCCTCCTGCCTCAGCCTCCTAAGCCATTGGGATTAAAGGTGTGCACCACTGTGGCCAACCTAAATACATATCTTGAAGGCCATCTCAGCTAGCCAGGTTAGATGTCAGGCTGGACCAGAGCTATGGATATATTTGGACATTTCTAGCCATAGGTAGAACTTAATGGAGCTGTTGGAAACCATCATCAAGCCAGGCATACACTTACAAAACAGATGCCTCTGGTTTAAAGGAGAACAGAATGTCTTATTGCAAGACAAATGTCCTTAGGGATACACCATTCTCCCTTCCATCTTTCCTTCATCCTAGGAGGGAGAGAGACTTGCCCATTTTCTGTCTGCAATGTTCTTCCCTTTCTCCTAAATAGACTGCTATAGTGTGAACAAGGAAAGAATTCAAAATGCTTCCCAGCCTAACAGTTTGCAGGGTAATATTTCCTTTTGAGTTGACAAGACAAAGCCTTCATCTGACAAATGAATGTACTCAAGAGATTATATCAATGGCTAATCCAATTA
Organism: Marmota monax; assembly: GCF_021218885.2. NCBI lineage: Eukaryota > Metazoa > Chordata > Mammalia > Rodentia > Sciuridae > Marmota > Marmota monax. The sequence continues at coordinate 2,928,389 of NW_026694501.1, read as the reverse complement.
AAAATCTTTGATAGATTCAGTTATATCTGCTGTGAATTTGATGAGGTGTAGGTTGTAGAGGCCTGAAAGTTATATTTACTTTTCACTTAAATCTTTACTAATCATTTTTGTATTTAACTTTAGGGAAATTATTGCTTCTAATTATTTTTTTTTCTCTTTAGAGTGAAACAAGCTAATAAAAGAATAATCCTACCCACAATCTTCTTTTTTTTTTCTTTTTAAGATTAGTTTCTTCTTGGTGCACAGCTTACCCTTAAACAATGTATTGTTTAAATAGACAATAGAAACAAAAAAGAAACACATGAGTTTGGGTAGCCAAGTGTTCTGCTCTTCTCTGTGTGTGTGTCTCTGTGTGTGTCTGTGTGTGTTTGATTAGGAATGTGCCTCTTGAAAAGGTACCAATTCATTATGTTGGTCCAACTTACCAATTAGCTAATTTTGTATTCTCTAAATAGAGCTGCCTGGTATAAAGATTATATGATATAATTTTCAACCTGCAGAAACACTGAGGGAAAAATGACCTATGATTATTCTGGAGTGAAAATACTATTGGAATGTTTTTAAAGATTGTTTCACTAATAGAGGACCTTACAATCATGAAGGCAAGGACTCTTTTAACCTTTTTTTTTTTTTTTGGTACATGCACTCCTGTAAAAGAAAGAGCAAGGCAAGGCTGTGTTTTATTTTACTCTTCTATTTCTTATTCCCCATTTGGTGCAGAGAATGCTAATCCTTGGATTTTTGACCTCACTTGCTTTCCTAAAAGACTTGTTTTCCTGGGTTATAAGGCATTTCAAACTGTCTCTCAAATCATCCCATACATACTGCAGTGGGAGTGTGAATGAAGCAGGAGAACTTCCATGGCTGGGGGACTATCTGGGTGTTTCCTTATGACATGGGAGAGCTCTGTGCATTTCCAAGCTAGATTTGTGTATCCATGTCTCTAGCAGATTCTCTAAGAGTTAAGGGAGGGGCATGCTTCTAGAAGAATTCTTAAGACACCCTCCAAATCTCCCTGAAACCTGTCTCCTGATTTAGATTCTACCTTACAAGATGTTGCAGCCCGAACTCCACATTCCTTTGCAAAGATCCTCCCGTGAAGAGAACATGGTTATGATGAGAATCAGTTCTCCCAGTCTTTAGACATCATAAACTTGGCCCTCCTTCCCCTTACATCCCTAAAGCTTTGCCTGTGTGATTATCATAGCTCCCTTTTGTGTGGGATTATGTGTAATTAAGTTTTCAATCAATTTGACTAATTAAATGGAAGTGCTGTCTGTGGGCTAGATCAGGAAACTAGAAATCTGGGTTTCTGCATATTACCGCTAATTCACTAGGTGAATACAGCAGGTTATTTAACTTCTCATTTTCCTATGAAAGGAGCACAGGAGAAGTATTTAAAATCAGGTCTGTAAGGTTCTGATTTTTTCTAAGAATTTTATATTCTTGTCTCAAGCTTCTTATGCTCTTTGGAGCTTCATGTCCAAATTTCCAGTGGCCTCCCCTGACTACAGAGTGGAATAGCTCACCTAATCTGCCCCCCAAAAAATCACCATCCAGGGGGGTTGGGTATCCATGAGAGCTGAGTGCAAAGCCCCAAGAGTGCCAGGTACCCTCACTGCAGATTTTAGACACTTCACTGCCCAAATGGTGGTAGATGTAGGGAAGTGACCATATTAAGTTCATTGGCAAAGTATTTTTACATTTTTATTTCTTCATAAATGAATCGTTGTGCTGGGAAAAGATTTTTTGCCATCTCAATATTTCAAGCTTTGAAATAAGCATAAAATACTAGGAAATGACTTCTGAACCTGACAGTAGCGATGTTCCATCATAGCCTCCTTACCCTCCACAGGGAAACCGAGGCCCATGAATTACTGACGAGGGTTTGCTCTTTGCAGAAGGGGCTGGAACTCCACGATTTCTTCCCACGTTGTATGCCATGACCTCGTGTCATGTATGATTTTTATTGCACAGTCCCAACAGTTTTTGCCACTCAGCATGATTCCACCTTGCAAAACTAAGGGGATAAGCAATAAATAAGAGATGTCTCCTCTTGGTAGCAGGGCAGTTGGTCAACACCTGTCATCCTTTCGGTGTCCAGAGAAACAGAAAGCACCAGCACAAAGCCTTCTAATATGCTGCCCTCTCACTTGTTGATTTTTGGTATTATTTCCTGAGCTCTACAAGTCCTGCTCAGGAGTCAATGACGGTGCCTTTATGTTGGGGATTTTTCCCTTATGTTTTCTGCTAGACCCTGCAAAGTTTCTGGGCTTATTCCTATGTTTTTGATGCATGATGAGTTGAATTGTTTGCAGAGTGGCAAGTTAGAAGCAGCGAAGGTGTCCGTCAACAGATGAATAGATAAAAGAGAATGTGGTATATATGTACACAATGGAGTTTTATTCAGCCATAAAGAAAAACGAAATGATGTTATTTGCAGGAAAATGGATGGAACTGGAGAACATCGTGTCAATCAAAATAAGCCTGACTCAGAAAAATAAGAGTCATGTTTTCTCTCATATGTAGGAGATAGAGGAGCAGGGTGGGGGAAGCAAAAAAGGTAGTGTCATGAAAACAGAAGGCAGACCATGAGGGTAAAGCAAAAGGCCCGATGTGAGGGAGGAGGGGAGAACAAGGGGAGATATTGGGGAATTAAGTTGATCAAGCTATGTTATATTTATGCTCAAATATGTCACAATGAAACCCACTTTCCTGCATAATTAATATATACTTTTTTTTTTTTTTAAGGGAGAGCACCAGCTCTGCAGATTCTCTGAGTGATCCCTATACTCTGTCTCATTCCCACAGGGCACATCCTTTTGTCAGCCTGTGGAGTAAATGAGAGCTGCAGGCTGAAATCCTCCTGGAAGCGTGATTTCCAGAAAAACAAGTAGCAGCCCCAGCAAGGGGGAGGAGGGGGATAAACACCTGCAGCCAACCCCGTGCCCGGGGCCTCCGGTTGAAATGAGGAAGATTACTGTTGCTTCCATCTTCTTCCCTCTGCTGGGCTTTTCCACAGGAACTCACCCCAGACCCGCACACTGCGATCACCAATCTCATTTCACTTAACCAACCGCAGATGTGTAATTCATTCAAAGACCACAAAACCCTGCACCTCCACTCTTTGCCTTGCCCAATCATAGGACAAGGCCACGTTTCCCTCACTTCAGAGTTCTTCAGGGTTGATGGCTGTAATCTGCTCTGTGCTCTCATGCATTATCAATAAGTTGACTTGCATGTGTTATTAAGTTATTTCATGTATGATTTTCACATCACCTTGAAAGGTTACAAGTTCTTAAGGTGAGAGGCCATGGTTTCCTGGGAATGTCTAACAGGACTTCTCACTTCATAGGCTGGGTTGAGCTGACAGATCTCTGGCGACCTGAGGAAAGGAGTGAGCTATCCTTTTAATGTAATTGTTAAAGATAAAATCATAAATGAAGTGAGCTTCTGATGAGTTAAAACTGGCTTACCACCCTGGTACTATTTCATTGGAAGCATTTAGAATTTCCAAATTGAAAGCAAATTTTAAAAGGTTTTAGTTTTTTTTTTTTTTTTTTTTTTTTGTGAAATTACAGATTATGTGTATTTTTTAATGAATACATACAAGTTAACATAGGTTTATTAATAACTGATAGAATGTATATAGATTGGTTTAAAGTAACTCCTTAAATTATGATCTATATATATGATGAGGCATCTCTGTAGTAGAAATAATTTTGTTTCTTCCTGCAACATGAATGCTTATTCTGTCATGCTTACTGCTCACCAGTGTTTTAAGGAATAATATCTATTAGAGCTATTAGGGACAGATCTGTAATGTTAAACAGGAGCAAGTCAAAGATGACATGTCTTGTCATTTAATGAGCCAAAGATCAGATACTAATATTGTATTGAAATGATGAGCATGCACAGGCTGCCATTCTGTTTGCTTGCAAAATGTCAACAGAGAAGCAACAGGAAATAGCAGAATGTGGAAGACAAAAGTTGCCCATACTTAAAGGATGGCAGTGAAACAAAATGGATTTTGTTTAATTGAAACAATGAATTGTTTAATTAAAAGAAATTCCTATCGCCTGTTCATTAAGATATGCATCATCAAGATTCATTTTAGAACAAAAATCTAATATCTGCTTTGTAATTTCAGTGCTGTTTTCAACATCCTTTTATATTCCAGGGTAATATCGGCTGGTGGAGGAGGAGGGAAAAAATATCTGCATTTATGCCTCTCTATGCACCGAGCGTATACCAATGTCTCAAATAAAATTAACGACTTCGAAAGAACTGCATCAGAAATTTTGATTAATCCAGAGATATAAATGGGAGGTGAGAAGGAGCATGACTCAGAGCCCTCTTGAAAGCTTTAAGATTTAAGTCTCTTAAAATTTGCATTCATATCCACTGAATGGTGACAGATCAAGGCATTTCTAGGAAACTCTGAGGGCAGCTGGCATCTTGGATATGGCCTTTTTATGAGAACATTTAGACAAGTGGAATAAAGATTTCTCTTAAAAAAGGAATGGATGGATGGTGGAAAGAAACCAATTCCAGAATATAAAACATACAACCATACATTTTTATTTTTTTATAACACCCTATTGGTTAAAGAGATCACCTCTTGGATCCCGGCAGAGAACTATAAAATTATGTGGAGTGACATCTGTTTCCATTAAGTAATTTCCCAGAGAAGAACAAAACTTTCCACAAAACAATAGGAGCCTTGCCCATTGGTAGGAAGAATGTCTTTTGACCTGGTGGAACTCTGATGGGACACTGAGTGGTGGATGTTCCAAAGCATTGATTCATCAGTCTATTTAATCTTCATGCCTGCTAACAAAGAGATTCTGCATCTGATTAGGTCCATTCCTTGTCATTCTCTCCATCCACAAGAAAATGATGCCTAGCCCTGTCATAAAGAATTTCCATAAAGAAAAGGCAATCTCGAAACAAAATCTGAAATTTTTACCTGGGGACACCTACATGTGTAAAGATATATCTTTTTAAATCTCTGTTAAAAATCCATGATATCATTAGCGCCGAATTGACAATTGTGGTTTTAAGAAAAAGTCTAGTGATCATCTAGTGCTATCATTAAAGTTAAGGTTTTGGTAAAGGGAAACTGGTTTGAAAGTTACACTGGACCAAACAGAAGTGTAGGTATGGGCACATGGGCACACAGATTTTGATACAGGATTCCAAACCCAAGTTGAAAAAAATAAATTGCATTGGTGAGAGGAACAGATGATTTGGAAAGTCCAATAGGATTAACCATTTGCATTCCCTAAATGTACCCATTTGATATATAAAATGTTGTGTTGGGTGAGAATTCATATTGCTCTGAGTTTAGCTCTGAAGCTCCCAGATCTCTTTTTACCATTTTTAACATGTAATTTGTTGAGCCCAAGATGAACTCTATGTGCCTAGTAGCTGAATTAACATTATTAAAATCATACTGTATTTAATACCAGATAACAATGTTTACTTGGTATTATAAGTAGCAGATAACCCTTGTTTACATTCAACCATATGTGTGCCTCAATCATTGCCATTGTTAACACAGATCTTGTTGATTGACTGTGGGTGAGATCTGTTCTAGTTCTCTGATTCCACTTCCCAATCGATTGCATTTGCTAATAAAATTATCACTCTGGACACTGGTGTTATGTCAAGTGGGGATACTGAGACACACCAGTATATTTTGGTAGCCATAAATGGAAAGCACAGTGAGCACTAAGAGTTCATACACTTTTAGGCATATCATAATGCAGAGTTTCTCATCGTGTTGTCTGGAAGGGGAGCATTTCTCAATTCATTGCTCTCTATTTGCTTCTCAATATACAAAATGTCAAGGTTCTGTCTTTGGTCACCCACACTCCTTTCTCCTTTAGTTTGTCTCAGGCTTCCTGTAACTTGAACCTGCTTCCAGTCCCATGTGAGATCACTACCCAGATCAACACATTCTTGTCTTCAGATCTTTGTTTCTGATCTTCCATTCAGCTTTAGAGAAGTGGAAAAGTACTGCCTTCAAAATAAAGAGCCATGCATTATACGTTTATAAGTAGTTCAAGAATGATTTTTTTTTTACATTTTTGAAAGACAAGTTTGTAGTCTAAAAAAAAAAATCAAATAGATGTTTAGCAAGGTGAATATCAATAAATTCTTGAACAATCTCATTTTAAAATATGCTCATTCACTGTTTGATCATTTCACTCTTGTAGCAAGCCATTGTGTCGGGGCTTTGCTGAATAGGAGAGGTCACCTCATGCCACTACTTGAGGCTCCAGTGTTAGACCCAGGGACACGGCACATTCTCCTCTAAAAAACTGTGTGTGAGTAGTTAAAAATAGAACCCCTGAGATTATGAATGGCTTATGATGAAAGTTAAGGTCACACCTGGCCCCCTGCACCACTCTGTAGTGAAGTTCACTCCAGTGGTGAATTTCTGGAATAAAGTTCCTTTGGACTGAGTTGTTCAAAAAGTGGTGAAATAGGCCAGGTGATCAATATACAGAATGTAAGACACCGAGAGGGAGAAGAAAACCAAGGAGCCTCATGTGGAGAAATACAATTTATAAGTACTTCCTACTTTTCCTTAACATTTTGTTTTCAAGGATTATCATTTCTGTAGTTGTGAAACTTTAAGGTGCATAGCATGACATTTTTCTAAGTGCATCCATAGTGCAATTGTGATTATAGTAAGTGATTTAACATGTCCATCTCTCATTGCTACCTCTGGGTGAACACATGTGAATATGTGAGTGCTTATGTGGGTGTCTACTCTCTTAGCAAATTTTCCAAACACAATACCATGTTTTTAACTATGGTCCTCCTCATATACATGACATCCCTGGACATATTTGTTCTAGGGAACTGCAAATTTGACCTACGTCTCATTTTTCCCTCTACCCCATCCCTGGTAATCACCTTTTGACCCTTTGTTTCTACATATTCAACTTTTTCTTCAGGCATCACATATAATTGATATTATACAGCATTTTTTTTCTGTGTCTGGTCTATTTCACTAAGCATAATGTCCTCCAAGTTCATCCTCACTGTCACAAATGGCACTAAACAGCATTTTATAATAACTCACTTATTTTGCAAATACTTTCAACTCTGTCTAATCAGGTAGTCAAGGCAAGAGATGAGCAAAAGGGCATCTAGATTTTGTGGTCCAGGATGCAGCTGCAGGACACAGTATATACCATTCTGACCACCGGGCAACTTGAGGAGAACTGGCTCCTTAGAAAAGTGATGCTTGTCTCCCTTGAGTGTCTCAGGGCTTTATAGTCTCCACTTCCATTCCTTAGCTTAGAACCTGATTTTAGCCATTTCCTTCAATCAAGTAAAAATGACACATAACAGCTTAAAATGTCATCTTCCTCCAGGATAACTATATTTTAACAAGGGATTAGTCCTTCAGCTTAAGTGTCTTCAATGATGTTTGAGGCAGTCTCTCAGAAATGGGTAACATTTTGGAAACATCTGAGGAGATCTAAGTGGCCACACGGAGAACTAAGAGGGCCTTGCTAAGTAGAATATCCTACCCCTGCTTACCTGTTTGAAGGAGGTGCTATCTCTTACAAACCAAGAAGCAGCTATTTTTCTGAGCATAATTAGCTTAAGAGCTCTCTGCAATAACTAGGCTTTTAAAAATATCTTGTTAGCTTCGTTTCCCATGACTTAACAGCTCGCCTCTCTGTGATACACACATTACTTGTACCTACTTCAAAAAGACACTAAAGGTTGACTTTGTTCAATCGTCACTAATAAGCTGTTGAATTCCAGACAATTCATCTGCAGATCAGAATATATTAAATATCCTTAATTGACCCTTGTACAAATGGGACTGTTTAGTATTTTTTTTAAAGGGGCGGGCAGGAAGAGCTGCCTTTTCTAACTCGTTTTCAAGTGTTATCATTGACTGGGGCTGCTTTGCTAATTATTCTCCAAAAAAAAAAAAAAAAAAGATATGCTTGTAGTGTTCAGAGCTGTGATAAACCTGGAGACTAGAGTTTATTCTACATGAAAAAAAAATGGATCAGTGATCTCTTATGAGGCAGGCACCTCTGTAGGTACATGTGGAAAGAGCAGGTGAAAGATCAGATGGATTAAGACTTCTGCATTTATAAGGGGAGAGAAGCTGAGGCTTATTTGGCTGTATGCATTCTGGAAAGTAGAACCATTTAGACTGATACAGTTCGCACTCAAGTCTCCATATTTTTAACCAATTCTGGGAAAAACTGCACACTAAAATCTAACATTAAGAATCAAGAATGGGCACCTAATAGACTTGCCAGATGAATGGATTTTGAATCATCACCTACATCAATAAGAAGAGCTAATAACAGTCATTATATTGTAATACGTAAAGGGTCAAAATGGTAATTGGGATGAAAGGCTTTATCCTATCCCAACAAATTAACTCTTAAAATTCAGAAACAAACATTGCTCCAATAGTGAAATTTTGTCTCTTCTGTGATAACCAGAAAAGAAATTTAAATAAGTCATGTTCCAAATCCATCCTCTTTAGTAAAAAAAAATAATAAATTTAAGGTAAGTTTACTAAAAATTAGTCTTTGATGGGACCAAAAACCTTATTGAAAAGCTATAACTTTTCTGTTTCTGTAATGAACATATTTGACTAAAAGAAAACTGACACAAACAAAATATATGTTTACAATACATTAAATCTTTACTTTGCTACTTTCAAGCTATATCCTGAGGAACAATATAATAATACAGTGCAGTGTAATATTGCTGAAGATGGGAAGAGACAAGATGTATGTAAGTGTGTATAGCAAGTGGACTCTCCCTCCTCTGTGGTCTTACGGGATGGAACACCTACCTGTCCATTCTGTCTCTGGACTCCCTGCTGTGAGGTGGCCCATATTCATAGTCACAATCTGGGTTCAACATCATTAATGTTCACTGTCAAGTCACCACAAATCCTACATTCTTCTCATCTCTCAGGCTTAAAAAACTCACTTAACACCCAGAGCTAATTAATAAACCAGATTTTCTTAAACTTAACGAAGTATCTAGCCTTGTTCAAATTTAGGTCACTGGCAAAGTCTACAAATATGCCAATCAACAGAAAACCTACCTTTCTTATTTCTGGTTTAGATTTTACCTTATTAGTAATCAAATATTTACAAAAATTTGATGTTAAAGCAGAGCAGGAAAGGCTATACCACAGCACCACTTCCTCATCCCTCAGCATGAAAGTCCCACTACCAAGATGTCTCCGTCTTACACACACAATGAACTTCACCTTAAAACACACAGTATCATTAATTCTGGAAATAGTGTGAAGACCCGACGCTAAATGTTTGTACATATTTGATTACAGGAGGGCGCCTTGTTCTCTGTGGCTAAAGGCAGAAAGCGATCTTTCTGAAACCGTGGATGTCAATTTTCCCTACGTTGAAGTTGTCTGATCTAATACTGTAGCTAGTCGTTTATTTGAAGTTGGCAATCTCACAAAAGCAAACAAAGCCATGAAAGAAAATAGGGATTCATATCAGAGTACACAAATAAAGTGACCTGATTCTGCAAAGCTTCAAATTTGCAAATATTCACATATCAATTTCCATAAACACCTTACCTCTGAAACAAGATCATTTCTCTAGCACAAATCTAAGGCCCCTATTTCTTCGGGATAGGAAATTCCGAGTCCCCCCCGCCCCCGGCCCATGCCATCAGAAATGTACTTTATATCATTTTGCATTACTTGCTCAGATTTATTTAAAGATTGCCTTCCAAAATAAAACCCAGATGCATCCTGAGATAAATTCACAGTAGAAAGATTCAATCAGGAGCTAAATCACTTTTAGAGACTTATCTTCGTGGATGTGAATGCATTATTGTAACCAACAGTTCCCTGAAATTCTTTGGGTTAAGCACTGAAAGCCAGATTTCCAAAAATGGTAATTCCCAGTGAAACTGCATTTAAATATGTTCAAAATAACATAAGAAGTATTTTTGGATTTGCTTTCCTGTTCTCTCCCTAGAAATTTAGCTGAAAATATTTACCGAGGTAAGAACTATCTCAAACATTCATTTCCTCTTCAAATAAACCCTTTCTAAAATGCAGAGAAGCAGAGCCTGAATCGCCTTCAGAATTGCTGTAGCATCTCCTCTCTGCTTCAGTAGATTGACTATAGACCACATTAACTCAAACAATTATCATGTATACCTATATGCTCCAGAAAAATTTAGACCCAAATACTCCAAGCATTGATGGGTTTAGACACACCTCAGGAATCACCAGACCAGCCTGTTCCAGAACATTCACCAGAAAGGAAATGACCCTTAAGGGCACTAGACAGTGTGTTAAAGGATGGTTCATCTGCAGACGTATAAGTTCCCTCTCTCTGCCGCTCAAAGTAGGCCACCATGTCTTAAGATATGAGCCTACAAGATTCCCCTTGGATCACTGGACATCTCCTGGTCTTCAGAAAAGGTAAGCCCTCTTAAAAGTCCAAGTACCATATATTGAGACTGGGACATTTTGTCACATCTCTCATAAAGTTTATTTAATTGTGACACTGGGTGATTTAATGAGAGTAAATGTCATTTTGAGGAGCATAACAGCAACCAGTTGACTACCATGCTCTGGCTCCTGCTGAGGTCTGCCTCCGAGCTCATTCCTCTGCCATTAAGGATTTCTAATTTATCCTCAATGTCAATATTCCCACAGGCCATGGACCTACAAGGAGCAGAGTGTGAATGCCTAACATGGAATGCCAATGGTCTGCTTTCTGAAAGTGACGTCTTTTAGTCTTTGAGACAGGATCTATGCATTCTTTGGATGTGCTGTCAACACCTGGCAAAGTACCTTGCACTAGTCAAGTGTTCCTTAAATATCTGCCAGATACATTTAAAACTGAATGAATAAGTAAATTTAGTATTCAAAATAATAACACTCAACATGTCTGCTCTTTGTATCAACTCTGGAGTGGCCCAAAATACCAGGAGGGTAGCACATTTGGGCATTAGAAAAACCTGAGATCTAAGTAACCCTCTGATTTATTCCAAATCCCTGTTGTGTACAGTCAGATTCTAACAGGGTTATTTAATTGCTTCTAATCTCTTTCATCATCAGTTATATTTGAGAATAAATTACACATGTTGATGCCAAATGAAAGTATCATTAACAACATTTGTATAGATTGTGAACAATAGTAACATCATTTCAATGGTGATGTTATTGGAATACTTTAAAAACACTGAATGTTGAAATACAGTGAGATAAACACGAAGTGGCTCTCTTTCTATGTTGTTTGAAATTTTTAGACCAAATGCTTAAATTAACAATCAGAAATGTACACGTAATTATTATATATGTTAGTTTTCTCACCTTTTATTTCAGGGGAAATTAATAGTTGGTGATTTTCTGGACATTCTTTATCACACCTAAATCATGTAATTTTTTTTAAAAAATTGAATGATAATAATAATAGTAATAATAATAATTCTGGTACTATGAGATGATCTCAATTTTGAAATGTTACAAACCCAAGGACTTCTCAAACAGTACCATTAAATGGCTTACATTCACATTGAAGTGTTAAAAGGATTTCAATGGCATCTGCACACCTTTTAGAAGTCTGATGTGATTTCCCAATATTTGGACCACGCAGGTCATTTCATTCCTTTTCTATGGAGGAGTGCCATTATTTGTTATAGACTGTTTGTTCCCCATGCTGCCGGGGCAAGAGGAAGGAGTGGGGTTTAGTAGGCCAAGGGGATCCTTCCCCAGCTGGTTCCCAAGGTCAGGAGAGGATTAATGCCTCAGCACCAAAGGAAAGATCTGCCGTGGGGAGGAAGATAAGAAGGACATAGAGAAACAGGGTCAACAGGGATGTTCTGGGTCTACACCTGTAAAGGACCAAACTGAGTGAAGAGGTGGGAAGGAGGGAGGATGGGAGAGGGGAGGGGCAGCGGGAAACCCTTCAACCCAGCTTCAGCTCCACCTCCCTGCCCTCTCCCCATGCACCCCACTACCTTTGATAGGCAGGGGTTGGGCATAGGTTACATTGTAAAGGAGCAAGACCATAATGCTTGGATTGGGTCTTGGATAGGACTTTGGGATTCGTTTTAATTTATATTGTTGCATATTTTCATGTATTACCATCAGCCAGATCCTGCCACCATTATTATACCTGTTTATTTACTGTCTTTGTATATATAAATATTTTTAATCACAGTGTAAGTACATTTTCATCTAGTCTATTTTAAATAGTAGTAGGTTAGTATCTAATCTTGGTGATATCACTTTCTTTAAAACTCTGGTTGTGGTGTCACAGGGGTCCTTAATATTTACTTGTGTGGAGACTTCTTTGTCTCAATATCTTTCCTTTCCTTTAACTCCATATCTCCAAACTGAGCTGTGTGCCTGGGGTCTTGGGTGTCCTTTGTGTATTTCTTTTTAGGGTTTGTTGTTGTTTTAACAGTATAGTAAATGGCTAGTTGGTCACAGGATATTTCTTTAATCTCATTCCATTAATCCTGTGTCTAATTGATGTTTGCAATATTTCTTGAATTTGGATTACACCCATCTCCTTATTTAGAGCATGATTCCCACATTTTTTTCTCTATGTTTATAGTTTTTTTTTTTTTTTCATTTTTTTCTTGTCTGAAACGGAAGATGTCAGAAGACTTTGAATGACCCTCTTTGCAACCCTGTTTCAAGCTCTCTGCTCTGGAAGCCACTATTTGAGTTTCATTTTTTTTTACTGAAGCCCTTTCTATTTGGCTCAAGTTCCCCCTGGGAGAATGATTCTGTCTCTGAGTTGCACCCATCTTTTACCAGGACACAAAAACTTGCTAATACAATTACCTTCAGATTTGAACTTGAGAAGAATCCAGGTTTATAAATACCCAAGAATTTTGTTCCTTTCACCAGTAAAAATAGCTTCCTTAGTGACTCACACTTTAGTTGAGGTCAACAGAAGTTTAGTGAGCACCTTATATGTGTTGTTAAGTAATAGTCATAAGCAGTAGTTCACAGCCACTGCCTGCTTAGATCTTCTAATTTATTGGATACAGACAGATAAGGCAATGGTGGTCAGACAGCTTTAAGCAACTGGACAGAGCATGATTGAATTCCATATATTGAGTTGAAACTTAGAGGGAGGAGTCAGAAAGATCTGGACTCAGATTGTGACTTTGTTAGTTTTAAATGTTAATAAACCATTAAGACCCTTACTATTTCCACCTTACTCTCTTTTATGCCAAACTATAATATACATACATATGTGTGTGATACATATATACATATATATGTGAGATATATATATATATATATATATATATATATATATATATATATATCAGATTGCAGAAATATATGCAAAGAAGCACTTTCAGTACAAACATTCAACCTTAAAGTGTTTCTCACCCAGTGGCCTGTTTTTCAAAGTAATGTGATTGTGTCAATGTGTTAATGTGATTGTGTTAATGTGATTGTGTCAATTCCCTACAGCCCATGACTACCTGGAGAACATTTGCATTTGGCATACTGCTCAGTGCAGGAGGGAAACTGTATAACACAGATAACTAGGATATGACTCTGCAGGAGTAGGTTACAAAGGACTTATAACATTCCAGTTTGCATTAGTTAATATCTGGGAGAGTTCCAGAAAGTGGGACTCTGTTCCATTTGGGGTATTGTCAGTGGATAATTCTAAATGTGGGTATCTTAGTAAATCTTCTATAGAAGGAAAAAGCCTATTTGAAGCTAAAGATGCAATTAATTACTCAAGAAACAGGAGTCACTCATGAGAGCCAGGATGGGGAAATACTTGGGTTTTTTTTGTGATTTAGATAAAACTCATGATTTTGTCTGTGCTCCACTATGATAACACACTAGTCTTGATTTTGTAGCAAACCATCACAGAGTGGTCTTATCCATTGTTGATGTGCTCTGAATTGTTTAGACTCAATAGGACACCAAGGCTCATCTATGAATACCAGGCCAGCTCCTGGATGTCAGAAACTAACTGCTTTGTGTCCTCAAACAATTCTGTACATGTGCAGGTACTCCTATGCACATATGTAAAAACTCAGTGTCAAATGCAGATTCTTTAAAATTAAATATATTGCATTCTTATCATATTCTTGTTTACAAATTAAATCATTACTATTCAAAATAATCATTTGTTATTATTTGTATTCTTGACGATTGCCATTGTATTTGTAAGTGCTGGCAAGGATATGGGGAAAAGGAACATTTATACACAGTTGGTGGGATTGTAAATGAGTGCAACAGTGATGGTGATTAGTATGAAGTTTCCTCAAAAGACTCAATAATACTATTTTACCACTTCTCAGAATTCATCGAAAACAATTAAAATCAGCACACGATAACAACATATGCATATCCATGTTTACAGTAGTGCAATTCACAACAGCCAAATCATGGGACCAGCCCAGGTATCTGTCAATAGATGAACAGGAAAAGGAAACGTGTATGGAGTTTTACGTAGCCACAAAGAATATCAAAATCATGCCATTTACAGGTAAATGGATGGAAATGATGAATACCATGTTAAGTCAAATAAGCCAGACTCAGAAATTTAGAGGTCATGTGTTCTTTCTCATAAATAGTAGCTAGAAATAATAAAAGGGAGGGAGGGTGGGGTGTTTTGTTTTGTTTTGTTTTTAAACAGAGAGAGACTAGTACATTACAGAATGGGGACTTATGCGGGCTGGAGGAAAAGGGGAGGTGCTAGGGAATGAAATTGACGAAAGTGCATTATGAACATAAATGAATACATCATAATGAATCCTAATATTCTGTATAATTATAATGCACCAAAAATAACCAAGCCAGATCTTTATAACTTGTACTTTATATGTTTTTCCCATTTATTTTGCTTTAATATTAAAAGTCTATAAATGTTGAGCACAAAAAAATGGCTAATTATCAGGTAACTACATATGGTATCAAAAGAATAACCAAGTATTCAAAAGATTGTGTAACAATAATTGCTTTCTTCCAAAAGGGAGAAAAAAAAATTCGAAAACTTTATTAAAGTGAGGAAATAAATAAACATGATTTATATAGATGTTTTTCTGAGTTCTGGTTTTGATTATGTCTTGAACTATCCTGCCTGCCCACTGCCAAAAAGAAGAAAAATTATACTTGTGGGGCAAAGAAGAAATAATTATTATTTCCAAAACATATTTGTTCCAATATGTAGCACTGACTGATGCTGCTTAGACGTAAAAAAAAAAAAAAAAAAATCATCCTCATTCTTAGCCACGCTCACATTTGCATGGAGCTATCTATGCCAAATGGTCATTTTTCTCACATTTATTATGTTAACAGGATAAATGCCAACATTTGTCAACATCTTGTAAATGATGAGTCTTAATGAGGCAAGCTACTGTTTCCCTCCTCTGAGGAATTTCATAGCAGAATAAGCAAAATATCAGGTTAAAGCTAGTGGGAGGGAATCCCAGAGAGCAAACCTTTTCTGTGAACGTATATTCCTTGAGGTTTTGCTTAGAGTGGGTTCTAGGATCCAGGCCAATTTGGCCTAAACCTTTCTACAACATTTTAATTATATTTTTAACAAATCCTGCAAAATGAGGTTCACATGTTGATTCAGCCAAAAAAAGCATTATCTACAAGCCGAACAGAATGCATGAGAGAGGGAGTGATTTAGAGGTTTGCCAAAAGGCAATGAATACAAGTGTTTCGATAATACCGGGCCATGTACCACTCACGTTGGGGTAGGTAGAAGGACTGGTGGAAGAGATAGCTGCGCTCTAGAAAACATGAACCGGTAAGTTTTTTATTTAACACATGTGCATTAGAAGTAGAAAATGTGTCATCTACAAAAACACTGCCTGCAACATGAGAATGTAAAGCAAGACAAATCTGAGATGAAGCCTAGGATTGTCATTGTGCTCTATGACAAGTCTGGCAGTCAATATAGGACAAGGTTTAATTCCACGAATTTCAGGTTCAGAGATAGCTAGTCTCTAAGTTTAAATCCTGACTCTAATAATTGCAAACTAAATACACTTGGACATATCACTTCATTTCCCTTCCTATCAGTCTTTTTATCTATAGAATAGAATTAATAAAAACTGCTACATAAGATTGCTTTCCATACTTTAATGTACTGATGGAATGATGCTTAATAAAATGTAATTACTGCTCTTATTTTAGTTGAATATATTTTATTCACATATTATTTAATTTGCACATATTTTATTTGCATATTGAAAATTAGCAATCACTGGTATTAAAAATCAAATAGGAAGTGACTGGCTATCAACTGTTCTATATTAAAAATATGCATGCTTTATTGAATGTAATTGTATGTGTATGTGTGTGTTGAGGTGGAGATATTTCTACGTGAAACCTGGAATCATTTAAAAAGCAATGAACAAAAATTGAACACTTTCTCCTAGAAGTATTTCCTAGGCAATATTCCTAATATCCTGAGGAAGAAAGATTTGACAGCAGAATGGTCAAAGCTGAAACAATATGTATGATCATGACAACTCTCTGAGCTTGAGGTGGTTGACTGTTGCTCCAGGCATTTTGTACATACCTAGGTTAAAAAAAAAAGCAACAAGGCCACTACATAATAAAAACACAACTTTCTCAAAAATCACAGGTATATTTCCACATATATATCACCTGGCTACCCTTATTTTTTTTTTGTTAGTTATTTTTATTTATTTTAAATGGAGTAATTTGCAACCACAAATAAGGTAATGAGATCAACTCTCTGGAAGATATTTGCCAAACTGAGCTACGTGTGATGGGGAGGTGGTAGAAAGAAGGCTATCAGTAGAAGGGAAGACAGGGGCAATTCCCTGGGTATATATTCCAGGAGCAAGAGAGACAATAACAATTTTAAGTTCCATCGTGTCTGGGACTTCTAAAAGGGAGAAGAGGGTTGGAAATCAGTGGTGCTTAAATCGTTTGTGTTTTCATCTAAGAGCTACTGGGAACCAGGGGACTGACACAGAATAGGTGTATGCTTTAGAAGTAATGCTGCCAAGGAATCCTGACAAGCTGGATGGAGTAGTCTGTTCAGTAGGCAGATGGAGGAATGAGCTCAGGACAAGTATCATGGACTAGGTTGTGGCATACAGAATACGAAGGGGCTCTTAGGGACCCAAGTGATGATATCTAAAAAACTATTTGGAAAAAAAACCTAAGGGTCTTTAGAAAGATTTGGACTGCGAGCCCCCAGGAGAGTCACTCGTCACCTGAGTCCTAGTACAACGAGATATCCTGTGTGCCAAACCATGCATCCCACCTTGTTCCAAGCCAGCATTCAGCAGAGCTTTCTACAAAGGGTCGGTTATCAAAACCTCGGGCTTTTTGGACAGTGCAGCCTCTCAGAATTGCTCCAACTCAGCCTGACGGTGCAAAAGCAGGCACTGACCACACATAAAGGAGTGAGAGTGAATATGCCTGATTAAAACCATTGACACAAAAAGGTTGCTGGCCCCTGTTCTCAGTACTTTACACAAATGAACTTGGTCATCTTCAGATCAAACCTATGAGTTGATTTTATCCCCATCTTATAGATCAGTAGACTAAGGCACAGAGAGCTCAAGTCACCCTCCCCAGGTGACAGGGGCTAGCAAGTGTTGCAGGCAGATCTCCGTGGCCAGTGGCTGGCTGCACATCTTGTGCTCATGAGTTAGTAAGTCACAGAAATTTGCTTTGGCCACAGAGGTCTTAGTGTTATGGGTGAGAGCAGATCCAAGAGGGAAAGAGGTGCACTGCCAAGTAAGAAAGGGTGAATCCAGGGCAGGCAGCTTTCAGGTTTGAACAAGAAAAGAGATGGGCCAAGGGGAAGAAAGTCCCCCAAATTTTATAAGACAGAAAAAATTCTTTGTACTTATCTAGATGACAATGACAGGAAGAAAAAAGAAAGGATAATTTAAAGAGGTTTTATGGACGATGTCAAGGAAGGGACTAAGAAATCAGGTACTGAGAAAGATCAGGTACACCTCTGTGGAATAACAGGAGCTACAGGAGAATGACCTATGCAGGCACAGGCAATTGTGTAAGTGATGTGAATGGAAATTTGGAAATGTGTGTGCAAAATCATCTACCATGTGACAGGAAGACCATCTACTCATAAACCAAAATGTTTGAAAATTGTGGGGACGATTTTAATTTCATTTTAATTTGCTCTACAGGATACTTAAAGTTGAAGTAAAATTCATTTAACTATCGAGTGCTTGAAATTCCAGTTACTCATTAAAGACCTTTACAAGCATTACCTTACATAAACTTAGTCTTTCCCTCTAAGGTAGATATTCCTACATCAGAGTTGAGAAGAAGGAATCTGAAGATCAACTACAATAAGAAGTTAGTGAGAGATGGACGTAAGATCTAAAACTTGTGTTGTTTTTAAATTTCTGAGCCAACACTTCCATCCATAATTTTATAATATCTACTAGAATAGAATTCAAGGAAGAGCTGAGCTGGGGAAGATGAAAAGAGTGGAGACCAGGAGGTTAGAAGAGCAGATTCTGCCTAGCCAGAGTCTCCCTAAGTCAGCACATGCTGAATCACATAAAGAATGATGTCTTGGTTGGTTTTTCTTCACTGTGACCAAAATATCTGACATGAGCAACTTAAGAGGAGGAAAAGTTTTTAAGTTTGAGGTCATGATCCATGGTCAGCCTGACCCATTACTCTGAGCCTGGGTGAGACAGAACATCATGGCAGAAGGGCTTGGTAGAGGAAAGTTGCTCAGCTCATGGAAGATAGTCAGGAACAAAATATAATCCCCGCGGGCACATCTCCACTGACATACTTCCTCTAGCCATGCCCTACCTGCCTACAGTGACCACCTGGTAATTCATTCAAATTGTTAATCCATCAATGGATAAATCCAGTGATAATGTTACAGCTCTCACAATCTATAATCATTTCACCTATAAACATTCCTACATTGCTGCACTAGATTTGGGGGGCACGTGTCATATCTACATCATTACAAATGGTGAAGACATCATGTGCTCTGAATGATCTGAGATTTAAGAGATTATCCCTACAGCTATCCACCTCCATGTTCTATTTGCTTTCCTTCAGAACAGTTGCTGTGCATTTAACAGGAAAAGCATATGAAGACATTTTTTACTATGTTCTTTGGAGGATAGCCTCAAGAGCACAGAAGTCCCACAGATCAGCAAAGGAAAAAAAAAAACAGGATAAGAAACATGGGAGTCAGAGCCACACTATATGTTTTTGTTTTTTTTTTCTTTTAGACAGAATCACTAAGGAGCAATGGTGTACAGGACACTGGTCTGAGCCTACAAATAACAAATTGGAGAGACATTGTCTACAAATAACAAATTGGAGAGACATTGTCTCAGGGAATCTACAATATTGAAGAGGTATCATCCATGTGCCTTATCACTAAAACACGAGACGATGGAACTTGTGATGGTGTCTGTTTGGAAAACAGTGATGAGCCATAGTGAGACGTCTACATATTTCCAGACATTCACTTTACACGCACATGCGCGCACACACACACACACACAACCATACAACACAATCCGTGGATTTTCAAACCCTTGAAGAAGAATCTATTATCTTTATAGTTCAATGTACACTCCAAGTCTAAAAATAGCCCTGTTTCTTGGAATTAGTGCCTCAGTTTTGACTCTTTACAGATTCTTTCACCTTGATCATGATGCATGACATTAATATATCTTGGCCATTTGCAAAAACTCCTTCCATCTTCAAAGGATCCTGAGTGTCCTGTGTGAGAATAATCAAAGGAATGACCTTTAGGTTCTGACAGGGAGTATCTGGCATCCAATTTTGAAAGTATCTGTGATCTTCCAAAGTCAACTATTCTGGGAAAGATAACTCTTGTTCAGTGTCTGAGTTCTACTATTTTCCTTTGCAGACTGGCCACATGACTTGGCTATTTTCATAGCAGAGACCACAGCTCGGGTAGTAATGTTCTATTATGTTTCCTTTCTCAAGAAACTTCTGGTCTCTATGGCAGGTACAGGAGGTCACCAGTGGAACAAGAAGAAAGAAGACAAGAGAGCAGTGTGGGATGTGGAGCTGGGCTGGCAAATACCCTTGGCCACAAAACAGGAAGGGGAGCCCCCAGAAGAGCCATCCCACTTGTGTCAGGAATTTTCGGACCCAACTTTGATTTTAGGTCCCTTGCTTTGTGGATTCTTTGGACCCACGAGGTAAAGAGGTCTTTCAAAGTCATCAGGATGTGCATCTCCTCCTGGAATCCCTCAGGTCACTCCAAGGACACACTCAGTGAACAACCAGATTGTGTTTTAATCACAACACATGTTGAGTATAGGTCTAGTTTCTGTACTAACTTTTCCATATGTTTCCTATGAAGGAGAATAATAGCAGAATTTTAAACTACAGAATTCAGCAAGAGGCCTTTCAAATCCAATTGTGGAGAAGTTGGGAAATTGAAAAACTCCCGATTCAAAATTGAAAAATCAGAATTAGATAAACACCATGTAACAAAGAGTATGGTAATTTCCCATGATGGTCTATCTGATCTCCTAGTACTTAGTTACAGTCTAGTATTAAATCCCACCTCGAATAAGAAAATCAGAAATAAAAAAAAAAAAAGAAGTTGCTCTGATATTACCAACTCTGATTAAAGGTAAATACTTGTCCCAGAGACCCAACAAAAATGCCGAGAAAAGAGGAAAGGTAACAGGGGCGTGATTTTGTCCTTTCTTTGTGTCGCAAAGGCACAGGAGGGTTTCATTAAACATCTCTTATTCAGGGTTGAAGAATATATCACGGTTTCTCCTGAAATTATTATTTTCTGGATCTTTACATTCTAAGTTTGTAAACAAATGAGAACACATAATGCACATGAGAATCAAACTTCAATTATTCCCAGAGGAAAGAAGATGAATTTGGAGCTTAGCTTAGTTTTTCTCTTTTCAAGGTGTATCCGTCCTAGGCATGCGTGTTATTATGAGTTCTGCAGATGGGAAAGGGCAGGAGGAAACTTGAAGATGAAATCATTAATCATGTAGCAAGAGGGAAGCACAATGATTGGTTAAAAAAAGTAGAAGAGGTTTGCTGAGAAAGAGAGACTCTGAAGTACTGGGAGAAAAAGTGTAAGACTGGACAAGAACATGAAGCGTTGGTGAAGTTGTTGAGATACATGACTTAACGGTGGCCAGTGGACCTATGATTTAGTTTAACCAACGTGGAGGGCATTTGGGCAGATTCACATATACTTGAAAAGGTGCATATCCAGAAATTCCACAGTTCCAAGGAGGGACACCCTGTAAAACTGGAAACAATATCCATAACCAGCAGGCTCTCAGGAATGCTGATGTTCCTATTCTGTGTTCAAGGAAAATTGTAGAAGAAAAACAGATTGTGAAAATCACAATGTCCTTTACATGACCTCATAGTTACCATCTCAGTTTTAAAGTAAGATCTACATGCTTTTCCTTTTTCTGCCTTTTTTTTTTTGTTGTTCTTTGGTGAATTAACTGATTTTGTCTGTCTTAGGTTTCTCATTCGTACATTGTCAACAACAACTCTATCTCCCTTACAGTCTTGTGAAAAGAGTAAGTTGAGAACATTTATGGAAATGACAGAGCAAAGCACCTAACACAGAGTAATTACCCAGCAAAACAGGTAGATTGATTACCACAATTCTGACACGGGCTTCCTCAGACAAGTTACTTAAACACTTGGCCTAATCATAGTTAATAGCATAAACTAGCGTCCCCATAAGGTCAAGCTATCCCCTAGCATTGGGTTCCCCCACAGGAGTCAAGCAGCATGTCAAGGGACAGCATCCTCAGTCACAGACAGAGACCACACTCTTGGTTGAAGACCAAAAGATTCTCACCATGCTCAAGATCCAAACCATGGCTGCAACCAATGGAAAAATGAGGAATCAATAGTAATAATGAATAACAAAGAGCTTCTCTATGTGCATGGCTTTGTTTGCAGTGCTTGATGATATAATCTTTCCTTTCATCCTTACAAAAATCATGTGAGATAGGTAGTATTATTTTCTCCATTTCAGGATTTAGGGGGAGAAAAACAGCTCACTCATGATGGCAATGTTAGTAAATGGTTGAAGCAACTTGTACACTTAGATGGACCTGCTCCAGGATCTTGGAATTTTATTCCCCAACCTATCAACCAAAAATACAAGAACTCTGAATGTAGCCATGAACATTGTGCCAGAACTCAAAATTAACTACCTGCCAGAGGTATGTCTAAGAAGGCATGGTTATAATCCCAGTGACTTGGGACGCTGAGACACAAAGCCAGCCTCAACCATGGTGAGGTGCTTAGCAACTCAGTGAGACTCTTCCTCTAAATAAAATACAAAATAGGGTCTCTTATTTTTCCAGATGAATTTCATCACTGCTTTTCTATTTCTATGAGGAATGTCATTGGGATTTTGATTGGAATTGCATTAAATCTGTATAGTGTTTTTGGTAGTATGGTCATTTTGACAATATTAATTCTGCCTATCCAGGAACAAGAGAGATCTTTCCATCTTCTAAGGTCTTCTTTAATTTCTTTCTTTAGCATTCTGTAGTTTTCATTGTAGAGTTCTGTCACCTCTTTCATTAAGTTGATTCCCAAGTATTTTATTTTATTGCTATTATAAATGGGGTAGTTTTTCTTGTTTCCCTTTCAGAGGATTTGTCACTGATATACAGAAATGCCTTTGATTTATGGGTGTTAATTTTGAATCCTGCTACTTTGCTGAATTTATTTACTAGTTCTAAAAGTTTTCTGGTGGAATTTTTTGGATCTTCTAAGTATAGAATCATATCATCAGCAAATAGTGCTAATTTGAGTTCTTCTTTACCTATCTGTATCCTTTTAATTTCTTTTGTCTGTCTAATTGCTCTCACCAGTGTTTAAAGAACTATGTTAAACAGAAGTAGTGAAAAAGGGCATCCCTGTCTTGTTCCAGTTTTTAGAAGGAAAGTTCAAATTTAGAATGATGTTGGCCTGGGGCTTAGAATACAGAGCTTTTATGATGTTGAGATATGTTCTGCTATCCCTAATTTTTATGTTTTGAACATGAAGCGGTTCTGTATTTTGTTGAATGCTTTTTCTGCATCAATTGAGATGATCATATGGTTCTTATCTTTAAGTCTATTGATGTGATAAACCTTGCATCTCTAGACCCAGAATAGCTAAATTAATAATTAGCAAGAAGAGTGAAGCAGGTGTCATATCTTAAACTGTACGTGGCAGACCTTAAACAATACTACAGAGGAATAGTAACAAAAACAGCATGGTATTGGCACCAAAACAGACTTATAGACCAATGGTACAGAATAGAGGACACAGAGACTAATCCACATAATTACAGTTATCTTATATTTGACAAAGGCACCAAAAGTGTACATTGGAGAAAAGATGACCTCTTCAACAAATGGTGCTGGAAAAATTGGAAATCTGTATGCAAGAAAATGAAATTAAACTCCTATCTCTCACCATGCACAAAACTTAAAGAGGATCAAGGACCTGGGAATTAAACCAGAGACAAGTGGATCAAGGACCTAGGACTTAAACCAGAGGCATTGCATCTATTAGAAGAAAAAGTAGGCCCCAATCACCATCATATCAGATTAGGCCCTAATTTCCTTAATAAGACTCCTGTAGCACAAGAATTAATATAAAAAATCAATAAATGGGATGGATTCAAACTAAAAAGCTTCTTCTCAGAAAAAGAAACAATCAGTGAGGTGAATAGAGAGCCTACTAATTGGGAACAAATTCTTACCACATGCATGTCAGATAGAGCACTAATCTCTAGAATATATAAAGAACTCAAAAATCTTAACATCCAAAAAACAAATAACCCAATAAATGAGCCAAGGAACTGAATAGACACTTCTCAGAAGAAGATATACAACCAGTCAATTAGAGAAATGCAAATCAAAACTGCTCTAAGATTTCATCTTACTCCAGTCAGAATAGCAGCTATTAAGAATACAAACAACAATAAGTGCTGGTGAGGATGCAAGGGAAAAGGCACACGCATACATTGCTGGTGGGACTGCAAATTGGTGCAGCCAATATGGAAGAATGGAGTATGGAGAATCCTTGGAAAACTGGGATTGGAACCACCATTTGACCCAGCTATCTCATTTCTCAGCCTATACACAAAGGATTTAAAAACAGCATACTACAGGGACACAGCCACATCAATGTTTATAGCAGCACAATTCACAATTGCTAAACTGTGGAACCAACCTAGATGCCCTTCAGTAGATGAATGGGTAAAGAAAATGTGGTGTATATAAACAATGGAATGTTATTCAACAGTAAAAGAGAACAAAATCATGGCATTTGCAGGTAAATGGATGGAGCTGGAGAATATAATGCTAAGCGAAATTAGTCAATCCCAAAAAACCAAATGCTGAATGAGTTCTGATTTAAGGATGTTGACCCATAATATGCTGTGGGGATGAGAGGATGTGAGGATTAAATGAACTATAAATAGGGAAAAGGGGAAAATGGGAGGGAGGAAAAGGGAGGGGGCTTAGGAGTAGGAAAGATGGTGGAATGTGATGGTCACCATTACCCTAAGAACATGTATGAAGACACAAAGGGTGTGACTCTACTTTGTGTACAACCACAGATGTGAAAAATTGTGCTCTATATGTGAAATATGAATTGTAATACAGTCTATCATCATATGTGACAAATTTAAATTAAAAAAAAAACACAAAATACAAAATAGGACTGGGGATGTGGCTCAGGGGTTGAGTGCCCCGGAGTTCAATCCTCAGTACCAAAGCGGGGGGAAAATAAAAGGCATGATTAAACCTGGGCTCCAAGTGGTAGGAACTGATCATATGGAATCTAATACGTGTGCAAGGGGGGCTTCGTTGTAAGTTGTATATATGCATTCACTTAGTACAAGCATGAAAGTAAATGTCATAGTTTAAGCTTGAAACTTAACAAGAAAACCTCATTCTAATACTGAAGTTTTCCAGAAAATAATATTATTTCTCCATCCCTCTATTTAAAAATAAATAAATAAAAATAATAATCACTTTAGAAAGCTAAGCGTGCACAAGCTACCTCTATAGTTTATTTTCTTAAGTAATCACTTTAAGTATGCTCTTGCAAACCACTTAGCTGAAGGGAAAGAGGCGCACACTGATCTGAGAGCATGCTCCTATATTCTTGGTGGGTTTCTTGTGTGGCTCTGTACTCCCAGTTTCTGCCATGAACATGTAATTTCCTTTGACTTTACAGAGAGAATTGCAAGCAGGTCAGCTTCGTGGAAGTAGAGAGGGAAACAGATCCTTCGCTGACAAAAGAATGGAAATAATGCTAAAAAAATGGGATATGTAATGACAGTTCTATTCAGAGGAAGCTGCCAGTAAATGAATGCAAAACCATCTTAAGATGAGTCAAGGCTACTCCTCACAGAGAAATGCCCTGTAATATTATCTGATGAGTGAAATGCTTTTGTTTCCATTCATCAGTGCCTGCTAAAGTGAGTCAGATAGAAGGGTCTAGAAGCATAGGGAAAGCTACTGAAATGGAAGCTAAATGACACCAGGAAGGAGAAACGATGAGTCCAGAAGGTGGGATGTGGGTTCTTTGGCCAAAGGCAGACCATTTCTTAGGTGTGGGTGCATACAAGGGAGACAATGACATTCCATCAGTCGATACACATAACCTCAGTAACACGTTTAAATGGCCTTTTTAACAAATGACATGAGATGACTTGCAAAAATGAAACACAAAATCACTTAAAAATGTGATGTGAAACAATTGAATAAATGTGTGTGCAATTTCCTGTATCATCTTTCTGATATATTTTTTTCTTGCTTGCTTGTGTAAGGAAATCTCAACACTAGCACACTGTTACTTTGACTTTTAGGAGTCAAAAGGAATACCTGTGACCAGGGCTCAGACTGGAGAAAAAAGGAACTGTTGAAAGCAAGCAGGATGCTGAGCAGGTATTGGACTGAAGGGTAGCACTTGAATCAGGGATGAGTGAACAGAATCAGTGGTCCATATTCTTTCCTCAGAAGCTAGTAGTGATTATTTAACTGATTGACCAGAATGTTTACCTTTCTTTATGTTTGTCATGGGTAAGACCTGATATTTAATTGGTCACCTAAATATACATATGAAAGGTTTGGAGACAAAGAAATGCTCAATTTTTAATCAAATATGGTAGTATGTCTCTATATGACTTCTGTTATCAATTCTATACTTGAAAACTCCTGACTCATTCTAAAATTACTAAAATAATCGGACATTTTTCCTTGTCAGTTTCAGGGTCATTGTTACTGGGGGTGGTGTGTTGATTTTTATGCATGATTCTTTAATTTAAGTGAAATTCTATTTTTCAATCACACTTGCTTAAAACTAAGGCATTTAGGTCACATTTAAACATATATTCATTGAATGCAGTTTTGAAAGGTGTAGATATAGTTTTAGCCATCTTCAGTCTAGGTGGTGAGCCTTTTTTTTCAAACACAATCTGCATCTTTAAGTACTTTTCCTAAGAGAGCCTTTAACCTTTTCAGACATTCTCTAAGAAAACCAATCTACTTTAAACCCCAGAGAAATATCACAGAGCACTTAAAGATGATGCTTATTATTTTACCATCAATATTTTTCACCAGGTAGGTGTAGTTTTTTTAAAAAAGTGCTAAATGTTAGTTTTATTTGTGTTTTATGTGTATGAGAGTTGCTCTGTGCTCCCTTAATAATGTGAATTCTTTAATTCTTGTTCAGCAAACCACTTAACACATTGTTTGCATTATCACAAACCACAAAAAGAATTGCTTCTGGAATGTGACCAGACTCATCAGATACTATACAGAAGCAAATGCAGCCTTCATCTTGGGCAAGAATTGAATGGACATGAGAAAGAAAAGATGGTAGTGAATCAAGCAACTTTGGGTTTTTCCATGCTAAACAGTAAGGTTTCAGAAACCTTTCCTCCCATTTAATTACCTCTTTCTGCATAGGAAGGGAAATAAATATTTTCTTAGGAACAGAAATTTGAATCATAGAAGATCATCATCACTGTGTAAATGAACCTAAAGGAAATGTTTTTCTCATTTCGAGAGCATGGTTCATTCCACTTTCACATGAAGCCTGAATAATTCTGGAAGAAACTATTGATTTTGGGGAGGGGAACTGGGCCCATATGATCTATAATTGCCTAAGAATAGCATATTATGTTCAGAAAAAGATTTATGTCCATTTGAAGGAAAAGCAGGTAATTGTGAATGACCTGATATGGTGTTGCACAAGCCCTAGAGAGAAATCAAAAGTTTATATGTAGCATTCTCACATAGAGCTATCATGGGTTAGTGTTTTAAACTTTACCTAGTTCTCTTTCACTAGTATGGGTTTATTGATTCTCAATAAATGATTCATGATATAATCCAGGGTTGTTGTTTCAGGCAAAGAACAAAGAAAACTTTCACCATATTGCTATAAAATATGGAGTGTTTTTTTATATTTCAGTCTGTGGACTAGAAGGTTCCTTCCTTACATTTTGCCATCCACGGGAGAACCAGAAGGGTGGTCCCCTTACACAAAATCTTCATTCAATGTTTCTTTCTGCTGAGTGTGGAAACAAACAGCACTTGTCTTTTCATTTTTATTTAAGACACGTTGACTGGTGCGTGGATGAGCTAACAAGTCGGAAGTATCAGTCATCTGTGTTTTAGTGATGTAAGGCTGCTGTCCTCAAATTCAGTCATTTCTAAAAGCTCTTTGAAGAGAGTCACTTTGCAAAAGAAGTTAGGTTATGTGAAAGAGGCTATGGCAGATGATGTGACAATAGCCCATAATATCAGCAGGAAGTTTCAGAATGGAATTGTTCTCATGAAATAGCCATTGAAGAGATTCATTTGTCTCCCAACTCATTGACGTTCAGAGGCACACCAGCTGAGGAAATTGCCACAAAACGTTAGAAGCAAAATAAGATTTAGTTCGTCTCTTTTCAATGGACTTTTCCCCTCACTGAAGGAAGGTACTCAGTGGAGCACAGTAGGATTTCACAGCTTTGGGCAAGTGTACAAATGGATTGGAGTATTTGGAGGAGAAGAACGTTCTCCTCATCCTGAATGGGCTGTGGTTATGATTTGGAGGACCCTGAATGGAGCTGCAGCTGTGGAATAAAGAAACACTCTGTGGATGTGTTGGCTACGATGCAGCCGTCTGGGAGAACCCCAGGCTGTTTGGCTCTGTGGTGCTCTTAGGTTAACTGTTGCTTATTTTTTTCAAGAAATCTTCTTAAAAGGGAAATATATGTGACAGATTCTTTTTCAATTACTATATCATCAGTCTCTCATGAGATAGCACACACTTAGGAAAATAAACAAGCTGATCATTTGTGAAGCTTCTGCAGCTTTAGCAGTAGTCACTTAATTGAACTCATATTCTAGACAGTGGCACAATAAAAATAAGCATATATATGATACACACACACACACACACACACACACACACACATATATATATATATGCATACATATTCTAAGCCCATTAAACTTAACTCTTTCTAAAGAGACAGAACAATTTTGTCCTATTTATTTTCTTCGAAAAGTTGAGATCTGAAAGATATAAATGTCAACGTCACACCGAATCTGAGTAGTCCTTCACCCGGGATGTCATTTGAGTGCAGAGAATCAAATAATGCTCCTAACTTGCTGTGGAAATGTACCCAGATTTGGCTGCCAAGTGTCACATGAAAGCACAGGATTCTGAGAGGATGGGTTGTCACCATGTAGGGGTAATTGTCTTTCTATATTCACTTGGAAAGTTCCAGAGAGTTTCCTGGATCAATGCAAACAAGTAAAGATTGGTTTACCCAAGTGTTCTGGAAGATCCCAAATGACTTTGAGGGCTTCAGTTGAAAACAACTCAAATTTGTTCTGTAATAAAAAGTGCATAAAACATTTGTTTCCAATCAGTTTTCCAAAGTCATTACTCATCCAAGTACAGAAAAAAATGATTATAGGGCCTTTTAGGCACAGTAGCTGTGTACATGAGAATGTGTACAAGGATGAACCTATAGAAGATCATTCATAAGAAAGAATTGTTCAAGGTCTAGGGGGAAACGTGTTCCAGATGGACACCAGCATGACAAACACAGTGGAGAAAGGAAATTGAAAGATACACATAAGAAGCAGAAACTCTATCCTCCAGGCTGAGGCTAGAAAGAGTGTTGGGGATAAGCCAAAAGCCATGGCTGAGATAAGCTGGTGTTCAAGTCCCCAGACTACAGGTTATAAATACTGGCTCTACCACTTCTTAGAGTTCACACATGTGTAAAACAGAAATCTTACTTCTTTCATGCAAAAGCACTAAATGCAATAACACCTGTACATTCCATTCAGCAATCCTTAGCTACAATTTCTACATGAACTTGGACTACAGACTGGAAATATTTGAAAGCATGCATTTATCCCCAGCTAGCCAGGGTGGCGACTTGAGCTGGGTTCACAAGAGCTGGCTGCACCAATAAATTAAGAAAATGGCGAAAGAAGCACATAACACAGAGAAATACTTTTTGCTTGCAGGAAATCAGGGAAGGCTCTTGACCTTAAGGATCTATTGCAAAGAGAGAGCTTGCACCTGGATTCTTTATTTTTATAAGGGGGCACACAAAGGGAGGTTCGATGAAATGTTCTTCCCAAATAAGGCAAGGGGTCAAGTTTCAAGAGGTTGAGTCTAGCTTCTTGATGTCTTGTGGTCAGTAGATTGACTGACATCTTGGAAAGCCACACCCATCTCAGACACTGTATGGGAACTCCTTCTCCTTCTCCCTTGGCTTCCACCTTCCACCACTGCCCCATGCAGAACACAAGAGATTGTTCTCAAAACCAGGCCAGATTATTCTGCTGCTTTCCAGAGCAGAGATTAACCAATTTCCCTTATACAAAGGATAAAAGGCAGTGCCACATTTTTTTAAATTAGCCTTTCATTTTGAAATAATTACAAAGGCACATGAATTATGAGAAATGCATAGCGATCATCTGTATACCTTACCCAGTTTCTCACCCTGGTAACATACTGTAAATCCACAGTGCAACACCACAGCCAGGATGCCAGCACTGGTCCACTGCATTTCTACCACCACGAGAATCGTGTGCTTCTCTTTCATTACCATACCCAGCTCCTCTCTCCCCAACCCTGGCTTCCAACCTGCCAACCCCTAATATCTTCTCCATGTTTACAATTTTCTCACTTCAACACATGTAAATATATAAATGGAATTCTATGCGAATGGAATCATATAGTAGGTAATCATTTTTTATTTCATTTAGTAAAATACCTGGAGTTGCATCTGAATTGTGTGTGTGTGTATGTATGTGTAAATATATATATATATATATATATCAGTTGTTCATTCTTATGGCCATTACTGTGCCAGTTTATTTATAAGTTACCTGTTCAGGGACATCTGGGTTACTTACAATTTGTGATTGCTAGAAGTAAATCTGCTATGGATGAATATCCATATACATGTATATTTTCCTCAAATTCTGAGGATTGAATCCAGAGCTTCATGCATCTTAGGCAAGTGTTCTTCTACCAAGCTATATCCCAAGCCCCTTTTTAAATTTTATTTTGAGACAGGGTCTCACTAAGTTGCCCAAAGTGACCTTGAACTTGTGATTTTCCTGCCTTTCTCCTTTCTTTCTTCCTCTCTTTCTCTTCCTTCCTTTCTGTGTGTGTGTGTGTGTGTGTGTGTGTGTGTGTGTGTGAGAGAGAGAGAGAGAGAGAGAGAGAGAGAGAGAGAGAAAACGCATAAGGTTTCCTTTCTCTGGGGTGGATACACAAAAGCGCAATTGCTGGATAATTTGGTAGTTACATGCTGAGTGCAATAATTTGGGTCTGGAATGTCCATCAAAAGCCCTCATGTTAATGGGTTGGTTCCCGGGGTAGTGCTATTGGGAAGTGGGGACCTCTAGGAGATGCCTAATGGTAGGTGTTGGGTCCTTAGTATGCCCTTGAAGGGAGTGGAGAGAACACAAACCTTCTCTTTCTTTCACACTTTGCCCATGAGGTGCATAGTTTTCTCTGCCACCATGATGTGCTGCTTCGCCACGGGACCAAAAGCCACAAGACAAGTCTCTCATGGACTGAACCCTTCAAAACCGTGAGCCAAAAATAAGCCATTCCTTTTATAAGTTCATTATCTCAGGATAACTTTCCATACTGTTCCGGAGTGGACAGACAATTTTACATTGCCATCAGTAATGTTTGTGTGATCCAGTTTCTCTTCATCCTCACTAGAGTTTCATGGAACATTTTTGTTTTCTTTTGCTAGCCATTCTGATGTCTATGTAGTGGTGTGTCTTAGTGGTTTTAATTTGCATTTCCCTAATGGCTAACGATATGGGGCGTCTTTTTATATATTTATTTGCCAACTGTGTATCCTCTTTTGTGAGATGTCTATTCATGTATTTTTCCTGTTACTTAATTCAATTGCTTATATTTGGTTTACTCTTGAATTTTGAAAATCAAAATTGAGATAATTGTGCTGGTTCATTTGATTTCTGGTGGGGGCTCTCTTCCTGGCTTGTAGAGAACGAGCTGCCTTCTCATTGTGTCCTCCTCCTCATATGACAGGGAGAGAGAGATTTCTCTCTTGCTCTTCTTACAGAGGGACTAAATGAATCCTGAGGACCCCACCCACTAACCCTGATTACCACCCAAAGGCTCCATCTCCAAGAACAGTCTTTAACATGTCAAATGTTTGTATGTTAGAGAGGGGACACATTTCAATTTACAGTACTATAATAAACCTATGGAATTATTTTTGTGACTTTGTCAAAAATCAGTTGACCATATTCTTGTGTGACTGTTTCTAAGCTATCTGCTTCATTAGTCTATGTACCTATCATTCTGATAATACCAGACCAACTTGAGTCTTGTAAGTATATACTAGCCATTAATATCTGTAGCATGATTCTTTGTTCTTTTGCCAGAACACTTTTTTGCAATTAGGGTCTTTGCCATTTTATATATAGTCTAGAATTAGTTTGTCTATTTGTATCAAACCTTGCTGGAATTTTTATGAGAACCACATTAAATTGTCTTTGTATATAGAAATGATACTTAGATAAGAACCACATTAAATCAGATACATCAATTTGGGAAGACCCGACATTGTTACTACTTGACTCTTTCAACTTAAGAACACCACCTATATGTTCATTTATTACCAGTGTTTCTCAATATTTTTAAATTTTCAGCAATGTAAAATCTATGCGTGTTTCATTAAGTTTATACCTAAGTATTTTATTTTCTTTGTAGTGTTTATAAATGGTATTGTAGTTTTTTAACTTTGCTTCCCACACATTTATTTTTAACTTGTGAAAATGTGTTAATTTTATATGTGGATCTCATATTCTGCAACCTTGTTGAACTTAAGGATACACTCCAGATGGAATTTTCTTTATTTGTTTTTATTAGCTTGATTGTTTTTTAAATTGCCTAAAGGTTTTTATGGGAACCTTTTTTGTCACCTTCAAATAATGATAGGTTAATATTTTTCTTTCTAATCTGAATAACCTCTGTTTATTTTTCTTGCCTTATTGTAGTTTCAAGTATTATGTTGAATAAAAGTGGTAAGACTACATGTTCTGCAGTGGTTTCCCATTTTAGAGAAAATTTCTTCCACTGTTAAGTATGATATTAGTGCTGTTTATAATGTTTAGGAAGTTCCTTCAAATCCTAGTTTACTGACAGTTTTGTTTTGTTTTTTTTCTTTTCTGTGTTTTTGGAATTTTGTCTTTTTTTCTGCATTAAGTAATATAACCATAAGATTTTTCTTCTTTTATTTGTTCGTATATGGATTATGTTGGTTGATTTTTCAATTGTTTAACCAGTCTTACATACCTGGAATCAATCACACTTGTTCATATTTTATAGTTCTTATTATACCTTGGTAGATTCAATTTGCTAGCAATTTGTTGAAGATGTTTACAGATGAGTTTATGAAAGATATTGGTATTTTTTCTATTTTTTTCCTTTCTTTTTAATAGGTTTTTCTTTTGTACTTCCTATATTTGATATCAGGATAACAATAGCCTAAGAATATGTTGTAATATTTTTCCCTTCTCTTCTATATTCTAGAAGAAATTATTAGTGTTAATTCCATTAAAGTTTGGTGAAATTCCGTATGAAGGTTTTTTGTTTTCAAATTTGGTTATATTGCTTTTCAGTTTTATATTTTCAATTTATTTCTTCTTTTATAACTTTTACGTTTTGCTAAAATTTTCTGATTTGCAATTTTTTTCTAGAGGATATATAATTGCTTATTCAAGCACTTTTGTGAAGGTTTCGATAAAGTCGTTGTCATTCAGTCTCAATATTTAATTCATCTTGGCATTGATTATGATTTCCCTGTTTTTGGTATGATGAGTGGCTTTTGACCATAAGCTGGACATTTTTGATATTCCATTTAGAGACTCTAGATTCTATCTAATTTTATTGTTTTAACCGTAATTCCCACTCCCTCTTTAAAAGTAGCCAGGTGTACATGGATGTGCGTGACCAACTTTCTTCTGGGTTCTGTAATATCATGGAGGCACATCTGAAGCACTGACTCCCAACTGCCTCACAGCAGAGCAGTAGGATGAGGGTGGAGGTTTACTCCCACATGGCCTGACCAACACCTTTCCTGTAAATTTGGGACACCAAGTCACACTATTTCTTTACCTCTGTTATGAGATCAGCCCTCTTCTGAATCTCAACACTGCCAGAAAAAGAGAAGCCAAAGGTTTAATCACATGGCTCTGTTGTTGCAAGCTGAGGTCAGAAGTCAGCCCTTCCCTGGATCCCATAGACACCAGGGATATGGAGAGGGTCACCTGGAGGGAAACTGGCTCAATTGCTCACTACCACATTCTGCCTTATGAATGATAGTTGGGGTTAAGGCTCATTTCCCCATGGGGTTCCACTGATATTGACATGGGGCTCCACATGGGGCTGCGCACATATTCTGGTGAGGCTTCTCATGCCTTTGTTAACTATTCCTGGTGCAACTCAGGACAATGCTAGACCTCACTAGCACTAGAGAATCTGAGCATACTTGGATCTGCAGGGTCAGGGATAGAAGATCAGTTCTCAGCTTGGTCACACCAACACTATCAGGGGAGCGGTTAGGAGCTCACTGCTCACTCCTAGCATGAACATGGAGGAGTACAGTGTACATCAACATCTGAGAGTGTGTGTGTGTGTGTGTGTGTGTGTGTGTGCAGGGGTTGGGTATTGCACACACATTTTCTGTGGATAGGTCTCCCTTTCTCAATCCTGTACCTGGGAGCAGTAGTCTTTTCTTGGAGATTTATTTTATTGATTGATTTTTGACAGTGTCCTACTGGCAGTTCTGGATGAGACTTCTGAAGCATCCTATCTAGGATAACCAAAAGGAAACCATAGAATTCACAACTCCCCATCCTTCGATTTATGAAATCCTTAGATAGTCCACTTTCTTCTTTGCATCTTTCAGTCTTCCTATACCTTTGCTGTGTTGTATTAAATATTTTCCACTGTAAGAGGATGTTTCAAATGCTGGTTTGGTAGTTATGACACGTTGCAGGTGTGGGGCACTGGGTATGAGCTGGCTGTACCCCTGGCAAAATCCCATCTAGACTTCTACCTATGGCTGCCTTCCTGGAAAATCATGAGAAAACATTTCTCTTGTGAAAATTCACACCATTTCTTATGTGTTTGATTGTTCAGTGTCAATACTCAAGGACCTAAGAGCTACATAATCTTCATTACTTTATAATTCTATTTCAGTTTCAAAAGTGCTTCTCCTATTTGTTTTCTGGAAATCTCTTTTGAAACTTACCAAGTAATTAGTTGATCAGCTTACCTTTCAGCATCAAGTGGTATTTTATCTTAATCTAAGATGTCTTTAACAACAAGGTATCAGTGATGTGATAATTCAATTCAGAAGTCTCCAGGGACTTCCTTACATTATATTTGTCATACAAAAGTGGAGACCTACTCAAGTGGAATGTGAATATCTGTGTTTGGTTATTTTTAGCTCTTCTACTAAAGTATGAATTAAAGACACAACTATGCTAAACATAGCATGTATGGTGTATAAAAATGAAGTAGGTAATATTTACTATACTAATAATTATTTCATGACATCTGTTTCATGATACATTTAACTTAAAGGTGCAGCTATCAATTCATTTTGAGTGTCAGGTAATAACCACATGTCTGTATCTTTTTAAGTGAACTTTACACTTCTGCTTTCTGTCTCTGTCTCTATCACTTTGTCTTCTTGCTTCTCTTTCTATCTCTTCCTGTTCTTTTTCTTCTTTCTCTTTCTCTGTCTCTTTCTTTACTTCTGTTTTTATTTCCATTTTTTTGAATACCATGAACCATCCAAGATACAATTTTAGAATATAATAAATTACATCATTTTAATATATAATTTTCTGTCAATATTTTGTAGTGAATGAGATAAAAATAATTAAAAGTGGCTGAACTACACAATCTGATGTCTTTATAAAAATCCTAGTGGGACTTTGTAGGTATAAGAATTGAATGAACTTTATTAGTCATTCCTTGCATTGGTGTGAGCAGTACCAAGAGCTAAATCTCCTGATAAACCTATCTCATTTAGGGCTGGGGATGTGGCTCAAGCGGTAGCGCGCTCGCCTGGCATGCGTGCGGCCCGGCTTCGATCCTCAGCACCACATACAAACAAAGATGTTGTGTCCGCCAAGAACTAAAAAATAAATATTAAAAAAATTCTCTCTCTCTAAAAAAAAAAAACAAAAAACAAAAAAAACCTATCTCATTTAGAAGGCCTGTTCAGATTGCAATATATCCTAAAATGTAGTAATTCCTTAGTTTGTTGGCAACAAGAATGTTCTGGATATTCTCTTTGTTGTCTGCATCTTTCCATTAAAGGAGGATAGGACACCTATTGGGGCAGGTATCAGGTATTTGAATGTGATATCCGCCATTAATGAATTGTAGAATTTGAAAATCACTAAGAATTAGGTCTACTTTTTAACATAGCAAAACAACAGACTTCTAATAAATTGTCTGAAATACAAAGAAAAGAGATACGCTTAGAGAAAGAAAAGCCTTAACATACAGACTACAAAGCCAAGGTGTCTGCTTTCAACTCTTGGCACTTTCTTCCTATATCTGGGACTTTAGACAGTGCTATGGTAGAGTTTCCTCCAAATTCAAAGGTTGAGAACCTAATCTCATATATCCTTGATTCGAACTGGTGAGGGGATCTTTGAGTGCTATTAGATCATGAGGACACAGCTTTTGTGATGGGATTAGTTAAAACCAGTCTGAGCGCTCCCTTGTTCCTTCCACCATAGGAGGACACAACAAGAAGGCACTACTATGAATGGGGAAGATGGCCCTCACCAGACACCAATGCTGTCAGCAACTCCAGTCTTCCTGAATGGTAGGAAATAAGTTTCTGCTGCCTTTAACTACCCAGCCTTGAGGATTTTGTTATAGAAGCATGTACTGATCATGACGGACAAGTTTTTTTGTTTGTTTTTTATCTATATAAGGTTTTCATATGTACAAAATGATAAACCCTAACAGCACCCACTTCATATGGTTGGTATGAGATTTAAATGTGTTCATCTCCATAAGGTACTTGAACACTGCCTGGCATATAAATATTGGCTATTAATATTTCTGAGGAGAGGTCAACACTAGCATGGGTCTCTGATCCATGTTAAAGTCCATGGGCCAGAGATGTTATAGTCATGGCTGCTAGTGTCAAAACCAAACAAGAAATAATAGCTATGGAAACTGTGACGGAAGAGGGAGACCACTATTCTATCCTATCAAAGTAACTGTGCCAGTCCTGTGTCTGTAACTTTTCATCTCATATCTGTAGGGAATCTTATCAAGGACGTTTTTACTTACGTATTCATTCAACACATACTTATCCCATTGTGCACATGTAGATTCTGTAGGAAGATTCCAAATGCTCCAGACCAAAACTGTACCTTTAAAGACTTATAGCTAGTATTATAATAAAAAATGGATAGAGTGAGGAGAGGGAGGGAGGGGAGGGGAAGGGGGGGGGAGAGAGAGAGAGAGAGAGAGAGAGAGAGAGAGAGAGAGAGAGAGAGAGCCAACCTAAGACTCCACTGAGTCTTTACTACTATCTATCCTACTCAGGAATAACTACATATATTGTTTAAATGAGCCATGCTATAGCTAGCTTTTTCACCTCTGTAAAGGACCCAACCAGAACAATTACAGAGGAAGAAAAGTTTCTTTGAGGGCTCACAGTTTCAGAGGAATTAGACGGCAGGCGCCATTCCTCGGGGTTCAAGGTAAAGCAGAAAATCATGGCAGAAGAGTGTGGCAGAGGAAACAGCTCACATGGTGATCAGGAAGTAGAGAGAGAGAGACTGCGCTCTGCAGATACAAAATACGTACCCCATGGCCACGCCCCCAATGAACCACTTCCTCCAGCCACCCCCCCACCTGCCTCCAGTTACCACTCAATGAGTCCCATCAGGGATTAATTCACTGATTAGGTTAAGGACATGACCCAGTCATTTCTCTTCCAAACCTTGCATTGTCTCACATGTGAGCTTTTGGGGGACAACCCATCTAAGCCATAACATCCATCAATTTTAATCTTCAATATTTCTGTCTTTTTACATTTAGCTAAAACCAGCAAGCCCTTTGCTTCTCGGTGGAAATCTTTCGCTGACCCACTCCTGTGTTTCTGAGCAGCAGTGTGAGCAGGCATGCTTTAGCCTCGGCAAGCTCTCTCCTCGCATCTAGGCCCTCACTGTGGGCTTGTTTCTGGGGTGCATGGTCAAGGGCCCGCCGTGCCCACCCCCGTGGCCCTCCTCCTTCACCTCTGTTCAGTCTTGTGTGCAGGAGGGCTCCACTGGGTTGCCAGCCTGCACCTCACCAGGGGCATTCACTACCCGTCTGCAGATATTTTGAGATCCCAGCTGCCCAAGGACACTTTATTAGAAAGATGGGGGAGTCTCTCCAGCAGCCACCTTTGCTGATTTGGCCTAATATTTAAGTGGAAGAGAACTCCCTCCCAGCCCTCTCTCAACACTTTTCTTCGCCTTTGTGTCCCTTTCATTTCCTTTCCCTGACATCTGTCATCCGAGGCTGGCTGCTGGGCTTGGCTGCCGTGACGTTCTCATTGGCCAGACGCTGCCCAAGCTCAAGGGGAGCAGGCCTCCCAGGGCTTGGCATGTAGCACAAGAAGGCGAGAATTTTCTTTTTTTTTTTCTCTCAATCTTTCATTCCTTTTTACTTTCTTTGTAACTCTTAATGATCTTTTCTTTGTCATAATTCCCATCCCCAATTATGTTCTCAAAAGGCAAGTCTACGCATATGTACACAACCCAGAGACTGTCTTCTCCTTGTTTTTTCTCATGATTGTGCCTGTGAATAACACCCTGAAATTATCAATTGGATAATAGAGCCATGTAGGCCTTCCAAATGGTTGGGTTAAATTGGCTGTGGTTTCGAGGAGTATTATCATTAATAATAATAGTAATAATCCTTCCACCAGTCGAACACTCAATCACAGCACACGAGTGCCCTGCTGGGGAAGTATCCAGGGAGTTGCTGTCTGAACAGAATCCTCGAGTATGGGAGAAAGAAAACACCCAGGGGACCCCATGAAAGGATCCTGTGAACTTTCTTCACCCCTCTGGTCTGTCTTGGAGCCCCAGTTCTTAAACCACATCTCCCTGGCAGTCCTGGCTGGAATGATCCCTCCCCTTCCTGACAGTATTTATTATCTCTAATGCTCATTTATCACTCTGCAATGCTGCCTAAGATGGTTATTGATCTTTTATTGTGTGTCCTTTCCCTTATATCTTTATCTTTCTGCTTCACCCCAGTTGTAGTCTTCTCCTATAAGAGTTGGGTTTATCAGAAGAAGCTACTGTCTCTCAAGCTTCTTATAAGTGTCTTCATTAACCCAACCACTCTCCTCCTCACACACCCATCCACGGAGGGTCTGCACTTCAGAAAACACATGATACACTTCGTCCACCTTGATGACACTACTAATAATCTGAGCGACACTTACTGTGGCCTAGTTCTGTGCTGAGTGCAGTGTTGAGTCTGAACATTGGCCAGCATTCCTTAGGTTATAAAATTTGTCCATTCTATGGAAGAGACGCTAGTTCCCCTAGACTTCAGACAATGTAACTCAAATTTAAACAAGTCAATTAAATGTCTCAAGATCATGTGCAGGTTGAGCATCCTTCATCAGAAGATCTAAAATCCAAAATTTTCCAAAATTGGAACTACTTTTGAGTGCTACCATTTTACCAGGACTGGAAAATTTCACACCTGGCCTCATGGGATGGATGCAGTCAAAACAGAAGGACTCTGAAAATACTATATACAATCACCTTTAGATACTGCATGTTTAGATTTGGGTCTTGTCAAGATATCTCATTATATAAATGAAAACAGTCCAAAATTTAGAAAATCTGAAATTCTTCGGGCCCCGAACATTTCAGACAAGAAATAGTCGTACCCTTTTCACTAGTAATTTTTAGCACTGATCCAAAGTGAAATAAATAGTTCCTACCCACCATCTTAAAAAAAAAAAAAAAACATAAAAGGAGTGTGTCAGATACATTCTCTCTCAAAAGGTGCTGGTATATGCATCATGTCCCTCTGCCCTTGACACCGAAAAGCAGAGGACAGGGCAAAATGTGAAGGGGAAAATGACCTTGTGTATCCAGGAGTGGGAAGTCATTCTCAGACTCCTCAGGTATCAAGGCAGTCATTGCGTGGTAGCCACTGTTCCTCTGGCGCTGTTTGAGGGATAGTGGAAGAAAAACAAGTAAATTCTCTTTCTTTATGATGTTTAATTCAGTAGGTGAAATGACCTCAGTTCAAAATGCATCCTGGCTCTGCGCTGTGCAGAGCTGGCTGTGGAGGGAACAGAAATATCTTTCCCTTCCCTTGACACCGTTTCTTTGATTCATCTGCTGGGGTTGGCACTGCCCTTCTTCTGAACCTGTCTCTGCACTGACTCAGAGACTTTCTCAAGTTCCTGCAAAGCAACTCCCAAGCAAAAGTACTTCCTTAAACAGTATTTGCATCAGTGTGATCGTTTCCAATACGTTCTTCTGATATGCAATGCCTCATAGGTGTGCCAAATGTTCTAGAAATTCATTAAACTACATCTTTTTCCTGCACATTACTATGGGTCCTTGATTACAAGTTGTTTCCTTTTGTTGTTGTTTAACTCGGCACAGTGGTGGATATCATTCTTAAGCTCGTCTTCTGTTATCTTCAGCTGGGCTTTGCTGTCACTTAATTGCACAAATTATGTTGTTTGGGATCTATTGTTTAACGAGAAGGGAATTGACCCTTTAGCCATTACCTAGTTATTGGGGCCAACTGAGTTACTCCCAGAATTTTTCTTTTTTTTTGAAATATTTTATTTATTTATTTATTTGTTTGTTTGTTTATTTATTTATTTTGCAGTTGTAGATGGACAGAATGCCTTTATTTTATTTGTTTATTTTTATGTGGTGCTTAGAATTGAATCCAGTGCCTCACGCATGCTACGCAAGCGCTCTGCCACTAAGCTACAGCCCCAGCCCCCATAAAATTTTTAATGCTGGTAACATTGAACTAATAAGGGCTCCTTGTCTGTCATTTTCTCTTAGAAGTTAAATGATTGAAATTAAATAGAATATGATTGTGTCATTTGGGGTGGTTGACAATATCTGCCACGAATTCCTCATGACTTCCCTATTGTTGGTGGGGTTTTTCTTTGTTTTGTTGGCATTGCTGGTTTTCACTGTCTGCTGGAAGTTTCTGGTTTGCTGGATTCTTTTTTCCTTCCTTTTCTGCACCTACAGACTCACTCCATCATGTCTTCAGGGGAGCCTGACATGACTGACCAATCACAGTTCCTTCCTCCTCTGGCAAGGGGGGATATGTTGACATTTTTCTACCATCCCCATTGCTATTAGGAATCAGGAACTAGATTTCAAGCTCTGGCATTCTCAGAGTTAAGCTGCATTGAAAAGGTGATAAAAAAATAAATAGGAAAAATTTAGAGATTTAAAATAAGAGATAATTTGTGACAATAAAGCAATCCTAGTTGCCATCAATCATTTCAAACATGTTGTCCATCAGAGTTACACCAGGAGGTGCTTCTCCTTTCAGAAATTGCTGAATGGGTGCTCCTTTCAGCTTCCTAACCTGCTCATGATAATGCCAGCCAATAAATATATTGTTATCCTTATGGTGTTCCTGATGATCATTATCCTAAAGTTAGTTACACAGGAAAGAAAACTCTTGCACATAAGGAAACTTTAAAACTCCTGCGCTGTTTCCATGGTTTTAAAACAGAAGTCAAACCAGTTATTTGGAATTTCTTTGTTTTTGTCAACAGTGGACTCAAATTTCACGGTTTTGGAGAACTAGATGCCTTTTAAAGAGTTACCTTGATTGATCATCTTTTATACTCAAAATTGACAATTCTCCAGCCTCTGATAAAAGAGATCTATCTATATGTGACTTGTACAAACACATCTTGTAGAGACACCAATGCAGACCCTAAACAAGGACCTTGATCTTCATACATGGGTGTGAATGTAGATAAACTGCAGGACTCTACATTCATGTGTGTATACACACACACACACACACACATACACACACACAAAACACAGCTCATGGACACCCATCCTGATTGGGTTTAGCCTGTTTTCTGCCACTGAGTTTATAAGGATATTTTCAGACTTGTCCAAACGTTTGATTTTTGTAATTATGGTTGGGTTTTTCTTTTATCTTGCTCAACATGGAAAATAAAATTGTGATTTAGATAGTTTGGTCCCAGCGGTCCTGTCTGCGCTCAGCAAATGGTTCCATGTCGCTCCCTGCATCACAATATGGGAGCCACTGAGCCAGGCAGCAGCTAATCCTCTGAGCCCGTTAATAAGCTTAGGAGCACGTTCATTGAAGGCTGACGCGTTAGGCACAAACAGGGAGAAAATATCTACTGGGGGAAGCTGAATTGGTTTTAATCATCTGCTAATCACCAGTAATGAGACCTACTCTGGGGAAGAAAAGAAAAACAGATAGTCAGAGGGAGGTTTTGTTCTTCACAGCAGAGTAACACGGAATGAGAGGGCAGCTGTTATTAGGAAAGAAAGGATGGAAAGAAAGAAGGGATTTGGCCAGAGCAGATGAAGCGTCCTCTGCGGCACTCTGTTTTGTTAGCTGAGTGTTTCTTTCATTCAGCCCCTGAAACTTCAGATCTTGCAGGCTCCCTGACAGCCCACCTCCACGATATTGCTTCTTGAAGAAAGGACTAACTTCCTCCCCATCATCTGGCCCTTCCCTTTGGCTCCCCAGCATTCGACCAAAGCATTTTGCATGGTATCTTCACTTGGGGAGAAAGGGAAAGGAAATGGCCAGAGGAGCTACTGATGGCTGTAAAAATTTTAAAAAAAAAGTGTGGGGGGGGATATGTGGATAGGAGAGGAGGTGTCAGAAAGCTAGGCAGAGAGTGTTGTGATTCCCTTTCATAAGAGGTGAGGCCTCACAAGGAATCCGTCCCCAAATGGTCAGTCTTGACCAAAAAAAAAAAAAATGGCAGGTGGTGGTCTTTTTAAGTCCTGGAATTGTGTTTCTGGAATCCCACATGTGATGATGACGTGGCTGCCATTTTGGATGTTGTCATTTTACAGACCTTTCCTTCCAAAGCTCAGAGTCTTGCAACGGCTGATGATATAACCATTGAAAAGTTAGGAGCACTGTTCTTCATGCAGAGAAGTGGATAACAAGCTTGCTTCTATGATGTCTCCAGAATAATCCATCTATACACAAATGACTGAACGAGTACAGTAGGTTTGCTATCCACCCTGGAGTTTGCTTTCTCCAAACCCTCTCGTGTGCTGGGCCAACAGAAGACCCCTAAAGTACAGCACATGTGACTTGCTCCCACCAATACCTCCATTCCCACCTCAAGATTCCTCAGCAGCTCTCTGTTACCTTCATATTGAAATCTAAACTCCTTGTCCTTGGCTTCCAGTTCCTTATCCTCTGGTCCAGTCCCTCCTTCTCCTCTCATAGCCTGTATTTCTGCCTTGGTGCCTTCTACTTCTGCCAACAAGGGGACTTAATGTTCCCTGTGTGGTCTGGCCTTCCCCCAAGACAGTTGTGAGTGCTGAGCTCTCTCGTGCATCCTTGGCCAAATGCTGTTTCTTTTAATTGCACCAATGTTTAATAATGAGGAAGAGTGTTCCTCTAGCCTAAAATCCTCCCCCTTCTCTCTGGCACCCATCATGTTCTCTAGGGTCATGGTAATCCCTATAAACTCTCCAACTCCAGGGTAGTGATGTTCTTCCCTGCATCCCCACTTCCACAATCTGCAAAGCACAGCCTTGCACATAATCAAATTCTCCATAGGCTGAGATAAAGTGGATTTTAAGACTATTAGTGCAAGAAATCAAGTTCAGACATTAGCGTTGCTATGGTTTGGATAGGAGTTGTCTCCCCCAAAGCTTTTGTGCCAATGCAGGTCTGTTCAGAGGTGAAATGATAGTGTTATGAGAGTTGCAACTTCATCCATCTATCCTAGTTTGAAAGGACTACTGTGCTAGGTGGTAACTCTGGGTCACTCGAGCGTGGCTGGAGACGTGGATCACTGGGGGACATGAGCTGGAAGAGTTCTTCTTCCCTGCATCCCTTCCTCCTCTCTCTGCACTTCCTGGCCACCATGGCTTTCAGCTGCCATTCCACTCTGCCATGATGTTCTGACTCAGCTCGAGCCCAGAGTA
The DNA here is from genome assembly GCF_021218885.2 of Marmota monax. Lineage (NCBI taxonomy): Eukaryota > Metazoa > Chordata > Mammalia > Rodentia > Sciuridae > Marmota > Marmota monax. The sequence goes on along the minus strand of NW_026694501.1, from coordinate 2,884,577 downwards.
ATGGAGCTGGCCAACCACGAACAGAACCTCTGAAACCGCGAGCTGAACATAAACTTTCCCTCCCCTGAATTGTCATTGTCCAGTCTTGTTAGCCGCCTATGTATCATTTCAACTCTAGGCAAAATGCTAGGATAGGAAACATGAGCGTTAAACTAAAATGGAAAACACAAAGCTGATGGTCAGCATTCCCGGAGCATCTGCGTCACCATTTCATAAACCTTTCATGTGGCCCACCAAGGGCTGAGGGCTCCCTGGCTAGGGGACTGTCCAGATGCAGTACTCACTGCTCTACCTAGGGAAGTTTATGGTCTTGGAAGGGAAGAAAACTTGCAAAAACAACAACAACATCATCATCATCATTAACAACAACAACAACAACAAAAACGATAGCAAGCCATTAGCCCTGCACTAACTGCAAATGCCCTGGAAGGACTGAGGTGAGATCCACTCTAGTTAAAGTTTGTAAGGAACTGTTCAGGACAGAAGGTGATCTATAAGTCCTAGTCATGGGGAAAGCAAGAGATTTCCATGAAAAGACAGTGAGGAAGGAATTCCAAATAGAGGAGAAGGAAACGTGACAGCGTTTGGAGAGATGCCAGGCAATGAGCTTATTGGGGACACGATGAAAAGTCTGGTGTGGGTAGACAGGGTGTCTGAGGCCAGAATCATGAATTCAAAGAAGTAGACCATGGATATGGTCCTAAGCCTGTGATGAGCAAATTGAGTGAGGGGAAAGATGTAAAGGCAAGTGTGCCTACTGTTTGGATCATTGCCTACTTTAACTCTGCTGAATTCTGTGTTCTAGGAACTGAGAAATCCATCTGGGTATCATCCCATCAAGGGGCCAACCCATTGTCCCAAGCCTGGAGGGTGTGAAGTGTGGGACCCTGCATTGGTGCATTGTGAGCCCTCAATATTTGTGAGATCATCATCATTATTGCTATTATTTATTTCCAATACTAAGACAAGTTGTTAAGGAAATTACCTAAATTGATTCATTTAAAAGGAGTAAGTTCTGGTCCAGAGAGAAGAGGTGACTTCCCAAAGGTGCACAGATAGTTGGTGTGATGCCTCTGATTAACTTAGAATTTTTCAGAGGGTTTTTGCATCCATGATCTCAGATGCAAAGAGAGTGGGGCGGCTATGGTCTTTGACATGCAGATAATATGCTCAATACTTAGTGCTAATCAGAGACAGAGAATTTGAACTCAATTCTTAGGCCAGTAACATATCCCTTTGGTCCTAGTCAATGTATAGGCATCCATTCAGCAACTAAAGGGTAAGTCCTGTTGAAACCAAATATTGATGTTATGGCTATTTCCGTTATCAAAGATTTTTGAGTGACTTATAAAGCTGAACATTTAAAACGATTTTGAGAGAAGCAACCTTCCAATGCTGTGATAAAACCAAGTTGGCTAGACTGAGTGTTCTAGGACTAAGTTTATGTTATTGCCAATACGGATGGCTAGGGCAAGGCAGATGTCTGCGCTCATATGGCCTCTGCACAATCACATGGCAAATTTGGAAACAATTCAGAGACATGGAGGTGACTTTCCCAGAGTCACACATCAAGTGTTTGCAAGCTTGGAGCCAAGATTTTCTCCTTGACGCTGCAGCGCATGCCTGCCTAGAAAGAGATAAAGGTGAATGAGGGTACCACTGAGCACAGAAAGAACTGCACGCTCAGTAGTCAGAGAGATGCAGGTGAGAAGCACCTCCTCTGCAGGAAGGACCCTGTGAAGTAGAGAACAGGAGGACTGTCCAGAGCACATTTACATTCTGCACTGAAAGAAGCTGTCTAGAAAAATACAGATCGGAGGATCCAAGGGCATTGGTTTTGCTCTGATATCAACCAGTTAGTTTTTGCATGTGTCCCTTAAATACCCCGCCTCAGCTTCCTATTCTGCAAGATGGTGATAAACAACAAGGGTTCTGCCCATTTGTGCTGGGCATTGTTGTTGTGAAGCTGTGATGTAATCCTGTAAAGAAATAGTAAAGGTCAGCCTGAGGCAAGGGCAGGTGGTGGAAAGTCTGATAAGAATCCTCACCTGTGATGCAAAATGAGCCAAAGGAAAGCAGAAAGGTCATGTTCAACAGCCCTTGAGTGAGACAGAAGAGGTGGGGTCCGGAAGGAGCTTCCATCAGACCCTTGGCCATAGGGCGAGAACCAGGCACAAGGACAATCTCTGCCAGGGTCCAGTCAGGTCCTTACCTTGCAAGCTGGAGGTGTCTCTGGAGGGTTGAAACTGGAGACAGAAACATTAATTTCAAGTCTTGCTTTAGAACTATTTCTTAGGCAATAATATCTACCATGAACTTGAAAGAAGCAACACAGAAGGCAATGGTGAGGAGCCTTGATGAAGACTCCTCCTAAGGCACCAGGGAAATAGAGGGAATTGGCAAAACTGAGAGCAAGTAAGGAGTCTCAGTCTGCAGGCGCTGCTGAGTGAAGGATATGACTAACTCCCAGATTTCTGGTTAAAACAATAGGCTGGATAATGGTGCCTCTGTTGGAAGCCTGGGTTGGTGCTAGACGAGTCTATTTTCCATTGCTGTGACAAAATATCTGAGGCTGGATATCTTATAAAGAAAAGGATTTATTCAGTTCACTGTTCGAGAAGCTGAATGTCAGTGATCAAGTGGCCCCATCGATTCAGCCTGCAATGAGGGCTTTCTTGGCTACATCACATCCTGGAGGATGGCCTCATGATGGGAGAACATGCAACAGAAACAGAGAACACCTGTTAAGACAGGAAGCCACAGAGTAGGCAGGTTCTGCCTTGTTCATATATATGTGTGTGTGTGTGTGTGTGTGTGTGTATTGCAGATGGATGCAATAGCTTTATTTATTTTTATGTGGTAATAAGGATCAAACCAGTGCCTCACCTGTGTGAGGTAGGCCCTCTACCATAATGCACCCAGTACCTTGACAATGATGCGAACAGGGAAGAGAATTAGATTGCAGTTGGATCCTGTGCGTAGTAAGGAAAGAGATTTGGGAAACATACAGTCCAGCAGGACAGCTGTATTAAAAATATGGACATGGAGGAGAGGTTGACCTTGAGGAAGAATGGCAGAGAGGTAAGAGGAGGAATCCCTTTTGGTGAAAGTGTGTGCACAGCAGGTGTCCACCTCAAGTGTGTCTTCAGTGACGCCAAAGACTTCATTTTACCCCAGTAAAATGCCTGGATCCATTTAGGTGCTTGATAAACTTTGAGAAAAAAGAGCTTGAACACTACATCATGTTTACTTGGGGGGGCCACCTTAATGGCCTTCACACATTCCCTACATTCTGTTCCCAATACATCTATATCCAGAAAAGAGAGTCCTTGAACCAGCAATTCAGTGATTCCAGAACCTTTTACTTATATTTTGCATCCTGCGACCCAGGAGACTTTTCATAGTAGTGTTCATGGTGGGGTGGGTTACGGATGTGTCAGTATGGGTGTCATGGTTTGGATATGTTGTGTCTTCCTAAAACGTTGTGCTTGAGACAAGGCAACGATGGTCAAACGTGATGATTGGGCTATGAGAGTGGTAACCTGTCCAGTGGATTAATCCACGGACAAGGATTAACTGTGTGGTACCTGCAGCTGGAGGAGGTGGGTCACAGGTGGCATGTCTTAGGGATTCATATTTTTTCCTTTCCTTGTGTTTCCACGTCCCTCGCTGGTTTTCTCCACCGCACACTTCCACCATGATATTCTGCCTCACCTGTCCCCAGAGCAAAGGACTCAGCCATCTGTGGACTGAGACCTCCAAAATTATGAGCCCCAAATAAGCTTTTCCTCCTTTAATATTGTCCTTGTCAGTTCTTTGGTCACAGCAGTTTAAAAAAAAAAAAATGATTAAAACATGTGCTTAGTGGGTTGAAGTGACACATACAGAAATGGGAATTATTTGCATATTTTTGAAAGATGGAGAAATAAAATACACACTGAAGTTCCATTTAATTAATGACCACTTAGCTTTACATATTAAATGTAGTTCAACACACAGAAAAAAAAAAATATTTCTCTGGCTTTTTCTTCCTAAATGGTCTCCAAGCAAAACCAGGTAATATAAAGCAGAAACCATACATTTTAGAGTCAAGTATACTGAATGTCTAAAGAGTAACTGTGTGTTAGTAGGCAAGCTGTTTGTCTTCTCCGAGCCTCATTTCCCTTTCCATTTAACAAATAATCAAATGCCAATGTCTAATCTGTAACATTGTGCACTGTGTTCATGATGGAGGAGATAATCCATCATTTCCTTCTTCCTCTTCCTATAGAATTTAGGTAGAGTTATGAGCTACATGGTTGGTTAGCAATAAATGAATTTAAAGGAAATACATAATTCAGTTAGTAGAAATAGTTACTTATGCAGTTTTATGAAGTTGGATCAGAAAAGGCCAAGTTGTGCTGTAGTAACAAAATAACCCTGAACTCAATGGTTTAACGCAACAAAAACTTCTTTTTCTTGCTCCTGGTACATATTGAACTTGATTTACTCGAATCTACCCAGTGATTGAAAAAAAAAACCAGGAAATGTGGGCTCTCTCACCTGGTAAGCTGTCTCATCTGAATTCCAGGACTTCCATCCACATCAACAGGAAAAGAGAAAGCTGGAAGACCTCACACCTACTCTTCAATGCTGTGACTCAAAAATGACATGTGGCATTCCCACTCACGGAGCTACATGGCCCACGGAACCACAGAGCCATGAGAAATAGGGGAGCCTATGAGCACTTGGTGGGCAAGACATTTCTCTGCTAAAATGACACCAATGACATAAGGGGTTCCGTGAGAACTGCAGATACCATACGTGGGGACCCTAAATTAGGACATTTGATGTAATCTCTATCTCATCTAGAACTTTGGAAACTATAGATTGACTACATGCTCACTCAGTTCACAGTGAAAGGAGATTTCTGGAACGTACACAGATGAGCTTGCTGGGCTTAGAGTAAAAAGAGTGACTTGCTTCTGAGGTTTCTCTAGTTCTGAAGCCTCTGGAGTCACTTGGGAAGAGTGACCACTGTCCACAGACCCCCAGCCTTCGGTTTGCCTCCCCATTTGTCTCCTCCACTTTTCTCTTCTCACTGCTAGCACATCTGCCTCTGTATTTTATCTTTCTGTCTGTCAGGCTGATTAGCATACTTTGACAGATTAAAAGGCTAAGGTCAAACCAACAAACCCCTGAAGAAATACTGCTAATTATTGTCATATGTTTTTTAAATACTTTGCTCTTCAAAGAATTTAACAAGGAATAAAATTCAACTTTATATCCCAAGGGATGTTTTAATATTATATTAAAAAATAATTCCCCCAGCTTTCTGTATTCCAGGCTGTAGGGGTGTAATGAGCTGGTCCACGGGGTCAGGAGGCGTCGTCTCCTCTTTCAGTGAGTTTCTTCTAAATTGACAAAGTGGCAAGCCAAGTATTACAGCACTGCCATGAAGCAGTCCAGGGAGATAGGATTGCTTTAGCATCCATACAGAAATCTAGCCCACAGTTAGCATCAGGACAGGAAGTATAACTGACAACCCCAGGTGGTAGTACCACACAGTGGTTAGAGCACAGATGGATGCTACAAGACACAGGACCAGCTCCTATTCTGGTCTTTTGTGAACTGGGAGACATCATGGTTATTTATTTTCCCCATGCCTCAATGTCCTGCTGCATCAAAGGAGGACTTGGTAATATTTGTACCTAACTTATCAGGTGGTTGGGAGACTTAAAGGAATGAATTTGGAAGAGTGCCTGGAACTGTGGGCTTCTCACTAACCATCCTTCCTTGGGTTGCTATTATCACAAAGTGGTTAGCCACTTTGATGCTCTAAGTGCACACACAGTATTGTTGGATTTCTAAAAAAATAAGTCCCCTGGAGGGTCCATGGAGATACTATTGTTAAACCCCATCTACTGCAGGTGAATCATTTCATGGCTACTGGCTGAGCTCCACTAGTACCGTTCTTAGTCATGTTCCTGCCCTGTCGAGACAGTGGGGGCTGAGACAACCCAGGACAGAGTTGGAAATGGACATGTGCCAGTCTCTATTTTAGAATCAATTTACAAGATGATAACTGAGTCAGGTTTATTGTACAGCCCCTCAGAGGACTACACAGTTTGGTAATGACAGTGACTTGCTTCTGAGTTGCTTAAAGTCATGGGGGGGGGATGGCAGAGGGGTTGGAGGAGGAGTTTGTGGAATAAGTTAGCTGGGAGGGTGGCAGGGAAAGAGACGGGACGGGGGGAGAGAAAAGAAGGCTAGAGAGCACTAAAACCTCGAAAGCTAATTATTCCACATATTTGGAGAGATCAAGACAGGACAGCCTCCAAGTAAGAGCCGTGGAAGCTCAAAAAGGCTCCGGGGAAGTTGTTCACTACAGGTGAAAGGCCAAATTACCAGATCAAGTGGCTACATTATCAAAAATTATTCTATTGATTTCAGTGAGATGCGTTTCCCCGAGATGATTACCGCCGTCTGAAACCTCCTTTCCTGCTGATTTGGAGCATGCGGCACAGGCTGCGCGTCTCAAGTTGTTCAAGATGTGTGCGCGTGAGTGTGGGTAAGCAGGGTCCTCCTGCAGCGAGTCTGTCAGAGGAGCAGGCAGGACCACAAGGATCTGAGGGCCCGTGTCTCTGCCACTATTGAGAAATTAGGTGCCACGGGGGATTGTTTGCACAGGGAACTTTCAGAGTTGTGAATTTTGCTACAAACGATTTTACCTTGGGAAACAGCTCTCATGAATCAAGGGAGCCTTACAAACTCCTGTGGTCAAGACCAGAAAGCAGAATGACAACGCATTTGACCTCACACCTAAGAGTCTCATAGCCCCGTGGGGACACATTGGGGTCTGATTTTAAGAAAGGTAAGGAATGGGAAGGCGGATGCTTCTGACTTGGTTTAGATTACAAACTATTCTCTATTTCTAAGGAATATCTTAAGAAAAAGAACATTTGATAGAACAACAGTCCATCCAAGTAAAAACTGGAAAAGACTCCTCTTAGAAGTGGATTCCATTTCCTAAGAGAATGAAATGTTCTCCCTACAAATCTAAATACCATGCCATTTTCATAGTTCAGCTAGATTGCTCCCTAAGAATGATTTATTTGGGGGTACAGAGATGGATGGACAATTTCCACTTGCCAGTGGAGAAGTGGTGTAATGAATTCAGTGTATATCCTCTCTCCTCAAAGCATCCAACTCGCATGCCTGCTTCCTGGCTCCTGTTCTTACATTCACAGTTGGTTAATGTAAAACCAGGCTGACACAGAGCGTCTTGCAGTCTATGTTTGAACCAGAGCCAAGAGAAAGCACATTTCTGGTGTTGGTGAACTTCCACCCCACATGGGCCTGGAGAGCGCTATTGTGCCCCTGAATAAAGCACCCGGGCAGGGAGGTGCAGTTGAACTCTAAGCCAATTATCCCTGCATTCGCCCTCCACTGGCCTCCTCCTACTTCCAGGGACTCCTCAAACTGATGCTGAACATATTCAAATCTCCCCCTAAAAGGTTTAGTCTAGGTTGCTTCTTCAGTCCTGTTTGAACATTAAATATGCAAATAATCATCATTACACTTCTAACAATTACACATGTTTTCGAGCACGGTGTCAAGTGCTGGCAGCAGAGTAATCATTTGTAAAGACAAATATTCCATTCCAAGAGATGTCATGCTGCTTAGAAAATTCTTTTTTGTATTAGTAGCCACACTGCTGCTTCATAAAGTGTGCACATGAACGTGACAGTGCTGCCAATAGCTGCCAGGCCCTTCCCCTCTGCAGAACAGGTGCCAATCACCCATCCCAGGCAGCAGAGGAGGACTGGCCTCACATTGCAGAGACCCTGAACGGGTCTCTGGGTGGAGGAAGCCACTCGCCCATTCTGGGGGATCCCAGATCTGCTTCTCCCTCCTCTGGCCGCCCCCCCACTTCCCTTGCTGTCCCTCCTCTCTCGGGGGGCCTCAGAATATTTTAATTCTCGGTTTCTGACTATATTATCATGAGTTTGTTACAGATGAATTATCATTTGTGGCTCAGAGGTGACGTGGGAAACTACTTGGAACCACAAGCCTGGTGTAGTAGCACGACAGGATCCTTTTCTGAATGTTTTTCTCCCCTGCCCCCCCACCTCACCACACACACACATACACATACACACACACACACACACACACACACTTTTCCCTTGCTCTCTGCCTTTCCCCAGTATTTTTACGTATTATGGATAATTGTCACCATATTTACTTTTATCGCATCCAAAGTGGCGGCTTAGAGGGGCCTGGACTTGAGTCCCCACTAATCTTGCCTTCCCCCAAAGTAGGAAAATCCCAAGTCTTACAGGGGCCAATTGATAACCCTTGTGCTTCTTTTCCATGAAAGACGGATGGCTGTGGCAAGCTTGGGAGACTGCAGATAATAGGATTGACTTGGTACTTAAATCTCAGTGAACCAGGACAGCATAAGTAATTAGTGAATTGGATCCATCCTGGGGTGCTAATGATGGCTGAGTCTGCCCCCACGCCTTTCTGAAACCGGCAAGAGGCACATCCATCTCCAACAGATAAAAACCAAGGGGACACTGCTCACAGACACCATTTATTCCTTCTTTAGTGCACAATTTATCCTAGAAGGGGAAAAAAAAATCTAATTTTCCTCAAGCGATACCCAGAAGACCAAGTGACCACACTCCCACCAGAGTTCATTTTGATCACAATACTGCCGCTGTTTTTAATTAAGAAAGGCTAATTAAGAGAAACTCTACATTTATCTTCTTATCTACTTGTCAGCACAGACTCTCAGACATTACCTATATTTGTTTGCAATTTGGTTACTGGCTTTCTATCAGTGAACCAGAGAAGATGCTTCGCGTGTATCAAAGTGGGTGCAGTAGGAGGATTTGGAGACTGTTTTTAAGAGTTTAATAACCAGGAAGACAATGTTTAGCATATGAGAACTCAGTTTACACACACACACACACACACATTCACGCATGTATGTAGAACCCTCTTCAACTGTGCATCTTTATGTTTTCTCCTAATTACTCCACGTGCGAGGCATTTGTGAAGAGACCAGCTTTCTCTCTCGTTTTTCTTTTTACCCAGAGTGATGGCACTTTATCAGGATAATTTAGATAAATGGCTTTTCATGGAGTTCACTTATCCTTCCAGCAAACATGATCGACAAAGAGCCAGGAGAGACGAATGACACTGCATTTTGATCACACATATGTTCTGCCCATCGAGGAGGCTCTCAAGGTGGCCAGGTTCCTTTTACTTTTTCCTTCCATCTGATTTGATTTGATCAACACTTCCAACCATGAAAATGACCACAAAGTACACTTTTATTGAAATGATCAGGAAGCCCAAAAATGAAAGTGAAGGTCTCAAGGGAATACATTTCAACCATCAAAGATGCTAGCTGGACAATTCCCATGTAGGTTGATCAGAAGTACAGTGGGTGGAGTGTGAGACTCCTTTCCCTAGCTTCGTCATGGAGAAGGGGTGTTGAAGCCAAAAGCCATCCTCTGCCTCCGTGATCAGCTGTCACCCATCTCTTTACCTTTCTTCCAGTTACAACCGATAACAAAACGAGCCAAAATATTTGGTTAGCACAAAGCTGTCTCGTAAATCTTCTTTTTCGTAATCGTCTTCTCCATCCCATCCACCCATCCAGTCCTAATTCTGTTGTCTTGTGGTGTGAATTTGCCATTCGTGATTCTGAATGTCTTGATGTTTGACCCCTCAGAAGACACACTTGGGTACCTGGTGAACACTCTCACACCAGTGTGTTAGGACATCGAGGGCCGATTTCCCTGAAACTTTTCTTAATATTTCATATATGAAAAGAAAGCTGATTAGGTGAAAACTCCATTTCCCATCACAATAGGCAATTGATTAGGAATATTTAGACTTAGGCAGGATGAAAGAGGACAGGGCCTCACTAAGAAGAGGATGGAGTTCATGGTGAGGGAAAAGTTCAGTTTCATCCTGGCTCCCACTAAGATTGGATTTGAATTTCTCCTAGATCTAGATTTTTCTGAGTTTTAGTTTGACTATAACTTGGCTTTTATGTTCCAAGTATACCAACCCATATGAATATTTCACGGTTCCAATGTGTCTGTCTGTCCCTGTTGAGCAAAGGAAGTTTATGTTGCTCATACAAGTTTGCTGAGAAGCCCTCTGATGTGTGTGATAAATGTGAGTATGATATTCATGCATATCGATTGAAACAATTCTTCTTCATCAATACATAGTTTTATTCTAACAATTTGTTGTTTTAATTCATTATTATCTTACCAAGGAATAATGTAGACTGACTTAAAAAATACTATTTTTTCCAGTAGCATTCCTATGTACATGTATAGTTATAGCCCTCATCGTACCACCACAAAAAAAATTAAAACATATATCTAATATTATTTTGGGAGAACTGGTAATAAGTTCAAAATGTTATATTTAAATTTTAAAAATAGCACTACACAGAAAAGAACTCAAAAGGAAAAAGTACATTTATTTCTTCTTTGAAAAAGTGGCACTACCATAAGATATTTTGAAAAATAATTTATATACCCCAATTAGCTAAGAAAACTATTTGTATTTTTTAAAAGTTGCAAGATATTGAAAGCAAATACCTATGGTCAGGCATCCTTTAATGGCTGGGATATGTGCAGAGGGATGCACCATTAGCCAGTCCTTATGCAAGCATCACAGAGAGCCCTTACACACACCATGACAGCTCTGACCTCACTGGGGGATGTGGTTTAATGGGACCACCACGGTATAAGTTGTTCTGTCCCTGACAGAAACATTAGTAAATGGTACATGATTCTGCTTACATATGACTGCAAGTTATGGAAGATGGCAGATGCTGCCTGTCTGGGGCCAGGGTGTGAATCCTAGTGTCACTACCCATTAGCTATGCCCTCTTGGGTAAGTTTTGTCACTTATCTGTGACTTAACTTTTCCCACAAAATGGGGTAATAGGAGTACTAATCACCATGGACTTTGGTAGGTTTAATTCAGTTTACCCATTTAAAGTGTTTAAATAGCCCCTGTCTACATAAAGTAGGGGGGGGGGAATCAATGGTTTGTAGGAAAGTTGTATCTTATTTAAAAAGATAATTTTTCCTATGCATAAAGGATTTTATATTTCTAACAAAACAAAACAAAAACAGTGATTTCTGAGGTGTTCAGTTTGCTAGAGAGTAGAGAGAAGATTCGTCCTATAGATAATATTGTTGTAGCACTAATCAATATTAGTGTATGTGAGTGTGTAACATAATACAGTATTATATCATATATAATCGTATTTTTCAAAAACTTGGTCACTGGGGTGAGTTTAGGAGACTCCTGTAGGCCCAGACGGGGGTCAGCTGGGGTGTGATTCTCTTACAACCATACGGAACTGCTTTGCTTATAACGAGTCTGCATCTCCCCATAAGGATCAGAACACATCTAATAAATGTAGAAAATGCTGCATAAAGCACGATTTTAATGACTGATTCTCAGTGGTAGAGGGCCAGCTTACCTAGCGTGCGCAGGCCACTGGGTTCGATTCCCAGCACTGGGGAAAAAAATGATAGAGTTTAGAAAACAGATTTCTACTCCATATACCCACTGAGAATGAATAATCTGGTCCTAACTGTAATGCACATTTAAGAAACAAATTTAAATATCTTCATATTTCCTTGTAGAAATATAAAGCAGTCAGAAATCCAAGTGAGAGGGAAAGTAGTATCTTTGATAGCTTTTTAATTATTTGATTATTTGTACCTCCTTTTTCCACTGATTAAAAAAAATGGCCACTAAAAATATTTTCTACTTTTCCTCAAAAATTAATTCACAGAGACATGAAAATTGTGAATATTATGAAATTTTTAGAGAGAAAATATTAAGTTGAATGTTTACTATCTTTTGGTTTGAGGATTGCTTTGCTACCAAAGTTCATTACTTTTCAACTTTGATATTCTTCATGTTCCATTTACTAAGAGGTTCTGACTAGCATGATTATAATGTCGTGATGATTATGTTTTTCTTTGAACTTCCCCAGCCATAAATGGAGAGTTCTTTACTTCATGAGAAAATCAAGTCTTTAAATGGGATCGTGGCAGGTGGAATAGCCACTCTGAAGGGTAGGGTTACATGGGCAACTTCGATGAAATCTATGAGGTATTCTTTCTATGAAAGAAGCCAAGAGAATGGGGGAGAGAGAAAATGTGAGTGAATGATTAAATGAACTTCAGGAGCATTTTCATGTGGGAGACAAGTGTGAAAGGAGAAATAATAAATGACTCCCTGCCTTTCTAGAAAACGATTGGTATCCATTGTCTATTCTGGAAGCCATCTGATAGCTCATGCCATCTACCAATGGGCATAGAAAAGTTTGCATAAAAGGAAAGGGGTCAACTAAGTAGAGAGAAGAGGCTTAGCCAAAACAAACTGAAATGCTTCATTTCACTAAGGTTTGATTAATGGGATATTAGACACCTAAGACCGTTGAGACAAGAACTAACTAGCCTTCAGCAAACTGCACTGTGAATCACACTTCACACATCAAGATGTGAGGTAATGAGATTCTCAAAAAGTACTACATTTAAAAACAACCCCCTAAACTTGAACACACAATTCCCAACTCCTGCCAGTTTTCCGATGGTGAAGTTGGAAAGAAAATTCTATGCTTCTTTTTTTTTCTTCTTCTTTTTAAGGGGTAGTTTTGTTTGTTTGTTCCTGACCACTGATAGCATGAGCTAGCAGCTGGTGTGAGAATAAAGGAAAATATGTGCGTATTGGCAGCAGACAATTTATGTCACGGCATGATTCTTAGCTCAGTCTTAAACATCAGAACTGATGGCTTCAAAATAATACTTTGCATGGACAACTTTACAACTGCACATTCAGGTTTTTTTTTTTTTTTTTTTTTTTTTTTTTTTGCTGCTGTTGTATAATGTAGGATTAAAAAAAAAAAATCCCACTCACCTTACCCTCCCCACCAACTAAAAAAAAAAAAGAAGATCAGTGTGAATTCGTGACCAACATGAATCATAATTGATCAATCTTGAACATTGTAAAATTTTTTTGTTAAGGATTTTGCAGTCATCACAGGCCATTTTTAGCCAGAGTGAGCGCTGAGTAAACCTACATCTCCACCTAGTGGTCCCAGGGAACATTTAATTACTTTTCTACTGCAAGGAAACCAAGATTTAGTCATCCTTGGCAGCCAGCATGAAAGCCCTTGGTCGCTGTGCCGTTGAAGCATAATATTTAAAGATAACATTTTAATCCCAGAATACTCTTACTTCCTTTCCATCCCCCCACATTTTCCTTCTCCTCAAGTCTAAAAGCTCACATTATTAGATTGCAAAATAGCTGAAAAATATTCCTCCCACTCTATTTTTCATTCTTACACTGTGCTCAAAGACTTTGACCAGAAACTCATTTGGGTAGCAAAGGATCATCTTTGAAGATTCCCCCACCCCTCTCTGCCAGCTTACTACTTGGCATGCAGGCTCCATAGCTAGAGGCCAAAGAGAAGTTTCTACGCAGATGTCTCAAGACTTATTCTTGGTCTATTGGAAAATTTGCATACAATGCTCCTTCACCTTGCAGGGTGATGAAGAGGCCCCTTCTTTCCTCCCAGATCCAGGACCATCCCAAAGAGAGATGCGAAATCAAAATTCCATCCCAAGTCTGGAGATTCTTAGCTCTCAGCACACCACTTTCCCATTAGAACCTGGTGGGCATACCAAAAAAGAAACAGTTGAACCATGCTAATATATCTCCGGTTTATATGATTTGAATAATCAATAAACAATTAAGACTGTTTTGCTTCTTTAATACCAAAAACACATTGGAATTTGATCACGGATAGAATGAGTTTGTTTCGCTTTTAATTTGACTTGAGAGATTACATAGCACCTGCTTCTCAAAGATGTTGTTTCAGCCTGTTATAAAGATTCTCCCACAGACATTGGTTCTCTCCACTGATGCACCAGTGGTATCATCAATGCTGCAGATGAATTTAAGAACCAGGGCTCTTTGGCTGGACTATGTCGAGAAAAATGAAAGCTAACTGAGAGTGTGAGAAAGTCAATGCTTCCTAATCCCTGTAATTAAATGCTGCTTGCAGTAGGGTATATTACCCTGATTGAAGCTGTTTCTACTGTATTGGACCCCGAAATTTTTAATAATCCCACCCTGCAATGTTGACAATTTTAGTACCTATTAATTAACACCCATTAACTTCTAAAGTAGGCAAAAAGAAAGAAATGTATTAATTGTCAGTTTGCTTCTACTCTAACCTATCTTTTCCTTAAAGCTAGTGTTCTGGCAGGTGATTCCTTGAATCATAAGAAAACTCCATAGGTAAAGAAATAAATGGAAAAATTAGAAGAGGGGATTCTTGGAGCACTTTTAACTTTCTCCCTGTTGATGGCAAAGGGGATAAAATTCATTTGCTTTGCTCTTTACATTCACCAAACATCATCATCTGTACTACCACCTCCAATGTTCAATCACACAGTGTCTTTTTTCCTTACGGTCCTTAGTCGCTCCAAAACTCTGCACCAACCATAGGTAGCGTGAAGCTCACTTGGTTTGATCATTAATGAATTCTCAATATTGTGCCATCTAATTAAAAAAAAAAAGTAGTTTCCCATCTTTTTGCAAGATTTGTCTGAAATTACGTGGAAATAGTCAACACAAGCTCACTTGTGTTCATCATTTGACTTTTCCCTGACTGGAGAGTGACTAGAACATGAAACATTCAAACTGAAAATGTTTTCAGTTTCTACAGAAATACCTGTCCAGAATGAAGGAACAAAGACAGAACTAGACAGATTCTTAAAGACTCTGTCACCCCAAGAAAGAGTGGCTTAGGGACAGAAAACATCTCTTGTACCTCCTGAGGGCTACATCCACGGCAAGATTCTGGGAGTCCTCCTGTGGCTGCATTGCAGCTCTGATATCCTGCACAAAATTCAATCTTTCCTGAGCTGCTTGTGAACATGGCCATTTCCACATCGTGGGCCAAGACACTCTCAGGACACAGGGATATGGACATTTTCACTAGTTCCTGCAATAGCACACACACACATGCACATCCACATATGCATATACATGTATGCACATACTCACGTGGACACACACGTGCACACACACACACACACACACCACTACCCCTTTTAGTCTACCAGGCTACTATTCAGTGACTCTCTGAGTTAATTCACTTATGAACCCTGTATATTAAAACTGGTAAGTACTTAAGTAAGCATTGTAAATTTCACTGGATTTGGATGTGTGGGGTTGTTTCTGAGATTTTACCACCCCCACCTGGCATGACGTAAAGGGGAGCTGGCCAACAAATCAGCCCATTTACCAACACTGCTAAGCAGGGCATGGCACCGCATGGGGGTTTGCTAATAACTTTGTAGACTCCAGAGTTTATTCTCCTGATAAAGTCCTCCTGATTTAGCTGACTGTTCTGGCCCCTGGGACAATGGTCATACCATCTCCTTTACTGCCCTGAGGTGTCACTTTGAAAAGCAGTCCTGGGGGTGGGGGACAACACAGTGGGCATGTATTTATTGTTGTGAGGTGCCTTCATGAGCCACACTCCTGCCCACACTCTGGTAGTGGCTCATGCTGGGCTCCAAGGGCACAGCTGTTCTAGGATACCTGGGCAACATGGTTCCCAGCATTAGATAATGAGCCATGGACAGAAGGGCTTCCATCCCTAACCACAGTGCGTGGACCCAGCTGCTCCCTGGAGAGGTCTGGGCTCTTGCCATCAGCACAGAACCTTCTCCTCCCATTCTAGGGAGCATAAAATCTCCACTCAGCACTGCCACCCCTGGAGACCCCTTCTCTCCTGTTCCAAGGACTGTTACAAAGGGTCAGGATCCAGGCAGTCAAAATCCAGGTCAGGATCCACTCAGACATAGAGCCCAGTCTGCTTCATTTGTATAACAAAGAAGTAATTCCTCAAGGGTACAACCAAGAACCCGGGGCTCTAAGATGACCCTTGTGACTTTCAAAATCCCATTCCTCATAATTATGAGCTATTAGGAATCCACCCAGAAATGCACCAAATGTTTAATATAGACGATATTTTTTCCTCTAATAATAGTCATTAAGCCTTCATTCTCTGAATCTTAAGCCATTGCTTGGTAAACTTACCCCATGATGAAAATAAAAATCAAAACAACAGCAAAAGGTTCTTCTTTGCCAAAGACCCCTGAAAGCCAATCCTGCACAGGGAGTAAATCCTGTGTGCCTCCTTCTCTCACCTGGTGGGTATTTTAACTAAGCAGTTGCTTTCATTTTATTTATTTATTTTTGAAACAGGCGATTCCTTTTTTGTATAGGTCTATTTACAACCTCCAGGTAGGAATGTTAAACAGAAACCAAACCACTCAGCTGAGGAACTTACTGACAGTTTTCAAAGGAAAAATGCAACTCTATTCAGACATGCAGCTGGGTTCCCACAGGAGAGCAGAAATCCCAAATGGGAAGCTCCACAGAAAATACCAAGAGAATAAATGAGGGACTTTGCAGAAATCAAAGGGAAGAGAATATATTTCTAGTACTCAGGCATTCTGGGAAAGATACTGCACCAGAAAAATACTTACTGTCAAAAGTGTTCTAGAACAGCTCCCTTCACCAAATCAAGTATTTGTTCCTAAAATTCCAAATTGACCTGAGGATGTTGGGGATAGGCAAGTCTGTTTTCTGTTTGTTTTTGTTTTTGCTTGTTGTTTCCCCCTAAAGTGTCTTTCTGTAAGGGCGGGCTCCGAAAGAAGTGAATTTTCCACTGCTTACAAATGGCACTCCTAGAACTCTGTGGAGTGGTTTAGAAAACATTAAATAGGATCATGGGTCCCTTCTCTTCACTCCCTAAGTAGTCCTTCAGGCGCCTACAGAACTTAAAACTGTAATACGTTTGGAATTATCAGATGGGGAGAATGAGAGAGAAGTCCAAATTTGGATTCAGACAGGGTGATCCCTGTCTCAGGCAAACAATATTAGGAAACACTTGGCTTGCACGTGTGGACGCTTTCTCCAGCTCCTTCACAGAAATGCGGCGATGTTTTCTCAGAAGTGCCAGGAGTCCACCATAAATAGTACTCTCATGATCATCTTTAAAACCCAGTACTTAAGTGATGATGGATATTAGTCCTTGGGAAGTCCTATCACCTGACCCAAATTGAATCACTGAGTCTAAAAACAAGGCCACAGGAAGGAACTGAACACATACCTCACCTTACATTAGGCCCAAAACTATAGCTTTCAGCTCCTGCTTGTTCCAGAGGCATGACCAAACTATAGCATGAGGGGTTTGAGGTAGTGGTAGCTTCTCAGGAACCTCCTTAATGCCTTGGGCTGGCTTTTAGAAAGTGTCAACTCATTATCTGCCTTCTGGTCTACATTTTGATTTAGTTAAGAGAGGCAACTATTGCTTATCTTGATATTGCCAAGAGCGATTGCAATTGTGACTCGGGGTTGATGCTCAGTGAGGGTATATAGCAATCACTGTCCTTGATGAAAATAAGATCCAATCATTAGTGGACCTTATTAACTCTTGAAAGGTTCTGCTTCACTGTGACATCCCTCTCATGCCTGTGGAGGGGGACACCTAGGGGTGTGTGTGTGTGTGTGTGTGTGTGTGTGTAGTGAACATTTTAAGATTCATTCTTCATTTCTCAGAACTGAGAAATGTGATATAAATGGAGCTCTGAATAAAGTGAGTTTAGAATGAATAACTCCACAATATCCAACAATCACTCTACCATTGATTGTATACAGTTATTTCCACACATTTAAAATGATCTGAATCAATGATACTGGAATTAAGAAAATCATATTGCTTGAAATACTATTCAGGGTCATGTAAAACTTTTTCATGACAGTAACTCAAAGAACATTATCAACCTAAGGAGTCGTTTTAAACATTCCTGCTTATTAACATAAACATAGGTCCTCATGGGAACAAAGTGTCCCCAAATGCGCTAATCTACTGATGAATTATCTGAAAGTTCACATCCATCTTTTTATTCCTGCCCTCTCCGAAGTTGAAAATCATAATGAAATTATGGTGGCTTTGAAGTTGTCTTTTTATTATTTTCTGTTTATTTTTTCATATTAGTTCCAGATTTCTGAACTTCTCCCGTTGACACTTCTCCAGAGCTCCCAGGAGACAGCAGGGCTGGGGGACGGCTCCCAGTTTCACCATCTTCTCCTTTCAACATTTCTGTCTTTTTTTTTTTAATTTTTTATTGTTGGTAACATTTCTGTCTTTTATACCAAATTTTTCAAGCCAAATGAAGAAGAGTGAGGTGCAGTATCCTCTGTGCATCTCCCCTGGCTTCGCCTTGTAGCTATGGTAAATATGCCTGAGTTTGGCGAGTGGGGGAGCAGGACCTCTAAAAGCAGCCTATTGGAAAGGAGAGCTGAGAACTGAAGGCTGTGGTTGCCTGGGTCAGGAGCATGTTGCTGGGTAGCGAGCCCACAGCCATCTCTCTTGGCTTCTTTATCTTTAAAATGTAAATGAAAATCGAACTTGCTGTTCGACCGTTGTGAGACCTGACACAACACAAGCACCTCTCTCAGCCTCTCTGATCTGGTGTTGTTGACCAAGAAGACAATCGGTGGTCTTGGATGACTTCAGACACCTGGGTGGCCCAGTCATTTAGATGGCACCCCGCCTCCTCCTCTATCTTCTTCTTCTCCCTGCGCGCCCCCCACCACCACCATCTCCTTTCCTGGACCCCTGGACCTACCTTCTCTTCTCTCTCTCTTTCTCTTCTCATGTCTTCCCATATTTTGTGTCTTACTCCTCTACCTCATCTTCTGACTCATTTTGTTAAATAGCACATGCAACTCTTTTCAATTAAAAAGGAACATAGCCAAATCAATGAACCTACAGCTAATATTTTCCCTAAGTCTCTAACTATGAACAGAGACCCCAAAAAACCTGAAGAAAATGCACTGATTATGGTTACCTAGAAAGAAATGCTCTTCTCCACTGCCTTCCTTAAAAACAGCAAAATACTTTATTAGTATTAAATGTGCACAGGGTTATTTCAATATAAGAGAGAACTGTGTGCCTGGAAACTTGCTTCAGGTTCTCTTCACCTTAAATTGGAAGTGAGCATCATATCAACATGAGGAAAATGAGAATAAGAAAAATCAAGTCTCATAATAACTCACCAAAGTAAACAAAGACAGGGTTGAGAGTCAAACTTGGTTTGTCTGACTCCAAGACCACGTTCCCTGCTATGTCTTTTGAAGATTAAACTAGTGTCTCAGTAGCTAAAGCTCCCGGCCACTGCCCAGCATTGGCAAAGAAAGGATAGCACTGCACGTTGCCAGCCTGGGAAGAGATCTGAATTCAAAATCCAAAGTGTGGCTTCTGTTGAATGCAGGTTGCTTTCACAGGCTCATGAAGTGGGGAAAAAAAAAAAAGTCTAAGTGTAACCACTCTCAGTCAGGGACTGCCTGCATAGATTCTCTTACCTACATCTACCAACATCCCAGTTGTCCAAATCTGTCATGTTGACCTTGAACTTGAACTTGGTGCAGGATTCTTTTTAGACCAAATTGACAAGCTCCAACTGGATAAGCCAAGAGTGGCTAGCTGTCCTTAGTTATGTTGGGCCTCATGTCCACTTGGCATGCATGTCTTCTAACCAAGAATCCTGAGGCTCACTCTGCATGACTGATTCTCACTATGCTTTCCTTGATCTATTTCTTCTCCCAGGTCCTCCAACCTCTGCTACCATCTGCCTTTCCATGTGTCCTCTTTCATACATTTTTCTCCAGTTTTAATACTGCACTACTCTCCTTCCTTAATTATGGCTTGGAAACAGTACTGAACAGTTAAGACTGTAATTCATTAGCACTGGGAGATTGTGGGACCATGTCTTCACCTCTCATCAGCAATTGGAATGTGGATTATCTGGCTGTTTAGTTTTCCACAATCTTCATGAAACGAAATGCAATATTCATTTCTAAGGCTTTCCTAAGCAACTGTCTTCTAATGGGAAAACTTTAACAAAAAATATGTATCGCATGCCAAACAGCTAACCTCATGCTCATAAATATTTATATTTTAGGCAGAGTTGAAACATCATTTGTAAGATGGATGTGCTTCTTTGGAGTTCCAACAAGAAAATGCCTCGAGAGCTCAACCCACTTCTACAGCTAATAGGCACAAAGCCCTTGGTTGTGCGCTGGGGGTGGGGGGGTGGGGTGGGGGAGACACAAAGCAAAATCACTAAGTGTTCCAGAAAGAGGTCATCTCAGAAGAACACCAAAATCATCTTCTTTCCACTAAAGTGGAAGATGAAAACAGAAATGTTGGGAAATACGGTTAGGAAGCATCTCCTGCTGCTATTTTGAAGTGGTGGAATGTAGTGTCTGAGTCTTAAAACTTAGCCCTCCTGACAGCACCATCAGCATCTGCTGGGAGCTTGTTAGAAATGCAGATTGTCAAGCTTCAACATAGACTTGCTGAATCAGAAACTGATATGGTGGGGGCAGGTCTTCTGTGTTTTAACAAGCCCTCCATGTAATTCCAATGCACCCAGATTTTTGAAAAGCCCAGCTATTTGAGAGATCTCAGTTTGAATTCTATCTCTGGTTGGACTCCCATGATGTTGGGTGAGTGACTTAATTTCTTGAAGCCTCATTTTCTTCATCTCTGAAAAGTCAATAATGTTTCTTTGTTCTCATACAGTTCATTGTAAGGATTTGTTGAGAAAATCTACATAAATTATTAGAATTCCTGGCACAAAATAATCACAACACATATTTTCTTCTAATTAAATTTATACAACTCTCACCCCCCTGCCCTTGCTCCAAGGCTGCACCTCTCCTTCTTACTCTGGATCTTCTCTGATTTCAGAGCCATAGAAGGCTGGGAACCACTCAGCATTTATGTTGGACAATTCAAAGTACAAAAGAATTCACTACCATGAAGTCACCAGAAACTGATGGGACACAGGTGCCAGTGGATAACTGACTTATCCTCTCATTTACCAGATGGACAGCCCTAAGATGCATTTTCAAAGACCTTGGGAAGATCAGGTACCAACTCAACAAGGTACCTTTGGCTTCATTTCTTGGCTTCCTTGATGCAATCATGACCCCTTTTGTCCTTAACTCTTGCTCTGGGCTCACTTCCAAAGCAAGCCATCTTCAGTCAAACCTCAGCCTCTGTTTCAGGACCTGGGTGAAGACATCAATTTCAACCAAAAGCAATGATGATATAAAAGGTGATTTAAAGTTGCTCAAACTTTTGGATGGAGAGCAAGGATCTTAATGTTAATTTCCATGCAAGGACTTCAGATAGATCCTGAAAGCAACTGAAATTTTATGGATGTGCATTTTCTAAATAGTGTACCTAGCAGTAGATATCCAAAGGGTTCTATAAACAAAGTTAAATTTATTGTTATGGACGGGTCAGAGAGAAAATTCTATTATAATACATCAGAATGACTAAATTATTTTCTCATTTCCAAATTTCAGAATACTAAAAATTATTTTAAATAGATTGAACATCAACTGGTTATTGAGTTTTTATTCTTAGTTTAGCCAAGAAGATTCAGCCAACTCATTCTGTTACATGTACATTCAAATCCCAAGTTCTTATTTAGACCAACACAGCCCTGGCTCACAGCTTGGCCCTAAGTACAACTTATATCCTTCCATCTTATTGGTGTTTGTACAAGTTTGCTATTGCTGCTGTAACAAATGGCCACAGACTTATAACTTAAAAAAAACATAAAACAATTATCTTATACAGCTGGAGAACACAATTCCAAAATCAGTTTCACTGATCTAAAGCCAAGGTCATCAGAGCGCTTTCCTCTGAAGGTTCTAAGGACAGAACATTTCCTTGTCTCTTTTGCTTATTGGAGGCCATTCCTTAGCTTGTGGCCTTTGTCTACCATCGTTCCAGCCTCTTGCTGCTTCCATCAAATCCCCTACTGTGGATGATATGATTATACTGGAGGCCTCTGGACAACCTAGAATGGTCTCCCTATTTCAAGATTCTTTCCTACATTATATCTACAAAATCCCTTTTACCATATAGTCACCACTCCTGGGGGTTAGGATGTGGACATCTCTGTGACATATTATTCAGCTACCCCAGCTTTTTGAACATACTCCACTGCTCCACCAGAGTGCTCCACTGCTGATTGCAATATCCTGTTTTCCTTTCCTGGCCTGCTCTCTAGAACCCATCTTCACACAGGTGACTGCTCAAGCGTGACATCCTCTAGAAAACCCCCATGACAGCCCCTGCCCTGGATATTATCCCTAATCACTTATAGAACCCTTCCTCAACTTTGATTTCCTTTAAGGAATTTGAATTAAGGGGTCTATATTTGACATACTGATTTGATAGTCTGCATAAGACTACGGTTCAGTAGGAAAATAGGGTTAAAAAAAAGCAATATAAATAATATAGTTAAAAAAAAAGAACAAAGTTCTAGCTAAAGAAACCTGAAGAGGCAGAACCTCACTGACTCTGAGGGAGGTTAAGAAAGGGCTTGGAAGGTTCTCTTTAATGCATCTCACCTTGATTAGAATGAAAGTGAGAGACTTAAAAGTCCTGAGTCATGGTGCGGATAGTAACATAGACCAGAACTTTACTGGTTGCTATTGTGTGAAGATTGTATGTTCCCCCAAGGGCCATGCCTTAATGGCTTGGTACCCAACATGGAACTTGTGAAAGGCAGTGAAATTTTTAAGAGATTGGGTGCCATGCAAGGTTTACAAGTCACTGGATGTGTGTCCCCAAAAAGGAAAATGGAATTGTGGCTCCTTCCTTTATTTTTTCTTCTGGGTCACCAAGTGAATAGTCTTCTTCACCATGAGCTACCTGTCATGGCCATCTAGCACCCGCACCAGAGGCCTAGAAGCAATGAATTCAAACATTCATGGACTTCAACCTCTAAAACTGGGAGCCAAAGTGAGTTTTTTCTATTTATTTACAAGATAATTATTTTAGATATTTTGTAATAATGATAGAAAGCTAACATAGAAATCCCATACACAGAAGTGGGACTACTGACTATAGGTATATTGACCACGGGGACCCTCTGGAATTGGTGTATGGGAGGAGTTTGGGAAAATCTGAGGGAGAGGCTAAACGAAACCAGTATTCTAGAAGCTGAACTAAATGGGTGATTTTCTTGGGAGCTTAGAAAACCAAAATGCTAGTAGAAATGAGAACATTTAAAGTAAAGGCTGTGCTGATAAATTTTCAGATTGGAACTGAATTAGAGGTCATCCTTTTGTATACCATGGCAAAAAAAAAAAAAAATTGATGCTTTTTTTTTATATTTTGGTACTTTGTGGGATATGGAGCTTGAAGGTGATAGTCTAGGTTACTTGGTGAAGATTCCATGCACCCAGCCCAGCATTCAGGCTGCAGCATGGATATTACTGGCTGATTTTAGCCAAATTTACAGTGACAATCAGGAGCAGAGGAGGGGCAAAGCAGAGAGATTGGGGACATTTGTGTCTTGGCCAGAAAAGTATTTTTAAATGTGCAGCTAAGATGTGTGAGGTGGATAGCCCTGATAAAAAGAAGATAAGTGCTTGTACCTGAAAAACAGGAAGGATGTCTTGAGAGCTCTCAAGAATCTGCAAGACCACCCCACCTATCAAAGGAATGGAAATGCATATTTATTTCAAAGACTTTCCAGAGCAGAAGTGCTTGACAAAAGAAGCTGGGTGGCACCTGACTGCCCAGAGCACCTCTGGGATTATTTCCTCAGGATTTCTCTATTTTTCAACTGGCAAGCCACTTGGAGGCTGCTGTAGCTGTGGTCTAAGTGAACTTGGGTACAGCTCACCCCGGTGGCAAACCTTGCCATCTCATCCGCATGATGTTGGTTTTGCAGGCGTGAAGAATGCAAGCATTAAGGAGTCATGGTAGCTGCCACCAAGATTTCAAAGGCAAGTCTGGGAGTCAAGACAGGGTGCGGTAGGGTCAGAGTCCCTGCAAGCAGCTCCCTATTAGAAGACATGGAGCTAATGGAAGTAAAAATGAAGCTGCAGTGGATACCCCAGGAAAGCAGAACAGCCAGAAATGTTCAATGCCTGCGAAGGAAAGCCGCAGGAAGCATGCAAAACCAGTTTAACAGGGTGGCCGTATGGGTTGCAAAGGGGCAGAGCTGCCCAAGTCCTTGGAAACCCATATCCCACCACATTGTGCCCTAGGTGACAGACATGGAGATTTTAACATAAAGTCTGCCTTTCTGGGTTTTGGTCTTGCTTTATTACTGATTTTTCCTTACTATTTTCTTATTATTCCTTTTTGGAATAGAAATGCTGACCCCATGCCTGCCCTCGCTAACTTATCTCAGAAGTATGCAACTTATTTTTGTTGTTGGCATTATTTTTGTTTTGTCTTGCTTTGTTTTAAGTTCTGTAGGGGCTTACAAATGATTGTGCCTTGACTCTCAGGGGAGACCTTGGATTTGGACTTTGGTCAAAACTGAAACAGTTACGACTTTGAGGGTCTTATAGATAGACTGAGTACATTTTGCATTATGAGATAGAGGTCAACCTTCAGGGGAGGGCCAGGAGCGGAATGCTATTGTTTGGACACTGAATGTCCCCCAAGGGTTCTTCTGTAAAAAGCTTGTTCTTCATGGTAGTTGCTTTGGTTTGAATATAGACTACTCCCCAAAGTCTCATGTGCTCAGAGATAGGGTTTTTGAAAAATGATTGGATCATGAGGGCTCTGATCCAATGAGATGAATCAACTTGATAGATTTATCCATTGATTGCTGGATGAGCCATTGGGAGGTGGGAACTAGTTGAAGAAAGTTGTAGATAAACCCTGCCCGAAAGAGTTTATCTTCCCCCCAACCCCCTTCTCAGCTGCCATGCTTTCTGCAGCCTTACTCTGCCTTTCCATCATGATGTTTCTGCCTTGAACCAGATGACCAATGGACTGAACTTCTGGAAACCATAAGCCAAAATAAATCTTTCCTCCTCTAAGTGTTGTTCTTGTCAGATATTTTGGTCGCAGTGATGAAAAGCTAACACAGCTACGCAATTAGGAGTTGCTGCAGACCTTTGAAGGGCTCTTACGGGAAGTCCTTAGGTCATTGGAGGCATGGCCCCAATGTAAATTGTGGCATCATGACTCTTTCCACTCTTTTGCTTCCAGACCATGAGATGAAGAGTTTGCTTTTCCATGGGCTCCCGGTCATTGTCATCTGGTACTGCTCCCCCTCACATCCCAAAGTACCACCAAAGGCCTGATAGTCATGGATCTACCCACTAGACTGGAACCTATAAAACCATGAACCAAAATAAACCTTTTCTCTTTACAGCTAATTAGCTCAGGTGCTTTCTGGTGGGGTAGAAAACCAACACACTAGTCATGTTGGTGAACTGCATGCTTTCAGCAGCAAATGTGACATTGACCATTAGGTGACCTATTAGGTGATGAGTTTGTAATGTACTTGTCCCATGAGGCCTGGATCTGCCTCTAGATCTGGTTCCAGAAGGGAGTGTTTCCCTTCCCTGTATTTGGACAAACAACATTTCAGTGTACATCAGTGCATCATTTAGCTTACAGAACTGTATTAATATAGTACAAATGCTGCTTTAAATTAAGGAAATACCAGGGTTAGGAATGCCTAGATAAGAAGATCTGACTATGAGACAATTATCAGAGCTCAAGGTGAGTGTTTCTGGATTCTACATCTGACAGCTAAGATTTAACCCACATACAGCCACTGGCAAGCCCATCTACACTCACATTGGGTAGCTTTATTTCTGTTAAGTTTTGACCTTCATCATTATAGAACTAACTGTCATGCCTAAGTCTTAGTGACTATTGGGACTAAAAAAAGAGAAACACACTATAGGTAAATGTGAAAATATGTGCCATATGTATTAGAAAAAAATAAAATTCTATGGCAGTAAGTTCAAATAATGGAAATGAAGCCCATGTCTTTGGAACATGACAACCAGAGTTTGAACTTTGGCTCCACCATTAATCAGCTATTCTTTACTTCAACTCTGACTTGGTTTCCTCATCTATAAAATGTGGATAATGACACCATTCATTTTAAGTAAACAGAAGATAAAATGAGATTGATCGCCTTCATGAAGTAAAAGACTTTCTGCTTTATAATATGTATTCAGTAAACACTTCTAAATGTTAAATTCTAAATTTCTATAACTTCTTATTATTTTGTTTATAATCACTACACTGAGATGCTAATCTTGTTCCTGGTATTTTCTCTTTGACATGCAACTAATGGCGTATGAATTTTTCTCTTTTCCTCCTTTTAATTCTATAGACAGAGATGGATTTCAGTGCAGACACCGTCCTCTCCCTGGAAAGTGGAGAGGTGAAGACGCCCTTCCCAAAGTACTGTCTTTTTTCCCACCTCCCACAAGGGTCCTAGAAGGACACCAACTGGGCCAGGGCAGAGGCAGTCCTGTGCCATTCTTCAGGATCTCCTGGAGGACTATTACTCCAGCTTTCTTAAATATTCCTTCCAGTAGTGGAATGTAGTGCTTACTCAATAAGCCAGCTTCGGTTACTTTTAAAACAAGATTTCCTTTTCATCTGGACCTTGGCAATTTTACACAGGGTTCTGACTATAATTTAAAGTGCCTCTGATCTGAACAGTTAAGTCTTTCTATGAGAGGACATGAATTTGGAGCCAAATGCCGTCTTTTGTAGCTGTCCACAGCCACAAGCCCACCTCTTTGGACTTAGGGAAATCATCAGTCCCTATAAAGGGGATAATTGGTATTGAAAATAACTAGTGATATCAATTACATATAAGGGAATCTCCTATATCCCTCTTTACAGTTTCTTGACTCAAGTGGTAAATAATAATCTCTCTTGTATTTAAAACACCAAGAAATGGTCCAGATTGTTTTATCCATTAGGTTTAAAAAAAAAAAGACATGATGAAACCAGAAGATGGCTTTTCAGATAAATCAAACTCACCAGCTTTCAAACCTGGCTTTCATAAGCTTTAGGCAGCAAACTACGGCGTAGTATGCAAACAGGCAAATCGATTCAATCTTGCAAGGAAAGAATCTCTGTAAATTCCCACATTCTGTTTAATTTTCTGGACATCCATCTCATATTCAGTATTTGGGGATAGCACAGAAACTCAACTGCACATTTACTGAGTAAACACCTCATTGTCCCTTCTCTGTGGTCCCTTCATTAAGCTTAATTTCCCACTTTCTTATGGTAAAGGTGATGAGTGCTACTTTTAATTTAATGAGGTGATCCCTGTGATTTGTGCATCAGCAACCAACTCAGCTGTATCCTGTGTGGGGCTGTTATTTAACACGGGGCAGTCCTTGATGCTACTTTTTGTACCGACACCAAATGGATTTTCAAATGATATTAATTGCTTTAAAATTAATGAAAACTCCTACCTGAATAAATCATCACTTTTTCTGAAGTTTCCCCCACTGAGTTACGGGATGTCTTCTTATTTGACAAGTAGAGCTCCCTAACCCTCAATGATAAAAGGCAGAGGTAGCAGTGCTTTTATTGTTATGCATTATTTATGCAGGGCATGAGTGTAGGTGCAGCTCTGCAGTGGGTGTGCCCATGCAACAGACAGAACAAAGCAAGAATTTTCCTTTGGGGGATTATGATATAAATGCACACAAGGACACAAGAGACAATGAACACCGATAAAACACAGTGCAATGCAAGCAATCTGGAGAAGCGTGTGGTTATTGTAACTGAGATGCTTTGTGGAACAGATGGTTTTTAAGGAGGTTTGTGATAAAAGAAGGTGAGCAGGTTTGCCGTACATTAATGGGAAACTGCTATGGGATTTTGAGAAGAGAAGCAGGCAGGAACTGGGGGAAAACTTTTTTCCCCTTCACGGTCTTGATTCTCCTTTGCTTCCCAATTATCCACATTTCATAATTTGAGAGGACACTTGACCAGTAAGTGTATTTCTTCTAAATAAAATGGAAAGGGAAGAAATGATGTTTGGGGAGGTAGAACGTGGTGATGAGTGGTCTGAACGGTGGATCAGACAAACGTTGGTTCAAATTCTGGCTCTGCTAGGAGTTTTTGGACCAAAGTTTGCAAACTCCAATATGCTGATTTCTAAAAATTACTATTACAGGCCCATAAACCCTCAGAGCCAGATGTACTTTGGAATTCTAAATAATCCAGAATTTGTATGGGTAATATGATATGTACACTATACATTTACAAACTTCCCTGGTGAGGTCTAGGGTAACAAAACACAGACATGATTTTCATAGCAAAATATTCAAAGCAAGCAGAATAAAGAAAGGCTGTAATGTAGTAGCTTTGGGTCTGTTCAGTCCAGAATTTTCTGCCAAATTAATGTGTGTTAAATTTTCGTGGATCAAGGATCAGACATCTTTCTGTGTGAGGAAGGAGGAAGCCCAGTACAGTGGTATAGGATGGATATCAGGTCCCAGGCGGCAGATGCAGACACTGGCCACATCCCGGCTCTTGCTCTTCTGATTTCATCTGATGCTTCTTAAGGCCAAGTCAGTCTTTCCTGTGCTATTTTCTTTCATCTTTAGGAACAGCCCTCCAGCCCAAGTGACCCACTTTTCTTATGAACAACACCTCAGCGCACGAGTCCTCAGCTCCTCACTACTCTGAGCACCTGCATCTCTATAAGCCCTTCTCCACACCAGAACCTGTATGGTTATCTCAGAACGCAAATCAGAGCCTGCCATCCCTCGCTGAACTCCTCCAGAGTCTCATTGTTCCCAAGAGGAAAACCAAGTCCTCAAAAGATTGACAGGCCTAGACCCACTCCCGTAGGCCTCACTCCCCTCAGTCTAGTTCATTCTCCTGTTTCAGGCCTTTGTCTCTGTGGTTCCCTCTGACTCTCTCAGTTCTGTCCTCTATTCTTGGGACTTGAGCTCAAAGGTCACACTGGACAGCCCACACCTGGCAGTGGTGATACTAACACTGGAAGAAACTACCATGTTTGTTTTAGTCAACTTTTGCATTGTTGTGAACGAAGAACCTGACAAGAACAACGTTAAAAGAGGAAATATTTATCTTGGCCCAGGGTTTCAGAGGTTCAGTCCATGGTCAGCCTACTCCATAGCCCTGGGCCCAAGTTGAGCTAGAACATCATGGCAGAAGGGCATGGAGGAGGGAAGAAGCTCAGGGCAAGGCAACCAGGTAGCAGGGAGAGATCCACTCACCAGGAACAAAATATAAACCCCAAGCCACACTCACAATGACACACCTCCTTCAGCCACACCCTACCTACTTACCCTTACCACCCAGTTAATCTGTATCAGTGGATTAATGCACTGATTCAGGAAAGGTTCTTATAACCTAAACATTTCACCTCTTATCATTCTTGCATTGTCTCTCAAGAGCCTTTGGGGACCCCTCATATCTAAACCATAACAGTGTTCCTTCTTAGACTCTACCCAAGGTTGTGATTGTATATGTTCCTGTGCTCATGAGAACAGAACCCTCTGTTTGGTTAAAGGTTCCAGGAAATCCCAGGCTGTACCTGTTTTAATCACACATGTATGTTATGGCCCATTGAGTAACAGATAGTATTCTCACTGTGGATACCTTTATTTAATTGACCAAGGACGGAACGGGTTTGCAAAGCACCTGCTACTAGCCAAGAAGAAGATTGGGCATCTGATAAACATTCTTTTAATCCTTTTATTATTTATTTTTTTTTAAAAATTTACAATCTCTTATAAGTCTATCCTTAACCTTATCCAGTATGTGCTACTGTCTCTATTTTGTAGATGAGAGAGCCATGTCTGAGACAAATGCACAATTTTCAAAATATCATGGGGCAAGAAAGATGTGAATTCCAGGGCAGGGACAGTGTCTGGATCTCAAGCTTGAGGACCTCCTGGTCCACCACACTGCTAGGATCTTGATGCCAGGAGCTGCATAGAAAGTGCAGCCATATAGATACAGCCCAGGAAGACAGCCATATAGATACCACCCAAAAGAAGTGCAGCCATATAGATACAGCCCAGGAAGACAGTGGAGCAGATTTTCATCTTCAAATGGAAAGGCTGCATGGATTAAAGTCTCCACAAGAGAGTGTAGGGGGCAGAAGATTAATGAAAGTCCTCCCTGTCCAGGTAGTAGAGCTTAAAAAAAAAATTCTGGATTGAGACCAGTTACGCAGTCTGTTCTCTGCTGCGTGAAACATAGACACACAGATATTTACAACAGCCTTATTCTCTATCAGAAGAGATGATAGGATTTGGGTTGGGGGGGAGCCTGTCTATCACCATAAAATGCCTCCCCACTGAAGCATCAGTCAATGCCATTATAACAAGCCTGGGAACATGTTCTTTTAATCCCCAAACAAGTTTGTAACTATTACCAGTTAGTGAGATGCTTACTGGGAGTGAAGTATTTTCTCTTACATGAAAATTTCTATTTTGTATAAAGGTAACAGCTGATGATCTTCATTTTATCTCTTATAGAGATACCGTGCTAGTTTCTGATTTCTTTACCAAAAAAAATTGGTAAATTTCAATGCCATATCTTTTCTGATAATGACAAATCAAAGAGTTATATCTGTAATTTTTTCTAATCCAGAGGATAGTTTTCTTTCTTCTTTTTCCTCCTTTTTTAAAAAATATTTATTTTCTGTAGTTGTAGTTGGACATACTAACTTTATTTTATTTATTTATTTTTATGTGGTGCTGAGGATCAAACCCAGGTGCACTTGCAAGGTGAGCACCCTACCTCTGAGCCATAACCCCAGACCCTTTCCTTCATGTTTTAAAACAACTCCTTCTTATAATCAGATTTTTATGAGGAAAATGCATGTGTTTTATATTGTAGAGAAAAAGCAAGAAATGATATCTTACCTATTTTGTTATATACATATAATTACTAAATGACATTTTATAATATAGCTACTTTGAGAAGACTTCTCCCATAATAAGGCAGATTTTAAGGTTAATAAGTGTGTCAGATAGTTATTGCTTATCCAAAGTAAGGAACATAAGAGGAGATATGAAAATAGAGACACATTTCAGAAAGAAGTGGTGGAAACAGTGTGACAGCTTCCATCTGATTCCAGCAGTTACTGCAGGCTGGACAAATAAGTCAGATTAATCCTGAAATAAAACCCTGAGATATTGAAAAAAGGAGAAAAGTTGCATCAGAATCAAAAACAAATATTCTAGAATGAAATGTTTATAATATGCTTCTTTTTTAATGATGAACAGGCCACAACCTTTACTCCTGAGAAATTTATGGTTTGGGTAGTTGCCCTATGATCAGCCAGTTTCCTCCAGATTCACAAAAGCAGCCTCCTCTGCTATAAAATAAGGATCATAGGGCTAATATCAGAATAAATGGATGGTACCTCACATAGTAGGCAGGAACTAACTACAGTGATACAATTATTTTCCTTCACAGAATTTTTTATAACTTTATATGTGAAGTAATAACGTGACTCTCCAAATACAATAAATTTTAAATCATCATAGGAACTCAGATTGCATCAAAGATACTAAGTGAATGGTAGTGTCTTTTAAGGTTGACTAACCATGACCTTTCCATCAGACCCTCTCCTACCCCTTATTCCCACATTTAAATTCAATCCACTCTCTTAATATTTATCAGCCTCACTCCTGCCCCAGCTGATTGGTCCAGAGGTGGGTAATTTTCTTTAGCTGAGCCAATGAGAATCTCCCCCTGAATTTACAGACATGGAACCAGGGAACATAATTGAAGTCTTTTCCCCAGGGTATGGAATTATAAATCATAAAAGTGAGGAGGCAAAGAGAGGCAGGATCCAGCCACCTGGGGTGTTTCTCCAGTGAGGCTGCCAGGCAAAGAGAAATGGGGACAGGGTGAGTGGCTGTCACTTGTAGCCACAGGGGCCCTGAATGTCCCTGGCCAACTATGGTCCCTGGAGGACTCATTTGTGGTTGAATGATGAATGAATTAATGACTAAAGAGAAGATGTTTATGACATAAAGAAAGTATATGCCTTCAAGTACAGATCTTGTAACTTGGTCATTGATGTTTACAGAAATCAGCAAATAAAGATTAAAACACTTATTTCGGGAAACAGAAGATATTACTAAGATGATTGCCTAAGGTGAGAAATGAACACCAGATGATTGACAAACTAGTGTTAAGTTCTCCTTGTATAAAATGAAATTTTTTTTAGATTAATCAAAGAACCGTTTATTCTTTATTTCCCTTCTCTATTTAATTGTTAGCAATCTTGTTTTTAAAAAATAGACTATTTATACCAGGTAAGTCATAGCTAAAGCGAGGCATGCAGAAACATATTAAGCCATACATAATATGTTTTGGGGAATAATAAGCATGGTGTTCCTTTTAGCATGTTCCCTAATGATATTTAATTTGGAAATAAAATAGGACCTGTTTAAAGTGGTAAATACAGTGAAATAGTTCTGTGTTTTGTATCCAGAATTAAAAGCAAAGCACATAATATGATGAAGGTTAATTATATCAATATATAGCTCCAAAGGAAAAGGAGTATACTATTAAAGTGAAATACCCAGGGAGTTTGTGGGGTGGTAAAACATTGTACATCTATATCTTACTTGCTGAAATCTATTATACTCTTCAATTATAATAATAACCACAATAATAATAAGTGGCACTTAAATAGCACTTTTCAGATTCAACATTGTGTAACAGTTTGCATTTATGGAGGTTTTTATAGTCAGAACATGCCTCACATATTCCCTTGCTGGAAATGCAGACGAGGACCCAGAGGCAGGTTGGGGACAGATGACCCTGTTTGCATAGCTGATAAGGAAACTACCATTTGTTAAGACCTATGACCACACAATTGTAAGTAACTGAGCCAGTCCCCTACCTGGGTCAATCCACTTTCTGCATTCCATTTGGGAAAACAGTGACCAGTACAGTACTTTATTTCACAGGGGACAGACATTTTTGTTTGCAGATAGTATGATATGGATTGTAGGTACCTGAAAACAATTTCTTAAAATCTGCTGCCTCTTTTACAATCATTTAAAAGCAAGCAAGTCATCGTTTCATGTATATTTTACATTAATATTGTTACTTGCAATTCACAAAATCCTTTCATGAATAGGATGTCCCTTGAACCTCACCATCTCATCAAAAAACAGGAAAGGTTGGCATTTTATTTCCAAATTCAGCATATTAAAAAAAAAAAACAGAGAGGTTGACTAGATCCCCCAAATTTTCAAGCTAGAAATATAGAAAGGCATCGGGGACAAACACAGCACCGGACAGTCACTCTCTGTATGTGTGGGTTCCATGGATGTTGATTCAATCCACCACAGATCAAAAATATTTAGAAAAAAACTTGGGTCTATCCTGAACATGTAGTGACATTTTTTTCTTGTCGTTATTCTCTAAGAGGTACAGTACAACAACTATTGACATAGCATTTCCACCTATTATTAATGAAGTTCTGACAATTTGAGAATGATTGCAACTGGGGTTTTTGGTTGACTTGGAGATTGTTGCTGAAGATAGCTGTCTATAAGTCTGATTTAACGGATAGCAGACTGGCTTCCTGGGTTGGTTATTATAGATAATGTATTTGTTGCAAATTATGGGTCAGAATTCTGTGTTTACACATGGTCTGCTCATTGTCCACTTGTTTAGAACTGCTATCCTGGGTTTTATGAATTCTTTCTCACAATATTTATTTCATGAGCCTTGGTCCATTTCTATACTCCCTTGCCTTCTCCACCCCATACACACAGGTTCCTCTCTTGATGATATACAAATTCTCTCCAAAAAACTGGATATCACACTCTTTTTTCTTGAAACTCCTAACTTCCTTACTAAAATCAACATTCTGGCTCCACAAGTGTCCCTTAAAGTATTATCTCACAAGCCATTTGGAGGTAGCTCCACCCCTGGGTAAGAGTAGTACCATTGGCCCAACTCCGATGAGCTCCACACTGTCTAGATACCAGCCAACACATCCATATCGTGAGGCATCAGTAGGACTTGGGTCATGGTCACAGGGTTATTATGCAGGCAAAGAACTTATACCTTACCTGACTCCCTCCCCTTTGCCCTCATCTCCACCAGCCCATATCTGACATGCTAGAGCGCTATCTTCAAAAACCACCTCCTTTCCTTCTATTTCATTGTGAGTCATCTTTTTTAATCCCAAAGGTTTTAGCCAATGATCAATTTTCAAGAAATACCTGTAGAATGAATTTGTCCCTGGACGTGTGCTTTGTTAAGATATATTCCAAGTCAGATTCAATAGATTCAATAGTTTGTAGAAGCATCATCCCGGACTCCAGGTTAGGAGAGGTGGAAGTGGGCACTCGTGGATATAGAGGCTAGCATGGCACGCAGGAAGATAATCATTCATTATCTTTGGTTAAAGAGAAACAGAATGTCCATGTGGGGTTTTGAAAAGAATAAAAGTGGCCCAAGTGATGTTATCAGAGTCTCTGCTCTAAGAAAGATTCTCAGGAGTATCCAGCGGACCCTCAGGTCTTTGTGGCCACCTAATCTGCAGAAAGTGTCCCGTGTGTATCAGGACAACACAGGACTGGAGGCAGCTCCAGGCATGCTGTGTACTAACATAAGGCAGCACTTTGAGACCATCTGACATCTAACAAATTCACTGTGACCTTCAGCTTCCTCTTCCCCAGAGATAGGGTCAAAAGCCTGACACCTGTGGGCAGCAGACGGGAGAGAATATTTCCAATCTGTGGCATTTTGCTCTGTTTGTTGGGGTTTTTGTTTATGCAGAAGATAGAGAAGCCATGGGCAAAAAAAAAAAAAAAAAAAAAAAAAGGAAAATCATAAAAGGAGGGGAAAAACCAACTTGAGCATGCACAACTATTATTTAATGAGGAAAAAGGAGGCATGTTCACGTTAAGGAATTATGTCATCTCTATTTTGAATGATGTTCTTTCTGGAGAAAGGGATTTTGATGATATTGTTTTGGTTTTTAAATGTCCTCTAATCTTGCTTAGAAATTTCTCAGTCTTTTCTTCATCCTTCATCACCTGGATACTTTTAAGGGCAACTAGTCAGTAATTTTTATAGGGAGTCCTTCAATTTGGGTTTGGTATTTTCTCATGATTAAAATTAGATGATTTATTTTGGGCAAAACTACCAGAAAAGTAATGCCTGCCGCACCCTATCAGAGAAATTGGTGGCACAGGATGTGAAAATGTCTCATTAGCTTTGGACAGTAACTATAGATCACAAGTATGTACTGTATATTTCAAAGAGCTAGAAGAAACAATTTTGAATATTTTTTTACTGCAAAGAAATGGTAACGGAAGGGATAGATATATTTAACTGGCTATAACCAATACACAATGTTTGTGTCAACACGTCACAGGGTACCTGGTTCCTGTGCACAAGTTTTATGTTTTTATGCATCAGTTAAAATACATTTTTACTTTTAAAGTAAAAAAAAATAAAATAAAATAAGACGTGTCAGGGTTTTCAAGGCAGATTCGTGCTCCACATCTGGAGGGACTTGCAGGCATCTGAAGGTTACTGGTCCTGCTCCCAGGGGACCAACGCTGGGGACCCTTGGTTCCCAGTGGTGCTGCAAGGTTCTAGCCCGAGGACCACAGTAAGAACCCGTGGGCTGGCGTTTAGCTAGTGGCCTGAAAACAGGATTCCTCTCTAATAAAGAGGATGTACTCACAAAAAGATGTTTAACCTGCATGGGAGACGCCCTATTGTTTTGACCTTCACGACAATTGGGTGTAAAACTTTGAGTAAACACCTTCCTGACACCTATTACAGGGACTCGGCGGGAGGCGCAGCCATTAATCAGAACAGCTGCAGGAGGCAAGGGCTGCTGATGGAGCCCTGGAAGGATGACTTGGTCCCCTGCAGTTCTCTCTCTTTTTCTTCAAATTAAAACCCAAGGAAACCAAGAGAGAAAGAAACTCTATTTGGTTCCTACTTGCCTCCCAGAAGAAGGGCAGTTTCAACCTTCCTATGCTCCAAGGAGGCACGAGTGTGCAGCGATGTGCTGTGGCTGATGTTTGTGTTTGAACTTCCCAGGGGGAGATGGAAGCATCTCTCCCAAGGGACTGTAGGGGCAGATAAAGCTGATCTCAGGCTGACAGGGCCAAGACCTTTCAGTGCTCCTCACACAGATGGCCAGGAGGGACACAGGTGGTAGCCCACACAGAGAGCCCAGGTCCCTTCCTCTCTGAAAAGACACAGCTACAGAGTCCTGATGGAATAAGGATTGTCCTGCAAGGCTGGGATGGTCCCCTAATATTTGAAATGAACTAGGGGTCACAGAATAGAAATTGGAAGTAGGGATTTGGGGATCATGCTGTCTGTGTGTGAACTCTGCTGCTACTTTGGAAAGAATGGCCCTCACCACCATATGCTTTCATTTCTTCATCTCTTAAATGGGCTTAGAAATGTGGACACCTAGTCATTTAAGTGTTTGTGAGGATCAGTGCTGAGTACTTTAATGATACAATCTGGAACTCACCTTTGGATTTTTTTTTTCCTGTATCCTTCCATAATCAGACAAGGAGAAACTTTGTTCTAGGTCATTACTAGGGCAGAGAGATTTAAGCCTGTTGAAAAGAAGGGTGTATTCCTGGCTAATAGCATGAAAGAAATAAAATTAAAAACAGCTTTTGGAGATAAAAAAAAATAATAATCCTCACTCTTACAGAGAAGGGAAAAACATAAGTGCTTAGATTTTTTTTTTAAGTGGAGATATGAACAATGCCATACCAAATGTTTAAGTGAGCTGCAAGGCTACAGGACAGAAGAAAAGCAAAAGTTAAATCTGAAAAGCTGTAAAGTCTTCATCCTTCAAAGTTACTTTCCAGAAGGCCCTGTGAAAAGCAGACACTTCTTTGAATATCTTTTATGTTTTTAGCAGTTGACTTGTAAACTCTGAAACTCGAGTTTTCAAAACTTGCAGAAGAAATCTCATAAACAGGATTAGCTCACTTAAAGTTGGGTTCCTATTAGTATTGGATGTTCTCATTTCCCACCATGCTGAGTGATCAGGTTTAGTTTAGTAAATAGCTATGACGCAACCAGTTCTTGACTGTAACCTGTGGTTGCTGCTGATTTCAAGTCATCCCTTGCAATATAGCTTCCTGCCCACTCTCTGATGGTTTCTTTCCCTAAGAAAGCATCCACTTACTTTTGCCCTACAGGTTAAGAGAACAAGGAAGTCATTCTGTCTTAGTTAGAGTTAGCTTTCTTTTAAGTCAAAGGGCACAGGGAGTTTCCCTCATATAGGAGATAAATGCTCACCCCTATTATCTGTAATGATTCAAGATGTGTTATTTTACTGAGAAAAAAATGCAAATTGGGACAAATCAGGTACATAAACTTTCATTAGTAAATCTAAGAAACTAGATTGCTTATTAGCTAGAACTCATACACACTTATGGGTAGCTTCAGTCTTCTGCTTTGCACTTACAGATAATTCCTGCTGCCTTAAAGAATAGCTCAGCTGGGCTGTGGATGTAGTTCCGTGATAGAAGCACTTGTGTAGCATGTGTGAATTTCTGGATTCAAAATCCAGCATCAAAACAAAAGACAAAAAGAAATCCCAAACAACAAAAAACAACAGCAAAAATGCTCAAGCTGCATTTCTAAATCACTAAAGATTTTTGCTCTTGGAATTAGTACCCTCCTTCCTTAAAAGTAAATATCCTTAACAAAAGTCTTTACCATGTTTCCAAATACATGCATGCATCTAAACATTTCCATGTTTGTTTAGAATATCCAGCAGGCTGGTTTCTCAATAGCCATCCTTGTTCATCTTTTCTTTTATAGGTTCCCATCAGAGGCTAAAATGAGAGGCTGAACGTCTAGTTACATAGCTCTGGAAAGGGGTCCTGTGATTCAGCCTTGCCTGTAAGGGAAAAGGTAACTTTTAGCTGAGGAAACTTCCAGAAATCTTTCCCCTCCTGGAATAGAGGAAAGAGAAACAATAGAAATGGTTTCACTCAAGGTTCGATACCCTGTCCTTCATCTCCTTTGGACAAGGATGTTGGTTCCTGAAACACTGGCCTCTATCTTCTCACAATCAGCAAGGATGTTTCCAGGGAAAAAGCCATCATTATCCAGTTAGATAGTCCCAGCAGATCCCCAGGAATAACCTTGAGTCCCCAGGATGATGAGCTACCTGAACACACTGGGCCTCCTAAATCGGGGCTTCTTGTGTAAATAATGGATCCTTTTAAAAGCCACTCTTACTTGAGTTTCTAAAACGAACAGCCCAAAACAATCGAATTGGTATGTTGGTCTTCTTTTGAGCTTCAGATTTAAATTCAAAGGTTGACAGCTAAATGCAATGTTACATCATATTCACCAATTGCATTTTTTTTTTTTTTTGTATGTAAGTGCCCACCCTTAGGTCCATTTATGAAAAGTTTGCAAAGAGGGCTGAGAATGGTTGTTGAGAAACCAGCCTGGTGGATCTACCCAGCTATGCTTCTAAGTGTGGGCATGTTTAGATTCATGTACAAATTCATAAATATGGTGAAGACTTTTGTTAAGGATATTCATTTTAAGTGAGGATGATATTCATACCAAGATATTGACAACAAAACCAAACCCAAACCAAAAGCCATCTCTAATGCTAGGTAAATTCAAAGGGGCACAATTCCTTTGTCTCTTGTCTTCAAAGACTAACCTCAAACATGCACCCCTTTGCAAGAGTCAAGTTCTCCAGAGAACAAGAAGCCATGTATAAGTTGGGGGCGCTGGAGAGAGAGCCAATGCTACAGAAGGTAATATAAGTACAGAAGAGACAAAGATGGGCTGCGAAACAATTGAACCTGCGGAAATACAAAAGGAGGGAAACCAATTGATGTTGCTACCATTTTAGAAATAAGCTTCCCTAAGTCAAGACCTCAAAGGACAGAAGTCTGATCTGGTGGATAGAATGGAGGAAACTTGTATAGAGATGAAATAAGGAGACCCTGATACTGACAGGACTACAAAACTGGTCCCCTGGTGTATACCTGGGGAACCTGAGCTTCACATTATGAACTGGGCACTGGAGCCAATTTGGAGACCCAAATTAAAAGGGAAACACTTGCTCTTGTGGAAATCAATCATGCAACGATTTAGTTTTCATTTCTCTTTGCATCTCCATCAGACTCAACATGAGTGGAGTGGGAGACCAAAAGGGTGAGGGCGAGTGAGTCCATGTAAATCAGGGCGCTGAGCGTGGAGCCTGGCTAGCGCCTCCTCTCCTTGCTGACAGGTCTGTTTCTGGTTCTTTTACAGATGAAAGGTGCTAAGAAACTTGTGGATATTATTATGCTCTGGGAAACTGAGAATTTGGCACTTTCTTTCCTCCCATCCCACCCCTGCCCTGCTGGCTGACCTATGGCATCTCTCCACTGGGTCTGTTTGTAATTATGCTCCCCATGAAATCCAGGCAGCCTACTCACCAGCCCAGGTGTGCTCAGCACATGCTGTGCCCATCTGGGCAATGAATATTCACTGATGTTTCAAAAGTTAACTGTTCTTCTTTTCTCACCCACTCTCCCATACCTATCACCTGACTCCTGATCAACTCCCTCTTCCACACACTTTTCTGATTACACAACTTAGCCACCAGGAAACGTGATGGTGATCAATCTGCTGTTGACAGTACTAATGCATAATTAATTGGATTGTAAAAGGTTGTAAATTGAAGTCCACATTTCACTTTTTCTTCTTTCTCTTGGGAACAGTGGTGTCATGAGCTATGTTACAGCATTGGCAAGTTTCAGTTTATAAAAGTTACAGGCAATAAGTGATTCTTTTCCACAAGGCATTCTAATGAGACTCTGGAATCCCATGCACTATGTGTGACTGGGCAATCTGTCGCCTCTCAGCCCCCCATCCCTGCAACCCTCAATCCACTAGTGACATGCATTTATAGAGATCATGGTCTCTTCCTTAGGATGAGCACTCAAGCTCTCAATCTATCTGTCCTCCTTTTCTCTCTCTCTCTCTCTGTATGTGTGTGTGTGTGTGTGTGTGTGTGTGTGGCTAATTGATATTTAAAAGTCCACAGAAGCAAACTAAAATCTATCACATAACCTCTGCAAATGACTCAATCACTGTATGAACTAAATGGAGTCGGATTTGGATTGAAATTGTCTGTACATGGTTTCTTTAAGGAAGTTGTAGAGAGCTTTCCCAGTGAGGTTGCATGAATGTGTTAACAAATTATGTTATAACTTTGCAGTGAAAATGGTGTGCAAGTTAATCTGCTTTCAATTGGTTTCCTCAAATAATTGAATCTAAAAGAATATTTTGGATCCACCATTTCTTGGTTCTGTCTGTCTTTCTTAATGTTCTAGATAATTTCCTCATCTTTTGGCTGTGGAAATATTGTGTTTCTTATGTCTGTGTTTATTGTACAATATAATATTATGCTTTTGCCTAAAGAAATTAATAGAAGTAGGTTTAAAAGAAGTGCTTAAATCATCCAATATAATTTTAGAAATCACCAGTTTTATCCTCTGAGTGATATAAAAGGACCAAGTACTGGCTTATATTTTATAACTGAGAATAATTAGCTATCATTGATGAATCAACTATGAACCACAGAGCAAATTTAATACAGGATATAGTCAATTAACTATATTTATGAATTCTGACAGAAACAAAAATATTTTGCAATGGTAATAATTATGATCAATTTTTAAATCACTAATCTTTACCAAAATGTTGTTGGTCTGTTTTCCAAATTGAAAACTAAGTTTAGTGGAAAAATTAGGTAAATAATGTATAATTTTTGATACATCCAGAAACAAGTTTTTCTTTAACTTGCTTAAATTGTTCATATTTTTTTCTACAATGATGTGATGCAGAGAAAAAGAAAATGTTCATCCTTTGACAATTTGAAAACAAAAAAAAGAAATATCAAATCACCAAAAATCATTTTAAAATTTGTTGTGATATGTGGAGACCTATACATTTGTCATTAAATTAGTCTTGAAAAAGCATACTTTCTCCAGGTCAAAGGAGAAAAAAATGTTTATCTCAATGATATTAGTTTTTGCTCTTTAGAAAAATAAATAAATATACCTAAAAATTAATACAATAGGTTTAAAATAAAAGCTAAATCATCAGATATAATTCTAGAAATGACCATTTTTGTCCTCTAAGTGATGTAAAAGTATTAAGTGCTGGTTTATTAAAGTTAATTTATGATATTCTGCACATTTCCATAAGATTTTTTATACATTCAAACAAAATGTTTGTCAAAGTCACTTAAAATGTTTACTTTCTTAAAATGAATATCATGCATTTAAATGCATAAATGAAAAGAACAATAATATTCGAATAGATACAACAAAGCAGAGCATTAAATGTTCTCTTCAAGAATGAATTTTAAACATAAAAGTTAGTACTGTGTTTAGGTATTGCAGTTAAAAGGAATATTGTTTGCAGTCCTTCAGTTTCTAGACCAGGAAACGCTGCAAGCAGAATTAGAACCATGCATAAAGAGTGCATCTGGGTGTTAGACTAAGCTGTACTTAACACTTTTGTCCACGTTTTATCATTACAAGGAAAAAAATGCATATAAGTTACAATGCTCATTTAAAAATCCATTTGTCAATCATTTGAAAAATTGTAGAATTGGTCTTCTTAATTATACAGTCAACTCCTAACTGTTAGGCATTCTGGCTATAATTCATTTATTCCTAATCTTTGACAATAAATCATTGGATTCCCTTGCATGTTTTTGTAATGTCTATAATACCAAGAAAACCTAAGGCTTCTTAAAACTCTTCAAGCTGGTATATTGTACCCAATGGGTGTGCCATTTTGTTCTGAGGCAGTTTAGACTTCTTTTTAGTGAACTGAGAAGGATGTTTAATTCAGGCTTTGTAGAAACTCCATAACCCAGTTTCAAATGACTGACAAACAATTTGGATTCGAGAATGCCATACAACATACCAACTAGCTTAGAAAAGTTATGTTTTGTTTTGTTTTTTTATCAAAGAAGCCACAGGTCTCACCCCATGTAATTCTGATGCTATCAGAATCACTGCCACTGCTTCATGGTATGGGTTAATCCTGTAGCTCATATCCTTTCTGTCTTTTCATTTGTTGTCTGTTTCTGCCACTCCCCAGAAGCCCACCATCCTGCTGTCATATTTTATACCTTTCTAATTCAGATAATTGCCAGCATTTAAAAGGAGAAGCTTTTAAGAGAATTTTCATTCTCACCAGCAGCACTGGCTGCAATTTCAATCCTTACTGTTTTTTTTCACTAACTGTATTTCTATTATATCGAGTGATTTCTATTAACGGATTTCCAGATCTAAGCAACCCTGGATATTCTGTTACAACTCTGTCTGTGGGTTCTTACTGTCAGCCAGGCATGGGAATAGCAGGCATCCTCCACACCTGCTGCCAGAGCCCCTCTCTCTTCCTCCTGATCTGTACCGGGACTTCCTCTTTCACAGGGAGACTGCAGATTCCAGGTGCAGTGTGACAAGCCGGTCCACTTTTTCAGGTCACAGACTACATCAAAAATCAAAATAAAATAGAAAACTTCCTTCCTAGTCTGCAGCTGTTAGAGATGTCATTGCTTATGCATTACCCACAATGTGTAACCTACATTTCTTTCAAATGAGGTCTACCCTTTCCATTTCTTTTATATTCACTTTGTAAATTATGGCAGAGTACACACAGCATGAAATTTAGCATCTTAAAACATTTTTAAGTAGACAGTCCGGTCGCATCAAGTACATTCACTCTGTTCGACTGCTCTCAGCACCATCCATCCACAGAACTGTTTTCATTTTGCAAAACTGAAACTCGGTTCTTCTTGAATAGTAACTGCTCCATTCCCTCTTTGATACAGTCCCTGTCAATCACTTTCTATCCTCCCTCCCCCTGCTTTTAGTGCTGTGTGATTGCTGACTTCTCAGTGCCACATTCCATAGGATGTATTAAAGGGAATCGCTCTAAGAAATTTTCTATAAAGTTGCCACACTTCCAGGTGGCACCAAGGAGGCGGCATTGATCCTGGTTCCAATACGCCCATCTAGGTGGCCAGCCCTGTGTCACCATGCAGCATTTGATGGAAGGCATCAAGGCAAGCTCAAATCATTTTTATTTCCTGGATGCCACTTTGTCCTCCTTCCCTGACCCTAACCCATTCCTCCACTCTTTTCTGCCCTTACATAGGAAAATTATGACACAAAAGGAATGATCATATTTTTTATGAGATAGCAACATTTTTTTTCTACTTTTGTTATTACTTTAGTACAAAAGCCACAGTTAAGTGTTCAGGAAACTATGTTCTATTTCACTTATTAAAAATCATTATTTGACAGATGATAACATTTTTATTAATTTCAGAAGTAGGCCTTTCACAACCCTTCAATCACCAATAATTATTATTCCATTTATAGGAACATTAAACCAACATTTGGCATATGTAAACTAATATTTAAAAACAAAAAACCCCCACACTTTTGGATGAGAGAACTAAAGGAGACAAGGAAAAAAAATTTATTTCAATGCTAAGTATATATTCCTTTGCCTTTTATTATTGTATGATACCTTAAAATCTTATAAAAAGCCCCTTGGTGATAATTAAAGCTATATTAAAATCAAATGATATATTCACATATTGTATCTCTGTAAAATTTAAAATGTGTTTATTGTTCTAACCTATATTTTGGGGGAAAAGATCAGTATAAAGTACTTTTGAAATAAGATTGATATATGGGAAAAAATTTGAATATCTAGGTGTTATATAATCCCAATAATTGTATGTTTAATTTTTCAAGCAGATATAGAACCATTAAGAAGGCCACAGATAAAGGTATATTTAAAACAATGAATTCAAGGACGATGATGTGTCAGCCATCATTTGTGTTCTGCATTGGAATCATAGCCTTCTCATACCACATTTATATGAACATGTCATTTCTAAAAGAAAACAGGAGATCATCATAAACCCCACACTATCGTCTGGATACCTTGAGCAAATACACACAGTTCTCATTACCTTTCCAGAAGTTTTTCGGAAATTTTTGTTTTATAGATATTACAGTAGCATGGCAACACTTACCAAGTCTGGTTGAATGAGAAAGTAGGGAACCCTTCACCCACATACATGGACGGCAAGGACTTCACTTCCTTAAGGACATTAAATTCAAATCTATCCAAAGAATATCAGTAATGTCTTTAGGGATATACTTTGGAAACTTCACTGTTTCCTGGTGTTCAAAGTTATAAACAAATATTACTCATAACTAAACCTTCAAACCTATTTGCAGTTTTTACTTGTTTAACTTTTCCTCTTTCTTTCTTTCTTTCTTTTTTTTCAAATTTTGTACATAAAATTTGTGGCTTCTTTAATCATTTCTCAGTCCAGGTCAGAATTTAATGGTATAACTAATATTTGCTGTGGCTGATCCAGTTCCATGTGGCTTGAGCTTAGAAAGTCTCTATTTTCTCTTAAACAATTTGTTATATGTTTCTGCGTGTTTAAACACAAATCATTCAGCTAGCAGCCAGCGTCATTTCACTTGAACTGGAAATTTGTAAAACAATTTTAAAAGGTTACACTTATGATTGCAGTGTGTTTATATGAAACACAATAGGAAATTAACTCAAAACACTGATAAAAAAAAATCGCATAACATTAATGTCAAACCGTGTCTCTTGTCATGCAATGATAACCTCAGAACACCTCCCTTAGTTTATAAGGATGACGGCGTTGAAAGCTGTGTTTCACTTCTCTACCTTTAAGAAACAGTTTTTATCAGTTTGAGGAAGAATTGTGGTTTTGAAAGTAAAATTTATTTTGTTTACTTCAATCAGATAAAGTTTCCAGGTATTTTGTTCATAATTTTCTACTTATATGTATTGACCTCTTTTACAGGTTTCTTCCAA
Organism: Marmota monax; assembly: GCF_021218885.2. Taxonomy (NCBI): domain Eukaryota; kingdom Metazoa; phylum Chordata; class Mammalia; order Rodentia; family Sciuridae; genus Marmota; species Marmota monax. The sequence continues at coordinate 2,839,696 of NW_026694501.1, read as the reverse complement.
GAGCTCCACATTGGGATGTCAGAATGGTGCTTGCAGAAATGAAAGGATCCTCATTATGCTAATTTAGGTTCCACTGATAGGCATGTTCTGTTTTATAAATTACATCCTCTTGTCAGAAGTCAAAATGTATTTAAATATCTTCATGGAAATTGTCACCAAGATTTTAAATTGTGTGTCTTATATGCCATTGTTGATTTCATCCATGGGCTTAAAAATGGATATATATATTTATTTTAAGACGTGTGCATGATTGTTTTGTCACAAATGCTGTCTAAATGAAACTTAGATGCAAGTGTAATTTTCATGTATATTTTGATAAATTTTTGCATTTTATAAACACATTTTAATTTGGGGGTTTAATAAGATATGCTAAGTAGTATTAGTTGCTGTATATTTTAGTGCCAACAAGTTTGTTTCCTACTTACTTGGAATTTTCCTGAAGGGTAAAATAAATATACATGTTTTAAAAAAAATATTAAAATATCAAAAATTAAAATGAAAAGTGGATTTGATTTATGAAACTCATTTCCTGTTCACCAAGAAGAAAAAAGCATTTTCAGTTTGCATTTACATGTGACACACTGGAAAACAAAATGCGGTCTCACTGAAATTGAGCATATTTACAAATATCCAAATACTGAATAAATGATTTTTAATGTGAGCTTAAAAGGAAATCTAATAGTTTTATACTTACTACTTAAACCATCAAAAGAAATCTGGAAAAGAACTGAAGACTTACGCCAACATGATCATTTTATTAGAGAAAAAAATGTATTACATTTCCTTTTCAACCATTCCTGATAGAAGATCAGATTTCATTTTTTATAAAAAAGTGTGTCCTGTACTTGGTTTTTGTGCTCATTTGATTTCACTTTTCAGAATGACCAGTACCGCTGTTCGAGTAATCTTTGATGTTAAAAAAAATGGAAAAATCAAAGTGACGAGCTAAATCTCTTCGTTTTTCAAACATATTAATCTTGTCAAGATAATACATAAAAATCAATCCTTGAAATTTTTTCCAGAGCCCTTTCTCCTCTCTTTTATCCAAAATATGAAACCACTTAGAAGGATAAAGCAATGTGAATGACTTCAGAAAAAAAAAATCCTAATTTATATTTTGGCTACATGTATTTAAAAATGACCCAAGGAGACCAGGTTTGCATGGTCAAAAATAATCTGTTTGTGTAACCACTGACATTCATCCTATGTGCTTAGCTCATATGTATGGCAGACTGAGAATCTCTAGTATGGCTTTTTTAACAATTCAACTGAGTTTCAAACCCCTGACAGTAACAAATACAAATTGCACCAGCCCCCAAAAAATTGTTGGGGCTAATTTTAATATTAATGAATTCTTTACAACCTCAGTTCAGCGGTTTCGATTAAGCTTTAATTAGTAGCCAGAGGGGAATCCAAAACAAAAATAAGGAGTTGAATTGCTAATTAAGTTAGTTTGATGAGGTAGAGTTTTAGTAAAAGACTGGTTGTTGTTAGCTGTGCAAGTTCTGACAAGCTAAAAATACTAAAGATTATCATTATTGTAACTAACATTCTACATTACCCACAGCTTTCCACACAGCAGACAGGTCATTAGAGGAGGATGCTTTGGGCTGTCGGTACTGGAATTAAAGCCTTGTTAATAAGAGAGCAGAATATGAGAATAAGAGCCCAAGACAAATCCATGGGACTTTAACTTTGATTGGTTATAAATTAACTAGTTCTTACACCCCACTAAATATATCTATTCACTAACAGTTTTTTTTTTTTCCCCATGCACTGTGGTTCTTGCAAAAATCTGACTTATTAGAAACTGATGTTGCAAAGGAATTTCTTTCTACTCCATTGATGGTGAAAATATTTTACTTTATGTTCAGGTCCTGAACAACTTCCAAAATTCCATGATTTCCTAATGAATTTGAAATTTAAAGTGATAGTGAAGAACAAGGATAAGTTAATGTTGTAAGAAAAAAAAGTATACCTTCTTCACCACTGCTGACACTTATTTTTTAAGTATTGAATACTCTTAATAATAGATTTTATTTAAAAAATGGATGATTATTTCAGACCTGGAACTTAACCCATTGGTATAATTGGCTATTCCTAGTAGGATATGAATGCTCTCCTTGTATCCCCAAAGACTACTAATTATCCCCCTGAAAGCTCTCTGGTGATGGGATTCACCCAGACTGCACAAGAGGAATGTGAGCCATCTTTTGGAGGATTGTGGAGAATGTAATTTTATTTCTCCATACTCCAATGTTTTCTATAATTTGTATTTTATCCTTTTGCTTAAGGTTTCAAAGCCTACAAACCCAATAACTTAGGGATAAGAGAAGACAGAAAAATAAATGATATTGTTTCCGAGGTATTAAATATAAGCCTGGCTATCGGAGCTGCATGGCAGTAGCGAATCGTAATCAGGTACTTTGACTTAACACTGTTTTGTTTTATAATAAGGTGGTTGCCATATGTTGGAAAACCTATCCGCCTGTATCTGAGGGGCTCCGTACCTCTGTAACAAATCCAAAAACTCATTTTATAATACCTTAAATCTACCCATTGTAATGTAGCTCCACAAGTGTAAATCCACATCAAACTTTGCTCATGAATGTGTCTGGAAGATTACGTATATTATCGTGAAAAGCTAAGGAGAAGCAGTGAATTAGAATGCAGTGGATCTAGCAAAAATAACTTTCAGTAAATCTTCTTTTAATGCATAGTTTACAATTTTCTTTTGCTCAGCATGAAACTGATTAAGATCCCCCTTCTAAGGAATATTTCCCCCTTGCATAGACACATTGTTTAATATAGTTACATCCCCCAATACTTGACAAATCAGAATTTCAATGCCGCAAATGTGATGCTTGTTTAACAGCAGCAGAGAGTATTAATAATTTATCTATTTGAATGTAGAATAGTTTCCAATTACAGTCTTTCACATGGTGCAGCAACAGAACACACATTCTCTTAGTGGTGAAATTTTCAGTGTAAGCAAGGTGCTGGTGTCTGTGACAGGAGTTCAGAAACTGATACACATCATTAAGTGTATCTTCATTGATTATTACTTAAGAGCTACAGTGTTAGTGGTAAATAGTAATGTTAACATTAAAACAAGTAATTACATAATAAATAGAAAACAAAAAGAAAACTTCTTTAAATCAACACTATGGGTTTCTCAAGATAAACTGTTCTGAAAGTTTAGAATTAATATCCTGCATTTGATTTTTTTTAAAAAAATTTCCTGTTAAGGTAATGCATACTATAATCAGTTTAAGGTAAGTTATATGAGATACAAAATAATTAGAACACTTAAACTCCAAGTGTCTAACTAGTAACCTAAGATCCTATTTCTCAAATGCCAAATTCACTGGTGAGTCAGAATGAAATTTAAAATAGTAACAACAAGAAAGTCAAATAAATCTGCTATTGAAATAATTTTTAAAATAAGTTTAGTGGGAGGGTCTGGTTTGACCAACAGATTATTTTCCAGTTTTGATATGAATAAAATCTAATAACAAAAAACACTGATTTTAAAAGTAGATATGAATGTTATTTTATTACTTTTTGAATATGAAATGTCTCCAAAAACTTATTAGTCTTGTTCTCCATTTTTGCTGGTTGGATATGAAAGGATGTCACTTAAAATAGGATTTCTTTAAACTCTCAAGAACAGCTGACTTCAGATGAACCAAGAGCATACCAGGAGAACTTACCCTTGGACTTCATGCAAAGAATATTTTAAATGTGATAACACGATAATGTTATGGGATTCATTATATTGATTCCTTAAATATTTCCTCTCATCTCCTGAATTCTATCTTTTTTATTTCATTCATTTCATTCCACATTTTATGCACCTTTCATCAGTTATATGTGCATAAAAACGGGGGCCTCTTAAGGAAAAAAATCAAATGTGCTCCCAAGGCAAGGACCATGAGTTCAGCTGCAGTGAGGGCTATGCTTCTATTCCTCAGGACAAGAAGGTTCCCTCTGCAGAGCCAGATTGCCACTTCTTGTACTTGGCACTGAAATACCATAAAGTCCTTTGATTTTTATGATATGTGAATTTTAAAAGTAGATTAACTTTTATGTTAACATAAAGTGTCTTCTTAAAATCAGATTGTTTGCACATTTTTAAAAGTAAAGAGTTCCTTGAGGAAAGAAAATGATAGAAACCCTTTAAATTATATGTTAAATGTTTAGATGATAATTGCTCGGGGGGGGGAACAACTTTTACAGGCATAAAGAAATTAAGAAATATAAGCACATTTACTTTTCCTTCTTGTCAGCCAGCAGTGTCATTCCAAAAGAAACAACTGTTCTCCTGTGTGGATACAGTACTTGGCTGTTTCTTGAGCTAAGAAGACTTCTTTGCTTCCATTCCAAAGACAAGAACCTACGTGAGATTTTAAAAATGAACACCATGAAAAATAATAAAGCTGTTCATTCTTTAGCATTACCACTCACTTAATCTCTCCTTAAGTAAATAAAACAGCCACAGCTTGCAGAAAGCATTGTTAAAAAACATAATCACCAGACTCATAAAACCATCCCAGGCATTATATTTTTAGAAAAATTAGTGCTGTAAGAATTTTGATAATTATACCCTGATATTTTATAGAGATTTAACACTCTTGCATCTTAAAATTCTATTTGGTCTCCAACTAGATAATAACATGAGCATTTTATTGAAATTGCTATTTACATGTTATTGAAGTTTGTCTTTAAACCACATGAATCACACTAGCATTTCTTAAGTACATCCTGGTGCATAGCTCTGTCCTAAAACTTTTCAAAGGATTACCTCATGTTATCTTTAAGTGAATACTTTAAGGAAACTCTTGTATCGCAGCTTACAAAATATTCACAAGAAAGTTACAAGGCATCAGCATCTTGTAACTACCACTTAGTAAATCCTTCTTTGAGCACAGAATTCTGCTACCAGGGCTAAAAATGGTCACATAACTGCCTCTGGGAGTAGTTAAGTCCACCTGGCTACACAGAACATCCCAGCAGGCTCTCACCCCCACAGGAGAGGAGATGGAGTGGAGTTTCCCTGAGGGATAATTAGGGCTTAAAAGCTTTGTTTGGCAGTGTGGTGGTAAAAGTGGAAATGAAGCTTTCACAAAGATTTTATTGCTCTTTTGATATCAAAAGAGGAGATCTACAATAGAGACGGAAGCCACCATCATGAGGGCTATTTTCCTCTCTGCAGATCACCACCTGGTGAAGAGTCTGGCACACACTGCAGAGTTCCTAAATACCTGTTCGAAGGAATGAATGAAAAGTGCCACTCCAGAAAGAAGGCAGTTGTTATGTAAATTACATATCCACATAAAACAGGGGAACTGAAAATGTTGCCCTCTCTAGAAATGGCAACTGAGGGGGTCAGCATTTTAGATGCCCAGAGAATCCACTGGGAGTTTTGGAGCAGCAGAGGCAGCCCCGTGGCCACCTCTTGATGAGGGGCCGCCTGGGAACAGGAACTTTGTCGGGGGGCCCATGATTTCACATGATCTTTCTAGAGGAGGGACGACATCTTCACAAAGACCTCCAAGATACCGGTTCTGGTGGACGGTGGACGGTGGAGGTATATGGGGCCAGGCGGGAGGGAGATACCAGGGGGTGATGCTGTAGGCAGCGTGTCCTGTGCAAGGGGACTTGGGTGAAAGAACATGTGCATATGCTACAAGATAAAGTAAAAGAAGGAAATCAATCGTTTATTGATTGTTCCAGTCTGTCATGCATACTCTGGGCAACAGCTAAGAGGCAAAGGTTTCCCCTGATCCCGTTAAGTCCCGTCCTCTGTCCCACCCTCTCTGTTCCTCAGGGCATCAGCCGCACCTCCAGCACGGAGCCCACATAGCAAAACCAAATGCTGTTTCCTCTTCATCAAGAGCTCCCCAGGGAGAATCTTTCACTTTTGCAGGCGCCACGGACTCCGTTCCAAGGCTCATGTGTGGGGTGGGTGTTCAGTCGAGGTGTCAGCGCAGGGAATCCTAGCAGTTAGGCGCCAATGCACCCTCTGTAACTGGATCTTCTTACATCTGTGGATTTTCCCTCTCAAAAGTTCATAAAACAGGGAGGAAAGGAGAAGAATCGGGGAAAGGGAGATTAACACCTTCAGCAATAATTCTTGCAATTTTATAGGGCTCTGTAATAGATCAGAAAAAAAGGGACGAGCAATGTCACTGTCCTGTGAGACAGTGTGGGAAGACATGAAGAAGCAGGAGAGGTTCCTGAAGAAATGTGACTTCATGTCCAAAAATTGGCACAGAAAGTCCTCCCCCTGTGTGTGAACTCTAATTGCTTAGGTGCAAACACAGTGGATACTGATGCTGTCCTTTCTCAAGCCACCACAGAGGATGCACCCAAACAATTATTTTCAAGTCACCCCATCTCAGCCTCTTGCCTTGAAAACGTCAAGCCAACCTTCTCACCTACCCATAAAATCCCATGATCAACAAGTTAGGTAAATGCTAATAAGTGCTAAACTCTAAGGTGGATTTTGTTGCTGTTCTTTCATTGTCTTTTTTGGGGGGGAAAAAAAACAGCTCAGAGCAATGCTCAAATTTTAGGAGAAACTGATAACACTAGTTCCCAGAGAATTATATTCATTAGACTTTACAGTAGACTATATTTATCATGACCACTATAGAAGTCCATAATTTTATTTGATAAAATAAGCATATAATTTTTAAAAATATTTTTCAGTTATAGATGGATGCAATACCTTTATTTCATGTATTCATTTTAATGTGGTGCTGAGGATCGAACACAGTGCCTCACATGTGTGAGGCAAGCGCTCTGCCACTGACCCACAACCCCCGCCGAAGTATGGCATGTTTTTTAGAACTGCAATGATTGCTATAAACCAATGAATTAAAAATAAATCTACTTTTTGAAAGAGGATTTGTTACAGTTATTGTGTGGCTACTTGCAGTCACTCTCATAGTTTTGTGAAAACTTTTCAGGGGTTGGTTTGTGGAGCTAAGGAGTGGAGGACATTGTACAATCTCACTTGGATTCTCTTGATGGAAGAACTTGGTATTCCAGAAGATGAGCACACAAACAATGTGATTATTCATCCATTCTTTGTATTTTGCTAAAAAAGCCATGCTAATTTTTGGCTCCAGACAGAAATGATCTGGCAAGACAAAAGGATTGTTCTTTTTTCCTGCTTTACAACTATATGATCCTGTTACTAAAAATTAAGATCCAATACAATTCTTACTCAGAGATGATTAGCCAAGACCTTCATGGCCAGAGGGTTAATGGTGCTCTGTGTAGGTTTTTAGCAGGTGTGAAGGGCTAGGTTTTGAACTCGTAGGTCAGGGTCACATCCCTCCTGGACTACAATTTGGCAGACAAAACAGAGTTCTTTAACCTGTTGTGACATTAAAGATAGATGAAACCAAATAAATGATATTAATCCCTCTCTCATAGTGAAAACAAATCAAAAGTATATCATTAGTAATAAACTATGACTTCATTAAAATGCCACACATAACAGGATTAGAGAAGAATGTGTCAATAATTGGCAAAGGTTTGTCATTCATTAATTATCACCTTTGTATGAATACAAACTTGTTATCCTCACGTATTATAGGTGAAAGATTACTTTTAAAAAACCCATGATATTTGTGATTTTGTTTTGTGGATTTTTATACCTTATGTTTAAGAGATCGATTGAGAGATATTTTAAAAAATCTTTATTTCAAATAAATATTCTCTGAGTGAAAGATGGTGGTATTTTCATAAGTAATGCCTGTAACAATCGTGGTAGAAAAAATAAAATAATTTTTCATATAGATAATTGCACAATTTTTAAATTTGCTTTCATTTTCTCACTTGCCTCTGTGGAAACAAAACATAAATGTTAGTTCATTTATGGTTGATCATTCCAGCTTTTTCCTACTGGAATTACTATAGTTGGTTTTCAGAAGAAAAATTGATAAGCAAAATTCAGCTCATAAAATTATGTTTACTTAAGTTTGTCACCAGATAACAATTTATATTGAGGTTTATAATTATAAACACGATTTTCTTGATACTTACCTATATCCTAATTTTCACTCCAAACAGTCAAATTGCATTTTTATGTTCCCATCTCTTCTATAACAAGTAAATATTGAAGGAAAAAGCTATTCTTGTTTTGCAATGATGAGGCCATGATTAAGTGAAGAGAAGGGATGTCTTGTGATGCTTATTTCCAGTTAGACATGACAAAATACAGTGTTCTTCACTTAGAGGTGAAATTTTATGTTGGTTTTATCCTCCCAGAAAGGCAAATAAGAAGAATAACTATATAGAAAGATTCAAATTTTTTTTTTTTTTTTTTTTTTAGTTTTAGTTTTTGGTTGTAGTTGGACACAATACCTTTATTTTATTTATTTATTTTTATGTAGTGCTGAGGATCAAACCTAGGGCCTCGAAGATGCTAGGTGAGCGCTCTACCACTGAGCCACAACCCCAGCCCCAAATTACTTGTTTTACTAAGTACGTTATTTCTAAATTTCAGAGAGTTATCATGTTTATGTAGAATTTGTCAAGGTCTTGTGTCTATATGTAAAATAATCTGTAGAATCACAATGGTTTTATTTTCATTGAAAATTTAAATACATGGCAAAAATGCACAGAGGCCTTTAAGCATTTAACTTGATTGATTTTCTTAAAGTGCAGGTTCATTACTAAACACCCGCACAATTTAATGCAATGATATCTGATATTGAATGCATGATGCTGAGTCATGGGATACATATATCACTTATGAGATTGATTTAAAACTAAATGTATATTTTGAAAGAAATTACAAATAGTCCATATTCAAGCTATGTAGTTCTTTAATTCATATTCCTCATACAGCAAAAATAATTTAAATGATTTATGATGAAGAATATGATCTAGAGTGAGAACCCAGCTTATAAATTCCGTATGGTCCAGCTGAGATTCCACTGGCTTGAAGCCCACCTCATATCTTCTAAACATTCTAATAATTATGTATATGGATTTATCACTTCATTCAGTGCTGGGTTTTTTTTTTCTTAATCAAATTAACAAGATGGGCATTTAAGGAACTGCTGAGTCATTTTAAAAAAACAATTTAATTGTATTTTGTTATGGTTTAGGATATTTCAATTCGTGTATCTGTTGTGTAATGATCAAATCAGGCAATTAACCCATCCCCTTAGACATTTGTTATTTATCTGTGGTAAGAACAGCTGGAATTCACTATTCCAGCTATTTTGTAATATACAATGCATTTATTGTTCACAATAGCCATTATACCAGCACACCAGATCTTACTCCTCCAAATTGTAACTGTGCCAGTTGACCAACCTCTCCCCACCCAACCACTCCCTACTTGTTTCAGCTTCTGGTAACCACTGTTCTATTCTCAACTTGTAGAGAACAACATTTTAAAAATAAAAGGGGGGTTAGATCAAGTGGTATTTATCTTTCTATACCTGGCTCATTTCTTTTGACATCATATCTTCCAGGTTCATCTATATTGTTGCAAAGACAGTGTATCATGGCTTTTTTTGATGGCTGAATAGCTTTCCAGAATGTATATGCACCATTTTTTATCCATTTATCCATTGGTGGTCATTTAGATTGATTCCAAATCTGGCCTATTTTAAATCGTACTGCAATAAGTATGGAGTTCAGAAACCCTCTGTTCAACATACTGAAGTCATTTCCTTTGGATATACACCAGGAAGTGGAATTGATAGGTTGTATGCTAGTTCTGTGTTTAAACTTTGAGGAATTTCCCTACTGGTTTTTTCATAATGCTGGACAACACTTTTTTCATTATTTAGAAATAGCAAATATAACAAGGGTGAGGTGTTATCTCATTTGGGGTTTGCTGTGCATTTCCCTGATGGTGATATTGAGTGATTTAAAAAAAAAAAAAAAACTTGCAGTTTATATGTCTTCTTTTGAATAATATCTTTTCACTCCAAACAGTCAAATTGCATTTTTATGTTCCCATCTCTTCTATAACAAGTAAATATTGAAGGAAAAAGCTATTCTTGTTTTGCAATGATGGGGCCATGATTAAGTGAAGAGAAGGGATGTCTTGTGATGCTTATTTCCAGTTATACAGTTAAGTTATTTTTAATTTCATTATTATGTTTACAATTATTTGCTTATTTTAATTTTGAGTTAAGTCTTTATAAATGCTAGATATTAACCATTTACAAATATTTTCTTCTCTTCTGTAGGTTGTCACTTCATTCCATTGTTTCTTTTGCTATGCAGAAGATTTTTAGGTTGATGCTGTCCCTTTTCACCATTAGTGATTTTGGTGCCTGTGCTTTTTGAGGTTTTATCTTAAAAATCCTCATCCAGACCAATGGCATGTTGTGTTTAATTTATGTTTTCTTCTAGCAGTTTAATATTTTCAGATATTACATCAAGTCTTTAATTTTGAGTTATTTTTTTGTTTGAATAATTATTTTTATCAGGGAGATTTATATCTTTTTTTTCAAATAATAATTTTTTTATTATTATTAGTTGTTCAAAACATTACAGAGCTCTTGACATATCATATTTCATACATTTGATTCAAGCAGATTATGAACTCCCATTTTTACCCCGTATACATATTGCAGATTCACGTTGGTTCCACATCCACGTTTTTACATACTGCCATACTAGTGTCTGTTGTATTCTGCTGCCTTTCCTATCCTCTACTATCCCCCCTCCCCTCCCTTCCCTTCCCCTCCCATCTTTTCTCTCTACCCCATCTACTGTAATTCATTTCTCTCTCTTGTTTTTTTTCCCCTTTCCCCTCACTTCCTCTTATATGTAATTTTGTATAACAATGAGGGTCTCCTTCCTTTACCATGCAATTTCCCTTCTCTCTCTCTTTCCCTCCCCCCTCTCGACCCTGTTTAATGGTGATCCTCTTCTCATGCTCTTCCTCCCTATTCTGTTCTTAGTTGCTCTCCTTATATCAAAGATGACATTTGGCATTTGTTTTTTAGGGATTGGCTAGCTTCACTTAGCATAATCTGCTCTAGTGCCATCCATTTCCCTGCAAATTCCATGATTTTGTCATTTTTAAGTGCAGAGTAATACTCCATTGTGTATAAATGCCACATTTTTTTATCCATTCATCTATTGAAGGGCATCTAGGTTGGTTCCACAGTCTAGCTATTGTGAATTGTGCTGCTATGAACATCAATGTAGCAGTATCCCCATAGTACGCTCTTTTAAGGTCTTCAGGGAATAGTCCGAGAAGGGCAATAGCTGGGTCAAATGGTGGTTCCATTCCCAGCTTTCCCAGGAATCTCCATACTGCTTTCCAAATTGGCCTCACCAATTTGCAGTCCCACCAGCAATGTACAAGTGTACCCCCTTTTTTTAATTAATTGCAACAGGTAGGAAAGTAATTGAGCATCCTTCTCTTGTTCTGGAAAAGCTTTGAACTTTTCCCTGCGTAGTATCACATATGGCCCAGACTATGTGGAGGAGTATTTCTTCTATACACAGTTTTTTGACAGTTTTTAACCACAAAGTTATGTTGAACTTTATACCCTGCGTGAATCTCACTTGATCATGGTGAACAATCTTTTTAATGTGATATTGAATTCAGTTTTCTAGAATTTTTTTTTAAGAATTTTTGCATTTATATGTATCTGTCATATTGTCCTGCTGGTGTTACGGTTCCTGTCTTTTGTCTGGTTTTGGTATTAGGATGATGCTGGCCTTGGTGAATGAATCTGGTGGATTGATAACCTGAATTATGCCAGAAACATTTTCTTACATATTTAGTTTATTAGGAATAGATAGCCCCAAAAATGTTTAGAGGTTTTCTTAAGAATATTTTATGGTTTTTTTTTTCTTGCTCTCTCACTTTTATCAAGTTTACCAAATACATTTCTTTCATGGGTTTTTATTTGAGAATTTTTGTTACCTTTACTTTTGTTACCACATATAAAACCAAAATATTGCATTTTATATATTATACTCTATAAAACATTAAATATAATGCTATATATTTTAGAAAATATGGATAATAAGTGATATACATAATCACTAGTCCAAAATAAAATTTCAAAGTTAACTTGGAAAACAATAGTATATTGTCAAATTTAAGGTACAGTGTAACAAAATTCCATAATAGTATTGAATAATATTCTAGGAAATATAATTTGAGAGAGTGAGTATAACTTTGCCTGGCATTTAAATTTGCCAATTTTTAAAAAATACATAAAATTTATCATCCTCGTAGTTCTAAAATATCACTATGCTATTTTTACTAGTTAAAGTTTAGTTTGAAACTAAACATGGATTACATATTTCTTGAGGTTTTCACAAATTTACTAATTTCTGTCAAGTTCTAGTGGATATGCTTTCTAATTTGTAAAAGCTAACACAGCCTTTGTGCATAAAAATATTGCAACTAAAAATAGCTTGCAGAATTTTGTTACATGAAAATGTAAAAAGATGAGTCATTTGAGAAAATAAGATGAGAGTGAAGACATATGTGCTTATATTAATAGTAATTTTATGTATTAATTATTATTAACTAGTTATGTGATAAACCAGTTCTTCATTTTATTGTCAATTTGGTAATTTATTAAAGCATTGGATAGCTTCTTCATTATTCTATGGTCATTGTTTAGAAATAAATGTTAAGTGGGTGAGAGTTTTTTACCTTAATATTCCATTTATAATTACTAAATTATCTGGGCTATAACAAAATATTCTGGAAAATACATCATGTTAATTAGATATATAAATGTCACGTTTTTGTTGTTGTTGTTGTTGTTTTTTTACCAAATTTTTATATGTTCTAAGTAATACCTAGCACGCCTTTTCAGGTTGGCATGAATCAAAGTGTCTAACCACAAGTCAGTACTTGAATGACACCCTGAAATAAATGCTAACACTGCTTGAAGATTTGAGATGAAAATTATGTCCATATTGCATCTGATATAAAGACAGCCCTCCATAGCCACAGGTCCCACATCCATGAATCCAAACAAACTCGATCAAAAAAAAAAAAAAACACTTTTTTTTAAATTGCATCTGTAATGGACATGTGTAGAATTCTTTTGCCTATCATTATTCCCTGAGCAATACATCATAAAAACTATTTACAAAAAATTTACATTGTACTAGGTATCATAAGTAATGTAGAGATGATTTAAAATATACAAGAGGATATATATAGGTTCTATGGAAATGTTTTGCCATTTTATATAAGAACTGACAATCTTGAGATTTTTGTATCGTGAGGGTTATGGGGAAAAATCCCCCAAAGATACCAAGGAAGAACCATGTATTTTATTTATATTTTTGTGAGAAGTATACATTCCAATGTAAATGTTTGTACTTGGATGTGGTATCTCGACTGATAGTCCTTCATGCTCATGTGCACGAAACTCAACTTAGTGCCTCAGCTTATCCTCAGAAATCACCTACAGTCTGTCTGAAACAGTGAAAAGAGGAGCAATTTCTTTGAACTGCTTTGAATGATGAATAGTATCCTGCCAGCCTACTGTGAAAATCAAAGTAGATAATGTATGTTTGGTAGGCATTGATTGAAAAATACATTTTAAAATACCATAAATGAAGGTTTAATAAGCATCTTTAATTTATGAATATATCCATTTTGTCCCATTTGCATTTTCAAATTGTTCTCCTACTCAGGTAGAACATTTCTTAAGTTTACTACCTCTACATAAAGCAATTGTTCTAAAATTACTTATTATTCTTTTAATCGTAGTAGATTATCAATCGGAAATCTTCAGGCAAAGTCAAGAGTGGCTATTTAATGGTATATAAAAGATCATCCTCTAGGTCTATTTTATTAGAATAAATTCACTATAAATATGAGTAAGAACATGTTAATATGAAATATGACTAAATTCTAAATGAATCAAGCAAAACCTGAAATACAAGTAAATACTGTCCTAACAGCAAATTTCCTGGCAGACATGCATTAATTGAATAATATTTTTCTTTGAAATACTCTGAAATTTCTATTTTTTTTTGAAGAGTCTTATTCATGAGCCTTTCTATTCTTTAGTTACACCATATATTGTACTGAAAAAGGAAACCAGTTAGCCTGGTTATTTTGTTAACTTATCAAGATCAAATGACGTTTTACTGTTTAAAATCAATTTAAAACTAATATAATTCACTCTCAAAAAATACATTTGTTATCAATGATAATGTTTTAAAGAATGGATAGCTGATTCTTAGAGAAATTCCCCCCACCCCAAAAGTTCTAAGCCTTACTTAATCAATTGGACAAGATTTTTTAATGTCCTGGGATGCCAGGCTAAACAGACATGGTGGTGGTACAATGGAAAGTCTAAGGAAACTTCAATCCCTTTTTCAGTATTTCTTTACAGAAAGCATGTGACAATGCATGGAAGTTCTGCTTGTCCTCTTAGCAAAAGAAAGACCCGTAGTAGACAAAATTGGACCTCTGATGACAACTGAGAGCCTTTTATTGGACCAGCTCATTGGTTCTGTGATATGTCCCCATTTCCCCAGCCCAAGGCACTCATTTTTTCCCAACTCTAATCATCCTATGTGGTTAGAGTCTGGCAAACACAAGTTTCTTTATCCTGTTGCATTTACTGTGGCAGTGCTGTATCTCTTATGCATTAGTCTCCAGTTTAGATACCCTTTATCCAGCTCTGACTGGACATATAAATCCTGATGCCTTGCACACAATTGGCCATCATTATGTTCTTTTTCAAAGAAAAAAACTTCATGTTATAGCTTCAGAGAGAAACAAACTTATTGGAACTCAGAGGTTATAAAGCTCCTTTGAAGGTGGTAAATACGCCCTTCCCATGCCTTCTGAAAATAGATGTCATTCTCTGCCCTCCTACATTACCCTTAGAGCAGCCTCAGATGGAGGGGATGGAATAGAAACTACAGAAATTACAAGGCTGACCTAAAGAATAATGAGTTTGTTTTAGTTAAGTGAATCCCTAAGACTAATGAGCTCAATGGCCTGATGCCATTATGACTGCACATTTGTTACTAAGTCATTGTAAAATGACAGTTTATGTTGTCACAGGAAATAATATGTCCAATGACATGCACCTTCTATAACACCATGCCCATCGAAAGCCAGTACTGGGGGCTGTGGTTGTAGCTCAGTGGGAGAGCGCTTGCCTAGCACATATGAGGCACTGGGTTCGATCCTCAGTACCACATAAAAATAAATAAATAAAACAAAGGTATTGTGTCCTACTACTAAAAAACAATTAAAAAGGAAAGAAAGAAAGATAGCTCGTACCGTTTGTTAAATAAAAGCAAATGTGAGCTGAGAGATTCCTGGTTTAAAACAATATTTTAAAAGAACAGGTGAGAAGTACTAATCTAGCAGAAAATGTGTTTAGTGAGACTAAACATGTTTTCAAAGTGAAGGTGAAAAAAAACACGAAAAATGTTTGCATACTTTTAGGGAAAAAAATTAAAAGATCATTGAACTATCCTAACAGATTAATGAAACCAACATAACTCTTTTTGTTGCCAACATTTAGAATAGTGATTTTAAGAAAAGAAAATTATAAAGGCCTAGAAACTCTTTCTGATTTTCAAGGCACTATTCATTTTGTCTCCTTGCATAAATGTTTATCCTGTCAATAATGATCTTTTTGGCAACAAATTCAGTGGATACATATAGAATTATTTTTATGAATATGAATAAGATTAAATGGAAATTGAGGTAAGAAACATTATTTGGTAGAAGATTCTTGATGCACACAATCAGGCAGGAATATTTTATAGCTTTTAAGTAAATATTTTCTATTAGAAATAAATTGTATAATCATGTTGCTGGATATGCAATAATAAACTAGTGTTAAGATATGCAATTGAGTTCTTGGAATACATATCTGATTGTCCTGGGAAAGTACAAAGCATGATTTGCATCAACTGTTTTGATTTCAGTTTTTGGCATGTCTAACTTGCATTGGGGGCACTGTTTACTTTTAGTAGGAAAACAATCTCACCAATTTGCAAGTTGTACCAATTTATTTTGTAAGTTGAGCTAAATGAGGTTCATTCCAAATCTCAGGATCAGTGCAGATAACCTAGGATCCAAACATTACTCATGGGGACCAATAGACAGTATTCCTTTCTTGCCTACTGAACACCAAAGTAGGCTCTGAATGAACTTCTTAAGAAAATATGCACCCTCTTGGCTTTACCAACTGGCAAAAGCATTTAGAACTCTAAAAAGCAGTTGTTCCTAATCTCCCAACTTTGGAAAACACGTGGAAGGTCTAAGTTATCAGATGAGAATCCATCAGCTTTGGACTTGGTAGCGATGATCACTGTACTAGAGGGGGTTAGCAAGCCAAGAGCTGAGAGATAATAAATTTTTATTAACTAAATAAGCACAATAACAAAGTGGTGCTTGGTTCTATAACGTCACAAGTGAAATAACGATACTTGTTAAAGATTGGAAACCAGTCATTTTTTATTAGGTTCAAAACACACAAACTGCTAAAAAGATACTTTAAGCTCAAAATTCTGAATTTGCCATCTCAGATACAAATGTAATAGGAATGAACTAGGAAACACTTAAAAAGAATAAGGCAAAATAATGATGAAAAATGTTCCTTTTAGATTAGTGATTTTCATTAATTCACAAAATTCTATTGTAGGTAAAATATATTCTCTTTCTTGAAGACTTGATTGAATTTTACAGTTCAGCTAGAGCAGCGAGCATTTTTGTGCTCCGAGTGGACTTTAAACATGTCACTCATCCATTGCCTGCCTATTCCATTGTCCTTCTAAGACATTGACCATACGTTGCTTTTCAAATGGTCAACATCTACAATGTTGAGATCTGCCAAATAGCAAATCAACCTTTATAATTAAAGTTGACAAGCTGACAAGAAAAATGAGTGTATACTTGCATATATATATAAATTTTTATGTCACATTGCCGTCTGTGCACTGGATTGCTTTTTGTCAGTAGCCGAAGGCTCGTTTCTCTGCACCAGAAACATTTTAGACTCCAAGGTCTTCAGACAGCTCCCCTTCGCCCTAGTGAGTCTGCTGATTAATTTTGGATACTCTTCTTAATTAACACCCCAAAGGAGGTCTAGATATCTAGCCTATGGTTCATGAAAACCAAGTGAATCTGAAGAATAATGACCCAGGGAGACAGGCATGCTCTCTCCAAATGATGTTTTAAGAACATCAAGTCTCTCTCAAGTCAAGATGGTATCTGGCAATGCCTAGGGAGGATATAGGCCTTTAATCAGGGCAAACATAGAGATTTGTGTGAGTCTAATTTAATTTACTTTTTGACAAGGAGAGGAGTGATAGATGTTCCTTGACAGGTGAAACATGGCGCCCCAATGCAGTCCTGGTTGCCAGTGGCCTTGATTAGTAACTAGTCCCATTTCGACCTCCAGGCAGAATTGTTGATGAGAGAAAAGAGTGAAGCAACTGGAATAGTTGATGAAATAAGAAACTTGCTCTCATCCCTAAATCTGTGAAACTGAATCATGGAACCAAGAAATGTTAAGCTCATGTCAGCTCTCATAAGGATATCTAAAGACACGGATTCTGCACATGTGAGGATTCCTACTGATTGACTCCAACAATATTAGATCTACAAACAAAATTTGAGTGCATATATTTACATAGTATTTCCTGAGGGACAGTACTACAACTGTTTCTTAAACCTTCTTGCATCTATGAGAAGTGCTAGGACCCATGGTCCTCTACTGTCTAGGCCAGCTGCATCAAGAACAGGTGAAAAATATCTATCATGACTTTTCCTAGACAGAAAGGTAGAAAATCAAGCTAAGGTAGACACCTAGTACCAATCACCTCAAGTTAGTCTGGTGCCTTGACTGTATGTCGCACAGGATTTGATTCAAGACCACCTGACTTGCATGGTGTAGTTAGCGAGTTTTCAAGACTGAGTCATCTCAGGGCTCTGTTGTGTTAGCTATACTCAGGATTGAGCAGCTCCACACTTAGAAAAACATATGTCATCCTATCTGTTCCTTTCAGGGAGGAAAAAAATATCTTCATGTTGATACTCCGTATTCATTCCATTTTTACCCTTACTAACAAAATGCCAGACTCGTTTCTTCCTCATTATTTCTGTGCTTAAAACCTATAACCTGAAAAAAGTATGTTAAGTAATCTATTTTTTAACACTTTGCCATGAGGAAATATATATATATATATGTTTTATTGCCTTTCTCAATCTCAACTAAGAATGAACAGCTGTAACATTTTTGCCTGTCACCATTTCTAGGCAGCAATTTAAAAAATAAGAAAAGTTATTGTATAAAAAGTTATTCCTCAACTTGAAACATGAATGCCTACTTTCACATGTTCAGTCATTCAGTCAGTTAGGCTGCAAACAATTATGCAGTGATTTCTATGGATCAAATGCTGTGAAAACTATTGTGCTCACAAAATGAGTACACAAAATTGCAAGATAGCTGCAGATTTTTCCTGTCCTCATATGTCCATCACCTTTGCAATTTGACCTTTCTGTTCTTCTTACAAAATGGTGAAATGCATTTCTCCACCCCTTAAATCTGGGCTTGAGTGCGTGACCCACTTGGGCTTTAGGAAACAGAAACCAACCTGAGCCTTGGAAAGCACTTTCACATTGATACTTGGCAAGGGAAAACCTGAAAAACCAAAGTATAGGCGATGAGAGAGGAATGAATTGAGTAAGAGAGATTCATATATTGAGCCATCAGTCTTCTTGTTGCGTTTATAAAGAAATCACCCTAATATGAAAATATCTGGTAATAATATTCTGTGGCTATTATCACCATAAAGAGTGACAATTGGGTTATTATTAATAAACTCTTAGGATATTAAATTTTAAACTGCCTTCCAAGTTTTCTATTTTGAAATGAATATGCATATTTGCATGATGACCACAACTGATTTGGAAAATATTTCTTGATAAACGTTGCAATACTCGATGCATAATCTAGGTAGAAAAGTCTATTGCACTATTAAATTTACTGGTTTCAATTGAAATTTTATTACTCAAATTTATTTCTGATATACTTAAGTTGGTATTTTCAAAATAACAAATGTATTAACCAAATAATGTGTTGTCTTTGGATATATTCAAAATATTTTATTGCACTCTTAGTATTTACTTTCTAAGAGTATCTTAAGAATTTGGTAGAGATCATTATGCCATTGGGTAAAAAGATCGTCAACAGTCAGGTACACTGGTATCCACTTTCCATTTTTGATAATCAGGAGGCTGAGGTATAAAGATCACTTGAGCCCAGGAATTTGAAATCAACCTTGACAATATAGAAAAACCCTGTCATAAAAATAAATAAGCAAACAAATAAATGGAATTTCAAAAATAAATAAATAAGAAGGTCAATAATAGACTATTATAATAATAAAAAATTTGTTCCCTACCACAAAGCATATAGAAAAGTCAATTCTACATAAAGTGTAGATCTCAACATACACAATAAGAAAACGTTCCTTCTAAATGGTTGCATAGGAGACTATTTCTAAATCTTTGAGGCAGAAAAAAGAATTAACAAGATATGAAAAACAATAGCCATAAATGATATGATTTGTAAGTTACGCTAAACGAAAATTAAAACTTATTGTCATCAAAAGCAGCATATAGAGAGTAAAAAAAGAAACCACAGAGGAGAAGAACATATTGAAGCATGTATAAGAGAGAAAAGCTCATAGCCCAAAAAGTATATAAAGAATTGCTAAAATACAAAAAGAAGCTAAAGATTCAGTAGAAAATGGGTAAGAAATTCAGAAGCAGTTCACATAACACTGGTCACCAGTAACAGTAGTCAGAACATGCAAATTAGACCTTGATGAGACACCAAAACAGACCCACCAGAACTACTGAAATGAAAAATACTGAAATATTAAAATAAACTTCTTTCTTCATCTCCAATATAAAACTTGAAATTCACTACTTCTACTCTTACACGAAAACTGGAAAAAGTAAAGTCAACTGCTTTTCTTGGACCCATTAGAGAACTGAGTTTTCAAAGGAAACTAACCCCCCAAAATCAATAGAGTAAATGGTGGAAGAAAGGTACCAGAGGTTTGTTAAAACCGGAACAGAAGCAAAATGCCAGGTTCTAGGGAAACGGTTCAGTAGTTATTCTGTCTATGCTGTGGAGGCTCAAGGCAGAGTAGGAGCCATAGGGTACCCTCACACCTCCACCAGATTTCCCTCTAGCAAACCCTCCAGGTTCTTCTCACAAGCGTCCAAGAATGTTCCCCAGCTGCCCTGACATAGCAAGGGAAGAGCAGCAATTGCATTAAAGAATCTTATGGACAAAGTAGACAGCATGAAAGATCAGATAATATCATCAGAGATAAAACTGTAAGAAGGAAAAGGAAATGCTATAGTGATGGCAACAGAAGTAGCAGATCAAGGACCTTTAAACACCCTCTCCTTCATAAAAGCAAGAAGAACACTTGAAAAGAGTTGTCAGTTTAAATTTCTTAGAACTCTGGAAAATAACCAATGGTATGCAGCAATTCAAGGAGTCTTTATTAAAGAAAATTCTTAGATCGTGGAACTTGCCTATTTCTATTCCCAACATTGCAATAGCCAAAATCCAACAGCTGCAGACATGATGAAAACTAAAAAAAAAAAAAAAAACTGAAGCAAGTCAAAGGGAAGAATGGAGGTGAAACTCTTTCAATCCCATTCCCAGAGAAAGCCATTATTTGACACATCTACTGGTTCCTGTCATTATTTGACAGTATATCCCATTGCAAATTGCTTTTTCCCATGAGGCATAGGCATTGTCTGATGCTATGGAAGCTTGAGTGGGTGACAATAGACTAATGAAACTTAAAATGAAAATCTGAAGAATGTGATGTCCATATAAGCCTTTGAAAATATTTGCCAAGTCCCCCGGGGACTTAGAGGCAGTGTTATGGTTTGGATATGAGGTGTTGCCCAAAAGCTCACCTGAGACAATGCAAGAAGGTTCAGAGGAGAAATGATTGGGTTGTGAGAGTCTTAAACTAATCCCCTGATAGGGATTAACTGACTGGTAACTGAAGTGGTAGGTTACGGCTGAAGGACATAGGAATTGGTTGTGGCTTTCAGGTATATATTTGCATCTGGCAAGTGAAGTTATCTCTCTCTCTCTCTCTCTCTCTCTCTCTCTCTCTCTCTCTCTCTCCTTCCTGATCACAATATGAGCTGCTACCCTATGCCATACTCTCCCGCCTTAATGTTCAGCCTTGCCTCAAGCACAAAGGAATGGAGTTGTCCTTCTACAAATTAAGACCTCTGAAACTGTTAGTCCTTAAAAAAAAAAAAAAACAACTTTTCCTGTCTACAATTGTGCCAGTCAGGTCCTTTAGTCATAGCAGCGAAAAAGCTGACTAAAACAACTAAAACTGGCAGTCAGTCTATAGAGGGAGTCAATCTCTAGGGGCGGTCAATCTCTCTCTTTCTCTCACGAATATGGAGTGACATATATACATATACACATACATACAGAAAAGACTTAAGAGGGCCCTCCAATCTCACCAGTGGCTAACCTTGAGACTACATGCAAATGGCAAGTGAAGTCTCAGAGGTATTAACTGCCTGAGTGTCCAACACCACACACACACAGAACAATTTAGCAAAGATTGGAGAATAATTAGTTTTAGAAATTTAAGAAAATTTCTGTGGAATCATTAGCTGACTGTTAAACTATTGGAAAAGAGACATCAGTGGCCACAAATGACAGAAAATATAGACTTCATACAATTGTTGGAGAAAAGTCTAAATAAACAAATAGTAAGATAAGCAGCAATGACAGCAATCCCTAGGGAAAGGATTTCTAGAGTTGCCACATTATACTTTTTAAAACGTGTTGTGTCAACAAGAAAGTCACAAAACATGAAAAGCAATGGCATATACAAATAATAATAATAATTAAAAAAACAGTAGAAACTTGTCCCTTAGAAATTCTAGATGTTGGACTTCTAGGACAAAAATTTTTAACTAAGCTTCTTTCAAAAATATGTTCAAAAAACTAAAAAAAAATGTCCAAAAAAACTATAAGAAAGTATGAAAACAATATCTTGCCATGTAAATAATATAAAAGAAGCAATAGAAATAATAAAAAGTAACTAAAATGGAATTATGAAATTGAAAAACAAAATAACTGAAATGAGAAACTCACAAGAAGAGCTCAGCTGCAATTTTGAGCATAGAGAAGGGGGGAAAAAGTCAGTACACCTGAGACAGGTCCACCTGGATTTTCCAATCTGAAAAGTGGAAAGATAAAAGAATGTAAAAATAAACAGAGAATCAGAGATGCAAACATGTTCAAATGCATCATTAAGTACAAGGAATCCTTAGTAAGATCACCAGCCAATTTCTCACCAGAATCCAGAAATGCCAAAAGGCAGTAAGAGGATATAAAGGCTAAAAGTAATATGATAAATATAATAAAAAGTAATATAACCAAGAATTCTATAGCCAGCAAAACTATCAATCAAAACTAAGGATATACCAAAACATGAAAAAGAAACAAAAGCTAAGAGAATCTGTCAACAACAAATATTCATACATGAAATACTAAAGGGAATATTTTAGGCAAACATGATAGAACACTAAACTTGAGTCTATATGAAGAAACAGAAAATTAACCATAGGGCTGCGGTTATGGCTCAGCTGTAGAGTGCTTGCCAGCATGTGCAAGGCACTAGGTTCAATCCTCAGCACCACATAAAAATAAATAAATAAAATAAAGTAATTGTGTCCAACTATGACTAAAAATAATAATTTAAAAAAGAATTAACTGTAGAGGTAGATATTAAAATAACACAAATATATTAATTATTTTGGAATTTTTTCTTCTATTGATTTTAAAGATAAATGCATAAAGAAATCACTATAGGTTTTAATAGAAATATCATGTATAAATACATAATTTGTATGAATAACATCACAACATAGGGGACAGAAATAGAACAATGTCAGAAAAAAAGTATTATACTATCACAATTATGTTGATATTAATCTGAGCTTAATTTTTATATTTTAAAATGTTCATCGTAATCCCCCAGACAAAATGAAAATGACTAAAGTATAACAAGAAGAAAAGAAATTTAAAATAATACCCAAGAATATGTAATACAAAGGAAGGTAGTAAAACAGAAAGAAG
The DNA here is from genome assembly GCF_021218885.2 of Marmota monax. NCBI lineage: Eukaryota > Metazoa > Chordata > Mammalia > Rodentia > Sciuridae > Marmota > Marmota monax. The sequence continues at coordinate 2,816,540 of NW_026694501.1, read as the reverse complement.
TGCAAAATAGGATTTGGTCTTCTAGCTATTTGATTATTCTATTTTTGCAAGTACACTATTGAAGTCTATAACTATTATTTTTTAATGATCTCTTCCTGCCTTTAATTCTGCCTCTTCTTCCTCCCTATATTTTAGATCTCTATTCTCACATAGATATATTCTGATAATTGTTATGCCTTCTTGATGGATTGACCATATAATTAAAAATATCCATATTTGTATCTAGTAATAATTTTTTGAAGTCTATTTGTTTTACGGATGGCTCAAACAACATTATAAAACTACTAGATCTAGCAGGACAGTTCAATCAGAGAGCCATGCTTCTCAGGAGTTCCTGGAACAGTCTCAAGAATAAGCAATATTTGAGGTAACAAACAACCTTAATAACACTGAAGAGATTGAAATTATACAAAGTGTGTCTCTGATAAACATTGAGTAACATCAAAAATCAAGCAAAGGAGAAAATTGGAAAAATTTACAGATAGGTTCAAATTTAGCAATCTACTTAGAAATAACAACCAATAGATAAGCCAAATGAATGAAACAAAAATACCATATAAAACTTAGAGAACAAAGGCTAGCTTCTTAGATGTAAATTTTATTGCTGCAATTTTTTTTTTGTAAAAAGAAGAAAATTTACAATTCAACCTTTCATCATAAGACATTTTTTACCTTTATTCCATTCATTTATTTTTATGTGGTGCTGAGGATCGAACCCAGGACCCTGCGCATGCTAGGAGAACGCTTTGCTGCTGAGCCACAATCCCAGCTCAAAAGGATAAAAAAGGATAAACTAAACACAACCAGGAAAAAAGAAAAAAATAGACATCAGCAGAAATAAATGGAATAGAGAAGAGAAAAACAATACATAAAATTAAGGAATATTGAAGTTTATTTTTTATAAAGATCAACAAAATTGACAAAGCTTTATTAAAATGAACAAGATCAAAAAGGAAAATAAGAAAGGACAGAGTACTGATGACCTTGTAGAAATTAAAGTTATCATTAGGCAATATTATGAACAATTGTATATCCACATATTAGATAGCCTTGATGAAATGAATAAATTCTTAGACACAAATTACTATATTTGACTATAAAAGAATTATAATATCTGAGTAGACCTATACCAAGTAAAGGTTTGATTAGTAATTACAAAATTATTCTATTTAATATTTTACTGCATGTTCTAGCCAGAGCAATTAAGAAATAAAAATAAATGAAAGGCATCCATAATTAAAAGAAGGAAAGCTACCTATATAATCAGATAATGTAATCTTGAAAACAAAAATATTAAATAATATATACCAATACATACATATAAGCTATTTAAACAATCAAATTTAATAAAGACTGCAAAATACAAAATTTTATGAAAAATCTTTATATTTTGATATATCAACAGTGAATAATTGAAAAATGCAAAGAAAACCAAACATTTATAATAGCTTCAAAAACAACAATCTACTTAGGAATAAATTTAACTACAACGTTCCAGATTTTTATACTGGGTACTTCAAAACATTTTTTTAAAGAAAAGCTAAATAAATGGAAAGACAAGTAAACAATTTTAAAATGGTAACATTCCCCAAGATGATTTATAGACTTAGTCAAATCCCTATCAAAATTTTAGCTGACATTTTTCAAGAAATTGTCTTACTGGTCCTAAAATGTGTAAGGGGCTCCAAATAGCCAAAACAATCATGAGAAATAACTAAGTCCCCCAACTTCAAAAATGCTACAAATCTATGATAATGAGTGCTGTGTCATATGGGAATAAAGTTATTCATATAAATTAATGGCCTATGATTTAAAGTACAGAAGTAAGCCCTGGATTCATAGCTGGCTTGTGTTTTACAAACATGCTAAGGTTATTCAATAGTTGCAAATACTCTTCTCAAAAAAAAAAAAAAAAGAAAAAGAAAAATGCCCCTGAGCACATCAGGACAACCACATACAAAGAACCTTGACCTCCCAACTGGGGAGGATGGCTCAAACAACATTATAAAACTACTAATTACAAAAATTAATGAAAAATGGTTAAAGACCTACATGTAAATTCTGAAAGTAAAAAAATATGGATTAGGCCATATTTTTTCATATATGACTCTGAAAGCAAAAAGCAAATAGAAAACAGATAAATTGGACTTCATCAAAATTAAAACTGCATTCCAAAAGACAATGTCAAGAAAGGAAACAAAATAACACGCAAAATGGGAAATAATATTACAGTTCTATATCTGAAAAATTCTAGTACTCAAAGTAAAGGAATCTTGCAGTTAAATAATAAATACCATAACCTAACTTAAAAATGGTTGATGTTGGACTGGGGATATAACTCAGTTGGTAGAGTGCTTGCTTTGCATGTGTATAGCCCTGGGTTCAATCCCCAGCACCACACACATAATGTAATAATGAAAAAAATAACAGAAATGAGAAAAGTCTGTGGATGCCATCATTCAGGCTTTCCATAACTGTGCTCTGTGTTTTTTAAGTTGTTGAGAGAATGACATTGAAGTCTCAGCTGTAACTCAACTTCCAAAAGGAGAAGGAAACAGAATATGCAGAATAGTTGAAATTGTAGTTACTGAAAACTTTCCAAAATAAACACACACACACACACACACACACACACACACACAGGTTAATGTTGTTGAATAGATATTCCCCAAGAAAATAAGCAATAAGTACATGTGAAAATACCTAACATCATTGGCCATTATAGCAATAAAAATAAAATCTCGAATGATTTGAGATCTCATTATGCAATGAAAGATAGATATGATCAAATGACCAGAGACAAATAACCAATGAAAATTATTGGTGAGAATGTGAAGGAATCAAAACCTTCGTATACTGCTAGTGGAAAGGTAAAATGACATATAGCAATTTGAAAAAGAGTTTTGAGTTGCACATAAATGCAATCAGAGTTATCCCATGGCTCAGCAATTTTATACTAAGTATATACCCAAGAGATTAAAATCATATCTCTAAACAATTGCACACAAAGGTTTATACCTGCATTATTTAGAATAATAAAAGAGTGGAAGTTACCCATATATCCATTAAGCAATGAATGAATGAACAAAATGTGGTATATCCATAATGACAAATGTAGCAACCAATAGGAATGATTCTTGCTACCTGAAAACATTAAGCAGAGTGAAAGAAGCCAAATACATAGCATGACAGATTATATAATTCCATGCAAATGAAATTTCCAGTGTAGGCAAAACCATACACACGAAATTTAAATGGTTAGCTGCTCTTGGGGGCAGAGGGACTGCCAAGAGGAGGAAGCGGGGCTGGTATGGAATATTTTGGAGGAGGATGAATATTTTCTGTAAAGAGATAGCAGTGATGGTTGTTTATCTTTGTAAATATACTAAAATCACTGAATTGTACAATTAAAAAGTGTTTATGATTTATGAACTATTTTTCAATAAAAAAGTAATAATGAAAAAAATAACAGAAATGAGAAAAGCCTTATATGAACTCATCAGTAGATATAAAGCAGCCAGAGGAGGAGGAGGAGGAGGAGGAGAAGGAGGAGGAGGAGGAGGAGGAGACTTGAAGATAGTCAATTGAAACTTCCCAAACCAAAACACTGAAGAAAAAGAAGATTAAAAGGAAATTCAAAGATAAAAGAACAAAACATCCATTAACTATTCAAAAAATAGAAAAGATGTAACATATATGCCTATTGGAATACCAAAAGGAGAAGGAAACAGAATATGCAGAATAGTTGAAATTGTAGTTACTGAAAACTTTCCAAAATAAATGACAGACCCCAAACCAATATTCCAAGAAGCTTTGGAACACCAAGCAAGATAAACATATAGACAAATAAAGCATATCTGCAGTATACTATATTGATATGCATAAGCCAGTAACTTCCCCAAATATTAGAAATGAAATTTGAAATAATGAGAAAGTACCATTTAGCACCTCAAAACTGAAGTAAATCTAATCTAACAAAATATGCATAGAATGTCTTTGCAGAACATATAAAATACTTATGAAACAAATATAAAAGAAAACTAAATAAATGGGCGATATATTTCATGTTCATGGATCAAAAACCTCAATACTGTCATATCTGTGACTCACAAATTTTGATATGTGGTACTTTCATTTTCATTCAATTAAATGTATCCATTGATTTCTCTTGACTCCTTCTTTGATACAATCATTATTTTCTTAATAGTGTGTTGTTATTTCTAAGTGGAGATTTTATGCTACCGATGTGCTCTTTGATTTCCTTTGGGATAGTTAACACAGTACGTAATTTCAGTTATTTTAACTTTTTATACTTGGTTTTAGGCTCACAAAATAGCCCTTGTCAGTGTGTGTCCATGGACACATGGCAAGATATGCATTCTGTTGTCCTTGGGTGATTGTGTTCCATGAGTGTCCACTATGACCTGTCTGTGGATGCCATCATTCAGGCTTTCCATAACTGTGCTCTGTGTTTTTTAAGTTGTTGAGAGAATGACATTGAAGTCTCAGCTGTAACTCAACTTATCTGTCTCCTTTCCACTGTATAGTTTTCCTTCCTGCATCTTGAAATTCTGTCGCTCATTCGTACCCAGTTAGGTTTGCTATGTGTTCTTTGTGGATTGATTCATTTGATTAAGTAATGCCTCTCTGTATCTCTTGTATTTTCTTTGCTCTGACATACACTTTCTCTAATATTGATAACATTTCTATTTTAAAATTAAAATTATTTTAAAATTAGAGTTTCTTTTAAACTTTTAACCTATATCAATATGTATGAAGTAGCAGTCCTAATAGCATACACTGGTTCAGTATTTTCAATTCCTCTGTCTAATCCTTTTAATTAATGTAATTACATAATTTACCTTTAATGAAACTATTGAAATGTTAGGAATTAAACTGCTGTTTTTTTCCTGAGGTATTTGTTTGTTTGTGTTGTTTTTATTCTTTTTCTTGCCTTCCTATAAATTACTTGAACATTGTTTAGGATTTTATTTTGCTCTATTTGTTGTGCTGAGTTATTTTTGGGGGGGAAGGTGGGTATCAGGGATTGAACTCAGGGACACTCGACCACTAAGCCACATCCCCATCCCTATTTTGTATTTTATTTAGAGTCAGGGTTTCACTGAGTTGCTTAGCACCTTACTTTTGCTGGGGCTGGCTTTGAACTCGCCATCCTTTGCCTCAGCCTCCCGAACCCCTGGGATTACAGGAGTGTGCCACTGCCTGTGGCTATCTGAAGCATTTCTAAGGACCTGGAGACGCAGCTCTATGGCAGAGCACATACCTAGGATGCAAGAAACCCTGGGTTCAATCCTTAGCACCACGAAAACAAAACAAACAAACAAAATACATATTTCACTTACCTAGTGTGTCTTTGTAGATAAATTTTTCAGAGGTTGCTCTATAATACACTATTTATACATATCATAACAATCTACTTTATCAACATTGTATCAGTCCAGGTGATGTGTAAAAATCCTGAATATGTTTGCATCAGTTATTTTCCTCTGTTCCTAATTGTGTTAAGTATTTCCTCTAATGCATTTAGAGTAACAACAGGCGGTATGATAATTCTATGTCAAAAATAATAGAAAATTAAAAAAATAAGCCAATCTATTCTATTTCCATGTTTTTATTATTTCTGACTTTATCTTTCTTGACAATGGCCCAAGAGTCCTTTTTTAAACTTTCTCTCTACTTTAAAGAACTTGCACATTTTTAAAGGTAGTTCCATTGCCCACAAGTCTCTAGGCTTTCTTCCTCTGATAAGGATGGTTGTTTCCTCTTCATTCCTGCTGGAGATATATATATATATATATATATATATATATATATATTTTTTTTTTTTTTTCCTTCCTTCCTCCCTTTTCCTGCTACTGGGGATTGAACCCAGGGATGCTACCTCATTGAGCTACATGCCCTGTCCTTTGCAATTTGTTGGTTTGTTAGTTTGATTTTGGCTCAGGCTCTCACGAAGTTGCCCAGGCTGGCCTTGAACTTGTGATCCTCCTGCCTCAGACCCCGGGGTAGCTGGGTCACAGGAATTTGCCAGGCACTTGGCTCTAAAGGGCATTTTCACTGGATAAGAAATCTAAGTTCACCATTCTTTTCTTTCAGCACTTGAAAAATGTGGCAACTTTTACTTTGGGTCTCCATGTTTTCTAAAGAGAAATCTGCTTTATACGAATTGTTTTTCTCCTAGAAGTAAAGTGTTATTTTGGGGGTGATTTCCATGATTATTTTTTCTTTGTCTTTAGCTCCTTTCTGAATTTTTAGATTTTACAATAAATTTTATTGGACTTTTCTAGCTTGGGTTTTGTTCAGCTTTTTCAACCTGTGAGTATGTTTTTCCCAAAACATGGGAAATTTCAGTAATTTTTTTCAAGCATTTTTTCCATCCCTACTTTCATTTTCAGCTCCTTTGAGACTCTGATGGCAAAATTTCAGATCTTTTTTCTATAGTCTCTTTGATCCCTGACCATTTTTAATTTTTTTTCAGTTTATTTCTCTCTGTTGTTTAGATTGCATATTTTTTGTTTATCTTCTAATTCACTATTTCTTTTTTTTTCTGTCTGTTCCATTCTGATATTGTATCTATCCAGCAAGATGGATAGATGGATGGATGGATGGATAGATAGATAGATAGATAGATAGATAGATAGATAGATAGATAGATAGATATAAAATAAAAGATTTGGATTGATATTTGTTATTCATTTACCATGTAGTTGTTCTTTATATCATCTACTTATTTTCTGAGATGTTTTATTTCTTACTGAAGAAATTCTCTTTTTTGCTTGCCTTAAGAATAATCATAGTTTCTTATTGAAATTTTTATTACAACTGGTGCCTAAGGCTTTGTCAGGTAATTTTAACACCTCTCAACTCAGTGCTAACATCTATTGATATTATTTTTATTCAAGTTGTGATATTTTATATTCTATGCATTCTGAAAAAAGTGTAACAGCATGCATTTATGATTATAGTTTAACACAGACAAGTTTTACTCACCTACAATTCTCTGATTTCCACTTGCTCATCCATCTATCCCCCTTAAACTCTGGAAACCATTTATATTTCTAGTGTCTCCATTATTTTTCCTTTTCCAAAAGCAAAGTTGGATTCATATAGTAACCAGTCTTTTCAGATTGCCCCCTCTAGCATAGTAGCATGCATTTAGGTTTCCTTTATTTTTTTTCTGTAATTTGACAACTCATTTTTTTTTCGGGGGACACAACATCTTTATTTGTATGTGGCGCTGAGGATCGAACCCAGGCCGCACACCTGCCAGGCGAGCGCGCTACCGCTTGAGCCACATCCCTAGCCCTTGACAACTCATTTTTACTGGTAAATAAAATTACACTAACTGGGGAAGCCACGTTTGTGTACCTGTTCATTTACTGAAGGACATTTTGATTTCTTTCACATTTTGGCAATTAGGAATACAACTGCTATCAACAGTTTTGTTTGGATGCAAGTTTTCAATTCATTTGGGAAAACACCAAGGAGCACAACTGCTGAACCATAGACTAAGAATATATAGAATTTTATAAAAAAACTGTCAAGCCATCTTCCAAAATGGCTGTAACATTTTGTGTTCCCATCAGCAATGAACAAAAGCTCCTGATGAGCCAGATCTTCAGCATTTGATGGTGTTAGTAGATTTTTACAATTCCCAATGAGCCAGTAGTAGCGTTTCCCTTTGTTTTAATTTGCAATTGCATACTGACCTGTGATGCTGAACATGTTTTTTGTATGTTCTTTGACGTCTACGTATGTTCTTTGATGAAGTGTCTGTTTAGGTCTTTCTTAATTTTTAAATAGGTTTTTAGTGTTCTTAATAAGTTTTAACAGCTCTTTGTATGCTTGGGGTAACAGTCTTCTATCAGATGTATCTTTTGTAAATAGATCTTTCCAGTCTGCAAACTTTCTTTTTATTCTCTTGGCAGTGGCTTTTGCGGAGCAAAAGATTTTAATTTCAATAAAATCCAAATTATTACTTCTTTCTTACATGGATTGTATCTTTGATGGTATATTTTTTAAAAAATCATCATCATCAAACTCATATTCATCTAGATTTTCTTCAGAAGTTTATTATTTTGTATTTCACATTTAGGTCAATGATTTTGAGTTAATTTTTGTGAAGGCTGAATGATCTGTATCTAGATTTGTTTTGCATGTTAACATCCAGTTGTTGTTGAAAAGGCTATCCATTATATTGCTTTTGCTTCTTTGTTGAAGATCAGCTGACTGTAGTTACATGGACCTGTTCCTGATTCTTCACTAGAATCCTTTGATGTGTTTGTCTAGTCTGTTATCAGTATCATAATGTCTTGATTACTTAGCTTTATAATAAATCTGGAAGTTGGGGTAAATCAGTCCTTTTTTTTTTCCCTTCAACACTAGGTGGTCTTTTGTCTCACCATACAAATTTTGGAATAGCAGGGATTTTGGAATTCTCTCAGATTTGTTGACCAATATGGAAATAGCTTATATCTTGATAATAATCATCATGCACATAAATATAGAATCTCTCTCTGTATATTTCTATATATGTGTAGTTTTTGTTTGACTCCTTTTATCAGAATATTGTTTTTTACTCATGTTGTTCTTTTTATGTATTGGGTTAAATTTAAATCTAAGTATTTTTATGTGTGTACTAACGTAAAAGATATTGCATTTTAAATTTCAAATTCCGCTTTTTATTACAAGTATTTAGGACAGAAATTGGCTTTTGAGTACTAATGTTGTATTCTATGACTTTTTTATGATTAATTTTTGTTTGTTTTCTTTCTTTGGTATGCTTTTGGTACCAGAGATTGAACCCAGGGGTGCTTAACAACTAAGCCACAGCCCCAACCCATTTTTTATATATTTTATTTTAGTTTGGGACAGGGTCTCCATAAGTTGCATAGGGCCTTTGCTAAGCTGCTGAAGCTGGCTTTAAACTTATGGTTATCCTGCCTAGCCTCCCAAGCCACCCAATTACAGGCTTGTACCACTGTGCCTGGTGTATGATTAATTTTTAATTATTGTTACATGGTGGACTACAACTGAAAATTCATGATGCTGTTTTTCATACCCTATATAATTTTGACAGCCACCCTGTTTTTCAAAAAGGTATTAAGAATTAATTTTCCACCAATAAGAGCTGAAATATTCAGCCAGAAATAATTTTACTTTCTTGACTTCTGCAAGTTCCTTGGGCATAAACAATAATCATTGGTACTGTAATTTGCATTTACTGACTACTTTTGAATTTCAGCATCATATGATCTAGGACAGATTGAATTTTGTCTTCAAATTTTCTGTTCATATTCTTTCATCTTATAGTATTTGTGTTGCCTTCTTGACTTCAAACACCTCTCTCTTTCTCCTTTCTGTTTTAGAAATGTGCAGTTTTAAAATGTATCTTTTGACTACTGATTTTGCTTATGACAATTTTGCATATGTACAGACATGTGTGTGCATTATGTGTATATTTATGTATGTCTACATATTTGTTTTGTGTGTCAATGTGTATTTTATGTATGTTATGAATAGTATGATATTATATATCTGAAATATGTGAATAGATATAAACACAGCCAATGTAGCTATGATTTTGTATAGTTATAGAGCTTCTGGGTTTCTTAGTTGAGTTCTCCCTCAACTTATTATTAACATCTTATGGTTTTTGTGTACTGCATTAAACTCCTAAAGCAATCGTATATTAAATTTCATATGTGCTAGTATCTAGTTCTTACTTTATACAATCTTACAGAAATAGTATTCCAACTTGATTATAATACCTTGTAGTTCATGTTCAGGTTCAAGTCTCATGGTTGCTTTTTATGTTTCTTGGTTACCTTGTACACTTATTTTTCTCTATTCATTTTAAAACATTTTATAAATTCTGAAGCCTTTCTTGAATTTTAATTATGACATTAAATGCATATGAAATATACAATTAATAATTTTAAAAAGAGTTTTAAATTGTTTTTAGTTGTCAATGGACCTTTATTTTATTTATTTACATGTGGTGCTGCAAATTGAACCCAGTGCCTAACACATGCTAGGCAAGCACTCTACCACTGAGCTACAACCCCAGCCCTTAAAATTAATAACAATTTAGTGCGACCCTGTCTCAAACTAAAAAACAAAGTGTGTTGAAGATGTAGCTCAGTAGTAAAGCATCCCCGGGTTCAATCCTATGTGCCAATAAAATAAAATAAAAACAAAAGTTAAGTAAAATAAAATAGTGAAAACCAATCTACCTTTATCCCTTTTAAAAATACAGTATGATTTAATTATTTTTTTTACTCCATGTTTCTTCTTTATGCTTCCTTGCTGGAACGTAAGACATTCAAAAAAAAAAAAAAAGATCTTGGTTGTAGAAGACTCTTAAGCACTTAAAGAGTGCTGGCACCAAGTATTTTCTGAATAACTTTGTCCAAATCTTGTTTTGCTTGTTTCTGATACATTTATAATTCCTTCATACTCTTGTGCCTTTCTTGTAAAATGTATTATTAGAATTTTTGAATCTTAGTTACTGTCAATGGATTTTACCAATATTAATTTATAGGAGTTTATTGCTAGAGTTAAATTTTGTATATACATATTTATCTTATATCCAGATACACAACCAAATTTTCATTACCTCTGATTTTCTAAATTACCATAACATTAAAAAAAGTATATGTCCTTTTCCTAATATTTTACCAATTTTTTTTTTTTTTTGTGTGTGTGTATTCTGGATTAACACATTCTCTGTCAAGATTCCTGCATGGACAAATTTTCCATTGATTGAATTTTGTAAATGCTTCATGAATGTAAACAAAGGTGTAGCTTTCACCATAACTAAGCAATATAACATTTGTGTTCTTCAATTGTTCAGTCCCTATTTATTTGCGTTGTTAAAGATGCTCAATTCTAAAAGTTCCGTGTTAAAGTTCTTCAATACTGCTGTATCCATTGTTTTTAAAAATATTTCCTTTTTTGTTGTTCATGCTTCTGAAATTTTTGTTTGTTTTTGTTTTGTTCTTTTTTTTTTCCTCCAAAATTTAAGATCCATGTGGAAAAGATGTTTTTCTGTTTCAATTTTAGGAGCTGATTTTTAACACATGAAAATGTTCTACAGATATTTGTTGAAGGGAAGCTTGGAGAAATGAATGAGGCTTCGACATGTATTTTTTTCCCCATTAGTGATGCTGAATGTGAAAGAGAAGTACAACACCTAAGTGGCTGCAATCATGTCTATTTTGGATATTGTTAGAGCCTTTAAGTTTACTTTGCTTGATAGCCGTAGTTTTTTTTTTTTTTTTTTCTGATATCATCTGCATTATAATGGTATGCCTCTACTTTTATTTTCAATTCAATGTATCATTTATTTTTGAGTATCTCTCTTACAAATAATATTTAGTTGGATTTACTAAAATGATTTCTAGCTCTTTGTGCCTGACTTTCTATATCACGGACTTGACATTGGTTTGACCAAATTTCTGTTGATTTCACTTTATCCACATATTTGTCCCCCTAATTACTTCTCTTCACTTTCCCAGCTCTCATAATTGACACATGTCTCTAATATTTTATTTCTAGCTATAGATTATTTCTTCTACAAAGATACAATATTCAGCAATGAAGATGCAATCTCCTTTTCCATGCTAACTCTTATCCCTAACAGAGAAATTTTAAAGATCACTTTCAAAGAAAAGAAATATTTAGCTACTTTCACTTCCTTTTGTCAGTTTCCAACAACCTTGATTGTAGCAGGTTGATGTTGAGAGCCACGGCCAGGTCAAGATGGTGCCTGGCATTTTGCCAGAAGGGGTGGTTGAGCTTTGGCACCAGGGAACCATTGGGATGATGATGATTGAGTTAAGCTGTGTATAATTGTTGAGGTGGTGACTGATTGCTGTAACTGGATGATGCTGGGTTGAGGCAGGCTGTGTATTCAGTTGTGTATGTGGACCTCTGCTGTCAGGCGCTGGGGTGGCTCCTGCTGCCTTGGGTGCCCGCTACTTTTGAGTTCGCGTGGGTTCTGGAATAAAGTCCCTTCCTGCTTGAATCTACAAGTGGTTAGTGACCTCCCGGTTATTTGTGCCCAGACTGCGGCAGGTCAGTACACTTTTTTTTCTATATTATTGTAATTTTGCTTAAAGAAGAGCTGATCCATTTTAAGAGGGCTTATTGAACACCAAATTTGTGAAATTCCTTGAAGCTGGTTCTTAGATATTGATATGTAACGTTTGGGAGCATCTCTTTTAGTTCTTTTGCTGTCTGACTAGTGTTCCTCCTTAAGTATTTTTCTCCAGCAAATTACACAGGTCATATATTCACTGATACATAATACATTCTCCATTATTTTCCTTGCTTCTTAAAAATAACAACTGGTTAAAAATTTATTAGGTCACATTCTCTATATTATTCAATTTTCCATTACACCTTCTAGCATTGCATAAGTCTGATAACATGCTTATCTCTCATGACTAATATCTTTTTAACTTTTGTTAGTTGTCTTGAACTATTTTTTTTTTATATTATGTGTTCCAGACCATTATGTCAGATGAAGAATAAGCCCTCATCCCCTGCTGTTCCTTACTGAATTTTATAATGAGAAAATCCTATTTTTAATTCCCACAAACATTTTCTTTGTGGTAAATTTGAATTTCCTTAAGATTCTTATTTTATTTTTTAGATCTCAGCCATCTAGGTCAGCTCTTCCAGCCTAATCTTGTTCTCCACGAAGCCTGTGTCCTCTTGCATGGTGGGGCATGGGGTTGTGGCCCATCTTCTGTTGTGTCTGGGGTCTCAAGTCTGATTGCTGCAGTGCCCAGGTGAAAGGTCACAGGTAGAAGCTGGCAGAGACTCTTCCAGGCAGGCAGTACAAGCTGCCTCATGAGGCCCCTGTCGAAACCCACTATGCCCCAAGTTTCCTTCACTCTTTCCCAGTTCAGAGGCCGAGGTGACTCAAGTTCAATAACTTTAGTCATTGTTTAGGTTTTCTGAGACTGTAGTATTCACAGAGTCAGAGGCTGACTCCACATCTCTCCTCAGCATCCGATGCTTTCTGCTAATTACCTAGAGCTCATGGCACCGAAGTCTCAGGGTCTGCCCCCTGTGGGACTCCAGGTTTCGAAGGAAGCGGCATAGCAGTACTCAGTATTTGGAAGCCAGGTCCTTACCCGCACTTCTGCTACATTTGACTTAGAGAAACAGAGCAATTAGACTTCAGGAATGAATGACAAGAAATACCTTATGTCCACACTTACTCACATTCAAAATTTGAGCTGAGCTTTAGCGGACAATTTGAAGCTATTTCGTAATTAATAAAGAGACTATGATACCGGAGGAGGGAAATTTTAGCCTTAAAAGTTCATAGTTAAGCCAGGTGTGCGGTGGCCCGTGCCTGTAATTCCAGCTGCGAGGGAGGCTGAGGCAGAAAGATCACAAGTTCAAAACCAGCCTCATCAACATAGTGAGGCCCTAAGCAACTTATGGACATCCTGTCTCTAGATAAAATATAAAAAGGGGCTGGGAATGTAGCTTAGGGGTTAGTCATCCCTGAGTGCAATCCCTGGTACCAAAAAAAAAAAAATGTTGATAGATAAGAGCAGTTAATGGGGAAAAAAAACTGTTTAGTGATTGTGAGCTGAGATTTCACTAAATCGTACTCTGTCATTCAGCACAATGAAAAGATGAGAGAAAGGGGAAAGAGAGGAAAAGGAAAAAGAGAAGAGGAAGATGAAGGAGGAGGAGGGGGGGGGAGACAGGAAAGAGGATAGAAGAAAGTGAGGAGGTGAACAAGGAAAGAAGGTATAATGGAGAGGAGGGAGGGGGAGGAGTACTGGAGGAAAACAGTGAGCTAGTAATCACAGAAGTCCCTTTTCCTGCTTGAATCAAAGGTGATCACCCCTTGTCGTTTTGTCTATGGACAGAATCTGACGAACCTTGCAAATACAGTTAGATAAGGATTAGAACATCAGGCAGGCAAAAGCAAGGCTAGAAATCAAAAGCACAGCATATTCATGCTATAGCGGCCAAGCAATTAGCATCTTGCCACTGGCCTAACATTCACGTTAGCGGGAGGCTTGACACTGGTACCATAAATAAATTTGACACTGTCTCGTCTTTACCCTTGGATCAGGAGTTCAACTTCCATCCGTGGATGAAATCACGCCCATGCATTGCCTGGGCTGCCAGAACCAGGAATGTAACAATCTCTGACGATTCTTCCTGTAGTGAAGTGGGCACTGATTTCATTATTGCTGCTTATAAATAAGAATTTGTGTGCTGAATAGCCACATAGATAAAAAAAAAAAAGGTGCATAAAATACTTGTTTTGTGGCCCGATGTCCACTTCACTTAGTAGAATATCCAAATAAAACAGTTTCCACACATTATAACTCTCGGTTGTAGAAATGGAAATACACTTAACCCTTTCTGAAAGACAGAAAACCAAAATGTTGTAGCCACCTAGTTCCAAACCCAGGATTCCTGGAGAAGCATACCTATTGGGTTAGCACTGCATCTGCATATCCTGTAATCTTTGAATAAAAATATCATGAATTTTACTGCCACTTTACACGTCCAATTTGGGAAGGTAAGTGAAACCACAAACTTACTTACGTGCACACAAATACATATATGATTGACAGATAAATCGGCAGACAGACAGACATGAACTCAAGAACTTTGGAGAGAGACTAAAGTCATCTGTCACTAGATGGCCATGGTTAGTGCATATGACTTCTCTAAGGGGATCCACTGTTTTATTCCTGAGGTATGTGACTCTGTAGAGGTCTTTCTGGTATAAAATCTTATCATCTTCAATTTCCTTTATCTGCAAATAATGTTAGCACAAATGAGAGTCCTAGGAATTCAACTGCACTCCATGTCCAAACCATTCTTTGCCCACAGCAGAGCAGCCCGCCGTAATTCCCTGCGGGTCTCTAAGATGCCCATAGCTTCAGTCTCTGCCATCAGTCAAGTGGGCAAACCCCGCACTGGCTGTGGAAGGAGGTTCTCTGACACCCACAGCTGAACTGACTTGTCCACGGCTACTGAGCCTCTTTTCCAGCCGGAGTCTTCTGATCAGCATTCACATCAGGCATAGATATTCTCACACATGGAGTCTGTTCCGAGCTCTGTATCCATATGCCTCTTCCCCCTCCTCTTCAGCATCAATCCAAATCCCTGACAGTCCAACCACACTATTTCTCACAATTTCTCATGAATTTGTATAGATCCATACATCATCTTTCCCCTTATGGTATAAGATAAACTAGTTGACATGCTACTTAACAACATTCTATAATGTTTTTTTTTTTTTTTCACAAATGAATTAGGTTATAACATCTCTAAACCTTCTTCCTAGTGATTCCAGTGACCTGTGACTAAGGCTCGATTTTTTTTTCTTTCTTTCTTTCTCACTCAGAGAGCCAAGGCTGATGAGTCTAGATGCATGCAGTGGGGAAAGAATGCAAGGTGACTAGAGTAGATAAGATGGGAATGTCACCCAATTGCCCAGCCTTGTCTCCACAGAGCATTTCATTCTCTGGGTTGAGTGCTCCTGGACATGTCCTTGGGCAAACTGAATGAAGGTAACACTTGGTTCTTGTTGGGCAGTATGATTGGCATGGCCACCTGGAATCCCAGGCCCCCTTGCACCAGAGCCTAGCAACAAACCAGTAGCCATTTCTCACAGGGGCTGCCAAAGCATATCTCCATCAGGCTTTGGCCAAGTATCTACAGAGCACTCAGATCTTCAACACATGTTCTGTAACCTAAGTTACAGGTAAAAGAATACAATTCAACTTGAATATGTTTGGAGAGCTCAGGGGGTTCTTCACACAAAGCTTACCTTCATCTGGCAAACCTAAGCTAGGGAGGCTTCATTCCATGTACCTCCATAGAACTTTTGCATTGATGTGTTGTAGAACTTTGTTATTGTCAGTCGGAAACCTCCACATTGATCCGACCATAGAGGTTATATTCTTAGCCAAGACCACACCATGATCTCAGTCACATTTCCCCACTGAACAATAGCAGCTTTCTTGCTGAAATTTACATTCAAGCACGACAAACTTTCATTTTGTATGATTTACACACTGTACGCTAATTTCAAAATTAGAAAAAAAAGTCAACAACATGTTCACAAAAGACAGTGATAAAATTTATTTTAATATTCTGAGTATAAAAAAAGTCAATTTCAAGATAAAAAAATCTTGACAAGTGAACACGACAGGGTGTGTTTATTTCACTTGGAGGAGAAAATTTAACCAAATTGCTGAACTGTCGTATGCCCCCAAAAGGCTGGGAATCATTGATCTTCAACATGGATAAGAGACTTTATTTATACATGTTAAACAGGGGCAACTGCCAAAGTGTCTTGCTTCATATTATTATTTTTGAAATTATGCTTTCTGCATGCTTATATATTATTCTTATCTGATTTATAAATACAACCAAATTGCCTTAAGTAAAGGAAAACTTCAAAAGTCAAATACAACATTTTGCTACTTACATTAAGGAATAAAGAGACAAAGGAGAACATGACAAGGTGATAATTGCAGGTTCAGATTTGATCAAAAGAACATCTTTTTTGTGTCTTTGATTTGGCACCCATTTAGCCATTTCTCATACCCCAGTTACACTGGCATTATTTCTAGGCACCTGTCATTGTTAAGTGTGGTCACAACACAATACTTTAGAATATTTATAAATTTCACACAGATTTCCTTATGTTCCCCACAACTCTTACGGATGCAGATTCAATGTTGACTGTTTCACGTAGCAATTTGCTGAGTCAAAACTAAAACAGGATTTGGCTTGACCTCCTTAAAGTTCTAGACAACAAAGACACCCATACTACAAAGTTCCCTGTGATCCACAGATGATGTGACCCACGACTCCTGCAGCCAGTAACTGGTGTGGTTCAGGTGTGGTTTATCTCCCAAAGCTTGTGTGTTAGAAATTAGGGTGGCGATGTGGAGAGAGTAGGGACGTTAAGAGGAGGGGCCTAATTTGCCAGTAAAAGGATGGTACTGGAGACTATCAGGCTGAGTGAAACAAGCCAATCCCCAAATACCAAAGACCAAACGTCCTCTCTGATGTGTGGGCTCTGACTCACAATAGGCAGGGAGGGGAGGGTTTACCAGATTGCACAGAGGGGAGAGAAGGAAGCAGGGATGGGAATGGGAAAGACAGTCGAGTGAGTCGGACATAACTTTCCTATGTTTATATACGAATACACGATCAGGATAACTCCACATCATGTACGACCACAAAAATGGGAAGTTCTGCTCCATGTATGTATGCTATGTCAAAATGCATTTGACCGTCATGTATAAAGGAAAAGAACAAATAAGATATTTTTAAAAAGAGTCAGGGCCTAGTGAAAGGTCCTCAGGTCAAATGCAGGCATAGACTCTGAAGGGATTGTGAGACCCCATTTCCTCTCTGGCTTCCTCCAACATGACTTCTTTGCCATTCACCATGAGGTGATGCAGCAGTCGGGGGTTGGTCACCAGAGACCACACCATATTGCTTAGACATTTAGCCTCTAAAATTGTGAGCTAAATAAACTTCTTTCCTTCATAAAATCAACCTGACTCAGGTATTTTGTTACAGTAAAGAAAAACTGACTAATTCCATGATGAATCCTATCAGAGCTGTTTTTTTTTGTATACATACCTATTATAAAGCTTAATTTATTAATTTATTAGGCACAGTATGAGATGAAAAATGATGACTAATAATAAAAGAGAGCGTTTGTAACAATATACAATAATAAAGTTATGTAAAGCTCAGAAATGGGTCATTTCTATAATTTTTCATTTAATGTGTTTAGACCACAGTCGATTACTGGTAATTAAAACCTGGGAAAGGAAAACACTGGATAAATGGTCAGCATTTCAGAATATTAAAGGGAACCCTTCTGCACTGAATGATGCAAGACCTAGTTAAAATTATAGCTGAAGATTCTAGTAAACTCAGAAAAGTTGCTGAATTCGAAAAGACATCTGGGTCAAAGTGCTTAAACTTTTTGGTAATAAAGGCACTGCTGAATGAATATTTAATAGCTAAGCATACTCAGCAATATTGTCATTCAGAGATCTTGGGAGGGTTAACTATGGCCTGGGTGATTCATTAAAGACACATAGGAAAAGGGAACCTCCCCCACTCCACCACCACCCAGCCTGGGACACCCTGGAAGTCCACAACTTTGAATGCCTCTTTATTCTCAATCCATTGATATTCTTAGTCTGTATCTGTCCATCATTCAGATATGGGTGGGACTGTAATCAGACACATGGTCGTACTTTCTAAGAAGACTGTAGAAGAGCCTTAGATTTACTATATGGCAGTTCTGTTTACCATACCAAAACAGAGGTCCCCTTACAGATTGAAAAGCGCGCACGCACACACACACACACACACACACACACACACACAATCTTAATATATTATATGTAGTTTGGGCTGCAGTAGAATATTAAGTCATGTTTTCTGTCAATGTGATATAAAGAAACAAGAGGCCTCCGTGTAATTTGGATTTTTCCAGGTATCTAATTTCAATCTAATGTACTGTTGTGAAATGAAGCCAGTAAATCTATATGCTGGGCCATTTGGGGACTCAAGTCTGTTATCTTTAGTCCACGACAATTTCTGGCTTCCATTCTTTGTTCAAGAATGATATCAGTGTGATTTACAGGTATAGATAACAAATGAGATCAATTAAAATGTCTGAAAGTGTCACCTGCCTGAGTGTAGGGTTGCAGTAAATGATGCCCTGAGCTTCATTTCCTGTTGCCCCAACCATTTGCAGGCAAAGTGACAATGGAGGGTTGTTTTCTAATGGGTATTAACTAAGAAAGCAAGTCTTATCCTATGGCCTAGATATATGATTATTTCCTCGACTGGAAACAACAGGTGTATTTTTCAACTCCACTTACACACATGATTCTTGTGTTTCCTGGCATTCATTAATACAGCTTCTTGAATTGCCCAATTTGTTACAAAATTTTTGCTATCAGCTGTCTTTGTGACTGAACTGGATTTGTAATGAAATAAAAGCTAACTTTCATTTGTGTACATCATTGAATTCTTTGATCATGACAAGACAAACTTGATACTTTTAAAACATCTTAGGCTGTGGAGAAGGAGAAAATGGTTACTTCTGAGGATAAAAGTGGCTACCAGATAAAACACTCCAAAGCTTTTTATTAGCATTTCTTCTACAAAAAAAATTGTAAAAAATTAAATAATGGGTATTTTGACAAATTTTCTGATCAAAAACATTATGTTCTATGGCATGAGGGAATTCTGAAACCTAAGGTACGATTTTAGCAGTAGTCTTGATTCCAGTTGAAATGTTGAATTAAGCTGATAAACATGCCTTTCAATTATGTACCCATATGTGGATGACACACCTAGATTACATAATAAAAGATGAAAATCAGATGTTTAGAATCAGGAGTTACGTTTACAAAATAAACTGATATTCTTTGCGTACTTGAAGCTGTAGTTTAATGGGAATCGCCAAAGGTAGCCCAAAGCATCCATTCCTTAGTGACTTAAATCTTCAAATCAGTACAACAGAGAGTGTGAGTAGAGCCATTTTATCTACTAATACATTTGCAATTCTCTACTTCAAATACCCAAGCTTCTAGTAAGTTAGAGGGCCACTCATGCCCACCATCTTGGGGTAGGCCATGGCAAATACCAGTGACCCAGGCATGTTCTTAAATAGTGACCCCTTTAGTCCTCCCAACCAATTTGTAAGTCATGTAGACACCCAATTTGTAAGTCAAGCAAAATAGCAGTGTAAAAGTTAGTTACATCTTATATAATCAAAATAATGCACCAGTTATAAAAATGTAATTAAAAGCACTCATCCAAATAAGCCGCCGTTTGATACAAGTGATTTCTTTTTTTCTGCTGAGACAGAGCATTCTCAGCCGTGTGGACTGTGGCTCTAGAGATGCCAGTTATGATATGATTTCTGATGTGTTAATGTTCAACTGGTTTGGTACTTAAAAAATTGTTACGCAGAATTGCCATTTAATTATCACCAACCCCCACATGCAGTACTTATGTCATATCTTATTCTGCAATAAAGAATAAAATGCATCAGGAGAAAATCTAATTATACCTTATCTCTTCCACCATTTCTCTTCTACAGGTTACAGACAGTAGGATTCAAAACATGAAATCAAAGCTACTCTAATGGTTTCTAGCTTGAAGAGTGAAATCAACGAAGTGTATTTCACAAAGAAAGAAAATGTTCACATTTAAAATTTTACAAACCTAGACCACTGATGTTATTCACTAAGACTGCAGAAGTCATACACAACTAAGAAAAGGAGCTCATCTGTGGCGGCACTTGCATTCATAATCTTCTTTTATACATATTTGATTCTCTTTGTAAAAATATTATGGAAGTTACTGGAAGCTTTCAGAAATTTTCAGTAAATAGTGTGTGAAGAAGTTAGGCTCTGAGAAATAATATAGTTCAACCTTTCCAAATCAAAGAAATTTAAATTCAACAGAACAGTAATTCGAAGTCATATAAGAAGGTCATTTTAGATTTGGGGTTCTGTCTGGCTCCTCCTTCTTTCCTTCCTTCCTTCCTTCTTGCATTCTTGCTCTCCTGCCTTCTTATCTAATTTTTTTTTCTTTTAGTAACTTTGTTAAGCAGCTTGGGACCAGGACCCTGGTTGCTACCCTCAGAAAGTGCAGGGTGCAGTCATTAACCCATGAGACCTGATCCAGTTCATACCAAGGTTGTTCACTCCATATTGGGTGAATTTAGATGTTTAAGTAATGACCTCAGTGTTGCTTGGACTTTGCTAGAGATGGAGTCCTCAATATCACACAGCAATCCACTTTCTTAATTTCAGGGATCAGGGCATCCTCAGGAACAGTCAAATGGTACTGTGACAATAACCATTTGGGAACCTATTTCAGCTCTGCAATAAAATATCGGTTACTAGACTGGGATGGATGTTCTGTTTTCTGAATGCAATCTTTTACTACCACCCATATTGCCGTGGGGTAGAATGTTGTTTTCTCTCCACCAGATCCTCTCTAACTAGACCTTGAGTATTTTGAGAGGTGGGCCAATGCTTTAGTAGAGTCATTTCTCATCCACAGCAGGAGGCATGTACTCTTGATGGATGGACGGATATGAGGGGCAGAACATTCAACAAGACTAAGGCAATTTGATACACTATTTTAGGAAAAATGAATTAAGAAAGGTGGGAAAATGGATTTGCCACCAACTGGTCTAAGTTGGAGTGAGCATTTATACGGCAACTAAAAAAAATGACATAGAAGGAAATGATGAAACCATGTCCTTGTGGAGTCTGAATGCTGAGCTAAGGAATTTGGAGTTAAAAACAGGAACAGGGTAACACATTTAAAATTCTTAATACTTAAGACCAGAGGTATTAAGAATTTTAAGAAAAAATATTTTTTGATCAGCATATTTTTGACAACTGGGTATAATATAATTATTTCAGTTGCAGGGTCTAATTAAATATGGGAGACACAAACTTCAAATAGTGTCCTCTACAGATGTGAATTTTTTTTATTAAATTTTTTTTGTAGTTGTAGATGGACAGAATGCCTTTATTTTATTTGTTTATTTTTACATGGTGCTGGGGATTGAACCCAGTGCCTCACACATGCTAGGCAAGCGTTCTGCCACTGAGCCCCAGCCCCAGCCCTGCAGATGTGAATATTATATGAGCAATTCCACTTAGAACAAATTCAACCAGAAGACTTTTGTCCTCTGTTATGGGTCACCTCAGTCTACGTCCACTGTTATGTCTCAGTGTTATGTCCACTCAGTCTAAGTAGTAGCTTGCAATAAGCTCAGGCCTAGTGTCCAGATGCTAGAAGTTCACATGTGAAATGTTCTTGTTCAGTTAACCAAGCATGGAACCCCAAGATTTGGAAACTCCCCAACACTCTTCCATCTCAGCAATGGTCCTTTGAGCCCATATACCAATCCTTTTTACCCTCTACTATAGGAAAAGAGAAATCAACGAAAGAGACATTTGATTAATTCCTCTCTCCCAGGTCCTTACAACCTTAAAACTTCACTTACATTAATAACAGTAACAAAAGCACGGAAAATAGGTGTTCATCATGGTCATGAACCAAAAAAAAGGTTTTTCTTTTTTCCATTGGACTAGCAATTAGGATTTGACATCAGTTGCGGTTGATTATTAAGGGATTCAAAGTAACATTTTAACAAGGGACCTGGTTTGGTCCATCTGTGGGGTTCGTTACAGTGATAGCACATAAGGAGACCCTTCTTCCCTCCTAGGAGTCTTTGAATGCAGCTGATTAGTGCTGTGTGTGTCCTTCTATTGGGGCACCACATGTAAAAAGCATTGTTTACCATCACTGAGTATCAGCGTGCCTCAGCAGCCCCTATTACCCTTGATAACACTGTGGCTGCAATTTGGACCTGAAAGAAATAGGCTTAGGATGGGCCCTCTGATGCTTAGTGCCGCTCGGAAGCACTGTCATCTCCATTGGCAATTTGTTTTGAAGAGCAGTGATTTACATTTCAGTTAGATTACACCTTTTAATGTAGCACAGAGGTAAAGTGGGCTGCAGTGCAAACTCACAGCTCTGTCACATTTCAAAGGATGCATCTGAGACACCGTGGAGAGGCCTACAGTTACAATTAAAACCAAAAATGGGATTTTTTTTTCTCATGATGTGGAAGTAATGCTTTTGGGGTGATAGGAAAGACAAAGTGCTGTCCATCCATACTGCTCGTTTGAAGTCAGATGAGACAGCACTCTGCCATTGAGAGATTTCTTGTCCCTGTTACTAAATGAGTGAGCATAACAGTTCCTGGTGATATCACCTCGAGCCTTAAGTGAACATGAAATTTACTGTGGAGCTTCTTCATGTTACCTAAGAAGGTTCAACTTTTATTGATAAGCATATTATGTTAAAATACCAGTTAAGCCCAAGTATGATTTCAGAGCAAAAGTAATGTCAAAAGTGGCAAATTATTAATTTCAAGAAATGATTATATATAAATATTTTTATTTATAAATTTATTCTTTTCTCATAAAGATCTTTTTTAAAAGATGCTTTTCTATCATTTCTATCATTCACGGCTGAGATTAGCTGATTATTTTTAGCTTTAATGTCCTATAAATTGCATATAATGCAATCTATCCATATTAAGTGTATAATTGATGGATTTTCCCAGTTACTTGTAGACACCACTGTGATCAAGGTAAAGTGATCCCACTGGCATTGCACAGTTTCCCCATGGTCCTTTTTAGGGAGTTTTCTCCCCTGTCCGGTTGATAGGTACAGGCCACTACTGAGCTGCTTTCTGTCACTATATGTTTCTTTTTGTGCAATCTTATATAAAATGGAATCTTGTTACAGGTAGTTGCTATAGTTTGAATGTTTGTGTTCCCTCCACAATGGATACATTGAAATTTAATCCCTAATGTGATTGTGTGGGGGAAATGGAGGTTACAAGAGGTCCCTAAATCTTAAGGGCTCATGCAGTAATGAAGGTGTAACAAAGACTCTCAGTTCATTGCTGAATGCTGATATATTGACATTGGATGACCCTGACTCCAGAACTATGAGCAAATACATTTCTGTTCACTATAAATTACTCAATATGGGCTATTCTGTTATAGCAACATAAAATAAACTAATACAGAAATTGGTACTAGGAGTGGGGTTGTTGTTATAGCAAATACCTTAAAAATGTGACTGTGGCTTTGGAACTCACAAATGTAAAGAGGCTGAAACAGTTTAGAAGAGAATGCTAGAAAAATCCTGTATCACGACAAGCAAAAAATATGGGTGCTTATGGTGAGGGTTCAAAAGAAAAGGGAAAATTTTTTTATAGTACCAAACTGGTCATGATCAGAATATTGGTATAAATAAATAAAGGCCATTCTGTTGAGGTCTTAGGTAGAGATAAGGGATATCTTATTAGAAAATGGGGGGGAAAACATCCTTATTATAAGATGGTAAGGGACGTAGTTGAATTTTATTCATACCCAAGAAGTTTCATGGAAAGTAGAATTTGAGAGAATTGAACTACAATACCTAACAGAATAAATTGCTAAGCAGCAAAGCATTCACGGTGTATAACAAGGTGATAGAAGAGAAAAAGGATTTAAATTGCAATTTATAATTAAAAGAAAAGCAATAGGTAAGAATTTAGAAAATCCCTTGCATATAAATGTGGAAAATGAAAACACATATTTAGGAGAGAACATTAAGGATGTGATCAAGTAAATGCTGAATAAAGAGATCAGTTTATGTAGAGCAGGTACTATTGATAAAGACAGGATGTAAAACACACACACACACACACACACACATACGTGTAACACATATACAGTGAAATATGCAACTGTAAATGGTTTGACATGCTAATGTATCCTTCAATATAGACAAATATTAAAACTTAAGTAAAAGAAGCCAGACAGTCACATAGAACTATGTGTATCTACACATTCCAAATAGTAGATACACAGAGAAAGAAAGTAGATTATTGGATGCCAGGGCCTGAGGTTAGGGAAGAATTGGAAATAACTGCTTAATAGGTACAAGGGTTTGCTTCAAGATGAAAACAATGTTTTGGAAAAAGACGTTGATAATGATTGCATAACATTGCGACTGCACCAAATGCCATTGACTTGTGCACTTTAAAATGATCAATTTTATGTTACTGAATTTTACCTCCAAAATATCAAGACAATGGGATAGACAGATTGAAATAAAGATATTTTAAATGGACATATAAAATTTTGGATCAATGTTTAAAGCACAAACAATATGCCTATTTATACCAAGTACTCTTAAAAAAAAGGAAAAGAAAAGAAAGAAAGAAAAAAGAAACTAGGCCAGCAACTAAATAAAACACTATTTCCACAAGAGGAAATACATTCACCCGGTACTGAGAACAGGCCAGCTTCCACAGAAAAAGTCTCCAGATTTGTTTGGTGCCAACCTAATCCCTGAGATTTCAAACTCCAAGTACGCCCCTGCAAACTTAGGGCCCAGGCCTGCACCAGTAGGCTCAGTTTCCTGACTGACTATGGGAGCCTGAGGCACCAAGTTGGTCCCTGGGGTCCCAGTTATCTACCAGACCAACAATCCTGCTGGCCCAGGCACCAAGCAAAACATTCCAGAGACTCCGTAAGAAAGTTCACCCATAGGAAATCCAAGATGCCTTACCCAGAATTTCTAATTTGTAGATAAAGGGCTCTCCTGACTAAAGTCATTCTGTAAAGAATGGAAGATGTATCTACTTCTTCTAATGCACCGACACCATCAATCAAGGCCATAAGAATCACAAGTAATCAGGGGAATGATACCACCCAGGAAACAAAATGAATTATGAGTAACCCCCAATGGAATTCTACAAACTACCTGACAAAGAATTCAAAATGACCATCTTAAAATAGCTCCATGAGCTACAAGACAACACAAACAAAGATAAAAATTCAGGAAAATAATACATCAGCAAAATAAGACCAATAGAGACAAAAATAAAAAAATTCTGAAGGCACAAAACACAATGCGCAAGCTGGAAAATTCCATAGAGGGTTTGAACAGCAAATTCAATCAAGTGGAAGAAAGAATCAGCTCAAATAGAGAGTGAAAAGACAATTCACAGAATGAGAGATTTTTTTCAAGTAATATATCTGATAAGAATTTAATATCAAAAGTATATAAGAAATTCACACAATTCAAAAGCAAGAAAATAAATAACATGATTTAAAAATAGGCAAAAGACTTAAATAGGATAGGATGGAGAAAGTATGAAGTGGTTGTACACTGTTGATAGGAATACAAATTAGTATGGTCATTTTGAAAAACAATATGAAGATTCTTCAAGAAAATTAAGAATAAAACCAGTATATGACACTGTAGTCCCACTTCTAGGAAGATAGTCAAGGGAAGTGAAATCAGCAGCTCCAAGAAATATCTGCACTTCTGTGTTCATTGTGGTATTATTCACACTATTATTCAAGGCATGGAATCTATGTGAGCGTTCTTTACCAGATGAGTAGATAAAATAGACATGCACCTACATAAATAATGGAATACTATTCAGCCTTTATAAAGAAGGTAATCCTGTCATTTGGGTGAGTCTGGAACACATTGGGCTAAGAAAGTGAAGTCAGGCCCAGAAATGCTGTATGATATCACTTATATGTAAAATCTAAAAATTTTGAAATCACAACTCATATAATGAGTAAAATTTGGGGCTCTAACATACAGCACAGTGACTACAGTTAATAATGTGTTGTGGCCTGACACATGCCTGTAATCCCAGCAGCTCAGGAGTCTGAGGCAGGAGAATTCCAAGTTCAAAGCCAGCCTCAGCAACGTAGTAAAACCCTGTCTCTAAATAAAGTACAAAATAGGGTTAGGGATGTGGCTTAGTGGTTAAGCACCCTTGGGTTCAATTCTCAGTATAATAATAATAATGATGATGATGACCATGATGGTGTCTTGTTACTTGAGATGTGCTAAGAGAATAGATGTTACATGTTATTATTACAAACAGACACAAAAAGATAATTTTGTGAAGGGAAGGACATGGTAATTATCCTGATCTTGGTAATCATTTCACGATGCATACATTTGTGAAAACACCTTAAATATATACAATTTCTACTTGACAATTATATCTCAATGAAGTAAAAAAAAATATTTTGCAAAGGAGACATAATTCTATGTCAGAGGGATACATTCCTCAACTTAATCACAAAAATCTTGACTTTGTGTACAAAGATCTCTCATCACAAAATACTAAGACAAATATTTCCTTATTCAGAAAAAAATAAGCATACTATGAAAAATGTTACAGACATTTAGATAGTAAGAATCAAACAAAGGATACATGTAAAGTAAGAAAAAAGTTACTTGTAGATTTCATTATTTTTTCAAATAGAAAAGTTGCCTAATGATTCATCCCTCTTTGAGTACTATTGATATTTTAATTGAAGTAGACACACCAGGGCAAACTATATTTTAATCAAGACATTAATCCAGAGGCATATTATTTGGAGAGATATGAAGTCCAGTGATAAAAAGCTTTGCCTATATTTTCAAGAGGGACAAATTGAGAAGTAGTCCAATGATATTAGTAGTCTAATATCAATTTCCTAAATGTAATATCAGATAACTGACAAGTTTGTGGATATTTAGCCTCAGAGATGGTTGGCATTTGGACATCCATCAAAGTCAACAGGACCAGCTTGTCTTCATTTATCTTCTGAGTCTGCTCTGTTGCATCAGGTAGCTACCAACAGCCACCACCCAGTGGTCTGCTCACCACTACAGGACTTCTCCTGGCACTTGCAGGATTCTATATGATGGAGAAGGCAAGGGAAAAATATTCTCCTATACCTCTCCCAGAAAGAAATACAACCTTCCTACCTCCTGAATGGTAGTCCCGTGAGAACCCATGGACCTCTGACCCACAGAATAGGAGAGGGAGAAATTTGTGTTTTTTGAGTTTGTGGTAATTTTCTGTGAAAGCGATAAAAAAAAAATTAATGCAATAGTCTTTTGTTATTTGCCCACCGTATTCTAGTACCCTGTCCTCACTAGGGTCCTCTGACTGTACTCCTTGGAATTCCCTTTATGAGCATTATCCAAAAGACAACAATGAAGAAGATGGGAGTCAGTTTCAAGGTGAAAGAGAAAGTTCAGGAGAAAAAAAAAATTACTGATCCCTAGAACAGAAAGAAGATCACAGTAATGTGAACAAGATTCTGTCCCTACACAAAAGGATCTATTCAAAGCATTACCTTGCTCAATATTTCCAAAAATGCATGCAAAATGTTGTATTGCTTTTTTTTCCCTAAAAGACAGGTAAAGATATTTTATTGATGTCACAAGCTAATAAACCATCTGCAATCCCATATTTTGCTGATTGCACAATTCTTGCTGATTCTACTCCACCAAAGCTTTTGCTCTCTTAAGCCATAGTTATGGAACTGTGGCTATATCTGATGCTCAGACCAAACAAAGGGACATCATACCCCAAAAGCACAGTCCTTCTCTAGTGTTTCAGAAATCTCCCCTTTTTCCACTGTCAAGTCAATCTTACTTTCACATCCTCTCAGTACCATGCTAATCACTAAGACAAGAAAACCAAGGATAAAACCAAGGCATATCTCCTTTCTTCAAGAGTTTGCAAATATTTGGAGAGACAAGAAGAAATCTGCAAGATATAATTAAGCATTAAGTTATGCAGTGCTAGAGGTTCCTAGAAGGGAAAAAAAAGTGATTTTGCAGAGTGGGAAGGATCTGGACAGGATTGACAGTGAGGCTGACTCCCCATGGAGCTTTCTGGTGCACTTGTCTAAGTGCAAGCTGGATCCAAGCACTTGCAGGGTCCAGGAAGGCAACCCTCAAGGTACTCACACCACTGTAGGAATTTACTGCATGCCAGAATTTGTCTTGGGATGTGATATGAGCACATCAGAAATTTTAACAAAAAAATTGGAGAAGAGAGAGTATTAAAGATCATTAGCTTAATTATTATGGCACAGTTTGCAGTTTGATTTTTAACAGGGTCAAGCCTACAATAGTTCAAACTTTGGTAGTTTCTCTGAGCTGTTCACACTGACATTCCAATCTGTGTGTAGGCCCAACAGTCCTGGGGTTCTGAAGACTGAGATGTAGTGGTTATTGACTGAAATGAAGGGAATTGGAAAACTTTATGCCATTCCAGTGTCACCACGACACCCAGAGGCTGTTTTGATGATGGGAATTCTATTCTGTGTTTACTCAATTAGAAGTTCCTTTGTCTAAGCAGTCAGACACACTCACATTATATTTTTCTCTAATAATTTGTATCAGATATACCCTGCATTCTGACTTGAGCATAGTTAATTTTAAATGAAATGCATTTCAAAAAAAAAAAAAAGATTTCTTTGTGCCTGTGGCCCTTGCAGTCTTCCCCTGCCCATCTCTTGATTGAGGGACCATTCAAGTGTACTATTTTTTTTCCCAGAGGGAGCCAACCTTGTTATTTTATTATTATTATTATTATTATTATTATTATTATTATTATTATTATTTTTAATAGTAAACTCTCTTTCCATACAGCATTGACTCTTACATATATCTTTAACTCTCACACACTTGGAAAATTTTGCTGAAAGAAAAAAAAAAAAAAATATATATATATATATATATATATATATATATATATTTTTTTTTTTCCCCCCTGCAAAAACCTGTTGCCCAGGAAGATCTGCCTGGCCCCATGAGCCATACTCGCTCATGCTGAGAACCACCAGACCTAGCATACAGGATATAAACATGGAAAATGCCTATTACATGGTACATTCCATGTGGGCATTTATTCTACTTAAGCCTGGAAAGATGAATTGCACAAGAATTTTTAAGTGAATCATAGCTTAAACTGTCTGTGGGCAGCCAAAGCCAGAAGGGGTTAAAAATAATCTCTTGGGTGTGGGTAAATTGGGGAGGTGGCACAGGAAGAAATTTTTTTTAAAGAAAGAAACAAATATTTTGAAGGTGTTTAAGTTTGCTTAATACATGTCTTTTTTTTTTCAAGGTAACTGCTTTATACATGGTTGAAGTTCTGAAATGATGACAATTGAAATGTAAAATAATGAGAATTTTTCTGCCCCATTCTTGTTTGAATAAACCTTATTACACATTGCTTTTCCCCCTTGACGAGGTTATTGCAACTCAAGAGTCAATACCGTTCACATGATTTAGATTAAATTACAGCAGTGCTGGTCTCTTTTCTTCCTTCCTTTCTTTCCTGAATATAAACTCAACCATGATTTTCCTTTGGCTGGCATTTGCTCCTTTGACTTTCTCCCATATTCAAGAGCTGGTGTATGCTCCAAACACATAACATTATCAACTTTAAGGGCTGCAATTGATTGAATATTTTGACAAATATACCTCTCTAATTCCTGAAGCCATATGGACGTGCAGGATGCCATATGGAATAAAGTGCTCTGCCTCATGAAATGATCCAAAAGCATTTTTTTTATTAGCGGTTATTTCCTTGAACTGAAAACTGATTAAATTTTGAATATTCCATCACTGGGGTTAGTAATCTAGCCAACTATATATTCTTAGCAGCATCTTTAGTGATGGAAGCGTATTGCCGAAGTAGAAGCCCTTCATAGGGGTTGCAACAGTTTTTTTTTTTTTAAATGTCAGGGAAAAGGTTACTTGTATGGTGTTTGTATATCCATTAAGAGGCTTTCTGCAGAAAGCAGCTGAAAACCCTCAATTAGCTGCCTCGAAACAATGAGGAAAATGGTGTTATATTGTATAACACTAAGTCTCGAGCATGACAGTGGAAGATTTGGTTAAATCAGAAGCTCCACCGTATCACGGAGAACCACCATTCTTTGGGATTTGGACTGCCTGCCCTGGCTCTTCAGCTCACTTCTCTAGCTGATTGCCATCATGGTGACCGGATGATCATAGCAACCTGGATGTTGCACATACGCATGACAGTGTCCAGTGGCAGCAGAGAAACCATCTCCACCTGACTGTCTGTGATATAGAAAGCAATTCTCTCAGAAAGAGTTCCAAAGATACCTTCCTTCCCACAAGTCCCTGTTGTGTGTCCCTTGCCACTTCCAAAGCTGAGCTGTGTGAGGGACTTGGGATTCCTAAGATGTGTCCAGTGAAGGATGTAGAGGAGAAAGACAGAAACCCTGCATCAAACTCATGTTCTCTTAAGAAGGAACTGATCTGAGCTTGATAGAAGGCCATGCGGCCGAGTCAGCTTCCTACACTCTTCCAATATGTCTTAGTGTTTAGGAAATTGACTTAGCCAGACCACCTCCAAAAAAATTAGCCAGGTCAATTCATTTACATGGATTAAGATGGAATCACTCCCACAGATCATGAATTCTGAAGCACCTACATATGGGTATTGGTTGAAGTTGATCTTTCCAACAGTAGGAGGCCTACATCTTAAAGAATATTTTACCGAATAAAGGACATGTACAACTGGAGTTTCCTTCATTGCTTCATGGCTATAGGAGCGTTTTCAAATCACTAATCTCGAATCGGCTATTTAATTTCCATTTATCAAATATGGTGCTTTTGACATTTTTTATGATGTATTAATGAAGATGAAAAAGAAACATTAAACTAATAAATAAAAAATGTTAGCTTAAAAAAAAAAAAAAGAGCATCCATTGGATATGAAGAACTGGGGCTTCTTTTGTAAAGCAGGCACAAGATCCCGGGGGTATTAAAATATGAGTGTTCTAGATTATCTTGACCACATTGAGTAGGCCTGGTGGGGTCCCTTGGGCAAAATCCAAATTAGTTTATTGAGAGGCAGTGAAGGGCCTGGGATTTGTAACCCATCATATGTGTATAAGTTTGCCTCTGATTCACTGAATGAATCATAGCACCCCACTCTACCAGGAGCATGAGGTTCTGGTATGGTGGGCATGGTGCTCAATGATTCTATACTCACATGCAACTTCACAATTCTGTCATTCTCAGTTAAGTTGATGTAAACTGACTGTCCCAAAAGGTCATGTAAGAGTAACTCCTAAGTCCCTACCAACCCTCAGAGCCATAGATAATCCACACTGTTAAAACTTTCACTATAACTCCTATCCAACTATTAGAACAGAAACAAAAGTCTCAATAAACTACACAGTTAATAGATTCCAATGCAAAACGGACTGCTCAAGTCCTTCTTTTCTCAAACATCCATAAGTTGTCTCTTTTTTAATGTACAAAACCCATCTTTCTTCTTCTTGACTATAGAGTATTATCTAGTAGTAAATCAAGGTTTCAGAGATAAATATACAAAAAAAAATTGAAGGGAAGTAAAATTTAGTTTTTCTTGTCTAAGACTCCATTAGACTCTAACTTCTAAAATCTAAAGTAATGAATGCATTTTATTGATGTACATATGGGGAAAAGATTCTAATGTTTACAACCTATTTATGACATCTGCTCTAAGTTTCTCCTTTACAATTTATTTTGATTCATCTTCATTTTATGTATTAGAATTCTTTTATCCCCTTAACACTCTTTCAGAAATCCATAAATGAGCATAATTAAGGAACATACTTTTTTAAGCACTAGCTTCTGAAATATTCATTATTAACCTGCTGGCTACATTTGTCCCTTTTTTATATTTATATAATTAATTAAGCATCTCTCCTAATACATACATTTTCAAATAATTTATTCATATAATTCAGGTTTTGACTTGTCTATCCCTTCTTCCTGATTTAAAGAAAATGGTTTTTATTAATCAGAACTCTCTCGCCTTTTAATTTTTTAGTAGATTTGAAACACTTAATAACAGATAAAGCTGGACCATTTGTCCAGCTTTCTAGAAAAGAAAGTGGCAGTACATTTAGAAGAACACGAGGAAGACAGCAATGTTGAATGTCGTGTTATATGTCATGAAGAAGCATAAGATGCTTCTATCCATCTTTTGTGCACATTAGTTCTAGAGTATTTGTGTAGGCAGGTCAGTACCAAATCCAAATAATCCAAAATTCCTATGTTTAAGAAGCATTTGAATTCTAATTTTGATTGATGAGACCAGTTTTTCATAGATGATTTAATATAAGTCAGTCTTATACATTTCCAGGGCCTAGTTTTCTATATTAGAAAAAAAGAAAAGTTGGCTCAGGGTTAGTATTGAAGTTGTGTCTAACTAAACCTATGAGTCAGCATCTCCAGTGCACTGTGACAATCACAGGACCTGCAAAACATCTCCTGAAGTCCAGAGTAACCAAGGAAGAACCAAGACTATAATTGCTTTTTAGCAACAATTTACCTGTCTTGGATACCTTCACTCAACTAAAATAAATATTAAAAAAGGAATTGGCACCACTTCTCATAGTGCTTCCTAGATGTTAGATCTTCTTTAAACAATAAAATTACCAGGGAAAATCCATTTTGTGCTTGTTTACTCTGCAAAAGCCCTCAGCTGAATGGCTAAGAAAACAAGAATTGGAAATGGTCATGGTGATACCAAAAGCTGCCACTGATTTTCCTAAAGAAGAGTATCCATGCATATATTCAGTGAACTTTTATACTTATTTGCTTGTTAGGGTATGTAAACAAGTCAGGATGGCGCCTGGCAAATGTTATAGTCTGTAAACAAGTCTGGATGGTGCCTGGCATTTTGCCAGAGGGAGTGGTTTGTGAAGTAACGCCAGCAAGCCATTAAGTGTGGAGATTCCTTATTGGTTGACTGATGTATCTAGTTTATGTTAATTAGATAAGCTGTGTGGAATGTATAAATACCTCTGTTGTCCTTCAATAAACGGTTTCCACTCCTGCTGTATTGATCTACACAAGTCGTTCTTCACCCCCTGGTTATTTTGCTGCAGCCAGACTGCGGCATTTGCTGATTTTAAAGAACTATGATGTCAAAATTGGGTCTGAGACTGCTTTTCAGAGAACAATCTGAAGAAGCCCACTGAAAGTTATCTTCACTTATTGTTTAAACTTGAAAATAAATAAATTCATGCTGAGAAAGTAGCTTGACACTGTGTCTCTATGTGCCGCAAAAATACTTTGAATTTAAAAAAAAGAATAAAAACTTGTGTATTTTTAAAAATGTCTAGTTGGGATCTTTCATCTCATTATATTTATTTCAGCCAAATATTCCCACAGAAGAAGACAATTAACAAAAAATAATGATAATACCAGATATTGAAAAGTCTTGAAAAGCAAGACATATTGATTTGATATGAAAGATGTGCAAGTGTATGTGTGTGTGTGTGTGTGTGCGCACGTGCGTGCACAAGTGCACATGCATTCGTGTCTGGTAGTGGGAAATCAGCTCCATTTGTGTGACCAGTTTTGGACAAAGTGACAGATGACATTAGAGCTGAGTTACAAGTGACAAAAATGATTAAGCCATTAGAATATCTGGACAAAATTATTTCAGTGAACAAAGGCAACAGATGGCACAAAGGACCAAAGACTGAAATTTAAAAAAATAATAATAATAATAATTGTTGATGTGCCTGAAAATCCATGTGGACTGAAGGTTGTTTTTGAGAGAAGTGCTGAAGGAAAAACAAAAATCATGAGTCCAAATCCAGGTCCATGAAGCTTGAAAGTACAGCATAACTTTAAGTGCAATGGTAAACTGCAAGAGAACTCCCATCGGGGAGGAAGATGATCAAGTATTTAAAAACAGTGCTGACTTTACTGGGGAAAATGAGTTATAGGGGGACAAAAAGAAGAAGGGGTTGGTTACAAGACTATTCACTATGATGGAGGCAAGAAATGGTGGTGTTCTGGATGGACGTGGAAGGTAGAAGAGAACATATCTGGACTCTATCTATGCCTTGTCTATGGACACATTTGAAAAGAACTGCCGTTTTGTTGAACCTGAAGAAGTTGGCAGTGAGGAAAAGATCATACAAGATTTGGGGTCCTTGCCTTGAGAACTCTCTTGTGAGTCAGTACATTAGCTGCTATGGCGAAGTCTGAGAGGGGTGTTGGAGAGCGAGGAATCAAGAGCTCTTTTCTGCACATACAAGAGCTGAGGCACAAATGGCACTCTCAGTAGCTATTTCAAGGAGATATGAGACTTTGGAGGATGAAGAAAGAATTAGGCCTGGAATGTTAGGTTTGGAAGTCCATGATATTGAGAAGGAAATTGTACCCATGGAGCTGATGGAACTGAGGGGTCACATATGGGACTGCTGGACATGAGGGGTAACTGCATAGCACATTAGGGCTCCTGGGGGCAGAAGAAGGCACAAAGGGACTAAGGCAGACTGTCCTGATGATAGGAAGAAAACAATGCTGCATCTTGACTCCAGAGGAGAGGATAAGGACAGTGGGCCATGGTGACCCTGCTGTCAAGGTGACCCGATGAAAACAGAACAGAGTCAACCAGGGATTCTGAAGCAGAGCTCGAAGCAGCTCAGAGATCCACTCAACATACGCTTGTGTCACAAGAAAATCGTGTCCACAGGGCAAATTTGGGGTTGAACTTATTCATTTATTTATTAATTCATTCTAACAATAAATTTATATTTAGCATCTAGAATGTGTCCCTAACTCTGATAAATACTGAGGATAAAAAAAATGAATAAAACAGACATGATTGTGGAAATGTTTAATGCATTTCATGACGTTGTTGTTGAAATGTGGACCATGTCTTATAAAATGTGCATGATTCTCCTATTACGCACACTCTGTACACATGCACTAAATATCCGTGTGTGAGTGAGTGTGTGTAGTGTGCATGGCATTATTTTACATGAAAATTATTTTGAACAAAAATATTTTGGTGACTTATAATTTCAAAACTATGAATTTGCTTCAAGTGCTTAAATCTAGAGCTGATTATCATTAGACAGTCAACTCGAGAATATCATAGGAATTATTAGCGTATCCCATGAAAATTGAACATCTTAGAAAATTCTTTGCTCTTAATATGAGTGATGGACCTCAGAGTAAATTCAGTTTGTGAATACAAAGATAGATGTCATCTGGGCTGTGAGGCCCTGCCATGGTTTGGATGTGTGTGACCCCAAAGATCCATGTATAAAGGTTTGGTCCCCAGGGTTGTGCTATTCGGATGGAGTGGAGCCTTTAAGAGGCGAGGCCTACTGGGAGGTTATAAGGTCACTGCGTTTGTGCCCTACAAAGGGATTGTGAGACCCTCCTCTCTTCCTCTTCCTCTTTGCTTCCTGGTTCATGAACAGTTTGCTCTTCCACACGCTCCTGCCATGATGTGCTTCATCAGCAGAGGCAAGAAGGAATGGAGCCCACTCATCACAAACTTGAACCTCCAAAAGTGGGAACCAAAATAAACTTTTATCCCTTTATAAGCTAATTGGCTCAGGAATTTCATTGTCGTGCTGGAAAACTGACTAAACCATGCCTTTTCTACCAAATATCCTTAAAGTTTGAGAGGAGAATGAACTTCCCTATTCATTTTTCCACACTCACTCATGCCCATTGGGGTGAGAAGGGACATCCAGTTCCAACCTGCTTGTAGGAAGGCCCATAGAATGCAAAGAACCTCAGTAGCATCAAGAGTATAAAGTTACATCCCCATAAGGAAAAGGAATGAAGAGCAAGAAAGGCAGCACAAAGAGTATGAAATCTGTCACTTATTGAGAAATTGAGGTGACCCTTGGGTATTATTTGTGGTGGCAACGGAAGAGCTTTGGGAATTTGAAATCCCTCTAGGCTTCTCCATGTCTGTGATGTTTCTACACCAGATTCTGTATTTTCTGATATTGCTTTCTCATAATGTAATTAGTTCTCTCCTAAAACTGTAACAACCATAGTAACCACATAGGTGATTAAACATGATTAATCAGAAAACCTTTGCTGTGGGGACTAATGGAAGCTTGCAGATTCAAACTATGATAAAATATTTGTATGTATGAGAGGGAATGTTCTCCACAAGTAAACTTCCAAAAAAGATATTTTTGTTCTTTGCTAGAGAAGATATTCAGGTCTTTCTGCATGATCCTGGGCAGAAAAAGGAAGAAGCATTTTTAGTTAGTCACTGTACCTGCACCTAATATATTTTTAATTATCCTTCTGTGGAAGAGGGGTATATGGGTTGTCACTTTCAGAATTACACAGATATGTGCAGAGGCTAACAGAAACAACACAGGTTAAACAACAGGAACAGCTACTAACCATAAAGACTCTAGTTGCCAGATTTAAATAATCCAAAACATCCTCTCTCTAAAATAACAACTATAATATAAAATCATGGGCATGAAGAGAAGAAGACACCATGTTGGTAAAATTTCAGAGATAATCATCAGTGTATATTTGAGAGGATGTCAGATTCAAGTTTATTCTAAAAATTTTATAGAAAGATTTTTTTAAAAACTTTATTCTATAATGTTCTTTTACAACTTTATTTTCTACAAAGTTTTACAGAATCCTCATTCCAAAAGGGTAAGCAGTTAACACCAGAACTGTACTGCATGATTTCTGTGTAATACTCATGATGATTAGTTCTTTCCATATGTGCATACAGAGGTGTCACATTTTATTGTGCTATACATTAGTAAGTCGTACTTATTTTTGTCACGGGATGGGCCAGTTATTCTCAAATATGCCTTGTAAAAAGTACGATCCTGGATAAAATCAACACTATTTTATAAAATGCTTTCTTACCTAGGAATGACCTTCAGTTGCCTCTTAAGAAATTATTATTGAAATGCTTTCATGATGTGCATAATTGGGAAACTCCTTGGATCCCTACCTACTGAAAACTTGTAACTTGTAAATATGCATACCAATGTTTATAGCAGGACAATTCACAATAGCCAAGTTACGGAACCAGCTAAGGTGACTGTCAATAAATGAATGGATAAAGAAAATGCGATATGCATTCACAATGTAGTTTTTTTTTTTCAACCAAAAAGACAAATGAGAGTGGATGGAACTGGAGAGCATCATGCGAAGAGAAATAAGTGACACTCAGATAGTCGAGGATTGGATATTACTTCTCATATGTAGAAAGCTAGAGAAAAAGAGGGGGGGGAATTAAAAAGTGAGGTAATCTTGTGAAAATAGTAGGGATCCCAGTGGAGAACAGGAAGGGGACACGGGGAGAGAAGAGGCGAACATGGGAAAATACAGGGGAATAAAACCTACCAAATTTTGCTCTGTCCATTTATGATTACGCCTCACTGAATCCCACTTTTACATATACTTATAAAGCACTAGTTAATATAATAATAGAAGGGAGATCAGTAGAATAGAGCAAGCAAATCAGGGACAGGGAAGAAGGGAGGGAAAGGAAAAGTACAAAGCACCAGGAATGAGATTAATCTAATTATGTTATGTGCATGTAAAAATATGGCATAATGAACCCCCAGGACTGTGTATAATTATAAAGCACCAGTCAAAAAAAATATATATATATATATATTAGTTTTTGATGTTTAATACCTCATTAGTTCTTTTACAGTGTTTATATTATTAAAGAACTTGAATAATCTTCCTCATTTTGTTCAATTCATTGATAGTTATAAAAATAAAATACAATGAATTTTATAAAACAGTAAAACTATAAGTCTAAAGTGAAAGAGAAATTCTGACAACATTTCAACTTAAAAGACATTAATAAACAAACAGGCAAAAATTTGACATAGATACAAGAAAAGAAGAAGTCACATATGTTAAATGTTGTTCTCCCCACTGACCTCTCGGCTCTGGGATCACCAAGGTGAACAAATCACAATTCTTGCCCCATATTATAAATATATTATCATGCCATGAGCACCTCAAGAGAACTATGAACAGAGTGTCATGGGATAACAAGGGAGGAGAAACAGCTCTCATCCTTAGGAAAGGTCCTGCTTCCCTTTGATACATTTGTGGAAACAAATAAGAAAGTTTTTCTCAATTTATAAATACTTAGTATAAATTTCTGAAATATTATGATTTAGAGCTCAACGATTTAAAAAACGTTTAAGGAGATTTTTTTTATTTGATAAGCATTTGTTTTCCCTCTTAAAAAGTTCTTTCTTTCTAAGGAAGAATACTTTAACTCACCAAACTGTATATGTGTGACAATCATTGTAGATGAAAATTTTTGACACGTCTATCCAGAAGTTATCACATAAATATTAAACTGTTTATACTTAAAATGCCATTCCAAGAACATTTGAATGTACCTAGGTTGTTGACATTTCAGGACTGTTGCATGTCTACTTAAAAATACAACAATTGTTTTGCATGAAACCTACATAAATGCAGAGAGTCAATCCAGGGATAAGGCTGAGAATGGGGGCAGGGGCCAACAGAGGCAGGTACAATTCAGGCCTCATTAACTTCAGAAGTAGTAGTTTAGATCTTCAGAATGTCCCCCAAGGTTTACACATTGAAGGCTTCATTGCAAGTCTGTGCCACTGTTTAGAGGTGGTGGAACCTTTAAGAGGTGGGGCCTTATGGGAGAAAGTTAGGTCATAGGGGGCGTGATCATGAAGAAGATATTAGGAGCCAGTTTCTTCTTCTCTCGTGTTTTCTGGATGCCACAAAGTGAGCAGTTTCCTTCTCCACAAGCTCCTGCTGTAAAGTACTGCCTTGCTACAGGCCCAAAGGCAGTGGGACCAACTGAACACGGACTAAAACCTCCCAAAATGTGAGTCAAAGTATATCTTTTGCCTTATTAATTTGATTATCTGGGATATTTTATTTCAGGGATGAAAAGATGACTAACAGGTAGATTAGCCATGATCAGGATCCCCTGGGAAGATGCTCCCTGGCATCCAATATTCCTCTCCATCATCATCTATACAGCACTAGCCTTCAGAGCAAGCTTTATTCCCTTGACAATTTAATTAACTTAACGTTATTGCTTATTTGGGATTTTGTTTTTTACACACTAACTTGATGTGGAATACAAAGCATGCAGTCTCCATAAAATGGCCCAAATACTCATCTGTAAAATGAACAGTGGACAACACCAGTAGCCTCCAAAGATTTTATTTATTTATGAGCACCTTATAGGATGAATGAAAGTATATCCTTTCAAGGTCAAATTTAATTATTTATGCTAATATACAGGAAAGCACTAGTGTATAGCTATAAATACATTATAAACCATATGCAACATAGAAAAATTAAAAAACACAAATATGTGTATCATGAGTAGCATTCAGTTCTGGCTTTTGGTGATGAAATCACATATACCTATGACTCATGGTTGGTTCATACATCATACGGAGAAGTATAATTAAAATGAGAGAAGACCTTAAATGGAGCAAAAATCTACGGGGAATCAGAAGTTAAAAAGTGAAATTAATCCATTTCTGTGCACCTGAATTTCTAAAATTCAAATTTTTAAAGCTTGAGGTCATAGTGAATTTGAATAATTTTTACAATATCTTTCTGATTTTGTCATTCTGTTTTATCCAAAATCAAAACACCCTGAGAGCGCAAGTTGGTGCTATGGAATTGGATGTTAGTCTATATTTTAAATAATATTCTTGATCATTTATTCATGTACTTGTATGCAAGGCTTTTCCTTTTCCTTTTTTAAATGTCGAGATAAGACTGCAAATCTCATGCTGGGAATTAGAGATGGGCTCTTCCCTTCACTGGTTCAAATTGGCTTGTCTTAATTGTTGCATCTTAAATCAGTGTTTTTGTTTTGTTTTGTTTTTAACAGGGATGACTTAAGTACTTACTATTTTGTGTTGGTTAGTTTACCTGAAACCACATAACCCAGTTGCTAAACCTGCTTACCTGGTACATGTCAGCTCCACTGTGTGCTGAGGTGCTAAGTAACTGTGGAGTTGGGCTGCCTGTGCATGGTCCCCCAGAAAGCACACCGGTTCTCCCTCTGTTAGCATGAGTGCCCAAGTGGCATGCAGTAGCATTGCTATACTGGTTATTACAATAGGTAATTGAATCTCTATCATCCTGGATGTAAACATAACTGTTCTGAGTCCCCTAAAATATCCATCACTCCAACCCTCCCTGTGAACCCTCATGACTCCTCAACATATACACCTAGAGGAATCATCTGAAGCTCTGTGCTGGGGGTTCATGCTGATTCATTTTATGAGTTGGTGCAGATGTGACGGGGTGACAGAGTGGGAGATAGTTTATATATACCAATAACATTCAAATTATTTTTATTTATGTAAATAAAATAAATATATCAGCATTGATTATCATCATCTTATGTCCCTGAATCTGTCTTTAAATGTTTCAACTTAACAGTATCTATGATTTCTTTATAATTACCAAACAACAACAACAACAAAAATCTCCTGTGCATTTATAATCCACAAATGGAGATCTTCAAATTTATAATTACACTTATGGGTAGTATTTGATATAAAAATTTCCATTTTACAAACAATTTCAGAAACAAAGTTGTTCTAAACATATTTACTGATCCTTTTGTTCGTATCACCAAAGGTAAGGGGAACTAAAATATGATGTATAAATTCAAACTGAAGCCTGCTTAGCCTTATCAGCTTGATAAGAAGAGACACACTGTCACATAATTAAGGGTAGTTTTGAATGTGAATTCTTCAGTAGTAAATCATATTTACACACTTGGACTTTCTATCTGACTGTATATTTTGTGAGTTATTTTTCTACTTCTGTTGAAGTAATTTAATAACGCCACTGCTTGAAATAGCCCAGGATCTAGAAAAATGTCAATGATTTTCAAAAATGTCACCTTTCCTATGTAGAGAATGGCATTTTGTTTTCTTTAAATAGAAAATAAAAATAAAGCATTTGTGTTGAAATAGTCTCTGTGAAGGCAGCCAGGAATCTGTGCATTACTCCACAGTGAGAAATTAAGTGATCCACAAATGAGCACCTTAGCCTTACCCAAATTTTGGATAGAAATATGTTGGATCACCAAAACTTACTGAGAAATTGTTTTGACTTGAATATAGCAGGATGAATACAATTCTCCAAAAATGAATGTGTTATATTTAGACTTTCTGTATTTTTGCTAAGGGACAAAAAAAAAAAAAATGCGGTTTACTGAAGGTCATCAAACCTTCCCGTTTTTTGAAAGAAAACTGGCAGGAAAAGCTAATTTTGTACTGAAAACAAGCCCATTTTGATGTATCCCACTGAATTTTGGCTTTTCCAGAAAGGATTAGTAAAGACTTTAAATATTTCTCTCTGGGCAAACATTCTTAAGATTCAGAAAAATAGTGGCCCAGATCTTAGAAAACTCCATCCAACCAAACGCCAGGCACACTGAGGACATCAAAAGCAATGTGTATTCCACATGCCAGAACAAAACAAGATCAAATCAATGCTTGATACCTACTGCAGTTCCATTTTTCCCCATAGATACATCTTTATTTTATATTTTGTTTATTTTTTCCTAGTTCTTTTAGTTACACATAATAGTAGGAGTCATTTGGACATAATTATAGAAGCATGGGATATAATTGGCTCCTCTTTCCTCCCTTCCTCCCTCTGCCTATTCTCTTCTCTCTACTCTACTGACCTTCCTGCCATTTTCTTAGAGACTTCTTTTTCAGTTAATGTCTTGCAGATATACACGAAGGTGAGACACTGTGGTGTATTCATACATGCACATAAGAAAGTCAGGT
Organism: Marmota monax; assembly: GCF_021218885.2. Lineage (NCBI taxonomy): Eukaryota > Metazoa > Chordata > Mammalia > Rodentia > Sciuridae > Marmota > Marmota monax. The sequence goes on along the minus strand of NW_026694501.1, from coordinate 2,774,442 downwards.
CAGGTTCATTCCTATGCCTTTCCTTTTCCATCTCCTATCCCTCTTCCTTAATCCCTTTTGTCTACTCCACAGACCTCTCTTCTACTTTGATAGAATCCCCATTCCCACCCTTTCTTCTCGTTTTCATTTTTTTTCCCTTATTTGGAACTAATTTCTCCATATCAGAGAAAACCATTTGACTTTTGACTTTCTGGGTCTGGTTTATTTCAGTTAGCAGGATTGTCTCCAGTTCCATACATTTACCAGCAAATGCCATAATTTCATTCTTCTATGGCTGAGTAATATTCTGTTGTGTATCTATTCTACATTTTCCTTATCCATTCGTCTACTGACAGGCATGTTATAGTCCCATTTTAATGACACCAATTATATCCATCACTGTGGATTATACAGATTCTGGGGGTAAATTTGCATTTCAATTGCTGTCTTTATGTCTTTTAACTAATGGACAGAAAGAAAGTAGGGAGTAGCATCATGCAACTACCAGACAAAGGAAAGTGGAGAAAACCAAACAAAATTTGCAGCATCCAAACCAAAATAATGATAGATAATGGATTGGCCAGATAATTTATTGCATTATCCCATTCAGTGCTTTCAATTATCTTTAGTGTTAGGTATTACACTATAGGCCTCACTTTGTTAAGGTTCAAAGAAGCAAATTACATTGACAGGGGTCAAACAGGTATAAGTAATGGAGAGCATGACTGATATCCACTCTGTCAAACCAGAGTTTATGCTTATCATCAGGATTTTAAGCATTAAAAAATGAGATAAAAGGCAGGATATTATTGGTCATATCTGTGCAAGGGACTTGGCATACAGAATTTTATTTATTGTCCCCAGAACTCATCTTTCTCCACGTGGCTAAAAGTTAAAAAGTATCTTTGAAGCAGGGAACAGTGGCACATGCCTGAAGTCCCAGCAACTCAGGAGACTAAGGTGTGAGGATCATCTGTGCCTGGGAATTGCAGACCACATGGGTAACATAGAGAGAGACACTGTCTCAAAAGAAAAAAAAAGGGGGGGGGGAGGGGTTGAAGGTCTTGAATTAAGAAACGCCTTTGTTGAAAAGTATAAGTATAATCAGGAAAAAGATAAGGCATTTCATTCTTGGGGAAAATACTAGGAAAAGAGAATGAAACTGAAATGAAAGCAGAGAACAGAGATCATCATCACCAACCTCAGCTTGGAAGAACACTGTTTCTACCACACATGGGATAAGTGTTAGACCGTTTTCACTTAGTGATTTAAGGACAGGATTACTCCAACAGGCATGAAGACTTGGGGAATAGTTAGACATCTGGGTTACAAAAAAAATAGAAATTAAAAAAGACATCTAGTTGATGAAATTTGACAAAAGTTTGACACAGGCCCTTCTGTCCCTCAAAGGCGTTCTACTATGTAATTATGGTCCTGTTTTCTTTAACAAATCAAGCAGTTTTTTTTTTTATTAAGAAGCTAAAAATTGGGATTAACTCAGGAAGTATCAACCCAATTTTAGAATGACACGTTTTTTTTCATATAGGAAAGAAAAAATCTTGAAAATATCCTTCAGAGTTTTCAGTATATCAGGAAAGCATATAGAACCATTGTTGCAAGAGTTGAGGACCCCATCTGATACATTCCTGAATAGTATGATCTCCTGCTGTCTGGAAAGTTAGATGACATTTGATTGCAAGTACCAAGGGACCCCAGGGAAGGGCACAGCCAGGAGCTAAGTTCTCTTCATGAGGAGAAGCCCAGTGGAAGGTAAGTACTGGTAGCTTGGTCACTTCAATGTGCCATCAGGGACCGAGAGCATAGGAACAGCTGGAAGTTTAACATCATATCCACTTTCAAAGACTAAGGAAGGAGACAGACAGGAATATGAAGGGGTTTTCTTCCAAAGATTTTGACTTTTGATTCAGTAAATCAAACCTCCATCTTAGCACCATCTCATATCCCATGTTATTCCATTTCCTCACCTACCTAATATCTTCCCCTTTGAGGTTACACTGTCTAAACTGGCCACAGGCTCATTCCTTAGCCAGTCACTGGCCAATGGGGAAGGACATTAGGGCAACAAATTAATATTATCAGGATTTCTCCAAGGCCTGATTAAAAAAAAAAAAAAGGCCTGGTAAAGAAAGTTGGTTCACCTTGAGGTCAAGGTCAGCTGACCTTGACGTCAAGAAACCTCAACCAGACACCTGCCACTTCAAAGTGTATTTGCAGGGAGGCCTAGGGATGGGATAGGGTGGGTAGCTACTGGGTAACTACTAAGCATCTGTCTGAAGATTGACGGTTTTTTTTTTTTTCATTTCACAAGTTATATTGGTTTGACTGAAATGAGTGTTTAAGTCTTCATATCCAAAGAGAATATGAGAAAGCAAATTGCAAATACTTTTTTTGCAGGGGAGGGTACCAGGGATTGAACCCAGCAGCAATTAACCACTGAGCCACAGTGATCTGGGTCTAAGTTTCTGAGGCTGTCTTTGAACTCACAATCCTCCTGCCTCAGCCTCCTGAGGCACTGGGATCACAGGCCTGAGCCACCATGCCCAGCAACAAATTCATTTTTTAAAAGTTAATATTTTCCTTTATACATAAAACAAAAACAGAGAACACGCTTATAGAAGGTAGTTGATATAAAAATGTAACTTAAGACTCACAATCATATTTCCTTTCCAATTTTATTATGCATATTTCAGACGAACACATTTTAATCTGCAGTTTTGAAATATGCAAAGTGCTTCTTATATTAAAAAGTGGAGTGATTACTATAATACTATTTATACAGCATCCGGTTTCTAGTAAAACATCAGATTCCTTCAGTATCTTCAGTATTCCATGATTATTTCAGAAGGCCATGACCTATAAGAATATATATTTTTTAAACCAAACCTTAGATGCCAATGGCAGTGTGTAAGTAAATGTACTCATTGATATATAATGAAATGTTAAATTCCTAAACTGGCAACTACAATTAAGTGGAGGAGGAAGAAACTATACTGTTAGATTGCATTTACTTGTCACAAGTAAATTCAATAAGACACAATCACTTATTTAATGTTTTAAAGATTTGATTAATATTTGATTGTCCTTATTATAAACAACTAAAATGGTAGCATCAGAGGAAAATGTGAAGAAAAGGGAAGAATGTTTCCAATCGCCTGGGCTTAAAAAAAAAGCTATTTACAATATCCTCATTTGTATTCTGTAACATTAATAATTTATCAGAAGCAGGAGCCTGAGGGGCAGCCCAATATGTGAAATTGATCTTGTGGAATCACTGCTGATGGTCAGTTAACCTAATACGTCCAGAGTGAGTCAGCTTGTTAGAAGATAATTTAGTAACTGTCCAGCACTTGGCTCTTTTAGAAATCCCATCATCTGCTGTCCTCTGCCTACAATTCCATGAGACCCATTCTAGAAATGGTTGGGAGGCTTGGATTAAATACTAGATTGCACTCAGGTAGCTCTTGAATAAATACCCAGTGGCAGTGCCAGATGTTTCCTGATAGCAGCATACCAAGAATTCACAATTACTCTGCTCTATTAGGGTAATGTGTTTTTATTCTTAAACTATGCAAAAACATCTTGTTCTTTGAAGACCAAAGCTGATTTGTTTTTATAACTCAAGAGCCCTCAGCTTCACAGGATTTCATGTGCTATTTATCCTGGGCATCAATCATAAAGCATTTCTCGTGATTTAGAAAGTGTATGTACATTAGAGACAGAATTTTGTAATACAAAATCGGGGAGTGGTGTCCACAAATTTCACTAGTGCCCTTTGAGGCAGGCAGGGCAGAGCAGCAATATTAGTGAAATACTAAGCAGAAGGAGGAAACAAGAAAAAAAAAAAGACCCGTAAGGAGTTTACGATCCTGAATATATATAAATGCCCATTTGTAAATTACAAGGTTTCTGAGTAGTGAGTTAAACATTAAGCAATTTTACTAATAAGGAAGTTGGTCTAACTTGCAAACGCGTTCCCTGAATTCCACAGCACAAGAAGAAATTTGAGTAAGCCATGATCAGAAAGTGCCTCTTTCCTAAAGTGTGATAACGATCAGGTTAATCTGGCATCAGAGATGGAAGCATGTTATTATTTCACAGTCTTAAGGAAAGGTCAGCTGCAAATGACAAGGCACTATATATATAATGCAGTGAGTTATTTGGGCCGGGTTATACCGAATAGTCCAAGAAATGTTGTCATCTTTTGCTTAATCATGAATACAGTGCCTGGGCTGAGTTGCTTTTCTCCAGCACGAAGAATAAGGTGCAAGAGTCCATGCATCCTCTGCACCCTAACCTTGCCTATTTGATTGGTTGTGAGCCTAAGCTAACTGGGTAGCTTATGAATGGACTATTTTTTTCTGAATCCTTGCGTAGGTTCATTCATATGTATATGTTTTCACTTTCAGAAAAATGGCAACATTTTTGTTCTTAGAAGTAAGGGTGTTACTGGGACCAAAGATAATTACTGTCATGACACTTGTCAGTCTGTTGAATGCAGCTTTCATCATTTCTCTTCCCCCAAATGGAACTGTCCTGGGTTTTAAAGCTGAGCCATGGGTTCACCTATCTGATGAGGCTTAATGAAAAAGGTAGATTCTCAAATTATTTTTCCTCTTGATGTAATTGCTTATGATTTGGGATCTATGTGTTTAACAACCTTTTCATCACCATAGAGGAAAAAAAAAAAACATTTAACTGCATTGTAGTATTTATACTCAATATGTTATTTATGATTTAGAAAATTCCTGGGAATCACTTCATAAATTTCAAAGAAAAACCTTATGCTATTTTCTATTTGTCCAGAAAAAAAAAAAAAAAGGACAGAGAGAGAGAGAGAGAGAGACGAGAGAGAGAGAGAGACGAGAGAGAGAGAGAGAGAAGGAGAAGGGAAGAGAAAAAGAATCTAGGGATGTAAGTAGTCATATAGAAGCATGAGTATGAAGAAACAGGGGAGAAATGTGTGAAATACACACAAAAAGACAAAAATTGATTCTGTGAATTAAAGAACGAAGTGAATTAAAGCAAGCAGGAGAAGCGCACAGCAAAGCAGGCTGCCCTCCATGTGTAAGAATCTTGCCAATGAACTTTGCAAGAGACTCCACAGTAAGAATGGAGACATAAATGCCCACCAGGAACGAGACACAAGGAAAACATTTTTTTTCCCATGCAGAAAAAGAAAGAAATGATATGTTTAACACGCACCGACCGTCTATGCGGTGCCAACTGTGTTCAAAAGCTCGTCTCTCAAATCAAAACCATGCTTACTTGGGCTCTGCAGATCAAACAAAGCTGTTTGAAGATAATTATGTTCTAATCCATCTGTAGTCTCCTCGTAGGTATTTGGGAAAGGGAACTTAATATTCAATAGGAGAATCTTCCCTAATATCTTGGGTCAATAGGATTTTGTCAGCTGGAGACCCTGGTTAGAAAGAACGGGACCAGGATCGAAGGTCCCTCTGCTAGGTGGCAGATTTTTTACGACGTGAGAATCTTGACTTCACTTCTCCCTTTTCCTCGAAGCTGAGAACAGAAAGCAATCCAGTCTCTTAGCTCTAACTGTACTTCTGTTGTGGACACTCTGCACTGAAACTCTCGAGTCTTATTTATAATCAACAAGGTTAGGATTTTCCTTCCCCTGTTTCCTCTTTTATTTTTGCCATATTTGGCGACAGAGGATTGGCACAGCACACTCTCCCTTACAGCACACAGCCCTGCTCAAGGACTCGATTAGCACATATTTGCCAATAAAACAAGCAGAAATCATTTTTTAATAATCAGTCCAGTTCTGCTATACCAGCATGCAATAGCAAAGCCTGAGATGTTTGAAAAAACAGGTCTCCGTAGCACAGAATGCCACATATTAACTATGGGACAAATACCGCTTTTAAAATAATGTTTTGAAAAGCAACCCCCTGTAAATATAAGGTGGTATGGCACCATATGGAGACTGGCTTTCTGACATATGGCTTGAATTAACAAGTTTAAAACTGTTAGGATCAGTTTTTCTTTCACTGAAGGCAAAACCCACAAGATTCAGCAGTGAAATATGCTCCAGTCACTGATACAAAGGCTCACGGACCGAGGGGCCTCTTGGGCTAGACTTTTTTGTTGGCAGAAAATGCAAGTTATCAATAGTGAGACAAGTCGTAACACGACCAGGAATCACAGGCTTCCCAGGCTGAAAATCTCACTTCAAATAGCGCCTACGTGGGCCCACGCCACGCTCGCTAGCAAAGGACACTGGCTCTTTGAAAGTGGCTTTTGAATTATGATGATTACATCCTTGACATAGATTGTTGTTCCAGGGTTGATAGAAAAGATATTCGAAAAGACAAACTTGAGTGGCAGATGGAAATGACTCGGGGTGGGGTGTCTTCTGATCTCTCCTAATTGAACCTCTCTGTAGGATGAATTGAACAGGAAAAGTTCAAAGATCCCGGGTCCGTATTACACAAATATTGTTGCATTTCATCAAAACTGTCTTTGAAGTGCGGCACTTGTGGACCACCTGTAGCTTTGAAATTTAAAGTTGTATAAAGGCTTTGGTGATGCTGAAGAGGATAGGATGCAGATACAATAAGCTGCTCTGGAAGAAAAGAAAGAAAATGGAGTGAAGAGGGAGTGAAGGCAGTTTTCAGATTCTTGTCTTTATTGCTCTTTCACTTTTTCAGCAGGCGGAGCTCTCCAAAGTAAAGAGAAGCATCGTTCCATCCAGGCATCCGCAGGGCGGATTTCCATCACTGGAAATGTGTTTGTTTGTGGTTTGGCATCTACGTTATAATTATTCCAGCTCCGAAACATCCCATCCGTGTTCAGTTGGGCCCTGTGAATCTGCTTTCACTTCCTCTCTTTGCAACTGGTTGTATAAAGACGATTACAGAATTTCTCTCTCCTAGGAATCTGTCAACACAGTTTCCTTTTAGAAATTGATCTTGGTGTCACCCAATATATATGCAGCCAGGCGGGAAACCCCTATCAAGAAAGAATATTCTGCACGTTGGAGGGAAATGTCGTTGTCATAATGCTTTATCGGAATTACACGGTTTGCAAAGGACTATGGGTACACTACCACTTTTTAATCTGTAGAGCAGCTCTGGAGCTTAGTGGGTCTTCTTCCTGTTTATAGAGGGAAGAGGCAAAAGAAGAAGCCCAAGGCTCAGAGGACTTAAATAATCTGCCTAATAAGTCACAGGTAGTGACAGAAGCAGAGCTTCAGCTTGGGACTGCTCTCCTCTCTCGCTCTCTCTGCCATATTCATCGCTATATCTGAGAGCTCTGGTCGTCTTTCTTGCTGCATGGCCCTCTCTTGGATCAGGAGACACATTTTAGGCACTGAGGAAACTGGGTTTTGCTGTACAGGAAATGTCTGATTGCTATGGTTCTTACCCCTCTGGCCTGGGAGGGCGGCAGGAAATCACGAGACTGCAGGAGGGCAGCCGAGGTCACAGGGCACAGTGGTCACAGGGCACAGTGGTCACAGGGCAATTTGGAAGCATCCTGGTGGAGTCCTGCCTTCTTTACCACTAGGACACTGTTTGGATTTCACTGCTACTCTTCCAGCGAATTTCTTTCCCTGCTGTAAGTGAACATACAGGCCTCTCTGGAAAAGCATTTTAGATAACACTTCTTCAACATCTACGCCCTTTTGATCCAGGTCAGACTTCAATTCCATGTGATTCTCTTGATCCCAGGATGCTGTCCTTTCATAAGTACCATTAGATGTATGGAAGCCTCTAGTCGACCATGTAATGATTATTTTTTTCTAAGCACTTATTTCTGCCCTTAGATAATTCCTCTGGACCTGGTTAGACAAATTCCACAAATTCCACTTGATCAGTTAGATTAAAAACTCAGGAGAAATTTTTTTTTTTTTTTTTTTTTTTTTTGCCAGAGCAGAGAGCAATATTAGGGAGCATCTAGTTCAAAATGATTATGTTATAATAATAATAATAATAAACCCAGAAGCCCAGAAAGCGTAAGTAACTTTTGAAAAATCACAGAACACCAAGGGGCTGGCCCCCAGGGCTTCTGGCTCAGGATCCCAGGATTCTTATGGTCAAAGCTCATTATCTTAATTGTCATCTACAAAAACCAAATAAACAAACAAAAGCCACAAGGTTTGGGCCATCTTCCATCTACCATTCTGTCTGTTCCCTACCATGCTTCATTTTTCTCCAGAGGAGAATCACGACTGGACCTAACACCTGTTTTGTTTTGTGTTGTTTCTCCTTCCTCCTCCCTAAGGAGACATAAGAGGTGGCTGGCTAGTAAGGGGCTTAGCAGTCCACTTTCTGAATGGAAGGGAAAACAACCTGACTGGCAGCACTGGCTGATTGCTGTGGTGTAAAGCCACCCATTGTGGGTGATTTCAAGCTACCGACATGACTGAACATAGAGCTGGGAAGAGATGCACCCACTAGACTTTCTTAAATTGGTGCAAGTTGTGCACGCTCCACAGCCTAGCACTCCACCAGCTTTGCAAACACCCTGGCTATATCTCCAGGTGCTCTGCCTTAATACCGAGTGTGCCCCTGAGGGCCGGAGGCCTTAAATGCATGGTCCTCAGGGTGGTGTTATTGGGAGGTTGCAGAACCTTTAACAGGTGAGGCCTAGTGAGAAGCCTTTAAGTCATTGAAGGTGGGCCCTTAAGGGAATTGTGGAACGCCTGCCCCTTCCTCTTTCTCTCTTGGGGGTCCTGGCAATGAGGTAAGTGGTTACCCATGTGCTCCTGCCATGATGTCTGCTCCTGTCACAGGCCCCAAATTAAAGGGGTCAATTGATCATGGCTTAGAACCTTCAAAACCAGAAGCCAAAATAAACCTTCTGTCTTTATAAGTCAGTCATCTCAGGTATTTCATTATGGTGACACAAGAGTTTAGAACAGAGCCTGACATGCACTGTTTGCTCAATAAAAAGCTTTGAAACCCATCACAAAGACCAGTTTTCTAAAAGCTGCTGGAATTCCACTGTCCTGGATTTCTACCTAATGGACAAGACTTCAGCATCTTTTGAGAAGAATATCATTGTGCTAGTTTGGCTCTTTCTGGTTGATGCACATGGGCCAGAGTCTGTTGTAACTTTTTTAAACTTTAATTGGAAAAGGGCATAAAGAATTGATCAGTTGAAATTTTAAATTTAGATTGAGAAAAACTGCATTTCCAAAGTGAGACTCTGTTGTTTGAGGCTGTTATGAAGGAAATGGTTTCTTCCTCCTCCTTTCCTCTCCCTCTTCCTCCTCCTCCTTTTCCTTTTCCTCCTCCTCCTCACCTCAGCGTTTGGAATGACATGACTCATTCTTCCCTTTGGTATGCAGGTCAAACTCTCTGGGAAGCATTCCCACAACTTCTCCCACTCTGTAACCTCAACTCACAAGCCACTTGTAAGAGATACATAAGTCCTGACCAAGGCTTTAAGCAATTGGAGAGTCCGTATTTGAATTAGGTGCATATCACCCATTATGACCAGAGACCTTTTCAATAATGAGAAAAGGAAAGCCCGACTGTGCTCTAGTAGTTAGCATAACTGGAACTCAAGCCAAAACCAAATATAGAAAGGGCATTGTCCAGCCATATATTTCTGACATTTTGATCTGCAAATACTCTGTAGAAAACACGGTCATCAAGAAGAACATGCCCAGTCATTTTAATAAACTTCAAGTCAAAAATCCACAAACTCATGAAGAAAAGGGGCAGGAAATGAGAAAATAAAACTGCACCCCCTTGTGTTGGAAAAGAGCACTGCGTCCTCAAATATCGAAGAGCTTCCTCAAAGGGCAGCATATTTTTAAACATGAATTTTGGTATTTTCTGTAGAATCCCTGACAAATGACCAAAAAGCTGGCAGAAACTCTATATACCTCACATACAAATATGCACATTTTTGTGTGTGTGTTTTAAGAATATTAAGACAAATTAGAGTCTTTGGGGACCCTTTTTTCTGTAGCATGTTGTGTGACTCAAGAAATTTCACAAGGATAGTGCAACTCAGTGAAATATTTAACTCGAGGAGTCATAATACTAGCACAGGCTAACAGAATACTGGAAATTGCATACATTCTGAGATTTCGGAAAATTTATGCCTTTCGGAAATTCATATGTTTGAAAATTTCATTTTGAGAGATACTTTTAATTTCCAGGGATGATTTGAGGGGAAATGATTTTAGCCAAAGGGGAGAGGAAAAAAAAAAAAAAAACCTTAGGAAATATGCAATCCTGCAAGGAATGGATTTCTTCTGGTGACTTTTAATACCCGAATGATCAAAACCTCAGTGCTCCCACCCGAAGCCCGTGTATGCCCAACATGTCCCTGAAGGCACACGTGGGGCGTGCTCAGTAAATATATCCAGATGAGATGAAATGATCTGAACTGACTCAAACAGCTAGCTGAAAACCTACTTCTGTGATTCCCAACCATAACAACAATGGAAGACTTTCTTCCGGATTGATAATTTAGAAGAAACATATTTTTCCTTATGAAAACTCTGTATTAGAGCAATATGGACCTAGAACAAAAATTAAAATTTTAGACATTCATGTGTTTTTTTTTTTAAATTAGTTCAATTAAGTAGTTGCCTAATTTGGGTTCAAATGGAAACTTTTTTTTTTTTTTTAATTTTCATTTTTCCTAGTGAAGATATCAGGCAAAATGCTGGCCTGTTAAATGAGGAAAGTGATGGAAAAATAGTTGCTGGAGAGGGATAGATCATTTTACTATTTACCATACATTGTCTCATGGTCAAAAACTCTGATGTTTCACTTTAAACCCAGGGATTTTCTATACAGAGCACCAGTTAGCTGTCTTACCTGAAAGAACCTGTTCCCTTGCTGAGATGCACTTTTTAGGTTTATTCCTAACTTGTCTGTAATTAGCCATAACAGGGACATTATGTAAGGTAAGAAATAGTCCAATGATTAATTACCAGTCTGTCAAAACCCAATCCCTAATTCCCACCTAAGAAAACCAAGGACTTGTTCAGTGTGCCGGATGAAAAAATTTAAAGCAGTAAACCATCTTCAGGAGTGATTGTTAAAGTACAGGTAATCATAAAACCTTATAACTCTATATTCCACATACAGATGCAAAAGAAAACAAAGCAAAAAAAAAAAAAAAACATGAAGCCTGAATTCCAAATTAAGAATTACACTGTTTCTCTTTCACATATGCAGGCCTTGGAAGCTTGAAAATTTTTTATTTAAAAATTATGATGTATTCAATAAGGAAACATTGGACATTTTAGGAATTTCTGCAACCTATGAAATTATTTTGGGAGGGTCAAGGACTATTGGGACCATGGCGTACTAGCTCAGGGTTCTGTTTTGACATTACGTCCTTTGCTCTTGCTGACTGATTATTATTTTTTTTTTTTAGATCTTGGAAGCTTTCATTTAAGTTTCAAAGCAATAAATAAAGAAAGAAATAAAGTCTAGGCCAAAAAGGGGCATCCTTAGCCTAAGAATAAATTTGCTTCCCAAACTCAGGTGAAGCATGCTCACTGGTGCACCCACCCTCCTTTCCTGTCTCTCTCCCCCTCCTCGCCCCCCTCTGTCTGTCTCAGGCAAACAGCTATATTAATAGTCAGCTCATAACCACATCATTTTGCTAACAGTCAAAAAGCTATATTTAAATGCAGGGTGCTGCTGCCATGAATTCTATAGTATCTTTATAATCTTGTTTTTAAAATACTTGTTCTGCACAGCATCTTTGATCTCAGGTGGGTGACCATGACCAAAGAGACCTTGCTGCCTTTCCCCCGTCCTCATTTGCCATCCTCTAGGAAAGGCTGCAGGTGTAGGTGGCCCCAGATTGACCCTTGCCCTTGAGAACACAGGAGATCTACAATGGAGCCCAGCGTCCAAACTTATCTTTTTGGCTCCCAGGTGAGCTGATTTGCAGGAACTCTGCTCTTTTTAACCTGATACAATACATGAGTTTGAATGAAGGGGTATAGAGGTGCTGACCCAGGAAAGCTCACATTCTCTCTGACTTTTAGTGTCCATGGAGACCTCCTCCCTGCCCCCCCAGTCACACAACCATTCACTGCAAGATAATTATGCAAATATATACTAACTAGGCTTAGTTCCTACTTAGACTTCCTTCCCACTCCCTGCATCCTAGCATGGGTGCTGACAGTGTTTTGGAAGAGTTACTAAATAGCTGGAAGGCTTTCTGAATATATCTATCCTGGCCTGTCAAAGCTAGAACAGCAACGGTCCATCTGGGCCTGGAAGACAATTTCCATGGTGTAAAATACTCTTTCAATTCTTTCCTACCATAGACAACCAGCTGGTGCTACAGCAAGACAGCCAAATCCACTATGCGTAGACCTCGCTCCAAGCTTCAGAGTGGCCTGGGATGACCCTGAAGCCCCATCTTTAGAGCCGTGAGTGACAGCGTCGCAGGGGTCATTGGTGCCCCTGTCCCAGGCTGGGGCTGGAGGGGATGACTTCGACAGAGTATCGGAAACACTTGAAAAATTGATAAGGATGTATTTTTCTTTCAACGTTTTGGCTATTAAGCACAGGGAAAGATTTGGGGGGTGGGGGAATGAGCCTGAAGTTTTTCAAACAAATGCCTCGCTTTTCAAATGTCTATCTTAAGCCCCTCCTGGCGCTTTCCTGTTGTGTGATTCTGTAGACCATTATAAAATCATAAACAACATTTGAATTTGGATATGTGGGCGCAGCAGAGGAAGTTGTTTTTATTCCCCCCGTGGAAGTCCTGGGATTCTGTTCACCCTTAGTTTCTCTAAAAATGTTGTTTGTGAATGTTTCAGTCCTGATCTATACTGAGTACAGTCAAGCACCATATAATGACATTTCAGTCACTGACAGATTGCTGCTACAAGGGTAGGCCCGTGAGATTATGTCACCAAGAATATCATGGGTATCTTAGTTTGCCCAAAAGTATACTCTGATGTTTGCACAACAGCAAAATCACTTTCAAGACGTCTTTCTCAGATTATACCCCCTATTATTAAGTGATACACGACTATATTTTTAAGCCACATGGATATAAAACCCCTCAATAAAGATCTCTGGACATTTACCTTTGTTTATAATTTATCTTCTGGGGAACTGGAGAAGTGCAGCCCTTTCCTGAACCTCTAGGGAGGGGCAATTCAGTCTCAGTGTTTGGCAAGGAGTCACCAACAGACCTAACCGCCTTGCAGCCAGGATCATTAGGGCCCAATACCTCATTGCCAGCCTGGAATCCAAGGCGAGGGAACTGGGTTGTGAAAGTAGACGGAGCTGAGCTGAACCCTGAGGAACAGTCGATCGGGTCACCGCATGGCCAGTTGCTGAAACCAGCCAGGAAGGACAAAAAGAAATATGGGAAATCTTGAGTAGAAAAGTTCCACTTTATAGTCCAAGGAAAAAGGTCCTGACACCCCAGTGGGGTGGGGAAATTTCTCAAGGTTCTTGAACCGGTAGCTTTGACCTTGTCTGAGTGACTTTGGCCTGGAATGAGTGGCTTTGACAATCAATAGTTGGACAGCTCTTTTCCATGTCTTACAGTCTCTGCAGAGATGACATGACACAAGGGGTCAGTTGCTGAATGTCCTTGCTGGGCCCGCCTCCGTGATTTTCAGTGTCTGGAAAGTCTCTTGCTGGTGTTCCAGAAGCAAGTGACTAGGGAGGTAGACAGCACCCCTTTCTTAATGACATTAGGTTTGGCAGCCCTCTGACAGTGTTACTAAGGTCAGGGAAAAGAATGTCCAAATGATACACCTGGTGTTATTATGATCTTGACCAATTTGGATAAATCTTTGTTCTGTACCACTGTGTCCAGTGCTTTTCTTACCACCATTGGACAGATAAGACAGGGCTAGCATGTATTCATGGGCCACCACAGTGGAAAAGAACCCTGGGTGGATGTACTTCTGTGTTCTTGCTAAGGTTATAGAGAGAAACAATAGAGGCTGACAATATCCATGCGATATCCCAAGTCCCTCGTGATTATGGTGGTGAGAACCAGGGCTCAGTTTGCTCAAGCTAATGATGCCTCTAAATTATGGATACTTATTGCTAAGTGTCTACTCTGATTTTTCACAAGCAGTCAAGAACATTCCTTACTCTTGAAAGTGATTTTAAAGGGAGTATGCTTCTTCTGGCGTGTGTGTGTGTGTGTATGTGTGTGTGTGTATAAAATCTCCCAATCAATGCATGTTAGAACCCAGGATGCTTGAAATAGGCTGGAAGATTGGCACAGTGGCACACACCTATAATCCCAATGGCTCAGGAGACTAAGGCAGGGTATTCATGAGTTCAAACTAGCCAAAAGCAACTCAGTGAGACCCTGTCTCTAAATAAAATATTAAATAGGGCTGGAGATTGAGTTGCTCCTGAGTTCAATCCCTGGTACCTCCCCACAACTTCCTCCCTAAGAAGGCAACTATATACCAGATCTGCCTGAGGTCCAAGAGAATTCTGGAATAGTATTAAAAATTAAAATTACAATAAGATACCACTGCATACTAATCAGCATTGATGAAATTATTAAAAGACTTATGATATCAAGTGATGGTGAAGATGATTAGCAACTGATTCCCATATACTAACAAAGGTGATGCAATTGGTACTACAAATTTTAAAACCATTTGGTACTTGTCCGCTGAAGTTCAAAATATCCATACCCATGACCCAGCAATTTTATCCTTGTATTATAACCAACAGAAATCTTTGAGCATATTTATCAAGAGACAGGTACATGAATATTCACAGAGGTATTATTTGTAATAGCACAAAACATGGGAAAACTAACAAGAAAACTTCCACGATCATCACAACAGTAAGTAAATGATAAAATACTCATAGAATGATGAATTATCCCCGCTTATCCAGGACTAAGGACTTTCCAGAAATATAGAAGCTTCCAGATTAAAACACAGTTCTGGTTTTCTAAAATAGCATGTAAGTAGTTAAGAAAATGCCACTTCATTCTAACAAGTAAAAAGCAGATCAAACTGAAAAACCAACAACTCTTCTTAGGTCAGCGTAGAAATGAGATTAAAGGATAAACTACTATCCCAATATTGGAGAAAGAGCTTATCGGAAAGGATGCCACAAGCTGACACCCACGTTGGTGTGGGGAAGTTAACAGACACGTGACTGGAGATCCATGTGAGTGAGTTTTAGAGTTGGAACCTCAGGGAGGACAGTCACAAGAGGATCCTCACGGGAAGAACCCCCCCACACACACACTTTTGTGAGGTTTACCTCCTGAGACTCTCCCAGCCTCTCCCAGTGAATATCTCCTCCTGCTTCTGGCAGGGAAGGAGAAAAGGAACTATTTTGAAATGTTCCAGTACATTCTGCTTTTCTTAACAAAGTCTGCTCTCTGGAGAAACTGGTTAACCAAAACCTAATCTTCTGGGGTTTAACCTACCTGGGCGAAGGGAAATCCCCATGTACACCTTGTCCATCGATTCACAAAAAATTACAAGTTGTACTAAAAGGTTAAAAAAATCAGTAAAAGTGATGGAATAAGCATCAGAACTAGAGAGAAATATGGCAGGAACCTGGGACTATCTGACCAGATTTTTTTTAAAAAAAAAAAAAAAAGCTATGCCAGGGGATATAATAAAAAATGTAGATGACATGGAAGAGCAGAGAGATAATGTGAGCAGAGAAATGGTAATTCTAGAAAAACTCACAAGAGAAATGCTAAAAGTCAAAAACCACTGAAAATGGGTGGAAAAACGTTTTTGATGACCTCATAAGCAGCATGGACACAGCTGAGGAAAAGAATCTCTGAGCTTGAGGATGTGACAGGAGAACTTCCAAAATTTAACAGGAAACAAACAAAGAATGAGAAAAAAGAGAATATTCAAGAACTATGGGACTACCACCTTGAACATCAATGGTCTAAATATATCAGTTTAAAAACAGATTGTCGGAGCACATGCTGACTAAAATAAAACCACTTTATGTAAAGATAGATATAGATTAAAACTAATGGATTAAAGAAAGAAAGTGGGAGTAATAGTACTACTCTCAGACTTAGAAGACTACAAGTACCACTCATAAATCATGAAATTAAACCAACGCTCAATAACAGAAATATGGCCCGACTATCCCCAAATAATTGGAGATTAAACAATATACTTATAAATAAAACATGAGTCAAAGAAGAATATGAAAATACTTGAAAACATTTCAAATTAAATGAAAGTGGAAATATAATTTATCAAAATATGTGGGATGTAGTGAACACATATTTTGAGGAAAACTTAAGAGCATTGAATTAATATATTAGAAAAGAAGGATGATGTAAAACCCATGACCTAATTTTCTACCTTTGGAAACCAGAGGAGAAGAGCAAATTATATTAAAAATTAGCAAAGGAAAAGAACTAAGAAAAGTTAGAATGGAAATCACTGGAATTGAAAACAGGAAATCCATGAAAACAAAAACTTGGATCTTTCGTACAGTTCAATAAAAGCAACCAGCCCCTATCCAGGCTAAGAAAAGAAGTGAGAGGTCACAAATTACTAACATCAGAAAAGAAAGAGGCACATGCCTACAATTCCAGATAGGAAGGCTGAGGCAGGAGGATTGCAAGTTCAAGAATAGCCTCAGCAAAATTTAAAAAATAAGAAAAAGGGCTGGGAATGTAGTTCAGTAGTAAAGCACCCCTGGATCAACCTGTGGTACCACAAACATTAATTAATTAATTAAAAGAAAATAGGTAAAAGAAAGAGGAGACATCACTACCTGGCTATGAAAATTAAAGAATAATTTTTAAAAGTACTTGACAACCTCAATAAAGTAAACTTCTTCCTGGGAAAACACAATTTTCTGAAAATCACAGAAAAATAATTAGACAATAAGAATAGGCCTATATCTATTAAATAAATTGAATCAATAATTAGCAACCTTCCAAAACAGGTGATACCGTGTTCAGATATATTCACTGGTAAATTACACCAGTTTGCTATCATCTTGTCTAGGAGAGTTAGAAGCAAAAATAGTTTCTAATGCATTCTTTGAGGCTAATATTAAGTAGAATACCAAAACCAACATTATAAGAAAACAATAGACCAATATTTCTCATGAATATAGATGCAAAAATCCTCAACAAACTATTAGCAAAGTGACTCCAACAATGCATAAAAATAATTAGACACTACAACTGAGATATCTCCTAGGTAGGAAAAAACAGTTCAAGATTCAAAGATCAATTAATATAATCATCACATTAACAGGGTAAAGAAGAAAATCATATGATAAAAATCAGTAAATATATTTTTTAAAACTTTTGACAAAATCCCACCCATTCAGTACAAAAACTCTCAGCAAACTAGGAATAAAAGAGAACTTCCTCAACTTCATAAAAATAACATCTCCAAAACCCTACAGTTAATGTCATACTTAATAGTGAGAAGCTCAAAGCCTTTGTGTTAAGATCTAGAACAGGGCAGTGATGTACCCTCTCACCACCGTGTTTCAATAATGTAGCAGTTAATGAAATAAGAAAAGGGACACAAAAAGTAGATATGTTGAGGAGGAAGGAGTAAAACCGACTTTACTTACAGATATGAGCACTGATGTAGAAAATGAAACTATCATCATCAACAACAAAGAATCCTGAAACTAATAATAAGTGATTATAGTAAGATTTCAGGATATAGGTTAACATGCAAAAGTCAATCACTTTCCAATATACCAGAAGGAACAAGCAGAACTTGAAATAAAAAGCTCATTATCATTCATGTTGGCACCCCGCCCCACAAATAGGTATAAATGCAAAAATATATATGCACATATATGAAAAATATATAAATTCAAGTGTATATATATATATATATATATATATATATATATATTGAAAATGCTAAACTCTGATGAAAGGCATCAACGTGGAACTAAATAAGATATACATACATCATGTTCATGAATATAAAAACAATATTGTTGCAATATCAATTCTTCCAACTTTGATCTATAAATTCTAACCAATTCCATATAGAGTCAGGGCAAGTTATTTTATAAATATAAACAAATATGTTCTAAAGTTCTAATTTCGAAGCAAAAGACCCCAGATGGCCAATTTGATACTGAGGAAGAAGAACAAAGTCAGAAGACTGATACCACCATTTTCTAGATTTTCTCTAAAGTTACAGTAATCAAGCAGTATGGTATTATTGAAAGAATAGACAAAGAGATAAGTAAAACAGAATATGAAATCCAGAAATGTATGTACATACAGTCAACTGATCTTTGACCAATGAAGAGGTGATACAATGGAACAAATGTAGTCTTTTTTTAATGTAAGTGTTCTTATAAAAACTGAATATCTACAGACAAAAAAAGTATGTCTAGACCCAACATTTACAATCTTTACAAATCTTAAATCAAAATTGAACATTAACCCAAAAGTTAAAAAAAATATAAAACCATAAAACTAATAGAAAATAATATAGGAGAAAATACAGATGATTTAGGGGAAGACAATGACTTCTTAGATTCATCACCAAAGGTATGGAGAAGCTGGATTTAAAACTAAAAATTTCTGCTATGTGAAAGGCAATCTGAGGAGAATAAGAATGTCAGCCCCAAATGGGAGAAAATATTTGTAGAAGAGACATTTGACAAAAAAGAGTCTTACTTAAAATTCAACAATAAGAAGCAAAGAACAAATCAAAAATAGCTCAAAACCCTTAAGATATCTCATCAAAGAAGAGATACAGATGGCAAACAAGCATAGGAAAAGATATCCCCAATCATACATAATTAGGAAAACAAATTAAAATGAAATGGTATTACTTACCTATTTAGGGGGATACTGGGGATTAAACTCAGGGCTCGACCACTGAGCCACATTCCCAGCCCTATTTTGTATTTTATTTGCAGACAGGGTCTCACTGAGTTTCTTAGCACCTCACTTTTGCTGAGGCTGGCTTTGACCTCTCAGTCCTCCTGCCTCAGTCTCCTGAGCCACTGGGATTACAGACGTGGGCCACTGTGCCCAGACACATTACTTACCTATTAGAATAGACAGAATCTAGAATAATAACATGCAGGTAAGGATGTAGAGTGACAGGAATTCTTCTTTATTGCTGGTATAAGCACAAAATAAGCACAAGAGATTGTATATCTCTTTGGAAGATATAGTTTGGCAACTTCTTATAAAATACTATTCAATACAGCAGTTACACTCTTTTATGCTCACTCGAAGGAGTTGAAAGCTTAGACCATACAAAAACCTGCATATGATGCTTGCATAAACTTTATGAATAATAGCCCAAAGTTAGAAGCAATTTAGATGTGCCTCAGAAGGTGGATAGATAATAGGTCCTTCTGGGGAAATGGGGATAATGGTTTACTCTACAAGTGATTAAAAGGATGAATGAATGCTGTACCTTGGATTAATCTCATGAGCAAACTGTTGATGGGAATAAGTGAGAAACCCATCAGTAGATTCTTCATGATCCATTCATATAAATCTCCTAAAGCAGACAAAAACAAACCTATGGTGATCGGAGAAACACAATTATGAAGCAGAACAGATTGCCCAGTAAAGGGGTTTTGCCCTTGCTCAAAATGGGCCTGGGAATTGTGATGTAGAAGTTTCCCAGAGCTTGGAAATGTTCCCTTCATTACCAGAGTGGTGGTTTCACAGTGCCAGCTGTACAAAATAAAAAATTAAGTTGTATTGATGATTATTTTACTTTTTTGTACTTGGGTTGTTTTACAATTTCAAAGGATAAAAAAGAAAAGGGTAAGAGTAACCACAGCAAACAAAGCCCCTTTTTATATCTATTCTGGAAAGTCACATGCAGAGCAGAAGCTACACAGATCTTGAAGTTAGAATACCTGGATCAAATTCTGTCTTTTTCATGATTTTACTCAATGACTTCAGGCAAGTCGCTAAAGGGATCTGAGCCTATTCCTCCATGTGGAGGGGATTGGCTCTGTTTTACTGATTGGTCTACACTGTGTTCTTGACATTTTATTTAGATCCCCTGTGTCATCTAACATGGAGACCATAATACCTTTTTCACAAAGCCACTCTGATAGTCGAAAAGAAATCACAAAAGTGAAGTGTCTGACAGAGTGACCCACACCTGAGAGGGGAGTGGCAGGTCACTTCTCTGCAACTCCACTGTAGGTGTTTAGGGCTGCTCACTGCAAATGTTGTCTTCCAAGATTGACAGGACACTTTTGATTCCATAATGTATATTCTGGAGGGCGTCAAAATGCATATGTGGAAGCAAGTTGGAGGGAAAAACAGAGCAGTGCTGTGGGAAGGCTTCAGTCTCCTTCAGGAATGTCTGGTCAAACTTGAGGTTCCTGCCAATCAACCCTGACCCAGCTCCTCTTTTGAGTCTGGAGAAAGACACTGTAAAGACTCATCTTCATCAAAAGTAAAGAACCCAAATATTTACCTAAGAAGAACAAGATAGGACCTTAATAGGAAAGACAGAAAGTGCCAAACTCATACTACGTGTCACAGTGTTTTTAAGTTCCAAGAGAATCAAGATGGCCCATACTGTAGATTCAATAGTGAATGAGGCATAGCTTCTGCCTCCAAGGATTCTGGCACAGAATGAGCTGATGTGAGGACAGCAAGGTCAAATAAGTAAACACAAGCATGTTTGATCCCCTGACAAGGCATTCAGGTGGGTGGTTGGCCTTGCACTTGACATCATGTATAAATTCAGCCGCTATTAGGAAAACCTTGAAAAGCATAGAACTAATTATAAGCTTGACCCGTATCTATACAGCATCTCTATGGTAGACCCCTGGCTGGACAGTAACAATATTAATCTACTTGCTTCTCACATAGTCCTTATTTTAGGAGAAATTGAGGCTCAGAAAGAAATGGATATTTGCAGTACCATTGCCAAAGGAGGACAGACTTAGAAACAGATTAATTCTTAAACCCATAAGTAGAAATGTGTCAGTGGCCAGGTTATTATAAGGTTCCTTAATCTGGATACCCACCAAAATTACCTGTGGGTCTCTGAAATATAAGAGACTATTGAGTGCAACTCCCACCCCTGGAAATTCTTGTTCAACAGATCTGTTTTGTGTGTTTTGTTTTGTGATGCATTGTTCTAGACCACGGGCTATTGTTTTACTGATGGCAAAGACAGAAAAACCAGTGTTTTCAAGTACTGCCTTGATGTCCTTGATTTGAAATGTAATATTTTAATGAAATTGGAAATGCCCAAATGTATAAGAATAGAGAATTTCTTAAATAAAATGTGGCGTATCCTGACGAGTGACTTACATTGTAGTTCATTAAAGGTCACATAATGGAGTAATTTAGAGACTCAGTTCTCCATACTAAGTGGCCCATCCCATAATCTGCAACTACTGGTCAGTTTTCACTTCCAGATGTCATTCCTCTGACCATTTGCTTAGACAAAGGCACAGATAAAGATCCTTTCCTCCCATGAGTACAATGGGGAACTCTACAACCTATCAGTGACTTAGAGTGAGGGGAGGTTAGGACTGTCCTTCTGTGTACTTTCTCCTGCCCCCTATTTTCTCAGCCCCGGGAAAATCAATGGAAGGTTTTCTTGCCCAAGTTCTATTCTGAGTTCCCTTCATCCTCCATGTATGGCAAAACTGAAATATGAAATCCACCAAGTTTCTCTTTTTATGTTTATATCATTTAGAAATCACTTTCTCTCTCCACAAAATGTAGCTTTTAAAATCATCACTTTGCTGAGATAGTTGGAAAGTGAGCTTTGAGACCCTTCATGAGCAGGGGTCTTGTCCTCTAGGCTACTGACCGCTGCATGAGCTTTAGAACTCCTGTTGGCTATAGACAGAGGTGAGAAAGCATGGCAAAAAGAGGAAATTTCAAATACAGAATTTGTGACCTATTAGAATCTTTAAAAACTTTATTTTTTAAAATTTCTTCTAATTATTTATGATAGCAGAATGCATTTTGATCCACTATACACAAATGGAGCACAACTTTTCATTTCTCTGGTTGTACACGATGTAGAGTCACACCACATGTGCACTCATACATGTACCTGGGGTAATGATGTTCATCTCATTCCACCATGGTTCCTGCCCCATGCCCCATCCCCTTCCCTTCCCCTCTTTGGCCCAATCAAAGTTCCTCCATTCTCCCCACTATTTTGAAATGGTAACTTTACCAATGGCATGTGCCCACTTGACCACTTTCTTTCAGTTCTAGCAACTCTACTTTTTTTCCATTGCTTGTGGGAAAAAAAAAAAAAAAAGTGTGCAGTGATTGAATTGGACTGATTTGCAGAGCAGTGCAAGGGAGCCAAAACATGGAGTGAGGTCTGCCACATCCACAAGCACTGCTCTGCACTAAGAACCAGGTCCTGTCAGGCTCTAGCATCCTGATGAAGGCCCAGGTTAGACCCGTTGATGGAGATGCTGAGAATGGAGGAGCAAATACTACAACAGGCATCATCAGACCTACCTTCAGTATCTACCTGGCATACTTTTTCCGCCCCTCAAACACTTATTTTCCTTTTCCTCACTGGGTTATTTGCATTATCTTCAATGTTATTAAATGCATTTTAACATTAACTTAAGAAGGTACAGCATGATAAATCTGTGTATATGCAGATACATAACATGCACACACACACACACAAACCTCCAAATGTTTTTGATTATCTGCCTTTTTAAAAATGTACTTCTCCTTGCTTATCCCCCACAACTTCATTAGCTCAGATAACTCAAAGTTGACTCTGTATCTACATTTTTAAAGCTCTTCCTTTTTAGAAGAAATGCCCATTTTGAAACAAGCCTACACATATGTGAAAAATGTCATGCTTTAGATCATGTGGTGCCTCTGGGCATTTTGTCAAATTATTTCCTTTCTTCTACTTTGGGTCCTAATGATCCCAGTCACTCACTATGCAAGGGAGGGAAATATGTTCCTTGCCTCCCTCCCTTTGAAATATTCACCATTGCAAGTGGGAAGGGGCTCTGAGACTGGGGACGCTTTGCTCAGAGGGATCATTCATGTCCTCTATTCGTATTTGTGACTCTGCCCTTGCTCTTATACTCATCTACATAAATGCCCTGCTAATCTGCAGCCTGTCTTTTCTCCTTTGGAGCAATCTCTGTTCTTTCTACCTAAGCTGCGAGTTTCATGATTTAAATTGCTGTTTCTACTGCTACTTTGCTATCTGGCTATTTGTGTCCATGATTGGGAGTAACTGGCAGATAATAGAATTATATTCACCCAACACTTTCTCCCGTGGAGACAATAGCAGGATTCTCCAGATCTCCACTTAAAAGTACCTCTACTGGGTCCCAAAGGGAAAAAAACACAGGCCAACCAGGGCCAATGTCACCACAAGAATGATAGGTGTGCTGTTCCTTTAATTCTAACATTCTCTTGCTCCCTTGGCATCTCTGCAGATCTTTGAGCAGGGACAAAAATCAATTCAAACCCTTCCCAGGCTACAGTGGGTCTCACGAGAAGTAGAGAATCATCAAGACTTGGTTTTCTAATCTTCATTACCCAGGCATATGCTCAGAGCTTCTGCTAATTGCCAGCCCCGGGTCTGGGGTTGGCTCTAATAAGACCTGCTTTCAGTTAGAAGTGCTAGCTACCCCCTGCTTTCTTCAAGACTGATTAGAGTGTCTGAAAAAATAATTCCCTTAATGCAAAAGATTGATATTTTCTTGGGAGAATGAAAGCATCAAAAAATCAGATAAAATATTTTAGCAATAGGAGAATCCAGAATATCTTTTATGTCCAAAATCATAAAAAGTAACTTAGTAGGAAAGTAAAATATATCATTATGCTTAAATTGTGCAATATTTTGTCACTAATAAAATAGGGAGGATATTACAAGATAACTGAGAAGAATTAAGAGAGTTGGCTAACCCTGGGCCATAATATTCTAGGAGGCTTTCTATGAGAGTGTCTCTGCGTGGGAACAAATGACGGCTGTCATCAGGCATGGGGGCATAGGCCTGTAATCCCAGTGACTTGGGAGGCTGAGGCAGAATGTTCATAAGTTCAAGGCCAGTCTCAGCAACTTAGTGAGACTCTAGGCAACTTAGTGAGACCCTGTGTAAAAAATAAAAATTGAAAGAACTGGGGATGTAGCTGAAGGGTAAAGCAATCCTGGGTTAAATCCGTAGTACCAAATCTTCTTTCAGCCATTGAAGAACCTTAAATTTGACTCATAGAGATTATATATAATAATAGAGATCATAGAGATTATACATAATCTCTATAAGTAAAATTTCAGGTTCATCACATACATATATATATTTGAATACTTATGCTCTGAAAAAGTGCAAATCTTTCCAAGAGGAAGTAGTAATATGACCTGCCATTGCTTCTTTCTACTTCTGAGTTAAGGATTCATCAACACCTTTTTTGAAAGTGGACTTTGAGAGGGAGGAGAAGGTATTGGGGAGGTGCTTTGTCGCTAGGTAAATCTACCAAGTCTGTTTGCTTTAGTCCACGACACTTCCTTGGGAACTCTGCAGAGTACGATATCATTTTTACTTGAAGAGTAATGTGAACTAAAGGCTTGGCCCACTGTGTTTCAAAGAAACCGTTCAGTGGCACACAAGGCTTCTAACCCTGCTGCAGCTGCCCAGAGAGCAGCCCATCATTTCTTAGGAGAACCGCCTGAGCGGAGTGCCTCCAGGATTCCGTGGATAGGGATCTGATTACGGGTGAGCAGCACACGACTCAAAAAAGGAATTTCATACCTTAGAAGTTCAAAGCCTCCTCCTAAACAGAATTCCAAAGAGCTTTCTCTTAAGAACTATTCAAATAAATAATTTGCTGAACAGGAAAGACAAATATTCGCTAGAAGTAATTAGTTTTTAAAACAGTCACTGATTCGAGGGAAAAAAATCAAAGTCAAATCCAGCTTCTTTCATTTTTGTTCGCAGCACCATTGAAGGGCTCCTGAATCACCAGTATCCTGTTCTCTACCTCCCAGAGTCCATCCCTGGGGAGCAAGGGATGTGAGCTCAAGCCAAGCACAGAAGAGAGTGGCAGTTTGAATAGAGAAGAAGGAAGGAAATGCACTTGTCTTTATGTTGTTGTTGTTTTTATTCCCCCTTTTCCCATCTCAGTGTTTGAAGTCAGAAGCTTGAGTGAGAAGTTTACTGTTCTTCCTGTGTGCAATCAGAATGTGTCCATGTGACCAAGATCATCTCAATGGAAAGGCCACCAGCCATTGACAGCTTTGAAGCAATGTACCTGCAAGTGAAGTTCAGAAAGATACAAAAGGTTGGAAGTGGAATCATTTGTTCAAATTAAATATCATCTGGAAAAATGATATAAGGATGATGGTAATAGAATCACTATAAAGACTAAGTAGGAATTCATCTTGATGCTATTTTTCATAAATAGAATTCCTGCGACAGAATATACTGCATTTCAAAGGATTTACACATAAATTATTGAATTCAATCCTTAGGAAAAACTGAGGTAGATGATACCATCTCTATTTTAAACATAAGCAAGCAAAGAGAAAGGTGAGATTTCTAGTACAACAGTAGATGACTAGGTCGAAGACCTTAAATTCGAAAGAAGGTCTTAGGACTCTGTGGTTGGGACTCCTTTAGTGAAAACATATATGTCCCTAAAAGTATTGACCTCTTTACAATATTCAAGACTTTCAGCTATGAAAACAGAGGAAAGTGCTTTCATTGTTTTGTAATTTCATCAATGTATTCATTAAAAATATTGTGTGTCACAGTTAACAAGTGCAGGATAACAAGAGAAGATGAGAGGTGGTCTCTACATTCAAAGAAGACAAGTCACACACAGAATGGAAGATATGTCAAGTGAAATATTAAGAAACAAAAGACCAATGATAATTATATTAATTAAGGAAGGCTGAGGGAATAGGTCAGTACAGATAAGGATTTCACAAAAATAAAAAAGAAAAGAAAAATTGGCAGAGAGACATGTATAGAAAGTGGTGGGTGATACCTGACTTCAAGTGGGCCCATAAACTATGACTTGGTCCCAGGATATCAGTCTATCAGACAGGGAGATTGTGTGCTGGATTGAGAGCATCAAGAAAGCACCAGAGACCAAAGAACTGAGCTTGGAGGCAAGACAACAGTAACAGCAAGGATCTCAGAGTCCTAAGAAGGAAAGTCAAAATGGTGATCAAGTGGCCTTAAGAAAAGACAGTGATTCAGTGGCCTTGTGTGTGTTTAGAATAACCCGAAAGCTTGAAAAGCCATATCTACAGCAGCCCCACTTGGTTTGTATCCCACCAGTGGATGGTGGTTCTGAACCTACTGAATTCGTGTTCTTGCTGGTTCCAAAACAAAGGTTTGATGGGATGCCAATGAGGGTCAATAACTGAACAGGGTGGAAAAGACACCTGCGGCTGACTGATGGATCACTGAGGAAATCAGAGAGGACAAGTAAAATCAGTGATTTCAGAAATGCAGCATTTACACAGAGGGGAAGGACAGGGTTCTCCAATATGGTTCCCTTGATTCAGAAAGCATAACTCATAGCAGACAGGTTTTTTGTTTGTTTGTTTGTTTTTTTGCTATCAGAAAATCTCTGTCTTGTAACAGTGGATGAGAAGAACTGTAATGTGTCTGAATGAACCATTATTCTGCAGTCAGTCTCCACCGCATGCTGTTTCAGTCGAGGAAGTGAGGGGAGAGGGGAAAAAAAGAGAGAGAAATGAATTACAGTAGAGGGGGTAGAGAGAGAAGATGGGAGGGGAAGGGAGGGGAGGGGAGTGGGGATAGTAGAGGATAGGAAAGGCAGCAGAATACAACAGGCACTAGTATGGCAGTATGTAAAAACGTGGACGTGTAACCGATGTGATTCTGCAATCTGTATACGGGGTAAAAATGGGAGTTCATAACCCACTTGAATCAAATGTCTGAAATATGATATGTCAAGAGCTTTGTAATATTTTGAACAACTAATAATAATAAAAAAATGGACTGTATGTACACTGGTGGTCTAATGAGGTTAAATGGGAGCTGAAAGAGTCCTATCACATGGTGATATCACAGCCATCATGACATCATAGCACAACATATTACCCACGTGTTTGTGGGGATGCTGATGTAAACATACCCACCATGCTGAGCAGTATAGCAATGCAATTACATAATAAATCTCTAGGTCACAGTTCTATGCTTTTACTATGTGTATTTTGTATCATGACCAGAGAGTGCACTTTTTCAGTAAAACTCAACGAGAGGCACACTGGTCATCTGTGCATAAGAAAACTGAATCACTTGCCCAGAGATTGTTCACTGAGGGGTGAAAAACCAGTGTTCTTACCCTACTCTGTCTGATGCAGGGGCCTTATTCTTTAAAATGATACAGTAAGGTATCTGTTTACGAATGATAAATTGTGAAGGCCAAGGAATCCAGGAAGAAGAATCTCACTGTGCATTTATAAAATAAATAAACAGTTCTTTGTTTTCCAATGGGAGACACCAGGTTGATAAACCCCAGAGAGCAATTTGAAACTGCCTCATGCCTAAATGCGGTGAGTCTGTCCAGCCGTCCCTGGGGATGTCATCAAGCCCACAGAGAGAGTTCTTATCTCATCTCCCTTGTAGTTGAACAGCTGAAACAGAGGATATCAATTGCCCCGTTTTCCACCTTGTTCAAGAAGTAAAACTCTTGCATGCCCCACCCCCAGTTCTAAGACCTTATCCCAACCCCAAGTCCATGGGATTTTAATTAAGAACATGAAAGCCTAAAGTCTTATGCAGAATATTCTTTAAATTTTTTTCTTCCAACCTGGCATTTGTGGAACAGAAATGAAACAATTCATTTTGACAAGTTGCACTAAACTGAGGCCTGAACCATACTGTGAGAGCCTCTCTGTGGATCCCATAAAGTACTTAGGAAATATGCACTTGACATCTGGTTCGCTGGATTCCTGCTGAGAAGTGGAGGCTTTGGTGTGAGGCTGTCGGTCCGGACTGGCAGATTGGCTGTGCATATAACAGTGCGTGAATCCACACAAAGGGGTCATGTTCAGGCATTAATTGGGCATGTTCCAACAGAATCTCAAGGAGGCACATGAGCAGAGATTGAACAGTGGGATTCTTGTGCAGGAAAAGCTGTGGTAACTTAGGGATGTGAATGTTAGGCATGTATCTCTAAGAAATGTAGAACAGGAGGTGCATGCTGTAGAATACCACTCAAATACCAAGATACTTTAAAGTACATATGCTTAGGAAAAGACAGGGAAATCTATGATCAGGACTTGGTAACTATTAGCATGATGGCAAAGTTGTATTTCTCAATGTTTTTTGGGGGGAAGGGTAAAGAGCTAAATAGATCACAATATATTTTTAAATGGTGATGTGGATCTCCATGTACACCCACAAAATAATAATGAAACATATGAAGACCAGCTTACCACAGTAATACTTGAAGGCCCATTAGTAAAGACTAATTAGTAAAGACTAATTGGTAAGGACTAATTAGTAATGACTGTTAGATTGCAAGCATGCTTGAATTTTTTTTACAACTTCTAATATTTATTGGTGCCTTACTGAACAGCATAGCATAGTGGTAAAGCACACAAGGTTTAGTTAGGCTTCAGGGATTCATGGTAGAAATCTATTTCTTAACAGCTGCCTGAGGTCAGTTACTTAAACTCCTTAGGTTTTGTTTCTCTTATCTATCTATAAAATAAGAATGATCACCTATTTGTCATAGACTTGCTGTGAGTTTTAAAGGAGATCGTAACAAAAGCATCTAGGAGCTTCTGCATATAGACCTCTCTATGGATAGTTCCCATACTCAGTCTTCCAGGAGACAGGAAGAGGAAAGTGCTGTTCTCTTAAGCCTTTGGACTGAAAACTAGTATATCTTTACTTATGCCATATTCAGTTTGTCTAAGCAGTCAAATCATTTAGGGTCAAGGAAAAGGAACATCAATTAACTTCTCTATGGGAAGTTTGCCAAAGAATGCATGGTCACCTTTAATCCAAACATGGTTTTATAGAATTTTGAAAATTTAGTAAAATCTATAGTCCCTTTTTCCCAAAAATGCATATGGGTACATACGGGTACATAATGCATTGGCTTTGGTATTGGATCAGTATTTTATTAGCAATGGCTTTAGTAAGTTAGAGGATTTAAATCTTCTTATATAAAAGTTTGGTATGACAGTGGTATAGCTGCAGCCACAAAGGTCATTCAGGGTCCCACATCCTTCTGGTTTAATGTTCTGTTAACTGCTAGGGTATTGCCCTTCTTGGTCAAATTTGCTTCAACGTCATTTTTATTCCCCATCCTGAGGAAAGAGAAGAATAAGATGTAGAGGAGGGCAGGCACAGGATGACAAAGAAGTCACCTGCATCACTTTGACTCACATTCCTTTAATCACTTGGTCATACAGAGCCTTGTGGCCCTACCACATCCAGCAAAGGGAGATGGAAGGAGGACTGGTAGGAGTGGCTATGCAACCTTTGAAAATTTCAGATACATGTCACCAAGAAATAAAGGAGAATGTGTTAGTCATCAATTCTTAGTTCACATCAAGTTATAACAACAAAAATGTGAATGTAATTTTATATGGTTCATAGGAACCCCAAGCAGCCATCCTAGGATCTCACCAGGAATTCAAGAATGAGAATCACCTTGTTGAAAATTTTAGGGAAAAAAATCATCTGAGATTCTAATAGTTTTAGAGATGGGAGCATCTTTTTAATTCATCTAATTCTGTTCTCTGATTTTGGAGATTAAAAAAAAAAAAAAAACAGAGAGGCTATTTGTTGCCCAATGGTTCATACCTAATTACCAGCTCTTTTGCAGGCTGGTCGGTGCTCTTTCCTGAGGCAACAGCTTGCTAACTAACCCAAGTCTCAAAACGAGATGATGGAAGGGGGCCATGCGGATGTGTTTTATCTCTTTGGGAGATTTAAGCTATTTGTTCTTTCTTTTATGCATTTGAAGCACAACGTGCCAAGCACTGTGCTGGGAGCTAACCACACAGATGCAAGAAATGACCCAGCTGTTCCTTTAGGGAGCTCCTGGCCTAGTTCTAGAGGAAGTAGCAGATAGTTGCTTGCTAAAGTAAGGTGACAAAAGTGTTCTAGTAGAAGAGGAGGGTTAATCATAAAAACAAGGAGAAGGCATGACAACTTGGATTGGGTTAGGGTAGACGTTACCAAGATAGTAATGCTTGAGCAGAGCGTGCAATAAGAAGGAACCAAGGGAGTCCTGGACACAGGGAAGCAGGGACTTGGGAAGGTCTGGTATGGTTGACACTAACGTGCCTATGAGAGAGGTTCTTCCCATTTGCAGGATGAGAACAAGAATCATTTAAGTGAAGGAAATGTCCAGGGGCTTGAGCCCTACGATTTGTCAATTAAATATTTCTGAGGTATGCGGAAGAGTCAGAAACCAGGATATCTCCTCTGACTCTAGATTAGACAAGTGTGTGGCTGGCAGTGCCACTCAACAGGAAAGGAATGGAGAAGGCATTCCATGTTTGCCAGGAAAAAAAGTGAACGATGTTTAGATGTACTGTATTTGGGGTGACTTTGTGCCCAGATGAATATGCAGAGTAAGCAATCCCAGTCATGGTCCCCATACAGAAGAATCAGGACTAGAGATACAATGGAAGACTTGGGCGTCCAAGTGGTAGAAAGCAGATGACATCACTTACAGAGAAGGTGTAGCATGAAAAGAAATGTAAGGGGGATGGTTGTGATCTCTAGTGTTTGGTGGTGGCATGAGACACTGTAGCCCATAAAGGAAATTGGAATTAAAAAGGAGTTTCAGAGAGGGAAGAGGGAAAACTTGGGATCCTGAGTGTGAGGGTAAAGGACAGCAGTGAAACTCAGTTGGCTAATGGTGCCAACTGTTGTGAAGCGAGCAGGCAAGCATGGGGATTGAAAAGGGACCCCTGGATACTGCATCTGGGAATGATGGGCACCACAGAGAGTAGCTCCAGAGGAGCTCAAGGAGAAGGGGCAGGTTTCAGTGGATTAAAGAAATGAGATAGGAGCCACTTCTAGTGTAGACTGCTTGCTTCGGAGGGAGGTTCAGGCTGCAGATGAAAGGGGAGAGAACGTGCCATGGCCACAGGTGGTATGATATGGAGAGGAGTTTCTACCAACGGAAGAGACTTGAGCAATGTATACACCGAGGGAAACTAAGTAGCAGAAAAGAGGAAATAAACTTCTTTAAAAAAAAAGGAGATGACTGATGTGAAAAAAAAAGTGTGAAAGGAGACAAAAAAAGATGAGCTCTACAGAAGAGATGGGGTTGACCTTGACAGGTAGACCCAGAAGAGCTTGGAGAGTTTTCCTCTGTCTTTAGGGCATAAAAGAAGGATGGGGAAATAAAGGAGCAAGGTAGGAAGGGAAGTTGGAAGAAGGGAGGGAGAGGAAGGCTACGGAGGGAGTTGCTGAGCAGAGCTTCCATAAACACATTTGGAAATTTGGGGATCTGAAGGTGTTCTCTCTGCCACCAGGGATGAGGTCAGCATCTACTGAAAACAAGAGGGGAGATGGAGAGAGAAGTTGGAGAGAAAGGACCAAGGCTTGGAATGGGACAGGAGGTGGCCCAGGGGCATGGAGAACCACAAATGGTGTGTGCATTTGTTCAGAGTTGCTCCTCATTACTGGTGTGGTTTGGTCTTGGACAACAGATGGGTGCTACTGGGGGGAGAGAACAGCAGGTACGTCAAGGCCACAGGGAGATACAGTTGAAGTGGCCTCCTGGGACTCGATTGGATATAGAAATAGAAAAACTAAGAGAAGTCTGAGAGACTGAGATCAACAAAGTTTTGTCTGGGGATTAAGGAATCCAATGATAAAATGGAGCGCAGGTAGAGAAAAAGGCAAAAAAGAAAAGTAATTACAACTAATAAAAAGGTTCGGTATTTGGAATGCTTAAATAGAGTGAAGGAAATCTCAATTTGGACAAGATAAAAAAATTAATAGGAGTGAAGTACGTACAAAGAGTAATGTCCGAGTAGATGGGGGATGCTTCTCTCCTGCTGGGTGGCAAGATGAGGTCACCATCTCCTGTCACTAAAAGATGATCTCCACAGTGTATCCACTAAAAGATTTTTACATGTCATTGGCTAGTGCAAAGACCTGAGCCTTTTGTGCTGTTTGTTTACAGTGTGATCATGTTGGGTAGGTTAGGAACTCATCATCCCATACCCATTGCCTTGTTCTTCAGAATAAAAAAAAATAGGAGAGAAAAACACAAACAAGATGGAAATTTCACAGGACTAGCTACAGAATGACCAGTGGGCAAAGTTGAAATGCCAGTCTTTTCTCTGAGATTGTCAGTTTACAAAGGCACAGTTTATCCTAGATCCCCCCCTCCCCCATGGAAACCAGCATGGTGATGCAGGAGAATATGTGAAAAGCTATTTAAGGCCCTGCTCCATCCACCATGGCCCTGAAGTCCCACATTCATGGACAAGGCAGTTCTCTATATTGACTGTGGAAACCTATGTCAATGTTCTAGTGCATTCACTAACAAATGATTCAGCGTGAGATGGTTATGACAACCAAGTTACATTCTGCTTTTGATTTCAGTACAATTCCCAGGATTACAGAAGTCCCTTTCAATTCCACGGCCACAGTGAGGAAGGATATTGAAAGAGAAAGAAGGAAGGAGAGAGGAATGTCAGTGGGAAACATCTGAACAACAGAATTTATGTTAACAGAATTTATGAATCACCTGAAATTTATTAAATATATTTGAAAGTCCTTTGCACCAAAAAATGCGGTATTTCACTAAATTTATTTGCTCTTTTTTGAGTAAAAGAAATAGAGCCACACCCATTTGTCCACCTCTTCTATCTGCTTCTCCCAGACTTATGCCTGTACCCATATGCCTGTGGAAGTTAAGCACATTTAAATCTCCAAAACTAATCAGAGGGGGAAAAATGTAGTGGCCTCCTGGTCCCTTCCTTCACCTGAGGCATTTCCAAAGCAGTCTACTGAGTGGTTCTCAGCTTTGCAAATTGTCTCCCATCAAATTCACCTGTGCAGATGTTTATTGGAAACTTCCTGGGTTCTGGGTGTTCAGCATAAGGGATCGTGGATTCCAGAGCCAAGATCTGTGGGCTAAAAATCAAACTTTGAGGGTTTGACAAGTGCACTTTAAAAAATCAGTTTCCTCACTAGAAACACGTAGAAAAGAGTAGTAGATCATCTGATTATTGTGACTATTAGATGATGTAATAGGTGGGAAGAATTTAGCATATTTCCTGGACGAAAATTAGGACTTAACCAAGGCTCACAATCATTTTTAAATGTTATCAAATTTATTACAAATGCAACACATGACATCATTCTTGCTCTCAGTCTTTTTTGGGGTCAAAAGAGAATGAATGGGGGGGAACCCAGATATGATATATACCAAATGTGTGACGACTTTGAAGAAACCACCAGCATTCACAGAAGTTTCATAATAAACGAACTTACAAGAAGTGGAGAAACTTAGCTACATTAAAAAAAAGAGAGAAGGTGACATTGCAAGAAAAAAAGGATTAAAAAATAGGCTAAGAAGTTGTAAAGGTAGGAATGATTGTAGAAGGCAGAGTGAAGGAAGAAGAGCCATCTGCCCTCCGAGCAACATGCTAAACTGCAAGGAAATTGGATGGAAAGATTGGCATTCCAAAGCAATACTGCAAGAACACCAAAATGTGATAACTCTGTCTTAGAGAGTGCAAGACACACACTCTGGCATATTGGGGAAGAGAAGTCTGGTGCTGCGATTCCTTCTATGATCTTGTTCCAGTTTTCTCACCACACCGTGAACTTCAGAGACAGGCCACACCTTATTCCTGATAAAAGCCCCAGTTCCTCACTGTGACAGACACAGAGGAAGGGACCTGGAAATTTGTAGAATGAAAAGACCAGAAAGGAGGAGAGAAGGCAGCAAGAGAAGGAGGGGTAGGAAAGAAGGGTAAGGACATCCTTCTTCGTCTGAGTGGGTCTATATAATATCTAGCTCCAGGAACAGGGTATGCATTTAACTACATGGTTCATTCTGTTCTAATAGCCAAGGTTATTCAATAGGAATAGAGTTGGGGGGGTGGTGTTTTTTTTTTTTCTTTTGCTGTCAATTCAGTTTCAGCTGCAAATGAAACTAAATTAAACTGTTTATTCATCCTTCATTTTTGATGACTCTCCCAAGTCATCCCATCCAGGGTCAGCCCCAAGAGTAAGGTAGCAGATCTGTGGACCAGGTAAAAGGTTAAGTATCCTATTTTTACTGTGATCCAACATTGTGTCCCGAAGGACAGGATTAAATAGGGAGCAACTGAGCAAGAGCAGGAATTCTGAGTAACTTCCTAATACAAAGCAAATGTACCAGAGTAGACTTCTCCCTCTTCTCCTTTTTCTTTAAAGAAAAAATTTACTAACTTTTTTTTTTTTTTTTTTACTTTCCTCAGAAGCCTGCATGAGACCTGAAATACATATGGCCGCTGTGAGTTCATCAGGAATTGAAGAGATTAGGTGATAAATAGCCAAAGTTAAGGCCCCATTTTCTCAGTAAGGACCGCAGGCAGCCATGACTGGTTTGGGAGAGGAGGAAAGGATGCTTTTCAGGAGAAAATCACCAACAAGTCACTCCAGGACCAATGTGGAGCAAGAGCAGAGAGCAGGGACTTCTCGTGGAGGCCTGTCTGCCTTTATTGAGCAAGAGCAACCCCACTGTCTTTGTGGAAATGAAGGATGGAGAAATGTTTATGCAACTCGCTATTACCTGAGCTTTGCATCGGGTAATGATTTTTAGCTCTTTTCAGAATTCCACACACAAACCACCAAGGCTCCAAACAACAGAGCAGAGAGATTTTTTACAGAGTCCCCCGAAAGGGGAGGGGTGGGCAACACCAAACCTTTAGTCTCATCTGGGTTTTTGTTGTTGTTGTTGTTGTTGTTTTTAAATAAAGCTGCAATTGGCCTAGTGCGATCTGATAAGTGTCTTATTATAAATTTGAACATCAACAGAGGGTAAGGAAAAAAAATGATAAAACTTGCAACCAAAAGCAAAAAGAAAAAAAAAAGGAGAGAGAGAAAGAGAGGGATAAAGAAAAGAAAGGGTCTAAATGACTGGCAGTTCCCTTTTCTTTACAAGTGTTACATTTCAGTCCCCTGCCACTACCACATGTTTCCTGTTCACAGATAATTTGTACAACATATTTTATCATTCAGTTTTAGACACAGTTGAAAGGCTTTTGCCTAAGGCTTGGAACACTTTGAAAATTGTATACCATTTGCAAGGCTTTCTTCTGCTTCGCTGTGCAATTAGGTGACTGTCTTTCTACAGACGTCGAATTTATCATTTATGGGACTGTGAATGTGCGTGTGGGTTTAAAAACCAAGGTGAACTAGAAAATGAATGGGAGTTGCTTCCAATAACCTGCAGATGAGGGATTAAGAAGCAAAGCAACGATTTCAGCTCCTTGAAGGACTGCAAGTGAGTTTTCTCCCTTCAAGAAGTTAGGTTCTGGAAGATTTCAGTTCCAAGCATTGTTTACATATTGACTCATCCCTTCGTTCTTTACCAGTAGTTAAATCACAGTGTAATGGTCTAAAGAAACCTGGTCTCATTAATCCCTGCGAGAGCAATTTTTCAGGACTTTTTGTTTGCTTCCCCTGCCATCTTCTCTGCCCTGTCTTGCCTGAATTTCACAGTTTGCCTGGGAAGCACTGATGTGCTCAGAGCTTCCCCTGGTGGAAGTAGTTGGCAAAAGGTGTTCCAGCCAGGAAGGGCGAATCTGGGACTTGCTCCCAGGCACGGGGCTCAGCGGAGTGTTCAGTTGTCCAAGAACAGAGAGGACCTAATGTGACTGGAGGTTCTGATTGAATTTTCTATGCTTTTTCTGTGTTTTACATAACCTGAATTTTAAAGTCAGATTTGATAAAAGATAACTTATTCCCATCATTATGCCACTTTGTATTTTTTCCACTGAATAATGCAAACGAAAAGAGTGAGCGAGGAAGCCTAATTCAACCCTCCCCGGAAGAGCCTGACTTTCCTCTGAGGTTGAATTCCGCATCCATCATTATGCAGGGATGCCGTTCTTCTCCTGTATTTTAAAAACATGGCCAGAAAATGGTTGTAGAGGCGTCTGAACAGCATTGAATCTTTTGATGGGAGACGATGCTGAGGTTTGCAGATGCTCTTTAAAGTGTTTTTTTTTTTGTCTTTTCTTATTCAAAGACACACTTTCCATATTAATTTCTCTCAGACCATGTTTCTGTAATATTTTTTAGTCTATAAATTCTGAATATATTGGTGCAACATATTTTAAGTCATACAGCCTTCCAAGGCAGGTTTTTGGGGAGTGGAAGGGTGGGGGCTAAAGAACTAAAAATAAATAGTCAATTAATAAATGCAAGCAGTGTTGATGATGATGACTAGCATGACAGGTTTGTATTCATGCCAATGGTGGGAAAGAAACAACAGGATTTGAAATCAATTTACAAAATCTTCATATGTCTGTAACAAAACTTAGCCTTAAATAACTCAGTGGGAAAGGAGGAGACCCTGCTATGTTTCACCTGCTACTGTTGTTTGTTACAGGAGACATTATTGGCCAAAGAACAGCGACTTTTTGAAACAACTCATCATTAAATTTAAATAATCTTATAGTCACTCTGAATGCTAAGCAGGCTACAAGCATCAGAAACATGTTCTGATGTAAATCTATTTAAATAATTGCTCAAGTAATACATTTTCTATGATCATATATTTATTAGAGACAGATACAAAGAAAAACCCCACAATTATATTGAAAGACGAAGTGTACCTAATGATGACCTTGTCTATGCAGAAACAGAAGCTGGGTCACAGAAAGCTCATAGGTCCCCAACTCGGCATAGGCAAGTCTGATTGCCTTGTTGCTCTGACAAAAAACCCTTAAGGGTAATGTAAAATAAAGCCACTTAGAGATGTTATCCTCTGCAAATAATAGGAAAGGATGATTAAGGCTGTAGAGACATTTGTTAGATTTATACATGTGCACAGAGCCAAGACCGCGGGGTTTGGGTCAGTCAGAATGCCATTATAACAATAATTTATGGAAAGGCGGCAGCAGGCGGAAACAGCAGAACACACACGCTGAAAGAGCCATCCTGAATAAAGGAGAAACCACTTTCCTTTTGAAATGCATCCAGGACACTTGGCAATGACAGAGACTTTGGACCAAGAAAATCAGGACAGTTTAATCGATCATTTATCAAAAGGATTTGCAAGGTGGATGTATGGAGCTCAATGCAGAGCCCTTTCCCAAGGCTCACTCACTGGCCCTTCCAGCTCCTGGAAGACAAGGACACAATCCTGAGCACCTGCTTGAACATCTTCCACTTTCCTAATCAGTTCAGTTCTCAGGACCTTCATGAAGGACTTTTCTGCAGACAAAAGAGGTCAGATGCTAAGCAGCTCCACCATTCCTTACTAGTCAAATGGAATGGGGAAGTATGGGTAGGGATGGGGCTCTCCTTTCAAACTGTTGCCTCCTGAACATGTGGCCCAAGTTAGAGTCAATTTTGAGGGATGAGAGAACAGCATCTTATAACAATCTGATCGCTTTATCAACATGGAGTTTGGAAAAAAGAAAATAAAATCTTAACCATGGCAGTTCAAAAATACCCTGCATCTAAGAAGCAACTTCCTGGATGCTGAGTTCATGGCTGTACATACAATGAGGGTTGGCCTTCCTGGGCTTGCGAGCAGCTGAATTCACATGCAGGAATTGTTCAGGAAATTGAACTACCATGGGGTGCTTTTAAAGGAATATGACTTTCAGGATTCTAAGTTGAACCTATTCTTGCCACTGACTTTCTATATGACCTTGGGCAAATCATTTAACCTGTAGGTGCCTCAGCTACAAGAACAGTATGATTCTTGGTCTAAGATGCAATTTCAAAGCAGAAACTCCATCTTAATTTTGCTTCCCTTTCCGCTGCTTGATCTCATCATTGAAATGCCGCAGACGGCTCTCAAGGTGTTTTTTGATTGACCTGCCTGGCCCGGTATTAGGAGGCCTTGTTCCTTCTCTGGGCTGACTCACAATATGTGTACACTTATCTGCAAGGGGACTCTCCTGGTGCAGGTATAGATACGACTGGCTTTTCTGTAGAATGTGCAGGTGTGCAGCCATGAGCTCCTCTATGAATAGACGTTGCTCCCCTCCCTGGTTTACCAGGTAGAGTCACAAATGAACTGACAGCCTTAGTGTCACCTCCTAATCTTACTCTACTCTATGCCTCAGCCCTTCATGCACTACAGGAACACCTAAAAACCAATGCAATTATACCTCCTGTGTGGCAGGGGGCAGTAAAGCATAGTGGTGGCAAACCACTATGGGTGCGTGGTGAGCTACTCTCAGACATCCTCTCTTGGCCTCCTTTGTCTCTTCTTTTATACTGGAAAAATCATAAAACAACTTGGTAAATACTGAGAATTAAATAACAAAACGTATGTGAATGGTCTGGCATATACATGTGATATTTGATTAAGTATTAGCTGTTACATTTTTACACATTTCAAACCTTTTTCTGTCTAGAGATCTTTTTGGCACTCCTATCTCAAACCTGTAGAGTCACTGAGACCAGGATTCTTTATCCTGTCCTCCCTAGATATAAATATAACCAATAATGAAGAAAAGGTCACATGAGCTCATGACTTCTGAGTCCATTTAATGCTCTTTCCTTCAAACTATGTGCTGCCTGTCAGTCTCCAGTTTCAGGGTTGCATGACCTCTGTAGTATATTCTCTGCCTATCTCTATGGTCTCCATGGCTTTAAAGCCTGGTTATTTGGAAGCTGAGAGTTCTGTTTTATTCCTACATTTAATGTCCAGTAGCAGAAAAAAAAAACTTATCTGTTTGGTTCACTTCATTGAGTTCGGTTTTGCAAGCCTCTGTGCTGTGGGATCAGAATTCCTGGTACTATGCTTGGCAAGGAGAGAGAGAAGAAAAAATGGGCAAGGAGAGTTGTAGTAGTCTAATTTCAGCTACTATAACAAAATATCACAGACTGGGTGATTCATAATGAATAGAAATGTATTTAGGCTATAGTTTTACAGGCTGTAAAATCCATAATTGAAAGGCCACATCTGGTGACAGTCTTCTTGTTATGTTATTCCATGGTGAAATATAGGATCACAGATCCCATGAAAGAGAAAGGAAAAGGGAGATGATTTCTCCCCCTTTTATCACTAACCCACTGCAGTGATAACAGTATTAACTGAACTAATCATCTCTTAAAAGGTCGCACCTCTGAATATGGTTAAAATGGCAATTAAATTTCAGCAGGAGATTTCAAACAATAGTAAGCGTGAACCACTGACCTAGGATTGCAGAGCTAGTGAATAGCAATACGGGGTAACTGAACCCAGGTCTATAGGAGTGAATCCAAGTCAGTGTTGCTAGAGCCGGTGAAAAGACAGACAGCATGCCTAGATGGTTCTTCTGTGAGATACTACCTGATAAGAAATTGCAAGGTGATACTGAAGCACAGAGAAAGGCCCTGTCTGGTCTCATAGGAATGGCTCATAAACTGAGACTTTTAAAGAGCGCCTGGAAGGGATCTAGGTGAATGAAAGATGGAAGGGTGATTTCAGCAAGGAAGGCATTCCAAGCAGCTGATGGAGACACAGAACACGGTGGGGAGTAGACACGGGAATATCAGCAGGTCCTGTTACTAGGCCAGATTAGAGGTTCTCAGAATTCAGTGTGCCTCAGAATCAGCTGGAAGGCTTGTTAAAACACATCTTGACACTCAGCCCGGGACTTTCTGATTCAGTTGGTTGATCCAGGAAGGACGAGAATTTGTGTTTCTAACAAGTTCCTGGGTGGTACTGATGCTGGTGGCCCAAGTATCATGTTTGGAGAACCACTGGCCTGGGGGTTGGTAAAGGAGATGAAAAGAAAGTCAGGCCACAGAAGAAAGCGTTTATGTGATTTCAAAGTAAAGAAATGAAGAAAGAAATTGCTTTTTATCCCAGTACCCTCTATTCCACAAGGGGCCAGATGCCTCAGGATTTCTTCTCCCATCTGAGAGTGAGGATGAAGCCGTGGCATGAATTCTCCAGGGAGCCATGAGGATTACCCCAATTCCTGAGGGTCATAGAGATCCTAGGTTCTTTTTTGTTGCTGTTTTTATTTTTCATTTTTGTACCAGGAATCGAACTCAGAGGCACTTAAACCACTGAGTCAATTCCCAGCTTGTCCCCTCCCCCGCTTTTTTTGAGATAAGGTCTCACTAAATTGCTTAAGACCTAGCTAAGTTGCCGAGGTTGGCTTTAAACTCACGATCCTCCTGCCTCAGCCTCCTGAGCCTCTGGGATTTCAGGATTTTACCACATCTAGCAGAATATGGGTTCTTGCTCATAAATATTAATGAGGACCTCTGAGCTGGCACACACCTGCCTTAGCATCTTCACTTGAGGAAGTGAAGAAGTTACCTGAGCTGGTATATCAAGTTAGAAAGTTGGTACCGCTTGATGCTTTAGAGTGATACATAGCTCCCTTCCAGAGACACAACCTTACTCCAGTCTCAGGCACCTAGTGAACTACACTCAAAGAACTTCAACATTTAAAAATGCTTCTAAACATATTCTGAAAAAAAAAATTGAGTCTTATTAATCTTATCATCTTTTATGTCAGCCTCCTCTTTAAACCAGTTCACATATGTTCCCTCCATATTCTGCAACTAATAATTGATCTAATAATACTCAATTTGTGTGAATATCATTTTTGGAAAGAATTTCGTACATCAAGTACTTGTTTATATTAAATTCTACTGTCTTTTTCCCTAAATCCAAATTTTCTAAGCTAACAGAACTTAGAGGAGCTATGAATATTAATAGTTCTTTTCAATGCAAGTCATAATCCAACATCACCCTCTCTGTCACTTCTCATTGGCCTCATGACAAAAGTAGACCAACCTTTCCTTTCCTTGTGAATTTCTTTTATTACTTTTCTTGGGCTTCATAAAAAAATGATTAATAGAGTGACTTTTTTTACTGTGGTCAATGCAATAAGTCATGCTGCAAAGAAAATGTAGAAAACAAAGTAAAAAAAAAATGTAAACATACAAACTACCTAATGCTCTAATAAAAGTTGACCCCAGTGGCCCTTATACTCCTTTAAATGCGTCTGTAATCTCCCACATTCATTGGAGGTCATGTCCAGTGTATTGTATTTTGTAATGCTATGCTCTACATAATCTTTAGATTCCACACACTCAATACGTTTTAGGCTGAAGGTAGACTCAAACTCCATGTTTGTTCACATATTTCCTTGCTATAATCATTATTAGTGTGATCTTGTAGTAGGTATCATTCACCCTTTGGTTGAGAGCTCAACATTAATTGAATAATCCTAAAGAAATGCATCTTCAGAATATTCTTAAAATATAAATAACTTAGAAAGGAGACAGAGTTATTTGGAAGTTAAGCACTTTCCTAGCTAATAAATTTCAGGTTCTTGTTTGTGTTTTTTCTTTGTTTGTTTGTACCAGGGATTGAACCTTCTGAGTTCAATGGGTGCTTAACCACTGAGCTACATCCCCAGCCCTTTTTATAGTTTATAGAGACAGGGTCTCATTAAGTTGCTTAGAGCCTCACTAAGTTGCTGAAGCTGGCTTTGAACTTGAGATCCTCCTGCCTCAGCCTCCCAAGCCACTGGGATTATAAGCATATGCCACCACACGTGGCATTTTTTTTTTTTCATTATCATGTTATGTCCTTGAAATCTTCACACCATCCCCCCATGTTCAGGAAAGAATTAACCCAATTCGAGGCAATAGACAGACACTTGAAGAATTAGAAGACAGGATACTGCAGGGAGGAGAATTATTAGAAGATTTTTCTCCAAGCCCAATATCACCCTTATCAGTTGTTTGGGCAACAAGTCCTTGAATCTTCTGAGCCAGAGTTTTCTGGATGCCAAAGTAGAAGTACCATGAAAATCCAACCCCGCTGGATTGTCATGTTGCTAAATAAATGAGAAACTGCATGAGAAGAGATTTTTACAGGTAAAACACATGATAAGTGTAACAGGTCATCAGACTTGCCTGTTGAAAACCCGATGTGCTTTAGAAATGCAATGCTAGATTATCAAACATTTTTGTTTGTTGAACCAGGAAGGAAATTGTAAGGGTGAATTCCCATTTTTCCTTAGTACCTTCCCTGTTGCTGAATGGAGAATATCCCACCTTTGTATGTCAATTGTAGCATATGCGAAAATACCTCCCGATCATTTTTCACAGGGATTCTTTCCAAGTGAGAAAGCAAGTAATGGGGTCATGGTGTTTCTGGAGTAATACAACCCAGGTTTCTCGTGTGATTTTGATTAGCAAATTCTGTCCCCAGTTTTATTGTGTGTGGGGAAGCAGCAGTCTATGATTTCTTACTCTTTTTGGAAGGAAACAGCTCTAGGTATTGTATAGCTGCTCATAGGAAGGGAACCTGGAATTCATGAGGAATCGTTTTTAGACAGCCCACTACCAGGCCATGCTAGGCCGTCAATCATAATGAAAAAAGACCGAAGTCATGAACTCATAGATAATGGAGCACACCTTTCAACAGCATCCCTATCACCATCACTATCACTATCACCCTCCTTCTCATCATCATCTTCATTATCCATGGTGAAAGTCATAAAATAGGGGTGCGATCTTTTCTTCTGTTTGGGCTCTTTAAAAATTTAATTCAGACAAACGTCAGCCCACACCAAATTGTTTCTGTACAAGATTCCAATATACATAAAAAGAGGCTCCCTTTGTTCTATTCTTGTCTATATTTTTTAAGTCCTGCATTGAAGTGTTAAGTCTCATGAGCTTCAGTGTCTCCAAGCACCAAGACATATATTCTGTGCACTAAATTTGGGAATTCTTGATCACCTCAGATTGCCTTACATTATTCCAGACATTGCCTCTTGGTTCTCAGTAACATGTTTGCATTGAACAGAAATCAGAAATATAGGTTTTTTTTTTTTTAACTGTTTTCATTTTTTTTTCAAGAAACTTTGATCTAATCTAAAGCCTTTAGCAAATTCGGATTGCTAACAACTGCAGATAGCCACCTCTATATTAGAGCTCATCTATATACCATTAGTGCAGATGTAGGAGCACAATCAGAAGTTTTTTGACATCCCTCTCTCAGAGTAGAGTAGAGAAACTACTCTGCCTGTAAGTAAATTTAGGTTATTTTGCATCTAGTTATTTGGTAAATCTGGTAACAAAAAGTTCATCTGTGTTGTATAAAATGTTTTCTAAGGGCCACCTGCAAAATGAGTGTATGAGACACATTCAAAGATAACAGAAGAATAATGTTCTGAACCTCTGCACAGTAAGGAGCTATGTGAATAAAATCCATCATACCCACACATATACACGTGCCCACACACACATATACAATCCACATGACACACACATACACATATGCTCACCCACTGGCACAGGTAAAGATCTTGCTACTCAGCCTCTGTGGATCAATTGTGAATTGCTGACACCCCTGGTATGAGAAGCATGAAGAACGGCTTTCTTTCAAGGTAGCTACTGTGTGAGATGGTAGAAAAACCTAAGTCTTGGGTACAGGGGGGCTTGGCTTGTATATTAATTAAGTGACCAAGTCACTCAGCCTCTCTGGTGCTCAGTTCCCTCCTTTGTTATATGGGGATACAACCCATAATTCCATAAGGTTGTTGCAAAGATTTAATGAGATAATGTCCAAGGAGTAACCCTCAGCCCAGTGGCTGGCTCAGCTGTTTTTCAGAAATTGGTGCATATAATCATGGCATATGTAGTGTGTATTAAGCTTATAGGAAATTCCTATAAGCTTAATACACACTACAGTGCAACCGAGTTTCCAAGGAAGAAAGAAGGTGAGAGAAGGGGTAGAAGAATCCAATTCCAATTTTTTGTGGAAAACTCAAGGTAGAAGGCAAGGAAGCCTGACATAGCATAGCTGCAAGAGATTTTTCTTTATTTCAAAACAACTTCCAGCTTTTGTTTTCCAAAGAGGAAATTTGATATTCTAATAATCTATGAGTTGCACACTGTGGGAATGAAAGAAATTCGTTCTTTGTTCCCCCCTGGCATTCCGTAGTACACTGTGAAGCTAAAAAGTGAAGCCATAATTATTCTACAGAATCTTTCCTCTCCAGGAGTCCATGTTATCAGAGAATCCTCTTCTTATATTTCTACCTTCTCTCTATAGTTTCCCATGATACACACAGAGCTTCAGCTCTCCCCAGGCATTGCTGCCTGGCATTCATCAGGAATCCAACATGGTGAACTTTTAACTGTACTGCTATGCTCCTGTATCCCTGTGCAAGTGAAGGAACATCATCATATTTTGACTTAAAAAAAAATGGTTAGTAATAGAAGATCCTTGGACCACTGTTACAATTATAGCCCTTCCCAATTCTTTTTTTAAAATATTTTTTTAGAAGTTGATGCACCTTTATTTTGTTCATTCATTTATATGTGGTGCTGAGAATCAAACCCAGTACCTCACACACATTAGGCAAGTGCTCTACCACTGAGCCACACCCCAGCCATCCTCCAATTCCTTACTCTGTTTTTTGCTATATATTTAAATACTCTTTACTCATCATTTGTATTATTGTTATTCAGTCTTTGGAATATTTAGAAATGGTTTGTTTTTCTATGTTCTCCCTGGTTGCCTACCACAAAAGAAGGGTGCCATGGCATTACATTGGTGGTACATATTTCCATCCATTTCAGGAGGCTGTTAAACACTCACTATAGCACTTAGGATTTTGTACAATTTAAACGGCCTTTAGGAAATTCTATTTTCTAGATAGAACATTTGTTCATTTGTTTCTGTTTGGTTCTTATCCAAATTCTGTCATTTCACAGTGTTTCACTCACCTAAAATAATAAGGAGCATGGAAGGAAATTGAGAGAAATAAAAGGAAGAAATTTTGT
Source organism: Marmota monax (assembly GCF_021218885.2). Classification (NCBI taxonomy): domain Eukaryota; kingdom Metazoa; phylum Chordata; class Mammalia; order Rodentia; family Sciuridae; genus Marmota; species Marmota monax. The sequence goes on along the minus strand of NW_026694501.1, from coordinate 2,729,563 downwards.
GACCTAGATTTCAACTTGATGGATTTGGAAAATCATTTTCTTCCCTAAATTAACCAAGATTTATGAGAACCACATATGTTAAAGTGCAAATTTCATTACTAATCATTCTCTTTTTAAACATTTGAGACAAACGGGTTTGAAAAAGTGGCTCTGAGTTTGATGTATCATCTGCTGTGGAGCAGAGTTCATGTGGCTGCGATGTTGGTGCCTGGTGTGTTTTGTCTGGTCTACATCTGCCCATGATTTTAATAATTCACTTCATTCTGAGTTGGGGGCACGTGTGTTCATCAAGGTTTCCTTTTGTTCAAAAGGATTTTCTATGACCCAAATCACAGGTTCTTCCTTTAACTGTATCCTTCTAGGTCCACAAAAGGGATGCCATATATTTTATGTGTATGTATTGGCTCATAACTTTTTTTTTCCTGGATAGAAAGAGAGACAAATGATTTCATCTCAAAAAATATATATTTTCCCATTTTTTTATGTTATTGGAGCTGATACCCTTAAAACTGTTTCTCAGAAGTGCATATTTTGCTGAAAATCATCTAGAATCTAAGTGCCTTGGGCTATTAGTCCTCTTTAGATTAAAACATGTTTAATTATCCATTTACTTTATTTCTCACCAAAGAACTCCAGGATTCTGATTTATCTCACCAAACTACAACCCCAGGTTACTACTGTCCTTTCAATCTTTAGGAGAATCCCTTGGGATTGATTCTAGGATCTCCATGAAGGAATATATAATTTATTTTGGAAACCACATTCATGGACTAAATCTCCATGAAGAAGAATAAGAATGTTAATAAGCATTAGACAAAGTGCTTTTTCCCACCTTTTTAGTTCCCACCAGCCCTGGCTCCTACTTTCTTGCTATTTCTACCCTGACATTTGTTATTCAGAAAGTCCTCAGCAGGGTCCCTTCCTGCCTGTCACTGGGCAGTAATTCTTTCACTATTGCACCCAAGACACATTCTCCAAAATGGTCTTTAGCAACAAGAAAGGAAATCTAATTACAGACCCCATGAGAGCCTTCCTCATAATATACTACCCAAATCCAAAGCATGTGCATATAATTAGTCATCTGTTGGCATCTCTCCCTTCTTGGTTCCAGTCAACCAGCCAACCCAAAGTCTGCATCCAAATGACTCATCTGGAGTCATCTGAGGTTACAAATGATCCTAGCTATTATAGTACTTCCCGTTATTTAACCTAGATCTCTCCCTTTATTGTTGGAGTAGTGGATGAAGTTGATTCTAAAATGAGCAGAAAGCACAGTGTTCTCAGCATGGACTGTCATTTGGAAAATTCACAATAATGAAATAATTCAATAACTAGGTACATTGAAACTTGAGTGTGTGGAGATGGCAGGGGTAGGGGGAGTTACTAGCCTCTGATGAGTAGAAGCCATAGACGCTGTTGAATATCCTAGGATACATAGAACAGTCTCCACCACAAAGAACGATCTTGTTCCCAATGTTACAAATGCTAAGGTTGAGAAATTCTAATCTGAGTTCATAGCACAAAGGATATTGTGATAGCATTTTTCCTACCCAAAACAACCTCATTACTAGGTGCTATGCAGAGACATCATGGGATGTGTAATAGTTAAGTAGCAATGAGTTAGGAACTGAATGAAGAAGACACTTGTGAGTCCCTAACTATAATTCTATAACTTGGACTACATTTTTCAACTCCAAATCCATGTGTCAATACATCAAGTGTGTGTGTGTGTGTGTATATGTATGTATGTATATATATATATATATATATATATATATATATATATTTCAACATCAGCATACACCATGCTTACACCTGAATAGCTATTTGCTATAAGTTATTATCCATCATTTGTCCTCAAATTATCTGATTTTAAAGGCAACTTTCCACCATGATGCCATTGCCTCACCACAGATACAGAAGTAACAGGACAAACCAGCCACAGAATGAAACCTCTGAAAGAGTGAACCAAAATTAACCTTTCTTCTTTTTAGTTGATTTATCTCAGGCATTTGTTATAGTAACAATAAGCTAACTAACACACTATGTAATTTAGGAAACACTATTAATACAAGTATATTTGAGAGTATATATATTTCATTTTATGGTTTATTTTATTTTTTGCTGTGGTTTGCAACAATATTGTTTATCAACATATTTAGGTAAGGATCTTCATTTGTGTAAATTATATTTCAATATGTTTGACTTTTCTTTGTATTAAGGACATTCGCGGGTATAAGGCACAGTATCTCCATGCCTTTATGTGAACATTACAAATAATTCTTATAAATCAATTTATTCCAGCATGTGTCTTTGTATTTATGCTTTGGTTTCTAAAGTCAAGCCATAGTTTTGTCTTTATTGTACACATTTTATGCCTTGAATCTTTGGAAATGCCTTAAAGTCTCAATCATCTGTGTAGTCATACTAGATTGCATGAGAGATTTAAAATCTCTTATAGTTTGTGCCTTGGCTCAACCTTTTCCCAAACTGCTGCCTTTCTCAACCTCTGACTATACATCTTTATGCTAGCCACAGAAAAATATCAGAAGAAATACAAGCATGTTAGAAAAGTGTGTGTTTGGAGGGAAATATATACTATAATCCCTGGGAGAAAATATACAATGATACCATTTCTGTTTTCTCTGCGAGGTTTTTCCTTTATAATTTGACCAGTTTGGACAACCTAACAGGCACGGTCCCTAAGCCACATTGCTTGTTGTTTAATTAAACAGAAGGGGGGAGATGCTGAGAGCCACAGCTGAGTCGGAATGGCCCCTGGCATTTTGCCAATAGTAGTGATTGACAGGCGAGGCATTACTATCCACCTCTGCCGCTACTTTGCAGTTCTGACGCTACTTTGGAGTTCTTGTGGGGATTCCTGGGGATTCCCAGAGAGTTCCCATTGGTTGGGGAAGTGCAGGAGGAGGGATTTCCGGAGGATATTTCCGGCTGCTGGTTCCTGGACAAGCCGGGTGGCCTTCGGGAGGAGTTCCCGGGAGCGTGTGTGGAGTGCGCTGGTGGAGTTCAGAAATAAAGTTTGTTCCTGCTTCAGTGGCTCCTGATTTGTGCCCAGCCAGACTGCGGCACCAGTCAAGCTTCCCTTTAGCTGCATTCTTTCCTTCCTTTTCTGAGCAAAGACCCATGGAAAAATAATGGAGAGGATGTTCTTGAAATTTGTGTTGGTAGCACTTTTGCCCTTAATTTACAATTAGAACAAAGAGCTAGATATAATATAAATTTGAACTTAAGTAAAAATCAACAGATCTAAGGGCCCAGGGATACAGAGGGGCATTGCTTTTGTTATTGTTTGCAAATTCTGAATCCCCTGTTTTATGTCCCTGGAGATCCTATTACTATTTCATATTAAGCATTCGAGGTGTTGGGTACGTCTGAAGTACAGAAGGTAGCTCACCGGAACTTCTGAAATGTTCAACAATAATGTCTATCTGATAGAGAGATGGTTTTCCTGCCTCTATTGCACCATGAATGAACACAGCACAGTTGGAACAGGGCCTGTATACTTCAGCGATTAATGGCATCCGTACAGCTTTTCAAACGCAAAAAGGAAGGATAATTAAAACCAACCATCTCATCTCAGAGATGTGTGAAGATTAATAAAATAATTTCTGTAAAGGTCCCTGAGCTTTTGGAAAGAAGAATGCAACATACAAAGTCTTGCTATGTGGTTTAATTTGTAGTTATGTGAGGTAGCTCATGAGCACTTTACATCAAATGAAAAACATAATTAGTGCTACATTACTTTTTCAAAGGTCATTTTACATACAAGGCAACAAATCTAAAGTTTGAGGATTTAATCATGAATTAATTTATGGCACAGCATATGTTATGTATATTAATATATAGTGTTTAGAATTTAACTAATAATAAAACTGATGAAAGAATCGCAATGCTGGTGAATTTCTTGATTTTTTTTTTCAACTTAAAATACTGGACCAAAAAAAATTGGAAGGAATCTTTTCTGTTGTATTTCTGTAAGGCTCTCAAGTTAAGGACAGGCTTCTGAAGACAACAGAATCAAATGTAGCAGAGAACTTGTTCCTATTGTTTTCAAACTTTCGATCGGGATTCAGCATGTCTGGATCTAGCTTGGCTGAACTGGAGTGGAGAGAATTTACAAGTGACTAGATCAGGTAGGACTAAGTCATCTGTGTACAGAACAGTGATAGGGCTTGGACTTCATAGTGATAGTCGAAATGGAAAGAACAGAGAAGTAAAAGAAGTGTCAACAAGGAAGATTCAAGTCTTACACCTGAGGGCATAAAAAGAATAGTATTTGCTGTAAAGAACCTGCCCCATGAAGACCTGAGCCAGAGCCACCCAAAAGCAATTAGGGTGGTGATGGAAACAGCCCTCAACTGCTCTGTCCAGTGTGGGGACCTCCAGGCACACGTGGCTATCGAGCATTTGAAACCCACCAAGTACAACTGAGTGCAGCTGGATCCCTAATTACATTTTACCCAATCAATCTAAACTTAAAAATTAAAAAGTGAATGGTTCCCATTGCACACCACACTCTCGGTGAAGCTCTAGAAAAAATGAAGAGCTTCCAGATGTGGCATTAGATGGGAAAAGAAAGCCAGGAAGAAAAGAGGACCAGTAACTGGTGGGGAGAGAGCAGATGAGCACACCATAAAAGAAAGAGAAAAGTGAAACATCATGTGGTAGAAAAGTAGGATAAGAACTACCAACAAGTTTTTCTTTTAAACAGTTATTTTAAATCCTTGTCATTTCAAAGCCTTTCAGGATTTGCTGTTCACAGTCTCTCTTTCTCTGTATGTGCAATTCTTTTGTACATGGTCCATCTCCCCTGTCAATTGACAGCCAAACACACTACCCAGGAGGCCACAGGAAGGAAGAAGAAATGTAGGCCTTGGAAAAAAGAAGTTGATACCAAGTACAAGAGGTAAAATGTCTGGGAGCGAGCCTGTCCCACTTCTGCTAGGTCATGATGCGGATGTTATTAAAGGCACAGGATTTCCATAGGAAAGTCATGAGTGGTCCACATACACTCAGGGTTGATAGAAGGAGCGCAGTTCAGAGAGAAGCACTGAAGGCTTTTCAAAATTGCAATGATCACTCAGGAAGGGACGGGCTTGTCGGGTCTGGGAATTGTTTTAGGTTGCAGCTGCTTGCTTACTAGAATACGAATGTGTCTTGCTATTCTTCCCCTACTTCTAAATAGCCAGCATTTCCTGTAGGTTATATATAATTAAACAGTTCCCTATACACCTGACAGTCTGCATTTTTCCTACTTTAGCTTCTTTCCCAATAATAAATAATATGTGGTTCTGTATTATGTTTGACATTGCAAAAAATATATATGCAATACAATTAGTGTACATAATGGAAAATTTTCAGGGTTTTTTTTTTAAATCTCAATGGGTTTTTATAAATGGTAGAAAATATTAGAGCTGGGTATGTGGTAGCAATTTATTTATGCCAACAGTAAGTTTGTGTGCGGACTGAAGACTTATGTACCTATTGCTTCTGAGCAGCAAACAACTTGCAACAAATAGCATACCTGGGCAACATCCTGTTCTATGTATCCATAATAATGATCCAGTTTACCAAGGGCATCCTGGAGGTCTGAGCTTGTATCTTCAGTATGATTGAGGCTTTGTCATGACTTGATATTGTACTATAAGGCCCTTTCCGGCTGTAATACTCTGCATGTCTATAATGTTCAGTCAAGGAGAATGCCACAAGTAGTGTATTAAATTACTTTTCAGTTCACAAGCTCAAAAACAACAATGCCTGTGAGATTTGTGCCTACATCATTCATGGTGATAATATGAAGGCATGGTGGGTTTGATGCACCCCATGCTCTATAACAGTACATCCCTCCAGTGCCATCCATGCCATGTGATGTTATCCATCCTGCAGGGGAACAGAGGGGCAGGCTTCCATAGTCTGCCTGCTTTAGCTGTACCTCAAACAGCTTGGTTTTTATTTTTCACCTATTTACATCCCTATAAGATCAAACAAACAAAAAAGAGTGGTTTTGCCATTGAAGCCAAAGAAGAAACTTATTACACACACACAACCACATACTTATGCAAGTGCACATCTATGTTGAATTTTCTTCCATTATTGGTCTCCACCTTGCGCTATGCTCTGGGAGGCTGATCCTTAGATATGGCGAAGAGATCCATCCTTCCTTGGTTTCACTTGGTTTAGGAAAGGGAGCCATGGCATGAGCTCTCAGAGTAAGAAGGATGCAGATTAGGAACGTGTTCCTCCTTGTCCCTTTCCGTGCACCCTGAAGGATGGCCACTTCCCTTGAGGAAGGCAACTGCCCTTACCAAGTAATTACTCCAAAGAACTACCCTCTCCCAGTTCACTGATCCCTTTCCTGGTCCCATTAGACTTTCTGCCAGGATATTAAATTATCTCTTTTCAGTCCCCCAAACCTTGCCCACAGCTCTGCAAAGAGCATATCACCAACCTCTATTTAAATAACTCAGGTAAAGAGTGGCATTAGTTTCTTGCTGCCCCCACCCCACCAATAAACACATATGTACTCATGCAAACACAAAATCATGAATAGAAAGGAAGGAAGGAGGAAGGAAGGAAGGAAGGAAGGAAGGAAGGAAGGAAGGAAGGAGGGAGGGAGGGAGGGAGGGAGGGAGGGAGGGAAGGAAGGAAGGAAGGAAGGAAGGAAGGAAGGCAAGCACAAGCCTCTGAGTGAACCATCACAATAATTCTTTCACTGTAAAGGAAAATGAAGACACTCATCAGTCCTATTTGTAATTTCTCTAAATGGTTATTATTCCTGGAATTACACAGAAAATTCACTTTTAAGGTAATACAGTGGGATTTCTTTTAGTGTTAGAATATGACAGAGCTTATTTAATGTTTCAGGTTACTTTCAATAACTGTCACAATTTGAACTGATCATACCATTCTCTCTCTTTTTTTCATCTAAACAAATTATTTTATTTTAATAAAAAGAAACATTTTATGTTGTTTATATTACTCTTAAATGAAACAATTGAAACTTTTGGGCCTTTTATATAAAAAGTCTTCTATAAATCTTTGCATATAGAATCATATCTGTTTTCCATTTCATAAAAACGTAATATTTAAGTACGTAGAATTATACCTGTGGGATCATACCATTCTTGACAATAATACTTCTAGGAAAACAAGCTTTGAAAATGCACAAGTGTGCAAAAATGTGTGTTTAAAAATGCCTATTGCAACAATGTATGTAATAGGGAAAATAAGAGCTCTTTAAAACAGGAAAACTTGGGAAAATTCTTAATTAGGAGTTATGGTCCAAATGTGTCCCCTTAATTCTTGCACTTAATTGCCAACGTGAGAGTATTAAATAATGGAGCTTTTAGGAGGCCCAAAGTCATGTGGGTGGAGCCCTGGAAGGTAGGTTAAAGTTCTTATAACAGTCTGAGTGAGTGGATTTGCTCCCCTCTCACATGTGATGACTCAGCATTCACACCTCCAGAAGGAATAGTAACAGGGGGCCATCTGGAGCAGACAGCAGCCCTCCCTGACATCAATGTTGCTGGAGCCAGGGCTTACACTCAGTCTCCACATCTGGTGTCAATAACTTACCTGGTAAGTCTCTGGTAGTACAAAAAGACAAAACGTAAATTTTGGTACATTTTACTATGTAATACATGGGAAAAAAACAGAACTTGATATTAAGTAGAAAAAAAATTCAAAACAAATTGTATTCATAATAATACACACATACGATTTTTTATATTTTATTTTTATATTTTGTATCTAATTTATGTAAACAAGGGCACATGCATGGTATACTTATACATGTGGAGTCATGCACATGTTTCTAAAACAGTTTTTGACTGGTTGACTTTGGAAAGAAAAGGTAGGCTTTGGAGGTAGTAAGAAGTGAAGGATTGGGGGCACTACAAATTGGTGCAACCAATCTGGAAAGCACTATGTAGATTCCTTAGAAAACTTGGAATGGAACCACCATTTGACACAGCTATCCACTCCTTTGTTTATACCGAAAAGGACTTAAAATCAGCATACTATAGTAATGCAGCCACATCAATGTTCATAGCAGCTCAATTCACAATATCTAAATTGTGGAACCAATCTAGATGCCCTTCAACAGAAGAATGGATAAAGAAACTGTGGTGCATATACCCAATGGAATATCACTCAGCATTAAAAGAGAATAAAATTGTGACATTTTCAGGTAAATGGATATAGTTGGAAAATATAACGCTAATCGAAGTAAGCCAATCCCCCAAAACAAAGGCTGAATGTTCTCACTGATAAGTGGATGCTGATCCATAAATGGGGGGAGGGGTGGCGTGGGGAGAAGAGAGGAACTTTGATTGGGCAAAGGGGAGGGAGAGAAGAGAAGGGGGCATGGTGGTAGATAAGATGGTGGAGTGAGATTGACATCATTACCCTAGGTACATGTATGACTGCACATGTGGTATGATGCTACATCGTGTATAACCAGAAAAATGAAAAGTTGTGCTCTATTTGTGTACAGTGAATTAAAATGCATTCTGCTATCATCTAACTAATTAGAACTAATTAAAAAATAAAATAAGTTAAGGAAGTGAACAGGGGGTTGATATTGTTTGAGGAGAGTTCAAATTATTTCATGAAAAATTAACATAACATATTTATCAAAAGTAAATAATTTAGACACTATCTTTTTCACTCTTGCTCATTTTATGTGAGACCTATTAACTTAAAAAAGCCTGGGCAGCTTTAACTCATGCACATGTTTTTTGGAGCTGTGTTATTAGGCAGTTCTATTTTCTTTCACTTTCTGCAGGTTCACCTGTTGATATCTCCTGGTCCCAAAAAGTGCCTTTGGTGTATACCTTTTTTAAATTTTTTTTGGAGAGGGTAGTAAATTTACAAGTTATTTTGCCATTTTTATTTATTTCAACTTTACATACTATCCAGTTATAACTTTTTTCCCCCTTTATACAAATGTTTAGCCAAACATAAAGATTATTACTCACTTGTATATTTTTTAAGAAAAATAAAATTTCAAAGTAATAACTTAATGTGAAGTCCTCTTTGTAAATCTGATCATCTCTTAAATTAATTTTTCGGCTTTTAAAAATTTTTATGAGAAAATGTGGAGTGCTTCACGAATTTGAGTGTCATCCTTGCTCAGGGTCTATGCTAATTTCTCTATATTGGTCCAATTTTGGTGTAAGTGCTACTGAAGTGAGAAGTAATTTTTCAACATTCTTTTTAGGGTTCCAAAATATTTTTCAAATAATATCAAATGGAAAATATTAGCTATTCTTTCATTTGGATTGTAAAGTGTATATATTCTTCAGTAAAGTATTATATAAATGAGAAAGGACTATTTTTAACATGAAAATATAACCAAATAGTAAAATTAGATATTACTTGTTATGAAAGACTTAAAAAGAACAATGTAAACTAATTAAAGCTGTAATTTATTAAAAAAGAACTGTAATGCATAGTAGTTAGCAATAGTCTTCACTGGATTTCAAAATATTTATTTTAGTCTTTTTTTTGTTTTAAGATATTTTGCATAATTTAGAGACAACACATAAATCATAATTGAGTCTTTTTAAAAAGAATCAGCATTTGCATAGTTAAACTTTTGGTATGGACTAGAGAAATATAGGCAAAAGCCCCTGAACAAAGTAAAAATAAACATCGAACCTGGATACCTGCATAGAAACTCTTTGGGGAAAAAAAAACTGATGGAAAGCTCAACAAATTAAAATTGAAAATGCTTAAATTTTTGGAAAACTGTCCTGTGATTTAGGGAAACTGTCCATCAGAAAAATTTTAGAAATAATTTACAACATATTCCTCTTTCATTTACATGTAGGTGAATGGTAGTGTTCTTGCAGAGTCTGAAGGATTTTATAATAGCACCCCCCCATCCACAATTTCACTTTTCATTGTTTCAGTTACTTGCAATCCACCAGGATCTGAAAATATTAATGTTTTTCTTGATATGTTTGAGAGAGCAACCATATTCATATAACTTTTTTTGCAGTTTATTATTCTAATTGTTCTATTTTAGTTTAGTTTTTGTTAATCTCTGACAATGTCCACTTTGTAAATTAAACTTTATCATAAATATGAGTGAAGAAAACCACACATATGGGATTCAGTGCTATCCGTGGTGTCAGGTGTTCATTGCGGGGTGTGGACATACCCTTCTGAATAGCGGGAAACTATTATATGAGATTCGGGAGAGATATATGTATAGAAATTGGACTGGGATCACATAATGGTAGTCCTTATATAACATTCTAGGTCATTTGGTACCAGAGATGAATTGCAGAATTTGGCATTCAGTTTGGAATGAATGTTTCTGCATTGATTGGAAGAAAGTTGGGAACAAGATTAACATCAGAGAGCAAATCAAGTTAGTTAGAAACTTAGTAAGGTAATCCTGCAAAAGAAACAAGAGAATATGAATGAACTAGAATCAAAAAGATTTGAACATAGTGTGTACAAGGTCAAGATTCTGAACAGCTTGCAATCTTGAGTAACCTGTTAGTACCACAGGAAGATCCCAAGCTCCCCGGCACCCCAGGATCCCTCTTTCTGCTGTGCCTTTCCACAGCTGTCATGACTTCAATCATGGGAGTGCATTTGTGTTTGAATATTAAGAATTATTTGGGGTAAATTACCAACGTTAAAGGAATACCAACAAAGGCAGACTTTGCTTCCTGGTGCTTTGTGAGAACACAATGCTAATTTTCTCTGGCTCCTCTACCATCTATCTGACCCATTCAAAGGAAGCAGTTCCCAAGTAAAGAGCTGTGAGGGGCAAGGCAGGCATGTGGTGCCTGTCACATTGTATCTTAGGACACAAGATGTGTGGAGAGGAAGCACAGAACCCCTGTAAGTAATTCGTGTTTGCCTGGTCTGTGACAACAGATTTCTTAGAAACAGACAGTGGGTAGGAGGTAACACATAAGTGACAAGGAATTTATCAGAAGAGCCCGCTGAAAGCGGAAGTTGGAGTAGCAACATCCTATATCACCCAGCCTCCCCTGCAGCTCAGGACAACTGATCATCACATAGTCGGTGGCCAGATTATGCCCAGGTGGATCACTCAACTTTTCAGCATAATTAAATAAGAAAATGGAGAGACAATGTCAGTGAGAAAAAAAATCAAAATAAAATCTAAGTAACAGGGAAAAGAAAGCAGCATCTAGAGGAAGATTCATTGACAAAGACACATGACAGCAACTAGAGAAAAATTGCAAGACAAACCTTCAACAGAATGCAAAAAGACAGATCTCTGTGAGGAGAGGATAAGTCCACTCAGTAAGTCCCAAGTTTTCAATTCTGCAAATATTTCAATAAAAATAACACTGGGGCCTTACAATAGGTTGGGAATCATAATTTAAAGCTTATATATTATGTTAATTTATTAGCATTAATTAACTAAAATTGTTTAATAATTGCTTTAATTCCAATATTATGAAATTATATATTTAAGTGTTCCACATCTGGGACAACGGGACTCAATGGGTTAAGAAAAATCAGTCACAAGACTGGATACAATTGAGCAATATGGGAAGGGGAAAGGATTATATAAAAAGACTAACAAGGAAATTAAAAACAAACTAAAATGAAATCCATATTGAATACAATAATGAACTCAGAAGGTAAGGTATAAAATAAGTGAGAGGTGAAATTTGAGAAGCTGCTCCAAAGCATAAGGAAAGTTTAAAGAATGAAAGTCTGATTAGTGCAGAGATCATTTCTAGCCTTGAAGAAGACATGAAAGCAAATAGATAAGAAGGCATAATCAAAGAGATGAAAGAGTCTCAGCTAGGCAGATTTACAGTAGATCACTTATTGCAGACAAAATTAATTAAAAGTATTTTCACAGGTGGTATTCTTGAACAGAAAGAATTCAAAATTTGCCATTTTGCTTTTACTCTGAAATCAGGAACAAGAAAACAATGGGAAATTTTATGTTTATTGATATCTTACTATATACCAGGAATTCTTCTAAGTACTTTAAATGTATTCTTCGTTTAATCAGTTATTATTGTTCCTGGTTCACAGAAAAAGAAACAGAAACAGAAACAGCAAGGAATTTGAGGAAGATTGGGCTGCTAATAAGTGCAAGAACTGAAATGCAAAACTGGGTACAATAAAATAGTTTTATGTCCTAAAAGATATCTTAAAAATTAAAAGTCTACAAACTAGTAGTGTACAAAGCAAATTACACATCTTCAAAAAGGAGATGAAAAACTGCATGCTGGTTGCAAAAGAAATGGAAGGAAATATAATAAGTGCACGTGTGCACAAGTGCGCACGTGTGTGCACACACACACACACACATAAACACCAGAGAGCCCAAGGATGTCAAGACATAGGAATGCAATGTTATAATAATATATTCCAATAAATTAATTTCTCCACCAAGGATAAAAAGGTTTTTTTTTCCGAATGAAATCTAAATTCTAACAATGTAATACTGATGAAAACTACAACAAATACAGAAAGATGTAAAATAACAGAGGTAAGCAGCAGAATAGGAAACAATAGTTCTAACAAGTGCTACTAAAGGAAATCAGGAATTGCAATGTTAGTATAAAGAAAATCAAATTTAAAATAAAAAATAATATAAAGGATGATTTTTAATGAAGGTTTTCTATGGTTTGAATAGGAGGTAGACCCTGAAAGCCCCTGTGTTACTACATCGGTGGAATGATTGGATTATGGAAACACTCAACTAATCAGTGGATTAATTAGTTTGATAGATTAATAGTTTTAATGGACTACTGGGGGGTGTTAACTATAGGCAGGTGAGATGTGGCTGGAGGTTGAAGGGCACTAGAGGCAGGTCCTCAGGGTTTATTTTTCATCTCTCGCTCCTCATTTGCTCTCTCTGCTCCTGTCTGCCAGGAACTAACCAATTTTCCTCCCCCAAGCCCTTCTACCATGATGTTCTGCTTCTCCTTGGGGTCAGAGCAGTGAGCTGGCTAACCACAGGTGAGCCTTTGAAACCACGTTCCCAGAAAAACTTTTCCTCCTCTGTTTTGTTTTTATCAGGCATTGTGGTCACAGCAATGTAAAGCTGACTAGACAAGGTTGCAGTTCTCCAAGGAGACATTCCTACAGCGTGTAGGCATCACATGTATCTCCCTTAAAATGTGTGGGTTGTACACTGCCATTTATAAGGCATTAAGAGAAACGAGCAAGAACAAATAAATATATTAGATGGCATGAATACACTCTCATTTACTAATGTGGCAAATAACAATCAATTTGGAAAACAGAATTGATAACATGTATTTGATCATATCTATGAATTCTTGCATGCAATAGACAGAACTCACTTTCTGTGACACCATTTGAACATTTATAAAAATAACTTATAGACACATTCTACTGTCATACATACCTAATTAAAATAAATAAATTAATTTTAAAAACCATATTAAAAATAATAATAATTTATAGGCAACAAAACAAAATTCATTAAGTTCCCAACAAAATAAAGTATACTGTCACCTTCTCTGATCTAATAAAGCTAGTGATTAATAAAAGATATTTTAAATAGAGATTAAAAATATCAAATAACTTAATATCAAAAATAAACTTAAAATACATTTGTTAAATACCTGTAAAATTACAAGAGTATGATGATGCATGGGTGATTTTTATTTTCTTCTTTTGGTCAGATTGCATTCTTAAACTTTCCAAGAAAGGGCATGTGTGGCCTGTGAGACACCCTATAATTTTTAAAGGGTAAAAGCAAATAGGGCAGAGGGGTGGGAGGGGAAGGGAGGGGGCAGGGGGTTAGCAATGATGCTGGAATGTGATGGACATCATTGTCCAAAGTACATGTATGAAGACACGAATTGATATGAACATACTTTATATACAGAGATATGAAAAATTGTGCTCTATATGTGTAATAAGAATTGTAAAGCATTCCGTTGTCATGTATTTAAAAAATAAAACCAATTTAAAAAAAGGAATATTATTCAGCATTAAGAGAGAATAAAATCATGGCTTTTTCAGGTTAAAAACAACAACAACAACAACAACAACAACAACAACTTTTGAGGTAAGGCCAAAGCAGCAGAATTGAGGAGAAATATCAAAACTACATGCTCTTTAAAAGGAAAAAGAACTAGTAACACTAAGGATAGTGAACATTTGATTACAAAGTTAATAGGAATTATAACAAAAACTGTAGGAAAACATGATAAAAGAATAGAAAGACTAAACTGGTAATTTAGAACAGTTGAATTGGTTATTTGAAAATTATAACAAACTCAATAATATCATAATACACCTAGCAAAAATGTACTTAAAATAAATATTCACATATTCATTACCAGTAACAAAAAATAGAAATATATTCATAGATTTTAATAAATTTATTTTCAAATATCAAGACATACTACAGACAAATTCATGTTAAAAATTTTAAAATATGGCTTAAGTGAAATTATAAAAGACACAAATAACAAAAACTCACACATGTATGTAACAAAACAGATTAAATTATCCTAAAATACAAAGAAGCTAAAGGTTTATTTCCACAAACAATACTCAGTCCAGGTTTTACAATTCAGTTCTTTGAAAAACTCCAAAGTAAAAAAAAAAATGAAATAAAATATTTTGTTTATTTCAAATGTGTAACTAAAAAGTAAAGTTTATTTTTTCCCATAAATATAATACCCACATCTTACAAGATTAGTGATACCAAAAATAAATAGATAGATAGATAGATAGATAGATAGTAGATAGGTCTTATTCATAATAAAGTTCCAAAACTTGAAAATAACATACTAAAAACTACTTCCCCAATATATTGAAATAAAAATATGCAGCAAACCAAACTTGCTAAGGAATGTAAAAGATTTTTCCATTAAAATTACAATATGTCAAATATTACCTTAGTAATAAGAAAAATTTCCAGATCTGAGTAGTGTGACCCCATGGCAATAAGAGAGCTCATTAAGAAGAACAACTGAAGACCTCTTTCCCCAAAACACTTACATACACACACACACACACACACACACACACATGGTGCACAGTGTCAAGGCTTCCTTTCAAGGACAATGAAGGTTAATATAATGCATTATCCATTCTTGATTTTTTTAAAAAAAGTATCTTCATCTTCCTCAAACACTAATACAAGGATATTTTCTTAACACTGTATGTAATGACAAAGAGCTATAAGGGATTTGGTGTGGCAGTCAGAAAAAAACAACACAAAACAAATATATATATATATATATGGTATACCTAAGCTGTTAGCTCTGGAACCTCTCAACTTTCACCAGCTGATACCAAAATCCATGGATGTTCTTTATATGAAACAGTGTAATATGTGCATGGAACTTATTTTAAATCTTCTCTAGATTATTTATAATACATATACAATGTTAATATTCTGTTAATAGTTGTTATACTGTCATGTATTTTTTAAACATTAATAAGAAAAAAGAAAATAATATATTTTAAAGTCTGTACATCTTCTGGACACATTTTATTTCCCTAATGTTTTTCATCTGCAGTTGGTTCAATCTACTGATGTGGATAAGGGGAACCAACTACCATTAGGAAGTATTTTCTGATAGTTCCATCCAGTTCAATAAAACTATAAAAATAAATGGGGTATAAATAGAGGAAATAAGATACAGCTATGATTCTTTATTGATAATAAGATTGCCTGTCTGGAAAATTACAGATTCAACTGAAAAATAAAATGAATGAGAAAATCTAGTAAAGTAATGTGATATTGTGAAATACATATTTGGTCTTACCCTGTTGGACTTCTGGTATACAACTCCTAAAATTCTTAAAATTCTCAAAGTGATAGTGTCTTTTGGTATGTTGGGGTGATGGCTGGCAGCCCCTAGGTACCTTTAAGATGGGTGCTGGAACCTCACCAGAAAGACCAGGGCAGGATCAGAGGTTTGGGAACTTGGGTTTTACTTCTACATTCCCAACTTCCACCAGGAGAGAGGGAGAGGAGGGACTGAAAGTCAAGTTGATAACTAATAGCCATAGAAACCTCAAAGTTAAGTTAATAACCAATGGCCATAGAAACCTTTTGGAGAGTTGAGCATGTGGAGGTTTCTAGATTGGGTTGCGTCTAGAGAGAACATGGAAGCTCAACACCCCTTGTCCCATACTCACCATGGCCAACTGCTGCCTCTCAAGCAGATAAATCAAACTTGAAGAGAAGTTTGTGGAAATCCAGATTTACAACCAGTTTTCAGATGGACACAAGGGGATTTTAGAATGGCGTCTGCATTGGAGGAAGTCTTGGGGACTCAATGAAGAGTAGCAAATTTGAAAAATTATGGCAATTGGCTAACCAGATAATATTTACTCATTTACTCTTCCTTTCTCCTCCTCCTCCTCCTCCTCCTCCTCCTCCTCTTCTCCTCCTCCTCTCTCTCTCTCCTCTGAAGCTATCTTCAGGTAGATACTGCCAGAACTGAATTGGATTAGAAGACACACAGCTTGTATCCACTGCAGAATTAATTGCTTGCTGATAAAAGAAATCCCTATCCATTTTCATGTCACTTAAATATCCTGTGTTGGTTGTGGTGTGAAAGCAGAGGAAAAACAAAATAAGCAATTTGCTTTTATACAACACAAATATCTAATTCTAAAATACACACACTACACACAAGAGCTTCTTCATACACCAGAAATAACTTACTAGAGAACATAATTTAAAATGTTTTCATTCAGAAAAGTTATACAAAAATTAACCAGAAAAAAGTTTTTAAAATCAAAGAGTTATCTTAAGAAAACTCTAATACTTTATATTGCAGAATGATTAAAAAAAAAAAAACTTCAAGAAAGAATTGATATATCCTCATTGATTGAAAAGTGTGATTTTGTAAAGTTATCAATTGTTCCCAAATAATTATATTTGTAATTTCCAAATATTTATAATTATTATTTTCCTAATGTTATAATATAATGTAATATAATTTATCATTATAATTCAAAATTTTAGTACAAAATTGCAGTTGTAAGTATAAACTAATATAACCATAAGAGAAGCCCTAATCTATAAAGATATTTAGCATATGACAATAGTGGCATTTCAGATGAATGGAGTAGAAAAAAAATTGAAATATTATGGTAATTGGCTAACCAGATAATACTTACTCTTTAAAAAACAAAAGGAAAAAGAAGTTATGAAATTTTATTGCTTTGCTAGCAAAGAAGAAGCACAGGGAACTCCTGTCCCAGAGGCTGTGATTCTGCTCATACCAGAAACAGGAGGTTTTTAAAGAGGTGATTCAAAGGCTATATTATTGCACCTGTTCTGTCTGGAGTTGTAATTCACTTGTTAATTTGGGAGATAGTCATTTCTGAGATCTTCTGGTGCCATTGTCAAAGTCTGAATTACTTTGTTCCTGTAGTGAGTGTGTGCTCAAGGACAGATAAATCTGTTAAGGATGGGGAAGAAAGGCAATCCGATTTCCTCTGAGATTAGGGAGGAGGAAAGTTTATGGAGGATCGGGGAGAGAGAAAGAGTAGCAAGGGCCAAAATATTGGCTGCTTTTTTCCTTGGCCATTTTACTTCCTTGACTTTGGTCTCAAAGTTTTTAGTTTTAAAAATCCAGTAGGCCAGTTTCACCAGTCTTGATAATATTTACTCTTCTGAAAATATTTCCATTTACAAAGTAGCATTAAAATATCAAGTACAAAAACTACAAGTGAGCCAGGTGCAGTGGAGCTCACCTGTAATCCCAGTAGCTCAGGAGGCTGAGCCAGGAGGATTGCAAGTTCAAAGCCAGCCTCAGAAACTTAGCAAGGCTCTAAGCAACTCAGCAAGACTCTGATTCTAAATAAAATATTAAAAAGGCTAGAGACATGAATCAGTGGTTAAGCACTCCTGGGTTCAATTCCCCGATACAAAACAAACAAACAAACAAAAAAAACTATTAATAATTTCATGAAATATAAAATCACTTTAATATTGCCCCAAACCTAATGAATCAGAATAGTTAATACCTTGTCAAGTAAATGCAAAGCCGAATTTACCACAGAAATGATTATTGTATTACTCCATAAAATTTAAAATGTTTATGCATTAAAATATATATGTGTATATGTATTAAAAATGTAATGACAACAGAGAAATAGAAGGTAAGATATTTGCAATGATCACAGTTAATAAACTGGCAGACACTATTTGAAACATAATTACACAAAACCATCATAAGCCTGACAAATCTTCATGATATTTCATCATTGAATCCTCTTCTATAATTTTTTCCTGACAAATTAATCATATATATATATATATATATATATATATATATATATATATATATATACATACATATATATATATTCAAGTGTGATCCATTAGGATGTGTGTTGCAGCATTGCTTAAAATGATGTTTTCCATGACATCAATCAGTGATAAACCTGTACTTGGAAAATGTTGTGTTGTAGCACATTCCTTTGTATGTGCATATATGTGGGCACAAAAGAAGACCATCTCCTACTACCACCCTCTTCAGGTTGCCCCAGAGAATCTCCAATATACAGTCCAACAAAGTTCTTGTTGGGGAGGTATTTGAGTATGGAGAAAAGAACTTGAAAGTCCCATGAAGTTCATCTATGCTCTTCAACCCCCCTTTCACCACATTTCCCCTAAGAGCACTTTTCCCTTCCTACCTTTACACAGAATCTCTCTGCTGGTTCCCAATGCTGCCTCCTCAATTCTCAAACTGATCCTTCAAATACCTTCAAATCATGTAGACAGCAAATCAGCTGTGCCCCAGCCTTTCCCTCTGACTTTGCCTGCTCAACCTATAGCACATCGAGCAACCCACAAGCCCTGAGATGATAAGAATACCCCATCAAAAGGGAGCATAGGTTTTAAATAAATATTATTTTTCTTTATAGCTAACAAACAAGCACAGCAAATACACCTTCCTTCTAAATATTTATGTGTAAACAAAAATGCACATGGGTACACATGTGTGTATACATGTACGTATAAAGATTTAGAAGAACATATACCCACCTCACAAATTTTTTAGATTTTTCTTCTGCGACAGAGAAGAAGATAAATAAAAATAAAACAAGAAAATAAAAAGCAATCCAAGAAAGATTTATTTTCTTCTTTCATAGTTGTTTTAGATCAGACCTTCTGGAAACAGAATCAGAGAGAGAGAGTTGGATTCAGAAATTGACACACATCTATAAAGAAGTGAGAAGCCAGGGATTAGTAGAGGAAGAAATTGGCACACCAGGCAGTTGCTGTTGACTTTTCAGTTGCTGCTAGAGAGAGCTCAGGAGCTGGGCTGGTCCATCAGAGTTTTCCCAAATTTAAAATGAGACTGGCTCTGTGAATGAGTCACTCATCAGCCCAATGAAAGAATCAGCCATGAGCCTTCAGTAAACAGCGTCCCAGCAGCTGAAGAGAAAGTACACCACATCCTGTCCAACAGTGCCGAGAACTTGCCCTCAGAAATGCAGCCTCTAGAGGGGTGAGAGGACTGATCCTCACCCAAGGTGCTTGTACTCTTTGTCAAGGCAGTGAAGAAGAAGTACCCATGTCCTCTTCCATGAGCCAGGAGAGGCCAGTCTACTGTTGTAGCAACAATAGCTCCAAAACCCGAAAGAATTTCTAACTTATTTCTTACTAGTGCACTGTGCATCCTAACAAACATTTTTGCAAGGAAACTTCTCTCCATCTGGTGACTCAGGGATCCAACCTCCTTCAATCATGTAATTCTGTTCTCTCTCGACCTGAGGCGTCCATATTCAGCATGCAAGAGACTGGAGAATGGGATCATGCATGAACTCTCACTGTCTCCTCCTAGAAGTGACATGCATTTATCTGTTCCCATCTCAATGATTAGACTTATCATACTAACACTGCTTAATAGGCAGAGAAGAGTAGTTTTCCAAGAATATGGAATTCGATATAGTATCTAGGGAACACAAATTCTTTACTTTTTTCCTCTCTGTCAGCAAGTGCCACCAGACATTTCTCACCGTGCCATCAGAGAGGTGACTGGGTTCCTGAATTTCCACATGCATGGTACTTGGCCACCCACATTGAACCGAGTAAGAAATAAACTCTATTACCTTAAGACATTATACATATTGGATTTATCTATTACTGTCATTAGAGTTATCTATGATAGCACATAATGTTATCTTAATAGCTGTATTCTCTTAGGGCTTTTCGGAGATTTTTGAATGTATACTAACATCTATTACTTAATATCTAGACAAAATCATTTTTTGAGAACATATAACATAATTTTTGAGAGAATATCATATACATTTTTGTATTTAGAAATCAGGAATGCTGGAGGCACACCCCACAGTTCTTTGAGGATAAGATATTTTTTGTGTTCACAGAACCTAGTATAATTCAAAGTCCAGTAGGTGCTCAATAAGTCAGCCAGGGTGTAGGCCAGGGTGCAGTTGTTATGATTATAGCAACTACTACCTGGAAAGTAGTAATACTCAATACTTACTGCTGAATAGCTACACGAATACTTGAACAGATGGACAATCTAGCAAAAATAAGAGTAGTCAGTGCTTGGAGGGGTCTCTCAGTGGTAGAGCACTTATCTACAATGCCTGAAGTCCTGCTTCATTGCCAGCATTGGAAAAACTCAAAATAAGAGTGATCAAAGTATTCAACCAGCTCTCTGTTTTCAGGAAATCTTTTAATGAAACTTGGCTTTTTAGCTTGACTTTCAAGAATGTTCCAGATGTTACATAACCTTCCTTTCTGGGGTCACCTTCTATCTTTTGTGCACATGTAGTTTGCAGTCTAGGTATGGGTAAGATTCTCTAAACAATCCTGTGTCCTTTCTCACACTTCAGAGGTTTTGCCCACCCTGTACTAGCTGTCTGAAAGGACATTTCTCCCCTTGTGGTGCTAGCTGAGAGCAGCTAATTTTTCAGGACGGAGAACAAATGTCTTCTCCACGGGAAGGTGGCCAGAAAATAAGCTGTGTGACCAGAAAACATATGTGTGCCTCTCTGGTGCCATCATAGTGGTAAGCGTGTCTCTGGTGATGTTCTTGTTTGCACATCTCCTTCCTATGAGACTAAAATCCACAGAGGGCAGCTCCCTGTTTGGCCTGGGATTACACTTAATTGTCTTGTATTAGAGATTCTTTCCCAACACCTACCACAGCATCAGTCAGACATTGCTCCTTATGCTAAGTGCTCAGCTAGACTGACTTCTTCAAATGTTTGAACCATGAATATCCTGGAGCTTCAAGATAACTTGAAGCCCTGGTATTTCCGCAATAGATTTTTTTTTTTAAATTGAACAAAAGCCATGCCAAAAGTGTATTGCTATTTCCAGGATCATGTCATTAAAACCTAGAATCTATGATAACTTTTGAAGATACTTTACAGGATGTGGTGAATTGAAAGTTCAAACTCCTTAATGTAATTGATTTTTAAAACAAAACATTTTAAGGGATACAGTAAAAATAATTCTGACTATATATATATATATATATATATATATATATATATATATATATCTGAGATTTAAGCATTCTTTTTTTTTTCAATGACAATATTGTCACATGCTAGTAATTATGGAGAACATATTTTGAAAACATTAAGTACAACCAAGAATTTGAAGTCAAAAAATTTAAAGTCACTTCCATTAATAATTTTAAATTGAACTCTCTATCACCCACTGATATGTGATTTTTCTATTAGAGCATCTATAACTTATTCACATGTCTATCACCTCCAAAATGCCAGATTATGTGTAACACACACAAGTTTTGCTAACTTCTGTGTAAAATATCTTGACAGTATATTTTTTCACTATTTTCAGTCCTGTTACCCACAAATGTTTTTAAGATACTTTAAAATACTTTCTATATTATTGTTCAAACCCTGAAATGTGACTATTATCTATATCTTAGACTGTTGCCAATGTCATAGGTTACATATATTTACTCTATATAGTATTTATATTTCTAAATAGGTACATGACTAGAGAAATATCTAGAGAGCTGGCAAAATAGATAGTCATGGGACCAAGTTCAATAAATTATCTGAGGAGAATTGCTAACTATGTATAATTATTTTAATGGATTTAATTGACATAGCTTTTCTACCCTACATTTTTAAAAATCTGGGATTAATAATAGAAAACTTTAACATGTTTGCACGTAAGATATAATTTCTGTAGACCTCCCTATATAATTAGAGCCAGAAAACAATCAATTAAAATTTTTATTACATATTATGATCCAAAGTAGTCGATTCTTGTATGATGATAATTATTTCTTATATAATCAAGAAATAGTTGGTCATATAAGGGGAAATCCCATGAAGTTCTTTATATTGAACAATATTTTTCTTTATATAAGATGGAAATATAATCACCTATTTATATCTTATTCACCATAATTCTTTAGTTCTAAATTTTATAATTGCTGGGTAATAGAGTAGGGGATGTTAAACTGAAATATTTATAAAACTGCAAAATGGTGGAACTCAGAAATGATTGTTCTTAACATAGTATATAAATGTTTTTGGAGTAATAAGCTTAGACATCTTCTCATACTGATTATCACTGTGAACCTGACATCACTACATTTAAAGTATTTCTGCATTACAATTCATTGCATGATATATGACCAGACAGTCAGTGAATAACATTTATGATATATATTAATATTTGGTTTTGTTTTACATTTGAAGAAATCTGTGCTTGTTTTGGTCTATGAACTGAGTTTTTATTTTATCTAGTTCTGTGGGTGAAACTTTACTTTTCCATTATTTTTCCACTTTGTGGGGAGAAAAAGATGACATCCATGTCAAAATTCTTTACAATAGAAATATCTAGAGAGCTGGCAAAATAGACAGTCATGGGACCAAGTTCAATAAATTAGCTGAGGAGAATTGCTAACTATGTATAATTATTTTAATATGTATCATTAGGCCATATTTTTTTGTGGTGTGCAGATCTACTTTTACATTGTTTCCTTGTTTCTAGTCCAAGGACATATTCAGTGTTATAATTTGTTCTTCTTAATGTGACTATTATTTGTATTTTATGAGTGATTTGTAGATTTTTTTTTTGACAAGGGACTAGGGGCTCTTCATATTATAAATATATATTATGGAAAATTAGAACCAAACTACTGTTACTCATTGCTCTGCTAGCAGTTTAGAGGGTTTGCAGTTCATGAGCTTTGCTAACTTTCATTTCAGCACTTCCTCTCTGAAAAGAAAAAGGAAGCTGTTCCTCCATCATTTTTGACAAGATTTGTCTTCAGCAGAGTTGCCTCGTGTCTCTAACCTTTCCTGTTCGCATGAAGGAACAGGGAAGCTTTTAGAGGGATCCATTCCCTGGTCTGAGATCAGACCCCACACTTGGAGCTGACAGGAACAAAGAAGTGAGACATTCCCTGTTCAGACATGAACTTAATTGAGCTGTATAAAGTTCTCCTGCCGTCAGCCTTTTATCAGGAAAGAAATGAGGATGAGAGACAATAATATTCCTATGCCCAAGAAGTCTTAGTTAGGGGCCAGCCAGGATCTGAGTCCTGTTTCTTATCCCCAAATTCTGGCCCCTTGCCTCTCCCATGTGGCAGGAGATGGTTTACTTGTAGCAGGTAGAATAGCCATGGAAATTGGGGACCCAGGATACCCTGTAATGTAATGGTATATTACAAACTAAGGTGTAACCATCTCAGTGCCCTAGATGTCATAGCTACCTATGTGAATCTGGCAAAAAAAAAAAAAAAAAAAAATGACACTTGTTTCTTGTGATTGTAAAAGAAATCTGAGCCCATCTCACCCCCTTGTATTTCTTCTTCTCATATTAAGGCCTGAGTGCCTCTAACCCTAGAAAATCTAGAAAATCGACATACTTAAAGCTGGCAGCCCCAACAGCAGTCTTCTCATAAAGGATGAGTATTATGTCTCTTTCATAAGAATTAAAGATCTAATCTGGCCAGAGTGCCATCGATGCTGATCGGGATAGAAGCTTCTTCTAAAATGGAAGACACATGATTACCTTTTTATGGGTGAGATATTCTAATTATTCAGTGGGGATTCGTTTCAGGTTACAGGATTTTTATTGGAAACCATTTAATTTTCAGTACCTGTCATTCCAAGTGGACAACGTAGAGGCACATATAAGAATTACTGGAGCTCAAGGCCAGACCCTCTGTAATTTGCATACACCCATATAATATAATTTTTATCTTCTTTTCACCTAGGAAGGCAGAGAAATTGCCGATATCATCCACAGACTGCTGCATAGCATATTGGTCGTAGCAAACTGTTAATAATAATAATAATGCAGGAAATTCAATTTTAGGAACTAGCTCTATTTATCCACACAAGAAGAGCTTCCTCAGATGCTAACTACAGCAAATGAAGGGAGAATGTGTACTTTCACCTTCTATTTCTTTATTCTTCACCACGTTGGAAATTAAACCTAGTACATAATTTCCCGCAGCAACCAGATCATTTCATTAATGAAGATTAAACAAAAGGAGTCAGATGAATAAGTGAAAAAAAAAACTGCAAGCAAATAAGTAATAGTTGAAAACTGTAAGTTGTTCCTCTAATGTATGCTGCTGGTTGATCTTAGGCCCATTAAAGCAAATTTGTGAAGCTATTACGTGTGCTTTCTGCAGCTGGGGAATATCACCCAGTTGGGAAGGCTGTACTCATTCTAAACACTGGCACTGGGGCCTGCTGATATCCTGAGAGATACTGTTTTGACACCATTCACATGAAGCTTCCAGAAGACAGCTTTTCTTCAGAAAATATTACCTTGTCGATATGACCGCATTTCCTATGTTGCAAAGTTTTTCTAGTTGTTAGGAAAGCCTCTTACCTTTCCTGCTGTCTAGGATGCATTCGGCTTAGCCTTCCAGATTGTTCCCCAGCTCCTCCACAGTAGCTCCCATCATCCTCCAAACACTGCCTACCACAGCGCCACAAGGAAACACCATCATATCCCTGTGGCCTCAGAAGGAGTGGCTGAGTGCTGATGTTCTGTTTCCGCTTAGAGAGGAGCTTCAGGCCTGCGCACAAAGGAGGCCCTGGGTAAGCGTGGAATGAAAGATTTCACGACTGAGGTGGAAGGACCATGAGATGCTGAATTTGTGGTGGGAGGAAGGCAGGTAAAGGGTGTGGCGTGGACGTGGCTGGGCCCCTGCTGGAGCACCAGCTGGCCTTGCCTCACTTAACGCCAGCTAAGCAGGTGGCCATGAGAACTGAGGGTTCTTCTATGGGCTCTCAAATGTCAGCTTTAACATATCCTAAATGGGGACTCTCAGGAGACTATTAAGATAGGGAGCATGGCCAAGGGAGCAAAGTGATGAACTAAGGTCACTCAACAAAGGGACCTGTCACCTTTCTGAACAAACTTGTCCTGTTAGAGCGACTGAAGATGCCAAAGCTCTCCTGTGTTTTTGCAGTAGCGTGCTGCAAAGTAAACTACGACATCAGCACTCCGTTAGAGGTCTCCGTAAAGTTCTATGGGAACAGGATCGTCCTCGCGCGTGCTGTCACCCTCCTTCCCGCCAGGATGCTTCTGTGCTCACCACCTGTGAGCAGGGATCCCAGCAGAGTCCTCAGAAGAGAGCCCATTGTTAACGGAATTCATATTGACACTTTGATCACAAGCAGTGTGGCACCGAAAGTTTTTGAACAACAAACCATTTGAGAGTGTGTAACACGCTTGTGAAAATATTCAAGGCATAATTAGATAAATAACAGATCCAGTGTCTATTTTTACTTTGCGTTGATGA
The DNA here is from genome assembly GCF_021218885.2 of Marmota monax. Classification (NCBI taxonomy): domain Eukaryota; kingdom Metazoa; phylum Chordata; class Mammalia; order Rodentia; family Sciuridae; genus Marmota; species Marmota monax. Next base: position 2,703,785 of record NW_026694501.1, on the reverse strand, counting down.
GAAGCTTTGCAGGAGAGGCTGCTGGTAGTTAATTCTCCTTAACAACAATCTGTGTAATCACAAACCCCAATTAGCCCTGCCTGTTCCATGCTATACAAACTATTTCCTTAGCGCTTCACATCACTACTTTGTAATTAGCTTTCATCTACACGAGCTTTGACTAAAAAAATATAAAAGAGTGTAAGTGATTGTACTGCCACTCAGTATTCTGCGAAATAATCGCCAGCGATTTCAATCAGATTAATTTTATCACCCGTATTAAGGAAAATTACCTCCCTCTTCACTCTCTACAGCTGAGGGCTATTTCATTTCCTGAGATGTTCATAAAAGCATAATATAAAGCAATCTGTAATTGTAAATATCCTTCCCTAATAACTTTGAGATATTTCCTTAATACATCTTTACATTTGGAGTTTCCGTTCCATAAAATACGGTAACAAGTGCTCTATTATGTTTTAAGTGTGTGCTGTTAAGCTGGACAACTTAGTGCTGTCCTTCCTGTTTTTACATGGGGTTATATTTAACTTGCAGATAATGGGAACAAGGTTTAAAAGTGATGGAGCGGAATAATGGCGTTACAGCAATAATATATCTTGCCTTTGTGAGGAATAGAACTTTACAGCCTATTTCAGGTCAGCCAACACTGATGCCATTTTTCACAGCCTGACAATTTTCACCTTCACCCAAACTCCACATGGGTCTAAACACCTTTTCCAACCAGGACACGGGCCTCTTGCTGCTGTGTCCTTCCTTGTGGACACCTTCAGAGCAAAAGAAAGAGGGAAAAAATGAAAATGGGGGAAAAGGACTATTATACTGTCTGGTTGCAGGTTCTTGGGACATCTGCAGATCCCCAAATGTGGCAATCCAAAGGATTGAGACCTTCTGCGAAAAGTGAATGCTCACAGGGAAGGTTTCCATCCTGGACGTGCGGGGTGCTGAGGCTTTCCTGTTGGATCCTGTCTCCCATCTCAGGCCACGAGCTGGGTGTCCTTCTGACTTGGAGGCAGGTAGCCCTCTAGACACTGCATTGCTGCCCACTGCCTCCATGACACAATGATTTATTACGTCAGCCATTCTGTCAGAATTGTAACCAGAAGTGAGCTTTTGGAAGTGTTCTGGATTCTGGGCTCAAAGCATATTAAAGGCCCAAAGCTGAGAACCCGGGTGATTCATTTGAAACCTCACTGATAAAATTAAAATATGATTTGTATCCTGAGCTACCTTCCTATAGCTTCATGCATAAAAAACGTTTACTGGAATCTAAAATCTGACATTCCCTAGACAACACACACAACTGTATGTATCTGTCCTCGTGGGCACAGGTCATTTAAATTTGATAAAGATGATAGGGGGTAGGCTCGTGGGGAGGTGAAGTTCCATTCTCTAGCCAGTGGACCTTGAATTATTCTCATACAGTCAGGCACCATCGGGAAATGTAGTGTTCAGGCAGCTTTAATCTGCTCCCCTGCAGCACACACCGTGGTTTTTACCACTCAACTCAAAAGTGTTCTCCCTTGTCTTACATTCTTAATGTCCCTCCGTCTCCTGGAAGTTTGCAGAGGTTGATGTTTTTTTTTTCTTCTTCTTCTCTTCATTTCTTTTATTTTTCCTGTGCAATAACATAATGTGGACCCAAATGGGAAGGGGTTCAAATGGGGAGTGGAAAGAAAAGAAAGTAAAATCATTCGTTCTCTTTCCTGGGCCTACAAAGACAAGAGAGGACACAAAAGCCATCTGTTTCTATGTCAAAGAATAGCCAAGCACCCATTTCCCTTTAGGGATCCCCTTTCAGTGCTGGGATCCAATCCAGGACCTAATGCATGTGAGGCAAGCACTCCAACACTGAGTCAACCACACAGCCATTCTGATGTTCTGGGCCTCTGACTGCTGATACAGGTGATGCTGCTCTGGAGTAGCAGCTGAGATCCGGGTTAACCTAGGACATCTCGCGACTTCTGAAGACAGGCCTTCCACACTGTGAGCAGTGAAACAAGCCTCTAACCTAATTAGCCTCCTTTGTTTTCTTTCTTGGCTGTCTTAGTAGTCAAAGGAAGGAGGTTCAGCACATGCTCTTGTCTTATATATTGTAATGTTCCGTCATAATGGAAGCCTCGTAGAACACCAAGATGACACTGGCAATGGGGAAGGGAACTCAGCCTTGTGCACAGCAGAAGAACTCCCATGCCTGCTCAGATGCCTGAATGGTTGCTGTGACACAGCATTCTTTTGGAGCCATCAATGGAATACATGGTGCCAAAGCCTAGGGTAAAGACCTAACCCTGACCAGGGAAGCCCTGGTTGATGATATGCAACAATGTTAAACCCATCTTAGGTCATAAAGTGTATACCCCTACATTGCAAATATTAACGGACTATTGGAGGTGAAGGAGTTCAGGGTCAATGACTTATAGACACAGAACATGTACATGGAGGAGAGGAATAACTTCACCTTGCAGATGGCTGGAAAAGAATGATATTTCGATTTGGAACGACTCTCATCAGGCATTAGTAATTAGTCTTCTCACGGAAGTTCCTTCTTCTGGTATTTTCTCTGAAGTTTCAAGGTACAAGGAAAAGCCAGCAGGCACATAACTGGTGGTGCCTGGGACATGTGTTCATAACCATGAAGCTGATGAGTGAGGGTCATTGATGACCAAGGTAATAGGATGCTTCACGGTGATCCTGTGCCTTCCTGATAGTAGGACTCACCTAGCAACCTCAGCTAGGTACTTGGTTGCTTTCTGCCCTTATGGAGCTCCAGTTATCAAGATTTTTCTTTCATATTCTAGAAAAATACTTTAAGAGAAAAAGTTTTAAATATTTAGACATTTATTAATCTGTGAGTTTTGAAATCTTTTGAAGAACTATTTATTTCAGAATCACTACTTCCCAACAGCTTCAAAGAGTTGTAACAACTCATTTTGTAATTTATTTATTCCTCAGGCATTGGATTTTATTGAACACTTACTATATGCCAAATATTACTCTAAGAGCTGAATGTTAGCGAGGGTCTTTTTTTGTTGTTTATTTTTGAACATAGTCCATGGGGAAAAAAATTAGTCAGAACCTTTGTCTTTATTTCTTTTCCTTTTCTTTGTGTTCTCATTGTTAACTTAGTCCCCATTGCACCCATTGCAGGGTAACTAAACTGAGAAAGAGACACAAGACAAAAAACTATGAAATATTTTCAAAAGTTTTTGCTTCACATTACCACATATTCTTACAGAGGATGTGGATGGCAAAACTCAAGGCACCTAGCATTTAGAATTTGCATGTTCAGTAATGAAAGTAACAAAAAATAAAGATATCTGAGTTTTGCAGCACTCTTGAGGTATTTGAGTAATTTGTTTTCAAAAAAAGTAAAAACAGATGTTTAATTTTATTTTTTAAATGATACTCTTTAGAGACACATTTTCATTAACAGAAGAGTACATACCCACCCCCTCTGATCCTGACTCATCATTTGTCTTCAGAAGGAAGCAGACTGCACGGGTTTGGTGCCTTGTGTCTGAATGTAGTAAACCAGAGGAGGGCTGGCTAGGAGGGCTGGCTGGAACGGCAGTGAGCCCTCTTAGCTCATAGGCCAGAAATGCTGACATGTCTGATCTTAGCTTGGTGCACTCTTAAGTGCAACAAAGCAGAATCATAGTGTTAGGACAAGATTCACTTAAGCTAAAAAAGGAAAAATTTATTGAAAGGAATGACAAAGACCACGGGGCACTTTCTCTAGATCTGATGAGCTCCTGGTCACCCTTTAGTCTGACTGGGTGGAAAAGGTGACCAACATAGCTGGTGGAGACATAGAGTCCTGTGGGATCAAGAGACACACAACTCCAATCTTAAGAATGAAGGGGAAATCATTAAGTATCTCTTCCCTTCCATTTGGAACAAGGTACAACCAATATCCAGACTAACGTTTCGAGATATTCTGCTTCTAATGTTCAAGGATGGATTAGTCAGCTCAAGGCACTGTAACAAAGCACAAAGACTAGGGATTCAACAGTGGAAGTTTATTTTCTCATGGTTCTGGAGGCCAGAAGTGCAAAATCAAGGAGCTGGAAGATCAGGCTTCTGGGGAGAACCAGGCTTCTGGGGAGGACCAGGCTTCTGGGGGAGGACCAGGCTTCTGGGGAGGACCTCCCCTGGGGCTGCAGATGGTGGCCTCCTCACTGTGTTCTCCAGTGGCCTTTCCTCAGTGTGTGTGCAGGGAGGGAATGAGCCCTCTGGTGTCTTGTCTCATAAGGACACTAGTCTTGAGAGATCAGAGCCCCACTCTTAACAACTTCATTTAACTTTAATCATTTCCTGAGAGGTCCCATTTTCCAATGCGGCCACACTGCATGTTAAGGCTTCAGTATGTAAATTCTTGAACACATTCAATTCATAACAAGGGAGTCTAAATGCTTACAGTAAGATCAGCGTGCCAAGAGCATCTTAATTACCTTAGAAGCCAGCACAAAATCAAGACGGAGAGACTGGGGTATGGGCCTTGAGGAATCTATGTAAGTGCAGCACGGTGCAATCCCAGAATGGCAGCTGCTTATTCCAACATTTGTCAGCACTAGCTCTGTGCAAAACGCTGGGGAGACAAAGCTGAGTAAAGCATGATCCAGGTCCTCACAGTGCTCTCCATCTCTCTCCTGCTCTCTGTAGGAATCCACGTCCACCTAAGAAATTCCCTGGGAAGCCTACAAACTGAGCGGCAATGGTGCTGTGATTTGTTTTGATTTTTTTTTGTTTTGTTTTCAGAGGATCCTTTCTTTCCCCAGGTTTTACTTAAACAAAATCACATGAAACTTCAGCTGTTTTCTTGGAAAGCCAGAGCGAACTGTGCAAGATCAACAGCAGGAACTGCCCTCCTGGTCCTCTTTCGGCTGCAGCCATGAGGACACATGCAGTGAGTTCAGTCGTGTTTGAAGAATGAGTCTGCATCGTGCACAAATATGCCAAATAAATTAGTGTACCGTTGTATCAAGCTAAATACCTCCCTGCTTAAACTTTCCCAGGTAGGATAATTCTTGATTGTTTTGTGTTTTGGGAGGTTTCTCTGTTTTGTTTTGTTTTTGTTGTTGTTGTTGTTGCTTGTCTGTTGTTAACTTATTTGTGTTTAGCTCATCTCTTTATTTGCCCCCACAGTGGTTGCTTTAGCATTTAAAATATGCACTTCTACCTTATCACAGCCTACCTTAAAACACTACTTTAGCATTACTCAAATGCTTTAAGAATCCTACAAGGTACCCTGCCATTCCCTCCTGCCAACTTCTATGCAATTGCTGTCATGTACACTTACATGTCAGACACTCCACAATATATTGGTATAACTTTTGCTTTAGACAATAAATTATATTTCAAATGACTCTAAGAATGCAAAAAATATATAGATTGTATATTGACCCCTATATTTACCCCTTTTGATACTCTTCACTCTTTTGTGCAAATCTGAGTTTCTACTTGGCATTTTTTTCCTGTTCTAAAGAATTCTCCTTAATATTTCCTGCAGCACAAGTCTAACTGATGACAAATTCTTTCAGCTTTTGTTTGTTCTAAAATGACTTTGTTGTATCTTTATTTTTGAAGGCTGTTTTCATAGGACATAGAAGCCTACCTTGACTTTTCCTTTCTTTCAACAATTAAAAATGTGTCTTTGACTTTCGGCTTCCGTAGTTTCCACACAGAATTGGCACACTTATTGTCTTTGTTCCCTTTTATATAGTGTGATTTTTTTTTTCTAGCAGATTTCAAGATATTTTTACTTTCTTACTGATTTTCAACCATTTGGTGACCATAAAACTTGGATCCTATCCTACTTGGGTTTGTCCAGTATCTTGGCTCAATTATTTAGTAATTTTCATTACATTTGAAAATTTTGTGCCATTGTTTCTTGAATTATTTTGCTACCCTTCTTCCTCCTTCCGCCATGGGAATCCAAATATATATTACAAATGACTTAGTATTGTCCCATGTGTCTGTTCATTCCTTTTAAGCCTTTCTCCCTGCTTTGGGTCTTGAGAAATTTTCCATGGTCTTGCCTTCATATTTACTGGTCTTTTCTACTACTGTGTCTAATCGACTGTTAATCCAATCCTTGAATTCCTCATTTCAGATATTGTGGGTTTTTAGTTTTTTTTTTTTACTATGGTTTCATTTGTCCTTTTATACTGTTTTTGTTTCTATCTCCATGTCTTAGTCAGCTGTTTTTGCTAAAAAAAAAAAAAAAAAAAAAAAAAAACCAAAGGACCTGACCAGTGCAATTATAGAGGAGGAAAAGTTTATTTGAGTGCTCACAGTTTCAGAGGTCTGAGACCATAGAAGGCTGACTCCACTCCTCTGGGCTCCAGGTAAGGCAGAAGAACATCATGGCAGAAGAGTGTGGCAGAGGGAAGCAGTTTACATAGTATCAGGAAGCAGAGAGAGAGGGACTCCACTTGCCGGACACAAATAATCATAATCACGCCCCAATTCCCACCTCCTCCAGCCACACCCCACCACTGTGGTTACCACTCAGTTAATCCCCACCCCTACCAGATTAATTCACTGATGGGGTTAAGACTCTTACAACCCAATCATTTCTCCTCTGAACATTCTTGTATTGTCTCACACATGAGCTTTTTGGGGGGCACCTCATATCCAAACCAAAACACTCCATGTGATGGTTAATCTCAGTGGTCAGATTGAATGGTTGAAATGTGCTTAGAAAGTTGGTAAAGAACACTTTTGGGGGTCTGTCGGGTGTTTGCAGAGACTGGCACGTGCATCAGTGAAAGTTCTGGGGAAGATCCACCCCCAAAGTCAGCAGCACCTCCCAACAGCCTAAGGGCGCTGACTGAGCAGGAAGTGGGATACAGTGGTGCCGCAGCCCGGCTAGCTAGGCAAAATAGCCGGGGGTGGGGGGGGGCGGTTTGACGAAGAACTTGTGTAGATTGATACAGCAGGAGTGGAAGCCGTTTATTGTAGGACAACAGAGGTATTTATACATTCCACACAGCTTATCTAATTAGCATAAACTAGATACATCAGTCAACCAATAAGGAATCTCCACACTTAATGGCTCGCTGGAGTTACTTCACAAACCACTCCCTCTGGCATTTTGCCAGGCACCATCCAGACTTGTTTACAGACCCTAACATTTCTCTGGCAAAATGCCAGGTGCCATCCTGACTTGTTTACAGACTCTAACAATCAGTGGGATAAGCTCACCTGAACGGGAAGGATCTGCTCTTGGTGCAGGTGCATTTTTGCTATTGCCTGTTGCCCAGGTACATCTGGTTCCAGATTCTTTAGTCTTCAGACATGGATTGGACCAGAAATTCTCCAGGGCCTTCTAGTCCTCCACCCTTGGACTGGGGCTGTATCACTGGCCCCTCTTGTCCTGGTTTCCTGGGCTTTACAGCCTGCAGACAGACATCGTGTGACTGTCAAGCCTCTGACTGTGTGAAATAAATCCCCTTTTTGTTAAAATCTACTCATTCTATTGGTTCTGTTCCGCTGGAGGGCTCTAATACCCTGTGTTATATTCATTGTTTCCCTTTAAACTCTTGAATATATTTGTAATAGCACTTTAAATTCCTATCTGCCAATTACACAAACTCTGTCACTATATCTATCTTTCCTGACTGGGCGATAGGTCACATTTTCTGGCTTCTTCAGATATCTAATAATTTTTTTTTTGCATGTTGCACATTTGGGTTATTATCTTATGGAATACTTGGACATTGTGGCTTTTATATATCCTATTGGAACTTGTTCTGATAGATACACACATCATTTGCATATTATCTGCATATTAACTTTATTTTATTTTTTGGTTGTTACGTTTTTTTTTTTTTTTTGGTTTGTTTTGTTGTCCTGGGGATTGAACCCAGAGGCACATTACCACTGAGGCACATCCCCAAGCCCTTTTCATTTTTTATTTTAAGACAGGGTCCTGCTAAGTTGTTGAGGGCCTCATTAAGTTTCTCAAGCTATACTCAAAATGACAGTCCTCCTGTTTCAGCCTCCTAAGTCACTGGGATTACAGGCATGAACCAAAACACTGGGGTAACTTTATTCTTTAGAAGAGTTTGTTAAGCTATATCGGAATAAACATAAACTAGCCTTTACTGGCTATTAGTTTATACTAATAAGATTTCACCCTACTGGGGTCCCTATTGATGCCCTACATATTCAAGAGAATTCCATCACTCCAGCTGGTTAGAATGCAGTTAACAACTCCCCTGTCTCCTCCTCATTCTTATTGTTCTTCTACCTGTTCACATCTGTGTTATTCTCTAGCAGTCTGCTTTGCTTTCCAACCACATAAAACTACCAGAATGTCAATCGTTTTTCCATGAGGATTACTTCCAAAAAGATTCCAAGAGGAGTACATTCTAGCACTTAGCAAGCCTCAAATGTTATTTATACATCTATACTCTTCTAGAGAATAGATTTTAGGATCCATTTGAATAAAATCTTAGAGATTATCTGGGAAATATTTGGATACCAATATTTGAGTCCTGCTGGAAGATGAGTAATTAGAGCACTGATACAGTGCTCTGAAATAAATAAATTTACTCTGAAATAAATCAACTAAACAAAAGTTTTAAAAAAATTAAGAGGGAAACTGAAACCTTTCAACCTAAAGAAGAGTTAATAGATTGAGAACGCTTGGATGAGAGTACCTGAAATGTTCTTATTGCAAAGGAAAATAAAGCACTGATAATTAAAATGCTAAATGCAACTTCTTTTGATGTACAGTCTTAAAGCAATAAAAAGCCAATACTGGAGACTGATGACTCCAAATACACAATACCTTTTTGACCAAAACTCATTGGTATTAAAGGGTTAAAGAAGACCAAATCCTTTTAAAACACAAGTACCCGATTTACTAATGATTTGCACCTACCTACAAATCAAATTAATTGCATTTTTTTCTGGAAATATTACAAGTAGAGAGGGAAATTTCACATTCATCAAACCCATTTAAATCCATTTGGAACCCTCTTTGAGAGGCATTAAAAAGATTTAGCTGTTTAAGGAGTGAGCAAGGCTATTTGGACACAATTATTTAAAAGTATTAAACACATTCTTGTTCCCCCTAAATTTAGTAGCGTGATGCCCTGAACCTCTTCTGACGCTTTCATGCAGTGAATTCATTGTATGTTTGACATTGGCCTCTGTTGTTTCATTTCAGCAAAGCTTCTGGCATCCTAAGAGCTAGAACCACTTTTGCCTTCGAGAAATATATGTTATTAAATCTCTAATTAGAAAGGAATCAAGGAATAAGCTGTCAGCTGAAATTTATGATTACTTATCCAATGTTAAGGGCCACAATGGTTCATTTGAAAATGCTGGCTGCCACGAACACTTCCTTTCCTGCAATCACTTAACAAGGAAAAGCATTTCTGAGCCATAGAAATTACACGAGAAAACTCACAGGAGCCAGGCTCAATGAAGTACTGTGCAGGACAGAGTCTGATCATCCAGATGGGATTGGGTTTCCGTCTCACTGAGTCTGTTTTATAGGCCCCTGAAGACACTTTGGGGGGGGGGGGTGGGGAGGAAATGCAACCATTTCCCCAAATTTCAAATGCCCCTGTTTGGTGGCATTAGAGGACACCAGTGGGTGAGGCCAGGAGGGGCAAAGCCCATGAGTGATAAAAGCTGAGCTGCACTGTGCACAGAGCGGGCGTGTGTAACAGCATGCCTGCCATTTCTGTTAATAGAAATCGTGTGGTTATAGCCCCATTCACCCAGCGGACAAGTACAGTACCCCAGCTTGCCCTATTACTGCTTTTCATTAGGGAACCACGGTAGCCCTCCTCCTTCTCCATTAAACACTGGCTACACTTTGTGGACAGAAACACCCGAGGTCTCAGACCGGTGACTTGGCTCCAGCTTCCGTGTGGCCACTTGGTGTAGTGGGTTCCTGCTCTATCACAGGCTGACATGTACAGGTGGCAGATGGCAAGGTACACACACAGATCACTACCCTTTCGGAAGGGCAGCCTTAAGATTCTGAGCAAAATTAACCTCGTTGATGGCCTCTTTCCACCCGCTCAGAGACCCGCACTGCCACAGCCGTGAACCAAAGGGGTTGCTGGGATGTTAAAACACAGAGATCTATAAAATTTCTTTCTCAGATGAGTATTTTGAAATGTAACGTCAGGGATAGAGCTCACTCTTAGAGCTTTCTGTTTTCTGCATCTATCATATTTTCAATTTTCTATTAAAATATACTTTTACGCTTAACATTCCATGTCTGCCTAAAATGAGTGGGGAATTTTCAAGATGCCAGGATGTTAGAGCTCCCATGTCTAACAGATCCTTTGCTTCCTCCCAATTTTTAAGTGCAAAAAAATGGCCCCACTTTAACATGAGACTGTATTCTGACCCAACTTCATCTGCTAAGTAAGATTTCTTGAGTGAGAGGCTTATTTAGTCTCCCTGGCTGCCTTCTAGAAAATATCCCCTGACCCCCATGGTGCTTCAGGATGTTAAGAATGTTTTCCAGTCTAAACCTCATCTCATTGAACTGTGGATCTTCAGCAGCAGAAGTGTTGGTGGGGCCACAGTTCATCTTGCTGGTGGGTCAGCCAAGAGGTTTCAGGCTGCCCTCGCTTCTAGCATCTTCTCTGCCATAGGTCATGCCCAGGCAGCAAGTGCCCTCCACCCCAAATGAAGGTCTTGTGCACTTGTTCTGCCCATCAACACTCCACACTGGCTTCCCATCCCCTGTTCTACCTCCACCAAAGCTTTATGGTCCTCTATTGCATTAAAGAATCATGAACTTCTAGAGTCAAAAAATAAAGGAGAGGAAATCTCACCCAGGCTTCACCCAAGTCTTCCATTCTACAAATAAGGAAACCAAAGAGCATAGTAATGAAATGTGTTGACAGGCCACTGATTAATTAGTGGCACATCGAATACAGGGAATTCTAACCCAGGGCGGTGCCATGCTTTCCCTGTTTCAAAGCTAGGTCTTGCCCAGTGACTACATGTGCATTATTATCAGGATAACCTACAGGTTTCAAGACAAGGCCAGTTCACTTTCCCAAACAAGGCTGATTTGCACAGGTCCATCATACTCTCTCTGCGGCAGGGATAAGTGGAGAAGATACAGACATGGTGCCAGGTGGGACCTCTCATCCACCCTGCCCCTCCCTTGGGTCTGGCAGCCACTTCCACTGGGTTTACTATTAACTAGGAAAAATCCGCCCAGTGATGAACAATTCTGTTTTCCGGAGCAGTTGTCTCCTTTAGGAACGGTACTGCTGTGGATTACCTGCATCGTCCACTCTCCAGTGTAACCTTGAAGATTTTTTTTGTTTAATTCCATTGATAAAGGGAACTAAAAAATGTGTGTCTTATGAGGAGCCTGGAAAAGCTCAGAGGCCAAGGTAGCTAAGGATGGCTGGAAGACAGGAGTCACTCAGAGAGACCCCCTCACTGTGAAGAGGCAGAGAGCCACTGGAACAGAGGCCAGGGAGGTGACAGCAGCATGAGAGGCATTTGAGGGACTGTGGCAGGTCACTCTCAAAACATGCTTGCTCATCAAGGTGGTTCTTCAGAGCCACCACCTATATATGCTGCCCAAGAGTCAGACACAGTGGTGATAGGAAGAGCCCACTTGTGACAAACTGTGCTCCACATTCACAATAATGATTCTGAGTACTATTGGCTGTCCACACTGGAGGTCTAAGCCTCCAGCACCACACCTGTCTGTACCCGAGGTGGGGGTGATTTCTCATGCCAATTATGGTTCTCTTATTTTTCCAACCTTCTATTTTGACATCTGTTCTTAGCCTTATTTTCTTATGTCTTCAGAAATGAGCAGTAGTCTTTCTTTGGGAGGATCCACCAAGAAATTTTAGATTAAAAAAATTCGCTATCAGAATGAAGTGTATTATCATTGTTTTTGCTGTTGTTGTTTGTAATTTAAGTGGAAGTGGGAAAAAAAAAAGTAAAGCACACCTTGACATGAAATGTGGTCCCTCTAGAAAGGTACGTAGATTTGACCTTAAAACTACAAAAAAATAAAAATAAAACACACAAAGTCCCATGCCCAATCACCAATTAAAAGCTTCACACCTTCATGCTACCAATCACAAAAGCCTCAATACTTAGGTGCAAGAAAAGCCACCATTCTTGTAAGTTTAAGACACAGACACCTGATTTGTACATACAAATACATATTTTTTACATCCACAGAAACTTATATGTGAAAAAGAATATCACACATGCAAACACATCGGCTGCTTCCAGAAACTTGGCCCTGAAAGTTGACTATATTTTGCCACTGGCAGATGTTGTTGTTGTTGTTATCATTGGAGACGTCGGTATTTTTACACATTTCAGAAAGGATCGTTGAAATCACGAATGCTTTTTTAAAACAAACTTAGAGTCATCATTTACATTCAGGGTCCAAAACTAAGGTGCCAGGAGCAGGCGGCACCGTATATTGGCACTTTAATGAGATGTCCCTTATCCTCTTCCCTAAGCAAATGCAGAATGATGTGCGATTTGCTTTCCAAGCCGGGTCACCTTTAAAAGCCGGGGGATGGCCGTTGCCACTGAATTGGTCGCCAGCCCTCTCCAGTGATGTCTGCCTGTGCAAAACCTGTGACAAAGGACTGAAATGACAGCACTCTGACTCACTCCTACATTGTGTTTGTTTAGGAAGGTCCTAGAAATTGTATTTCACCAACCACATTCGCTATCAACACACAATTATCTGGCTTAATCATGTGGAACAGTGGCAAATTCACCTGGGGCTTAAGAACTAATGACATTCTCGTCTGAGCTGCTTTAGTGAAATGGCCTAGCACCTGAAGCAGGAACAGCAAGATTGCTCAAGAAAATTTGGTTTTCTGTTTTCATTTCACAGCATAGGGCCTCTGTTCAAATCAACAAACACTCCTGATTAAATAGCTGTGGTAGTCGACTTCTTTCGCATTCCTGTGCGTGGCTCTGAATGTACATCGAGCACCCCAACCTGTACAGGCAGAGAATTGTCTCTGACTCCCAGGCGAGGCATTGTCTTTGTGATGGCGAAAATAAGTAAATAAATTGGCATTGAATAATTTGGGTATGATCACAGTTATCAGTGCTGATGACCCTTCCAGGGCTCACGACAACTCTAAGACAGGAGCCGCCCTATGCACTCGTACACACTCAGGTATAGATTCTCATTTCCTCTCGTCATCTGCAGTGAGCACATTAACATTCCGCTTACTCCTGAAAAATCCAGCCCCTAACCTCGGCCTTAAACCCCCAATGTGCAAGGGCTTTTTGGAGTCATTGCTGAGTCTGCGGCTAAATCCCAAGGAGGGGAGAGGCCAATTTTCAAAAGCCGGCAGTGGCAAGAAATTGAGTGTTCAGACTTCCAAATGCGTCAAAGAAAGCATCAGGTGCAGTGTGCTTCCTGAAGGGCTGCAGGAGAAATGGCCTTCGTTTAGCAGAAGAATAATGATTGATTTTCATTAGCATGCAAAGGCCAGCCAGAAGAGCATAGCAAAGTTCCTGGTTTCCCTCTTGGTGTGCACCCGACACCAAACGTCCTTCTATTTGTTTTTATTTTCGTAATTTTTGTTGCACCCTCTTGTTATCAAGGGCTATGGGGCTCAAAACGGATAAGCAGAACAGCAGAATATTTTTAATTTAGTGAAATTATTTGGTGTTACAGCCAGCTCAGAGCTGTGCTTCCTGAATCAGATGCCTAAAGCTTTCTATATAGAGAGTGTTCAGAAGTCCTGACATTTCAGCTGTGGATACAGCTTCTAAGTGCTCTGCTTCTAATTTACTCATCCTCTCCCTTTCTGTCTTTCATCTCACCACTTCACACTGCCCCAACAGCACTAATACCCTCTACCTGAAATTAACATATAGAAATATGTAAAATGGAATCAACATCACTCAAAGCAGATCAATAATAATACAGATAGAGCATCCCTCCCCTGCAAATTCAACCATCAAACTACTTCAGAATGTGAAGTTTTTTGAGCACCAATATGATACCACAAGTGGAAAATTCAACATAATGTTAATCTTTTTGTGCATAAAATTATTAAAAATACTGTATAAAATCATTTCAGGTTATGTATGCAAGGTGTGCACGAAACATCAGGGTCCTTTGTGTTTGGACTTGGATGTATGAAAAATTTCCAAAGTCCAAAAATATCCCAAATCCAAATCCACTTCTGGTACCAGCTATTTTGGATAAGAAATACTCAACACTTAATGGAAAAAAATAAAAATAAAAAAACCTTAGCTGTAAATATTCAGAAAAGAAAAGAACAGAAAATTCAGAAAGTTTAAGAATTTGCAAGACTGAGGATTCACTATCATACTGACTTTGAATATCACACTTTTTAAAGCAGAGGGAATATTTTATAAGAAAGTCTTCTGTTGTGAGTAAGTTAATTTTTTAAAATTCCACTCCAAAAGTAACCTGTCTTATAATAAAACGCGTAATGACTCAAGGGATGGACTTAAGGCTCCAGATGTGCAATTCCCAACACTGACTCACCTGTCCAGTGGTCCACTGGTGCACTCTTGCCCATGGTACTACTTCTATTGCTCTGAGACAAAATGCAATTAGCCTTCATCATATCATTCATACAAAGTTATGCCACACTATTCACAAAGAGTGTGCAGCCACTAATTAATTATTGGTCAACAGCAGAGTTTCTTCCTTGTTTCATCAAAAAGAAGGCCACATTATAGCACTAGAATACAATGAGTTACAGGATAATTCTCACAATTACTTATTCAGTAAATAGTCAGCTTACATGTGAGGAACTGGAGCAAAGAGAAGGAATATTACTGTTGTAAAATCAAATACACATGAGATTTATGTCTACAATCTGCCATCAGTACCTTTGCAAGTACTTCTGTGAGCTTTCTGAGATGAGAATCACCTAGAAAAAGTTCAACCCATGCTCTTCCAAAATATCATCCCTGCCTTGCTAAAGAGCCCAATGCATTATCATTTTTGCTTTTATTTTGGAATTGGTCTGCTGTTTAGAGTCATTTTTCCACCAGTCCTTCTGTAATATTGAAGGTTGTTTATCCATAGCCCACTAATAGTACATGCAAGTTAACAATGCACAACTTTTCCAGAAAGAAGACCTCAGTGTGGTGTTGTAGAAATATAGAAGAGAAAAAAACCAATACATTTATTTTGCATTATAATTGTAGAGATATATGCAAGGGCTCAATAAGCAGAAATGGAAAAATATTTTTTTTCTAGTAATAGAGGAAGTTCAAAAATATTTCACAAGAAAAATTGATATTTGCACACTTAAAATCTTTGTTTGGCCTCTCTGAGAGCAAGGATGGAAAAAACATTCCAAATGGAGGAAATAGCATTCATTCACTCATCCATTCATTTATTCACTCTGTAATAATTACTATTGCTCTAGGCAATGAAGACAGAGCACTGGGAAAAAATGATATGAATCCTGCCCTTGGGGATTAGAAGTCCATTGGGGGACACATACAATTATCAAATAATTACTTAGCTACAAATTGTGTTTAGTGGCATGAAGAGAAAGAGCAGGGTGCTATGAGACAGGATTACAGGGCCAGTGTTCAGAACCGCACCAGGCCCCTCTGTGAAGCTGACAGGTGAGCCCAGACCTAACGGATGGAAGTGAGAGAGGCCATGTGCAAGGCAGGGGAGAGCTTTACAGGCAGAGGGGATCACCCTCTTCCCAGAGCTGAACACTGATGCCCAAATCAACTAAATCCCAACTGCTAGTGGAGAGTCGGGACCTGCCGTCCCCAAAGGACAAAGACAGGGCAAAAGTCCATTTTGCTGTATTCTGATCTGACACTTACCTCACTGCTGTGTGTGCTACAGAGGACCATGAGTGAGTCTCTTCTCACTGCACCCACTTCTTAACAGAAGAGAAGAAAATGGAACAGTCCAAATCTGATTATAAAGTAACAAAAGAAATTCAAAAAACAGATGATCATCTAATAGCTGGGGTCTTCTCTCAATATTACCAAACTCTTTATTGACTGACCTCTCTGACACAGTCGTATAGCAGAAAGGATCTTTCCTTCTTCCCCAAGATGAAAAGATTCCATCTCTCCAGCCAGAAGTTGAGTTATAAATCCCATCTGACCATTTAAGGTGAAAAAAATAAATAAATAAAGAAGAAACAAAAACTTTCGTCTCTTAGCTCCCTATATCTAAATCTTTTGTAAATTTCATAATCCTCAGTTTTCACAAATGATCTCATGATTTGTAATTAAGTAACACCCAGTAAAAATGTCCACATTAATTCATTACTAAAAAGAAACACTTTACTCTCAACCTTTTTTTAGTCTGTTAATTGCAAGAGGAAATTATCATTCATGATCTATAAGCTAAACAAGGACTGTCAATGAAATAGTGGGGATGATTCATAAATGCAAACAAGGAAATAAGACAATACTTGCCAACATGAAAAAAGTCTGGACTAAAAACACACAGAAGTCAAAACTGCACTCAGCCTCTGGACCGCTGTGCAGCCAGGCATAACCCTAAATTCCCTAGTTATTTTTCCCTCAGATTTTCTAACAAATGTAGATGACCTCTAATTTTCTAGCCTCATTGGGCATTTTAAAAAAATCAAACGAGCTGTCATGGTTTAAAAAAAAAATCACTTTCAAATCATCTAAGTATATACAAGTAAATTCATCAAGTCTTCATTACAAAGGAGGTTCCTGAGGTCATTTAAGAGATGATAACAAAAATATTCCTCAGGGACTGGGGTTGTGGCTCCGTGGTAGAGCTCTTGCCTAGCATGTATGAGGCACTGGGTTCTATTCTCAGCACCACATATAAATAAATAAAATAAAGGTCCATTGACAACTAAAAAAATAAAATAAGATAAAAAATAAAAACAAATGTAATGTCCCTCAGTCTGTGGAGAAATAAAGTTGATAGAAAATGACATCAGGAATAAAAAGAGTTATGAGGCTGGGATTGTGGCTTAGCAGTAGAGTGCTTGCCTAGCATGGGCGGGGCCCGCGTTCGATCCTCAGCACCACATAAAAATAAAGGCATTCTGTTGTGTCCATCTACACCTAAAAAATAAATATTTAAAAAAAGAAAAAGAAAAAGAGTTACAGACAGAAAATTGCATAATTCACTCTTAGTTTGAAAAACATTCTCCTTACCAACTATCTCTAAAGTAACCAATGCTTATCCCAAAACAACCTCTTACCCTTTACCAAAATTTCCTTTTGCCTCTTGCAGTAAATTGTAAACACTGGACTGTCCATGTTTTGGGCAAGGGTTTCTAACCAGGAGACTATACAAGAGCACTGTCATCTGTAAATGGTAAGATAGGCAGTCTGATATGTTTGAAGGATAATAGATGAAGCTGGAATGATGGGTTTTGGTCTCTGTGGGAGGAATTCAGGCAATATAATTTGAGAAGGGTGTAAGATGTTGACCGATATTAAACATCACACAAGTTCCTTGTTGTAAAGGACTGAGATGACCCACTGGTTCCATTCTTGGAGATTCAGATTCAGTAGATGGGGAGGGGATCCCAAGAATCTGGACTTAAGCAAGCCAGGCAGGTTTGAGAAGCTTCATTGTGAGCTTGGTGAGCCTCTGAAGAGGCTGAAGCAGAAGTTGGGCATCATCAAACTCATGCTAAAACCAAATGCTGTCACATGGAAAACTTCGTACTTCAAATAAGAGATGGAGTTCCTGGATTTAACAAGGATGCTGTTTTAAAACCCCCAACACCCAAGCCAGAGCAGCCCAGGCACTTGCAATAGAACCCAGGGGTAAGACCTAGACGCAGCACTGTTAATGCTTTCCAGGTGACGCCAAGGTGCAGCCAGGTTTGAAAACCCATGGAATAGGGAATGTTACTGATTCTAGATCCTTACCAAACAGTACCCACCTGTCTCATCTGGCAAGTTTTCATTCTAATAATGAACAGTCAGATCTCATTGGATTAATGTTAAGTTCATCTCATCTGCTTTATTTTCTTCATTGAACTTATCACGGCTTAACATTTGAATGTGATTGGGAAAATGTTTAAAACACATATATACAGGAAGGAAAACATGCACATACAGTCTGTCTTTTCATTCAGAATGTATATTTCATTCAATCAGGGACTTTATTTGAAATAGTAGTGCCTTGCCTATGCTTAAAACACCTTTGCATTGCTAGTGAATTGCCATCACATATACATAGTCTCAATTAGCAGGAAAGGCAGAGATACTGTTAACCATACGATATTAATAATTTTTTTCTGGATGCAAAGAAAGAAGAAAATAAATAAGGATCAAGATATTGCTTGCAAAGAAAATGAAGATCTTGTACATGACAGGGAAGTACCCCAAATATGGGCCTGCTATTAATAATAATATGGGATAATGGAAATGGATTCACTACACCATAAAGGCAAAAATTCTCATAGGCAGTTCAATCATTATAAAATTTGTATCACAATGTCATTTAAATAATACAAATTGCCAGCTACATCTAAACTTTTTAACCCATCACCTCTTATACCACTACATAAAACTCAAGTCACACACAAACAAACGCATAAACCAGTCTGATTTTATTTAACAAAACTAATTTAGTATAACACAGGATCATTATCTTACAGAAATAAAAATGCTAATCTTGTGGCCACAAATAGAGTTCTATTTGTGTTATTATTTTTAACTTGTCCATTTGGTTCTTTTTATTTTGAGGATGATATAACATCATAAAATCACTTTTGTTGAAATATTGGAATTTTCTTTCTGAACAATAAATTTGTATTTTAAGCTTAAACCTTAAATGTGATGAACACGTGTATTTAATTCTGTACCTTAAATTATTGGCAAAATGTAAAATACCAGTTTAATTAAGTTCTTCATTGCATAACAACTATGATGTAAGCTATATTTATGGCATTGAATATAAACAATATATAAAAGTTGTTAGCTGTGGATTGGATGCCCTTACACTGTAAATATAGTGATAATACTTAGGTTTATTTGAGGTCAACATTGGGAATCAGGTTACCCATGGGCATGATAGTAGACAGCATTTGTGTTTATGTGTATGTGTGTTTAGATAAATAAACAACAAAAATATAGAAGTGCTATAAAAGGCCAAATAGTGAGATTATAGATTTTGGGGGGGATTTTGTTTTCATTTTCAAAACAAATATGCATTAACTGAATAATAAAAAGGCCTCCTTTTTCATGAATATCCCATTATGAGGTAAAGGGTTTCAGAAAGTTGGGTGTCATATGAGCAAATTCTGTAAGGAAAAGTAATATAAATGTATTTACAAGTATTAAAATCATATTTGATATATTTATATATAGAAATTTAATAAAACTGGGGGTCATGAGATTACAACTGATTTTTTTTTTAAATTTCCTTCTTTGTGCTTTGTTGAATGCAGAGGCACCTACCAACAGTGTTTGCAATGATTCCCACCACCCAGTGCCCAGTCTTTGTATCTTCTGTTCTATTTTTTTATACTTATTTATTTTTTTAATTTCTATTTTTTATTGATTTTATTTTTTTAAATACACGATAGCGGAATGCATAACAATTCTTAATACACATATAGAGCACAATTTTCCATATCTTTGTATATAAAGTATGTTCATGCCAATTTGTGCCTTTATACATGTACTTTTATTTTGCATTACAATTCTTATATATACCACAATTTTTCATATCTCTGTTTGTATATAAATTATGTTGACACCCAATTCAAGTCTTCATACATGTACTTTGGATAATGATGTCCATCACATTCCACCATTCTTGCTAATCCCCTGCCCCCTCCCTTTCCCTCCCACCCCTCTGCCCTATCTGGAATTCATCTATTTCCCCCCATGCTCCCCCTCCCTACCCCACTATGAGTCAATCTCCTTATATCAGAGAAAACATTCGGCATTTGTTTTTTGGAGATTGGCTGACTTCACTTAGCATCATCTTCTCCAACGCCATCCATTTACCTGCAAATGCCATGATTTTATTCTTAAATGTGAGCAAGACATACTGATTTCCTTCCAACAGAGATAAAGCAACAGATGGATGGAACGTGACTTTTGAGACTAGGTTTAAAAAAGACCTGCCTTCATCTCAGCCTCTTTCTTGCTTTCTTGAAACACTGCTCCCGGGAAAGCCAGCCACCATTTTGTCAGGCAGCCATATGTGTGGTGAAGGATGTAAGTTCCTTCAGGGAGGTTAGAAGAGCTCACCTTCTCCTTCCCTCCCCTTCCCTAGCAGATCCTTCAGCAAAGTTCACTGTACCCACTATAGCCTTGTGAGGGCCCGAGCCACACACCTGCTGAGCTCTTACCCAGATTGCTGACCCACAGGAACAATCAGATAATACATATCCTTCTTTGAAGACATGGAATTGAGGATTGTTTGGTGTATGGCAATAGGCAATTTTCTCTACTATAATCAAAAAGGGAGTTTTGGTTGATTGGTTGGTTTGTCTTTCCTTGCATCCCCCTTTCCTTCCTTTCTTTCTTGACCGCAGAATATGGCTGAGCAGGATGACTCAGGATGATGACCTTCAATGGCCTTTGAGCTCAGTGGCTTTCACTAACACTACACGCCTATTCCCTGTCCTTTCCTTTTGATTTTAATTGGACCACCTTTGTAATTTACACCTTTGTCATTCCCCACTGTACACTGTTATGATCTGCACAACTTATGCTTTGAAATAGGCAGACATGCAAAGAGACCTTGTGCTCTTTGGAAACAAACGCTGGCTTGTCAACCCACATCACTCCAACAGCAAGCCCCACCCTCCTCCTGAAGTCATCTTTGGAGTAAATTAGTAAGAGATCTTGCACTTGGATGTTTGCCTTGGAATTTGTCACCGTAAAGATAGAACAGTGATTTCTTAACAAGTAACACAATGGATGGATTAGGTTACTTCTACAACACTGAATGAGTTTACCTATCACCTTGTTCTACTCAGAGACACAGAAATCAAAATCTTAAAGAGGAAGAGGAAATGATGGAAAGTGAGAGGGGAGTCACAAGATCTGACATCTGAATGGAGGCAGGCAAGCGTGTCTCATCCTGAACCCACCAAGCGCCGCTTCCTGCACAGGAGTCACTCTATATACAGTACTTATCACCGATCCCAGATTCCATATGACATGTCTGAATCAGGAATAATATGGTAATTTTCACAGTTACAGAGTGGAAAATATTTATGGTATAGCAGCTGAATGTGTCTTTATTTCACATTCTAAATATCATGCCACAGGAAGGAAGTAAAAACATTTTGAATAAGATGTGGGTGAGCCCCAGAATTCCTTCCTCGGAACCTAGATAGCTTTTTGATAGAAAACACTTTCCTCGTTCATCAGGGTTGCTAGCCTATGGTGAGCTTAATTAAAATCAATGGAGAAAAAAATTGAATACTGAGAAGCACTATTTGGGGCTCATGAAATGTAAATGAGTCAAAATATGAAATACCCAAATAACCTTGGGTCCTGGACTTTTTGTAGTGATCACTTTATTGATCCATTGAAAGCCCTCTTTCTTTTCTTTTCTTCTCCTGCTGTCTCTGATAGAATTGGGAGTTCATAAAGCCTCCAGTTTGGGAGCTCAAATTCCTGTGTCACTTCCTTTTGCCACATTGTCCCCTCCCTCCAGTCACCTCCTATTCTGTTTCTCTGTTAGCAGTTTTGCTCCCCACCCCCAACCCCACTGTCTTTGTTGCTTTTTCTTCACACCTACAATTGCACCAAGAACGACAGACTTCTGCAGGAAAAACTTGTGTTTTCTAGTGACCTAGCACAGCGTGTCTCTTGATTCCAAATCTGAGAAAGTGTGCATTTTTTCCTTTTACTTAATTTGGGCCCAATTCCATTTTTTGCATATATAATTCAGGACCATAAAGAAGTAAACTGAACTATAAGGACACTCAATTCAATATGACTAATATACCTTTGAGGGATTCAGTTACTAACAAAAAGTGTAATTTACAAAAACCCTTGAACTCCTCAACCTTCTAACCATGTCCTTTGGCACATGACTCTGAATTTCTTCCCATCAAAAGAGAATGTATTCCTTTTACTTTTCTGTTTTGAGCTAATAGAAGCACCAGTTCCATAGCAAGGCCTTAGAAGCCTGTGAGTTTAGACTTGTCACTCTTACATCTCTTCCATCACTGGGGGACACATTCAGATGAGGCTACTGAAGAATGAAAGACCCAGATAGCGGAGCCAAGTGGCCCTATTTGTCAAAATGAAAGTCAATCTGGATCATGCAATAGCTGATTCCCAGACCCCTAATCATGCCAACTAAGATCAGCTGAACCACTTAACCAACTCCCCGAGCTGATCCCAGACATATCAGCATAAATCTTTGCATCAAATGCCCCTGCAGGTTTTGTGGTTTTGTTACACAGCATTACGATGGCTATAGATAACTGATACAGCAGCTGCGAAGTCAACTCTCACTAAAGAAATGAAGCCTATCAGAAAGAATGATTTGGGAAGTGTTATGCATTGCTAGAGTGTGCATGTGTAAGCATGTGTGTACACATGTGTATGTGCATGTGTATATGTCTGCGAAAATAGAAGAAAAGTCTAAATCATAGAACTAACTAAATAAAAGAAAATTAAAGACCATATCTATTTCTCTAATCTCAAGATGACATACACAGAATATTCATCCATTCCATTCACTCATTTAACAATCATCTGTGTAATGGATACAACATATTAGACACTGGGATATAAAGAACGAACTAAGATCACTGATTTTGAAGACCTTCTGTCTATTCAAGGATATGGCAAACTATGATGATGAAATGACTACTCTATCTTCCTTAGTAAACTATAAACATGAAGTGATGTTTCACTCTAGCTAATAGTTATTAGATTTTGTAAATACAGTCTTAACTCTCTGTTAAAAAAAAATGGCCCAAATAAACTTTTAAAAAGGCAATTTGTTTCTTCATCATCCTGTAATGTCACACCTCAAGGCAAGAATCCCTTTAAAATATGAAACTCTTGACACTGGCAATATGGAAAAATCAAGTGCATGTCTCTCAGTGGGTGCCAGGGACCTATATTATGTCCTACCGTTGGTTACAGAATTTTCGATATTTCCTTATCCTTTTTCACTCATATGTACTGCGGCTTATAGCAGTGGTAATCATTTCCTGTGTTTGAAAAAGAGATGAAAGCATTCATGGATGAAAGCAAGTTGGATTTAATCTCCTTCTCTCTCATCCAGGGCACTGTACTGATCATTTTCCAAAAAAACAAGACTTAAGCTCATTTTCGTCATGACAAAACTAGTTTCATAATAATCAGATGGCAATTCCTAGTGTACACAATTCTAATATAATTACCAGGAGGAAATGTAGAGGGAGTTGCAGGTTTGAGATAAAGAAAAGCCTGTGAATTTTGTATTAATGTCTCAGACTCTCTTATTTGTGCAAGTAATCAATCTTTCGGGGAGTAGAATAGTAATTCTTTGTGAAAAAAAAATGACAAGAGTCAGAGGAAGAAAGAAGATAATCTGAGTTCCATTCGGTACACAGCAGGTCAGCTGTGATTGACAAAGCTCATCACAAAACTATAGCTCACCGAGTAATCCCAGCAGCAGAGTCTCATTTGCAGCCGAAGCAGTGTTAATGACATGTTTAACAGCTGCTTGTTGAAGTTTGGAATCTGCATTAACCCGCAGAGCAGTGAACAGAGAAATGAGGGAAGGTATTGAAATCAAGCCTTCATTATTCTGACAGCCCAGGTGAAGTGGTGTCCAGAGGTTATGGAGAGGCGAGTGGGAGGGCCTGGAAGGTGGAGGGTTCAATTGCATGTAAGGACCATCTCGGAGATGACAGGGTCTGATCAATAAACACAGAGGACTGCAAAAGCAAACCGACATGCTCAACTCAGAGACAATGAGGCAGAGAAGTCAGGCAACCAGAATAAAGTCGTGGCTTGGGACGTCAGACATTATGCTGGCATTACAAGCGCTGTAGAGCAACTAGGTATTAGATTCCTGGTGGTGGTGGTGGGGGACAGGTGTCACTTCAGGAAGACCTAGTGATATCATGCCTTCAGGCTCCTTGACCCTCAGGAATGTTTTCATTTTGCTTTGTTTGGTTTTGTTTTGTTTTTAAATCTCAGCTTCATAAATCAAAGGGGTATATGTATCACAGTGTATTTTCTAGACTTCCTAATGCAGTTTTATTAAATTTGCAAAGATGACTGACCAAATGGGTTTGGTTTAAAAGAAACTCTTTATAATGCCCCAGCCTTTTCACTGGGAGAGGAAATCTGGGGGAGAAGATAGACACACAGAAGGACCAGAGGGCTAATGGAAATCTTGGTTTCTTGATATTTTTTTTTATAGGTAGCATTAGACAGCTGTTGCAAAATGTCCTGAGTTTTCTTGTTCTTTTTGGTAAAAAGGGAATGATAGCACCTACCTTACAAGATTGTGAAAAAGATTAAAATGAAATACAACAAATCCCCAGTACTAGCAGATTCTCCTTAAAGAGAGTCTGTCCAGTATTTTTACTGGAGATGAACACCATCAGTGGGTCAGAACTTCCCAATTGGCCCAAAGGACTGTACTGGCATAAATTATCACCCAAAACTCTGTCCTTTGGTAGTCACACCAGCTCCATGATACTAGCGCATTTTTTTTCCTACTCTGTTCACTGATTTATCCCAAACACTTATGAATAATGGCAGGCACATAATAACCACACCAAAAAAATATTTTGGATGATTCTACCTGCTGCAATAGCCTGGAAAGAACTTTTTTTCATTTATAAAAGAAGAAAACTGGAAATTCTGAATCAATAGCTCACAAGGGGCATTTCATCACCGCTTCATTTCGCAAATGAGGATCTAAGACCCTGAGAGTTGTTGGGTTTCTCTAGGTGAAGCCACTTCACCAACACCCCAGCTGATCCAGGACATATAGGAAAACTGCAGACCTCGCAGCCTTGTGCAATCTCATGTGGGATGATGTGCTCTAATTCTTCCTTTAACAGGGACATTAGGCGATGAGTCTTCATGGTCATTTCATTAAAGTGGGCTTGCTCACAAGGCATTCTTGCCTTAGCTTCAAGTCATTTTAGCTCTCCAATCTTCTATGTCCTACATAAAATGAGGAGATTGAAGACAAAACCTTTTTTCACCTGGTTTTCTGTGGAATTTGGTAGCTCTGGGTAAGCCCTATGCAGAAGCGCTCTAAACCCATTCCCCTTCTTTGTATTCCCATGCAAAATAGAACACCTCTTTTTAAAATCTGTTTGCATTCCTGTTTGCACATAGATTTGTTTAGGATTAAAAGTAATTTGTTGGAGCCAGGCACAGTGGCACATGCCTGTAATCCCAGCAGCTCTGGAGGCGGAGGCAGGATGATCACGAGTTCAAAGCTAACCTCAGCAAAAGCGAGGCACTAAGCAACTCAGTAAGAGCCTGTCTCTAAACAAAATTCAAAATAGGGCTGAGGATGTGGCTCAGCTGACAAGTGCCCCTGAGTTCAATCCCCAATACAAAAAAAAAAAAAAGTCATTTGTGACTTTTGTCAAGTAAAATAACAAAGTGACTAGATGACCTCTAGGTGCAATTTTGAGTTACACAAATACATACTATTGTATAATAATTGCCTATAGATTCAATATATTAGAATGCTGTCCTGGCTTGTAGCCAAGGAGCAAGAGGCTATACCATACAGCCTAGTTTGCATGGTTTCTATTATGGAAAGAGTAGAGTCGACTCATGGAGAAATCCCTGGTATCCAATGTGTCACTCACATCCTTCTGTCTCCCAAGGGATAAAGGTCCCAACAGACAAAGCAGGAGAGAGGAAGATTGGAGGAGAAGAAGGAACAGGAATGTCAAGAACAATAAGAGGAAGCAAGCAAACAACTCTGTAGCACTTCCATTTTTTGACCCCTATATTTCTGAATCTATCATCTTCATCTTCACAAAACTCTGTAGCAAAAGCACCAAAGATATTACAATCATGCATCACTTAACAATAAAGATATGTTCTGTAAAATGTGTCATTAGGCAAATTCATTGCTGTATGAACACTACAGAGGATGATAGATGGTACCACCTACTACACACCTATGCTCCATGATCCTAACACTCCTAGCTATAAACCTGTGCAGCAAGTTACTGAACTGAGTCCTATAGGCAATTATAACACAAAAAGGTAAGTATTTGTGTATTTAAATATAACTTAACATAAAAAGGTACAGTAAAAATACTAGGTAATGAGAATTTTTCAGCTCCATTAAAATCTTAAGGGACCTTCATCATATGTGAGCATGTCCATCATTGACCAAACTATTGTTAGGTGGCACATAACTGAATTTCTGTTTGTCCTATGAGAAAATGGAGATACTAGAGGCTAAATTAGTGTCCAAGATTGTGTATGCCATCAGCACTGGCAGTGTGGGAAAGGAATTCTCAAGACCTCTCTATTTCACACAATAGTTTTCGTTTATCTGTGGTTTTGCTTTCCAGGGTTTCATGGTCAACCGTGGTCTGAAAACATTATATAGAAAATTCCAGAAATAAACAATTCATGAGTTGTAAATAGCATGTCATTTTAAGTACCTCGATGAAATCTCTAGCTACTATGTTCCATCCCAACCATGACATGAACCATCCCTTGCCCAGTGTATCTACTCTGTATACCTTACCCAACCAGTAATCACTTTAGTGGTTATCTTGGTTATCAAAATGACTACTATGGTATCACAGTACTAGTGCTCAAGTAATCTTTATCTTACTTAGTAAAGATCCCAAAGCACAAGAGTAGTGGTACTGGCAATTGGACTATGCCAAAGAGAAGCTGTAAAGTGCTTCCTTTAACTAAACAGGTAAAAGATATAAGTTTGATAAGGAAAGAGAAAACATCATATGTTGAAGTTGGTTAGATCTACAGAAAGAACAGAAATCCTCTGTGTGAAATTGTGAAATAAGGAAAAGACACACACTGCAAATAGTGTACAAGTGCACAGTCATTCCCCCTGCTTCATCTCATCACAGAGCCATAGAGCATCTTAGATCATCACAAGAAGGGTGAAGACAGGACAATGAGATATTGTGTGTGTGTGTGTGTCACAGAAATCACATTCACATAACTTTGATTACAGTATGTAATTTTAAGTATTCTATTTTATTAGTAGCTATTAGTTGTTAGTCTCCTACTATGCCTGATTTCTCAATATCATAGGTATGGTATGTTTAGAGGGGGAAAAAAAGCACAGTACATCTCAGGCTTAGTACTATCTTCAGTTTCATGCACCAATTGGGGCTCCCAAAACATGCCCCTGGTGGATAAGGGGAGACTACTCATTGATTAGAACAAGAAAACAAGTCACTCATTGAGGCTGATTTGGCCTAACGTATTTAGAAAACAAGAACAGTCCAATGGCTTACATTTTAGAGGCCTTAACGTACACACATTCCTTTCCCACAGCTGGTATCAGGTGTCTGAAACAGAAAAACCCTTCCCAGACTCTGTCATGACAGCCAGCACTACATTGTTTTTCTACTTCACATCGAGGTGATCAGTTGTCTGTTTTGGATCAATTACCCAGTCACAAGGCCAATAAACAGTTAATGGAGCAGGAGATGTCACACTCATCTCCTTTGGTGGCATGTAAATGAAGACTATTAGATATTCTCAAAATTGTGAGACAGGCCAACATTTAGAGCACGGAGGATCCAATCAAACGCTTTTGGACATTCTGATATTCTCCCCCTTCACCTGCACCCCTTCCATCCCCCATCCTCCCAAGGGACCTCAAGGGCTTTTTGCAATTGATAAAATGTTTGCAAATGCAGATGGCTTTAATTAACTTTTTGCATATGTCCAACATTCACATTGGTAGTAATTTAAATATGAATTTGCATTCACATATGTATATTTCACATGCATTCACATATGTATATTTCAAAATACGTCTATGGAGGTCATATGTCCATTCCTCTATAAAAATCAAATTTAGAGGGCCACCGACATGTGATGGGGGGAGTTTCTCCCTGCTCCAGTATAGGCTTCCCATTGGTTATGGCTTCACTCAGCATCTCCTATCCTCAGCCTTACTACTGGCTCCTCCCTCTTCTCCAGCTCAGAATTCATAGTAATAATAATAATTGAGCCTTTGCTATATGACAAGCACTATGTCATTTATTTTATGGACACCATCACATATGATCCTCCCAATAGTGAGGGGATCACTATTATTATATGTCTTTTATGAAAGGAAAACAAAAAAGCAAATGACGACAACAAAAAAAATAAAGTTAAATAAAGTTTGGAGGTTAAATCCATGTCCAAGAACACATACATACAAAGGAAAGGGTTGGTATTCAAACCTAGGACTAGTTTTCCCTAAAGTTTATAATATTAACCATTGCATTGTGTGCCTGGAACCATTGCACTGTGTGCCTGGGTTTCACTTTCTCGGGATCCTCCTTTGTATGAGTGTGATCTGAATTCACTCAACAAATGTATATCTGATGTCTCTTTGGTACCAGGCAAGCTGCTGCCAAGTCAGACCCAGGAGTGTATGAAATTGACACCCACTGGAGCTCAGACTAGCATAAGGAAGACAGCAGACAATTTAAAAAGGCGAAATCTGACACATTAGTTCTTATTTCCAGGGAGATTATATTGGAGTCTACTATAAATGGGGGATACTTGCTTCTTCATGTCACCCACCAGGAAGCCTCATACCTGATTAAATAGAATAAATTATAAAGGAAGGTGGGCTCTAAGGGAGCAGGGTGGGGGTAGTAAGGCTCATTGACAGGTAGGCTTGAGGTCTCCAAGGGAGTTCAGCAGGTCGTATTTGCCAACAACCAGCTTCTTCCATAATCTCTGCCAAAAATAAAGTCCCTGCTTCCAAATTTGGAAATAACTCTTACGAGAACTCAGTCAAATGGGGATTTGGTAGCATGCTGGAATGTGTATGCTGGTTTAAGAGGATTCTATAAATGGGACATTTGGTGGTACCTTCTAGATGTACACAAGTGAAGTGCAGAGGACATTAAGCAGAAGGTGAAACACCCGTGATGGTGGATACCTGAGCAGATTATGGAGACCTGGTCGCCTGCTAGGCTCCTCCCAAGATTCAGCCAAAGACCTAGTGACCCAATAGATTAAGGAAGTTCATGGCACTTTTGCCTTTAGGACACACCAAGAGGATAAATGCAACCCAATCTACTTTTAAAAACTAAAATTCAAGCCAGGCGTGGTGGTGCACACCTGTAATCCCAGCGGCGCAGGAGGCTGAAGCAGGAGGATCATAAGTTCAAAGCCAGCCTCAGCAACTTAGGGAGACCCTGTCTCAAAAAGGGCTGGGGATGTGGCTCAGTGGTTAAGTGCCTCCTGGGTCCAATCACTGGTGTAATAATAATAATGGGGAGGAGGAGGGAAATAAAAATAAGAATATAATAAAATTCATGATGCAATTTATTATATCCCATCCCCTTAGTTACTCATAGACTTAAAAGATGTGTTAATTGATACTTCTTCAACAAAATAAGTGTTTTACCTGGAGAGGGTTTTTTTCCAAAATATAGTTAGGAGGGTCCACCATGAATATTGAATCAACTTTTCAGAGGATAGGTACATGGTGTACATATTTTACATCACTGACATTAAACTACTAGCATTCTCATATATAGTAACATTTAATATTTCTTATTAAGAGTTCAATGTAGGAGCATTTTAAATTTCTTATCATATTATGATTTTCTCATAAAATTGGACAAAAATAAGCCTTAGTTCTGGACCACATTTCCATCAAAATTCAGCCTCCCCTCTTCCCTGCATCATG
Source organism: Marmota monax (assembly GCF_021218885.2). Taxonomy (NCBI): domain Eukaryota; kingdom Metazoa; phylum Chordata; class Mammalia; order Rodentia; family Sciuridae; genus Marmota; species Marmota monax. Next base: position 2,673,970 of record NW_026694501.1, on the reverse strand, counting down.
CCCAGAATTTTCTCTAAGAGTTGCTCCTGATGAATCTCCCGACCTCTATTCTGTTCTGGAGAAACAGCAGGTGGCCAAGCACTGACTTGGGAAAGGTCAATAGGCAACAAGAAATGAAATAGGACTTTGACTGTGATCTGGCTAAAACCCCAAAGAAAGAACACTGTAGGGAAGATCACACCCTTTATTCTCAAAAGAATCGCCAAACCCTCTGTATTCGTTTTCTGCTCCTGCCTTGACAGACCACCACAAATTGATCATCTCAGAGCTCTTCCACTCAGAAGTCTACGCAAGCTTGATGAGTTCTGTTTGTGGTCTCGGGAAGTTAAAATGAAGGGAGGTGGCCGCCAACCTGAACTCTTATCTGGAGGTGCCAGGAGAGAATCTGCTTCCAACTCACCCAGGATGTTGGCAGAATTCAGTTCTTGTGGTTGTGGGATTGAAGCCCCCATGTCTTTGCTGGCTGCTGGTCATTCTCAGCTACCAGAGGGCTGCCTTCATTCTCTGTCTGGTGGATCCCTTTGCTTTCAAGACAAGCAACAGGAAGTTGAATCTTTCTCCCATTCCCAGGCCGTCTCATTTTAACTTCAGTCTCATCTCTCCTGCCTCTAGTCAGGAATGCTTCCCTCCTGTCAAGAGTACCTATGATTAGATGGGCACACTAAAATAACCCAGAATGATGTTCCTATTTTAAGGTCTACCATTTCATTGTAACCACAAAGTCCTGATTATCATAAGACCAATTCTCCCCCCAGGAATTGTAGATGGAAATTTGGAAGGACCATTCTGCCTGTACCACATCATCCATGTTTTCCTACAGAACAGCCAAATACCAGTTCTGTGACTGCTTTACCAATTACCGTCTTCCAGAGGAATATGAGAAGACTAGAAGCAGAATGAAAAGACAGAGGTTTGCTTAAAGACATATAAGATATTTATATGTGGATATTTATTCCCACTGAAAGTCAAGGAAAGAGGATCTTTGGCCTGAAGAATGATGAAGATCTTTCAGAGGAATTGACCTGTGTCCTGGGAATTTGGGAGAAGTAGAGGCGATGACCTTGGGAGAAAAAAATTTAAACCCAGGATTGAATATAGAGGTGCTTTACCACTGAGCCACATTTTCAGTTTTTGTTGTTGTTGTTGTTGTTGTTGTTTTAATTTTGAAACAGGGTCTCGCTAAGTTGCTTAGGGCCTCACTAAATTGCTGAGGCTGGCCTCAAACTTGCAATCTTCCTGCCTCAGCTCTCCAGATTGCTGGGATTATAGGCAGGCACCAACACTTCTGGACGTCCCTGGAAATCTGAAGACAAGAGAGCTATGAAGAGATGTTGCAATGAGATACTTGGACTCCTAACATTGGGTAGATCATGTATGGTTCTCCTGGATCAACCGGGAAAGACTCTGCAGCAGAAAGTATAAGCTAGAGGACAAGCTGAGGGTTTTATAGGGATGAGAAAAAAATACAATGACCAAACTGGTGAACAATGGAGTACCGAAACTACCCACATGTGGTCTATAAAAGTGCACAAATACCAGTGTTTGATATCTTCCATACAGGGGATACCACAGGCAATTGCTGAAGCCAAGCCAAGAAAGAATTTGTCCTGTATTCTCCATCCAAACTCATCAAGGATCTGCAAGGACCAACTCAAGAACAGAAGCTTCCAGAAACAAAGCAAAACAAACCTCCTTCCCTCCTCACTACAGGGAAGATCTAGAGCTCACTGTGAGTAGGGCTTGGGCTGGGGACAGAAGGGGAGATTTTACCTGCATGACAGGTTCAAGTTTTGATTTGGATTTGCTTCAGTTCTGAGGATCAACTGTCAATATGGCAAAGTGGCCCAGAGGAGATGAGTCATGCCTACCCTGTTATCCTGGGTCAGGGAAGGGAAACCATTACACCTAGTTTGAAGTTGTGGCAAGAAATAATGAAGCTGTTTTTTGCTTGCCTATCCAGTCCAACCCATTTGATAAGCCAGTAGTATTTGATTTCCTTTATGATATGCAGAGATATGAAAATGAATATAGAGATATTCAATTCTGTATTTGAATGTTAGTGTGTATTTATTTTATGGAATAGAACCCTGGAAATCAAAGTATCAGAATACTTGCAGAATTTTGAGAAAGTAGTTTCAGCATATCTCCCCAAGAGATTCTTCATATGTTTATATATCAGTCTTTATTCAATCTAGAAATATTCAACTCTTGAAAATCATTAGTTAGAACATTTCTAGTGTGCAGAAGTGTTGGGATGTATTCAAGAATAGCAAGCAATAGTCCATGCCCTCATAAGTTATTAGAATTTAGTTTTGGAAGATGCTCAGAAAGACAGCAATAGATACACACTTGTGAATTCTCTAAGTATCACCTAATCTCTCTCATCCTCAATTTTATTTTTTCAATCAATAGAATACAGACATTAGGGCTAAATTTGTAAAGATACTGTGATGATTAAATAAAATAAGAGGATGTGTATAAAGGATCGAACATGGTACATGGTGAGTACTCAACAAACGATAATTATTAACACAGTCATTTCTCTCCTTGAAAATATGTGTAGATATTTTTATCTCTATAGTGGCAATGCAAGGCTAATTGGATGCTAATTCATTCCACCAGTTTTTATTGAGCATCTAGATGCTGGAGTTACTAAGTTGAAAAGATACAAACTCTACCTCAGAACATAGAGATACCTAATTTATTCTGAAGAAGTAAACATTAAACAAATGTTCAGTGTATTGGGAAAGAAATACATAGAAACAAGCAGCACTGTGAGACAGATATCATCTACAAATGTACAAACTACTTAGACTCACACACAATCAATGATTAATCTAGGTGGTGCACAATACAATGCTATAAATGGGTAAAATAACAACAACAAAAATATCTCAGAGGGAAAGTTTCCACTGATTTCTGGAGGATGTTACAGTTTAGATATGAGGTGTCCCCCAAAAGCTCATGTGTGAAACAATGCAGGAAAGTTCAGAGGTGAAATGTTGGCTATGAAAGTCTTAACTGAATCAGTGCATCAATCCACTGAAAGAGATTAGCAGTAGGCAGATGGAGTCTGACTGGTTTCCCCTTGGGGTTTATATTTTGCCATGGTGAGCAAGTGTCTCTCTCCCTCCCAGCCCTCTCTCTTGAACCAAATGAGTCAACTATCTTCCAAATTATATTTGGTTATAATATCCCCTCTTCAAATACACTGACCACATTGAGATTGAATCCAAAGAAAAGTTATGAAGATGTGCAAAGAAAACTATTTCAGATTGCACAGTGGGCAGGCTGCTTCTTCAGACCTCTCCAGTTCCTCTTCTCCCCAGAAGTAGCATCCTGGTTCCTCCTCTAAGATGGTCTGGAGGTCCTCTGCTGCTTCCTGAGGGACCCTCTCTCTAGTGGACTTCTCCAACAGGCTCTGTAGCCCTGCCCTCCGATGGAATTTGTTCTGCCAGGTTCTGATTTACCTCAAGTCCACAAACTGTGTGAATACATGACAGATGCTTCCAGGGTATCCCATAGGAACTAATACTGACTAGTTATCTGCCGCAGTCCGGCTGCAGCAAAATAACCAGGGGGTGATGAGCAACTTGTGTAGATTGATACAGCAGGAGTGGGAGCCCTTTATTGTAGGACAACAGAGGTATTTATACATTCCACACAGCTTATCTTAATTAGCATAAACTAGATACATCAGTCAACCAATAAGGAATCTCCACACTTAATGGCTCGCTGGTGTTACTTCACAAACCACTCCCTCTGGCAAAATGCCAGGCGCCATCCAGACTTGTTTACAGACTCTAACATTTGCCAGGCGCTATCCTGACTTGTTTACATACCCTAACAGTTATCTGGTCTGTAAAATCTGTTTATGAAAAACTATTTTCCCCTTTTCCCATTTGCCGAAGTCCGGCTGCAGCAAACTAACCTGGGGGTGACGAGCAACTTGTGTACATTGATACAGCAGGAGTGGGAGCCGTTTATTGTAGGACAGGAGGGGTATATATACATTCCACACAGCTTATCTTAATTAACATAAACTAGATACAGCAGTCAACCAATAAGGAATCTCCATACTTAATGGCTCGCTGGTGTTACTTCACAAACCCACTCCCTCTGGCAAAATGCCAGGCGCCATCTTGACTTGTTTACAGACTCTAACACACATTTTGATGCCAAATAAAGGTTTCCATTTCAGGTATTCCACCAGCAAAGGAATCATTGACCTTCTGCCTTCCCCAGGGATAAATGTTTGTGACTTGCCCAAAGGTCTATTAGCTATTTGAACACAGAATGAAAAATTCCTTTTGTTCCTTAGATTATTTATAGGCTAAGATGCTGCTATGTTGTAGACAGATCTGCATTACTAACTGTCTCTTTGCTAACTGCAGTAGATTATATTGCCATTCAAAATATATACTACCTTTCCTTAAGGGGACTTGTTAGCATCAGGCTTACCTGTGTGAATTAGAATGGCATTCCCTATAAAAGGATCATACATTCCTGTTCCATTGACCCCAGTCTTGGCCATATAACCTCCTTTGGCCAAGGAAATGTCAAAGGAATTAGCAAAGGATACCAATGAGTACAAGCTTTGAAGACTCCTATGTGGCTCTGACCTCTGTGTTTCACCTTCTTCCATGAAAATGGGAATGTTTCAGAGAGGATCTTTTCCTTTATCCTGGGTCCAAGAAAAGTAGCAGTAATTGATGAGAAATATTCCCCCAACTTTAATCTGAAAGATGAAGGATATGTGTTACCACTGCATTCAGTAACACTGAGCTATTAAAACATATATGCCAAAAACCAAAATATGACTAAATGCATCTCTGAAGGAAATAATGTTTTAAAAGGAAATTAGTTTACTCATATATCTAGAAGGTTACTCTGTAATCACACAGGTATAAAATGATATTTTTCAAATTTGGGAAATATAAATTATAACTGCTTATACGATATCCATCCTATTATAATTTGAAGAATCATAAAGACCTGAAACATTTCTGTTTATTGTGTGTTGTTTTCACCCTAGAAATGCTCTATTATCTATCTTTCTGGATGGGAGCAGAAAGATCTCTTTGAGGAGATCGCTACTAGGTGTTCACCAAGAACAAATAGGACTCACAGAGTTTGCTGCAAACAATTGACAGAGAGCTAGACAGACAATCTTTCATGAAATTTTAATTAGTGCCTTACTTGAAAATTATCAATCAGATGACCAGTGGTTGTAGGGAATTATTTTATTTAGTTAGTTCTATAATTTAAACTTTTCTTCTATTTCTTTTCAGTTATTTTTTGAATTTGAAATGGAAATGAGTCATAATTTATTCCTGAATGTATCCAAAGGGCTTCATTAGTATCTATCTGAGACATCCTGTGAAACAAATTCTGATTGGCGCTTAGCACAAAGGTGTGATTTTGCTCAAGTTTCTTAGATCATTTAGGTCTCTTATTGGTTGAAATGGGCTAATAGCAGCTCCCTTGTGAAATGGGAGTGACTTGGGAAGGGCGCCTATGGACAGCACTGCCTCCAGAGTCACTAGGATTACAGTTGTGCACCACCAAACCCAGTTGATGCTGGAAATTTCAAAGGATCCAATTTCAACAGTGTGTGGTGTTGCAACCCTGTAATCCTAGCAGCCTGGGAGCTGAAAAAGAAGGATCTTGAGTCCAAAGCCAGCCTTAGCAACATAACCAGGCCCTAAAAAGCTTAGTGAGATCCAGTCTCAAAAAAAATTTTTTAAAAGGAAGAAATATAAAAAGGGTTGAGTATGCGGCTCAATGGTTAAGCTCCCCTGAGCTCAGTCCCCAGTACTAAAAAAAAAAAAAAAATCAAAATTCTCTCCAACCAAAAGAGCTTTTCAGCAGTTCAGTTAAATATCTTAGGGAAATGAGAGTTATAAGCATTATTTATGTGCCAGAGCAGGGAGCTCACAGCACAACTGGAGACAGCTCATCTCTGGTCATATTGCTGAGAACACTTAACGTTGGACTGTGGCTATTCTCACAATTTCACCTGCCCTTTCTCATGGTTGCATTATGTCCCCCAAATTATCGTAGTTTAAAGTCCTAACCCCAGGAACCCAGCATGGGACTGAATCGGAAGACAGGGAGTTTAAAGAGGTAATTAAATTAAAATAAGGTCATTAAAGTGTGCCCTAATTCAACATGACTGTGTCACTATGAAAATAAGAAATGAAGATGCAGATACACAGGGAGGGAAGAACACATAAAGATGCAAAGAGAAATCCCCATCTTCAAGCCAAACACATAGGCCTCAGGAGAAACCAACCCTGATGACACCTTGATCTTGGATTTCTGCCCTCCAGCTGTGAGCCCATGAATTTATATGGTTTAAGCCACTTGGTTTGTGGCTCTTTGTTATGGCAACCGAAGCAAATACCTTCTAGTGAGATATTACAATGAAAGGACATTTTTCTTAACCCAAATCCAAAAGATTAGTGTTGATTGAACGATTACTACATGCTAAGAACACTGTGCTAGTAGGTCTGTATCTTGGTGTCTTTACTATAAAATAGTGATATCAATCAGACCTGTCTTGATATAGTGAGGATTGAATTACATAATCTGTTTTAGCTACTGAGTTTCATCATCATTGTTTACTCTTCATAGTAACCCTGCAATGTATTTGAGTTCCTAGTTTTTAGATGACAACACCAAGGTCCAGATTCTACTGGCAAAACCAATGGACCAACTGAAACTCTTATTCTTCCATGTATTTAATTAAACCAACATTTGACTCCAAAGCAAGCATCAACCCCTGGAGGCACTCAGAGGATGGTGACACGAAGAGATGAAGACTTGCTCCAGTCACAGCCCAGCAGATGGCTTGTGGGTATTAGATGGAGATTCTGACTCCAGAGCTATCTGCTTGATTTTTACAGCTGCCCGCCCCTTTGCCTGTGTGCGCCATCATAACCTGTGTGAAACCAGCGTGGACTAAAACTTCATGCGAGTGTTTATAACATGACATGTTTATCACTTGACCTTAATTTAATTTTTTAGTAGTACTACTTGTTCTCTGATTTTCTTCTTATTTGCATATTTATCTATTGAGTGAATGATTTGGGATGTCTTGCTTGAGATTTATGTAAATGAGTTACATAGCTTGCTTTGTTCTACTGCCACTTAACATGAATTTCACATCATAGAATTAGAAAATGAGATGATGCCTTTGGTCCAGCAAAGCTCCATTCCATTCCTATGTCCCGAGAGGTTGGAGAAGGCACCTTCTTGAAGGACCCTGACTCTCAGAGTAGACCCACAGGTAATAACCAAGCAAATTGCCAGACGCCAGGCTCTGCGGTGACTGGAATCCCCATGTGCACAGGGCCACTCACTCCCATCTGTTCTGCCTCATAAATCATCCTGAGGTCACCATCCCTACCTTACTCTCTGCGCTCTCAGCTTGTCTGCCCCTGGCACCTGCCCTTCTGAGTGGGACAGGGTATCTGAACATACATATTTCTTCACTGACTCCTAAATTTTATTTTACACTTTCCAGAAGGAATCACTTCCTAATGTTCAATTAGGAAACAGAATGAAAGAATCTACCTTCTACCCATTTGTGTCCCATCCTGATGCAGACTTTGAAGACTTCCTGAGACAGAGCAATAGAAGGGTGGGGGTTGCTGAGGTTCAGAGCCTGGTGTGTGGGTTGCTCAGCTCATTAGCCATCCTGAATGGGAGGTGGGGATGGAGACATCAGGTGCCCCAGCCTGGGTCCTCTGAGATGTTATCTTGGAGTGACTGCCGATTGTTTTCCTCAAGCTTGCTTCATTTAAGATGCAAGCAACATAAATGACAAAGTCATTTTTTTAATCTGTTGGGATAAGTGCTCTAAAGATGAAACGAATAAGAATCACCATGAGAAGTGGGGAAAAAAGTGTCACTCTATACATCTGGTGAAAAAAAATTTCCTTGCCATACTTCCCCCTTGTCATTAAAACCAAAGTAAATTTGGGTCACAGAACTTTGAGCTACGGAAACATTTTTTGCTCACATAAAGATTAGCCAAAAAGGGACAGAAAAAAAATTTTTTTTTGATTTAAATGTTTGAGTTGGTCTTATCAATGATTAAAAAAAAAAATCCTCACTTTTAAGAGAAATGTTATCATCAGACTGGTGATCACATCAGAACTGATTTGAACTAATCCCAACAAATCGTGCCCGTGTATTTAATAGTTGGAAAGGTTTTTACAAGATGTTTTTAACCACAATAAAATATTCATTTTCCCCCCCTCAACGTTATTCCAATCAGCTTGGTTAATGTGATGAGGCGGGTACGGTCGAGCAAGAAGTGCTGTGTTATTAACCACCAAATGCTCTGCACGATGCTACAGAGTCTTTCAGCAGCAAAGGGCACATTGAAATAAAATCACACTGAAAGTGTTCTTAGATGTTTATGTCCCACAATAGCAATCACGCCTCGGTGCCGGCGTTTCTTAGGAAGTACTGACTGGCTGAGGTTAACTGCCCAGAGGAAAGCCGAAGGCCACCATTCCTCCCAGCTACTCATTAATCCCCAGGAAACCTCCTGCCTCCTGGTGGTTATTGTTCAATCCTTTATAGACAATTTTTCCAAGTATTTTGAGTACTTGTTCTCTCCTGGAACACCTACAGCCAGCCCGCTCGTGTTTGTATAGAGAAAGAACTCGTTTTTCTTAAAAGTGGATTGAATTTTCAGCCTCCCTATAAAAAACCCTTATGGGCCAGTGGCTCAGAAAAAAGCCACTTTAATTGCATTTTGCCTTCTCTCTTTTTTTTTTTTTCTAATGGGGAAAGAAGATGGAAAAGCTAAGAGAAAATCGAGGAGGGAAGGAGAAGAAGTGTGAGCAGGCCCAGGACCCCAGCGCCCAGGTCCTCCATGGTTCCCAGCATCACTGCCCTATAGTGAACACAAGAGTAGCTCTGCTGCTGCTGGGAGGAAGAGAAAAGCCCAGAAGGAATATGTGGGCAGGGCAGGACAATCAGGAAACAGAAGGTCCTTGTCAGGACCTGGGCACAGGGCAGAGCCCAGGGACATGGGACTCGGCTCAGCCAACTGGTAGCAACCTCACTCACTTACCTCTGAAAATATGAACCAATTTGAACCAGAGTCCCATACGTGCAGCTTTCAGTTTGTAAAATATTGCGCAGTGAAGAGGCATTTGTCAATGTAGGACACTGTGTAAAATTAAAATGCTGTCCTCTTCTTCGAGAAAGAGTCTATACTTTACTTCAGCATTTCCTGTCTTCCAAATCAGGTATCTGGTGTTTAAAAACTGTAGCTGGGAGCAGTGGCACGTGCCTGTAATCCCAGTGGCTCAGGAGGCTGAGGCAGAAGGATTGTGAGTTCAAAGCCAGCCTCAGCAATAGTGAGGCGCTCAGCAACTCAGTGAGACTCTGTCTCTAAATAAAATACAAAATAGGGCTGTAGATGGGGCTCAGTGGTTGAGGGTCCCTGGGTTCAATCCCCAGTACACCCCCCCAACAAAACAAACAAAAAAAAACTATTTAAGAAATAAGAGCGGTTATTCTACAACTACAAATTCTTTACAATCATCCAGTGTTAACTAAACTTATTAGAAAGTTTTGATTATCATGTAAAGGTTACATGTGTGCCTGCATGTATTTGAAAGAGAGAGAAAGAGGGTTCTGGAATCAAAGTGACCTCCTCTGTTTTATATATTACTATATCTTCTTCCAAAATAATTTTTCTATCACTCATTGTTTCCCATAACAAAAAAAATAATGAAATACATGATTGCAAATGAAAATATAGGATCTTATGAATATTTATTGCCCCAAATCAGTATCTACCCATTGTAACTTGAAAGACTTTTACATTCCCTCCCTATTCATTTAAAGTCAAATCCGAAGTCTGGATGCATACAGAAGGCATGCATTTTGCTTATAAGTTTTAAAACAAAGAAACTTAAAGCCTCCATCCCCAGTCAAAATAGCAGCAATAAACTTTCTAAAATGACAATTAGAGAAAAGAATCACCATAGATCTTTCCTGTGATGAAGAGAATGGTAGCAAAATTGTTTTTGAAATCAAATACTTTAGACTACAAATTGCCCTATACCCATTAAAAGATGATCCCTGGTTCTCTTACAGTCCTGTAAGGATTTCCCAATGTAGATTTACGTTATCTTAGTCCAATGCAGTCAACAAGTAGAGAAGCATCTGACAGGAGGACATTCAACTCCTATATGTACATGAGGAATTTAATGTATGATATGAATGGATACATGCAAAGGGAATTATGGGAACTGTCTATTTAAAAACGGTAAAAATGAGAAAAATTCCTCTTTGATGCTTTCTAGTTTGACAAGATATAGGCAAGCAAAATTATATTATCAAGGAAAGCAAGTTTGATTATTTTTACATCTTAGACATGGACAGAAATACATAGCAATTTCACTAAGGTACTTTTGGGTCCAGTCTTTACGTGGTTTAGTATTGGTATGACTCTAGTCACAAAATGCAAAAATGTGGATTGAAGGAGGTGTCCCTGGTCTATCAGTCTTTATGACTTCTACTCCAAAGAGAAGCCAGCAATCTGCTCCAGTGAACTTCCTTTCCTCAGAAAGACTTGAAATCTCCCAGTGTGAGCAATACTCTCTGTGGTCCACCCAGCCTCACAAAGGGCCACTCCTTCCCTGAAGGCTACTGGGTGGCTCACCAAAGGCAGCTGATTCTGTTGAAATCTGCAAAGTTGTTATAGAAACAGATGGAACAGGACTTCCGCAGTAGCTGTTGGCCTGGATAGGTATAGAGTTCCTTGGTATGTTTTTCTTCACCCTTTCAGAATCCATTAACTTTGCTTCAAGGTCAAGGAATGTTTTTTCTGTACTTAAACAGGTCATTTATTCCTAACAATTTTTTTGTCCAATTTTTTTTTCAAGAGAAAAAAAAAAGAAATAGCTAAGTCTCTCTAAGGGAAAAATCAGCAGCCCAATAGGAAAGAGTTAGCAAGTGAAAAAAAATGTTTATTTTTTCTTAAATATTTAATTTTTATCCTGTTGTTCTAAACTTAGTGCTTTTAATTATTATTGTATGCCAGTGCTCTGCTAACAACTTTATATATGTTATCTTCAGTTTTCACAATAAATTTATGAATAATAAGGTATTATTCTCATTTTACATAATACAAATCAAAATATTTAAAAACCTTTGCTTAGGTCATGTAGCCATTAAAATGCAAAGCTGAGATTTGAATTCTGACTGTTTTGACTCCATATTTCTTTCTTTATTTTAATTATTGTGTAATTTTGCAATTCAGTTGTATTTGTGCAGTGGATTGACACAGATAACAGAATTAGATTTGTTCTTTCTCACCCTCTGATCATGTTCAGCCAAAGGATAATTTTTTTTTAAAGATACCTTATCAGATACTTATTATCTTTCATTCTCTTTACTTTCTCCAAAATTTCATGAAATAAGAAACCATATTCCAAAAGCCACAGCTAGACACCTCAAATGATTCCTTCCATCTCAGTTCTATTTTATCTTTTTTTTTTTTTTTTTTTTTGATTCTGGGGATTGAACTCAGGGACACTAGACCACTGAGCCACCTTCCCAGCCCTATTTTGTATTTTATTGAGAGACAGCGTCTCAATGAGTTGCTTAGCACCTCACTATTGCTGAGGCTGACTTTGAACTCACTATCCTTCTGCCTCAGCCTCCTGAGCCACTGGGATTATAGGCATGAGCCAACGCGCTTGGCTAGTTCTACTGTATCTTGAGGGAATCTTGTGTATTTAGGGAAATGACTGAATCCTCCCAGTTTCAAACAAGCGAAACTCTTCTAAACCATCACGGCTTCATAGGAACCTTGAAATGACAATAGATTTCTTTTTTAATCTAGTGTAGTAGTAAATAAAAAAAAAATTTTACTAAAAAATTCAAATTAGCATTGTGGAAATGACAATGAATAAATTCAAATGTCCTGGTCCTTTTGGAAATGTTGAACTGATTTTATCTTTGTAAATGGAACTTTCATCTGTTTCTCTCCCCAGGACTCCTCCAAAAAATTTGTACCAATATCATCAAATCCCTATCCCTACCATACAGATGTACATGCGTGCGCGCGCGCATGCACACACACACACACACACACACACATCTCTCATTCACAGAGGGAGAAATAATGAAGAGGGTATTTGAATCAGCAGCTAATTAAATGCACTTAGCCTCCATTGCTATCAGCTCTCTATTCAGCTTAATGTATATTCCTTTACCTATGTAATCAAGGACTACTCCTTACATTGTTAATGCCTCAGCCCAAATAATCAGAGCAGATTCCAGTTAATAAAGAAACAATGGGCAAATAAAATGCATGTATATGCGTATGAATTTATGTATGGATAGAAGTTCTTAGCTCTTCTTTCTGCAAGTTTCTGATGCTATCATCATTGTGTAATAATAAAAACGTGAAATATCTATAGCTTCTTACTCCAGTTTATGACATAAACCCAAACATTGATTTAATAAAGCTTCTATATATTGTTTAAAGTCTTCCTATTAAAATATAGCAAAGCAGCACATAGCAGCATGTGAAGAATCAAAGAAACCCTGCTCGTTTGCAAAAGCTACCTTTAAAATATTCAAATATAATGGCTGTTTCAGCCCTCTCTGTTTTCACTGGAGATATGGGTAAGTCCCTGTTTGTTTTACAAACATGTTTCCCACTGATTACCAGATCACTATCAGTATGGAAGGAATTGTTGTTTTACTAACTTGCAATAAATATGAAATGATCCTTGAGGAATAAATGCATAACAAAAGACACATTGCAGTTGCCTTGTTTTTCCCAAATGCAAACTTGCTAATCTGTGACCAGCTTTTATCACCACAATTTTGAAAAGGAGACTGAGGTCATGAACGGATGAGGCTGAAGAGAAGGGACATTACTCTTCTCAACCTAGCCCAAGAACTAGAAAAATGCATAATACAGTGTGAAGTTCTTCCGAATAATCCAGTGACCAGCACAATTAAAATAAATATATCCGTGTCCGTGGTTGGAAGCCAGGCAAAACAGTCCTGGGGAAATTACCTTCTTAGCTAAACAACACACTACAGATTTATATTTATGTATTTCCACGGGAGTTGATAATAGACTAAGGTTTATGTACATTGCAAGCATTCTGGATATACAACCCTTTAACATCATACACTGTGATCCAGGGAAATAAATTGTGACATAAAGGTAAAAACAGGAAAAGGTACTGATTCCTGAAAAAAGTTTAAAAATTCATAAGCTTTCTTTCATTTTATAGTAGTATAATACTATTATTTCAACTGAAATGATCAATGTAGAGCTGTTATAGTATAACAAAATCAACCCATGTGGTTTTAAAGTGATTCAATATCTCTCTTAGTGACATGGCTTTATAAATTGCCAAGATTTATTGCTCTGAGACAAATGTAATATACTATAAATCAAACCACCATAACAACTATTATAAACTTCTCTTGCAATTCTCTACCTTTAGGCTCACCTCTGCCTAAGGAGGATCTAGAAACCTTTCTATTCAATACTCTGTGCTTTGAAACATTTATCACACCTTGTGATAAGATAGCCTAGCCATTGCCATATGGAGCCTGGGGACCTGGTTTGTCTTAACTTATAAGAAGAAAGGAAACTTGGATTTGCTACGTTGGGATGAACTATATCCATATCATTGCAATATTAGGACCTTTTAATCATCTTTCCATAAGAAAAGATTAAAATGCCTTAGTTATGCAAGATTAAATGCTCATTCAGTAATTGCAATAGACAGTATGCTTTCAGAATGGGAGAATTAAATTAAAAGAAAGACAACTCTGGAAAATGTACTAGTGGTAGAATTAGAGAACGTTTCATCAGATCCTGATGTCTCCACAGTAATGAATCTGCCAAAAGATAATAATATTTTAGTGAAAGGTGTGATTGGATAAGTCACATTATTTATTAACTGTTTCCCTAAAATATCACTTTTGTCTTATTATTAAGAATGGTTAGAGGGCAGCAGGGATGCCTGACACAAGGCATTAAAAATGGATTGTGTCTATCAGAAACCCTAGTGGATGGGAGGCACTGTGCTTACACTTGGTGACAGATGGCCAGAGCAATTGCAGCTCACAAACTAGAAAGGTCTCAGTCAGTTCCCCAGGATCAGCTAGTCAACTCCCCGTCCTTCTCAATGACCTAAATTAGAGCTTGTTCTTAACTCCTACACTTGCTTGTTTTTTTTTTTTTTTGAAGAATTCCAAATAGAAGTGTTTGAGAAGACCACTAGAGAAGATTATGAAAATTGGTGGAAAGTTCCATTCGAGCTATCTGCAGAGGTCAGGTCCTCCTGGGATGCAAGCACTTCGGGGCCAGCTTCATTCAATACTGAGATCCTCAAGGACTCTATGTAATAGAACAGAAATGGTGAAAACAGACTCTACCAAAGGAAAAAAGAACAGAGACCACTTTGAGCAAAGCAGACCAGTAGCCTGAGGAAGAAACAGCCAAGCCAGGACCGAATCAGGCTGCTAAACAGAAAACAAAGAAGTTCATCCTCCCAGGAATCTGTTTATGAAATACTGGGCAGATAGTAAACCCACAGTGGGGGCCTCCTTAAGCATGGTGTCTAGTCTCAAGCAAAGATAACTTCAGTAGGATAGAGACAGGTCCTTATGTACTGGAAAATCATCCAAATTCCTAGTACATTTCTGTTTCTACCCTCTCTGAATCCTCGACTTTTAAAACTGAAAGGGATCTGTGGAGTTATTAGAGAAGGAACTCTTAGAGGGGAGCTGAGCTACCCGTTATCACCTGCCCCACACTGCTAAGACACTGCCCAGCTCCCAGGACAAGGCTCTAGTTATAGCTTCCTGGAACTGTTCACATCAGGGTTTTGTCACTATTTATCCAAAAATTAAAATGCTATTCCAGCCCTCTTAAATCAATGGATCATATTACTAATAGTATCTCAACAGTTTGATTATTTTCTTTCCTGTTGATCATAATTTAAAATATTGGCCTATACCTCCGATCGCTATATCCCTGAATTTGCGAAATGCCAACTATCACTAAACAGAACTTTTATTTAGTCAGACTATGCTGATAGAAGGTCACAGCAAGGTCCAATGTGATGAAAAATTCATTAAGTTAGCTGGTTGTTTCATGTAAAACCAGCCAGCAAAAGAGAAGAAAAGCCAGCCTTCTTTCCCTCATGCCCACGGTGGTAAGGGTTACTGAAGTGAGAATGTTTCTCAAGCTCTGTTGAGTCGTTCAATACAGTTGCCTTCAAATGCATCCAAAGTCAGTATCAGAGGTTTCCACTATTTTCCACATCAAATACCTAATTTGTGGCGTTACCAAGGATCAAAATGCATCTAATTTAATGCATTGTCCTTATATCACATCTTTTCAACAAGTCTGTCTACCAAACTGCATTTAGTAAGCAATAATTCTCCAATTTTGTTTTCCAAAAAACAGGTGTTGCAATTGCTATGAAACAGTTAATAGGAATAGAAATCAGAATGAACACAGCTACTCCAGCGCTGAGCACAAGGTCAGCCATGTAATTTGTAGGATCCAGTGCAAAATGAAAATATGGAGTCTTGGCTCAAAAAAAAAAAAAACCAGAAAATAAGCTTTTACTTATAATTTACTTATGTAGCCTTGAGCTGTCATGATTTTTTTTTATTTTTGTATTTTTATTATCGAATGCAGTGATCCCTCATCACTATGATATCTGTCAGTATTGTGTCATGCACTGGACTCTCCCATCTGTGACACAAAGGGCAGCTTGGGATGTATCCTGGGAGGACACCTACTCTATAGTCACCAGAGGCACACACTCCAGAGTCTCTCCTGATATCACCGTCAAAACACAAACCCAAAGTCTTTTGAAATATTAAAGGTATTTAGTTTATATTTGATTATTATTTGGGTTTCAGAAACATAAATTCCTTAAGATGTAGTAGGGAAACTAAGGTCATTAATTTGGATAAAGTCCATTAGGTACTATTTATCCATTAGGCAATTGTTTTCCTTTAGTGGAAACTTTATTTCAGGTTTCCTCATTGCCAAAGAGCAAGGGTATTCAGCAGGGAAGTCACTAGCCAGGTGAGACTATTTTGCATCCTTAAAATGCAGCTAATTGAATCGAAATGTGCTTTAAGTATAAAATACATATGTTTTTTTCCCACATTTTTATCGGTGGACTATAGTTGTACATAATAGTCAGATTTGTTGTTACATATTTGTACATGTACACAACATAACAAGATAATTTGACCAATATCCCTCCCCAGCATTCCCCACCCCATCTTCCTGACCCCTTTCCTCTTCTGATCTGCCTTTGATTTTCATGAGATCCTCTCCACACACCTTTCTTTTCCTTTTTCTTCTCTAGCTTCCACAAACGAGGAAAGCATATGATCCTCAACCTTCTCTTTGGCTTATTTCAGTTAACATAATGGTCTCGAGTTCCATCCATTTTCCTGAAAAATGACATAATTTCATTTTTCTTTATAGATGAATACAACTCTTGTATATATACCACATTTTCTTTATCCACTCATCTGTTGATGGACACCTAGGCTGGTTCCATAGTTGGTCTATTGTGAATTGTGCTGCTATGAACATGGATATGCATGTATCAGTACAGTAAGATGACTTTAATTCTTTAGGATAAATTCCAAGGTATAACTGGTTCATATAGTGGTTCCATGCCTCGTCTTTTGAAGAACTTCCAAACTGATCTCCCTAGTGGTTATACTAATTTACAATCCCACCAACAGTGTAAAAGTGTCCCCTTTTCTCCACGATCTTTCCAGCATCTATTAGTGTTTGTATTTTTATGACTGCCAGTCTGACTGGTGTGAGATGAAATCTTAGTGCCGTGTGCATTTCCTTTTTGCTAAAGACATTGAACACGTTTTCATGTATTGGCCATTTATCTCTTCTTTTAAGAAGTTTCTGTTTAATCATTTGCCCATTTATCAATTGGATTATTTGTTCTTTTGATGTTAAGTTTTTTGACTTCTTTGTATGATCTAGACATTAATTCTCTGTCGTAAGACTAAACAACAAAGATTTTCTCCCATTCTGCAGGTTCTTTCTCCACATTCCTAATTGTTTCCTTGGCTGTGCAGAACCTTTTAAATTCTGGGCATTATTTCCTCCAGGCATTAGGGGTCCTGTTGAGAAATTCATTGCCTATGACTGTATGCTGGAGTGTTTACCCTCCATTTTATTCTAGGAGTTGCAGAGTTCTGGTCTAATTCCAAGGTCTCGATTCATTTTGAGTTGATTTTTGTGCAGGGTAAGAGATAAAGGTCTAGTTTTATTCTACTATGTATGAATAACCAGTTTTTCCAGCACCATTTGTTAAAAATCCTGTCTTTTGTCCAATGCATGTTTTTGGTACCTTTGTCAAGGATAAGGTGACTGTAGATGTGGGTTTGTCTCTGTATCTTCTATTCTGTACTATTGGACTTTGTGTTTTTATGCCAGTACCATGTGGTTTTTGTTACTATAGCTTTGTGGTATAATTTGAAGTCAGATATTGTGATGCCTCCAGGATTGCTTTTTTTTTTTTTTTTTTTTTTTGGTTTAAAATTTCTTTAGCTATTTTCAGTCTTTTATCCTTCCAAATAAATTTTAGGGCCATTTTCATAATTCTATGAAGAATGTCATACTTTGATCATGATTACATTGAATGTGAATATTGCTTTTTATATAATGACCTTTTTAACCATATTAATTACATTTAATCCACAAACATGGGAGGTCTTTCCATATTCTAAGGTCTTCTTAAATTGCTTTCTTCAAAGCTCTGTAGTTTTTATAGAGGTTTTTACCTCCTTGGTTAGATCTATTCCTAGTTTTGTTATTGTCATTTGTTTGTTTGTTTGTTTATAGATATTGTGAATGGAATTGTTTTCCTGATTATATTCTCAGCAGGTTCATCATTGGTATATAAGACAGCTATTGATTTCTCTATGTTGATTTTGTAACCTGCTCCTGGGATGATTTTGTTTATTAGCTATAGCAATCTTTTGGTGTCGTTTTATAATTCTAAATATGGGATCATATCATCTGCAAACAGTGATGACTTGATTTTTTTCTTTTCTGTTTTTAATCCTTTTATTTCCTTTTCTTGTCTAATTGCTCTAACTAGATTTCCTAGCACTAGATTAAATAGAAAGAGTGAGACTAGGCATCCTTGTCTTGTTCCAGATTTTTAAAGGAAATGCTTTCATTTTTTCCAGATTTACTATGAGGTTACCTTTGGGTTTTTCACAGATAGCCTTTATGATGTTAAAGTAAAATCCTTCTATCTCTAGATTCCTCAGTATTTCTATCAAAAAAATTATTTATTTATTTTTATTGTTATTATCTCCAAAGAAATAATAATGACAACAGCGAAAGAAGGCAGAAGGGAACTTTTGCAGGCGGTGGATAGCTGTGTGACATACATGAATAGCTTATGTGTAGGTTTATGTTGTGTTCTTATCTCCAGATTCACCCAGTTGTATATGTTGAGTATGGCATCTGTTTGTATGGCAATGGGGCTGAATTTTGTCAAAGGCTTTCTCTGCCACTTATTGAGATGACCAAATGATTTTTGTCCTGAATTCCACATATACACATAGATGTTTTAAAAGACTGGAAAATATTTTACATGATTTTTAAATATTGATTACCTATTGGAATAATCCCATTTGAGATATGCATTAATTAAAACTTTATTAACATTAATTTTATCAATTTCTTTTTCCGTTTTTGAAAGTACCCACTAGAGAATTTTAAATTACATATGCAGCCCACATTGTAGCTTTGTTTTCTTCATTATAAACCTATCTCAATCTCATGCTATAGTTCCCAGAAAACATCATGAGCATTGAGTGCCCTGAAGTGAGGAAAAGCTCCTGAGTATGGGCTTCTCAGAAAGGGCTGGCCTGTGTCTGATAATGAGGAAAGAGTCAGATGAAGGCAGAATCAGTATGCCTCTCTGGACGTTTCAAAGCCCTGGGTGTCTGGAAGAACACAGGATAAGGGTGGTGGATGTCTAGATTGAGAGAATGAAAAAAGCCATCAGTCAAATGGACTTTGTAATCTCAATTATGTTCTGAACAACAACAACAAGCTGCAAATAAAAGTTACAAAGACATTTGATCAGTGATGCACAGGAGGAAACTGCCTTTTGTGACCACGTAGGTAAACCTGGAGGACATTACGTTAGGTGAATACACCAGCTCTAAAATGACAAGTACCATATGACCCCACTTTCTTGAGCCACCTAAAGTAGTTAAATTCATAGAAGGAAAACAATGGTGATTATCAGTGTCTGGGGTAAAAGGCAATGAGAAAGTGCTGGTCAACCAGGACAAAGCTGGTTATTCAAGATGGGTAAATTCTGGATTTCTACATCTCAGCAAAGCCTAAGGTTAGCAACACTGTATGAAATACTGAAAAATCTGATGCAAGTGTAGTTCTTATGTAAAATGCTATTATCTCCAAAGGAATAATAATGATAACAGAGAAAGAAGGCAGAAGGGAACTTTTACAGGCAGTGGATATCTGTATGACATACATGAATCGGTTTATGTCTAGGTTTAGGTTTGTTCTTATCTCCAGACTCACCCAGTTGTATATGTTAAGCATGGCGTCTGTATGGCAATCACACCCCAATAAAGAAGGTCTAAAAAGACATTTGAGGAAATTGAGAAATTATAGAATGAACTATGTGTTAGATCACATTTTTACATGGAAGATTTTCTCAGGGGTGTCATGGTAAAGTGGTTGTGTAGGGAATTCTAATATAGCAAGGTGATTTCCCACCATATCTGCTAGGTCCTTATCAATGATTTGACTAAACGGAAAGAGAAAGTGAGGGAAAGAACAAGTCGGACAGGTGCTAAGTGTTGGTGAATCTAGTTGAGGGATATAAAGGAATTCATCCTATTAACCTTTTGACTTTTTTGTGACTTTTAATATTTTCAGAATTAAAAGAATTATAAACCAGCCGAGTATTAAGAAAGTTAATAATACTAAAACTGGCATAAAAGTAATGTGCATCATGTTCATTTTTGTATAACATGTTGCCATCTTGAACTTCTAATTTTTTTCTTGGTGGGGTGGGTGGTTACCAGAAATTGAACCCAGGGGTGCTTATCACTGAACCAGATCCCTAACCCTTTTTAATATTTTATTTAGAAACACTAAGTTTCTTAGGGTAAGTTACAGAGGTTGGCTTTAAATCTATGATCCTCTGCCTCAGCCCCCAGAGCCTCTGGGATTACAGGCATGCACCACCATAGTACCTGGCACACTTAGATTTTTTTTTTTTTTTTTTGATGGTGGTGCTGAGGATTGAACCCAGGACCTTATGTATGCTAGGCGAGCACTCGACTAACTGAGCTCTATCCCCAGCCCAGAATTTTTAAAATAGACTTTCTCTACTTATATTGTTTTTGCTCTCCTGGTTTTTACTTTGGTCTGACATTGTCTTTGTGGACCAGCTCATTTGTGAGACTACTGGGAGTTTCATCATGAAAAGTTGCTGCATTTTATTAAGACCAAAGGGAGTGTTTCTTAACCTTGCATTTATTTTAAACCTAGAACAACCTTCCTGGTCACATTTGTTAAATGTTGGTCTTTAGGAAGTTGTCAAAATTTCTTTAGAGGTTAATTTACCATGTGTGATATTTTTCCCCCTATTTACTATCAATCATCTCCCACCACTACCACTACCCCCCTTGCTTTGACAAGTTACCTTTTGAATTTTTCACTCAGTTGTATTTCTAATGCTCCAGATATACGATTGTACCTAGTATTGCCATTTGTTGCTTACTTACAGATAGTGAAGTCAAAAATGCATCTAAAGCAAGTACCATGAGCCAAGGCTTACCATCCCTGTGATGATTGTGCTCCATACAGAATACTTGACATCATACCAGGTCTATGACATTTACAGGAGGAATCAGATTAACATCTGGACCAATATAGAAACCATAGATTGTCAATTGATGTGCAAAGTTTGTAAGCATATCGTTGCTTGAACCACCTCTCCTACAATCAATTTCTCACTTCTTTACCTGGCACCAGGTAATCCAATGGCTGGCTGCAGTCTACTTGCACAGTCTCTGTCTCTTTCTAGCATTATATAAAACACCCTCCTCTTATCAGTTTTCAGAACATCTCATCTGTGCTCAGAGCTTGCTGTTGGATGCCTGCCCCCTCTCCTCTCCTGAAACATCTTCTCCTGTGAAATCCAGCTCAGAACACATTCTCCATAAGCTTTGTTTTATAAGCAGTCTGTTATTTGCCCCAATTTGTTCCTCCAGGCCATCTAGGAGACTTTCCCTGTTTGTAATGATCATCACAATTCTGCTTTGCTTTCCTTCTTTCCTCACTAACATGACAGCAGAGACCAAAATGTTCATCTTTCCTGAACCTGCCCAACACTTTATACACAGTAGTGACTCATTAACTGCAGATGGGCCTCCACTTAGAATGGTTCCACTTCATGATTTTTCAACTTTATGATGAAGTGAAAGGAAAATCATACTTTCAATTTTCAATTTTGATCTTCTCCCAGGCTGGCAATTACGCAGTACAATGCTGTCTGATGAAACGACTGGACACCGGCAACAGGCGAAGATCCCACATCAGACACTCTGTGGTGTGCTGTGCAGCTAGACTCTGAGGCTGTCTAGTTTGGGTGGATTAAATGCATCATTGACTTAGGATATTTTCCATTTGTGGTGGGTCTATCAGGACTTAACCTCACTCTAGGTCAAGGGGCATCTGCATTTGCATTTAGTTGTATAAAAGACACTTATGATTTCAATAACCCCTTTAATTTTTCTGAAGCTTTTTAAAATATACTTTGAACCCAAGGCTTTAAGAAGTTCCATCAGGACACTATTTTATAAGATTGAGAAGTCTTATCATTAGTTCCACTTCAGTTGGGGTCATCTGAGCTGGTTCCTGTGAACGCCTAGAAACCAGGACCCAGTAGGGCTCCATCATAAGATTTCTCTTAAGTTTCTCTCTCTCCAAAACTATATCATGAAACCTCAACCTTGTGCCACCTTGTCTGAGTCCCCAAAAGCACAGATATCAAGATTCTGATAGATGTATAGATTTCTCAGGGGAAAAGCCTGGGAGGGAAAGAAGGGGGCTATGAAAGTTTGCAAACTACACATCAGTTATAAGCCCCTGTGCTAAGGAGAGAGATGTCAAAAAGAAGGAGAGAACAAGGCGGGGGAAAGGGCTCAGAATGCAGTTTTCCAGTTCTGAAGAGACTCAGAGAGGCCAGTAGGAGTCCTTGAGCAGAAGTCACCCATCCGAAATAAACCTGCCTCTTCAAGTAGTGTGTCTGCCCTTCTGGGTCCCTGGCAGGAGCATCCTATGGGAAGCAGATCATGGTGCCCATCCAGCAATGGAGGAGGAAACCAGCCTAGGCCTGGGCAGTCAAGTGTGCTCTTTGCAGGGGGCATATCATCATGGTCTGCAGAATCTGGGCACCAGCTCTGATCTCTTGCTACTCAGTTCGAGCTGGCACGTCTGGGGAACTGCTATGCTAGAACACCCATATTGTAAACAACCCTCCTGTCTTTCACCCTAAGGAACTTCAGCTTCTACTTTGTGAGGTCCCAGACACAGAATAATGCCCATCCCTAAAGGATGCAGCTTCTTTTATCTGAAACATTGAAAATTCCCTTCGTTCCTGATTGAATACGCCTGGATTTTCCTCTTGCTTTGTGACATTTTTCAAAATAAAATTCTATTGGTACACAAAACAGAAATTATCTTGTTGCAATTTATGAACAGTGGAAATCCACATAAGGGAAACATATTTCTATTCTGTTTATTTCTATTCTGTTCATTTCTCCAGGACCTTCTGTCACCTCTGTATTAGTTGGGGTTTTCCAGAGAAGGAGGCGGGGAGGTGGGGTGGGCAGATTTTAAGAACTGAGTTATGAAAGTGCAGGTTCAAAATGTAGAGAGTAGGCTGTCAGGCTGGAGACCCAGACAGTTCAAAGATCTTCTGATGGAAAAATTCCTTCCTTCTGGAAGAGGTTAGTATTTTTTTCTTCTTCTTCTTCTGCAGAAACCTTAACTCGTTGAAGGAGACCCACCCAAGATTATGGAGGGCAATCTGCTTTACTCAAGTCCACCAGTGCAAATGTTAATCTCATCCCAAAAACCCTTCACAGAAACATCCAGAATAGTTACTAGCCACATATCTGGGCAACTTGGCCCAGCTAATTTGACACATAAAATTAATCATCACAACATCTAAATGGACTCATCATTTGAGATCCACTTGAACCTGGCTGAAGAGCAACACCCACATCGTCCAAAAAAAGGAAAAGAAAATTGACGTCCAGATTATTTGAGTTCAAGTTCCACACACGCAAAGAAGAGAAAGAAGGCCTATTGGGACTGTGCCAGGAAAAATTCTGCAAAATGATTTTCTCCCATAATAAATTCATTTTAACATTTCAACTTTTCTTAAACTGGATTGGGTAAATAATTATAAGAAAAACATAGGATTTGAATGCAAAATATTAAGTTAAGCCCATGGAGAGTTGTGTAAGTGTGAGTGATGATTAATGTTTTGTGTCAACGTGGTTGAGCTGTTGCTCCCAACTGATAGGTGGCTGTTAGATATGATTATAAAGGTTTGATGAATATTTTAATCAGTAACATTTTATCAAATGTTTCTATTTTTCTGTATACACACACACACACACATATCCTATCAGCTCTGTCTTTCTGGATAGCTGTTACTAACACAGAGGGAAAGGGGTGTTATGCTTTATATGTGTAATGTCC
Organism: Marmota monax; assembly: GCF_021218885.2. NCBI lineage: Eukaryota > Metazoa > Chordata > Mammalia > Rodentia > Sciuridae > Marmota > Marmota monax. The sequence goes on along the minus strand of NW_026694501.1, from coordinate 2,650,128 downwards.
CCCAAATACTCATGTATTAGACAATGCGGCAATGTTCAGAGGTGTAAGTATTTGATTATAGGTGCCATGACCTCGTTTTTTAATCAATCCATTTGATGGATTAATAATTTGGATGTATTACTAGGTGGTAACTATAGGCAGGTGGGGTGTGGCTATAGGAAGTAGGTCACTGGGGACATGGTTTTGGAGAAGATATCTCCTCCAGGTACCCTCTTACCCCTCCCCTGCTTCCTGCCTGTCATGAGCTCAGCTGCTTTCCTCCACCACATTCTTCCACCATGATGTTCTGCCTCACCTCCAGCCTAAAGCAATGGAGACAGCAGACCCTGGACCGAATCCTCTGAAACCGTGAGCCAAAGTAAACTCGTCCTCTAAATTGTCCTTGTTCAGATCACAGCAGATGGAAAGATGACTGATACAGGTGGTTTTGGCACAAATGGGCCCAGCATCTAAAATAATTCCCTTTTATGTGCTGGCCTTTAAACAAATCTTTTTTTTTTTTTTTTTTTTTTTAAGAAACACACACACACACACACACTAATGTTAACTCACTTGCATGTTATGTGAGACATGCTTCACAGTTGACCAACATAAAAATGCAGGAGGAGGACACTACAAGTATGCCCAGGATTAGTGCATCCCTGGCACACCAGAAGGCACTTTTTGAGTGACTACACTTTATCACTTAAAATATCTTACTATATTATAATGAAATTGTTGTGTTGCCTCTTTAATGTAACTATAATGCAATTGCATGCAGAGGTTTGAAGAGCTTCAGTTCATCTAACAAGACGCAGCTATGACAGCAACGTAGGTAGGTGGTTGACATCCTTTGGCTGATGGTAGCAGAGGACAGACACTCAGGTGGCTTTCACCAGCCCACCCTGCCTGTGTCTCATACCCAGCAAGTTTTAGAGAATTCCAGAAACCTATTTTACCAACTTCCTTGGTAACTAATTCCAAAATAAATGAAGAAATCCACCTGCAAGCTAGAAATGATGTTAGCTTGATGAAACAGAATATTCAAGTGAGTTTCTAACTCAGTTAACAATACAGTAAAACCAAATATATGCACATGCAAAATTATTAAAGATGTGTTTACGTGTGGCTCTGATATTTGCCATGAAAATTCCTACAATTAAAATTTGATTAAAAAAAATAGAAATATTTTTCCCTTTTCAAAATCAGTTTCAAGAAACCCTTGATAGGATCAGCTCATTAATTCTTGGCCTCTTTAACTAATACCACGTTTGAAGTCATGTGTTATAAATCAGTTTCAGTTGAGATATTAAAATCAGATTATAAGAGAAAAGCCTTGTAAATATTTGCCTCCAAATGAGTTTAAGAATAAATATATATTCAGTAATTCATCCATATTTAGCAGATATTAATAAGACAAAGCATAGCTTTAAGTTCACTTATCATTTAATACAAAGAAGGAAATAGGAAACTGCGCCTGATTAGCTTGTTTATTCTTGGGCTTGGTAATACCTTATTAAAATTTGAACTTCAAAATTGATATAATCAGTCAAATGTCAGCAGAAGTATTTATTCTGCAAATGAAGCTTTAGTTAATAGAACTTTAATTTGAAGTATTTTACATTTTCTTATTCTCCACGAGGATAAAGCAAAGGAAGGGCTGAGGAAATCTTGATAGGAATGTAAAGTTAACTCAGGTTTCAATTTGTCTTCTAGGCCTGTGCCAACACTAGAGGTCAGCAACCTTCCAGAAATGATGCACCCAGTCTTCATTTACTTACTGTAATTTACGGTTTTTATTTGCATCAGAAGAACCACAGAATTTTAGATCAGAAAACAGTCTGATGAATGACCTAATTTGCTGTCATCTGAGAGGTAACCGAAGCGAGTCTGGTGAGGTCTCAAAATGTGGCTGGTCTCACAGTTACTGAGATAGGACCAAGCTGAGGACCCCATAAGTTGATTAGTAATGCTTGGGGTTGGGGACCTTTTATCCTCCCAGATCCAGAGAAATTATGTGCAGGGTCTTGTCATTGCAAACAGTTTGGTGAATTGATAATGTTAGAAGGGACAGAGGAAGGAGAGGAGAGTACTAAGAGTCTTTGACAAACCAGGATTTCAAACCACCTATGCAAGGTGCAAATAGCTCAGGGATGCCAACTTCAAAAGTGCCATGAGTTATTCTTCTGTGACTCACTTCCTACATGAGTCACAAAGCTTGGAAGCTGAATTCCTTTCTTTTCAAATTCTAGAGGAAATTCTCACAGAGGAAGTTGCTTCGAAACCCAGCTCTTTACTAGGTTCACAGCAATCAAAATCCCCTTAGGGAGCCACCTGTGGTCCAGAAGCTATCCCACACCAGCCCAGACCCATGTCCTGGGTGTGGATCATGGGCAATTCCCTCTGACGCCCTCTGTCCCTTGTGGTACCACCTTTTGGAAATTAACACCAATGAGAAATAGCTATGCCCCAGGTTTGGTGAGGCCAGAGAAAGTCTGAATCCCAGCGCTGCCAGCAGGTGTTTGACTTTAGGCACTTCTCTAAACCTCAATTTTCTCATCTTTAAAGTGGAAATTGTATTTAGTACCAGCCTCACAGGTTTTTTATATGCATTAAATACATGTATGTATGCAGACAGAGTTTCCCTTTTCCAACCTGCTCAGGACAGAAGTGTTTTGGATTTCAAGTTATTTCAGATATTAGAATTTTTTTTGTATATATATATATATATATATATATATATATGTGTGTGTGTGTGTGTGTGTGTGTGTGTGTGTGTGTGTGTATTTGATGTAATCTTGAAAATGGGACCCAAGTCTTAACATGAAGTTCACTTATGTTTCATACATTCCTTATACACATGGCCTAAAGATAATTTCATACACCACTCTTGGTGCACCTGCATTATATTTGTTTGTTTGTTTTTATTTTTGTTTTATGGGGGAACAGGGATTGAACCCAGGGGTGCTTTATCTCTGAGCCACATTCCCAGGCCTTTTTTATATTTTATTTAAAGACAGGGTCTCACTGAGTCTCAGCTGAGGGCCTCCCTAAATTGCTGAAGCTAGCTTTGAACTTGCAATCCTCCTGGCCTTAGTCTCCACTGCTTCTGGGTTTATAGGCCTATGCACCGTGCCCAGACTGCACCTATGTTTTGACTGGGACCTGTCACATGAAGACAGGTGTGGCATTTTCTATGAGTGATTTCTTGTCATCATGTTCAAAAAGGTTTTGATTTTGGAGTATTTGGGATTTCAGAATTCTCAGATTAAAGATTTTAACGTATATAGTGAGACCTGTTCGTGTGTGAAACAATGCTGCTTAAGCCCTCAGGAGTTGGAGTGTGGATGTGCCCTGTGCCATTCTCAAGTCTCCCATCAACGCCAGCCCCACACCCTGGTTTCTTAATGCATGAGGCTTCTTAGCCCCCTCTGTGCTGAGAATTCAGGTGTCATGGGAGAAATCTGAGTTGGCTATGATGCTCCCCAAGACTGATGCTGGACAGAACAAGGCCATGATAATTGTTTGCTAATTTGTTTCCAGATGAAAAAATAAATAAATAAAAACATTCAAACAATGGGAATGTCTAAAAGACATCAAACAAATAATATATTTATTGATAAAATTCATTCAATTCTTTTTTCAGAACTGCTTAAGTCTGACCAGAGTGCTGAGACTTTGAAGTAAAATTAAACTCTGAATCTATTCCAATGCAGGTTTGTATGCTAAAGCAGAAAGTGTTCAACAGTAGCCTTAGAATACATTAAAGGTTTTCCTTCCCTGGAGTTCAGCAGACACACTGCATTAGGGAGACAAAACCCTCACTACCTTGCTTAAGAGAGAGGGGCTGAAATCAGTGTTTGTGTTACTTTCTCCTTTACTTAACACTATGTCCTTTAGAATTACAGAAGAAACACAAGTTTAGGACTCCTAAAAACGTCAATTAGAATATCAATTTAACTGACTATGTAAGACAATGTAAATACTCTAAACACCCTAAAAGTGAACATTTGGTGAGGACAATTTTTAAAAGAAAAGTATTCATTGTCATAAGCAAATAAATGCTAACATAAATAAAAGTTACTTTTCAATTACGGAAACGGATAAGCTGCACATAAGGAAAAGCTCATCGTGACCAGCCATCCACTTTCATAACACACTTTCTGTGCATCAAAACTGAACAATTTCTCTCAACAATCTTTCCATTTCTTCCTGAGACATGCAACAGAATATTAGATAAATACATTAGAATGGAATGGGTGGTCTCTCTATACATTCCTTTTTTCACACCCACAGAAAGTGTATAAATTGGCTTTCGATCTGGATGAACTTGCATCAATTTCTTAAAAGTAAAAGCTTTTTCAGATCAAAATGTTTCAGTATTATGTGTACCATAAATTTATTAAATATTTCCTCTTTGTTATTTGGAGTCTCTCCTGTCTTTCAATAATATTGTCATTTGAACTTTCTCAATTGAAAAAAAAATTAATTTTGGATAGAAACAATTTGCCTTTGTAGTATTATTGAGAAAGCAAGAGATTGTCAGGCAGTACACCCATGCTATTTTAGAACAAATACCATTTTTTATACAATTCTTAAATCCCATAATCTCTAAGCATCATATCGACATTAATACCAGGTATTATTTTGCCTCTCTAAATCTGTCTGTAGAAGGATGATAGTTGTTAATACCCCCAAGTTCTTTTGAATTCAATAAACTTTTTTGAAGACTGCCTATGTGGCAAGCAGCATTCCAGCTAATTCCATTACATTAATGATAAGGGAGAGCCTTGAGATTTTTATATGATTTTATTTATTTTTTAGTTGTTTTTTTTTTGTTTTTGTTTTTGTTTTTTGTTGTTGTGTGTGTGTGTGTGTGTGTATTTTCTTTTTGGTGATGTCTGAACTACTTCTCTGGAACGTGCACATATAAATTCTTCATGAAACATTAACATGTCCAATAGGGGAATAGTATAAATCCGCTCCACATCTCAGTGAAGACTGGCATTTGACCTAGAATCAGGCGTCAACCTCAGCTTTCCTGTACCCATCTCTGATATTCACCAAAACTACCCAATTATTATGCTGAGCAGCTCCACATGAAGCAAGTGAGATCGCACAGTATTAGGGTTGGATAAAGCAGACTGAAGGAGGAAAAATGGTCATCTTCAATACATGCCAGTGAGGAAAGCTCTTGGGATGTTGAAACAAAGCATAATATAGTGACACATTTTTTTGTTGTTGTTTCTTTCTTTTTTCTTTTCTTTCTTTTTTTTTTTTTTTTTTTTTTTTGGTACCCAGGGGCACTTAACCACTTAGCCACATCCCAGCTTTTTTATTTTTTATTTTTTGATTTTGTGGCAGGGCCTCGCTAAACTGCTTAGGGCCTCACTAAGTTGCTGAGGCTGGCTTTGAATTCAAAATCCTCCTGCCTCAGCCTCTCCAGCTACGGAGATTAGAGGCATATGTGCCACCACACCAAGATGGAAATGAGAAGTCTTGCTCCACACCTCTTATACCAATGAATGTGACCAGCCATTTAAGGACTCTTGTTTGATATTTCCTGTAGTACCTTGTCTCCACAGAGCTTTCCTTCTCTAAGGCAAATAACAGTCTTTCTTTGTGTCATTTGTCTTTGTAATGCTGCATGGAATCACGTTGCTTTTTAATGGTTTCTGGAGTAGAAGGGTGGAATAGCACAAAACTTTAGCAATGTATCCCTCCAAATTAGGACTTAGTCCTACTTCGGAGCCAATTTCTAGTTGCTGCTTCTTAGAAACAGTTAACCAGCCTCTGCTGCCTGGTCCCTCTGCTGTCCAATGGAGACTATAGGACTTTCTTGGCAGGATTTATAGGAAGACTAAACATAATGTATATTCTATTTCATGGCAAATGGGTTAGAATCACATGCCACCTCAGTACTCATCTTATTTTTCTTTCTTACAGGTTTCCTTAAAATGTGACTGGTTTATTTCATTCTGTAGGAACCATCCCCCCAAAAATGTCTTTTCCCAGCATCTATTTGCAGGTAGTGCAGCCATAGAATCCAGTTCTGGCTGATGAAGTGAGAGAGGAAGTTTGGGCTCTAGAAAGGCTGTTGTATCTGCCAACTGCTTTTGACCTGCAACTTCACTTTCTTCCTACCTGGAGCCCAGGTAAATGTGCACAAAAGGAGAAGCTAACAACCATGACAATCATGAAGAAGAGGTCTATGAGCTACAGAAATCAGAGCATAAAGCTAAGAGTCACTTGAGTACCCAATGGTTTCACAGCACACCCACACCAGCCCTGACCCACCTGACCATACTTGTTAAATGTGCAATGCACTATCTGATGTGTGAGGGGTAAAGATTTGCTCCCAAGATGTAGGCTCTCTATTCACCTCACAGATTGTTTCTTTTGCTGGGAAGAAAATTTTTAGTTTGAGTCCATCTGATTTCTTGATTCTTGATTTTAATTCCTGCACCAAAGGAGTTTTACTAAGGAAGTTGGGGCCTGATCCCACATGATGGAGATTAGAGTAGGGCCTACATTTTCTTCTATTAGATGCAGGGTCTCTGGTTTTATTCCTAAGTCCTTGGTCCACTTTGAGTTGAGTTTTGTGCATGGTGAGAGATAGAGGCTTAATTTCATTTTGTTTCATATGGATTTCCAGTTTTCCCAGCACCATTTGTTGAAGGAGCTATCTTTTCTCCAATGCATGTTTTTGGCACCTTTGATTCTTGATTTTAATTCTTGCATATATTGAATATATATATGCAAGAATATATATTCTCTCTATATATTGCATATATAAAATATACAATTATCTTATAATATATATATATATATATATAATATAAGATAATTGTAATTTTGTGGGTTAGTCTCTGTGTCCCCTAATCTATAAGGTATATAAAGAGCTCAAAAAGTTAAACACCAAAAGAACAAATAACCCAGTCAATAAATGGGCCAAGGACCTGAACAGACATCTCAGAAGATGATATACAATCAATCAATAAATATATGAAAAAAATGTTCATCATCACTAGAAATTAGAGAAATGCAAATCAAAACCTCTAATATTTCATCTCATTCCAGTCAGAATGGCAGCTATTATGAAGACAAACAACAACAAGTGTTGGCAAGGATGTGGGGAAAAAGGTACACTCATACACTGCTGGTGGGATTGCAAATTGGTGCAGCCAATATGCAAAGCAGTATGGAGATTTCTTGAAACTCAAAAACCATCATTTGACCCAGCTATTCCTCTCCTTGGTCTATACCCAAAGGACTTAAAAACAGTGTACTACAGGGACACAGCCACATCAATGTTTATAGCAGCACAATTTACAATAGCTAAACTGTGGAACCAACCTAGATGCCTTTCAATAGATGAATGGATAAAAAAAAATGTGACATATATACACAATGGAATATTACTTAGCAATAAAAGAGAATAAAATAATGGCATTTGCAGGTAAATGGATGGAGTTAGAAAAAAATAATGCTAATTGAAGTTAACCAATACCAAAAAACTAAATGCTGAATGTTTTCTCTGATATAAGGAGGCTGATTCATAGTGGGGTAGGGAGAGGGAGCATGGGAGGAATAGATGAACTCTAGATAGGGCAGAGGGGTTGGAGGGGAAGGGAAGGGGCATGGGGTTAGAAATGATGTTGGAATGTGATGGACATTATTATTCAAAGTACGTGTATGAAGACACGAATTAGTATAAATATACTTTGTATACAACCAGATATATGAAAAATTGTGTGCTATATGTGTAATAAGAATTATTATGCAGGCTGGGGCTGTGGCTCAGAGGCAGAATGCTCACCTGGCATGCGTGAGGAACTGGGTTTGATCCTCAGCACCACACAAAATAAAATAAAGTTATTTTTAGAAAAAAGAATTGTAATTCATTCTGCTGTCACATATAAATAAAAAATAATAATTAAAAAGAAAGTGCAATGCAGTTTCCTTTTTTGAAGACATGAAGATTTTGATTTTTCAAAGTCCAATACAATCCTAAAAATAATAAAAAACAAATACTATGAGTTTGGTTTCTCTATCTACATTAAAAGTTTCTTGAGTGCAAGAGCCACATATTGCTTCTTTAATACCTGTGCAGTCACATAGCAATATTATAATCATAACAAGAAGAACACAAATTGGTACTATTTGCTGATGATATGATTCTATACCTAGAAGACCCTAAAAATTCCACCAGAAAACTTCTAGAACTAGTAAATGAATTCAGCAAAGTAGCAGGATATAAAATCAACACCCATAAATCAAAGGCATTTCTGTACATCAGTGACAAATCCACAGAAACGGAAATGAGTAAAAGTATCCCATTTACAATAGCCTCAAAAAAAAATACTTGGGAATCAACTTAATGAAAGAGGTGAAAGATCTATGTAATAAAAATTACAGAACCCTAAAGAAAGAAATCAAAGAAGACCTTAGAAGATAGAAAGATCTACCTTGCTCTTGGATAGGCAGAATTAATATTATCAAAATGACCATACTTCCAAAAGCACTATACAGATTTAATGCAATTCTGATCAAAATCCCAATGACATTCCTCATAGAAATAGAAAAAGCAATAATTAAATTCATCTTGAAAAATAAGAGACCCAGAATAGCTACAGCAATTTTTAGCAGGAAGAGTGAAGCAGGTGGGATCACTATACCAGACCTTAAACTATTCTACAGAGGGATAGTAAAGAAAACAGCATGGTATTGGCACCAAAACAGACTGATAGGCCAATGGTACAGAATAGAGGACACAAAGACTACCCCACAAAATTACAATTATCTTATATTAGACAAAGTTGCCAAAAACATGCATTGGAGAAAAGATAGCCTCTTTAACAAATGGTTCTGGGAAAACTGGAAATCCATATGAAACAAAATGAAATTAAACACCTATCTCTAACCATGCACAAAACTCAACTCAAAATAGATCAAGGACTTAGGAATAAAACCAGAGACCCTGCATCTAATAGAAGAAAAAGTAGGCCCTACTCTCCATCATGTGGGATTAGGCCCCAACTTCCTTAATAAAATTTCTTTGGTACAAGAATTAAAATCAAGAATCAATAAATTGGATGGACTCAAACTAAAAAGTTTCTTCCCAGCAAAAGAAACAATCTGTGAGCTGAATAGAGAGCCTACATCTTGGGAGCAAATTTTTATCCCTCACACATCAAGTAGAGTACTAATTTCTAGGGTATACAAAGAACTCAAAAAGTTAAACACCAAAAGAACAAATAACCCAGTCAAAAAATGTGCCAAGGATCTGAACTTGGCACATTTGTTGACTGGGTTATTTCTTCTCAGAAGATCATATACAATCAATCAACAAATATATGAAAAAATATTCATCATCGCTAGCAATTAGAGAAATACAAATCAAGACCACTCTAAGATTTCATCTCACTCTAGTCAGAATGGCAGCTATTATGAATACAAACAACAATCAGTGTTAGCGAGGATGTGGGGGAAAAGGTACACTCGTATACACCACTGGTGGAACTGAAAAAAATAAAAATAAGAAAAACCAAAAAATAAAAACAATAGGACCCAGTTCATAATAATCTTCCAAACTCCAAATGTATGCTTTCCCAATCTTTACTGCTGAGAAATTTGTATATTCTACTAAGCAGTACCAGAAAGATTAAGTTACAGGCAGTTTCTGTTGTTAGGAAAGTCATTGTCATATTTATGTAAAGGAATATTAAAGACAAAAGTAAAGAAAACTATATTTCTTCTCCCAGTGTATATGTAAAGAGAGCCATGCATTTTCAAAGTGTCTATAGTTGCAATAAAGTTAGTTCACTTTTCCTCTGATACTGTTAGTTCCTTAAATTCTCTGTCCTCTTTTGCTGTCTTTCATCTCCTTGGCTTGATATGTTTTATTCCCTTCTTTAGCTGAATACTTATACTCCTCCTTCCTACGTCTGCTTCCTGTCTTCTTTAGAAAGGTCTTCCTGTTCCATAAGATAGGGTTGGGTATATTTTTTGGGTGATCCAATTGCATATTTCTCTTTTTCATCTTACCACTTAAAAATTATGTTTAAATCACCTGGTTAACCAGGTGCTGGGTGTGTTTACTTTCACTTGATTGCTTACTGCCTGAGTAGGCAAACTGTGTAGGCCCAATCCAGCAAAACACCTACTTTTGTACTGCCCATCAGCTAAAATTGGTTGTTATATGATTATGACTTTAAAAACAAATTAAAAACTCAATTTCATGCTGTGGAAATTATATAAAATTTCAATTTTGATGTCTTATAAATAAAAAGTTTTCTTGGAAAAAAAAAAACAATAAGAACCTAAGTGAACCCAACCCCCTGGCTCACACTGAGTAAAATCAGTCTGTGTCTCCTTGAAATGGAAGCTGCTTTTGGTGTTGAACACAGGCACACTGAAACATATGGTATTAATTATCTTTTGCTACACAAGAAATTACCACAAAATCTAGTGGCTAGTAGGAATGAATATTTATTATGGTGTGTCTGATGTGACTCAGAACTCTAGGAATGACTTATCTCAGAGACCACAGACACTGCCGTGGAGGCAGCCAGCAACCTGGGCTGCAATTATCCAAGGCTTCTGGGCTCACACATGTGGCTTTGGAAAGACTCCAAAATCTGCACCTGAGATCATGCACATGGGTCTCCCCACAAGGCTTTCCCATGGTATGGCAGATGCCTTCCCCAGAGCATGTGATAGGACTCAGAGAGAAAGGTCGAGGGAGAGAAAATCCAAGACAGAAGCCATGGTGTCTTGATGACTTAGAAGTAGCATCCCACCTCATCTACATTTATTAGAAATGAGTCCATAAGTCTACCTGATACCATCAAACCCAGAGAACAAGGAAAGAGAATTATGTAAGGTGTGAGGCTGGGAATCACTGGCGCCATCTTGGTAGACATCTACCACACAGATACAGATTTCAAAATCTGTTATAAACACAAAAATAAGTTGCTCATAAATCAAGGTTTCCAGATTTTTAACAGTGTAAATCAGTCAGAATCCACTCTTATGACTCATAGGGTTTTCTTTCAATGACGTCCATGAACAAAGAGAGATTGAAAACCCTCTGACATGATAATATGCATTTCAGATTCTGACCGTCATGATGCTTTTCTAAGATCTGGAAGTCTCATTTCAGAGGAATTCCAAGGTACAGCTTCAGAGGCCACCTGAGATCAACCATGGCATCAACTCCTCATCACCCCCTTATGTCTGCTATTTTTTCTTCCCAACCTAACAGCACTATTAGAAACCTGCATTTTCTCAGTTCTGGAGGCTGCAAGTCACCATCAAGGTGCCAGTAAATTGATCTCCTTGTGAAGGTTCTCTTCTTGGCCCTCAGATAGCCACCTTCTCACTGTGACCCCACATGGCCTTTCTGCTCCAATCTTTCTTCCTCTTCTTATTAAAAACTGCAGTCCAATTGGATCAGCACCATACTGTGATGACATCATGTAATCTGCACTGCCTGCTCAAAGGCTGTGTCTCCAAATACTGTCGCATTGGGAGTTAGGCTTCAACATATAAATTTGCAGACAGAAATCAATCCAAAAGTATACATGATGGTTGCGTGTGAAGACTACATTTCCCAGGCTGCTTTGAAGCTTGGCCACTAAGTAGACATTGCTGAGAAGCAAAAGGAAGTCTCATGAGACTGTTTCTGGGAACCTTCAAGAAACATTCCTCTTTGTTCCTGCTTCTTCGTCCCCTCTGCTACCTCAAAATCTGAAGCAATGACTATGTTTGCAAAGTCCCACCTCTGGAATAGCCAGAAAGGGTCTGAGCTCCCAATGGCCTTGTGAACAGAGCAGCCACTCCTGCCCTGGAATGTCTGACTGTCAGCATTTATGAGAATAAGAAATATTATTCTATTTTATTTAAATCACTACAGTTTAACATGTTTCTTCAACCTGCAACCAAAAGTAATCCAAATTAATACACCATATTTACACAGTTAATTTTCACAGAGTGAAGCAATATTATGTAATTATCAAATATCTTGGGGGAAATTTCAATTTACATGTTCAATTGGAAGAAGACTGGGCTTTCCCAACTAGATGTCCATTTGCTTATGTCACCATGGGGTTAAAAACAAAGTTTAGTTCTTTTAACACATTAAGTCCCGAGTTTTCAATTCTATATAGGGTGATGGGGCATAATGGAGTAATCAGGGCTGGCAAGGTCCCATTTGCCTCAGGCTCAAGTAGCAACCCCCCCCTCATTTATACCACTCTGCTTTGCATATTGCCTTACCTGCCTGGCTTTTTACACATTGAAAATTGTAATGACTGATTTATTCTAATCAAAACCTATTCTTGTACAGATAAGAAAGCAAGCAGAGACTCAGAAAAGTAAATTAACAGAGATTAGGAAGATATAAATGCTAGTATTAAGAGATACTGACTTCAAATTCAGGCCTCTTTCCATGGTCTGAGCGTATATCAAGTTAACTCAGGGAGGAACAACTCCGGGTGGACCATTCTGTCTACATTCCTGCAGCTCACCCATGGGCCTGGCCCTGTCCCACTCAGACACTTCACCCTGCACTTCAACTCCAGAATGAGTGCTATAGACTGCCTAACTCTTCCCTCTGGATGCAGGCACCTGGGGAGGTTGTGTGTCTATCCCTAGGCAAATCCTATCAGCACTCACTTTTTATCACACAGATTGAGGGACCAGTGTATTACATTCTCGACTCTCTGTCATCTCGTATCACATTAATGTGATGTCATTTTAGTCTATTAGAGTGCCATAACAAAGAGAGGTGTGAGAGCATGACAGCACCTGTCAGGGTGTTGCAAACAGCGATTTGAAATATTGGATTAAACCAGTTTCAAGTGACATTAGTGGCAGCAACTCATCTCTGCAGACTAAGTTCATTTATTTATACTATGTAAATGAAGGTGTCACATGCAAGCTATCATTAAAGACAACGTCCCCTAACGGAGTTATTAGAATTAGAGAATCCTAGCATTAAAGACCAGGCCACAACATCTCTCTGCTTGGAGGGCTTGCTATCTCCTCTCTTCCCAATGTTGAGTTCACCAGACACCTTCCCCATGAGGATTTGCTCAGCATCTCCATCTCTATGGGTAAGATTACCAATTATCCAATATTTGGGGTTACTTTTCAATAGGAGTTTAAAAATATGATGGTTCACCCTAAAATTTAGCTGCATCTGTAATTTGTTGGTTCCTTGACTGGACTGGAGCCTCCTTGAAAGAGTAGGAATGATCTTTTCCACTTTACTGTAACATCCAGCAACAAGTTTTCCATGTAATAAGAGCTCGATGAAATTGCCTGATGATTCAGTGCAGGTTTTTGTTTGTTGGTTAACACATAAGACCAGTCAATGTAAAAGCTATTCAGTGGGGGCAAAAGATGGTGCCCTCTTATCCAAAGAATACATTTCTTTACTGCACAGGGTAATACTCTCACTCACGGTTGATAAAAAAATATATGCAGATTCTAAATTAAGAATTAAAAATTAGGCCTGCTAATATAAAAGTGATTCATACAAATAATTCCAATATAAAAATTATTCATCTGGACTTGGAGAGCTCTAGTTTGTAGCCACATATTATTACTAGGTGGTCAAACACCGCCCACTTTTATTCTCCAGCCATGCCCTACATTGGGAAAGGGATTCCCGAGCTTTTCCATGTTGTCAGGCTCTCTAGAACATAATATCATTGGATGATGTCCACACTTGGAAGTTTGCAGCACCAGATGTAGAAAAACTGAAGGGCCCAAGATGAAATCAAAGTGGAACGTGACTCCAGTCACTACCAATTTTTTATTTTTTTTTAATTTTCATTTATTTATTTACTTATTTGTTTGTTTGCTGGGGAGTGAACCCAGCAGCACTTAACCACTTAACCATCCTCAGCCCTTTTTATCTATTTATTTTGAGACAGGATATCACTAAGGTACTTAGGGCCTCACTATATTGCTGAGGCTGGCTTTGAACTTGGGATCCTCCTGCCTCAGCCTCCAGAGCCACTGGGATTACAGGCGTGCTCCACCACATCTAGCAGAAATTGAACCTTCTAATCCACAAACTTGATATATCCTTCCACTCATGTAGGTCTTCTCTATTTCTCCCTATAAAGATTTATAGCATTTTGTGTAGAGGTTTCAGAAATCTTTTGTCAGATATACTTTTACAAATTATGATATCATTATAAATGCTACCTTTTAAATTTTAATTTTCTAATGATTTCTGTTGGTAAGTAAAAATGCTATTTATTTATGGTTATTCCATACATTGTATACGTACTTTGTATATTTATATCTTTGTATGTTTTTATGGATAAGACCCCAAATTTACATACTGAAGCCCTAACCCACAATGTGAAGGTATTTGGAAGTGGAATCTTTGAGAAGTAATTAAGTCTAAATGAGGTCCTGCGGATGAGTTCCTTATGATGGGGTTAGTGTCTTTACAAGATGAAAATGTGAGAGAGAGAGAAAGACACCAAAGAAAAGCCATGTGGCACAGAGGGGAAAGACAACTGCTCACAGGTCTGGGAGCAGGCACTTCCCAAGAACAGTATCTACCAGCATTTTGACCGAGGACTTCCCACCTCAGAATGGTGAAGAAGGAATAACTGTTACTTCAGCCAACCAGCCTTCCCGTGAAGGCTAAGCCAACAAGACATGCTGTCTAGCTCTCTCTCTGAGCTTACTTATTGTTATGGTTTGCATGGGAGGTGTCCCCCAAAAGTTCACGTGTGAGACAATGCAAGAGGGCTTAGAGGTGAAATGATTGGGTTATGAGAGCCTTGACACAATCAGTGAATTAATCCCCTTATGGGGATTGACTGGGTGTAACTAAATGCAGGCAGGTTGGCTGGAGGAGGTGGCCCTTTGAGTATGGCTTTATGGTATATATTTTATATCTGGAGAGTGGAATCTCTCTCTCTGCTCTCTGATCATCATGTGAGCTGCTTCCCTTTGCCATATTATTTTGCCATATTGTTCTGCCTCACATCAAGCCCCAAGGAATGGAGTCTGCTCTCTATGGACTGAGACCCCTAAAAGTATAAGCCCTTAAATAAACTTTTCCTCCTCTAAAATTGTTCTTGTCGGATCTTTTAGTCACAGCAGTAAAAAGCTAACCAAAACACTTAGTAATTAGAATAGTTTCTCTGTAAATTCTTCTAAATCATCACATAGAATCAATCATAGCACAGCATACTGGCTTTTTATCTCCTTCCAGTTACTATAGCACTCATTTATTTTTCTTGCCTTACTCTACAATGTAAGTGCATCAAGTACAATATTAAATAGAAATAGTGAGAGCAAGACTCCTATAATTTTCTGATGTCTAAGGGAAAGCTTTTCTGTTTCATTTCTAACTATGGTGTTTATTGTAGGCTTTTTTTTTCCTCTTTAAACTTGTCCTTCTCAAGAAAGTTCTACTTTTTCTATTTCCAGTCTGCAGAGTTTTTCTAAAATTATAAATGCATGTTGGATTTTATTCTTAAAAAGTCTGTATCTATGCAAATGATTTTATTATTTTTCTCTATTATTCTGTTAAAATGATGAACTACATTAATGATTGGTTTTTCAGATGTTAACTTTATAATTCCTGGAAAAGTAACTACTGAGTCAAAACATTCTCTCTCTCTCTCTCTCTCTCTCTCTCTCTCTCTCTGTAATTTTGACCTTGGACTTGGAGGATGAAATTTGATATTATATTGATAGAGGTTCTACATCTGTATTCCTGACTCAGAATGACCTGGAATTTTGTTGTTTCTTTATTCTCTTACAAGTTTTGATACCAAGATTATACTGTCATTTTAAAACCCATCCTGAAATCTCTTTTATTCTCAATATGTTTTTGCGAGAATTTGTAAAAGACTGATAATATTTACTCTTTAAATGTTTGGTAAAACCCACTGATAAAACCCATCTGGACCTGGGGTTTAATTTGTGGGAAGATTTATCATTACTCTTCAATTTATTTAAAAATTGAAGATTTACTGAGGTCATTTTAATAACGTAATTTCCCACAGATTCAACCATGTCTTAGTTATTTTTAAATTTATTGAAATAATTATTTTATACATTATTATTATGATATTTTTACTGACTATAGATTTTGACTGAGGTTTCCTTTGGCATTATTACTACTTACTACTGCTATTTGTGCCTTTCTCTTTTTTTCTATATCTGTTTCAACAGGTGTTATTAAAATTACAAATAAACTTTTCAATAAATTATTTTTATTAGTTACTATGATTTTAATTAATTATTAATTAGTTTTGTGGGGTTTTTATTTTGTTGTTGTTGTTTGTTTTTTGTTTTGTTTTTTACTTTTTATATGTTTTCAGCTCTTGTTCCTTTTTCTTTTCCTAAATTTACTTGGATTTACTTTGTTATCTTTTTTAAATTTTTGGTTGAAGTGTTAGTTTATAGATTCTGGAAACTTCTGTAGTTCCTTAATGCTGTAAATTTCTAAGTGCAGCTTTAGTTGTATTTCATGAGTTTTGTTATACATATTGATGTTGTTATTCATTTTCTAATTTTGTAATTCCTTTTCTTTAATACATAGATTATCCGGAACCGTGTTTTCTAAACTTCTGAACATATGGGAACTTTGCATTATGTTTTTGTTATTGCTTTCCAGCTTAATTGCATCATAGTAAAAAATACAAGCTGCATGATTTCCATCTTGAAATCCCTAAGGCTTGCTGTGGAATATTGCATTATTGTTCAAAACATGTTCTGTTCCCTGCACCTCATGTTTCTTACTGCAAAATTATACTGCCTACACCACTGATGTCAGCCTAAAGCCATGTGACCTGCTTTGCCCAACAAAATGAGCATGGAAGTCACATAAATACTTTTGAGTTCTCCTGGCCCAAACAAAGGCAGCTATGTTAGTCTGGATTTTGTAAGGGAGTCAGGGGCCACTTCAATGACACTAACTATCCCCTAATCTAGTATGGTAGACAGATTCTAGTATAGACCACTGTGAGCTCTGTCTCCTTACATCTATGCCCATGCGAATTTAGAAAACTGTGCCCTGCAAATCGCAAATTGAATGCAGCAAAGGCGATGGTCTCTCACTCTGAAATTAGATTACAAATTAGGTTACAAGAAGACTATGACTTCCATCTTGGCTACCTTCTCCCATCATCTGGTTCTCTGGGTGGGTCTCTCTCTCTCTCTCTCTCTCTCTCTCTCTCTCTCTCTCTCTCTCTCATGCTGCACACACATAGCATGAGAAGGACTAGGAAGCTTATACAGAGACCCACATGGTGGACATGTCAACCATCTTTCTGTTACTATAACAAAATACCTGAGATAATCACCTCATAAGGAGGAAAATGTTATTTGGATAGTGATATTTGGAAAGTGATATTTGAATAGGTTCCAGTTCATATTCTATTGGCCCCACTGTTTAAGGCCTATGGCAAGGCAGGACATCTTGGTGGGAGTATATGGCAGACTAAAACTTCTTATGTCACAAGGTAAGGAGCAAGAGAGAGAGAGGAAGGATTCAGAGTTCCCCTTGGGGGGAACACATCCAGTGATCTACAGACTTCTCACTCCGCCCCACCTCCTAAAGGTTGAACCACCTCCCATTAGCACCACCTTGGGGACCAAGTCTTTAAACACAAGGTCCTTTGGAGGATGATCAAGATCCAAACTATGGCAGTGGGCACCTAAGGGAATCACTAATGAGCTTCCTTTAAGAGAAGCCACATAAGAGAGCCAGAAGGTAAATTCTTCAGCCACAATTGAACCTTCCTGAGGATGCAGCAACAGGAAGTATCTTATTTCTTGCCTAATGAGAGTCTTGGAGCCAGAACCATCCTGCTTTAGCCACTCTCAGACTCCTGCCCCACAGAAACTAAAATAATAAATATTTGTGTAGTAAAACACTAAGTTTTAGCTGGGCATGGTGGTGCGCATCTGAAATTATACTGGCTTCAGAGTCTGGAGGATCCCAAGTTCAAAGCCAGCATCACCAACTTAGTGGGGTCCTAATCAACTCAGTGAGAACCTGTCTCTAAATAAAATATTAAAAACAGATGGAAATATGGCTCAGTGTTTTAGTGCCCCTGGGTTCAAATCCTGGTACCAAAACCAAAACAAAACAAAACCAAAAAAGACATTCCCAATAGCTAAATAACAAACATTTTAGTACTTGTAAATAAAGTTGTACCTTAAAGTATGAGAATAGCTTTGGAACCAGACAGTGAATGAAGGCTCAAAATATGGTTTGGAATGTGTTAGAAAAAGAAGCGTAATGTTTTTGAATTTTATTGAACAGATTGTTAGCAGTATTATCAAACCCAAAAGTTTTGCCTGCTACATAGTATGACAATGGGTTTTGCAAAAGAAAGTTGTTTTTCATTTGTAAGGTGATAGCATTGAGGGATAGACCCACGTCTCAAATCCACTCTGACTCCTGGGAGACAAGGCTTGTGAATATTTATGTTAAGGAAGTAAGGTGATTTATGGGATATGGACATTAGGTATGGGGAAATATGATTGGATGTGAAGTAATCAGTGGTCTGTGCATACATTTAATCTCCATAGCTCTTCATAGGATGCATGTTCAGAAAATGGCAGCGGTGTCATGATCTGAGGCTAGAGTTTCTGGTCTCTTCATGTGAAAAGGTCACCCATTGGACACCCACACAGGTCCAAATCAATAGTCATGGTTTCAACAAAAGCAGCCTTCAAGTCCCTGAAAAGTAACCTAGGCAACCATTATCATCATGACCCACAAGTCAGAGGTGTCATCTACAGCAGAGCTAGTGGAAGATTATTAACATGTTGTTGAGCTGTGTGACCTCTAGAGTGAACGATGCTAAATGTCAACTAAAAGCAAGTAAAACTAGAGGGTTTATTTAGGTTCTTTTCTTGGGTTTAGAGGCACTCTATATTTTTAAGGTGCAGTCAGTGAAGGCTTATAAGGTAGCAGCAAACATTACTGGAAACGAAGGAAAAAGAATCCTTGTTGAAATAGTGATAGAAAGGTTTGCAGCACTATCACCTGCAGAAAAAAAAAAAAGTAGAGAATGTGTGGATGAACTAAGAAGATTTCCATGCAGATGCTGAAGAACAATACTATTTTCTCTTTGCTGCTTGTAGCAAAATGCAAAGAGGAAATTGCAGGAAGGACTTTTCGTTGGAAAGGAGACAGAACTTTCTGGGTTTAAAAATTCTCCACCTCTTTAGGTGACCAATGATGCTAACATTAAGAAGTGACTGCAGAGGAAAGGTCATATCAAGGACACAGCAAAACATGCTCTAGAGGAGAAACTCAGGATTGGATTATGATTTTTTTAAGACCTTAGAAAGATCAACGTTTGTGTTAAGGGTATACCTCACAGGGTCACTCTAGTAAAAACAGAACCTCTAAAAAGCTTAAGGGCTTATCTGAGATGGATTTGGAGACAAGGACTTTGTCTAATAGAGTGAAGTACAAGAAAATTCTCAAGAAGCTCACAAAGTTTTCCATAGATTGTTGTAGGAGAAATGTAATCAGTGTGGACTAAAATAATCAAAGATATGAAATGAGGCAACTTAAAGAAGAATGAAATTATGGCATTTGCAGGTGAATGGATGGAACTGGAAAATATCATGCTAAGCTAAATTAGCCAATCCCAAAAAACCAAAGGCCAAATGTTAGCTCTGATATGCAGATGCTAAATCACAATAAGGCAGGGGGCTAGGGAGGGAGAAATAGAGGTCTTTGTAATAGGCAGAGGGGAGTGAAGGGAGGTGGGGTATGGAGATAGGAAGGATAGTAGAATGAATTGGACATTATTACCCTATGTGCATATGACTTCATGACCCATGTGATTCTACATCATGTACAACCAGAAGAATGAAAAGTTATATTCCATTTATATATGAGATGTCAAAAGACATTCTACTGTCATGCATAGCTAATTAGAAAAAAAAATTAAAGAGGCATTGGGACCCCCCAGAATGTTATTTTTAGGAAGCTAAGAAAATCATTCAGCTTTAGACAGGAGTCACATTTTATGGAAAGGAAGGATGATTGACAGGATGGAATCAAGAACCATTCTTCTTCCAGGACGTGGGACCTAATCAAAAAGATTCCAATGTTTCCTTTTCAACTATATTTCAAAATTACTATAAGTCAGTGACTTCTTCATGGCCCCCAGTTTCCTTTTTTCCTTTCTTAAACAAGGTTATCTATAACAAGTTTCCTGTGAGAGTCCTACCATGGTGTATTAGCTGAATCCAGGGACATGTAACTTCTCCCCTCCATTTTACAGATTTATAGTTTAAAAGGAGCTACTCCTGAGATATTGTACTTAATGAAATCTACCTGAGGCATCTCATTCACACCCAGACCTAATACTAATAATGACATTCTGAATTTTGAGCTGAGTTTATGATAGTATGTGGACATTGAGAGGCTATGGATGGATTTTTACATGTGAGAGTGATAGAAATCGAAGGGACCAGAAGGAAGATTTTGATAGGCAACCTGTAAATTGGCCCTCAAATTCCTTGAGCTTCTGGTAATTACATCCTTGCATGCTACCTTCACCCAGAGTGTGAGCTGGATTTATTGATTTTCTTCTGGCACAGAACATTATGGAGTTCGTGAGATGCCACTTTTGAAAGAATATCTCCGAAGAATGATGTCTTCCTTCCTGGGCACCCTTTCTCCCTCTCTTGGTTGATTCCTCTAAAGAAACCTCCTGCCACGTTGGAAGGTGCTCTATGGAGAGGCACACACAACAAGAAATCAATGTCTCTGGCCAAAATCCAGAGAGGAACTACAACCTACCAACAGTCATATGAGGGATGCTCCAAGTGGATCTTCCCACAGTCAAGTCTTGAGGTGACTGCAGCTCTGGCCTATATTCTGATAGCCACCCTGTCAAAGTCCCCAAGCTGGCGTCAACCAAGTCATTTCCATTATTCTCTCTCTTTTCCAGTGCTGTTGATCAGACATTCCCTTATTCTTGACCCAAACCATGAGATGACAAATACTTACAAAATAGTCCCATTCATTTATGATTTCTCTTACTGAGGTTTTAGTTCCCCATGGTCAAAAGTGGGTCAAAAAACATTAAATGGAAAATTCCAAAAATAATTTATAAGTTCTAAATCATGCACTGCTCTGTGAAGGATGATGAAATAAATCTTGCATCATTCTGCTCAGAAATTGAACCACCTCTTTGTCCAGCATATCTATGCTTATATATGCTACCTGCCTGTTAGTCACCTAGTAGTCCTTGTGGTTATCCAATAAACTATTGTAGCACCGTAGCACTTGTGTTCAATTAACCTTTATCTCCTTAATAAGACCCAAAACTCAAGAGTAATGATTCTGGCAATTCATATACACCCTAGGGAGGCCATAAAGTATTTTCATTAAGTATTGACTCACATCATAAGAAGAAGGGTGAATACAACACAACAAGTCACTTTGAGAGAAAGGGAGACCACATTACATAACTTTTATTACCGTATATTATTATAATTGATCTAATTTATTATTAGTTATGAATCACTATTTTTCCTCTGGAGAAGAGGCCAAAAGCCAATGGGTTTGTTATCTTTCCATCCCTGGGATGAAATACCTGAGATAAGCAACTTACAAAGAAGAAAGATTTAATTTTGGCTCAAGGTTTCAGTCCATGCTTGGTTGGCCAGTGGCAAGGCAGAACTTCATGGCAGGGAACAGGTGGTGGAGGATGGCTGTTTACCTCAAAGCTTCTGAAGAAAAGAGGCAGAGAGAAGAGACAAAGGGCCCCGGTTTCCAGTGGACCCCCTTCAAGGACGTGCCCTTAAGGACATAATTTCCTTCCCCAGCTCCTAAAGATTCTACCTCCTGTCAACAGCATCACAGGCTGGCAATAAAATCTTAACAAATGAACCTTTGGAGGACACTTCAAATCCAAACTATAGCAGCCAAGATCAGTTTTTCATATCTCCGTCTTCCCTTTAGTGCCAAACCACAATACAGATGATTATCACATCACTGAAACATTAACAGGAGGTTCATTCATACAGAGACAGCAGGAGAGAGAATAAGATTTGCAAGTAATTACTAGATGCTCAGTGTTTACTCTATGACATCTCATTTATTTATCGATTTAAAAAGGGATTTGTAAGATAGTCTTTATTCTTGTTTTATAGATAACAGACCTGAGATTCAGAGTGATTAACGACTTGCCCAGGATTACAGTTAGCAGAAACAGAATTTGTTTCCCAAGTATGTCTGACTACAAAGACAGTGTCTTCTATGCTCTCTGCCAATATCTCATTAGGCTTCTGCGATCATTTAGATATGAAGTGGGTCCCCCTAAAACTCATGTGTGAGACAATGCAAGAAAGTTTAGAAGTGAATGATTTGGTTTGGAAAGGCTTAACCCAATCATTAATTTACTTGAATAGATTAACTAGTGGTAACTGTATGCAGGTGGGTCACTGGGGGCATGCTTTGGGGTATATATTTTTCCTTAGTTAGTCAAGCTCTCTTTCTCTCCCTCTGCTTCCTGATGCCATGTCCTGAGCTGCTTCCCTTGGCCACACTCTTTCACACTGTGATATTCTGGCTCACCTCAGGCCCAAAGCAATGGAGCTGGCTATCTATGGACTGAGATATTTGAAACTATGAGCCCCAAATAAACTTTTCTCCTCCTCTAAAATTGTTCTTTACAAGTCTTTTGGTCACAGATGTGAAAAAACGGACTAAAACACCTTCCTTTCATTAGACTGAGAAAGGAAAACTCTTCTCATATACTATATGCAAATAACATGGTAACGGTGCACTTTGCCAGGGCCTACACGGCTTGCCCTCGAGCTTTCAAATTTGGAATCATCCCTGTCCCAGCTGTATGTTATGGGTCTTTCTGGATTTTTGGAGCCTCTTACACACTGATATTTCTGCTTCTTATATTTATAATAAAGGAAGAAACAGTCATAACTGTAAAACCTGGTCAAAAATAATCTATACTCAGACTACTCAAAAAGGAGGCTGCAAACCATCTGGTCAACTAGTTGGTAGCAGTTCAAGAGAAGAAAAGGACAGAAAAGAAATGTGAGAAGAAGCATCTAGGAGCCTTACAGCACCTTGAGGTTGCCATACCCTCCAAGTGTGACTGGCAACTCCTCTGCCTGAACAAGGCATGGACTTATCTCAGTGCTGCTCTGCTGAGGTACTGCATCATATGCACACTAATCAGGAACAATGGACAAAATCCAAAAATTGTAAAAAGTCCGCCATTCACAGTAAATAATCTGGGAAGCACTGACTACTTACCAGGGTCAATTTATGTGCTACTTGGGGTTGGGGCCTTTTCTTTCTGGCTAGAGTCATCTAGCAAGGGCTGGTGGTTCTGCAGAATCCTCGACGGCTCCCTTTGCTGCCTAGATCATGCTTGGTGCCAAATGCCATACCTGATGTGGGATAAAGTGATATCCACCGGGCCTGGACACAACTGGAAGTGGGGAGCAGCACTAATGGAGTAGAGACAAAAGAATGGAGAGTGCCTGTAGACAAGTTCTTGCCTTTCTCCAGGAAATAAGCTGAGCTCAGTCAAAGTGAGCGCCTGCTCAGCGACTCCATCACACACCCTGAAGTGTTTGTTCTCCTCCTCGGCTTCCTGCTCCTTTTCCTCACAGTCACTTCCCAGGGACTGCCTACCTCAAATATTTACTCAGATAAGGAAATATTTCACTGGGCTCCAGCTCTGTTTCTGGAGAGCCTGGTCTAAGACACACACTGGGCCACCTGGACCCCCAGGTACAGCTGTCTCATGCTTTAGACCAGTGGTTCTCAGAGTGTAGTCCCCAGATCTGCGATACGGACATCACTAGGACATTATGAGAAATACAGATTCTTGCGTGGCACCGCAGGATGACAAAATCAGAAATACTGGGAATGGACCCCAGCAACCTGGATTTTAACCAGTTCCAGATGATTCTGTTGGCACCCAAGCTCGAGAACCACTGCTTCACACTGACAATGAGTATTAGAAACAGCAACTTCTTCTTTTCTGAATTTACTAGTGCATTATAGTTATACATAATATTGGGGTTTATTTTGACATATTCCTACATGAATGGAATATAATTGTCTCCATTTCAGCCTCTAGTACTTGTTTTCTCCGGTCCTCCCCCACCCTGTTTCTATTCCTCTTCTCAATCGGTCTTCCTTCTATTTATTAATACTTTTAAAATTAATGCTTTATGATATACATACAGATGGGATTCAGTGTGATATATTTATATAGGTGCATAGCATAATTTATTCTATTTCTTTCTACTGTTTCTGCTTTTTCCCGTTCCTACCCTCTCCCCCTCAACCCCCCTCCTCTGCTTTACTGATCTCCCTTTAATTTTCATCAGGTTCTCCCTCTTCACCCATTTTTCCCTTATCCTGGTCTATCTTCCACATATGAGAGTAAACATTCAAACCTCGACTGTCTGAGTGTGGAAAAGGCATCTTAAAGTGCAAAGAAATGCTAAATCTTAGCTCATGAATGGCCCATTTTTTAGGCAATATCATAATGTTAACTTGACAATAGGATCCTGGCACGTACTATTAGCTGAAGCAGAACATTTCTGTCATAGTATCAGATTAACTGACAAAAGAAATATTGCATATCACATCTGTCATGACTTCCACTCTTTTTAAACCATCCCTTTGTTTTATATTATTTCTTCATAACTTAGTCCAATACCGAGGAAACCCAACCCTCCAGATAAATGTCTTTGCCTCTTGAGAATGGAACTGGCTGTTTCCATGAGTGCTTGGTCCATTTGACTTCTCAGCACATCTTGCCTCTTTGTTCTACCTTCGAAATAATAACTATTTTGTCTTAAATAAAGTATATCAAACCTAATTTTTAGAATTTTGTAACACACCATAGGTCTCCCCAGGGCTCTGGGCTGTTGATACCTTCAGATTTATAATCAGTGCTCTGATCTGAAGTTCTGGCTGCATGTTAGAATATCAGTTCAATCTGTAGCGCCACACATACACACACAATACCACTTGGGAAGTTTGAAAACCTACCCATGCATTTGGCTCCAGACTAAAGAAATTGATTCAGTTTGATTTATTTTGTCTGGGAAAGAGCCCAAGTATTTTCTATGTTAAAAATCCTACAGGTATATTCTAACGTGAAGTCAGGGTTGAGAAACACTGGGTCTAACTCTGAATGTCTCTTAGTTTTGCTCTTTGACCTCACAAGTCTCCGGCAAACCCACTTAGTATTTCAGCTATTTCTGCTTTACAAAGTCAATTTAAAAGGACTTCCACCATCATCACTTCCTTATAGCAATCTTGAAGAGTTCTAGTAAAATTACATTCTGGAAGTTAAAGTAAAGGATAAATAAGAGTCTATTTAAAATTATACTGCAACTGCATCTCCAATAGACACAGAACTCAGGCTTATGGTAAAAATGGTTTGCAACCTTTTTTGTAGAATTTTTATTGCCTCTCTCATTTCCCACTCTAAGCTATAGTCCCAGCAATCTTGGTCTGCAATAATGCAAGCCCGAGGACCCCAGCCTGGTGTTCTCCAAGGTGAATGACAGCATGGGAGGAGTCTGAATGTTTGCATGCAGCTCCTGGATGCAATCTCAGGAGGCCAAGAGCCAGCTCTGGAGGAAGGCTGTGAAGAAACACTTGCTCTGGAGCCAACACCCAAGATTCGGCACCCCTACCTTCAGCCTTATCCTGTGGGTTGGCTTGTGCTGAAATTTCTGTGTTTGATTCTCACCTTCTATTCCCTGAGTGAAAATCCCATTATCTCTAACAGCTGTGTGTCAAGAAAAGACATGAATTTTGTGTAACAACAAAAGGATCAGATACTTGTTTCTCCAGGTAGCCTTAGGCAAAACCATTTTATCTCACTTTCTTCATTTATAATATAAAGACTTAACTTCCTGTAGAAAGAGGGATAGGTACTTCAGGGTGGGAAACTTTAGAAAAATGAATGAAATCTCTACAAAACAGAAGCAAGTTTATAATTATATGTTTAGGAAAAAAAAACAGCCTGGACCCAGAAAATTTTACAAATATGCCGTCGAAATATTATTTGAAATTTACCATTTTCAGATAAATTCATAAAGGAAAAGAAAACCAGGAAGGTGACATACTCCGCTTGTGTAAGCTTTGAAATTGATTTCTGAAGCATCAGGGCTTGCTACAAAAGAACTTCACAGTTTAATTAGGATGGCTCAAATCCAGGGTCTATATTTAGGATAAGCTGGAAATTAGAGTGTAGAAAAGAGAATCACCCAACTAGAGTCTAAATTGTTGGAGGGTGGGGGTAATGGAAAAAACGCTACAGCTTTTCTTAGCGAACCATAAAATTTCGTAACTTTTGTTTTTCACTGAACACAAACTAAATAATCTCTAAGGACTTTCCCTATTCCTTTGAGGAATGTGTTTTTACCAAAATTCTCAAAATATGAACTTTTCAATCTGACTTCATACATGTTACCCCAATTCTCCTCGATACCTGTATGATCTGCCGAAGTCAGATGAATCTGGCATTTAACGTACAGCACATCAAAAGAAGCTCATTAAAATTCTGAATGTATATAAACATATTTTATACCGTTAATATTTTGGCTTCCACTTGAAGTGGTTGGCAGAGGACTCATGGCACTATATCATTAATTTCTTAAATATTCCTGTTTTCTTCTCATCATTGGTATATCATCAAATAAATTAGTTCGAACCCAAAATGTGACAGAAAGAACCATATGATTGATTTTTTTTCAATTTGTTTTTTTTTTCTTCAGGAAATGTTTTGAATGATTTTGTTCAGCTTATATCAGCTTGCCATCCCATAATGTATTAGAGGAGTGCATGATTATTTGTGACCATAATTATGGTTTGGGGATGTCAAACCAGGGTGTTTTATCTTTTTTTTTTTTTTTTGTCCTTTTTTTTTCTTTACAGTGACCTGGCTCTGAATTTAAATATCCTTGTCAGTAATTTTCCTAAAAGCAGTTTAAATGGTCTAAATAATATACTTAAAATTGTTAAGAAAATAAATCACTTTAGTGAACTGACCTCATCAGCAGAGGCTCTGATGCAGATGACTATACAGCCAGAAAGATGCACAGAGAAATTAGCATCGCAAGAGTAGAGTTTGAAATTCATTCAAATTAAAGTTACTCGCCTTGGCTGAAGGTTTAATTTTAAATTACAAGGAAGGAAATAGTCAGGTAAAATAGCTCTTACCTAATTGTAACTAGCAAATAAATTGCAAATATCCGGTTTGGAGTTTGCATCTGCACTTGTCACATATTAGTGAATTAATTCCCCCTCATTTATTAATTTTGCAGTAGTACAAACATCATCCTACTCCATTATTCTAATGTCAGGCCCCTCATCCAATGATTCAAATTTTAAAATGGCCTGAAATTCACCAAATCCCTTCTCTCAAGACCAAGTCTAATTGAGTCCATTGAGTCCATTCACCTGCTTGGGTATTAATGATAATTAATTAATGATAATTAATGATAATTATAGGACAACTGTTGGACATAGACACCACTCAACTCATTCAGTCCTGACCCTGCTAATTACTGATTGTTGCCCATGTTCCACAGGTGAATAAACTGAGGTGAAGAATGACTTGGAACTTCAGTTGCAGAACCTTACCGCAGAGACCACTTCCAAGTTGACGTCTTTATTTCTTGTACGATACAGGTCACTGTTCCTGTTTTGGACAAAGCAATTTGGGAAAGATGTAACTGACCTGCTCAGGAATTGCCTGACACCCACATGAAGAAATACACAGTTCTTATTGTTCTAAACCTGTTTTAGTAATTGAAGATCAAACTCAGAGTCAATAGTTATCTTATATGGGAAAGGCAGGTTGGTTGAAATCAACATCTTGTGCTGCCATCACTTACTACCAAATTAGCTGTTGACTGGAAGGCTCTGAAAATCTCATTGTTTATTGTAACTTAAGTTGAAAAACCTCAGTCTTAACGGACAAAAACCAACAACCACTTTAATACTTTCGGGCCAACTAATCTAAATGTGAGCTGGTGATTTCCACAACTGGGGAAGCAAACCGGGCTGGGGGGAGGATGTCACTCTAGGTCCTGAGCTCTGTACCCAGATACATGCAGCAGACCCCAGGAGCAGGAGCCGTGGACACCATGAGCTGCTACTTGGCAGGAAGCTGTTCATTTTACAAACACTGGTGATGCCTTAGGTGGTGGCACAAGGAAAATGCAGAGAATTCCAGATAAAGGAGGAGCAAGGTCACTAGAAACATGAAGACTTGTGGTAGAAAGCAATGCTGTGCCCAACACTGCCACCAGGTGGTCTTCCCTGCAAGACTTCATGCTTTTCTGATAATGATCTGAATCTAATCAAGTCTTGGACCATGGGTGTACTGCTAAATGACACTTGGGGAGTCAGACAAACCCAGAATGTGCAAATCTTCAGGATTAATAGCTCACTGTCCTCAACAAATGAATTGTAGAAAGAAAAAAAAATATGCAGAAATAGAAGAATGCAGAGAGAAGGGAAAACTACCTCACCTAAGATACACCAATAAAAGGAACCAATATGTAGATTTCATTGGGATTCTGATTCAAACAAACTAACTATAATTTTGTTTGGGGGCTGGGCATTAGCTCAATGGTAGAGTATTTACCTAACATGTGAGACCCTGGGTTCTAGCCCAAGTAACAGAAAGAAAAACAAAAAAAAAGATTTTTTTGGAAAAGTATTGCTAGAATATTGAAAGAATATTGTTATTTTTTGAATCGTGGGGATGTCTTTCTTTAGACTTGTATATATGAAAATATTTCCAACATTTTTTAAAAAATTCTTTTAATTTACAGAGGAAATGATTGATGATTCTGAATTATATTTAATGCCATATTTAGAAATATTGCTCTTTCATCCAACTTGTCACAAAATTGTCAAGCTCATCACATTCCTCATCACATTCGCAGCACACACATTTACCACTTGGTTACTGCTAGCCACGACACACCCTGCTGTAGTCAAATCCTACCAAAGAAAGCCAGCCTTTGGAACAATCACAATTTTACTAACCAACCTATCTGCAATTCACTTGGAAAGTCTATAGACCTTAGGAATCTATTTTTTTGTCTTCTCTGAATAAAAGCTTTTTCCTCATGAGGAGGAAAATCAACATGGAGTAGCATTGGTCTAGAGCACCGAAAATGGAGTGGGAAGACAGAGGTAAATCTGGTCTCAGACATGTGGCAGCTGAACCTGTGAACTGGGCTACAGACAGGCTACTCCTGCCCCTGCCCCCAGGAGCTGACCTTTAGCCTGGGCCAAACCACAGATTCCCAAAACATTGTTTGCTGACCTCCATTCACCTCTGCACAAAGGACTTTTTCTCTCAGACTACCCAGAGCCTGAGACCACACCCAATTCCTTTCTTACAAAATGGTGTAACTTTTGCCAATACCAATCATTATTCCTTACCAATGAGTGATGCAGTAACAAACGCCTTATCCCATGCCCCCCCCCATTCCCTGTTAAGCTAGGAATACAGTCACTATTTTGTAAAACCTTGGAGCACATTTTCAAGGCTGCTTGGATATCTGTGCTTTCCTGAATGACACTCCTACTTAGACCCCAATAAATGTAATTTTCTTTCTCCTTCACCAGGTTGATTTTATTCTTTGTTGACACCATTTGAGTTTATTTCTATGACACGGAACAACAGAAAACAAGCATGTGAGGTGTCCATCTCTTGTTTTAAAGATGCAATTTCTTGGACACAACTTAGTATATGTCTCCAGTAACTGTGAGTAAAAATATCTTTGATGATAAAATATAGTCTCTAAACTCTGAAAGTCAAATTTGACATTTTGTATTTAATTTTTAAAAGAAGTAGTACCCACACAATAATAACATCATATTTATGGGTCCAGGAAATAAAATCAGAACCCTCTCATGAAACTGAGCACCAATCAGCTTTGCTGGTCTGGTCTTCTTTTTGTAAGACTAAGAACTCTGACCCTAATGTGAACATTGGTTTACAAAGTTTAGGGATAGGAAGAACAAGAAAAAATGCCCAAACAAGAAAAGGTAATAAAGATTTTTTTTTGACCCACTGAATTTTTTAAATTCCACTAAAACTAACTTTAAAAATATCTCCAGAAATCTTTATTGGTTTTTCCATATTGTTTTATTTGCTTGGGGGTGAGGATTACATAAATAAACACCAAATATGGTAATCCTCTTATGTTTCTGAATCAAAATTACATCATGAGATTAATAAGGGCTCGAAAATTATTTGTTAATTTTCAATGATTAAAATCGCCATTTCTATTCACCCAAGGCAAAAGAAAAAAAGAAAAAAAAAAAGTTTAGCTTCATGAGTTTCAGAAAAGTCTCCATCTCGGATCACATCTGATCAGATTGGAGAGACTTTCCTAAAACTTTCATTGGCCTCTTGTTTGAAGTGTGAGCTGCACCCCAGGACAGAGGCTCTGCCTCATAGCCTAGGTGACAATCAGAATGGTGAACACAACCATTTATTTCATCACTTAGCTTCCTCAGTTTTAGAATGGACACAAACCACTGCAGGGTGGTGAAGACCCAGGCAACTCCCTCCCAGAGCACTGGGAGAAATAAGAGGGTGGGAACAGTAAGAAGCCAGCCCGCAGGGGGTGCACTGCCCACCCACACTCTGAGGCCAAGATCAAGGTCACCCAGGTGGAGTCCAGCTCGGACAGGAGGAAGAGATGCAGGCGAGACTCCTTCCCCGTACCCCTGCCTGTCTGCCTGTACCTTCTGCTTGAGACCCCCTCACTGCCCACGCCCTCTGCCTAGAGAACATCCCCGTCTGGGTCACCCTGCCAACTCCTGCACACTCCTCCTGTCTCTGCGTCACTGTTAGTTGCTCTCGAAGCCTCAGCCCCCAACAACCCTTCTCCTGAGACGGTGAAGTCCCTCTGAGGATCTCCTTTTGATAGCTGGGTTTTCCGTTTTTATTGGTGTGGTACCCTCCCTAGTCACTTAATGACTAAGCACATTCCCCCGCTAGGACACAGGAGTGGGCGGGGCCTGTCGTCTCCATGGCTACACCCAGGAGCTTGCACACAGTAGGTCCTGAATAAATATGTATTAGAGCAGTGTTACAGAATCCAACAGGAGTGACAGCATCCCCCTCTGTGGGAGAAGTGCTGGGACCGGACCTGTGTTGGAGAAGGTTTCCAGGAGAAACCACCTTTTTTTCCAAATTGTAGACACCCAGAGAGACCCACAAAGATAAGGGCAATAATAGCAGAAGTCTGTCAGATGGTTACAGTGTAGCTGGCAGGACTCATGGATTCCTTCTTCTTCTCCTTACAGCCGTCCTGGAGAATCAGGAACTAATTCTTCCCACTTGACAACAGAGACAATCTACATACAAGGAAATAAAATGAATGTCAAGGTCACACTGCCAGTGGGTGATGGACAAATTTGGGCAGCCCGTGCACTGCTTTGACCACCACACTGAGACCCCCACCCAGTACCTCTAACAGAGCTGATTTGATCTGATTGGAGAGGGAGACTTTCTTAAAACTTTGTATGTATGCCTGTTACAGATGAACTGGCACCCAGGGAGAGCAAAATAACAGAGACACAGAGAGAAGGATCTCTTCTCTAAAGAAACGTTATTATTGACATTTCCTTTTGGGGAGCCACTTATTTTAGCCTGTAGAATCGGGCTCCATGTTAATAAATGTTTCACAAATAATTGTTGAATGATTCACTCAATATGGGGCTACTGCTATTCTGGTGCACTGGTACTGGAACACTGTAGCTCCCTAGGACCAGGGACATGATGAAATAGGGAACAAAACAGAAGGCAGCTCTCTTAGGACAAGGGGTTCCTTCCCACTCTTGGCTCTAGCCATTGGTGCTTTCCACCAGGGGACCAGAGGACTTGTAGTCCAAAGTAACTCTAGGACATCCATGACAGCAAAGTGATGAACGTGACTAACAGGGTGGAAATCCCTTTAACCTGGACACAAGTTGATGCAGGAGATGTGGGGAGCCCCTGCTCCCCTCACTGCCACTCAGCTTTGGCCCTGAGAGGCCAGCACAGAGACCCTGCGCCTGAGATGTCAGCAAGGGCACAGCAGGCACAGGCAGAAGACAGACAGCCATAAGGAAGAAAGTACATGTGGCCCAAGGCACTGGCCTGACTCCAGTCTGGAGTGGCCATCCCATGTCCCTGTTTTGAGGGACTGGCAGGCAATCCAGGCCTCCCACCTGGATGTAATTAGCTATCAATGGACTCCAGGAATCCACATGCAAATATACCAGTAATGCAACCTTAGCTCTTTTCCAAAGGCATAATTTTTTTTTTTTTAAATCTCATGCAGGAATAGAAATATCTGAGACAAGGTGACCTCTGCTGACCATTAGGTCACCATAGAGGTTCCTGGTCACAAGCCACTATCCATTAATCACCCTGACAGGAGCAATTACAAAGCAGACATTCTACAAAGGGAGAGCTGCATTTCCATGTTACAAAGGGACCAATGAGGAAAAGGGTAACTGGAAGCATTTTTGGAAAAACTAATACTATAATCCCCCAATTCCCTTTATTTAGAACCAGAAGCAGGTATGTATTTCATCCATTCGCTTTATAAATATTTACAAGGCATACTATAGGAGGAGAGAAACATTTAAACAATGAGTATTTAGGAATAAGAGTGTTACACAAACATTTGAGCATTAAGCAATTAAGAGAAAAACATTTAAAAGCCAATGCAAGACTTTGTGTCTGCTTCCAAGAGGTTTGCAATAATTCTGAAGATGCATCAAATACTAGTGTGCAGATAAATGGGAAGAAGAGCCCATACAGGATAAATGATGAGTGAATGGTTCATCCCAGCGGTGGTATAGGACCTGGGAGAAATGAGACACCACTGAAGGTCAAAGAAGCTTCAGGAAGGGGCTGGGGCCTGGGACCCTTGAGAAATGTGGAAAACAACAAGGAGAGAAAATTTCACCTAGAAAAAAAAAAAAAGTAAAATGTGTTAGGAGAGAGACACTTTAGAGAAGAAGTGTGTGCAAAATCGTGAGAAATAAAATGAATGAGGTAAGCAGCTTGAACTATACCATGAACAGACTCAATCTCCAACTGTGTATGAAATTTTGCTTTATCATTGACCGACTAGCAAAAGATATTGGACTCTGGGAGACTTGAATAGAAAGGAGAAAGGGGTCTATTTATTTCAGGTATCATAGCATTTTTTGATGGGTTATCCCTGTGCACCTGAGCTCAGGATGGGCCTCCCTGGGATGACTGGGAGTCTCAGCCAAGAGAACTCTCAAGCACAGGAGCTTACCATTCACATGACTCAATGTCCATGGCTTTTTATCTCAGCATGTATCCATTTCAAATTCCCTATTTTTTAGATAACACATCTCTCTGTACATGTTGGATCAAAAGCCTGCACCCTGTGTCAACAGTCGTGACCAAAGAATTGAGTCACTGGCTTTTCTCTATGTCAGGATGGTCCCAGGAGCAGAGGAAATGGCAGATACCCAGCAACCACCAAAGGTAACTACTTTTGAGTAAATGCCTACTGGCATGTTGCTATGTGATGAGCAAGTGGCACATGGTTGCTGCCTTCGTGGAACCTAAAAATTGAGTGATACTGCCCAACTACAAAGTGACGCCATCCTGTAGGAAATAGGAAATCATAGGGATATGCCACAAGGGGGAATAAAATCGAAACAGGGCTTTCAGAAGAGCCTTCTGTCAGTGAAGTGTACTTTGAATTCAACTTGGGGTCAGAGATGTCTGTGACCTGATTCCCAACCAAATTCACAGTGTATATTAAATCTGCACGATCCTAGGCCCCCCTACATTTCTGAGGCTGTGGATTGAGGTGGAGCCTTTGGGATTAGAGCTTGGGGCAAGCTCTTCAGGATACTCAGGAGCTGCTGCAGTTAGAAACCCAGCAAGCAATCCTGATAGAGATCTCCATGGGGCAGCAGGACAGACCCAGGAGGCAGAGTAACGTTCAAAATGGCATTGCCAGTTTGGATCTGTTCAGGAAAGAGGGACAGCACCATCAAAGGGAATCAAGAAAGAGATAAGGGGATTGGGGTGGTAGCTCAGTGGTAGAGTGCTTGCCTCAGCACCACATAAAAATAAATAAATAAAATAAAGATATTGTGTCCATCTTCTCTCTCTCTCTCTCTCTCTCTCTCTATATATATATATATATATATATATATATATATATATATATATATATTTTTTTTTAAGGAAAAAGAAAAGGGATTTGGAAGATTATAGATAATGACTCTTGAGCCTAAGCCAGATAGCTGAGCAGAGCTGGTCTGGAGCCACAGGGGCTACAAACTAGAACCTGGAGCCAAAGAACAGGGCTTCCTCCTGGAGGTCATCACCCCTATTATACACATGGGGAATTCTGCAGGAGCACCATTTATTCAAAATGAAATTAAAATATTAAAACCATAATGAAACCTAAACAGCACTTCAGTGATGCATCTGGATTCAGATGTAACCAACCCGTACCAGGTACTTTCATGAAGACTACTTTATGTAACCTTCCCAATTACCCTGTCATGGAACTGAGTCTCAAAGCTTGAAATTATGTAAATTCTCCAAAGTCACATATACAGAAGGATGGCACAGCTCGACTCGAAACCTCAATTTCCGGATTCCCGCGTCCTTCCCCTGGCAGCTCCTTACCTCCCCTAATTCAGAAACGCACAAATGAAAATAGAGGTCCAACTCAATGACCTTGTGTGGTCATTGGCACTTTAAAATGCAGATATCCGTCTCTCTAATGTCTCTGTGGGCAACGGCTCAACTTCTATTTTACTTTCTAAAACTTGCAAAATCAGGTGACCTTAACAGCTCAAAGACAGCAGATGTTGAATATTCGCAGCATTGGTGTCTGTGAAGGGAGCCTCTTAGATCCATATATGTCATTGCCACATAGCCCCTGTGCAGTTTGGGTTCAAGGTCCTATATGGGGGCTCTGCTTGCTGAAGCAGTTCCTTCTCTTCCCGGTATTCATAATTCCACAGTGACATCTGCTGGGAACAAAGAAGAGCTCAGGCCCTGATTCAGCTGTCCAGCAGAAGACCTCGCAGGCTGCCCAGAGGGGCTGCTCTGCAGGGTGTGTGTAGCAAGTGGTCATCACTTGTCCCTTATCCTTTCACATCTGGCTGGTATCACAGGGAGAGGGAAGGGGTTCCCATGTGAGTCATACCCAGACCCTGGTGTCCTTTGGGGTAAGGGCAGGGTCTCCTTTAGCTCCCAAACAAAGACCTCCAAATGAAGGGGTGCCCTGGCAATGCGTAA
The DNA here is from genome assembly GCF_021218885.2 of Marmota monax. Classification (NCBI taxonomy): domain Eukaryota; kingdom Metazoa; phylum Chordata; class Mammalia; order Rodentia; family Sciuridae; genus Marmota; species Marmota monax. Next base: position 2,614,798 of record NW_026694501.1, on the reverse strand, counting down.
CAGTGAAGTCTCTCCTTCAGCTCCCTGCTTTGTCTCTGCGTGTAGCTGTGAAGTGTCTCCTCAACACACCATTTTTGACGCCACTGCTGGCTTCTCCATGGATCTCCAGGACCTCATACTTAATAGCAAAGTAAAACTTGAAGAAAAAAAAAATCCCCAGTATCATCAAGAAGACAATGAGTCCCTCCAGAAAGTGCCAAAATGTTTTAGAAATAAATGGCAGACAACAGAGTCCTTGCATATTCCACCAGGCAGGAGAGTAATTTATGGAAAGTATTTTTAACTGTGAGGAGTGATGGGGAAGCCACTTAAATACAATGTGAATGGAAGATTTGTCAGTTATGTAGTTCGTGAGGTGGCAGATCTAGAACATGTTATAAAAAGTGAAGTATTACCAACAGGGGACGCCTAAAACCGGACCTCTGATTTGAGTTCTAACTCCCCCTGTGGCTGGAAATTTTCTGCTTTCTCGGAATGTTTTGCTTTCTGGGAAAGCACACAGAGTTAGAGCTACAGTGTCTTTTTCAAGTGTTCCTTTCTTCACTACTGTTCTTCATTTTTGTTTTATCCCTCAACTTCTCATTGCAGCCATGACATTGAGATGGCCTGACACGCAATGCCCCTCCCCACCCTCTGTGCTTGAATGATGTCCCTTAACTGACCTAGATCACCCTGTATTTACAGGAATTCCTGCCCCTTAATTTGGGTAGATGGGTCCTTTGGAGAAGGAGGCAGCAACCATCCAGTCTGGGTCCTCCATGGAGGGGACTAGCTATTCTTTAATTTCTCCCTGGAATATGTGCTGTATTGATTTTTACAACAATCAGGAAAATACAGCAACCATAAGCTCTAGTGACCTCTCATTTAGGCACACACTTTCCTCCAAAGTTATCCAAGGATATATCTCATGCCACCCCTTGGGCTCTCCCGCCCATAGGCACACCCCTTCCTCTCCCTTACTCCCAACTACCACCCGCCCTCCTTTGAAATGTGCTCAAAGGCCTTTTGGGGAAAGTTCCTGGTTTTTCAAGAGGATTTCTTTATAGATGAAATGCGCCCTCTCGTGGCAACTTTAAAAGTTGCAGCCTGCGCTTGTAGGATTTTGAGTAGTTGTTTCTGATGCTTCCTTCCAAGAATGCATCCAGAGTAGTTCTCTGAACTGATGTACATCCCATTCCTTGTGACTGCTTTGCCCAGTCTTCAGCCTTCCCGAGAATCTTTCTTTTGTGTATTGTTGCCTGTGCAACTCATTCTCTTGGGTCAGCTGCCAGAAAATCAATCTGCCATCCTTCAGCCTCCTGTGGTTCTCTGTGGCTGAACTGCATGCAGCTCTTCTGACTTCAGAAGTCCCATGCTGAGAAAGACAGCGCCACTCTGGCCATCCGTCTCCAAGCACGGAGGTGACACTTGAACCACCTTCTTTACCAAGGGCCAGTTTACTCAGTTTGGTTGGGAACTAGAGCTACACTGCTCGTGTGTGAGTTTCATGGTATTTCTACCTTCACCCAAGAAATCATATCATTGGCCGGGTTGGTCATGTCTCACACCCGCGGTTTTGTAGTGCTCAATAAAAGGAAAACTCCCAAAAGACAAATTTTTGAGGATTTAGGAAACGGTGCTGGGACGTAGTTAAAGTGAAGATTTAAAAATCTACTCTTCTAGCAGCTTGATTTAAGCGTTCCACAGTGAATGAATATGTCGAAATATCACATACATCACACACACACACACACACACACACACACATATATATATACTATTAATTTTAAATTAAAAATAATTTAGACTTTAACAATGGGTATTACTTGAAGACACTATAAACAGAGAAGTTGATGTTAATCCACATGTGCATAGCACTGCAATCCATACAGGAAACCCAAATAGCTGTAAAAACACTTTGATGTCCTCTGTGGGATCAGAATCAGTCAGAAAAAATGCACGTATTTAACACCCACTGTTTATGCCATGTAAAACAAGCATAATTACAAAGGCAAGAAAAGAATACTAATCACCCAGTGCTGGTGGTCAAATGCAGAAGGGATCAAAACAAGTAGATGAAGAGCAATTGAGAATCTGTTTGTCAGAAACATAAAAACACAGGCACAATTACCCCCACTGACTTGATTGTTAGTGACTGATAAGATGCATGCTATTCACAGATGAAACACAGGACTTGGTTTTTAGCATGTTGGTGAGGTATTTTTCTGCTTTGGAGAAGATGATGATTCTTTAACCGTCCTTGACTTCTCTCTCTCTTCTCCATTTCTCACAACTACAATGAATGTCCGATACATCCTCTTGCTGCCTTTGCTCTGCCAGGGAGTTGGGTAAGGTCCCCAGATATGCCTGAACAGTTGTGAGATCCTCATGGACTTGTTCATCCACTTTATTTCACCCCAGGACCTTCTGTCCATTCTCTGCACAGCACCTGACTTGTGTTTTTTCTAGAACACACCTCTGAACTGATTCCTGATTCAAAAATGGTCATTGACCCCACATGATCCACTACAACAGTTGCCAAAGTGTCCTCAGGATTTTGGTTCCCCAGGACTTTACTACTGTCAAATGAAAAGCAGTTATGTATTTAGAAATGAAAATGGGTACTGTGAATTCCCAGGGGCAGACGGGATGGATGGAGACGTACGCAGATCTTCTACCTCAAAGTCCTGCCCTGACTACCTGCGACTGAATGAACCCTCCTCCTCTGCACACATGTGACATTTTATACATACATTTCATACATCCCATGCTGTGTAACACTAATTTAGTTATGTGCTTATGCACTAATAGAATATTAGCCCTCGAGAGAAGTGACTACGTCTACCATGTTTGTAGTCCAACACACCAGGGTTTGAAACCAAGGAAAACAAAATAATCAATAATTTCCTTGACTCAACTAAGTTGGACCTAATGGATGATGAAACTTGAGTTTCCCTGTTTAGAAGTTTGAGACTAATGAAAGTTACATCAAACTGGGTAAAAAAAAAAAATACATCAAAGTAGCCCAGGATAATTACATTTATTAAGAAAAAGGAAAAAAGACTAAATTTGTAAACAGTCATCCCTAACTGGTAATCTGGATTTCTAAATAGCACTAACTTCACAGTGAAGGGGAATATTAGCCATGAATAGAGCAGTTCTACTACATCTTTCTTTTTCTGAATCACAAGGAGCTGAAGCAATGAACTATGTTCATTTTTACTTAATTCTATTCTGATACAATGAAAGAGGTTTAGTTTAAGACAGAGTCCTATCTGCTACCTGACACAGGTTTGGTACAAGGATAAGAAAAAAATCATTCACACTGGACAGGGCCAGCTTTATGGGCAGGTGACCTGTTAAATTCTCTGGCCTCACATTGGTTCAATGCAGTGCTGCCGCCATCTTGAAATTCTCAATGATTTTTCAACAAGGGTCCCATGTTTTCATTTTGCACTAATTATGAAGACAGCCTAGCAGTGGAGAGCACCCAGAAGCCACCTCTGCCTCCCCACACAGGCAACCTCCTTAGAAGTTCCCTGCAGAGAGCGGAAAGAGAATACAACAGGCAGGTATTCTGGGGTCTCCAGGAAAAGAAGAGTGCTGTAGCTACAGCAAACCCACTTAGGCACTCAAGGTTCAGTATCACCCACTTCCCCCACCAGTGATGGAATCAGGGTCACTCCTTGTGAATTGGGCTGGCAACAAAAAACCACACAAACACAAAAAAATACTTTTTTCAGGGGTCAGGGACAGCTCTGAGACCTCAGGTGCGTCAGCTCCCACACTGGTGGGCCAGTTCCACTTCCCCATTACTAAGGCTAAGGGAGTGTGCTCAGCTCCTGCTCAGGGCAGACCCGGACAGTTCAGTGCTCTCTATTCTGCTGCAGGACTATGCAGCTAACCAAAGTGTACTTCTTCTATTCCCATCCCTGTGGTCACTTTCCTAAGTGCATCTCACAAGTAGGATCCCAGGCTCTTCCAATGAGACATCATCATATCCCTGGAGTCGCATGGAGCCCTCCCAGAAATTCCACACTGCTCACTCTGGCCGCTTGCACACTCAACTTTGCCATCCATTTTAAGAATCCTCATACTTATTTTCTGCAACAGAACCCTTACCCACCGACAGCAAATCATTCTACACTCTATCCGCAGAATCTGGTTAACACCTTACGATTTGTGCTTTTTATTCCCCTTCTAGTTCAAGTTAAAAGCAAGAATTTTTTGTCTTGTTTGTCTTAATGAACAACTTCATAATTGTTGACATTTTTGGAATTACAAGCTCTGAAATTAGGAAAAAAACAATGCAAACTTCACCTTCTTCTAACATTTGTTTTTAAAAATCGAATTGGGTTGGAACTAATGTTCTAAGAATTCTCTATGACATATGAAAAAAATTAGAAACACCACAGGGTATCAGGGAACTGGGAATGGAAACTACCTAAGAAAACAATTAAGGATGGAGGGAGGTGCCATATTACCTCAGGCAGAACCATTGTCTGCAGCTGGTGTTTGTGCACAGGGTAAGCAACAGATCTTTACTAGATCTGAGGCGAAACTAAGTTTTGTGTGTTGTGCTCAAAAAGGTGCTCTGTCTCTAATCTGAACACAACATTAAATGTGATAAAAATTAAGAACCATATTGGAGAAGCTTGGATTGACCATTTCATATCAGAATTCCTAGTGCAAAGCTGAAGAATACACACATTCCACTGGACATCAATTCTGATATGATTGATGGCTGAAGAGTTGCAAGGGGATTAGAGAGTACTGTTGATAGAGACCAGATTCTCTTTCCATATCTTGCTGTATATAGCTGTGTGATTCTGAGTCCTTTTGCAGTTGTGAAATCCTCCCCAGGAGGGAGTGGGCAAGCAGACCAGCTTTGTAACAATAGTGGGGTGATTTACTTTCCAATGTATGAATACTTGGCTTTGTGCTTGCTGTTAATGAAATCTTGGACAACCTAGGTGAGCTCTTGAAACTTCCATTTAATTGTCTGAAAAGTGGAAAGCTAAAATTGTAGCACTCACCTTTATATGGTTCGTTTAAGGACCAAAGGAGAATAATGGTTAAGATGGTTATTCTGATGTGTGTCATTTAATTTGCTTTCAAAAATTATAGGAAGATGAGATAGAACTATACAGCTATTACAACTGCCACCAACCAGAATATGCTCACACCACCAAATGCTGGTGAGGATGCAGAACAACTCTCAGTCTTTGCTGGTGGGGACTTTGGAAAATGAGGTGGCAGTTTCTTAGAAAAATAAATATACTCTTATTATATGATCCAGTAACTGCTTTTATTTACCAAAAAAGGATTTGAAAATATATGTCCCCCCCAAACACTTGCACATGAATGTTTATTGCAATTTAGTTAATAATTACCAAATGATGAACAAATCTTGCAATCAAGGTATCTTTCAGCAGGTGAATGGGTGAAAAATAAAATGGTGGTACAGTGGAATATTAGTCAGCACTAAAAATAAATACACTACGAGAAGAAATGGCATAAATTGCATGTAACTAAAGTGAAAGAAGCCAATCTGAAAAGGTTACATGCTTCATGAATCCAAGTATATGACTTCTGGGGGGGATGGGGGAAAGGAAGATTGTAAGATGAGTAGAAAGTGCCAAGGGCTAGTGAGGAGAAGGGAGGAACAAACATAACCCAGGGGATTTTTTAGGGCAATAAACTACTCTGGATGCTACTATAATGGTGGATACATGCCACTATAAATTTGCCTAAAGTAAAATACAACTCCAAGAGTGAACCTTCGTGCAATCTATGGACTTTTTGTGATAATGCGTCAATGCAGGTTCATGTACCAGCCTAGTGGGGGATGTTCATAATGGGGGAGGCTGGGCAGGTGTGGGACAGGGCATATGTTGGACCTTTCTGTATCTACTGCACAATATTGCTATGAACCTAAAATAGGTCACAAAAATTTGATGTCTATTAACAAAACACAAGCTATGGTTATTGTCTAAAATCTCTTCTAGCTAGAGATTCTGATGTTATAGGTAGCTAACATGTATTCGTTAGATGAATTTAAAATTTGCCTAGAGTTTGTGTCATTCAGCTTCTGGTGGTGAATTTGCAAAGATGTCATAATTCTTGCTACCTTATTTAGCATTTCCATAACACTTTTCCTTGATTTGGGTTTTTCTGTGAGCTATTACAATTATTGAGCCTTCCCCACTACCCGACCCCCACAATGGCTTTGTGTGTAGCTGATTACTATTATTATCCTTAATTTCCAAAGAAGGAAAGAGTCACAATGGGTCTTCACCCAGGAGGTGTTATTTAGGCCTAAATAACACCTCAGGTGAAACAGGTGAGGTACAATTTGCATCTTGGCATTAAATTAGAAGCAGACTCCAGGAATATTTTATTCCTGAGATAACAACCACCAAGTAGAAACACTGAGTGATAAACTAAGGGACCTTGGCTTTTGCAACAACTTGGTAATAAATTCAGAGTTTAAGCCACCTGCTTCTATGTTGGACTATTCTGGACATGAGAGGGCCCTATGCCACTGTACAAGTGAGAATTGAGTAGCTGGACAAGTCAACAGACTAAGCATTAGGTTTTGTGGATTCTATAACAGACCCTACACCATCATAGCCATGTGACCTTGGAGAGTCCTTGAGTGTTTTTTGAGTATCAGTTGTTGACGTTGCTGCTGTTGTGTTGTGTTTGTTTTAAGATGGGGGTCTAACTTTATTGCTGAGGCTGGTTTGTTTTTTATTTTTATTTTTTATTCCCCTTCTAGTTCAAGTTAAAAGCAAGAATTTTTTTCTTGTTTGTCTTAATGAACAACTTCAAAATTGTTGACACTTTTGGAATTACAAGCTCTGAAATTAGGAAAAAAAAACAATACAAACTTCACCTTCTTCTAACATTTGTTTTTAAAAATCAAATTGGGTTGGAACTAATGTTCTAAGAATTCTCTATGATATATGAAAAAATTAGAAACACCACGGGGTATCAGGGAACTGGGAATGGAAACTACCTAAGAAAACAATTAAGGATGGAGGGAGGTGCCATAATACCTCAAAATCAGAAGCCCTCCTCCCACCTCAGCCTCCCAACTAGCAGGGACTACAGGTGTACACCACCTCACCCAGTTCAGGTTGCTTTTATCCCGTTTATAGATTGGAAATGATACTGTCCTTGATTTTTTTCCACTCCTAAGACTCAATTGTACCTGTTCAAGTGAGACAGTGTTTTGAAAATAGGTTGGGGACTGTGGAGCATGGGTGATAGGCATTCCTATATTCCATTTCACTCCACCTTCTTCAATAGGTTGATGTTACCATGACCAGTGTGCATATGCTAACATTGCATGTCCCCTGATACCAGGCGCTGAGAAGCACACATTACCCCGTGGTATTCTTTCTAAAAATCCATGACTCCAATCTATGAAAACATCACACCAAACTAAAATGGGCATGCTTGGCAAGGTACCTGACCTGTACCTTTCAAGAGTGTCAAGGTCAAAATACCAGGGAAGATAGATAAATCTCCTCATAGATTAGAGGAGACTAAGGAAACATTGTAACTAAGTTTAGCATGGGCTCCTATTGGAAGAAAGGCAGCTAAGATATAAATAAGGTGTGCCATTGAGTTAGTATTAAACTTGGTGTTTTTCTGAGATGAATTTCTGAAGGGTGTACATGCATAGTTTTATGAGATGTTAACATTGAGAAAACGAAGTGAGGGCATGGGGAATCTTTCTGTTCTGTCCTTGCAGGAGTTCTGCAAGTACAAATGTATTTCAAGATAAAAGGTTTTTTTTTTTTTTTTTTAAAAAAAAAGACGGTGGTTGATTGTATTCTCTAGCCCCACTCACAACAACCCCAGGAGAAGGCAGAGCCAGGATTGGCTATGGCAGGGGCAGAGAAAGAAGACCCAAGCTGTCTGAATGCATGCAGAGGTTCAACATCGACGTGGTTGTTATTTCCACAGAGTTTATCCAAGACTAATTTATACCAGATTGTGAATAACTTCTTGAGAATTCATTTGGTAAACACCTGCCAACAACCCTCTTCTCACTATCTACCACCTTCATGCCCAACCTCCCAACTACCTAAAAATGGGGAGCCCCTCCCTGAAACCCTAGAGTGTTCCAATTTTTGCGCAAACCACTGCAAAACATCAACTCTTTTCTTTTTACATTATTCCCATGAAGTGTGCCATTAGGGGCTTGGAATAATAAAGACTGCTGTCATAATTAAGCTCCGGGATGTATTTCAAAGACTCGCAGACATTAGAGATGAGAAAGACCCAGCGGGTCATCCAAGCCTGTCTCCCTGCCAGTGCAGGATGGCTGTGTGCAATTTGGCAGCTCTGTTATCAGGCTATAAAAATTCTAAACTATTCAAAAAAAATTATCACATTGTATAAATTATGACAAAAAAGTTTACCTTATTCCTGAGCAATTCTTGAGGGGTGGGGGGGGGAGTAAGTCACTGAATAGCTTTCTAAAAACAATTACTCTCCTATTTAGAATATATTTTCCAAGGTGAAAGTGTGGTTATTTTCCACTCAATGTGACAGCCTGTGCTTATTGTTATGCAGGAGTCACCTCCCTGCATCTGATCATTTAAAATTTAGCACTGACCCCAGCTGTCCCTCAAATAATATTATAAACATGGATAGCAATAGTTCCAAATTCCTCTTTCTTTTATTGGAGTGCTGGGCTTGAACACAGTTTATATGATTCTGCCTTTGGCTCAGGCCTCCCAGCCCCAGTGACTTCATTGTTTTAAGAATGAAGTCTGGGATGAAACCCCTGCAAAAACCTTCAAAGAATAACACCCGAAACACTTTACTGTCTTGAGTTGGCGGAGACCCATTTTCAAGCAGAATTGTGAAATGACAATGCTAATATAAAATAACTGAAATGGCATACAAACCAAAAATAACTGCAGGACACAGCAGCAACAGATTCAACAACAGCAAAAGTAGGAGGTATTTTCAGGGGAAAGAACTTGGAGGAACATTGAATCACTGAAAGGGGAGAGCTAATTCACAGCCCAGAAACATTTCCCTAGAATAAGTTTTGATTATGTCCAAAGTGGAAAAAAAGAACAGAATAAAGGATGTAGGCAGACAAAAATCCAGTGAAACAGAGGAACATTTTCTCCATCCTAGAATGGCTGTCCTTCTGTTACACTGTCCTGCTTAAAATTGAGAGGGGGGAACCTGAGACGAGGACACAGAACAGGAAATACATCAGTACTCCTCAGGGTTTTTTTCCTCCTCCGTTGTTTTATTTTTTGCATGATGGGAATCTAACCCAGTGCTTTGTGCATGCTAGGCAAGTGCTCTACCACTGAGCCACATCCATAGCTCCAGTACTTCTCTCTCTCTCTCTTTTTTTTTTTCCTTGAGTAGGTTCTACTTGGCATAAACAATTCACCTCAATATCATGCATAAGAAAATGTAGGTGTTCTCCTATTCGGGGGGAAAAAAATGAACATTGTGGCCATAATTATTCTTTGCCCTCTTTTACAAGGACTCTACAGTCTTTGGGCATATCACGTTTCCAATACACCATGGTGAAGACCCACCTTAGGAAGCAGATCCCAAGAAGTACTCATTCTTCATGAGACATCCTTCTCACTCGTCTTTTAACAAGACTGCATGGAAAAACGTGTGTGGGTTGCACCCTGTTTCTGAATAAAAATCGAATTTTTCAGTTGGTTAGAAGACAGATTGCACTTTCCCAAGGCCCCCATGTTGTGAACAAAGCTTACTTCCTTGGGTTCGCTCACAAATCCATGATCAGAGCTGGTGCCATGGCCTTGATCATCTATATATAAACAGTTAAAATCAATTTGCTGGAAGACTCGTGGTTTTCACAGCCTTCTAAATACTGAGACTTGAGTCCATAGACTAAAAGTGGTCGATTGCATGAAATGGTTGTAAGAATTGATTGTTTATTAAGTCCATGGCTTATGGTATTGAAGATAATAGGTGAAGATTTAGGTTCATGAAAACAGCAATAGGAGTGGAACATCTCTAGGACTGTGAATGAAAGACAGATTAGAAATCAAATCTACTGTAAGAGGCATAAACCCTTAGAACGGGTGACTACTGAATTCTCAATACATAAACAGCTTTTGGGATTCCCTCAATGGAATACAGGCAATAAGAACCTACATCCTTTTACCTTCAGCTATCCCTCCTACAGGCTCTGTGGGCCTTGACCTATTGGAGGAGGAGTGTTCCTCTGTTTTCCTTTGCCACAAACTGGGGACCTCGTCCCTAGAAATTATAACAAGAACCAACTCTGTAACATGACTAGCACCTTTCCTAATGAAGTGTGTTTCAACTAACTGTTCCAGGTAAGTAAGAAATTCTGAATCCAGTGATATTCAGTGTCGATGGAGAAACCATTACTACCAGGTTGGGAACATCAGCTAAACCCAGAACCTCAGCCCTTCGCTTCGGCACCTCATCCTGTGAAAGGGATATTTAACCTTCTCATCAGTGGATCTTCTTAGGGAAAGATAGTTACCACAGTATTCACTGACTTCTTCTCGGTTTCAGTGCTTCAAAGGAGCAAGGTTCTTTTCCTAAACAACACAAGTGTACCGCAGACTATTTGCCTAAGTCTGTGCGTGCTGATTTATACATCCCTCGTGCTCTGGAATTAATTCTTAGGTAATTTCAGGCTAAACGTTTAGCACTACAGGTTGTGTGTGTGTGTGTGTGTGTGTGTGTGTGTGTGTTTTAAAGCTGTCATCCCCTGTTTTCATTCTCCACTTTGTGTGGAGATGTTTAACTGGAAAAGCCGAAGAAGCAGCCAGGCCTTCAGAAATAGTGGGCAGGGCATCAGTAACACTTTCCTTACTTTGAGGGTCATTCGGAAGAGTTAACTGCTGTGACCTTCATGGTGGGGTGAACTACCACATTATGACCATGACACAATTGTTAACCACCATAACTAACAGGTCATCCTTCTTCAGAACCAAAAGGTATGTCAAAATCATGACCCTGATGGCCTTTTTTTGCAAAGATAACGTGACCACCTGGGACAGGAGCTGTGACCTTGTTTTTCAAGTTCTCTAAATGACTATTTTAAACAGAAAAACATTAAGTAATATCTTTCCTATGAGTGCTGTGTTTATCAGGGGCCCCATGTCCACTTTCTCTCAGGTCCTAGTGATTCTCTCCATTTGTTCCTCCAGGAGCTAATTCTGTTGCATGTGATCTGAGACACACTGAACAAACTTTGGCCACTCCTCAGGTAGGAATTTGATTTTTCTGGTGAAGAGCTGCAAACAGTCCTCTCTTTTAACCACGTCACATTCCAAGACATCTTTAGTTCTTTAACCTTCAAACACCAAGTCATTGTCTAGTGTAGATATTAACCAAATCTGAGTGAAAGTTGCTTTGTTTGTCCTTCTGGAATATTCTGTGAAATTCCAACCCAGTGCTTAGTAATGAAGGTGAAATTTAAATCTGCTATCTTGTCACTCAACTTTCAACTGCGCTTCCCAATTTTGTCTTCCGTCTCTTAGGCAGGGGCAAAGTGGACTTTTTTGAAAATATAATCTTCCAATATTAATGATGCAAAAAGTCCTTCAGTAAGAAAGGAGTGGGAGGAGGGAAAAGCAAAGAAAAAAAAAATTCAGTTTTCAAAAAAGCTCAGGAACTCAAGACTGGAGCACCTTGAAGCCGGGGAGTTTTTGAAGTTATTCACAGATGCTGTATCTGCCCTTGACAGGTCATTTCATTCCAGTTAGCACTTTTTAATTCTCTGTGGTTTATAAGCTCTTAAGCAAATTGAGAAAGGAAGAAAAGCTAACCTATGCAATAATACAATGTACCAGACTGACAACCTGAATTCCCCCTGTAGTGTGAGCAAGACACCGTTCCAAAAGAAATAATGCAAAAAGAAAGAAAAAGAGGGTCGGAGCAACCGTGGCTTCACATTTCATTTCAGAGAAAAGGACCTGATGTTGCTTTCTGTTTAGATCAGCGATATACCAGTTGGAACATGGGTGCCTGCCGCTCCAACACAGTAACATGATCTGTGCTTTAAATAGCTGCCAAATAGCCATGTGGTGGCTGGCAGGCTGCTATGTGTGGCGAGGAGAGCGATTGGCTTCAAAGTGAAGCCACAAAACAGGAGGGCTCCCGAGACCGATGCGCAGGGGTACATTTTTTCATTATCTGCCTGTGTTTCTCATTTTATATCTACTTAAATGTATTCCCCATTTTAAAAGGGAATTAATTCAATTTGGACTTTTCTTTCTTTCTTTCTTTTTAACTTGACTGACTGTGTCATGTTAAAGACCCACCCAAGGGGAGAGACCCACCAAGTCATTGCTAAGATGATTTCTCTTCTTGGGTGGTCTGTTTTCTGACATTACCATGGCCACCCTCTCCCTCAGGTTTTGGGGGCTCTCTCCACTTCCAGCAGATGCAATGAGATGTACAATGTTCCCGAGATGAGGATGGGGATGAGTAAGACAGCAATGGCTTGGCAGGGTGGGGAATGTCCCCAGTAATCTCAGAAGAGTAACATAGTAAACCCAGGATCAGCAATGACAGAAGCATGGCCATTCAAAATGAGAATAATGATGACAGCAACAATGGTAACAGTAGGTGACCTTTACTGGGCACTTAACCTCTGTGACAGGGACTGTGCCAAATACCTTGACTGAACATTTCACTGTCCCACTCTGTGGAAGAGGAGAATGAGGCACAGGGATATTACATGAGTGTTCGGCTTTGAACTGCTAATGATGAAACTTAGATTCCAACCTTGGCCATCTCTTCTTTTCTAGAGCTCTCTCTGAACTATAACAGCCCCCCTGCTACCCTGCATGATGTGGGAACTTTGTGTAAGAAAAAAGACATTCTAGTGGATTCAGAATCCCTATTGCCTCACACCAGAGTCTAAGTCACTGAGGTCACTGCACATGTCACAGAGACCTAGACATAACATTCAGTCCCATTTAATGCAAGACCAAATACTAACTCAATGAGTGGCCAGCCAAGTATCGAAAAGGATTCACTTTGTGCAACTTGGTGTTTCATTCATGCAACTAATTCAACAAGTAGCCCTAAGAAATGTTCACAATATTTTCTTTCCACTAGGGAAAAACCAGTAGCATCATAGAGCACAGAGAGTTAAACACCTAGCAAGTACCTCCAATTCTTCTTAGCTGTATGACCTTGGGAAAATGACATACCCTCTATATTTTAGTTCCATCAATTCCTCAACAGAAAAGATACCACCATTCTCATTATAATGTGTCTTGGTGTGGGTCTGCTGTGATTTTGTTCATTGGGGGTCCTGTCATTTTCCATTACACTCTTTAGGTTTGGGAAATTCCCTGCTATTATATCATTGAAAAGATTGTGCATTCCTTTGGTTTGTATCTCTGCTTCTTCATCTATATTCTAATAATTCTTAAATTTGGTCTTTTCTTGTTATCCCATAATTCTTGGATTTTGTCCATGGTTTCTTACCATCTTCTCCGCATGTTCAATTCTACTTTCAAGATTATATATTTTTTCTTCATTGTCTTAGGTTCTGTCTTACAAGTGGTCGAGTCTGTTGGTGATGCTTTCTATTGAATTTATAATTTGGTTTACTGATTCCTTCATTTTGAGTATTTCTGCTTGTTGTTTTTTTTTTTCCTTCACAATCTCTAACTCTTTATTGAAGTGGTCTTTCACTTCCTGTATTTTTTCTTTGATTTCACTTCTTATACTTTGCCTCACATGTCAATTTAACTACATACCATCTGAACTCCTTCTTGGACATTTCTTCTACTGTGTTATCAGTGGCTTCTGTTGTTGAAGCATCTTGGTTTGTTTGGGGCACTTTATTCCCTTGTTTTTTCATGTTGTTAGTGTGCCTTCCCATCTAAAAGTATGGATCTAAGGCAGGATAAATTCTACCTTGTTATTCTACTTTGTAGACCTACAGTGCCTTTACTGGTGAGATCAATATCAACAGCACCCAGTGTACACAATAAATAGCCTTAAACCTAATAACTTCCGCTGACACGTCTACTGCTTTCTTGTGTTAAACCAAAATGATGAGTTCAATAACTATCTATAGTACAAAAAGAATATTTGTTAAAATGATTTACAATTTCAAATGGTGAATGAGAGAACAGAATGAGAGAATAGACAAGAGAGAGGAAGAATATGAACAAAGAGAAAAAATTAAAGACATAAGAATACAACAAAAATGCAAAACACCATTCATATACCATTATCTTCCACACACTGATGCATAAAAACCATCCTGTTCTAGATATGGTAAAGAGATAAGGGAATCAAAAAATAATATAAAACTTACAGAAAGTTGAACTGTCTCTGTCAGTGTTCAACAGTTTCTCAGCTCTGTCTCTGATGTCTCTTGGGATCACCAAACCCAGAGCAGCCCCCATAAACCCCAGTCTCTATCCCACCAATCTGGGCTTCTTTTACCTCAGGCTCAGCCACGCAGCAGTCCCAAGATCTCAATGCTGCTCCTATTTGCAGAGAGACCACCAGGGATACCCTCATGCAAAGAAGCAACCCCGAGATGCAGCAGCAAGACAAGGGCCACCAACACTCTCAGCAGGAAGGCCCCAGGCTCCTCCAAACCCACACTGGACCTGGAGGTCCCAGCTGGAGTCCCCAGACAGAAGCTCTTGTTGTGGTAAACCTGCTGGTACCCAGGCCCCAGGCCCTGGCTGGTGTTCCAAAATGGGTGCAACCAAACCTGGAGTCTCCCCCAAAGCAGTCCTCTAGGTCATGACAGCAGCCGGGGTGGTGGTGGTTGTTGGCAGCAGGGAGCGGGTCAGCAATATCAGCAGCTGCAGTGGCAGTTGCAACTGCAATTGTGGGGGCAGCATCACCAGGTAATCTTTGGGGTTTAGCAGCAGTGTCGGCTTCAGTTGCATTCGGGGCAGTGGTTTTTTTCTGTGGCAGCATTACCAAGAAAGAAGACCTCCAGGCAACCTCAGCTGCAGCAGTGGAATCAGAGGCAACAGCAATGGCAGTAGCGGTGCAGGTGGCGGTTGATTGACAGGCGGCTCATTAAAATGAGAATGACTAACATAGAGAATAAAGATAAAATCTTAAAGGCTATGAGAGGGAAAAAAAAATCAAATTACTTGCAGGGGGAAACCAATTCAGATCCCAACTGATTTCTCAGCCCAGACCCTCAAAGCTAGGAGGTCCTGGAATAATATATTTCAAGCTCTGAGATAAAATGGATGCCAACCAAGAGTTTTATATCGAGCAAAATTAAGTTTCAGATTTGAGGATGAAATTAAAATATTCCATGATAAACAAAAATTAAAAGAATTCCCAACTAGAAAGACTACACTACAGAGCATTCTCAACAAAATATTCCATGAGGATGAAGAGGAAAAAAAAAAAAAAACTAAACACTAGCAAGGTAAGGATCTACACTAAAGGGACATTCAACCAAATGAGAAACTAAGACAAATCAAAAACCAGAAATAAATCAAAATAAAAAGGAATACAAATCATATCTCAATAATAACTTTGAATGTTAATGGCCTAAACTCATCAATTGAAAGACATAGACTGGCAGATTGAATTAAAAGCAACACCCAACTATATGCTATCTTCAAGAGACTCACCTCGTGGGCAAAATCATCCATAGGCTGAGGTGAAAGGATGGGAAATAACTTATCACTCATATGGATTGTGTAAACAAGCAGGGGTTTCCATTCTTGTTTCAGACAAAGTAGACTTCAAACCAAAGTTAATCAGAAGAGACAAAGAAGGGCATTTCATACTTCTTAAGGGAAGTATACATAAGCAGGACGTAACAATTATAAATATTTATGCACCAAACAAAGAAACATCTATGTACATCAAACAAACCCTTCTCTATTTCAAGAGTCAAATAGACCACAATACAATAATACTGGGTGACTTTAACACACCTCTCTCACTACTGGACAGATCTTCCAAATAATAACTAAATAAGGTAACTATAGAACTAAATAATACAATTAATAATTTAGACTTAACACATATATAGAATATTTCATCCATCAATGAGCAAATATACTTTCTTCTCAGCAGCACATGGCGCCTGGTATAAAATAGACCATATCTTATGCCACAAAGCAACTCTTAGTAAATACAAAAAGCAGAACTAATACCCTGCATTCTATCAGACCACAATGGAATGAAATTAGAAATCAATGATAAAATAAAAAATAGAAACTACTGTAACAAATGAAGACTAAATAATACACAATTGAATGATGAATGGATAGTAGAAGAAATCAAGGTTGAAATAAAAAAAATTCTTAGAGAAAAATAAGAACACTGATACAACATATTAAAATCTCTGGAACACTATGAAGGCAGTACTAAGAGGAAAATTTATTGCATTGAGTGCATTCATTAAAAGAATAAAAAGTTAATAAATAAATGATCTAACACTACATCTGAAAGCCCAAGAAAAAGAAGAACAATTCAACATCAAAAGCAGAAGACGGAAATAATTAAAATCAGAGCTGAAATTAATGAAATTGAAACAAAAGAAACCATGGAAAAAATTGAAAAAACAAAAAGTTGTTTTTTGAAAAAATAAATAAAATAGATAAACCCCTGGCCATGTTAATAAAGAGATAAAGAGAGAAAATTCAAATTACTAAAATACAAGATGCAGAAGAAAATATCACAATGAACACATCTGAAATAAAGAAGATAATTAGAAACATTTTGTAAATTTATACTTGAATAAAATAGAAAATATCAAAGACATTGACAAATTTCTAGAGATATATGACCTACTCAAACTGAATGAGGATATCATACATAATTTAAACAGATCAATTCCAAGTAATGAAACAGAAAAAAAAAAAAAAAATCAAAAGCCTACCAACCAAGAAAAGCCCAGGACCAGATGGATTTTCAGCCAAGTACTATAAGCTATTCAAAGAATAATTAACACCAATACTCCTCAAAGTATTCCATGAAATAGAAAAGGAGGGAACCCTTCCAAACTCATTCTATGAGGTTAATATCACCCTGATACCAAAACCAAAGAAACATCAAGGAAAGAAAATTTTAGACCAATATCCCTGATGAACATAGATGCAAACATTTTCAAAAATATTCTGGCAAATTGCATACAAAAACATATTAAAAAGAGAGTGCACCCTGATCAAGTGGGATTCACCCCAGGGATGCAAGGTTGGTTCAATATACAGAAATTAATAAACATATTCATCATATTAATAGACTTAAAAACAAGAATTATATGATCATCTCAATAGATGCAGATAAAGCATTTGACAAAATACAGCACACCTTCATGTTAAAAACACTAGAAAAACTAGGGATAGTAGGAACATACCTCAACATTGTAAAAGGTATGTATGATAAACCCAAGGCCAGAATCATTCTAAATGAAGAAAAATTGAAAGCATTCCTGCTAAAATCTGGAACAAGACAAGGATGTCCTCTTTCACCACTTCTATTCAACATCATTCTTGAAACTCTATCCAGAGTAATTAGACAAAAGAAAGAAATTAAAGGGATAGAAACAATCACTATTTGCTGATGAAATTCTGTATCTAGAAGATCCAAAAATTCTACCAGAAAACTTCTAGAACTAATAAATGAATTCAGCAAAGTAGTGGGATATAAAATCAATACCCATTTATCAAACACATTTCTATACATCAGCGATAAATCCACTGAAAGAGAAGTTAGAAAAACTACTCCATTCACAATAGCCTCAAAAAAAAAAAAAAAAAACTGAGAATCAGTCTAACAAAAGAGGTGAAAACTACAGAACACTAAAGAAAGAAATTGAAGAAAACCTCAGAAAATGGAAAGATCTCCCATGTTCCTGGATAGGCAGAATTAATATTGTCAAAATGATCAAGTTACCAAACGCATTATACAGATTTAATACAATTCCTATTAAAATCCCAATGACATTCTTCATAGAAATAGAAAAATCAATCATGAAATTTATTTGAAAAAATGAGAGACCCAGAATAGCTAAAGCAATCCTTAGCAAAAAAAAAAAAAAGTGAAACAGTAGGCATCACAATACCAGACCTTAAACTATAAACTACAGAGCTATAGTAACAAAAACGGCACAGTATTGGCACCAAAATAGACTTGTACACCAATAGTACAGAATAGAGGACACAGAGACAAATGCACATAAATACTAGACAACAGTGCCAAAAACATTCACTGGATAAAAAGATAGCGTATTCAACAAATGGTGTTGGCAAAACTAGAAATCCATATGTAGAAAAATGAAATTAAACCTCAATCTCTCACCCTGTATAAAAATCAACTCAAAGTGGATCAAAGACTTAGGCACTAGAACAGAGACCCTGCGCCTAATAGAAGAAAAAATAGGCCCAAATCTTCACCACTTCGGATCTGACTTCCTCAATAAGACTCCTAAAGCACAAGATGTAAAATCAAGAATCAATAAATGGGAAAGATTCAAATTAAAGAGCTTCTTCTCAGCAAAGAAAATGATTAATAACATGAAGAGAGAGCCTACAGATTGGGAGAAAATCTTCGCCACATGGACCTCCAATAAAGCATTAATCTGTAGGATATACAAAGAACTCAAAAACTTAACACCAAAAAAAAAAAAAAACCCACCAAATAACCCAATCAATAAATGGGCTAAGAAGCTGAGCAGACACTTCACAGAAGAAGAAATATAAATGATCAACAAATATATATGAAAAAATGTTCAACATCTCTAGCAATTAGAGAAATGCAAATCAAAAATACTCTAAGATTTCATCTCAATCCTGTCAGAATGGCAATCATCAAGAATACAGGGAACAATAAATGTTGGCAAAGATGTGGTGAAAAAGGTACACTCATACACTGCTGGTGGGAATGCAAATTGGTGCAACCACTATGGAAAGCAATATGTAGATTCTTCAGAAAACTGGGAATGGAACCACCATTTGACCCAGCTATCCCACTCTTTGGTTTATACCCAAAGGACTTAACATCAGCATATGATAGTGATGCAGCCACATCAGTGTTTATAGCAGCTTAATTCACAATAGCTAGACTGTGAAATCATGATAGGTGTCCCTCAATAGATGAATGGATAAAGAAAATGTGGTATATATACTCAATGGAATATTACTCATCTGTAAAGAAGAGTGAAATTATGGCATTTGCCAGTAAATGGTTAGAGTTGGAGAATATCATGCCAAGTGAAATAAGCCAATCCCACAAAACCAAAGGCCAAATGTTTTCTCTAATATGCTGATGCTAATTCACAATAAGGTGGGAGGGCACTAGGGAAGAATAGTGTTACCTTAGATTAGGTAGAGGAAAGTGATGGGAGGGGAGGGAAGGGGGTATGGGGATAGAAATGAAACAGACATTATTACTGTATGTATGTATGTCACTGCATGATCAATATGATCCTTCAACGTGTATAGTCAGAAAAATGAGAAATTATATCCCATCTATGTATGATATATCAAAGTGCATAAATGCATTCTATTGTCATGTATAACTAATTAAAACAAATATATTTATAAAGAAAAAAAAGAAAAAATACCACCCCACAGTATAAAAAAATAAAATAAAAGAACTATCAGTAAAAAGAAAGAGCTCAAAAATCAGAGTTATCACTGTTGTTAAATTTGTCTTGGCCCCCTCCCCCTGCGCCAGCAAGGTAGACGGAACTGTGACCACCCACAGAGCAGGCCCAGCGGCCTGCTGAGGGGCAGAGCCGCCCCCCACCCCCTGCGCTGGCCAGGTAGGCGGAACTGTGACCACCGACAGAAAAGGCCAAGTGGCCCGCGGAGGGGCAGAGCTTCCAATCACTCCTGCAAGGTAGGCGGGCCTGCGACCCACCCACCGGCAGAAGAGGAGCAGCGGCCTGCTGAGAGGCAGAACCGCCCCCTCCCCCTGCGCCTGCAAGGTAGACGGAACTGTGACCACCAACAGAACAGGCCAGACCTGCAACCGACAGACAGAACAGGCCCAGTGGCCTGAGGAAGGGTAGAGCCGCCACCCCCCCGCGCCTGCAAGGTAGGCGGACCTGAGACCCACCGGCAGAACAGCGCCAGAGGCCTGCAGAGGGGCAGTGCCGCTGCCTGCGCCTGCAAAGTAGGCAGAACTGCGACCACCGACAGAATAAGCCTAGCGGCCCGCAGAGGGACAGAGCCGCCGCCCGCGCCTGCAAGGTAGGCGGACCTGCTACCGACCGGCAGAGCAGGCCCAGCGGCCTGCCGGCATGGTAGGCACATTGCCCCAATTGGAGGAGGGGCAGAGCCGCCGCCCGCACCTGTGAGGGAGACTTTGCAACTATACAACACCAATATAAATATATAGGGGGAAAATTCAATAGCACAAGAGTTTCAACAAGTAGAAAGGAACTCGAACAGTATGAAGAGACAAGGAAACAAAGGACCACAAGCAATGCAGGTCAACTCAACGTTAGAAGAGGTAATAGCTGCAGCAGATGGAATGTCAGATAAAGAATTCAGGATATACATGCTTCAGATGATCTGGAGTCTCAAGGAAGACATCAGACAGCAAAATCAGACAATGAAAGATCACTTCAACAATGAATTACATAAACAAATCCAAGAAGCAAAAGAGCAACTATACAGGGAGATAGAGGTTATAAAAAACAAACAAACAGAAATCCTAGAAATGCAGGAAGCAATAAACCAACTTAAAAACTCAATGGAGAATACTACCAGCAGAGTAGAACACTTAGAAGATAGAACATCAGACAATGAAGATAAAGTATTTCAACTTGAAAACAACATAGACAGCTCAGCAAGACTGTTAAGAAACCATGAGCAGAACATCCAAGAAATATGGGATAACATCAAGAGACCAAATTTAAGAGTCATTGGGATACAGGAAGGGACAGAGTTGCAAACCAAAGGAATGAGCAATCTATTCAATGAAATAATATGAGAAAACTTCCCAGACTTGAAGAATGAGACAGAATCCCAAATCCTAGAAGCCTACAGGATGCCGAATGTGCAAAATCATAAGAGACCCACACCTAGACACATTATAATGAAAATGCCCAACATACAGAATAAGGAGAGAATTTTAAAAGCTACAAGAGAAAGGAAGCAGATCACATTTAGGGGTAAGCCAATCAGGATAACAGCTGATCTTTCAACACGGACTCTGAAAGCTAGAAGATCCTGGAATAACATATTTCAAACACTGAAAGAAAATGGGTTCCAACCAAGAATTGTGTTTCCATCGAAATTAAGCTTCAGGATGGAAGATGAAATTAAAACCTTCCATGGTAAACAAAAGTTAAAAGAATTTGCAGCTAGAAAACCATCTCTTCAAAACATCCTTGGCAAAACATTACAGGAAGAGGAAATGGAAAATAACAATGAAAACCAACAGTGGGAGGTAGGACAGTAAAGGGGGGAAAAATAATCAAAGAGGAAAACAAACCATGTTTAGTAACATAAATAAACAAATATGGCTGGAAGTACAACCCATATCTCAATAATAACCCTAAATGTTAATGGCTTAAACTCACCAATCAAGAGACACAGGCTAGTAGAATGGATCACAAAACAAGACCCAACAATATGCTGCCTACAGGAGACGCATTTGATAGGAAAAGACATACATAGGCTGAAGGTGAAAGGTTGGGAAAAATCATATCACTCATATGGACTTCGGAAACAAGCAGGAGTGTCCATACTCATATCAAATAAAATAGATTTCAAGCCAAAGTTAATCAAAAGGGATAAAGAGGGACACTACATACTGCTTAAGGGAACCATACACCAACAAGACATAACAATCATAAATATATATGCCCCAAACAATGGTGCAGCTATGTTCATCAAACAAACTCTTCTCAAGTTCAAGAGTCTAATAGACCACCATACAATAATCATGGGAGACTTCAACACACCTCTCTCGCCACTGGACAGATCTTCCAAACAAAAGTTGAATAAGGAAACTATAGAACTCAATAACACAATTAATAACCTAGACTTAATTGACATATATAGAATATACCACCCAACATCAAGCAGTTACACTTTTTTCTCAGCAGCACATGGATCCTTCTCAAAAATAGATCATATATTATGTCACAGGGAAACTCTTAGACAATACAAAGGAGTAGAGATAATACCATGCATCCTATCTGATCATAATGGAATGGAACTGAAAATCAACGATAAAAGAAGGAAGGAAAAAGAATACATCACTTGGAGAATGAACAATAGGTTACTGAATGATCAATGGGTTCTAGAAGACATCAAGGAGGAAATTAAAAAATTCTTAGAGATTAATGAAAACACAGACACAACATATCGTAATCTATGGGACACATTGAAAGCAGTTCTAAGAGGAAAATTCATTGCTTGGAGTTCATTCCTTAAAAAAAGAAAAAACCAACAAATAAATGATCTCATACTTCATCTCAAAATCCTAGAAAAAGAAGAGCAAAACAACAGCAAAAGAAGTAGAAGGCAAGAAATAATTAAAATCAGAGCTGAAATTAATGAAATCGAAACAAAAGAAACAATTGAAAAAATTGACAAAACTAAAAGTTGGTTCTTTGAAAAAATAAACAAAATCGACAGACCCTTAGCCATGCTAGCGAAGAGAAGAAGAGAGAGAACTCAAATTACTAGCATACGGGATGAAAAAGGCAATATCACAACAGACACTTCAGATATACAGAAGATAATCAAAAATTATTTTGAATCCTTATACTCCAATAAATTAGAAGATAGTGAAGGCATCGATAAATTTCTTAAGTCATATGATCTGCCCAGATTGAGTCAGGAGGATATAGACAACCTAAACAGACCAATATCAATTGAGGAAATAGAAGAAACCATCAAAAGACTACCAACTAAGAAAAGCCCAGGACCGGATGGGTATACAGCAGAATTTTACAAAACCTTTAAAGAGGAACTAATACCAATACTTTTCAAGCTACTTCAGGAAATAGAAAAAGAGGGAGAACTTCCAAATTCATTCTACGAGGCCAACATCACCCTGATACCTAAACCAGACAAAGACACTTCAAAGAAAGAAAACTACAGACCAATATCTCTAATGAACCTAGATGCAAAAATCCTCAATAAAATTCTAGCGAATCGGATACAAAAACATATGAAAAAAATGGTGCACCATGATCAAGTAGGATTCATCCCTGGAATGCAAGGCTGGTTCAATATACGGAAATCAATAAATGTTATTCACCACATCAATATACTTAAAAATAAGAACCATATGATAATCTCGATAGATGCGGAAAAAGCATTCGACAAAGTACAGCATCCCTTTATGTTCAAAACTCTAGAAAAACTAGGGATAACAGGAACATACCTCAATATTGTAAAAGCAATCTATGCTAAGCCTCAGGCTAGCATCATTCTGAATGGAGAAAAATTGAAGGCATTCCCTCTAAAATCTGGAACAAGACAGGGATGCCCTCTCTCTCCACTTCTCTTCAACATAGTTCTCGAAACACTGGCCAGAGCAATTAGACAGACGAAAGAAATTAAAGGCATAAAAATAGGAAAAGAAGAACTTAAATTATCACTATTTGCAGATGACATGATTCTATACCTAGCAGACCCAAAAGGGTCTACAAAGAAACTATTAGAGCTAATAAATGAATTCAGCAAAGTGGCAGGATATAAAATCAACACGCCTAAATCAAAGGCATTCCTGTATATCAGCGACAAATCCTCTGAAATGGAAATGAGGACAACCACTCCATTCACAATATCTTCAAAAAAAAATAAAATACTTGGGAATCAACCTAACAAAAGAGGTGAAAGACTTATACAATGAAAACTACAGAACCCTAAAGAGAGAAATAGAAGAAGATCTTAGAAGATGGAAAAATATACCCTGTTCATGGATAGGCAGAACTAACATCATCAAAATGGCGATATTACCAAAAGTTCTCTATAGGTTTAATGCAATGCCAATCAAAATCCCAATGGCATTTCTTGTAGAAATAGAGAAAGCAATCATGAAATTCATATGGAAAAATAAACGACCCAGAATAGCAAAAACTATGCTAAGCAGGAAGTGTGAATCAGGCGGTATAGCGATACCAGACTTCAAACTATACTACAGAGCAATAGTAACAAAAACAGCATGGTACTGGTACCAAAACAGGCGGGTGGACCAATGGTACAGAATAGAGGACACAGAAACCAATCCACAAAACTACAACTACCTTATATTTGATAAAGGGGCTAAAAGCATGCAATGGAGGAAGGATAGCATCTTCAACAAATGGTGCTGGGAAAACTGGAAATCCATATGCAACAAAATGAAACTGAATCCCTTTCTCTCGCCATGCACAAAAGTGAATTCAAAATGGATCAAGGAGCTTGATATCAAATCAGAGACACGCCGTCTGATAGAGGAAAAAGTTGGCTACGATCTACATACTGTGGGGTCAGGCTCCAAATTCCTCAATAGGACACCCATAGCACAAAAGTTAATAACTAGAATCAACAAATGGGACTTACTCAAACTAAAAAGTTTTTTCTCAGCAGAAGAAACAATAAGAGAGGTAAATAGAGAGCCTACATCCTGGGAACAAATCTTTACTCCTCACACTTCAGATAGAGCCCTAATATCCAGAGTATTCCAAGAACTCAAAAAATTAGACAATAAGAGAACAAACAAACCAATCAACAAATGGGCCAAGGACCTGAACAGACACTTCTCAGAGGAGGACATACAATCAATCAACAAGTACATGAAACAATGCTCACCATCTCTAGCAGTCAGAGAAATGCAAATCAAAACCACCCTAAGATACCATCTCACTCCAGTTAGATTGGCAGCCATTATGAAGTCAAACAACAACAAGTGCTGGCGAGGATGTGGGGAAAAGGGTACACTTGTACATTGCTGGTGGGACTGCAAATTGGTGCAGCCAATTTGGAAAGCAGTATGGAGATTTCTTGGAAAGCTGGGAATGGAGCCACCATTTGACCCAGCTATTCCCCTTCTCGGTCTATTCCCTAAAGACCTAAAAAGAGCATGCTACAGGGACACTGCTACATCGATGTTCATAGCAGCACAATTCACAATAGCAAGACTGTGGAACCAACCTAGATGCCCTTCAATAGATGAATGGATAAAAAAAATGTGGCATTTATACACAATGGAGTATTACTCTGCATTAAAAAATGACAAAATCATAGAATTTGCAGGGAAATGGATGGCATTAGAGCAGATTATGCTAAGTGAAGCTAGCCAATCCCTAAAAAACAAATGCCAAATGTCTTCTTTGATATAAGGAGAGTAACTAAGAACAGAGTAGGGACGAAGAGCATGAGAAGAAGATTAACATTAAACAGGGATGAGAGGTGGGAGGGAAAGGGAGAGAGAAGGGAAATTGCATGGAAATGGAAGGAGACCCTCAGAGTTATACAAAAGTACATACAAGAGGAAGTGAGGGGAAAGGGAAAAATAATACAAGGGGGACAAATGAATGTCAGTAGAGGGGGCAGAGAGAGAAGAGGGGAGGGGAGGGGAGGGGAGGGGGGATAGTAGAGGATAGGAAAGGCAGCAGAACATAACAGACACTAGTATGGCAATATGTAAATCAATGGATGTGTAACTGATGTGATTCTGCAATCTGTATATGGGGTAAAAATGGGAGCTCATAACCCACTTGAATCAAAGTGTGAAATATGATATATCAAGAACTATGTAATGTTTTGAACAGCCAACAATAAAAAATTTAAAAAAAAAGAAGAAAATCTTAAAAAAAAATTGTCTTGACTTTCATTCAGTAGAAATTTAGAGAGCACAATTTATTTATTTGATTGTTTTGGGATTGAACCCAGAGTGCTTTATCACTGAGCTACATCCTCAGCACTTTATTGGGTTTTGTTTTTTGTTATTTTATTTTTGTTTGTTTGTTTTGAGACAGGGTCTCACTACATTGTTTAGGACCTTGTGAAGTTGCTGAGGCTGGCTTAGAACTTGCGATCCTCCTATCTCAGCCTCTGAAGCTGCTGGGGTTATAAGCACGCACAACCATGACTTCATTTACCTACATTTATTTCACTCACGACACCCTTGAATGGATGGTCACTATTATTCCTCCATCTCTATTCTACACGGAGAATAATGAAGTGACTAAAATACCCAGGGCACTCTCCAAGGTCAAAGATCTAGCACTGACCAGGTCAGCATGTGGGCTGTGCTGGCTTGACTGTGGTTGAAAGGGCACAGATAATTTTTGAAATATATTTAGTGACACAAAACCATGTCAAAACTATGGTATTGGGTGAAAAACTAAGTTCACAAAACTTTGCATGACTGTCTTCTGATTACCTATCCGAACCACCCCATGATGCCTAGTGGCAGGCTTATGGATGAAATTTATAAAGTGTCTTTAAAAATAAGTGGATTGAGTGATTTTAGATTCTTCTTCTGGCTAAATCAGAATGAGGGTGGGACTCCTGGTGTACACAGGTGATAGACATTGTGTAAATTGGCTTTATGAAACAAGCACGGAGGGAGTAATTGGTATCCTGCACCAATGTTGATATTATGCAGATAATTCAGTGGGGAGAGGCCTCACTGGGATCAAATGAATGCACACACTGCCACGGTTATAATATTCTCATGCTTTGGGGAGTCCAGAGTTATTGTGACATAATTCATAGAAACTGTAGGATGGTTTTCCCTTCACATGACAATTCTTATATTTCTTTTCTGAGCATTTCTTTTTCCATTAATTCTAAAGAGAGACTGCCACTGTTAAAAAATTCACTGATGCTTACAGATACTATTGGCATTAAAAAATCTCTAAACAAATAGGCATTCAAACAGCATAGTTTAAAAAGAGTGATGTGCCAAGAGGAATGCTTATTGCCTTATATTTTAGCATAGTGCATACAGAGAAATATAAGGAATATCAATAGAGTGTCTTTACCTTCCAAAAATACAAGGGAATTTTCTCTCTATGATGTTGTAGGTGTAGGTTAATACCTGGGAGAGGTGTGAAATAGAAAGTCGGATTAACATGTATGTGTCCATATACATACCTAGGCATGTTTATACGTATACATATATATATATATATATATCTGTGACATGTATGCATATGTATGCATGGATCTGGAAAAACCTCTTTATACATTACACAAGTACAACGTCCCTAGTGTTCCCTTAGCCAGTTCAGAAACTCTGCACTCTAACTGGACGCTTGTCTTCCTTCTTCTTCCTGCTAACCAGACAGATCTGTTAATCATAGGAAACTCCTTCACTGTTTCCCCACCTTCCTTGATTGTTAAATAGCTAAGATTCTGTCTGAATACAAACACGCATATTCACATACATATACATGCAGTATGTGTATTTATAAAAATATAAAATATAAATATTGTTTTAGTCAACATTTTTGTTGCTGTGACCAAAAGACCTGATAAGAGCAATTTTAGAGTAGAAAATGTTTATTTGGGGCTCATGGTTTCAGATGTCTCAGTCCTTAGACCGTCAGGTCCATGGCTCCAAGATGAGGCAGAACATCATGGCAGAAGACTGTGGAGGAAGAAAGCAGCTCAGGAAGGACATGGCAATCAGGAATCAGAAAGAGAGGCACAGAATGTACTCATCAAAGGTGTGCCCCCAGGGACCCACCTCCCCCAGCCACACACTACCTGCCTACAGTTACCACCCAGTTAAGCCCTATCAGGGGATCAATGCTTGAGTGTGGAATGGAGCATGCCAATGTACACGTGGAGGGACAGTGGTACCAACCTTACCTCAAAGGATGTCAAGATGTCGACAATACCTGGAATGTAGAAAGCACTCATTGAATTCAACTTGACTTACTGCATTTTCCTAGGTCTTAAGACTGCTTGCTTTCACACACTCTTTTCTACCCAGATGCCTTACAAATCTAAGTTATGTTTGATTCCTCCCTTTCCTCTACCCATATCCAATACACCAGCAAGGCCTTTCCATTTTGCCCCTGAAAATATACTGTAATGGCCCAATGGTGCAAAGGAATGGAGCCTCCTAATTCCTCCAATGCCATCACAAACCTGTTCTTTCAATTCCTGGCCACATAAGCTGCCTTGCAGTTCCTAGATCACATATGGCTCTTTTCCACTTGTCCCCCTACCTGAAATCTTCTTGCTGCCATTTTTTTCACACAGATAGCCCTTTGATACTTTCATGCATCAGAATGTTCAGAATTCTCTCCTTTTAGAGAAACCTTCTCTGAGTATACAACAAGCATGGTTTCTTATGTCATTGTCTTGTGTTTCATATCTATTTTTGTTCACTTGTTTCTTGTCTATATTCCTTGCTTGAGCTCTCATTTGAAGAATGAAATGACTATTTATGTTTTGTTTAGTAATATATATTCAATATTTGGCACTATTCATGACACTTATCATAGGACACAATTCCCATTTATTGAATAAACTAGCAAATATTTTAGAGGAAGACATTGACCCAAAGTGAGGTGGAATAAGTTGTTGATATATGGTTAAAATACAGGATTAGAATTTTAGACACAGGCTCCTTACTCTTCCCTTTATACCATATCTGTCTCCATATAGGGGACCCAAGTAAGAAGCTCACAGGAAACCCAATTGGCTTAATTTTCTGCAAGGGAATTGAAAGAAAAAACCAACCATGGCATGCTTCTTTAGAAAGGAAATTTTGTTCAAAAAAGCTTATAAATATTAAATAAACATTTATAAAGTTATCGATGGCTAGGTGGTTCCAAGAAGATGTTCATCAACACAATCGGTGCTGTTGTGAATTTACAGGGAAACATGATCAGCCTGTTTCATAGGAAACTCCTTCACTGTTTCCCCACCTTCCTTGATTGTTAAATAGCTAAGATTCTGTCTTCCTAGATTCTTGTGGGGCTTTATTCCACCTACATTTGCTCATCACTGAGGAAGCGACTCCTTTAGACAATCAACAATCGTTTGGTTTTCTCCTGGGTGTGGTGGTGCTCACCTGTAATCCCAGCAGCTTGGGAATCTGAGGCAGGAGGATCCCAAGTTCAAAGCCCGCCTCAGCGACTTAGCGAAGCCCTAAGCAATTTTGTAAGACCCTATCTGAAACTAAAAGTGAGATGTTTTTTAATTTTTTAAAAAATTAGAAAAGGGCTGGGGATGATGCTCAGTGGTTGATCCCCTCTGGGTTCAATCTCTGGCAACAATAACAACAAAAAAAAATTTTTTTTCAGTTTTCTATTTTATGTCTTTTATATGAGCTCCCCATTCCAAGTGAAGTCCAACCAAAATCAAATCAGGTTTTGATTTTTGCCTATAAACAGATTTGTTCTTATAGCTGTGACACTATTGGTCTTTTCCCACAATTCCAATAACATACAGATCACATCTACCTCATTTTATTAGTATCGTATATATGTTTGCACCTCAGACATTGTAAGTTTCTTTATAAGCCCAATTGGGTAACTTCTGTGAACATATAAATCAAGTTCCACATTGGCTGAATACACCATCATCAGTTGAGCAAAACAGTTAATGTGGGAAACACAACTATATTACTGTCCCCCAAGAGAACTTGATTTTTAAAATTTTGCTTAGCTGAAATATATTGACTTAAGCCACTCAATTAATCTTTTTCTGCCCAAACTTATAATGTTCTCTCTCTCTCTCTCTCTCTCTCACACACACACACACACACACATACACACAAACACACACATACACAAACTCACTCACACACACACACTCACAGCCTTCCCAAGTGTCCCAGGGATCATTCTCCATCATTCTTTGCCCTCTTTTATCACTCTTTTTAGAAGCATCACTGAAAATGTATCATGTTTGTTAAATTGAAATTTTATAATGTCAATTCAACACTTTGGAATTTTTTTTTTTTTTTTTTTGGTATAGGGATTGAATCCAGGGGAACTTAACCACTGAGCCACATCCCCAGTCCTTTCTTTTATTTAAAGACAGGGTCTTGCTGAATTACTTAGGGCCTCACTAAGTTGCTAAGACTGGCTTTGAACTCACAATTCTCCTGCCACAACCTCTAGAGCCACTGGGATTGCAGGCATGTGCCACCATGCCCAGTTGGAAAAACAATATTCACACTTTGCATTCAGGGTTTCTGAAAAGTAACCAATCCACTCATTATACAGATGAATATAGTAAGGACACATGGAAATAGTGTTTCAAGTCAGATATAAATACATGGTAGCCACTTAAGGATATTAGAAACTGAGGGTAATCATCTGAAATTTAGAAACATTCAAATCTTTACCGAAAGCAGGTTTGTACATGAACTCTAAATGGCATACAGTACTCCAGAAAAAGGTTTCACTCCACAGTTCTATGAAAAGGAATTGTATTTTCAAATGACATGAACTAATCAAACACATCTCAGTATCACTGGGAAAACTTAATGGCATGCCACCATATCATAGGCATTAAGCATAACAGAACCCATAGTTGATTTTCTGATAATCAAGCCAAAAAAGCCAAGAAGTAAATGGAGCAATATAAAAATGAAACAGAAAAAGACAAAGGTAAAGTTCCACCAAAAACACATTTATGATATCACTGAAATGACTTGAGAAACCAGTTAAACCCCTGGAGCTTTTTAAAAATGATTATATTTACAGGCAGGTCCTGTTACTAAAATGCCTTCCTGATTATGTAGATAGATCAGACCTCTGCTATTTCTCCAAAGTTCCCTCCCCTGGAAACAGGAGTAATGATAGAGCAAACAATGTACAGAAAGGGCTAGCAAAAGTTCTCCATTGCAGCAACAGCTGGATGCGAATGGATTCGAAGGGAGAGTCCGTCTTTCCCAAAGCAATATCCAGGTGATCATTCCTCTGCCTCAGTCCCACTTTCCATCTCACCACAGTTGCAAAATGAAACTCAGCTTCCAACAAAGCTTTCACACTGTGCTGTTCCTCCATTCCTTTGCTCCAAATTTCTCCTTGATAGAAGCTTCCAGAATGAAAACACAACCTGTGCCCCTCAGATGGGTTTGATTTCAATCAACATTCGAGCCAAACAAACATCTTTGATATGCAAATGTCTGTGCTCCTGAATAACATGAAATTATTCCTTTTCTTCCAGGAGGTTAAAGAAAATTGTGGATCTGTAAATGTTAACACACCTATGGTAAAGATGAAGAAATTGAGGGGCAGTAACTAAGGGAATCAAGTGAGCAGAAGAATTGGAACCCACAAAATCTGGGGGATAGTTAATATTTCATATTCTTTCATAAAGCAAGACTATTATAATCCTCATATGGAAGTATTTTGAAACTTTATAGCTAGAGAATATTAAAAGCATGTTTCATCTATAAATTTTCACAGGCAGAAAATCTTAGCAATATAATTTTTAAGCGGGAATTTTAAAATATCAAATAGAATTATGTACTAAGCTGAGGTGCTTGATTTTTTACATATTTTAAACCATATTACATTACATAATTAATCCCCTTTAAATTCATAAAATTCTCGTCTGCAGTATACAGAAGTTGGTATACAGATATACTGCTTTTAAATGTAGTTGAAGGTTTGTGTAAGCATGTACAGTTAGGAGAATAAAGTTAGGTGATCAAACTATTGTTGGTAAGAAAGTAGAATAAACACTCTTGGTTTCCTTTGCTGTTGCCCATTTTAACTTAGGAGTCCCTGGCTCCTGTTAACAGGAACAACTGCAGTCTATTTTTAAGTAATGAATAATTTGCTTACAGGAGACTGTCGATGGGTACATGGATATGTATGTGGGTAGAGAAGAAATGAAATACATTTTATGATATTTATTTTCCATCTTTAATTATTCTCCTAAGTTTTTTTTTCCCCTTAATCAGTGGCAGAAGTGAATGTGAGCAAGGAGACTTTAAACCAACCTTGATTTGACCAGGTTAGGGTCGCATGCTACTGTCAGACCTTTGCAATCCCTATGAACTCCAAAATATGAAATGAAAGGAAGGCCTATTTACCTGCTCCCTAGAGATTAAGTCCTTGCTAGTACTTAAAAAAGATGCAAACATGTTGGTGTTCAGAGAAATTCTAGAACCTTCATACAGAGGAAATAATAAGTAAAATGATTCCTTCAAGATAACAAAAGGTACATCAACTAACATTATGTTGATACCATTATGAAAACACAAATAAGCTCTGTTTTAAAAATCTCTCAAAAAATGCGGGTGGCAATGGTTTGATTAGTGATGTATCTGAATATGTCGTCCAACAAGTAGGAAGAGCAACCCAGCCATCAGAGAAAAAAAAATCCCAGCTGGAGCCAGGAAAAATGACCAGCCATACAGGACGGAAGGGGTGAACTCCAAGCAGTCTTTCATTTTCATGCTCGTATAGCTTTCCATGTCGGCCACTGCCTGGACCCAGATGACATACAGCAACACCACCAGTGAAAACAGGACACCTGGGAAGGACAAAACAAACACTGTCACTTTCTGAACTTGTTGCTGCAGAAATACTGCATGAAACCCATCCATCACTTGAGGCTCTGCCTCTGCAGGTATCACTAGCTGCCTCACATATGGGATGATGTACTCGTAGTAGGCTCACCCTTCACCTTCGATTTTCAGAGTCTTGTGGGAAAGCCTAATTCAGCAGATGAATAATAGTCACTGCTGATGTGCATTTATCAGTACTTACCACAAGCCAGACGTGTGTTGCCTGTTTGAAAACTTCCGAGTCCAAATCCCAGTCCTTGTGGGATGGCATTCTAACGCTTGTTGGTTCTTTTATTGTATGCCTGGTTTGGGATGAGCACTGCAATACATTCTCTCTCTTAATTTATACAATAAAACAGCAAAATATGTACCATTACTCCCTGCTCCCATTTTTAAGAATACACAGACCCAGATGGTGGTTTTCAGAGCTAGTTTTCAGCCCAGGTCTTTCTGATTGTAGTTATACCATCATAACCCAGCTATCGAGAGATGCAATTAATTAGGGCCATGAAAGTAGAAGCCAAGATGGGTGCCAGACAAAGAAAGAGAAGAAAGTGCTGAACACAGAGAGAAGAACATCCATGATTCTTTAAAACATGAAATGTACATACTGCTGGGCACGGCGGCACACGCCTGTAATCCCAGTAGCTTGGAAGGCTGAGGCAGGGCGATTGAGAGTTCAAAGCCAGCCTCAGCAACTTTGTGAGATCTGAAGGAACTTTGTGAGGCCCTGTCTCAAAATCAAAAGGGCTGGGGATGTGACTCAGTAGTTAAGCACCCCAGGCTTCAATTTCCAGTAAAAAAAAAAAAAAAAAATACATACTGAAGATTGATTGCACCATTTTCAAATAGTGTCTTGAAAGTTTGAGGGAGGGTTGATTATAAATATTCTGAGGAATATAAAACCCCAGGTTCAAGATCAAGAGCCTTATGAAACGGAAGGAAGGAAATCAGGAAGGAAGGAAGGGAGGGAGGGAGGGAGGGAGATGGTAATAGAAGCCAACATAACAATTTATCAACAACTTCCATGTAACTATAATACACCAGGCAAAACCATACTTGGTTTTGAGAGTAGAGAAAGTATTACACGCTGAACCACTGACCTTGACATGTGATATCACAGACAGTTTTGTGAACTCTGAAGTTGGAAGAAGACCTCTTAGCCATATAATTTTCAAGTAACTGTTGCTATAATTACCAGAGGAGAATAACACCTCTGCACCAAGCTACAGACTACAGAGAGTCACTTATGCTGATTTCCTACCAAGTGAAAACTCCACACATAAGACACACAGCCTAGGGATTCAGATGTGTCCCAAAGCAAAATATATCTGAAGGCAAATGTTATTTGTTCAAAAGTCCCAACTCGAACATGCTAAGGATTATTACACTCATTGAATTACTCAGCCAAACCAATAGGTATTTCTGTCACTGTGACAAAATGCCTGAGACAATCAGTTTATAAGAATAAATTGTTCTGGCTCATGGTTTCAGAAGTTCAAGTCCATGCTTGCTTGGACTTCTATCAATAAGCCTCCCTCCCTCCCTCCCTTCCTCCCTCCCTCCCTCCCTTCCTTCCTCCCTCCCTCCTTCCTTCCTTCCTTCCTGATTTCCTTCCTTCTGTTTCATAAGGCTCTTGATCTTGAACCTGGGGTTTTATATTCCTCAGAATATTTATCGTCAACCCCTTCCTCAAACTTTCAAGACACTATTTGAAAATAGTGCAATCAATCTTCAGTATGGATTTTTTTTCTGGAAATTGAACCCTGGGGTGCTTAACCACTGAGTCATATCCCCAACATCTGTTGCTGTTGTATCTGCAGTGAAGCAGAAGATCATGGCAAAAGTGTGTGGCAAAGAAAAAAGGCTCAGCTCATGGTGGCCAGGAGGCAAAAACAGGGAATGGGCCAGGGTCCCAATATCGCCTCCAGGGACCCCCCATTCTGAGGAATCCTCCCATTAGACCCCACCTCCTAAAAGTTCTACCACTTCTCAGTAGCACCACAGGCTGCCAATCAAACTTTTATTACATGGCCTTTAGGGGCATTGCAAATCCAAACTCTAGGGGGTATAAAATCTCCATGTTCTAATGCTAATATGTCTCAAAAGTAACGCAACTCTGCTACTCAGAGCAGAAACAGAGGCTTACTGATAGAAGAGATCAGCTTTTAAGAGCCTGGCCATCTATCACGCTTTGCATATTAATTGCATTCCTACTGTACTGCGGATGCCTCACCCCAACTGAGCGATCAATTTTATAAAGAATCTTGAGGCCTTAACACAGAAGAAAGGTTCGTAAATACGCTTCGGTGTGCCAGTCCTAGAGCTTAGACTTTTCTCATAATCAGGATACCAGGTGCAGAGCAAGGAGGAATCAGCACAGATGCTTCACTAATAAGAACCATCTTTCACATAGTAATCTCCAGTGTGCATGCAACCACTGGTGCACAGATCAGAAAGAGAAAGCCACTGAACAACAAGTATCTCACAAAGAAATAGTAAAGTCATAGATGTCAGCAGACCAACTCCTTAGAAAGCTGTGCAGCAGATTTTGACAATATGGCCATGCTGTGTGCAGTCCAGTGACTCTGCCTTCCAATACATTTTCCAGCAAATACATACACACTGTTCTCTGGTAAGTGAAGGTCTGGCTTAGTTATTTGCAAAATATCTTTTGGCTTATGCAAACACCGTGCACACCTTAGTGTTGTGGTTTTCATCTTTTTTACATGATGTGAATCTCATGCTTTCATATATCTTATGATAAAGGGAAATCGCCCTTGTGAAAAGCCAGTAGCTCTATACACATCAAAAGTTGTAAAACTCAACTCAATTAAGATGATTAAAAGTGTATTGCGGGTAATCACATAGATGATTCTTAATAATGAAGAATTAACTTACATTTAAACATTGTCATTATTTGAGAAGGAATCAAATTAGAAAAGCATTGAAGAATAGTCATTTCTATTACAACAGCCTTTAACTTGTTTACTAATTGAAGATGCAGTCCATTTAATTTGTATCAAATCAGTTTATGATTATATCTCACCCATGGGGTAAAGTAGTCAGTGCCTCCCTACCCATTAAATGACAAGTGGTGCTTGTGGTATGTGTGTATATGTGTGCATGTGAGTGTGTGTGTTGAGAAAGAGAGAGAGAGAGAGCCGAGCGAGAGAGAGAGAGAGATGGAAAACGAGCTAACCAACATTGGTAAAGTGTTTACACCAAAGGGCAAAGGTTTAGCTGATAATGCAGCAAGAATTTATCACAGGGCCTTACATGAGGTCTGTAGCCAAGACAAGAGGCAGAGGCTACTATTTATAGCTGCACTGATACAGAAATAAATGCTTTAAAACTAATTCGCGTCATGTGTCCTATCACCAGAAAATTTAGTTACAAATTTGAAAGGGATGGAAAGCTAGAATAAGCCCTATGGCATTGGACTAAAATTGAATGTATCAGTGTGAATTCATGATTTCCATTGGATGAATGGAAAGAGAGTGATGGATGGATGGATGGATGGATAGATTAGACAGGAGAGAAGCAAATGTAGAAGCAAAAGTGTCTATGTGTTTCTTTTAAAACATGCATGTCTAATATGTTCTGGCTCTGTTCTCTGAGAGGGTCTAAAAGCATCATCACCAGTAGCATGGGTATACCGAGTGTCCAGACCTTGACTTCTCAAGGAAATAACTGAAGCCAGGCTATGTCAAGATGTGCACAATGACCCTGGACATCTTGTAATATCAGAAAGTAAAGACGTGTTGGAAGAAAGATGGATGGGAGGTGTTTCCCCAAAGCTCCTGGGTGAACACAGGAGTGTTCAGAGGTGAAATGATTGGATTGTGAGACCTGTAGCCCACTCAGTCCCTCCTAGCTTGACAGGACTACTGCGTGGGAGGTGACTTAAGCAAGTGGGGCGGGGGGTGTGCCCTGGAAGGGTTCATCTTCCTGGTGGCCCCTTCTCCTTCCTCTTTCTGCTTCCTGGCCATCATGAATGAGCAACCTCCCTTCACCACCCTTTCTACCATGATGTTCTTCCTCACCTCAGGCCCAGGGAAATGGAGTCAGCCAACCACGGATTCAACCTCTGAAAGTGTGAGCCCAAAATAAACTTCTCCTCCTCTCCCGTGTTTCTGTCAGTTATTTTGACAACAGCATCAAAATGCTGGTTAACATAGAGGTGTTTCTAGTAGCCAGTTTGATGGGGCCTCCTATAGCCCAAACTGAGACAACGATCATCAAATACTGCCACATTATATCTTATTGAATAAAATAGGAAGCCACAGAAATATAAACAGATTAGTGAATAAATAAATGCAGAGAAGGGAAAGCTATCCCTAATAGTAGTAAACCAAATGATGAATGTAGAAGAAATGGAAGAATTAGAGATCACCACTTGGCATTCATTTAATAACTCAGACAAGAAACTAAAAGGGACATTAAAACAGGAGTTGAATTTGACTAGAATAAAAAGATATTTACATAGGCTCAGAATTTCTCTCTACAAAATACTTGCTAGTTGTAAAGGGGGATATATTAACTTTATCCTAAAGAAATGAAGTGAATTACCACCATATTCAAGTGATCAAAGTTAACATCACCAGGGCTGTGACAAATCAACATCACATGTCACTCGATGGACTGCATTGGGGAGAACATAGCATCACTGCTATGATAGTGTACCCCAAAATGCAAAGCCCAAGTTCAGTCACAAAGAAAGAGCAAACACCCAAATTCAAGATCATCCTACAAAATCAAAGACTTTTATTTTTTTCAAGTGTCAAGGTCATGAAGGCCACTGAAGGACTGGTTTGGTGGAGACCCCAGTGACACAACAAGGAAAGATAATCCACAATTCAGGATTAGATTCTTCTGCAACAAAGACATTGATGGGACATTAGCAAAACTCAAATGGAGACTCTGGGTGAAAGGATTTGCAGTTTCAATGTTAATCTGGAGATAGTCTTCATCAAGCCCAAATGAATGACTTTAAAGCAAAAGTGTGGCAGAAGTCTGTGGCCTTGTAGGTTGGGAGGAAGATAGAGAAGGGGGAGACGGGGAGGAGGGGAGTGAGGGTGTGTATCCACCCAGCAGTACCTGTCTCCCTTTGGTGGGACAGCGTGACTATTAATGGGCAGTAACAGTCTTGATTTGGTCCACCTACCAGGTACAATGTCCCCACTGGGACAAAATGGAAGACTATTATTCCTTGATATCTCTTAAGACTCTCATTTATATAAATAGAAACAATAACTGGCTTAAGGAACAGATAAGTTACATTTCCAACTCATTTGCCCCAGTGATTTTTAGCAGGAATAGAAATTATTGATAACATTCAGGTAGCAATTTGTTTTTAAATAATATTATTCTTAAATTTTATCATATATTTTTAAAGCACAAATTTATTTACAATTAAATTTTATGATACTATTTTTTTTAAAGTCCAATTTTAAAATTCATGAAATAGGTCATTGGAGGCAGAATCAAAACTTGACACCAGGGGCTGGGGTTGTGCTCGGTGGTAGAACACTTGCCTGGCACATGTGAGGCACTGGGTTCGATCCTTAGCACCACATAAAAATAAAACACGGTACTGTGTCCATCTACAACTAATAAAAAAAAGTAACATGTTGAAAAAAAAATGTGACACCAAAGCCCAAGAAGATTTATGATCATAATAAAACCAGGGGCGAATAATTGGCACAAAGAGAACACTGAGTCTCTTATTGGTACCATGTGGAAAAATCATTCAAATTTATGAATTTGCGTGGATTATCTTACAAAGTTAAAAAATTTTCCCAAAGGAACTCTTTTTTGAGACAATGGACATATAAAATAACATCACAAATAGACATAGGAATATAATTGAACTATGAAAACAAAATATAAAATATACATAAATGGCATATGATAGTCACCATACGGAACAAAAACATGAGAATTACCCCAAGTCCAGGTCAAACACTGAGAAATAAAAGTGTCTTCCTTAATGTCTCACAAAAACAAGGACATAAAATAATGCATGCTGTAAAAATCTTTTATACTGCTTTTATTTAAAAAAAAAAAACAGATTTAAAAATACTTTCCCTTGGGAGAAAATTAGCCACAGAAATGAAACTTTTCTTCTAAAAAAAATATATAGACAAATGGAACTTCTTTATTCTTGTCTTGTACAGACAAGCTTTTGTTTTAAAGAGAGGGTGTTTTAAATTTACTTAAGAATGATAAACTTGATCTTGAACCATTTGGATATAACTAAACTTTCTCTGAATGTGATTTAGATTAAATCAAAGGCAGTGATCAGCTGCTTGGGGAAGAAGCATCAATTCAAGCCCCTTCTTTGGCTTCCAGACAAATACAGTGGCAACTCATGTCAACTTCCAATAGGCTTAAGAAAGGCCATTGGATGTTGTAATTTAAAACAAAAAAAATGTGTTATGAAGGAAGTGAAGGTGGAAAGAAATTTAGAATTAGAAAATGGTCTTTACTTGGAGGGTGCAACCACACTAGACACAGGATGTGATCCAGCAAGCGCATCCACATAGAAGTATGAAGTAAACATCATACAATCCAGAGATGATAGCATCAGCTTACTCATTGAGGCTATTTTCAGAAGATGAGAATGAGGCTTTCTCTGATTAGTTGTCCACCAGGGTCACACATTTCTCCTGTGGCACATCTTAGACTAGAACTCGAAGGCAGGTGTGGCCGTTAGGATGGAGACATTCAGGACCTCCCAGAAATAGGGCAAAAATAAGGAGACAGTGGCGGGGGCGGCAGGTAAAATTTTAGGTGGAACTGCTGGTGAGCTAGCAGGGGAGTTTGTGTGAAGTACAGAGACAAAGACAAAATCTGGGGGTGTGAGAATGTCAAGGAGAGCAGCCTTAGTAGAGTGGTGAACTTTTAGCCAAGAGAAAAATTACAAGGGATGTGTTTGCTCTAATTTTCTAAGAAGAAGCATAGCAATTCATTAAGCATGGTAATCATGGCTGGGTGTAGTGGCGCACGCCTGTAATCCCAGCCACTCAAGTACACAGGCAGGAGGATCACAAGTTCAAAGCCAGCCTCAGCGGCTGAGCAAGGCTGAGCAAGGCTGAGCAAGGCCCTGAGCAACTTAAGGAGAGCCTGTCTCTAAATAAACAATTTAAAAGCGGGGTGGGGATGTGGCTCCGTGGTTAAGTGCCCCTGGGTTTAATCCTCAGTACTAAAAAAAAAAAAAAAAAAAAAAAAATCAGAGGAGCAGTGATCATGAATGCTTTTCCTACATCTGCGTGCTGGACACTGAACAGCCAACTAACAACATGCCTGTGGGGAGGTTTTGCAGGTTTTAATCTTTCTCATATGAGCACTCATTCAATGAGCCTATTCTTGATATTTGAAGGTATTATATTAAACCCCAATAGTCTGAAGGTTTTTCTAATGGGTGAAGACATTCCCATCTCTTGTCTCTCTTTCTTATTCATTTAATTGATGTATGTTTTATAGAGTAAAATGTACATATTCCCAGTGTGTGATTTGATAAATTTTGACAAATGTAAACACCAGTGTAGTCCCAACCCACTAACAATGTACTCCTCACTCAGAGAGGTCCTGTATGCCCATCATTTCCCCACCCACCAAAGCCTCTATCACAATGGCTTAGTTTTGCCCTTACAACATCCTGTAAGTGAAATCATAATGATATGCTGCCTGATGCTTTCAGCTTTTTTACTCACCATAACGACTGAAAATTCATCTGTGCCTTGGAGGTGCTACTCCATTGCCTGAGTACATCCCAACTTGTCTATCTGGTCATCTTCTGATGAACAATTGAGTTGCTTCTTGATTTCAACTATTAAGAATTAAGCAACTAGGGATATGTTGCTTTGCTATGTTCTAAAATATATAGAGAGTTTTGAAATGATGGACAGCATTTGCTTAGACAAATAGTTTTTTTTTTTTTAATTGCACTAAGAACACCAGGTCCTACTGATAGAGTAGGTAGAGACCTGAAGTCCACAGGCTAAAGGTCCTTCCCTTCTCTTCAATGAGACTTGCTAAAGCTGACTGAGAACACAGTTCTTTTAAAAATTGCCTTAATTATCTTCCCTCAAACAACAGTTTTCCAAACAAAACTTTTGACAGTTGCTTAAAAGCACTCAGAGTGATTAAGTTTTCCAAGTGCCTGAGACACAAGGATTGTTTTGTGACTGGTTGTTTTTAGTCCCTTCATTCATTTTAAAACTTTCATTATTACTGGAAACATTTTAAAATGACATGTAAATGAACATCATGCAGCTTCAGTGTAAAATGCACACTGTCAACAGGTCTCAACCTGGGAACACAACATCACTCACTCTCTCACCATTTTTTTCCTGGACTCCTTTGGAAAGAGAAGTGACTCTCAGAATACTTGGGGACCCTCAATTAGGGGACTAAAAAGGAGAAGAAGCTGGCTTTGTGAAGACCGGCAGGCGGCTTCACCTCCTGGGAGTGCTCCTTCACACTATGCCCTGGGGCCCATGGGGATTATTGGATTTGAGTCCTGCATTCAGGAAAGACTCCCAATTAGACTTTGGATGATATCTGCAAATGATATTCTATAACAGTCCCCTATTACCTGTGGTTTTGTTTTCAATGGTTTCAGATTCCCAAGGTCAACTGTAGGCCAAACATATTGAATTGAAAATTCTAGAAATAACTAATTCATAAATTTTAAATGACTTTTATTACAGTATATTGTTGCAATTGTTCCATTTTATTTGGTAGTTATTGCTCTCAATTTCTTACTGTGCTTAACCCATTATGCCTCAGGTTTTTAATTTTATAAATATTTCAATAAAATTAACACAGGAGCATTAATATAGGTTGGAAATGTTAATCTAGAACATATATATTATTATGTTAATTAATATTAATCATCATTACAATTATTAATTACATAATTATATTATCATTATTGTATAATTATATTATATACTATATGTAAGTGTTTTAGATGTTCCACATCTGTAACAATGGGACAAAATGGGTTAATTTAGAAATTAAACTTTATCATCAGGACACATGCATAGGAAAAAAAAAAACATATTATGTATAGTTTTCAGGAATTCATGGGCCATCTTAAAATATACTCCCTGAGTGTGGCAGGGGACTATCACATATAGGGTCATTTCACCTATGCATTTTTTTTAAGTATAGAGCATTAAGTAATTAAATACAAGCACTTTTAAAATGCCAAGTATTTGCAAGCCTGTTTTCCCCTTTTATGTGCTAGAAACCTTAAGAATTGCGGTGCTTGAGGCCTTTCTCAGTCCCCAGGAGGACCCAGGTATCATACTAGCAAAGGATGGGGATCCGGCAGGCTGACTTGCTCTCAGAGCCGGATCCCAAGGTCCAGCACGTACACTTCTCTCTACATGTTAGATAAAGAAAAAGGGGGAATGCCAATTCTACATTTGTTAAAACGTAAAACTTATCATCATATTGTAACATATATCCAAAGCAATCTCATAATTACTGCATTCATTAAAGAATGAGATAGTTTTTCTGGGAAAATAAGCTCAATTTTTAAAAAATAGTTTGGATTGTGTTTTGTAACAATTAGTTCTTTCTTCTTTACATTAATAGGCTATTGTTTTCTCTTATACTAAGCTTATGCTCATTCTGATGTATCATATTTCAGGAAAAATGTAGAACAACTAATGCTTCCCTCCATTCTTCAGTTTCTCAGAACTTGTTTCCTGCTGATTTTTCTCCAATTGTCTGAGACAACTGTAATCCCTTACATAGTAATATCATGGTTACACCTATCTGATTTCCCAATATTCCCTGCTGCACATTCCAAATTCATTAATTTGAATTTTCCACACCACCTTCCAAATTCATTAATTGCCTCTTCTCTTTCATTTTTCCAGATTCGTATTTTTGAACCCACATAAAGCATATTGGATTTCCCAAACATTTCTGACTTTCTTAGGTTGGCATGATAATTGTCAGCATTACTCATCTGTATACTCAATACTCTGTTCTCTATTGACAATTATGATCCTGAGGTTTTATGCATCCTTACAATTAGGATTTAACCTGGAAAGCAGGGTTTCATTGAATGTTATTACTCACAGTAACTGATTTTCAGGATATTGTTTTTTTTTTAAATATTTATTAGTTATTGATGGACTTTTACTTGTTTATTTGTTTATACGTGGTGCTGAGTCAAATCAAATCCAGTGCCTCACACATGCTAGGCAAGTGCTCTACCACTGAGCCCCAGTCCCAGCCCTCAGGATATTGTTGATGGGCACAAGCCTAGATTCTGACCACACCGGTTCAAATCTCACCCTAAAGTTTTAGTGGCCAGAAAACTCTACACTTTACTCAGTACACTTGAGAAGTTTTGTTACTTCTTCATCTAAGCGTCTTCACTGGGAAAATAGAAATGAAGGGCAAGTGTCCCTTCAGAAAACAGTCTTGAGGAACAGAGTGAGATACGACACCTGGCACCATACTTGAAACATAGCAACACCTGATAAACACTAGGCTGTGTTTGCTATCATCGTCCTTCTTAAGCTCTGGCATGAGCTACTGCTCATGTCTAGAAACTATCACTCTCTGAAGCCTTTTAAAGCGTTGCATGTGACCGAGTTATTTCAGGATGGCCAAGAAGCAAAAGAATCATCTCCCATGGCGCCTCCTAGTTCGAAGAACTAAAGTGAGGAAATGATTAGCTCAGTGTCTTACTACAACTCTCCACCAGGTGGCACCAGTCATCCCACAGTCCTAGGACTGAACCACTTGAACAGAAGATGAATCTAGACTTTTACTCATTCACATTAAGGAAGTTTCCTGCTTTAAGAGTCCAGTCAAGTAAGTCACCTGCCCCTCTCTACCAGGCCTTTAGTTATAGAAAGTAAAAATTATTTCTAGAACAAGCTCTGAGCATAAGTCAATATGGTAATTCTAATGAGACTATACCAAATGTGCCTTTTTCCGTAACAAGAAAATGTGAAGAAAAAAAAGTCTCATAAAAATTATACGATTGAGTTAAAAAGCCAAAAAAAAAAAAAATCTTTAGCCATTCTAGTTGTTTCTGATCAAATTGACTATTTGTGGGGAGATGTGGAATGAAAGGCAAATTAAATTCCTACTATACTGAGCAAATAGTAGATGCTAGTAACACAGAGAGTTTAGAAAAAGAATAAAACTATGGGAATTCATTCTGTCTTTCCATGGCCAGTAATAATCTTGACATATTACTTA
Organism: Marmota monax; assembly: GCF_021218885.2. Taxonomy (NCBI): domain Eukaryota; kingdom Metazoa; phylum Chordata; class Mammalia; order Rodentia; family Sciuridae; genus Marmota; species Marmota monax. Next base: position 2,571,115 of record NW_026694501.1, on the reverse strand, counting down.
TCTGAAAACTCCCTGAAATTAATGAAGATTTATTGTACCACATAATAATATGTCACGTGAGTGAAAAGATTCACTTACCTGCCTTAGCTCTAATTCTCAGAAGAAAACAGATTTTTTTTTAAAGAGGGAGATATGAGAGTTGGGAGAAGTGTATTTACTCCAATTTGAAGTTCAAGGTTTTCCAGAAAAATTCCACCAAATTCATATTTGGTCTGGCCTCTTGATTCCTAGATTTGTCTGGACAGGAGTTAGAGCATGACCCAGAATGTCTCCAACAAGGACACAGAAGAGCCATGTGAGGGGGCACTCAGGACAGCCACCTCTCTCCCTGGAGAAACCACCACTCTGTCTCTGCTTCTTCTCCTACTCATTCCTTCCCACTTGCCCTGGCTGAGAGGTTCCAAGCTCAGAATGGAGTTTGAAATGTGCATGTGGAATTCTTCCTCTAGGGCTTTGGGTCCCTTCTCCACATGTCGCATGTGAACACCCCACTGGAAATAGGTTCTGAGAATCTGTCAGACACATTTAAACTGAAAAGCATTGGTGGGAGAGGGCAGGGAAAAAAACACCCATGGAAAAATCTGAGAAAGAAAAGTAGTAACATTTCAAAAAATGTTTGCAATTAAAACTCTTTGCAACTATTTCCTATGTAATATTGAACAAGGTTGATTTTAGCACTTGACATTTATGAAAAATGTCAGACTGAGGATGTCAGAAAAACTACACTCACATAAAGGAAAGCCTTCTCACACTGTAATGTAACAGCTTTTCTAGATAAATTCCCAAATAGGACAAGAGGCAGCACACTGCAAGGCACACGGCAGACCCTTTCAGAAACTTCAGGATAACTAGGATTTCATGTGAGTGAAAACATTCATTTACCAGCCTTAGCTCTAATTCTCAGAAGAAAACAGATTTTTTTTTTTAAAGAGGAAGATATGGGAGTTGGGGGAAGTGTATTAACTTCAATTTGAAGTTCAAGGTTTTCCAGAAAAATTTCACCAAATTTATATTTGATCTGGCCTCTTGATCCCTAGATTTGTCTGGACAGGAGTTAGAGCATGGCCCAAAATGTCTGGTCTTGCTTACGAGAAGCTCTGAGGAAACCCAAACTGCTCTTCTATAGATCATTAAAATTAGGAGGCTATTTCTACTGTAAGAAGACCTTCTGGCTGGTAGGTAGGCCAGGCACAAATCATTTTTATGAATAATTTTTTTGTGTTCCACCCATCTCCAACACACCAGGGCTCTAAAAAGGTTAAGGCCTGGGCTTTGGGGAAGTATTCCATTCCCTGTTGGAAAGTCGGGCTTCTGATTTCACCTGAAAGCCTGTTTCTATAGCCACTATTAAAGCACAGATGCTTTAGAAAGGCACCATCGCCAAGTATTTGTACCCAGGCCTGTTCTCTCACACAGAGTCCCCTTTGACGTCAGTGGCCCATGGCTGTTGACAGGCTGGAGATTTCTGGATGCAGAAGCGCAGGCCCAGATGCAGAGGAGACGTGGGTGCCACCAGGACAGCAATTCTTTCCTAATCCCTTCCTGCTCTGGGTCTTCTGTTGCCTCCATGTACCGTACCCTTCTCCTGCTCTGAGCAATGCCACACTCCTCTTTGTCTGGAGGAAGACAGGCATGACATGGAGCGCCTCTGTGTGAGCCACGTGATCTCTCAACTGGAGGAAAGTGACCTCAGAACTATGTCCCCTGGCTTCTAAGTAACTAAGTGAGGGATATAATCTCATGGCAATTGTTCTATTCCTTTTAATTCCATTGGCCTTTCTTAGTCTAGATTTTTTAGGAGGCTCACATCACTCCACATTTACAAAACATCTCTAATGCAGGAGGAACAGAGTGTCCACAGGAGGCTGGGCATCAGGCTGTTTGTCCTACGTGGCAGAGGATTTCCATGGCTCATGATAATTTGCTCTACTCATGGCCCTGATCAGCAATCACAGTCCAGGAAACCGTTGCCCCAGAGGGAAATTCACAGAATGGGACCGAGCAAACAGACATGTGCCAGGGGACAAGCCAAAGCTTTGCCTCCATCAGCACAAAAGAAAGAGACTACAGCAAAAGCAGTTGTTACTTCCTTTAACACACCTGGGCCTGAAGCTGGTCTCATCCTTTGAATTACCAGGTGTCTAAGTCATCTCATCACCCCAAGGGGTTAACAAGAAACTTGGCTGAGGTGCATAAGCTCCCTAATTCCCAGCATCCAGGTGACAGACTGTCCATCTCCACAGTCATTCCAGACCACCATCCCAGACCACGTGATTTC